>NC_056668.1:19011666-20347500 GCF_018350195.1 Panthera tigris | reverse complement strand
ACTTGTCATATGTGGCCTTTATTATGTTGAAGTATATCCCCTCTATACCCACTTTGTTAAGAGTTATCATAAACAGATGTTGAATATTGTTAAATGCTTTTTCTGCATCTATTCAGATGATCATATGACTTCTATCTTTCTTTTTGTTAATGTGGTTTATCACATTGATTTGTAGATGTCTAACCATTCTTGCATCACTGAATAAATCCCACTTCATTCTAGTGTATGATCTTTTCGATGTATTGCTGAATTTGGCTTGCTGGTATTTTGGTGAGGACTTTTGCACCTATGTTCACCAGGGATATTATCCTGGAATTTTCTCATCTTACAGTGTCTGTCTAGTTTTTGTAACAGGGTAATGCTGCCACCATAAAATGAGTTTGGAAGAATTCCCTCCTCTTCTACTTTTTGGATGAGTTTGAGAATAATTGGTAGTAATTCTTCTCTGAATGTTTGGTAACATTTACAAGTGAAGTCACCTGGTCCTGGACTTTTCTTTGTTGAGAGGTTTTTGATTACCGATTTAATTTCCTTACCAGTAATCACTGCATTCAATCACTCCACTCATTTTCTATTTCGTTATGATTCGCTCTTTGCAGATTATATGTTTCTGGGAATTTATCCATTTCTTCTAGGTTGTTCCATTTGTTCACATAATTGTTAATACAAGTCTCTTATGATAGTTTGTATTTCTGAGGTATCAGTTGTAACCTCTCTTTCATTTCTGATTTTATTTATTTGAAGGCTCTCTCTTTTTTTGAGGTGAGTCTAGCTAAAGGCTAATCAATTTTATTTATCTTTTCAAAGAAACATCTTTTAGTTCCAATGATCTTCTGTATTGCTTTTTAGTCTCTATTTCATTTATTTCTACTCTAATCTTTGTTACTTCCTTTTTTTTTTTCTAACTTTGAGTTTTCTTTTGTTTTCCTTTTCCTAGTTCCTTAATGTATAAAGTATGGTTGTTTTAGAATTTTCCTATTTCTTGAGGTAGGTACTTATTCCTAAAAACTTCCCTCTTAGTAATGCTTTTTCTGCATGACGTAAATTTTGGTGTGTTATATTTCCATTTATGTTTGTCTCAAGGTATTTTTTGATTTCTTCTTTGACCCTTTGGTTGTTCAATTGCATGTTGTTTAATCTTCACTTTATTTGTGAATTTTACACTTTGTGCTATTAGTTTCTAGTTTCATACTATTGTGGTTGGAACAGATGTTTGATATGATTTTATTCCTCTTATCTTTATTAAAATTTGTTTTGTGGCCTAACATATGATATATACTGGAAAATGTTCTATGTACACCTGAGAAGAATGTATATTCTGTTGCTTTCGGATGAAAGGTTCTATTCATATCTTTTAGATCCAACTGGTATGTCATTTAAGGCTAAATTTTCCTTGCTGATTTTCTGTCAAGATGATCTATTCATTGATGTAAGTGTGATATTACAGTCTCTTACTATTATTGTATTGCTATCCATTTCTCCCTTTAAATCTGTTAATATTTGCTTTGTATATTTTCATATATATTCATTGGTTATTTAGAATTGGTCCGTGATCAAAAAGCAATTAATAAAACTTACTTGCAGCTGTCTGTCACTCATCTGAATTGACATTTTCATGACCATTTATCAAAATTACCATATACCTTGTGAAACTTTTCAAAATAATAGTAATTTGTGTTCAGTCTTCAATGTACAGGAACTTTGCAGCAGTCTCTGTCATAAACGGTGAACACTGAAAACTTTACTGTGAACTGTTAGTTGTAGAAGATAGAATTGAGTATTGAACATTTGAGTTCTACAAATGCATGTGTTTTGAGTCAAGTAATTAAGGAGACAATTTAATTAAATTTAAGGAAGGTAGGGCCCTAAATTTATTCCTTCTTATAGCTACAGTCAAATTATTATTATTATTATTGTTACTATGAATTCTCATCAAGGCAATTTCTGAGAATTTACATGCACTCTATTAAATTTTATATTTCCTGTGGTGAACGAATAATAAACATTTGTTAAATAAAATAAAAATAATTTCCATTATATGGAACAATGTTGAAAAGTTCACCCAATGTTCTATTATTCCATATTTTTGTTGAAATCTAAGAAATTATTTAATATAATACTATAGTTCAATGCAGATTGGCCGATACCACTGATAATAAATGAACCAAAGATTGTTGAAGGAATACATATTGTGACAATCTTAAGGGAATAATAAGTCTACGTGTTCTCCTTCTTCTCCCTAGAAGCAACACTGTTTATATGTTTTCATGAATATTTCAAGATTTTCTGAACATTTCTGGGACCCCTGGGTGGCTCAGTCAGTTAAGTGTCAGACTTCAGCTCAGGTCATGATCTTGCAGCTCATGAGTTCGAGCCCCACATTGGGATCTCTGCTGTCAGTGCAGAGCCCGCTTTAGATCCTCTGTCCCTCTCTCTGGGCTTCTCCTCCACTTGTGTTCTCTTGCTCTCTCTTTCAAAAATAAAGTTTGAAAAAAATTAAAAAGAAGACTTTCTCCACATTTCATACTCAAAGAACTGCATCTTTTTATGAGTCTTACACTTGCCTTTCGACTTCCAAATGTTAGTTTCCATTTCTTTCTCTTTGTATTTTTTGAGAGGAAGAACCCCCAAAAGGTGCATCTTGGTGGAAAAAAAAATACAATAAAAGGAATGAAGCAAAAAACAAACAAAAAAACAAACAAACAAGTGTTGAATCTGGGAAAAGGGTATATGGGAATTTCTTTTAGTAATCTTAAATATTCCTGCAACTATTGTTTATATTTGAAATTACAACAAAATAAGAAGTTACAAAAAAGCAGGAATAGCCATTGACTCACAGATTATCAGAAAAGTTGAAATGACAAATGATTCCTTAAATCAACCCTATGTAATCATTGAAGCCATATTTCAAAGTATGGCTACTAATAAATGTTTTTATAATACTGAATTAAAACAAAACAAAAAACAAAGATTTGACTTCACAACTAATGACATAAATAACCAAAAATACATTGAGTTGAAGGACTGCTAAGAATAAAATAAATTTAATAAAAGTAAAACAAAATATAATAAAAAGAGTAATTATTCAAAATATTTTAATAAATTGATAAATGTACAGTAAACCCAAGATAAAATAGCTTAACTAAAATATTCATTAAAAATAAGAAAGGAGTTAGAGAAGATACAGGTAGAGAAGATATTTTAATATATTACTACAGTAATCAAATTTGACAGAAAATTGAAAATCTCAATAGAAAAAATTAATTTTAGCAAAATAGAAACGGTCAATTCATATTGAAAAGTGGTAGATACATTTTTAATAAATTGGGATTTTATATTTGGTATAATTGGATTTTCAGTATCAGCAACATAGCATATAAAAATTTACCTGTGGAAGATTCCAGGGAACACTTAAAGATACTGAAGTCATTTACCTAAAAACAGGGTTGGATATTCACAAAATTGGCTATCTTTCCCTCTTTCCTGAGAACATAATTGTAAAGCACAAGATCCTCAGAGGAGAAAAGCAGATGGGCTTGAGATGTCTTCATAAATTCTCTATTCTCCAGCATGGCCTTGAAAAACAAAATGTTTCTTCAGCCTTTCACAGTAGCATAGAACTGGTAGGGACTCTAAATATTGCCTTAGGACTTCTTTTCTCCCAGTGTAGTGGGAAGAATGCAGCCGAATGGCCTCTATGTATCCACAAGTAGTACGGAATGTCTTTAGAAGCAGAAAAGAGGGACAATAGAGCCGTGACCCACGTGGACCAATGATCAAGAGTGGACTGGGTCACGGATATCTCAGACAATTCTCGCTAGACCAGGTTACAGACAACTACGTGGAAACCCCTTGCCAATACCCCTTGCCCATCATTACTGCATATTAGACACAGCTCTGGGGGGAAAAGTAGATGCCAATTCACTGGAAGTATGTGTTTACCCTTAAGCAAAATTGGAACCAGAAATATCACATCCGGTTATAGAAACATACTGGTTACGTTATTTTATAATACATTTATGACCGAGATTTGTAGATAGTGCAGTTGCAGCTTTCATTCCTTCCTACTTACATCCAGAAAGGTTCTGGCAAGCAGTCTGAAAAAAAGTTTAGACCAAGGTGAAAATGCAACCAAAGTATCTCTTATCAAGGATTTAAATGTATTCTCGGGGCGCCTGGGTGGCGCAGTCAGTTAAGCGTCCGACTTCAGCTCAGGTCAAGATCTCACGGTCCATGAGTTCGAGCCCCGCATCAGGTTCTGGGCTGACGGCTCAGAGCCTGGAGCCTGCTTCCGATTCTGTGTCTCCCTCTCTCTCTGCCCCTCCCCCGTTCATGCTCTGTCTGTCTCTGTCTCAAAAATAAATAAACGTTAAAAAAAAAAATGTATTCTCAGGGATGCTGCCTCCTTCCTTTCCAGCATCTAGAAAGGAAGAGAAAGATGGTATTATTTAAAACATCTTTGTTCTGTAACATATTCTGCTATTTGTTTTACATTTAGCCCATAACTGCACAAAAACCCAACCACACGATAAAATAAAAAGTACCGTGTCCTTTAAACAGAAGGAACTTAGAAAAGGTAAATAAATTTGTTCCAAACTTTCTTTAATCACCTATTGTAAATAATTGTGAAAAAGCTCTCTGTTGCTTGTCAACTATAACCAATGGTCAAGAGGAAAGATCTAGCAAGTAGCCACTTATTCTCTGACAAGTGTAAGCTCAAAAGAAAAGCAGTGGGTTCATCTATAGCTCTTTTCTTTCCACGGTGTGAAAGGTAAGCTTTCCAACAGTCCTCACGCTTAACACATGTTCTATATTCTAATGCAAAAGCACTTTCGTCCATACCCATTTATTTGACCATTTGCTGCAGTGAAAAGTGGCTGGACAGTGGCTTAGAAAGACATTACATAGGAAACAAGGAATTGAACACACATCAACCTTCTGAGAAGCGTGCTACAGAAACTGAAAATTGACACTCCTAGGAGAAATCTTTAATCCACAAGAGGAGTAGGTGGATAAATATCCCATTGTTTTCCTATGCACATGAGAGACGTATCTGATGTTTGCTTCCATCTCCTGACTATCTATCCCCAGTAGGACTGATGCCTAATTTCCAACAGCAGTAACCTGCTCTTAACACATTCTTACTAGATTTCTTCCCTCCTCTGGCTTGCTCGCTACCCTGCCAGTGCTTTTGAACATCACCTTCCCTGTAAAATACTTGTGTTTGAATCTTTACCGCTGAGTTCTGCTACTGTTAGAAACCAGCTTAGCTCACCCACAATTTCATTGACTGGAGCAAATGCGTCCAACTTCTGAGTAGAAAATTGTGGCAACTTTCACTGTCCCAGGGAATCCAGGATTCACTTGTACATTCAGGATCTCACTGCCCTTGTGGTTTTCTCTCTATAAAGAGCAGGACCCGCTTCATAAACTTGTTCACGCAGGGTCCCACGTTCACAAAAGGATTTTATACTTGAGGTTTAATACTTTCCATTTGCTTTCTTAATATTCTTAATAATATTATCTTCGTACTTGTGTTTTGCAAGTGAAATCCGATGGGACAATGGAGCATTTATGGGCAGTTTAGGGCATAAGCTCAAATGCAATTGATTTGCCACCTCCTCCAGGATGTCTTTTTGGCTGCTCAGGAGCCCACGTTCGACCCAAAACTCCTGCCATCCTCTGTCCCTGGTAGGGATCTCAATGTGAAACAGGAAAGATCAAGAATGGGTGCACGCCAAGAATGCTAAGGTAGGGCCTAGGATCCTATGAGGGTTTGGACTCACCCTGTGGATAGCTGCATGCCCAAGGGAACATGGCATTAAAGAGAAAATAATCATTAGAGGTGAAATAGTTTCTAATTTGACACCATAAAAATTATAGTAAACTTAATGGCTTAGAACAACACGAATTTATTGCCTTACCGTTATGTAGGGTGGCCACACCAACAGATGTGAAGCAACTTATTTAATATCTTTGAAGCGGGGGGTGTTTCGTTCTCATTTTTTAAATCTGTAAAATGGAAACAGCAATATTTTCAGAAGTGAGATTAAATGAGCTAGTGCACAGACTCTATAGACAACTTGCAGCTCACAGGGACTCAGACATTTTGTTATTTATCGAGACAGAGACTAGGCTAAGTTGGGAGTGAAGTTCAAAATGCTGGTCATCTGACTCACTATAAGGAATGCGTTCCCTGGAACACATCCTGGGAAAGTCATAGGGCAGTGGAAGGGCTGAAACTTCAGAACTCTCCCAATCTTGTGGGAGGAAACGTTCTTCTTTCAAGGGGTCAGAAAGTCAGAGCAGCTCTATGGAGGTACAGGTCTTAATGCATTCCAATTCCATTAGTCAAATATTTATAAAGCACGTATTGGATGCCAGGCACTGTTGAAGCCCAAGCGATACATCAGGCAACAAAACTGATGAAGCTCTGAGGCTTGGGTGGCTCACTTTCTAGTGCAAAGTTAGGGAAAGGGTCAGCAACAACACAGAGTCCTAGGTAAGACTGACCCGCAGACAGGAGCACTCCCAGTGGAAAGCCCTTGCCTCTGTGCACACTCATGATCAATGTTTCTATATGAACAGCCGCTGTTCTTAGAAAAGACTGGTGGGTGAATAGTCAGAGCAGTGCATCTAAGTTTGGGAAGCGGTCTTCCTTGTTCTGTTTGTCAAGCTGTTAATTGCAGACGTTTCCCCGACAGTCTTCTGAAGGTGCTAGATGTGTTTGTGCAGATAATCCATGATGACCTTGGAGTATTCATCTGCTCTAGTAGCGCGGAACCTACTTGGGATTTCTCTCTCCCTCTCTCTCTGTCCCTTCCTGGCACACTCTTTCTCTTTCAAAAAATAAATAAACATAAAAAATTAAAAAAAAAAATAAATTGCACCTCAACTGGAACTCAAGATGCGCCATAAACAAAAACAAACAAAAAAACCACCACCAAAACTCTTTTTCTCTGCTGCTGTTTTTCACTCTTGATGAAACATTTTTTTTTCTGACTGCAGGCCTGAAAGTTTTAGGAGGATGACCATGGGAATTAAATCAGACTCACTCCTACTTCTGGCCTTCTGCAACTGGGTGGACTTGGGTGTGAGTTAATGGAAGAGGTCACAACACCTACCTCAGAGGTGACAGAATAGAGGGAAGGTAACTAGAACAACACTGGATGCAAGACAGGCACCCTATAAATAATCGCTATTATTATTATCTTAATGGGTTGTTTTGCCTCTCCCTGGCATAAGCAATCAAAAGGAAAATTAGCTGAATTTCAGTTTGGATTTAGAAAAAAAAAAAAAAAAGTTACTGAAGGGATTACCAAGAAAAAGAACTATGACTACTGTCCTAGAATATTCCAAAGAGAAAATATGTTTCTTTTTTTTTAATTTTTAAAGTATTTATTTATTTTTGAGAGAGAGAGACAGAGTGTGAGCGGGGGAGCCGCAGAGAGAGAGGGAGACACAGAATCCGAAGCAGTCTCCAGGCTCCGAGCTGTCCACACAGAGCCCGACGCGGGGCAGGGCTCGAACTCACAGACTGTGAGATCATGACCGGAGCCAAAGTCGGTCGCTTAACTGACTGAGCCACCCAGGGGCCCCGAGGAAATATGTATCTTAAAGATAAATCCTTTTGGAAAGAAAGGAAAACAAAAAATCTCAACAGCATATATATGTACTACCCCAAAAATGCTAAGTGGAAGACAACAGAACATATTTCTAAAACTCAGTGATTCATAAATTGAGCTCAGGTGCAATATGTTTGCAGTTTCTAACTGTGTAGAACTGCCCTTATCCTTGACTTTCCGAGCCTTCACTCATCAGGCCAAGATCGTACTGCCTGGACCCACACATGGAATCTGCATCAATCCTATTTTTCTTTTCTGTATCCTATAAAACATTTCAGAAGATTGACAACCCTCTCACCCCAGATGTGGAACCCTCCTGTTGTGGGTTCCAAGAGATCTCTTTAGGATGAGTAGCTTCAAGTGAGAAAAGTGATCATTTTGAACACATTTGCTATGGGAGTTGCTGGGCAACCGAAGATACTCGTGGTGAAAGAAAGGAGGCACAACACATTGAGAGAAACACCGCTTTCCATGCAATCACCCCAGCACACACAAAGAAGCCATTAGGGGTCCCATCTCGCTCTCGATTCCTACCTGTCACTGCTCTGCACGGTTCCGATGATGTTACACTTGGCAGCCTTTGTTCTCGACCAGTTGACCTTGACAGCACCCAACTGGTGAATCCACCACCATCATTCAGTTATGGTAAACGCTAGGTATAAAGAATATAACCTGAAGAGTCATTTGAGGACACAGTGTCAAAACGTATAATTTTATTAATTAATAACTCCATTGACTAAAGAGATCAATGTCAGGTTCAAAGTAGAAAAAGTGTGCAGGAATATTAATGTGTGCAAAAATACAAACATACATACCTTTATGACTTGGAGAAATTTTCTGTGTTCTCTAAACTCAGTTGTTTTTACCTGGGAGTTGTATATAAAAAACATTTTCACAGGGATAGTGTGAAGTTGTTAAATGACGTTACAGATACGAAAGCACTTCGGAACTTTTAAATAGTCTATACTAGTGGTTTATGACGTCAAGGTATTTGTAAGTCTAGTTGTAAAGAGATTTACATAGAGAACTAACCATAATTACCATTGGGTAATAGAGAAGGGAACCGTCTTTGCTCAGGCTGCTAAAACAAAATACTATATATCGTGTGACTGAAGCAGAATACATTCATTTCTCATTGTTTTGGAAGTTGGAGAGTCCAAGATCTGGGTACCAGAAGATTCGATGTCTGGGAAGATCCCTCTGTTAGGCTTGTAGACGTTGGCCTTCTTGCCATATTGTCACATGATAGATACAGAGAGGGTTCTGATTTCTTCCTCTTCTTATATAGATGGGCATGATTCCATCATGGACACTTCATCCTCCTGATCTTGTCTGAACCTAATTACTCTTAAAGAACTCACCTCCAAATACCATCATGTTGGGAATTAGGGCTTCATCATATGAATTTGAGGGTGGGAGAGACCAGACTTTCAGCCCATAGCAGGAACCATTAACCTATCCGCCAATACTTCCATAGAGAAAATCTCATCATACCTGAATGATTAATTCTATCTGCTTTTTGCCAGTGATCTTATATGAGTTCGATTCCAAACATGGCTAAGTCAGGAAACATTATCTTGCTTTTCAAGTTTTAGAGATTGTACACTGAATTTTAGGTTTCCTTCTTTGATTTTTCTCAGTGGATCTAAGTCAACCCATATCTACATAAAATTGGGCATGTATGTATCTGTGACAAATTCCCCCACATTAGCAAAAATTATATGGCACCCCCTCCTCTATACTTAACAGAATTTGGAACTACTGTAGGATTTGTAGATGCTAAGGGAGATGTTTTCAGGCTGGGCAGTAGTTCAGTTTATTCGCTTGCCAATTTGAGATAACTGCTAACACAACGGTACGTTCACTCATTCTATCTCTACATTGTCAGTACCATGCATCTTCACATTTCTTCTCCAAGCCATCTACTTTTAGGGTTTTTTTTTTCTTATTTCTTAAAAGTTACTCTAGGGGTGCCTGGGTGGCTCAGTCGGTTAAGCGTCCAACTTCGGCTCAGGTCATGATCTCACGGTCCGTGAGTTCGAGCCCCATGTCGGGCTCTGTGCTGACAGCTCAGAGCCTGGAGCCTGCTTCCGATTCTGTGTCTCCCCCTCTCTCTGCCCCTCCCCTGCTCATGCTCTGTCTCAAAAATAAAATAAAACATTAAAAAAAATTTGTAAAAGTTACTCTAAAAGAATGTATTCTTCGTGCACGAAAAATACAATCTTTAATTTTTAACTCTATAATTATATAAGAAAACATAATATGTTCTTCGGTTTAGAAGCATTTCTAAAACGTCACAGAAAAATAAAATAAAGCCAGTAATGACTTAACACATGACGTTTAGGAAGAAAAGAAAAGACATTCACTGTATTATCATTTTTGTAAATATTTTTTTTGAACACACTATCGGTATGTGTTTCATTTTCTTTGCTATTTGAAATTACAGTCTTACCTCTATGTTTTTTACAAAAAGCAATTGTGTATTGGTTCTATCAAGACTCTCTAGGAAGTTATTTCAAGTTAATTCCCTGCGAAAGTATTGAATCAGAAAATCTGCCATAGTAGAAGTGCCTTCCTCATTACAGCCATAAATATTGGCTCTCTTCCCCTGTAGGGGACACAACCCCATTTTACCAACGTGCCTGATGTCTTCCTTCCATGTTCTAGGTTTCTCATTAGGTCCTATGATGTAGTTTATTTCATTATACTTATTAGCTATGGCTTTCATAATGATTCCTTCAGGGAGGCAGTAGAGATTAGGGACACAATCTCGGGCAACTTAAATACAGTTTTAATTTTGGTTCCATCATGTATTGTTTTGTAATGTTGTTCACCTGAACTCTGAACTTCAATTTCCTCATCTGTAAAATGAGGGTAATAGAAACTTACTCATAGGACTTTGTGGAGATTAAGAGAGAAAAGATGCAAAGCATATAACCCAGGACCTTCCACGTGGTAAAAAACTTATAAATAACTGTTGTCTTCATTTTTGCTGTTATTATGACTACCATAAAATTAATTGTTATAAAATATATATGAATACAGAACATATATTTACTTTGGCAAATGTTCCATTTGAAGTTGGAAACACATGTGCAGGACGATTCTTCTACAATTTTCACAATTTAAAAGAAAAAGAAAACTTGAAAAAAAGTAAAGTTACATTTACAAATTTAATTATTTTTCAACACTGGAAGTATGCATGTTTATCTCTGAAATATGAATATGCTTCTGAGTAAAGAAATCCTTCACAATATTTTGCTCAAGGAAAATGTTGCCCTATAAAAGGTGCAATGTCTATTCAATATAATTTATAGTCCAGACTCTCCCATATTGTGAATGTATCAAAATGAGTGGACAGATAAAAGTAGTAAAATAATTATAAGTTTTCTGGATGTTCTTCTCTTTTCATCTCTCGAGTATCTTTTATACAAAGGAATAGCTTTAATGTCACCCAACTGAATATGTCTGCCCTCACCTTTAGGGCACTCACAAATTACAATGTACTGGACCTCTTGGGTAAAATGAATTCAGTCAAACCATTTCAATCTCAAAAATACTGGCTATATTGTAAGATACTTTGTCCCTTTAAAAAGTTGGACTACACCATCGTTAAAAAAAGTATTGCATCTTGCTCATTAGAAAAGTGTCTTCGTGATAAATACCGAATTAGAATATAGATACTATGAAATTTTTTTTATCTTGTAAGGATAAAAATATTCAACATGAGTTCTAAAAAGACTTCTCAATTACAGTCTAGGATCGTGCGCTCAGTCTTGTTTGGTCAGAAATATCAGTTATTAAAAAAAAAGATGTTTGGGTGCCTGGGTGGCTCAATTAGTTGTGTGTCTGACTCTTGATTTTGGCTCAGGACATGATCCCTGGGCCTTGGGATCGAGTCCCTTGTTGGGCTCTGTGCTGAGCATCGAGCCTGCTTAAGATTCTCTTTCCCTGTCTCTCTTTCTCTCTCTCTCTTTCTCTCTCTCTTCCTCTGTTCCTCCCCCCTGCTCACACACACTCTCTCTCTCCAAATAAAATAAAAACAAAATAATAAAAAAAATGCTTGTCAGTTAAATGGGTATTTGAGGCTTTAAGAGAGAATCTATACCAATATTAAAGAGATTTAGTTATTTTCCAACAAGGGCAATAAAAACAAAACCACCTAGCGATGGTTTATTCATGCCTATGAACATCTATTGTTTGTTAAAATCTGCACAAAAAATAGTGTCATGGATATGCTTTAGAAACCTGACACTTGTTATTTCTTGTTTTTGATTTTAGCCATTCTGATGGGCATAAGTTGATATCTCATTGTGGTTTTAATTGGCATTTCCCTGATGATGAGTGATGTTGAGCATCTTTTCATGCATCTGTTGATCATCTGTATGTCTTTGGAAAAATGTCTATTCAGGTCCTCTGCCCATTTTTTATTTATTTATTTATTTATTTATTTATTTATTGGTGCTGAGTTGTATAAGTTCTTTATAAAGTTTGGATGTTAACCCTTTATTGGATATACGATTTGATTTGTAAAAATCTGTTCCCATTCTCTAGGTTGTTGTTTTGTTTTGTTGATGGTTTTCTTCACTGGGCAGAAGTATTTTTTTTATTTTGATGTAATACCAATAGTTTATTTTTGCTTTTGTTTCCCTTGCCTTAACAAATACAGTATGATTTCACTCATGTGTGGAATCCAAAACCAGCAAATAATAAATGAATAAACAAACAAACAAACAGCAGAATTAGACTTGTACATACAGGGAACAAACTGATGGTTAAGAGGATGGGCAAAATGAGGGAAGGGGAGTGGGAGATACAGGCTTTCAATTATGGAATGAGTAAATCACAGGGATAAAAAGCACAGCATCAGGAATATAATCAATGATACTGTAATCGTTTTGTATGTTGATAGATGATAGCTACATTTGTGGTGAGCATAGTATAATGTATGAACTTGTCCAATCTCTATTTTATATACCTGAAACTAATGTAACGTCGTGTGTCAACTACATTCAAATATAAATATTAATTAAAAACAAAACAGAGGTGCATGGGGGGCTCAGTCCATTAAGTGCTGACTCCTGATTTTGGCTCAGGTAGTGATCTCACAGTTCATGAGATCAAGCCTGTCACTGGGCTCTGTACTGTCAGCAGAGAATCCCTGCTTGGGATTCTGTCTCTCCCCCTCTCTCTCTCTCTCTCTCTCTCTCTCTGCCCCTCCCCCATTCCTGCACTCTCTCTTTCTCTAAAAATAAATAAATACATTTTAAAAAAGAGAATAACAACAACAACAACAGAGAAGTGTCAACATTTTGGTTGATCCATCATCCTCTAAGAATATTAAAGTGACTGTAAAACCTATGCGTATACAATGAGAGGTTTTAAGTTAATGTAATCACCTGAACTAATAAGAAGATGTTTTAGATCTTAATCCAACAGATCACATGTTTATCATGCCCAGTAATTCAGAATCTATTACGGTAAAGAATGCCAGTACTCAAAGGAAAAGGTATTCCGAAACTCGGTTAATTTGGGTGCTGCATTATCTTGTTTGTCTCTATTCTATGTTTACATTGAACTTCAGTGCTTGAATATTTTTAGAACTTATAATAGCTTAAATGAAACAGTCAGTTGTTGAAGACTTAGGTCAGAACACTAGAAGACTGTTTTCACTCCTTTTTCCTTATTCCCTGGCTCAGCTGAGTAATTAAAATCATCAGCTTGCAAATGGATGCAAAGCATATGCCTGAGTTAATCTTCACAGCTTTTCTCTGCATATATTGGGAATAGTTCACCCCAATTTCTCTACAAAAGATCACGTGTGATAGCAGCATTGGAGATAGGAGACGAGTAAATTTTTTATAACTATGCCAAAATTTCATTTTGCTAGATAATTTCTATATGATTAAACTTTCTATAAGCAATGGAAGACCTAGACAAAAAAAAAAAAAAAAAAACGTTGTTTTGGAAGCCAACATTAGCAGTTTAATTTCTATTTAAGAGACTTTGACTACTGCTGAGTTGGGTTTTACAGGAAAAAATTCTTACCGTGTAGAAAATGTTGTAGATAATATTCAGAAGAAGCATCAGCAAGAATATTAAAGACTTTCCTAAAATTAATTGAATTAAAGAGGGATTAATATCCACAGAGGAAAAACTTCATCATTTCACATTAAACTCTGTTTATGGAAACTAAAATTATTGTTATACTTCCATAAGGTACCTTAAAATTAATCAGACCTGCTATCAATTATTTGTCAAATTTCATAGCCTAACATATGAATAATATGGTACAAAATGTTGGAGATGCCAACAAATTTGAGTTACAGTCCTAAGCATCCAGCAACCTAATTTTGAATATTGTCTTACATTAAATTAGATCCTGCTTCTTATGATTTAAATTCTTCCTTTTCTCCCAAGTAGCCTCAATTTATTAGTTTTCTAGACATTGCTTTGTTGTTTATTGACAATTTATCTTAGATATTTGTTATTTTGAATTGTACTCCTGCTTGAATACGGTGTCTAAAGTGAACAAAAGACCATGTTCATTAAATATTCAACAATGGTAACGTGATATTAACCCACTTCTTAAGCCACTTCTATATACATTCATCATAGTGACAAATGAGGGTGCAGTTGCAAAAGAAACCTGCATGGATTTGATGGGACAGGTAAGTTTCAAAGCAGGAAAGAAAAGTAATTCTATTCCTCCAATTTTAAAAGTAGGATTTCTAAACCATACCTAGAAGGATTACTATTTATTGATATGTATTATAGGAGTAATCTGGTGTTCAAAATTTGGGAAAATCAACAGGTTGAATCTTGTCACAGTATCTAAACTTTTATACAATTCTTAGCACAGAGGCAGAGAAAGCTTCAGATTTTACATTAATATAGCATATCATAAAGTCTGTACAGTCTCCAACACTTGTCCATTTTAATTTAACCCTTTGGACAAACTCACACACACATGCATACATTACTTCAATAAATACATACCAGAAAATGAGAAATGAAAAATCGGGTAAGACAAATTGATAAATTATTTATTTTCAATAAATATGAGAAACATTTAGAAGTGAAGAATCAGGTGTATGGGTCTTTAGAGAAGGTGGAGTCTAGATGAGGCTTATGTTGAGTCTGAGTGAGTAGGAAATAGGGATATATCTATTAGAGTTATCAGACCAAGTTAATGGAAAAATAGCTGTGGAGGAATTACGATAAAGATGTACTATCTCTTTAAGCTCTCCTCACTAGCCATTCCAGAGAACATAAGCAGAAATAGATATAACTATTGGCTTATGTTCAATCTTAGTAAAATGACAATATTTGGATTAGGCACGATCTCTAAAGGCACACAAAAAGACACAATTTCTTTTTCATTTTTCAAGAGTAAGGAAATGTATGAAGGCTAAGCAATCTTGAATTACGTCTTCTCTTGCACCAGATTGTGCCTGAATATAGATTTCTTTGCAATAGAATATTTAAACGAATGTAAAAGTAAAATACCTACTTTTCTCATGTAAGATTTTCTAGAAAAAAAAAGCTAAGGTAGAGAAATATTGATCACTCAGTCATCTGTAAAGAATACATTCTCTATAAATTATCACCAACTCAAACTTAGCCATAACTTGTCACAATTTCACTTGAAGGACTTCAGAATTTGTCTGGATTGAGTCCTTGCATATATTATATTGTCCCAATAAGGAGCCAACACTGACACACTTTTATAAACTAAACTTTACAATGTATTCTGGTTTTACCAATTTTATTCATTAATATCCCTTTTCTGTTCTAGAATTCAACTGAGGATACCACATTTCATTTATTTATCATATCTCCTTAGCCTTCTTCCATCTATGACGTTTTCTCAGGTTTTCTTGTGTTTGGTGACTTTAATGGTTTTGACCTACAGGTATTATGGGGTTTGGGGAACAATACTATGGAGATGAAGTGCTCTCTCATACCATCTATCAGTAGGTGTGTATTATCAATATAACATCATCATTGATGTCAAATTGAATAACTTGGTAAAGGTAGTGTTTGCCAGGTTCCGCCACGGTAAAGATACTATTTTTTTTTCCTTTTCACATTTTATATTTTAGTACAAAGTCACCAAATTCCACCCACACTTAAGGTTGAAGTTTAAGCTCTATCTCCTGGAGGAGGAGTGTATCTCATTTCTCTTTCTTGATAGATAGATGTCATAGATAAGTATAATTTTCTATGCATCTATGCATCTATATATGTGATGGAGTTTTGGGGGTGATGGTGGGATTAGGAACTGATGGCCAAGAAAGAATTCTTGAAGATGTCTTTGGTGCAAAAAGGCGATTTTATTAAAGCATGGGGACAGGACTGTGGGGAGTAAGAATTGCACTGGGGTTGTGCAGAGTGACTGCTTATATACTGTGGAGTTTTGGGGAGGTAAAGTTAAGAGGAAGTTTCATAAAGGGATTTCCATATGCTAAAGAGGATTTATAGATTGCTGGAGGCCTAGCTATTGTCAAGTTAAGGTTGTTTTTCCCTCTAGAAAAGAATTATTAAGATACCAGGGAGTTCCTGATTAGGCTATTGATGAGACATTTGTAAACTGATGGAGACTATCAGTTTAACCATTTGTTTTCTGTTCTTTCCTTTGTTCTTGGGCAGCCAGGAGTGCCTGAGGAATACCACACATATCCCACCTTGTGGGTGGTCCTGCTTGTGCTAGCTTATGCTTAGCCCTCAGCTTGCTTATGATCCCTCATCAGATGTATCTATGTATCAATGTATCAATGTGTCATCTATCTATCTATCTATCTATCTATCATCTATCTATCTATATATCATCTATCACCTGTCTATCATCATTTATATTAGTTTTCTACGATTGTCATACATAATACCAGAGACTGAGTGGCTTGGAACAACTGTGAGGCTTTCTCACAGTTCTGGAGGCTTGAAGTCCAAGATCTTGGTGCCACCAAGTTTGGTTTCCTCTGAGGCCTCTTTGGCCTGCAGACGACCACCTTCTTCCTGCTGCTTCACAAGCTCATCCCTCTGAGCCTGTGTGTGCCTGGTGTCTTCTTTGTGTGTCCTAATCTGTTTTCTTCTTATAAAGACTCTAGCAGATTGGATTAAGGTCTGCCCTGATGGCCTCCTTTTAATTCCATGAAGTGTACCAGAGTATTCCACCCCAAAATATGTTTCTTTGGCATATGAATTATTAGCAGTTAAAGGCACTGAATACCAAAACAGGCAGCAAAAGTTCTTTATCTCCTTCTAACTAATTAAAAATAAATTCTAAATTTCTCCTTTAATGAGATAAATTTACATTTAAAGGAAATTTCCATATGTAAAGATATCTCTATACCAGGAAGAGAGCTAATCTAGAGACAAGTCTTATACCCTAAAGATTCTTAATCGAAATAATAAGACAGCCTTTATTTACCTTAGATTTCCTTCCATCTCTCTGTCCTCCATAACTCACCTTCCCTGTCCAGAAGACCCAAACTCCCTTTCCTTTTGTTTACTTTCTAATGGTATATAAGCCTCAGTCATTTGGCTGCCTTCTTGAATTCCATTTTACTTTGTATACTCCCATGTGAAAGTATATAAATAATCCCAGATGTCATTTCCCTTGGTAATCAAAGTTATTTAAAAGCATCTCGTTGGGGTTGGTATATTTATTTACTCATTCTGTGTTCCTGTTAGGAATAAACTCTATAAGAACAGAAACATTGTTTTGGTCCCCTCTCAAACTGCAGTGCCCACAAGACTTACCTGTCTCATAGTTAACATTCATTAAATATTTTTATGCAAAGGAATTTATAACTTATTTGGAAGTTACCGCGTGTTCAATCTTCTTTTATTTCTTCTATCATTCTTTCAGATGATTCCATAGGTAAAGATAGGGTAAATAGCAGTGACTAACTCCAGGATTTTAGTGGCTTAATAAAAGCTTTTCACCTTTTGGCTCGATGAAGTTTGTTTCAATCATGTGGCTCATATCACGTACCAACTTAGGCTCCGCAATTAGTGAGCCTAGAAAGAAGTATAAAGTGTATCAACTCTTTTCATATTTCACTGATCAATGGAGTCACATAACTCCAAAGGAACATGAAAGCTAAGCTATCTGCAGGTCTGAAGAATAAAAAAAATATCATGAACATTTAATTCTAATGGATATAAATCTTACCCTTCGTTCGTTTAATATCTGTAACTACTTTTGGAGAGACATGGCCTTAATATTGTTCTGTTTCATTTTGTTGAGGTTTCTCCATTTGCCCTTATATGTCAAAATCATGTGATGATTTATGCTTTTTTTAAAATTTACTTTTAATTCTTGTTTTTTTCCCAGTTTTCGAGGCTGTTGTCTGCAACTAAAACCAGAATTACGAACTCATTTAAATAATGTCTTTAAAGACATATCTGGGATACCTTAGTGGATTTGCTTAATTCACAACAAAAATCATGGTCTTCAGTGTATATAATGTAGTAAAAATTAAGATAATGGGTGAACCTTGTCATCCTCAGTAGACTGATGATATGCTGAAATTTTGGGAGAAACTAGGTATTTCAGTCTCCTGGCCATTAACATGTGTTTCATGTTAGAATATTGATAGGTATTATATGGGGAAAAAGAAGGATGTGTGGTCAAAAAAAGTTTGGGAAATTTCAGTTTAAATAAAGCAAAGTTGAAAATTAACATATTTATTTGCTGTTGGACTTCTCAGAACTCAGAACTCTTAGGCTAAATGTAGTTTATACATTTTCTGGAGAGAAAAAAAAATACAGTATCCATTAAAGTATTTTAAAGCAGGTCCAGAAAATGCAGTGCCAAAACCAAAAATTCGCAGTACGGAGAGTGTATTTGGGATGTCATCCCAGAGAACAGGAATAAGGGACAGAGAATGAGAGAAGAACAATCCAAGGTTGAGTTATCACATTGGTCGCTGCTATGGTTGACCAGTGTTAGATCTCACATGCAACCTTTTGAGGAGCTTTATTCCAAAATGAATTTTGGAATTGACTGCTTGGGGCATTGAATGAGAAAGGTTTATCTGCTAACATATATTCCTAACAGGTCTATGGAGTTATAGACCTGGCTATAACTATATGGAGTTAACTGCTGTCATGTCTGGGTTCACATCTCTGAATGTTAAGTTGATTGCTTACAGAAGTGCCAAATTTTTAGGCCAGCTGAGTCCCTGGGTAGAAAATAAAAGCAGAGAGCCTAGGTCTAAGTGAAAGCTGATAAGATGTACCAGTGGAAACTTGGACAAAGTCTGCTCAGCACTGGTTACTACATCAGAAGCTGGAGTTAGAGGACATCCAGCCATTGCACTTGAGGCATCTGACATGAATAAGATGTTCTCAACCCACTCCCAGAATCCTGTAGGAAGAAGAGCAAAACTTTGGGAAGATCTAATCTAAACTGTTTGTAGTAAAATATGTTTTTTGTCTGCATAATGTGCTTTCAGGATCAACGTTAATTTCTTACATTGGTCAAGTCACTTTAAATAAATCTTAGAAATAACTCAAATATCATGTAAGTAGAAACAATAGCAAAACAAAAATCTTAATCTTCTTAATAATAATGGTCATTTTTGGGGCGCCTGGGTGGCTCATTCGGTTGGGCGTCCGACTTCGGCTCAGGTCATGATCTTGCAGTCTGTGAGTTCGAGCCCCGCATCAGGCTCTGTGCTGACAGCTCAGAGCCTGGAGCCTGTTTCAGATTCTGTGTCCCCCTCTCTCTCTGCCCCTCCCCCGTTCATGCTCTGTCTCTCTCTGTCTCAAAAATAAATAAACGTTAAAAAAAAAAATAATGGTCATTTTTTTAAATGTTACCATTAAAGAGAGTATAGTGAATACATTCATCTTACTAAAATTCTTACTTTTTTTATGCATTTAAATATTGGCCATAAAAGATTGAGGGATAAATTCGTGAAGCAAAGTATATAAGTTTTATGAGAAATGTATGTAATAGATCTCACTGATGATAAATCTTCATAGTGTTAGTAAAAATAGAAATAAAGAAAAAAACTTCGAATCTAGCTTTTGAGTACACTTATCACATAATTTTTAAGAGGCATCATCAAGTAAAATGCCAAAATATTAGGTATTTAAATATGTGTATGTATACACACATTTATTTCTAGCAAATAATCTTATCTTCTATATGCAACTTCATACATTAAGTTCTTAGTTTTCTCATTGAGAACACTTTCATGGAATGTAATGGGGATATTATTACTCTCATAGGTTTAACATCTGCAACTCAATTAAGAGCAAAACTACAGAAGACCCATTTAACAATGCAATAATTCTCAAGTTATTGTACACAATGGTAAGCACCCATAGAGCAATTAGCGTATCAAGGGGAATTGCTTCAAAAATATAAAAACAGAAACTAACAGGAAAAGCAATTTAGAGATGAGAGAGAACAAAAAGCTAAAAGATTGGCTTTTAATATTCTAAAACACCCAAGGTTTGTGCTTCTGTTTTTCATGACCTTTATAATTGAATCTCAACTTATACACATTAAAATCTAGAGCGTAAAAAGAGAATGACAACAATGATATGTCTCATACATTTCATTAAAAAATGTTTTCTTTTTTTTCAAAAAACCCATCTGGATGGCTCAGTCAATTAAATGACCAACTCTTGATTTTGACTCAGGTCATGATCTCACTGTCATGAGGTCGTGATAAACAGTCTCTTGATGGGCTCTGCACTGGACTTGAAGCCTGCTTGGGATTCTCTCTCTCCCTCTTCCTCTATCCCCCTCCGCCCATTTGTGCATGTGCCCATGTGTGCATGCTCTTTTTCTCAAAAAAAAAAAAAAAAAGTATTTTCTTATTTGTTTTCAAAGGATCTGTCCCCAATCCATCTAATTTAAATGGTTTTCTTTTTTATTATTATTTTGTTTATTTTATTTGTAATTCCTGTTTAGTTAGCATACAGTGTTATATTAGTTTTCAAAATGAACTTTGGAATGGAATCTGGCTTTAGAGTTTATAGACAATACCACACAAATGTCATGAATTATGACATTATTATGACATTATTATGCAGCCTTGAAAACCTTTAGCAATTCCCTCACTGATCAGTGAACAGTAATAAGTCTTGCCATTTGTAGGGAATTATGGAATTTTCTGACGAAGAATATATTTCAGATAAAGACAACCTTAACTGCCAGAAGGATACTTTGTTAAAACACCTTGTTGTAAAGGTACTAACAGTATTTTTTTTAATCAAATATATTATTTGTCTATATTCTCTGCTCACAAGCTTTAGTCCAGAGTTCTTCGTTTAAGTGCACCCCAACATCAAATATAGGTCATACTTTGATCCAAGAGCAAATGTACCAATAATAGGTTCATTGTCCCTTTAATTTTGCCTTTTCCCGAATGTCTTATCAATGGATTCATATAGTATGTAATCTTTTGGGACTGGTTTTTCTCACAGAGTCATCCAGATTATTGCTTATATTGTTGTCAAAAACTGACTGTGCTTTGGAGCCAAAATACACCAGAAGGACAGATTTGAGGATAAAGAACAATCGCTTTTTTGTTTTTCAGGGCAAAGGAGGCTGCCACAGGGTATGGCCTTCCAAAACTTCACACCCCTGGGAGGAAGGGGCTGGGAGGTTTTATAAGGAAATATAAGATGTAGCTGGCTTCCACAGAAATTCTGTACATTTTACATGCTGCCAGCCACCTTCATCATGTCTGTAGGGTTGTATCAGGTTCCTGAAACAAAAGACTAAGAAGGGAGGAGAGGAGGTTTGCAGAAGAGAGCAAAAGTTTATTTTAAAATCAAGCTGCAGGTCGCTGGGTTACTTGGTTGAGCTTCTGACTCTTGATTTCAGCTCAGGTCATAATCTCATGGTAAGTGAAATCTAACCTCCCACTGGGCTCTTGACTGAGCATAGAGCCTGCTTGGAATTCTCTCTCTCCTCCTTCTCTGCCCCTCCCTACTCTTTCTATATTTTTCTCAAAATAAAAAAAAAAATTAAAAAAATTTTTAAAAAATCAAGCTTCACTGAAGCATTAGTGTAGCCTTTTTGATTTTTGTTCAACTTTATGCTTGCAAGCAGTTTCAGCATCAATAGCCAATTTCTTTTGAATACTTAGAAGTATTCCATTGTTTGAGTATAGGAAATTTTGTTTCCCTATTCACTCCTTAAGGGAAATTTGGGTTATTTTACATTTTTACAATTATGAAGACTGCTATCATAAATACGTGCTGAGTTTTGTATGAATATATGATTTTAATTCTCTAGGATAAGTTTCTAAAAATTGGATTTCTGGGTGATATAGGTGGATATTTAACTTTTTAAGAAACTGACAAACTCTTTTCCAGAATTGCTGAACTGTTTTGCATTCCCACCAAGAATACATGAAAGTTTCAGATGTTTTACAACATTGCCAGCACTTTACATACATACATACATATACATATATATACATAATATTAATATATTAAATATGTATATATGGCTTGTCTTCTCACTCTGCTTCTGCTCTAACAGTTTTCAATTTTGATCAAGTTCAATTTGTCATTTTTTTTTTTTTTTAGGATCGTGCTTTTGATGTCTTATCTAAGATGGAATTAGTTATACTCAAGGTCACAAAAATGTTTTCCTGTGATTTGGTATTAGATTTTTCTAGTTTTATATTTTACATTTAAGTTATGAGTCATTTTAAGTTTTTAATATAGCTGCACAGTATAAAATATAGGTCAAGTGTGTTTTGTTTGTTTATATAAATATCCAGTTGTTCTAGCACTATGATATTTCAGAATAATGTCCTTTATTCATTGGACTGTCCTTGTGCTTTTGCTAAAAAATAATAGCTGAACATATTTGTGTATCTCTATTTCTAGACTCACCATGCAATTCCATTAGTTTTATGTGCCTGTCTTTCATCACTAACATGGCTTCTAGACATGCCTTTGAACAGGGTACTGTGAGTGCTCCTACTTTATTCTTTGTACAAATTGTTTTGGATATTCTAGTTATTCCCTCTTCATGTGAGTTTTAGAATCACTTTGTATATGTCTACACAAAATGTTACCAACATTTTATTGGGACTGAATTAAATGTATGGATTGACTTGGGGAGAATAGACATCTTCACTATGTGGAATCTTCTGATCCATGAATATAGTATGTCTACTTATTTAGGTCATGTTTTATTTCTTTCATGAGCAATTTATGGTTTTCAGCATATGTTGTTCTATCCATACTCATTAAATTTGTGTGTAAATATATACTTTTAGACCAATTTTACAATGGGAAATACGGATAGCTTTATTTCTTTCATAAAGTTTTAAGTCTTTTATCTGATTTACTTATTTTATTGCACTTGCTAAGATTTCTAGTACAATATTGAAAAGAAACGGTGAAAGCATTGCCGTTCCTTGCCTAGTTCCTTATCAAAGGAAATATGAACTAACTTGTGTTTTGCCAAAAGATACATTCAAATTCTCACCCTATGTACTGTGAATGAGGTCTTATTTGCAAATAGGTTCTGTGCGGATGTAATCAAGTTCAAATGAGGTCATACTGAAGTAGAATGCATCCTAAATCCAATGATTGATGTCCTTATAAGAAGGGAGAAATTTGGAGACACACAGACACACAGGAAGAGGCAGAGATTAAATTTAGGCTGCCACAAGCCAAACAATGAAGAAGGCCACAGGAAACTGCAAGAGTCAGAAACAGATTATTATCTAGAGCCTTTAGAGTAAATATGGTCCTGCTGACACCTTGATTTGGACTTCTTGACTCCAGAACTGTGAGAGAATAACTTTCTCATTTTATGCCACCTAGTCGGTGGTTCTTTGTTTCAGCAGCCCTAGGCAACTAGAATGAAGGAAAGCAATCAGATCTCACAATTTAATATGTCAATTGCAGTTTTTAATGGCATTTTTATCAGAATGTGGGCTTTTTTTCTATTTATAGTTTTATGAGTTTTATTATTGTTATTATTAATCAATGGATGTTGAAATTTGTCAAGTGTTTTTCTGCATCTATTGAGATGGTCATATGTTGTTATCATTCTTTTGTTGGTTTTTCTTTTTTAGTTAATTAACGTGGTGAATTATATTGATTGGTTTTCAAATGCTAAGTGAGGTTAATAGTCACAGGTTAACATATTTTTTATTATATTTTATGACTCAATTTATCTATTGCTGGTTTCAATTTTAAATTAAAAAAAATGTTAATTTATTTATTTTGAGAGACAGAGAGAGAGAGGGAGAGCAGGGGAGGAGCAAGGACAGAGAGAAAGAGAGAGAATTTCAAGCAGGTTCTGTGCTGTCAGCACAGAGCCCAATGGGGGGGTTCAGTTTCAGGAACCAGGAGATCATGACCTGAGATGAAATCAAGAGTGGGAGGCTAAACTGCCTGAACCACTCAGGCACCTGATCAGTTTAATAGTTTTTTAGGTTTGTTTATAAAGCATTTTAGTTTATACATTTAGTAGTGTTTTATGTTGTCATTGCTGTTACTTTGTTGTTATTGTTGTTAGTTTGTTTTTATGGTTGTTTTTAGGTAACGTCTTTTATCTGTTTTATTATAAGGGTATTGCTGGCCTCATAAAATGAGTTGGAAAGCATTTCCTTCCCTTCTATTTTCTGAGAAAATGTACAAAAGTGATTTTTCTTTATTAAATAGTACAATTAACTAGTGAAGCCATCTGGGTCTGGTATTTTCTTTGTAGGATAGTTTCTAAATACAAATGCAATGATTGCATTTAATATCAGACATTTTTAATTTGTTTATTGCATCTTTGGTGAATGTTGGTAGTTTGTATTTTTCAAGGGTTAAGTCTTTTCATCTGAGCTGTTAAATTTATGTACATAATGCTGTTTGTAGAATTATCTCATTATCTTTTTAACATCTGTGGGGTCAACAGAGTTAATAATTTTTGTCTTCACCCTTTGTTAGAGAATATGACTAAAGATTTATCAATTTAATTAATTTCTTTTGAAGTCTCAGTTTATTTTTCACTTATTTTTCCAGATTGCTTTTCTACTTTCCCTTTATTTACTTATGCATTTTTTATTTCTTGTTTTTTTTTTTTTTCTTTCTGATTGCTTTGGGTTAATTTTGCTCTGCTTGTTTAGTCTTAGGGTGATGACATAAATTATAGACTTGCATTTTTTTATTTTCTAATATACATAATTAATGCTACAAGTTCCCCTCTAAGCTACATTCCACAAATATGAATATATTATATTTTATTTCCTTTCTATTCAAAATATTTCCCTTAGGCTTCCTTTCTGATATATGGGTTATTGAGTAGGATGCTTTTTAAAAAAAATATCCAAGTAGTCTTAGTCTGTTCGAGCTACTGTAACAACAGCTACAACAAAAAAGTCATAGGTGGCTTACACAAGTAATTATTTCTCACTTCTAGAGACTGAGAAGTCCAAGATCAAGGTGCTGATAAATTTGGTGCCTTGTGGGAGCCCACTTTCTGGTTCACAAAATAGCGCCCTTCTCACTATGTTTTCATACATCAACTAAGGTAGCAGAGCTCTCTGGGGACTCTTTTATAAGGAATCTAATCCCATTTATAAGGACTTCATCCTCATAACCTAATCAACTCCCAAAGGCCCCACCTTCTAATAGCATCACACATTTTTGTGTGAATTTTGGGGGGCACACATTCAGTCCATAAAAAAAAGTATTTGAGGATTTTCCAGATATCCTTTTCCTCATTTTTAAATGTATTTCTTTATGGCCAGACAATATATTTTGAATAATTTCAATTCCATTTAAATTAGTATGATTTGTTTTTGACAAAGAATGAGATTTATCTTGGCAATATTCTCAGCACACAAAAAGTAATGTGTTCCTGTTATTCAGTAGATTATTATAAATATGACAAATAAGTCAAGATAACTAATATTTGGATATTCTGTGTTTGATGATTATTTTTTGCATATTTGTGTAAACAATCACAGAGAAGCATGTTAAGGTATTTAAATATAAGTGTAGTTTTTTATCATTTTAATATTTCCAATTTTGTTTCATGCATTTTGGACCCCTATTATTTGGTGCATATAAATTTAGGATTGTTTTCTCTCCTTGATAAATGGATCCATTTGTCATTATGCAATGTCTCATTTTATCCGTAGTAATTTTTCTTGTTTGGAAATCTGCTGTATTACCTAGGGTTCTCCATAGATAAAGAGCCAATAAGAGAATATAGATTGATAGAGATATAGATACAGATAGTTTTATCATAAGGAATTGTGTCACATGATTATAGAGGTACCAACTCTACATTCTGCATCTGGAGATGTAGGAAAGCCTGCACTATAGTGGCAGTCCATATCTGAAGGCCTGAGGACCAAAGCCAATGGTTCTGGGTTCCAGTCTGAGCCCAGGAGCAGAGGAAGACTAATGTCCCAGGTCATTTCAGGCAAGAAAAATTTCTTTTTGTTCTATTTAGATCCTCAGCGGATTGGATCTTCACAGAAAGGACAATCCCTTTTAAGTCAACCAATTGAAAAATTATCTCATCTGAAAACATTCTCACAGACTTGCTCAGAAATAATGTTTAGCCAAATATCAGGGCATCCTGTGAGCTAGTCAAGATGATGCATACAATTACGCATCATATCTGTTTTTCCTAATATTAATATATTCACTCAAGCATGTTGTTGTTAGTATCTTCATGGGATAGTGTTTATCTTTTGTACTTTTGAATAGACTTTATCTTCTTAGAAATACATAGATTTCTAGAAAAATAGAGAGAATATCAAAAATTCCCAAATACCCATGAACACAGTTTCTCTGATGATTAATTTATGTTAGTATGGTACATTTATTGCTTTTAGTGAACCAATATTAAAATATCGTTATTAACTAAAGTCCATAGTTTATTCAGATTTACTTAGCTTTTAACTGTCTTCTTCTGTTCAGGAATCCACCCAGCATACAACATTATATATATTTGTCATTCCTCCTTAATCTCCTTCATGGTAGTGACAATTTCTCAGCCTTTCCTTGTTTTTGATAACATTCGCAGTTTTTTTGTTATTAAACTTTTTTTAACGTTTTATTTATTTTTGAGACAGAGAGAGACAGAGCATGAACGGGGGAGGGGCAGAGAGAGAGGGAGACACAGAATCGGAAGCAGGCTCCAGGCTCTGAGCTATCAGCCCAGAGCCCGACGCGGGCTCGAACTCACGGACCGCGAGATCATGACCTGAGCCGAAGTCAGACGCCCAACCGACTGAGCCACCCAGGCGCCCCAACATTTGCAGTTTTAAGGAGTACTGTATTTATTGAAAAAAATATATATAAGTGGACCCACTCAGCTAAAACCCAAGTTTTTAAAGGGCCAACTGCATATTATTTTAAATCACAAACTAATATTAAGAATGCTTCAAAATTAGGAAACAAGCTTGCAAGAGTTCAGAAATATATCCAAGACCACCTACTTAGTAAGTGGCCACAAAGAAATATCATCTAAAGGGACAGTTTATTAAACAAAACACATTGAATGAGAATACTTTAGTGTTGCTTAATTTTATTTTGTCAAGTACTTATTAAATATTTTCTAAGAGTGATGGCAGTGCATAAACAAACATTTCAATCCTAAAACTACTAAGGAAAATCGAGCCATATTAACACTTTATTTATTGCAGGACTGTATTGTATAACACCAACTTGCGGTACTCTAAGGCTTTAGTGAAAATGGAAAATCACAGAAAAAATATGTTATAACTAAAAGTTTAATTGAAGAAAACTTGAGTATGGCCTTAAGGGAAGCAAATGGTCAGAGTGGAAAGAGAATGAAATAGGGCACTCCAGGAACTCTGGGAGAAGTTAAGTGGAGAGAGAATCTGAGTACAGCTTAATCTGAAGTGCCTCAAAGTACACCTGTCCACAAGCTTTATTTTTGGTACTTTAGTCTCCTATTCCTTCCTAATATTCGAGCAAATCTTCTCTAGTCTTCTCCCTCCTGGAACTCCTCCACCTCATCAAGAGCTGCAATCCATTGGTTCCACCATATTTCTCTGCCTCTCAAAACCTGGGTCTTAAGTTCCTGGCTTAAATACCTGGATTAAAATCCATGTTCAAAAATATATCTATTAAAATCTTGGCTTGCGAGCATAATTTACTCTGGAAACATGCTTGTAATCCAAAGTACTCGTATACCAAACGGAATGTCAAGAACCATTGGCTCAGTTGTGATCATGTGATGTTCGGCATCATGTACTAATTGCATTGCAAGGCATCATTCTTTTCTTAAGTTAAAATTTATTAGAAGTCTTTGCTTGTCTTGCAGAATCCTTGCAGAACAAGTTAGTTGCAATACAATGTTTTACTGTGTGTGTGTGTGTGTGTGTGTGTGTATATATATATATATATGTGTATATATATATATATATATATATATATATATATATATATATAATTCCCTTCTTAGTTTTGGCTCTAAAAGCAATTATTAAGAACATTCTCTTATACACATCTTTTCCTTCTTTGTGAATTATGTCCCTTTGTTTCACTCTTTAGGCAAAAATGAAGTTGTTGAAATACAATATCCAAATTCTTCTCTACCTTCACCTGAGTTTTGAATATGGTAAGAAAAAACAGACAATGATAGGCTTTTAGTCTAGCCTTATAAACCTGATTTTTTATTTTTAGTTTGTTTAGTCTTTTACCTTCCTAGGTAATTTTACATCTTAAATCTTAAATTCTCTCTTTAAAGTTCCAACACATCCTCCCACTCTTCACTCACAGCTGATGAATTTACTTAATAGAAGAGAACTTTTGCATCAAATGTTACCAACTTGTGCACATCTACCTAAGTTTGCTCTTTCTTCACTTCTCTTTTCATATACATTGTCCATATTTACATCTAAGTTCAGCCTCTTTACTTATGCCCTGGATCAATCCCTTCTCATAAGTCCCATATGGACTCTGCACCTGTAATTGTTCCCTCATGTTTCCTGAATTATCAATTCTCCCTTCTTAGTGGAACTTTCCCATTAGTATGCATTTGAACCACAGGTTCATACATCCAACCATCTCCTCAGTATCTCTGCTTGGATGTCTAATAAACATATTGCATTTTACATATCCAAAAACAATTTCTTCTTTTCCCATGCCACACTTACCCTTCCTCAGTCTTCCCCATTTCTGTAAATGCTATTATGCTATCGGCTCAGGCCCAAACTCTGAGTCTGCATTGCTCTCAGCTGTCTCCCACACCACATATCCAATTTATCAGCATTTCTTCTAGTCTATCTTAGAAATGTATCAAAATTCTGGGGTGCCTGGTGGGGTTCAGTGATGTTAAATGTCTGACTTCGGCTCATGTCATGATCTCGCGGTTTGTGAATTCAAGCCCTGAGTCGGGTTCTGTGCTGACAGCTCAGAGTCTGGAACCTGCTTTGGATTCTGTGTCTCCCTCTCTTTCTGCCCCTCCCCTGCTCTCTCACTTTCTCAGAAATAAACATTAAAAACATTATTGAAAAAAAGAAATATATCAAAATTTCAAACTTTCTACCTCACTTCCACAGCTAAGTGGTGTAAGTACTTTAATCTCTTAGTTGTATTATTTCAATAGCCTCATAAAAGGCCTCCCTACTGTGATTCCCAATGTTGCAGCTAGAATGATGCCATAAAACACAAAGTTAGAGTGACTCCTTTACTAAAAACTCTTCTTACCGGATTGTTTGTCTCATCTATAGTGGAGGTCAACTTTCTAATAAACCCCTTATATGACCCAGACTGCCAGTATTTCTTAGACATAATCTACAACTCCCTCTTTATTTATTTTTTTTATTCCAGATATGTCACTCTCTGATGTGAATGAAGTTGCTTTTTTTATTACAGTGACTAGAGAGACTTTTTTTTTAATTACAGAAAGCCAAAACTAGTATATATAAAATAAATACATAATATTGTTATTTTCATATATTATTTACATATAAAATACCTATATGTAAATAAGTAAACATTATATTTTAATATATAATACATACTATAACAATTACATATTTTAATTTATATATGTACAAAAATATATATATATATATTTTTTTTTTTTAGCCTGTGAGTCCTAGCATACATATTTGTTAAATATTTAACATTCATGAGTAACCAGGCCAATCCCTTTAAATTTGTCCTAATATTAAATTATCAAAACAAAATCATATAGCAGACAAAAATCATTTTCTTCTTCTCTTTCTTTTTCTTCTGCCCTTCTTCTTCTTTAACGAATGAGGAACCTGAGGTTCAGAGGTATTAAATCTCAGACCCAAGGTCACGTGACTACTGAATAACAGCAGATATTTGAATATAGTCTTATTACATCTGGTTTATTGTACTTTTTTTCCAATTCTTTCTTCCCTTTTGCCTCATTGACTTTGGGCTTATCATGCAAATCGCTTCATTTGGAGAATGTGAGTGTTCCTATGCATCTTGTTTCTAACAACAGGATTTAAAAGTGTTTTCATGGATGTCTTTCTCTTGCTCTGTTCGACAAGAGCAATCCAGGGTGGCCACAAGTTCTGCACTCTGGCTTTGAAAAAAAAAAGACATATTTCTGTTAAAGATCTCAACATATAACATAGAAGAGTCACCCGAGCTAACCTACATCAACACGCATATAAACAAAAAGTGAATGTGGACTGTTAATAGCCACTGAGATATTTGGGTCGCTTGTTACATTGCATTATCACCGTAATTGCTGATTAATACTGTTTATAAGCAGCGTACCTTGACCAAAGTATTAAGAATAACCATTTCTATAAAATACAGGCAGAGCAGGAAAATAAATTTATACTGCAGCATAAGAGACTTACAGTAAGTATAAACATGTACATTGTTGATAGAAAGCTTGTGTTCAAATGTTGTCTGTAATCTCCCAGCCAGTTTTATTGTCTTCCTGAGCTTCTTTGTCTTTAAATTAGATATTGAGTAATAGTGTACCTTTTTGAGCTATTGTAAATATTAAATTTGCAAGATATGTAGCATTTTCTAGCATAGAACTAGGTATATAACCAATATTTAATATATATTTTATCATGATAATGAGAATTATAGATACTGATGTAAGCAAGCACACCAATAGAGTCACTTTGAAAGTGTCAACATGCATCCAAGTGTATTAATGAATGGACATACTTTTTATATTCTTCTAATGATCTAATCAGTGTTTGTAATTAAGTAACCCAATAAAAGTAACACAAATTATTAGAAAACAATATTCTTTATTCCATTATTTGTGTCCATACAGTAAAAAGGAAATCATTCACCTAGCATTTATCTAGTTACTTTGACTTACAAAACAGTCTACATGGATTATTCTACATTAAACACATAAATTGATATTACCCTAAAGCTAATGAAAAATCGTATCTATTTCTTTGGGATATGTTGGGTATTTCGGGTGCTTACACTGTGATCATCAGCTTCTTGGTGTAGAGGAATAAATCATCTGCATGACTGGAAGTTGAGATTCCTACAGTCAACAATGGTTGAAAAGGGGTCTGAGAAAATGGATGATGAAATAGATGTAAATATTCCCCAAACCTGCCCCTCCTTCCACTGAATAAAATCTGACAGTGCAATTAAGGTAACAAAATTTAAAAAAACTCTGAACAACACGTATGATAAAAGTAGGTAACCCATTTTCTGCTTAAACCTTTAAATACGAATCGTTGTAGATAAACCATTGGCAGCTACATGAGCTGAGGCAACTATGCAAGAGGTAGCAGAAATAGGGAATGACATGTCTTGCATAGCTGAGCAACTCAATATGGCCCAACAGATACTCCCCAGAAAGCTCATCAGGACAATTTAAGAAGAATGTCTGAAATGAGGAGGTGGGGCTGGACACACGACAAAAGTAGGGAAGGAAATTATATTCTGTATGGAGATAGTTTAGGAAGTCTGATCCTTCTGAATGTTCAAAACTAACCAGCCAAACTCCTTTCCAGGACAAAGCCTCACACAGAGAATAAACCTCTAAGAATGGAATCTAAACTGAGCATAACAACAAAAATGGAAAAAGAAGATCCAGAAAAAAATAGAAGAGGGATATAGAAAAATTCAGGAAGCAGGATGCCATACTTTTGAAGATTCCCTAAGGCAATCTAAGGAGGTATTTTGAACTGTGCACTCATTAAAGCAATTTTGAGCCTTTTTTTTTTTTAAATGACATTAGAAAAATTAAATGGTTACCTTTGGAAGATTCTTGGAAATCATTCTATGTATGAATTAGTAACAAAATAACTGAAGACAAATCTCATGAAGTAATTATAACAGAGCAAAGAATAAATAGCAGAATAACATTCTTATAGATAACGAAAGAATGCTAGAAAGAAAGGCCCACAACACGGAGACACATAGTGTTTTAAACAGGTGTAAAGAATCACATAAATAATACATAAAAGAAAGATATAACTTTATAACTGAGAAATTAATGGGCAAAAAAACACAGAAAAAATAAAATTCAAAAAGCGTATTTCAGAATTGAAAGCAAAACAAGAAGATAAGAATAAAGGCAAAAGAACTTAAATAAAACAGATTATACCTTATGAGAAATCGGTGATAAAAAAAAAAAGAAATCAAGAAAGGGATGAAAATAGATTGAGGAAAGGTGATAAATATAAAAAGTAGACAGAGAAAATGCAGCCTTTACCAAATAGGTATTGCCGAAGACACCAAAGAGAATAAAATAAATACTAAAAAGTGTAAGTCAAGAAAATCGTCGTGGGGCACCTTGCTGGCTTAGTTGGTGGAGCATGGGATTCAATCTTGGGATTGTAGGTTAGAGCCCAAGATTACTTAAAAATTTAAAAAAATATCTTAAAAAAAAAAAAAGAATATCATCTTGAGTTTTAAAAAAAAGGAAAATATGGGTGCCTGGGTGGCTCAATCGGTTAAGCCTCCGACTTCGGTTCAGGTCATGATTTTACGGGTTTGTGGGTTCAAGCCCCCTGTGGGGCTTTGTGCTGACCGCTCAGAGTCTGGAGCTTGCTTTGGATTCTGTGTCTCCCACTCTACCCCTCCCCTGCTTGTGTCTGTCTCTCTCTTTGAGAGACTGAAGAAAAACATTGAAAAATAAATTAATAAATAATTTTTAAAAAATTTTAAAAAGGAAAATATCGGGTAGAAAAATAAAAGATCAGTGAGAATTCATGAGGATTTATATTCATGTTTCCTAGCTTAGTCCCTTGAAAATACCTAAAAACAATAATCGTTTCTAACCTTCAGAATACATTTCCCACACACTCACAAATATATATATAATATATATATAATATACATTATATATACATTATATATATATTATACATATAATATATATAATATACATATATATAATATATATTATATATATAAAATTTGGAGAGTTTCTGCTTGTAGTTCAGATATAGACTAGCCAAAATAGAAAAATAAATAAATAAATAAATAAATAAATGGGGGATAATAAATGCTGTAGATAAAACCACACCAAATATATTTAAATTCAAGATTTTAAAACCATACTTAAAAAAACAAAAACAAAAACAAAAAACAACTCATTGGTCACTTTTTTGAGAATTCTAGAAAGTCAAAACAAAACCCATTGTTTTGATAGCTGGTCATTAAGGGAAAGTATCCAGAATTTATTCTACCTTTCCTATATTGACTGTCACTAGATAATTAAGGTAAATGAAATAAAATATATTTAAAGATATATTGTAGTTCTGGGAGGAAGTTAAATGAAGAAGCGATTTTAGAGTTGGAATAAATCTATTTTGCCACCCTAATGAATGAATTGGAAATCCATGTCTATTAATATAACTACATGAGGGATAATCAAATATTATATTGTTCCTAATTGAATTAAACATATTATCTATGAACAGTCATGACAAAGCATTGACCCTAAATCTCATTAAACTTTAGAGAAGCAATAACCAATTAGCAAAAATTATGAAAGACAGAGAAACATATTAACCTACAATATTGTGATCCAATCAGCAAAATCCAGACTGTGGGAAACTACAGGGAAAATTATCCAGTTCCTTAGACAAATAGGTTGTAATTAAAAAAAGAGAAAAAGAGAGAGAAGGGGAGAACACATGGATTTAAAAAATTAAACATGGTTTATAAAAAATTAAAAACAAGAAAAATTAACTATAAAATTAAATTTTTAAAAAAGTAAAGTAAGATTTTTTTCTTTCATAAAAGTCAGGCTATGCTTTGGGAGGGTATACTGGGGAATATATACTGAATTCCTATTTGCTGTCCTAATAGTTATTAAAAGTGTGTTTGCTTTTTAATAATTCGTAAAGCTGTAAACTTTTAAACATTTTTAAATTTAAATATAAAAATGTTCAAAAATAATATTTAAAAAGGAGTCTGGAAATATGAGATTAAACACTGTTAAATAGATTTTTTTTAATTGTAGGAATTCTGAGTTTTAACATTTTCAATGCTTAGTGTGAATCACTGAGAGAGCAATTTAGCTTGCAACATTTAACAATCTAATTTGTCCAAGAAGTCTTTTTTTTTCCCAAAACTCTCATGAAATGTTCTTGAGATCTCAATGTTGTGTAAAATACAACTCAGGAAATGCTCATGTAATCAATATATACATGCAGTCTACCGGTACCCTAGACCATACCAGTGTAATGTATATATTCCACTAAAATTATCAATTATCATATAACTGTGTTTAACTTACTAAGTGGTCTTCAATATGACAATATTTTACACTTCAACCAGTGATTGTTAATGAGAAGTTTGTTTTAAGTGGCAACTGTTTCAGTTCTTATAAAGCATCATTGAATTAATTCTGAAATCTAGTTTTAATTCTTGATTTTTTGTCATTTCCCATTCTTTCCTTGATAACTAAGAATAAGTACATCCTGGGGCGCCTGGATGGCTCAGTTGGTTAAGTGTCCGACTGCAGCTTAGGTCATGATCCCGCGGTGTGTGGGTCCGAGCCCCGTGTTGGGCTCTGTGCTGACAGCTTGGAGCCCAGAGCCTGCTTCGGATTCTGTGTCTCCCTCTCTCTCTGCCCCTCCCCCACTCATGTTCTTTCTCTTTCTCTCTCAAAAATAAATCAAGGTTAAAAAATTAAAAAAAAATAAAAAGGTATATCCTATTCTATAGAAAGAACAAACCTAAGGTTCAATAGGGGAATACAAAATTAAGGGGTATGAAATTACAATGTCACAACTAAAGTGATTTTATAACTGCTGACAATTATATAATTGTGAAATCTAAAGCTATAATTCTATAGTTCTGCAATATACCATAGACAGAATAACTACAAAAACCTTACTTAATTTGTACTACTTGTTCCCATTAGTTATACAAGATTCAAGCTGACCTTCCAGTATAGGACCAAATACTGTGGCTGTATAGAGACGAGACATGATCTTTTTCCTTGAGAACCCCAGCGAATCCACATTCCATTGAGACAAGTAAGTTTAGGGAAAAATATAATTCAAGCATATGCGTAGAATAATTATTTTTCTCTATTATAAAGTCCAAAATTAACTCTTAGGAATTTGTTCTATGACAATGTGTGGGGAACCCCAGTTGTGAGGTCATCTTATGTTTAGGGATCATTCAATAAGGACATTCTTTGGGTATTTCAGTAACCAGATTCTTTAACATCAAAATTTAGCCTCCAAAAAATTATCCACTTATACTTTATTCCTTTAATACTGTGCACTTTAGGTAGGCAAGTATGGTAAAATTAATAAATTCCTTTCGCCTATATAAAAAGTCAGTATGCAATTTACTACTAAAAATAAAATAGGGATAAAAAACAAGAGGAGTATGACTTTGATAAATCTTTCTTAAATAAACATAGCAACAGACATTGCTAAAAACTTTATCAACTATATTAGTTATTTAGGGCTACCATCACAAAATACTATAGACTGTGTGGTTTAAACAACAGAAATTTATTTACTCGCAGTTCTGGAGGCTAGAAACCCGAGATCAAGGTGTCACTATATTTGGTTTTCCTGAAGCTTCTCCCCTTGGCTTACAGATGACCACTCTCTTGCCATGTCCTCATGTGGCTTTTTCTCTGTGCAGGCTTACCCATGGTGTCCCATTTTCTCATAAGGATACTGGTCCTATTGGATTAAGATCCTTCCTTTATGATTTCATTTAGCCTTAATTACCTTTTTAAAAGGCCTATCTCTAATTATAGTCACATTGGTGTTTGAGCTTCAACATATGAATTTTAGTAGGACACAATTCAGTCTATAATACCAACTAAACCAAATGCATATACAACTCAAAATGGAGCTTTTTTTCCCAGAAAATTGAATAAGCATAATGAGTGTAATAAATATATCCATTAAACATATTTATTGAGTATCCACTAATAGCCAGGCACCGACTATGCTGACTCATAGAAGCATAACAGGAAAAAGAGAACATAATTCCTGCACTTAGAGGTCCTGGGTAAATAGTCAATCGACATACCATAGAGTGATAACGGCTGCCAAAGAAGAAGCACAGTGCTCTGGGAAGGGCCATGGAGGAACACCTCACCGAGGTGAGATTTCAAGGATGAGAAAGAGTATATTCTCACACACACACACACACACACACGCACACACACACACACAGGTAAAACACTCCCCCCACCCCCACCCCCCCAAAAAAAAACCCAAAATGTATGTATATGTCTGTTTTGGGGGTGAGCCTGGTGTTGAGCATACAGGGCAGAGGAAATCACACACCCAGACAAAGATCATCAGGAAATTTCAGAAATTTTAACTAAGACAATCTCACTGAAGTCCAAGCGAAAGGTGTTGCTAGAGAGAAGGTTGGAAAGTTGGCGTGTTTTAGATCTTCTCTAGATGCCAGCAGCATCCCTCCAATGCCAATTGCTAGTTATGACAGCCAAATCTGACAGTGGACATTGACAAATATTTCCTGGTTAAGAACCATCGCTCTAGAATTAACCTGTCGCTTACTATGTACTTGAAAATTAAGAGGAAGGATACAAATGTTTGCTTTCAGAAGACACAAGGTTTATAGATTGAATAGGTAAAGTAGGGCCATATATAGTTTCAATTCCAAAGACCTAGTTCTGGCCTCTTTCTTAAGATAGTTTTCCAGTATTCTCTTAAGTCATATTAGCTTCATATACAAAGCAGTGCTGCATTAGTCAATTTCAGAAGCTAGAACAGAATACCATAGACCAGATGGCTCATAAACAACAGAAATTTATTTTATCATAGTTCTAGATTCTGGAAGTCCAAGAGTAGGGTCCAGTTAGTTTTAGTGATGACCATCTTCTGAATTGTAGACAGCCATTTTCTACTTGAATCCTCATATTGCAAGAGGACTAGAGAGCTCAATGAGATCTTTCATGAGGGCTCCACCTTCATAATCTCATCACCTTCAAAAGGCTCTACTTCCTAGTACTGTCCCATTGGGGTTAGGATTCAACACATGAAATTTGGAGGGACACGGTCAGTCCATAACATGATTTGCCAGTCCCGACTTACAACATTGAAGAAAATATAGTAGACATTCAGTTAATACGAGTTAAATAAATGAGAGTTCAAAATGTAATTGAATACAATTGGTGACCCATTCTGTTTTCTCCTTAAACAACTCTGACAGACATTATTTCCATAAATGGCTTTTTATCCATATTTAATTTTAAAAATTAATGAGTTGCCAAGTTTTGTTCAATGTTTTCTTTGGTATCAATTAATATAATGGAATTATTCCTTTAAATTATCAATGTAATTGATTGTGTTGAAATACTTTTATATTGAAATATCTTTGTGTTATTTTAATAAACTGTACTTGTCTGTTCCATATTGCTCTTTTAGAATGTTAATAAATTTAACTTGTTAAATTTTAGTTTGGGACTTTGTTATCTATATTCACAAATGAGATGTATAGTTTTAATTGTGCTGATTTCATTATGTATTTTATATTTGTTTTCTATTAACAACCCACCTTTTCTCCTGGAATTTGTATATGATTACATTCACATTTTATATTTTTTTAATATTTTAAAATATATTTTGAGAGAGAGAGAGAGAGAGAGAGCGCACATGCATGGGGAGGAGAGGCAGAGCGAGATGGGAGAGAATCCAAAGCAGGCTCGTTGTGGGGCTTGATCTCACGAACCATGAAATCATGACCTGAGCCGAAATCAAGAATTGGACACTTAACTGAGCAAGTCACCCAGGCACCCCTATATTTTGTAACTGTATTGAATATAAATCTAGCCAACTCCATGACTTTTCTACGTGTATTTTGAAAACATATTTCTAATACGAGTAAAATTAGGTATAAAAAATCCAGAGATAAATGTGTTTATTGGAAATATTCAGAATTCAAATTCCAGTTTATTTCAACTCATAAAAATTAGCATACATTTGAGAACCTACTATGTGGCAGATACTCAGAAGAAGGAGATCAAAAGCAGGTAGAATTTTATAGTAATCGTAAGATTATTTAGAGAGGCAGAGTTTGTTATGCAATTCTAACTATGAAATCTCAATCTTTTGCACAACTTGCCTATTTAGAATGAATTTTTTTTTCTTTTCCAAACTTGAGGTTGTTACCATATGTATCCACTCATATCTTTCATTTCAAACATAACGCACATTCTGTTTCTAGGAGAGAATTTTTAGGGAAGAGTCTAACCTAAATAAAACTTTTTTTTTTCTTTTTAGTTGAACGGATCAAATATGACATATACTAATAAAATGTTATCTACTTAATGTAATTATTTATACACCCTTTTAAGTCATTCAGTAAGTATTTTCTTCAATATATCAGATAAGTCGTCCCGATTTGGGCCTCAAAACCTCCAATCACTGATGCATCAGTATGAGCTTCAAGCACTAAAAGGAGTCCGATATCTAAGCCACTAAGATCTTTGTAAATACGGAGCTCAAACAACATAACTAATTCAAATATTAGGGCTGAGATGCATTAGATGAGTACAGATCAACAGCTCTGTTAAAAACAGCCTCATGATTTAAGGATTATGCCTATATTATAGTGACCTCCACTTTTTCTCTGTTAATATACCGAAAGCATTATTTAAAGAAGGGTACAAAGCTGAATGTTTACGATCGCTCCTTTGGTTACATGAAACATTGTTAGACCTTCGGCCTTATGCTTATAACTGAAACGTAGCCAGATCCAGCAAAATTATGCCTCTGCCTGAAAGGCAAGAAATGAGACATTTCGACAGCTCTGGAACATTGCATTTCACGGGGTTCAGTGCACAGCTAGGTAGCACAGGTGTTTTTGTAATTGCAGTACAATGGGAAAATTTGGTGCTCAATAGCCTTCAAATCCTCTGCTCTTGTGTGTGATGTGATGTGAAGATCATATGTCAGCGCTGCCTGCTTTTTCCTGTGATGGGGTGTCATTATGTGAAATGCAACTGAAAATATTTTGGAGTTCTGGCTCTCCAAAACTAGATTAAAGTTATATATTTGGATTCTGTCTTCCTTCTCCATAGCTTATGAAGGTCTGCAATTGTGACTTTATAAATACAGAAAATGTATTTTAAAAGCCTTTTCTAACAAAAGATTGCATTGTGATGGATACCTTCCCTTTCTGTTATTAGAATGCTACCCCCAGACTCGGCTACCTCCGGAGACCGCCTGCAATAAATATCTTCAACAATGTTCTTTATAATATGGAAAGAATTCTGGTGATTTTTTTGTTTGTTTACATTTTTCAAAATTGCCAGAATTGTGCCAATTTCGAGTTTGAATTCCTAACCCCCCTCTCCTTGACACAGCAGACAGAAGAGACAGAAGCTTAGGCCCATGAATAGGATCAAATATGTATCCACTTAAAGACACGCCACATTTCAAATTGTGATATTAGAAGATATTCTGTTGAAGAGATTTGCAAGTTTAATTTTGGAAACCACACTGAAATTGACTAAGCAATGATTTAATGTGGAATCATGAGCTCTTAACTGAATCTTTAATAAAAATTGTTCTGTCGTTCAGAGTTTGCCTATCAAAATAGGACATGGCAAGATATTTCTTTTTTAATTATAGAGCACAAAAGTTAAGTTGTGCTAATAACTGGCTTCGTCAAAGTGAGAACTCAGAAATAGCGTTTTCAGGCTGGCACGCCAATTGAAAATAAGAGAAAGATCTTGGAAGAGAAACAGATGCAGGAAGGAAAACCTCCAAATTCTGCAAGTAAATTATACACAAAATCTTGGAAAGTCATTATGTATATGTGGTGGACACGCCAAGCAGCCATGTTAGGCTTTTCAGGGCTCCTGAGTGATGATGTTAAGGATTTCTACATTTCTATAAATGATCTGCTGTTTATTCCTAAGTGTTTCCTTTCTTGCAACATGGTTTAAAGTTGATGCTTATTTGTTTTTACCTTTTTCTGTTTTATTTTACATGATGTTTGAAAGAAAAGCACTATTGTTAAGGTTTTGCCATTATCACAGTCATGTCAATATTTTTATTATATCATATATGATCATATCATATTTTATCATAATCAACAAAACTGCTTGAGATAACATACCGAGCACTGAAAAAGAAGATTTGATTGAACTTTCCCACTAAATATTGATAACCCAAGGTTTGCAAACCTTCCATATTCTAAGATATCAACAGGTACGTGTTGAATAATTGAGTTAATGACCTAATCTAGCGCACTGGAAAGGACCCAATAAATATGTCCAAGTTAAGATTCACCTATTCATTCAGTAATTAATCATTCTTTGGTCGTCTTAATCACTGACTCTAAAACAGAAGATGAAACAATTTCAGAATAAAAGAGGCAAGCAAGAAATTGTCAGGTGGTTGACATAGCCAGTATTTATTATCCTAACCCTCCTCTTAATGGATCATACTCCATAGTGTGACTATTTGTACATCCATAAGACAGATGCTTCTTTCTCTTTGTTGCCAACTCGGAAACTGTTAGCTTACTTGCCTTCAGAAGCCTTACACAAGCCTCTGCTCCAGCCCAAACATCACAGGAACATTTTTTTTTATATTCATAACAGATAAAAATAAAAAAGCTTTCCAAATAGCCAATTCTCAGCTGCCTCCAATAAACAGATAGTGGGGACCTAAGTATAGGTTTTGAACTATTAAAACAGACACCATTTGATATTTAATAATTATGTGATTGATAATTTTATGATTTATTTTAAACATATTGGTATCAAATTGGCATAGATTAAAATATTTTTCACTTCTGGATACATCATGGTTATTATTAGCAAGTGTCACCCCCATGCAAGAATAACCAGACAATGTTCTAACCATATGGAGAAAAGCAAATATTTGATTTTTCAACTGGTGTCAGAGTTGTAAGGGGTCAATTATTCACCACATATTTTTTATCTTATTTGACATTCTTTACGTCATTATTGTATCCCCTCTGCAAATTTAAGCAATCGTGGAAAATAAAAGTGCGACATTGATCAACATAAAGAATTTTCTTTAATTGACCTTGGACTTTTATTTGCATATTTGTTGTTACAATGGCTGCCTTGTTTTTTATAGTCCATTGAATTTTTATACTAGCCAAACTGAAATAATAAAAATCTGGGCAACAGGAAGATTATGAGAAAATCCTAACAATTGGATAAGACACAAAGCCTTTCCTTAATACCTGAGGTAGCTCTCACTACGACATTGAAAGAGGATCTTATTTTTTCTGGAACATGTCATGCTTTAAGATGACATCCACCAGATCTGGCACATACTTATCCTTCTTCTAGCAAAGGATGAGGTATACATAACCCAAATACATATTTCTTAAATATATCCAAAAGTTATTTACAAATTGCTTAATATACTAGCTCGAACTTTTTATCATTCATTGTCATCTAAAAGTATCTAAAAAACTTGGAAGTTGTGAAACAGAGAATGAAGTTTGTCCACAACATGCAGAGGTTTTTAACAAAAAATTCACATATAGAACTAGAGTTATAATTCAAAACTGTCTTTTAGATACTGAAAGAAAGAGTACTTTCTGGGGTTCCTGGGTGGCTCAGTCGGTTGAGCGTCTGACTTTAGCTCAGGTCATGATCTCGCAGTTTGTGAGTTTGAGCCCCGTGTAGAGCTCTGTGCTGACAGCTCAGAGCCTGGATCCTGCTTCAGATTCTGTGTCTCCTTCCCTCTCTGCTCCTTCTCCACTTGCACTCTGTCCCTCTCTCTCTGTCTCTCAAACATAAATAAACATCCAAAATATTAAAAAAAAATAAAGAGTCCTTCCCTTTGCCCATCCTCTTCTCCATCCTCCACCAGCCAAATGACTAAATGCTGAAATGCATCTGGCTCCGAAAGATAGATTAACAAAGGTCAATCCCAGAAGACAGTTCGTCTTATAAATGAACAAAAATGGCATTTATTAATTATTTATTTTATTACCTGTACCTCTCATATACCTTTAGCATGTAAGCTTTTGCACTATTTAGACCCCTGAAACTCTTTGCTTTTCCTCCCCCCACCATAATCCAGTGAACAGTCAGAATGCTCGTTTGAGAGACCAAGTTTCACAATTCCATTCCCCAAACACAACCATTTCCGTGAATTCACAGAAAAAAATAGAGGGCTATTTCACATTGTATACATTCTCCATACTGTATGTTTCCAGGCATCTAGAAAGAATAGACTTTTCAAATAAGTACTCACATTTGTCTGCTGCACACACAGATACACAGAATAAATTGTACACACACAAACATAATAAATTGCACACATAAAACACAAGCTATAATCTGAAGGTCTTTTAGGCAGGAACATTCTGGATTTGACTCTGACACTTCTCACTTGCCAACTCAGTGGATAACTATAAGCCTCACTAATGTTTGGAGGTAAGTTTTAACAATGTCTCTTCTACATGCAATTTTCAGAAGATGATCTCGCCTATGAATTTCAACACAAAATATATTAAATTTAACACAAAACATCTTAAAAAACTAATTTAAATTTAATTTAAATTAACGTGTGGGAAGATTAAATGTAAATTTAGAATTCATTTGTCCATCATATTGTTGAAGGAGGTCATAGACGGGATATGACAGGATATGACCACCAGTTGACTAATGGGCCAGACCCACGCAATCGTATACTCTTCATCCTTATCCCCTGTCCATGAAATGTACATTCTTCCCACCTTTTCCCCAGGAGAGCTGGCTTCCAGGGTGTGATCTTGAGAGATTAATGTGTGATTCAGACCATTGGAACTGAATTATGATTTTACCCAGTTAAGCCCTCTATATAAACTTTTAAGATTCGACAGGCAAGTGCAGTGATTTCTTTGTCGTGTGGTCATCTGAGCCTCATATGTAAATTATCTTGCTTATCCAAGCTGTCATTTCAAACCCTAGAATGATCTGCCCTTTTCTTCAGTCTCTTCTTGCCCACCGTGTATGGAAGCCAGTTTCAGATTTCACCTGGGGAACTCCCAAGGTTAGGAACACACGCATGTGTGTACGTTGTATACACAGCAAAGTAAAACAATGCACAGAACATAGGGGATAGTGGATAGTATTGTCTCACTCCATACACACAGGCAGAGAGCCCTTTTCACTTGGTTCCCCTTCCTCTTTCTTAAGCACGTATAAATACAATGCCGTACTTCCGGATGAGGTGGTTTGACCACTCCACTTTAAAACAAAACAAAACAAAACAAACACAATATATTATAGGAATTTTAATAAAAAAAGATGTTAAAAAGTGTCTTAGCTCTACTTTTAACACATGAAGCACTTCAAATTATCTGGAAACACTGACTATTTCAAAAAGTACTAAGCATTATCGACTATACATCCATAGTGAGGAATAAAATGCACAAAGAGGACAATGGCTATAATACCAAAATGTCTTTCAAATACGACCAGCATAGCACAGAACATTGTCCTCTTCTTGTGGAGAGCTACTACTCTGTTCCCCCAACCCACCGATCAAACATGGGTGTGGGCCTTCTGGTATTACTTCTGGAGGTGATGTCTAACAATTTCATTTCCAAAAGTCATTTTTAGAAGACATTTGCTGTGTGTGTGTGTGTGTGTGTGTGTGTGTGTGTTAAGGACATTTTCAACATGTGATTCTCTAGCTCGTTATCATATGCTAGCAACCTGCTTACATCTAAATAGCCAAGATATAGCAAAATAGGTTTATTCTGCAAAGATTGCAGGGAGGTTTCAGAACAGCTTTTTTCTATACACACAAGCCTTCTATAAATGGCAAGAAAACCTTCGTGAAGGGTAATGGGCATTATTATGTGATAAATGTGGAACTTTATTTTATACTTTCTTCCAATACTGAGGTCAGATAGAAGGAAAGTCACACAGGTTGGTAACTGACAATTCCATCCATTCTCTGGGAAACTGCAGGTATACCTGGACAGATGGTCTCCTCTAGTTAAGACATAGTAGGGACCCAAGATCCCAGATCTGCATGGCCTGCTAGGACCTGCCTTCTTCAGTCCTGGAGAACCCTTGGAAATTGACTTTGTTAGAGGATCCGTCATTCTTCCCACCCAATTGTGTAGTGGCCTAAGGTCTGGTGGAGGCTCACTCATTGCAACTTCCATCAGCTCATGGGAAGAGGAAGGGATGTTGCTGCTGCCCCAAGCCCTGGGACCAGGTGGTATAGCTTTTGGCTTCACGAGGACCAAGCCATGGTTTGTGCCCACGCTCATCTCTGGCACCTGCCCAATGCATCCAGAGTGTCCTGATCATCACTCTGTCCAAGGTCCCCACGTCCTGCTTCGGACTACTCTTCCCATCTGAATTAATTAGCAACTCTATCCTCTAGAGTTTCACCTTATTGTATTATTAATTTTTGTATTGATATATAATTCGCATCGCATATGATGCACCCTTTTAAAATATATCATTCAATTGTTCACAATGTTATGGAGTCATCGTTATCAACCCCAGAATATTTTCATTACCTTTAATAAGAAACCCATACTTAATAGTTTTGGTGCCCCATTTCCCTCTCCTCCCAGACCCTTGCAACCACTAATTAACTTTCTGTCTTTACTAATTTTATTCTAAACATTTCATACAATTGGCTCATATAATAACTGGACTTTTAAATTGTATTCCATTGTATGCTATATCACATTTTCTTTCTCCAATCAGTTGATGGATATTTATTTCGTTCTCACTGTTTTGCTAGCATAAATAATGCTGCTCTAGCATTAACGTACACGTTTGATGTGGGGACGGCTTTCTTGGATCTATAAAATAGTGTAGAATTTCTGAGTCATATGGTGCCTCCATGTTTAGCCTTCTGAGTAACTGCTCAACTGTTTTCCCTGGAGCTTGTTCCATTTTACGTTTTAAGAGTATTCCTATCCACGGTCTCATCAACACTTGTCTCATCCATGTTGATTACATCTGTCCTACTGACTGTGAACTGGTGTCTGGGGCTCTGGTTTGCATTCCTTTAATGACTAAAGATAAGTGTGTGTGTGTGTGTGTGTGTGTGCGTGCACGCACGCGTGCGTTTGTGTGTGTGTGTGTACACACACACATAAAACTTTGGAGAATGTGTATTCAAATTCATTGCCCTTTTTAAAAAAAATTATAAGATTTCAATAGACATTTCTTCAAAGAAGAGGAACAGATGGCTAATAAGCACACAGAAGATGGTCAAAATCACTAGTCATCAAGCGTTCGGAAATATGTAAGGAACTTTTGCAAACTCACCAATGAAAGAACAAAAGCTTGCTAATTGTCTTTTTGTCGCTAAGTTGTTAAGAGTTGTTTTAGTATTCTGGATAAGTGACCCTTATTAGATATATGATTTGAAATGTATTCTCCCATTCTTCAGACTCTCTTTGTCTTTTCATTTTCTTGACTGTGTCCTTAAAAGCATTTTTTTTTTTAGTTTTGATAGTTAAATTATAGTTTGTTTTTTCTTTTGTTCTTTGTGCTTTTGGGTCATGTAAAAGAAATGATTGCCTAATCCCAGGTTACAACGATGTGCACCTAGGTTTTCTTCTAAGAGTTTTATAGTTTTATCTCTTATTTAGAGCTTTGGTCGATTTTGATTTAATTTTTTATATGGTATGAGGGAGAGTTCTACCTTCATTCTGGTCCATTTGGATATTCAGATTCTCCAGTCTCATTTGGTAAAAAGATGGTTTTTCCCCTCCTGTATTGTCTTGGCCCCTTTGTAGAAAATTAATTAGCCATAAACTATTGTGTTTATAGACACTCAGCTCTTTTCAAATGATTTAATATGTCTCTCCTTATGCCACTGCCACACGGTTTTAATGACAGTAGCTTTATACCAAGTTTAAATTGAGGAGAGTGAGTCCTAAACTTTACCCTTCTGCTTCAATCTTGTTTTGACTATTCTGGTTCCTCAAATTTCCATATACATTTTAAGAATAGCTTGCCAATTACTGCAAAAACAAAATAACAAGATTTCATAGAAATGACATTTAATCTATTAAGCAATCAGGGCAGTGTTGTCATCATCTTAGCTAAGCTATGTCTTCAAATACATGAACACGATATCTGTCGTTTATATAGGTCTTATCTAATTTCCTTCAATAATTCTATTTTGTAGTTTTGAAAGTACAAATGTATTTTTTTGTTAAATAAATTTCTAAGTCTTATTTATTATAAATGGAAGGGCTTTCTTAATTCCTATCTGAATTGTCTGTTGCTTGTCTATACAAGTACAATTAATTATTATGTATTAATGTTGTATCTTGCAACTCTGCTGAATTCATTTCGTTCTTGTGTGTGTGTGTGTGTGTGTGTGTGTGTGTGTGTATTTCTTAGGATTTTCTATGTATAATGTCCTATCATCTACAAATAGAGAAAGTCTTACATTTTTCTTTCCAAGCTAGAGGCCTTTTACCTTAGTTTCTTGCCTAATTGACCTGGCTACAACCTCAATTCTGAGTAAAATTGGCAAGAGCAAACATCTTTGTCGAATTCTTGATCTTGGGACAAAGTACTGAATATTTTACAATTAAGTATGATGTTGACAGTGGATTTTTGTAGATTCTCTTTATCAGGTTAAAGAACTCTTCTATTTTTAATTTGTTAAATGTTTTTATCATGGAGAATTCTTGGATGTTGTCATTGCTTTTTTTTTTCCATCTACTAAGATGTGTGTGTGTGTGTGTGTGTGTGTGTGTGTGTGTGTGTTCGTTTCCTATATTCTATTAATATAGTGTATTACATTGATTAGTCCTTGTATTTTGAACCAATGTTGCTCCTGGGATAAACCTCACTTGGTCTTTGTGTATAATCTTTTTTATGTGTACCTGGGTTGCTTTGCTAGTATTACGTCAGAGATTTCTGTGTTTCTATTCATAATAGATATTGTTCTGTGTATTCTTTTCTTGTGATGTCTTAAAATGATTTTGGTATCAGGGTAATTATGGGCTGGTAGAATTTGTTGAGAAACATTCCTTCTGTTCTTTTTTTTCTTTTTTTTTTTTTTTTGGTAAGCTTTGTGAAATATTGGTCTTTCTTTCTTTCTCTCTTTCTTTCTTTCCTCCTTTCGTTTACTTATTTTGAGCAGGGAGGGGCAGCGAGAGAGGGAGAGGGAGAATCCCAAGCAGGCAGGGATGGATCTCACGACCCTGAGATCTTGACCTGAGCCAAAGCCAAGAGTAGATGCTTAACCAACTGAGCCACCCAGGCACCCCTGGTGTGGTATTAGTTCTTTGAACATTGGGTAGAATTTACAAGTGTAGCCATCTACGTTTGGTTTTTCCTCTATAAGAAATTTTTAAGTTACTAACTTAATCTTTATCTTTTAATGATCTGTTCAGATTTTCTATTTGTTCTCGAGTCAGCTTTGGTAGTTTGTATCTTTTAAGGAATTTGTCCATTCATCTAATTTAATCTATTTTTGGTATACGGTTGTTTATAAAGTTCTGTTTTAATCCTTTTTATATCTCCAAGGTCAGGAGTTCTACTCCCTTTTTCATTCCTTATTTACTAAATTGACTTGTCTCTTTATTTACTGGTCAGTTTAGCTAAATGTTTGTCAAATTCATCAATCTTTGAAAAAAATAAGCTTCGGGTTTTGTTTTATATTTTCTATTGATTTTCTATTCTTTATTTAATTTGTTTTCCTTTCATTTTTTATTAATTATTTCTTTCTGCTTACTTTGGTTTTCTTCTTTGTTTTTTTTTTCCCCACAGACTTTTAAGACAAAAGTTTATGTAATTAACTGTATATTTTTCTTTCTCTTCATACAGGTATTTATAGTTACTACTTTCCTTCCAAATACTGCTTCATCAGTGTTTTATAAATTTTGATATATTGTGCTTCTGTGTTCTTCCATCACAAAATATTTTCCAAATTCATTTTTTGATTTCTTCTTTGGTCCATTGATTGTTTTGGAGTATTTTTTGTAATGTTCACATATCTGTGAATTTGACCATTTGTATTATTAGATAACTAATCACATTCTCTGTGGTCAGAGTGCACACGGTATACGATTTATAGTTCTGTTTAATTATTGTGATTAATGGCTTTGCATATGGTTTATCCTATAGAATCTCCCAAGTGCACTGAGGAGATCTTGTTCTATTATGTTGGTTCACTTGATGGCGTTCCACATGTCTCAAAATCTCCGCTCATTTTTCTCCATTCTTTCTCTTTTTTTTGCTCCTTAGCCTGAACAATCTCAATTGACCTATTTTCAAATTGATTGATTCATCATTTTCTGCCTGCTCAAATCTGCTGTTAAGCTGTTTTTGCTTTTTTGTAACTTCTGTGTCTTTATAGATATTCTCTAGTTGACCTCCAATGTCAACTTCCTCAGGAAGTTTTTGTTAATCTATTTTTCCCGTGTATGGGCATATTTTATTACTTCTTTTTATGTCTACTATTTTTTCTTGTTGCTTAATACTAGCTATTTTAAATAATTGAATGAGGCAACTGTGGGAATCAATTATTTCTCTCCCCTCAGCATTTATTGTTATTGTTATCTGTTGCTGTTGTTTTGTTTAATGACTTTTCTGGACTTATTCCATAAAGTCTGTATTCTTTGATGTGTGTATCCACTGAAGTTTCTGCCCAGTAGTATCCATTTATTGATTGGACAGATATTTCTTTAAATACCTGGCACTCAGTATTTTCTGAAAGGCTCATTGTAGATGTTGGTGCATGGCTTCAACATCAAGTCATTCAGTGCACACCTTTGTCTGATCCTTTACTTCCTGCTTTTACAGAGCCTCAAGATTAGCCAATGGCAGGAGGACCTTTTAGATCTTTTCAGAACATCTTACCATCCTGGGCATACACACAACCCTATGCATTTACCTAGCCTTCTAGACTCCTGAAATATATTGAAGCTTTCCAAACTCTATAGGCATTTAATCCCTAGCTTTGTTTTTAAGCTCTTTGGTTGGCCTATATTTTGCCCCAACTATTATACACCACCATAGACAGATAGGATGCCAAATATTTGACTCTGTATGTTTACAGTGTCACAAAAAAAATTCTCCTGGGATATGTCTTTCATATTGGTAAGTTTTGAATCAAATCAAATCAGGGCAGCTTAGTGAGTGAGATCTTTCAAGAAGCCAACACACAAATCAAATAATGATAATAGTTAGGAATGCTGCTTTGAAGAAGTTATAACCCATTTTGTTCCCTCCAGTCACTGCTAAGCTACTGGTTTTCCTGAGGCTGTGGGTTGTTGGCTACCCCATAGCTGGGGACGATAGAATGGATTTGGGCAAGTGAAAACACTACAAAACTCTCCATTCAGCTACTTTTTTGAAGAAACACCCCTGAACTGCTGCAAGCCTTTGCTTAATTTTCAAAGCTTCAGAAAAGTTGATTCTAAGAAATTTTTGCCAGTGTTCTAGTTACTATTATGGAAGAGATGGTTTTTGCAGATCCTTCCTTCACCATTTGACTGATGTCACACTCTATCTTGTTTTATACTACTTTAATCATGGTTTTCTAACACTATGTGTTTATTCTAATATTAAACCATACTTAGACATGATAAAAATGAGTAATTATAGACCTGGATGTACAACTTTAAAAAAAAATGAATAATTTATGTAAGATAACAGAATATACTGAGGAACAGAGGATTGTTTTGGAATTGCAAGCCAAAAAAAAAAAAAAAAAAATATATATATATATATATATATATATATATATATATATATTCATTCCACGCAAATCAGTGGTGTTTGAAACACCACATTATTGTCTCTGAGTAGGGCCTGATGTACTATCTTATAGGTTCTTCTCTTAGAATAGTGCTAATACCTAGAAGAGCAACCATCCTATATTAAATTCAATGGTTGATATAAAGTTTGGCATTCTTTATATGTATTCGATTATTTTCTTTTATAAATTTAACAACAACCACAAGAGAAAAGTATTTTGCCATTATACACTCAAAGTTTATTTTTAAAACGCCACGATTGGAAATTTATTTAACACTTTCAAGCCACTTCGTCTAATATATTTATAACCAACTACATTAAAAAAAATCAGGTGTTACTGGCTTCAAAATCACATCCTCTTGGGGATATATGCATTCTCTAGACTATAATTCAGAAGGAACTATGGAGACTATAGTCGCTTTTGTAAAAATATCATACTCAAGAATATCGTCTCTCCTGGTATACCAGTTGAACTGTTTAAATTCAAAGGGAATAACATCTACAGGTGCAGTTCTTCCCCCATGTCAAACTTTCTAATCAATATTTGTGCCATTACTAGGGCGCCTGGGTGGCTCAGTCAGTTAAGCGTCCTATTCTTCGGCTCAGGTCATGATCTCACAGTCCCTGAGTTCGAGCCCCCTGTCGGGCTCCATGCTGACAGCTCAGAGCCTGGAGCCTGCTTCCGATTCTGTGTCTCCCCCTCTGCCCCTCCCCTGCTCGTGCTCTGTCTCTCTCTGTCTCAAAAATAAATAAAAATGTTTAAAAAAATTAAAATAAAAAAATATTTGTGCCATTACTCTATTTTTTAAACTTTTTTTTCATAACAATATCTGGCTTACAAGGAAAGTTGCAAAAATAATACAAATGATTTTCATAGATCTTTCTCATATCCTCACATACTTACATTTCACACACTTGCCTTAATCTTTCTTTTTTTCTCTATGTAATTTATTTTCTGAAAATACTGAGCGTAATTTGTAGAAATGATGCCATCTTAGTTCTAAATATATCACATTCTCTAAAAACAATGATATTCTCCTCTATAAAAATATGATAGTCAAAATAAAAAATATATATACTGATGTCTTTTTCTGTTCACGAACCAGTTTAACACATAAGTTGCATTTAATTGTTATGTCTCTTAAATATGGACCAAGCTCTCAGTCTTGCTTTCTTCTCTTTCTTAATACTTATAAAGAGTAGAGGCTAGGGGCACCTGCGTGGCTCAGTCGGTTAAGCGTCTGACTTCAGCTCAGGTCATGATCTTGCGGTTTGTGAGTTCGAGCCCCTCGTCGGGCTCTGTGCGGACAGTCCAGAGCCTGGAACCTGCTTTGGATTCTGTGTCTCCCTCTCTCTCTCTGCCTCTCCCCTACTCACGCTTTGTCTCTCTCTGTCTCTGAAAAATTAATAAACCTTAAAAAAAAAAGAGTAGAGGTTAGTTCCTTTGTGGAACGATGTTTTTGTTTTGTTTTGTTTTGTTTTGTTTTGTTTTGTTTTTAGATTCAGGTTATATATTTTTGGCAATAATATCAAGGAAATAATGTGTATTTTTCTCAGTGCTTCATGTTGGGAGACACATAATGTCGATCTGTCCCATTCCTGGTGATGTTAATTGTAGTCACTTAGTTAAGGTGGTGCCTACAAGATTTCTCTATTGTGAAGTTCACATTTTTACCCATATAATTAATCAGTACTTAACTGGAGATACTTTGAGACCATGTAAGCATCCTAATTTTACTTACACTTTTGCTAATCTTATTATTCAGTGGTGACTTTTGCTCAAAGCAATTATTTCTATGGCCACCGCCAAGTGAAATGTCATTATCTTTTACAAGGAGAAAAGATGAAGTCTCTTTTATCCATAGTATAACTGAACAAAACAGCAGTACAGAGAAAAGGCAGTGAAAATTGATTTATTCATTAGACTCTATTGTCATTTACACATTCTGATTGGTTTTATAATTTAGGATCCTGAGGTGCTTTATATCTTCATCATAGTTTTAGGCAAATTTTCCTTCAAAAAACTAGGTGAACTTGAAACGAATAAGCAAAAACATTTCATAATTTACTTCTGACCTAGATGTTTATTTTTGAATTGAAAACGCCAACGATTGCTTTTGTTAATGCAACAGTATAATAGAGTACATGTGTTTTGGCAAAACACTTGTCATTGCCATAACCAATTTTTACTTAGAACAAGCAAAACATTCATCACATTTTAGATGGAATGCAGAGCATATCAAAACAGAAGGAAGGAGTGATTGACAAAATGTTTAGGTGACAGATACAATCACCATATAAATACACATCTGATGAACTTGAAAATTAACTTGCTGTGTGGAACAGAAATGCATGTTCTTAGAATTCAAATTCCATTGCTCAATTCGGCTTAAAGGAGAGTAAACTCATAAAGCTAGTTGGAACAAAATGATTTTCATCACTAAGCCATTTCAAGCAACTTTTCCTTAAAGGATGTGGAGGCCAGACCTTCTATATTCCAAAGATAGGCAGTGAGTGAAATGCAATTTTCTTTTTAAGGATAGAGATCACCATTTTGCTGGATAATAGTATGTATTGATAATGTTTGTTTAAAATTTTTATCATATTTTTAATGTTCATTTATTTTCAAGAGAGAGAGAGAGAAAGAGAGAGAAGAGGGGGAGGGGCAGAGACAGAGGGAGAAAATAATCTGAAGCAGGCTCCAGGCTCTGAGGGGTCAACACAGAGCCCGACGGGAGACTCGAACCCACGAACCATGAGATAATGATCTGAGCCAAAATCAGATGCTTAACCGACTGGGCCACCCAGGTGCCCGTGCATTGATAATGTTTCAGTGAAGTTTATTTTGATCTTTCTCAACTTCAGAACCAGAGATGCACATCCAATGAGTAGTTGAGCCACATCGCCAGGATACAGGTACCTTAGTCTGTGGTTGGGATTCCCTGCTCCCCCTCTCTGCTCTCCCATCACGCTTCTCCAAAAACCACTTCTATTTTGTCCTGACTTCTCCTCCCTATTTGCTTTTGGACCTTGCTCCTGAATTTCTCATAGCTCCAAGAATGTTGACAATCCAACTGTCTTCCACATTTGTTCACTTTCTTCAGTCTTAACCCAATAATGTCCTTTTGCTGACTCACAGCAAAGAGAAGGCACAGCCAGAAACCAAAAGGCAAGGCAAAGCAGTAAGACCTTGCACCAGAGGAAAAGTACCAGAATTGCTTCCAAATCTGACGTGTGAACTGCAGGCAGCACGCCCAACATCCCACAGTGTTGAAGTGTTAGAGTTTGCTGTGAATCTTCAGTATCAAAAAAGTCAAAAGATAGCTCTTATCAGGCTCCTGGCCTCAAAGTGAGGATTTCGGTTCTCTTTGGTTTTGGTTTTGTTTTCGAGCCAAATCAGGAATCATGGGATTTTTTTTTTTTTTTTTTTTGCAACAGTGGCATATACATGTTTTTAGAGGGGTAACTTTTATAGGATCCTTCCATTTATTTCAAAATAGGCATTGGGTCATTGGCTTGAACACAAGACAAATTGTGGGATAGTTGGGGGGGTGGGAATAAAATGGGCTTTGGAGTCAGACAGATCTGAATTCAAAGCCAAGCTCTGCGATGTAGTACTCTACAGTCTTATCTTAATTTCATGCCCACCCAGCCTTAGTTTTCACTCACCTTACAGGCAATGTCGTTGTTTTTGATATCGATCTCATATTCTGCAACTGTGCTGAACTTGTTTGTTAACGCTACTGGGTTTTGGTGAAGATTCTTCAGGATGTTTTTCATATACAAAATATTGTCATCTGCCTATAGAAATAGTTTCACCTCCAATTGTGGGTTTTAGGAGAGCGTTCTGCGTACAGTGAATACTTGTAACGGATCTTGACACGATTTTGTTTACTAATAGACTATTTTACGCTTTGATGAGGATGAGCCTAAATGAGGACAGTTGTCGTGGAAACTCCCCAGTTATATGCACAGATCCCTCCGATCGAATGAAAGTTCTTAGGTCCAACCTTAAGCTCTTTGAGAAAAATGACTCAATAAGAAAATAATGACACGATAAGAAATAAACATTTTCCAGTTAAATCAACAAACTTTCCTTTCTCAAGCCATGTAAGTAGAGTGTCTTCTCCAAACGTGGGTTTAAGCACAAACTTTTAAACACATTCTCTTGAAACGGGGATCTATCTTTTCATCCATATAAATAGGAGACTGAAATATGAACTCCATCTCAAAAGAAAGAAGAGAACAATGAAAGAAAGAAGGAAAAAGAGAGAGAAAGCAGATAAACGGTATTTGTTTGCTGCTTTTATTAGCATAAGTGGCTGTTAGTTGTATCTCATGACAAAAAATTGACTGGAAACTCAATTCAAGTGTAAACAAGAAAATCAACACTATTTTAATATATTTGCCATGAGGCAGAAACAATCTCTTGGCCTGTTGCAACTGACTGTGCCTCTTCAAAGTCAAAAGGCGAAAGAAACAACAGCAAAAAATCATGTATAAGGTGAGACAGCATCCTATGTTATTTCATGAAAATCTTAGACAATTATGTCCTAGAGGTCACTGGTAACGCAGGGCAGCACATCCCATAAGTATTCTGAAGCACTTATACACCATTATGTAAGATCCTTTCATTCATTTCAAACAATGCAACTTTCCATTGCTTAACTCTTTCGCCAACTTTGGTGATACAATACCCAACTCTTCCCTGGTGGGCAAGAAAAAGAAATCATCCCTGGAGAAACTGTGGTTTGAGACGCCAGTGTTCACGATGGTAGTTTCCAAGATGAAAATCGCTTTGGAACTGGTAAGAAAGGATCAACCACCTTTAATTCTATCAAGAGTTTTAATCTTGTAATGAAGCCAGAAAATTGCATTTTCGTTAAAAGAAAGAGAACCAGCAAGAAGTGTAGAGAGCAAAACACTTCCCTGTCAGCTCACACGGCCACACGGAGTCATCGCAGACCCAGCATATAAATTTAATTTCATTAGGTTGAAGAGGAAAGAAGACAAAGATGGACGGAAGCAGCACAGTCAGCCAAATGCAAACGAGGCACACAAGTCAACGTGTGGAGAGGTGGAGAGGTCATGTGCCTTGCGCGTAGAGCTGCGATTTTCATCAGTACACCATTCTCAAGCGTCGTCTTATTTAAAAGCATGTGTCCTGGCTAGGAACCTGGCCTCATTTCGGATATGGCTTCTTTGGAACAGTCCTTCAATTGTGCTCATAGAGAAAGCCAATAAAAGAATCCAATAAGGGGTATGCTCATTACTTTGGGTCACTCGTCAATGGTCCTAGAAATCCATTTTTCCCTATCAGTGCATAATGTCTTCCATCTCCAAATGCGTTGCTACTTATCCAAATGCAAATAGCATCAACTTTCACTTGTTTTCCTTAGGGCACAGGTTGTTCTCTGAATTGTTCTAAAGAAATCTATTACACCCAGCGAATCAATTATACTTCACACATCCAGGCAGCCTGGCGTGGAGAAGTAATTCCAGATTGGGAGTCAAGAGACCTGGGACTTTCTGCCAGTTGTGCTACCCTGGCAAATAAGTCACTTCTGTTTATAAAGGTTTCTGAGTGACCTTTCTGGACTTAAAGAGTTCTCATTTGTAAAATAAAGGGGTTGTTGGGAGAGCTCCTCACAGCTCTAAGAGTCTATGATCTTAGCTTGGTTTATTAGGCTTATAAAGAAGAAAAGTCAACATAAACCCATTAGGAACGACATTTCTCATGTCATGAGTAATCCGCAAATCACCTAAAGCAACTTTCAACATGACCAAAATTGGAGTCTCTATTTTAAATTATGGTTTGTGTTAATTTTTTTTATTGTTCTTTTTGGATTTCTTTTTTGGCAGTTATAAACACAGATAAGTGTGCAGGCCAAAAATATAGGACCAGGGCTAAAATATTACATTGAGGAACCTCTGCAATATACTTCAAAAATATTCTCCTCCGAGGATGCCTGCATGGCTCAGTTGGTTAAACATCTGACCTTGGCTCAGGTCACAATCTCAAGGTTTGTGTGGTTGAGCCCTGCATCGGGCTCTAGGTGAGAGCTCAGAGCCTAGAGCCTGCTTCAGATTCTCTCTCTCTGCCCCTCCCCTGGTCATGCTCTCTCTCTCTCTCTCTCTCTCTCTCTCTCTCAAATAAATAAATAAATAAATAAATAAATAAATAAAAATAGAAATAGAAATAAAAATAAAAATAAAATGTACTTGGAATTTTAAACTTCCTTAATACTAAAAGGAACCAGAATGGAAGAAAACATGAAAATCCATCAGTAGTATTTCATTCCGTCACAGTCTATATCTGTTGATTGGTTTTTCTGATTTCCTGTTGTTCTCTGAGAATACCAGATGTTTTTTTTTTGCCCTTGAACTGTGAGATTAATTAATGTTCAATAGTCAATCAAAGCTGATGTTCACAGTGTTAGTTTCTTCTCACATTTGGGGTGATTTTTAGCATGGCCCTAATTGTCTAGTAATGCTTTCGTTATTTGGGGGGCAGGTGAAGAACATTGGTTGGATAAAGCTGGCTTGCCCCTACAGTTTCCCTCCTGTCTCCAACTTGTGGACATACTTGTACTTCATTTTACAGGAGCTTTTTGCAGAAGGTCATTTAGTAGATAATCACTTATCTGTGAAAAATCCTAGTTCCTCTGTATCTGACAAATTGAGCAGACCAACATTGCATTTGAATGCCGAATAAGAGGCAAACCAGATAGATGTGGAAATAAGAGAAAAAAAATAAATAAATTTCCAGGTAAAGGTAATAGTTCAATGCATCTCCTTGTTAAAAGGGTTAAAAGGAAAAGCATTTCCACCAGCTATACTAAAGTTAAAAAAGCATGGAGTTTATGATGTTTTTCCCTTTAAAGTTAAAGTAAGAGCACAAATAATTTATGACTGCTACAGGGCTATTATTTTCATTTTGATGGAATCTTAGTGCCCCCTACTGATACTCAGTATTCTAAGGCGGCAATATTTTCTGGTTTCCTCTTTAGAGATATATTTTTCTATTATAATAATTATGGAAATCCTCCAAAAATATTGCTTTATTTATGTGAGCTTTGGAGAAGTATTGCATGGAAGTGAGTTTAAGTTCTATTTCCAGACAGATTTCTGGATTTCAGTTGGAACCCAACTGAAGTTGCCAGTGAAAAGCAAAGCACTATTTTTAGAATCAAGTGATCTCCATGGTTTTTGTTGAGTTGTTTCTGAACCGTAAGGTGAAACACTGATGTATTTTCTTTTTTCTCTCCTCTTGTTAATTTAAAAATATATTTAAAAATTTTATAAGCTTTTGGAAGACTATGGGTCGATAAGACTTAATGAAAAACAGCCATCCATTAACATACCTTTCCTGATCTGTGTTCCCAGAGGCAATGACATTCATGTCTTTTAGCTGTATCCTTGGAAATCTACCTTAATATTTCTAAATAATCTGCTTATGCATCTAATTTCTTTGTTTCTCACTCCTACTTTTTTTTTTCAAATTAGCCATTTTCTATTGACTTCCTACAACAGAAGATAAGAATTAAGCTTTCTACCACAAATATGCACACAATCAACATCCCTTACTGCATATCACACACCACATAAAGACATCACTCACAGCTAACCTTTTATTATGTATTTTTGGTGTTTATTTGCTTGTACTACAAACAGAAATAACTTAATCCTTTTCTTCTATATAGTCATCATTAAGTACTGGTGTATTACATGCTATTTACACATATTTTTGCACATGAATAACAGGTAAAAATATTTAGTGAATTTACAGAGAGAAGAAAGCATCTCTTTTTGGGGAGCCCTAGCATGGAATCCAGAAATCTGCAGTGGCCAGATCTCTGCCCCTTATTAGCTGTGAAAACTGGGGTGTGTTGTTTTCCTTCTCCAGACCTCTGATTCTTTACCCGTAACAGGAGGACACTGGTGTATACTTTCTGAGGCTCTCTGATCTAATTTTAATTTCGAATTATGATATCATGATAGAATTATGATATTAACTGAGATTACAGCGTCTTTGATTATATCAGCTTATATACTTATACCAAATTGTTAGTACAGAAACTCAATGGCAGTAATATTGCTACTTAGTGTCTCATCCTGAAATCATGAAAATATGGCCCTTCCTGTGAGTTCAATCCTTTCTAAGCCGTAGATGCTTTGTTTTACATTCCAAAAGCCTCAAAGAGTGCTCGCAAACTTTAGCATACATCCAGTTACTCACCTGGAGTCATCATTAAAATGTGGATTCTAATTCAGGAGATCTGAGGACAAGCCTGAATTACTGCTCTGCTCACAAGTTTTGCAAACGTCACTTAGAGCAGCAAGAGTCTACGGCTTAATTCCAGCTGGACACATATTGAGGACAAATCTGTAGTATTGCCTCCAGCAAGCAGGCCACAATTCTTGGATACACAGCTTGAGTTACCCACAGGCTTTCGAGTCAAGATTTTGAGAAATCGTCAGTGGCATAGTATGTCGCTAAACAATGCTGAACATTCTATGTATAGGTTTTTCGTAGGACTTCAGGCCATCAAGAAAGATGGAAAAATGTGAGTAGTAATTTAGGTGCTGTATTTAAGCACCACATGATATCCACTTATTAGCAAATTGTAACCTTACTGAGAACTTTACTTTTGACCTAAACAAGTAACTTACTTTACAGAGCTGTGAGTTCATCGTTAGCAAAGTTTGTCTAAATTACTTGCAGACCATTTTTAACTAAAGTCGTTCTTTCCTCTGATATATATATATATATATATATATATATATAATAGAATGTTTTGATTCCTCTTCGAGTCCTATCACAAAAAATAAATACATTAGAGAGGTATGCCTAACAGTAAGACTCGATCACAAAATCTGATCACAAATATTCTTATATCTAAGAAAAATACCTAAGGAACACATTCTAATATAATGAATCTCTTCCCAAGGAAGTGACCCTCAACGCACACCAAAAAACCACACAAACAGAAAAAGAATCCTGGTAGTTTTTAGAACACAGGTGAGACCGTTGGAATATAGTCTGCTTTGAACAATGTATTCTGACAGAGCTCCATCAGAAAGCACTGGGTTGAATCAGCAACACTTCATTCTGTAGTTTATCAGGAAAGACCACGAAATACAGTACTTTTCTTTTTTTTAATTCAACACACCTAGTTCTAAGACCACGTCCATAAATCATTGTCTGTGACCTCTGCAACCTCATTTCACTGCACCAGAGGGGTAAAAAGGCCTGCACTATTTCCTCGAGAAATCAAGAAAATCAAAGTCAATTTCCTTTTGAACTCTTCCTCTAAGGTATCGAGGAGAAGTAATCATCTTCTTACAAATCCTCCTACCACCTTCTTTTTAATGCTCACTAGAGACCTGAACATACCCTTATTTGACATCTCAAATGCCTCTCCTCATCCCGAATTTAACAGAGTCTGACCTTCAGAACATGATCCTTATTAAATCGACCAAATATGTGTCCTTCCTAGGAAAATGTGGTCACAAATTGTCTCCGTTGTTTCTTAAAGTGTCTTGTCTTGAAGAAAGAGAATGCAATTTATTCCTCGATTTATTCATTAATTTAACAGATGCATATTGATGGCCTACTCGGTGGCCTACTCAGCCAGCCCTGAAGATTCAGGGATAAGGAAGAAACGGACAGTCTCTGACCCATTCTTAACTTCTGGTCCTACAGTTCAGTAGTGGCCAAATTCAGACTTAAGTCTGAGTCCTCAAATGCTTGACCTTCAACTTCTTTGTACCTGGACACCAAAAAGTAGTTCTAATTCATTGGATCTCAATATTTGTGAAAGCCAGAATAAACTGTGGATTTTATAAAGTGCTCCCTCCCCACAACACAAAAAATTCTGAATCAGTTCATCTGTGGTTATGATCAAACTTCTGTCTTTTTACATGTCTGCAGAAGAGAGTCTCCATGTAGAAGATTTACCTGTTATCATGTGTTGTTTTATCCATGTATCGTGTACTCATTCAGGTCCTAAGAAATGGATTGGGGAAACTAAATCAAGATGGCTTATAAAGTAGCTTAACTAAAATTGTCAACTCCTAAATTAAATATTAATGCATCTTTCTTTCTTTCTTTCTTTCTTTCTTTCTTTCTTTCTGATGTATATTTCTTGGTGTGAAATTTACTGCTGAGAATACCTTTGGAATTAGAGATATGCAGTTAATATTATATTTTTCTTTTCTATATCCATTGCGTAAATGGAATGCCACTATGAAAATAGGTCCACTTTATGTTTCATACGTAAGCTTGTATATTTAACCATAGGAGAAATAATATTTACTCAAAGCTAGAAGTCTAGACATATTTGATATCAGAATGTTTTCTGGGTACTAAGAACAGTTTATTTTTATTTATTTTTATTTTTTATTTTTTAGTGAACAGAAAATAAAGGCGGCATGCTGGGAGTATCATACTGCTTTCTGGGGAGTTACAGGGAAAATTGAGGCTTACAGCCAACATGAAGAATGTTACTATAACCAGCCTTGATTCTAGTTGTTGTGTTATCTTATAATCCTTTTAAAAGCCTTCAAGGACTCTGATCTCAAACTTACATAAAATAAGCTTCTGAATAATGTTACAAAGAAAATTTGATTGCAGATTATTACTGGTTACCTCATACATTGTTTAAATTAATAAATAAACGTAAAGAAAAGATTGCCTATGTATTATGTAAAATATACCATGGGACAATGCCTCTCTAAGCCTGTAAGCAGTTTAAATTATCAGGTTAAACAAAATACAGATACAAAATCATCTTTTGATTTTCCTCTAGTTTTTCCAATCAGGATTAGGTAGATCTTTTATCTAATGTTAAAAAATATCTACAAAATGCAGAGTATGTTATAATTATTTAGAATTTTTGTAAAGTTCAATTTTTAAAACAAACATAATGTATCAGAATAGTAGGGTCTCTACCATAATACCACTATGGAATAGATATTTAATTTTCCTTGCTGCCAAAATCATTTCTTTAAGGAGTTTTATGTAGTTGTATTAGTATTGTGGCCTAAATATTTCAATAAACTCTTTCTTGTTTAATATGTCAAAAGCATTTGAAGCGCACTGAAACGTTTTGTCTAACACAGTAGAAAACCTTATATGTTCAACTTATTAAAGATAATGGTTAAGAAGTACACTCTGACTTAGGTCAGACAAACTTGGCTCCAAATGTCAGCTGTGATTCTTCTTCACACATGACCTTGGATATATTACTTAACCTCATGATTCTTCTTATTCTCCCATGAAAAGGGAGCTAAATCTCATGGAGTATTCCTAAGGGTTACCATTAATAAAGTATGGATCTTATTATACTTTTATTTTAAACAGAGGCCTAGTTGGCACAAATTATTATTATTATGAAATAAGTCCTAGTTCAGAGAAGCCCCGTTTGTGATAATTTCAAGGAAACTTTAGACAGAGTAGTCTTGGAAGGTTTATGCCGTTCAGCTAGGGAGGTCTACTCAGCTGAGTACACCAAGGTCAACGGCATTTGGACTTGGAAGGTGTTTGCTTTGGAAGAGTTTAATTTGATTTTTTTAATTACACTTTATCTCAATACCTCCAAATGATTTTTATATCCTTTCTTAGGCTGGTAGAGTTTATTGATTTTGACTCTTAGAGCTTTCTCTCCATAATCTGTAATTTTACCTTCTAGATACTTTCTGCTCTAAAATGTCTTTCAGATTCCAAACTTTCCTGGGGGAAAAACTAAGAAGTTTAAACATAGCTAGTAAGAGGGTTTAAAAAGACTCTAGGGAACGTCTGTTAAAGTTAAGCATCCCACTCTTGGTTTCAGCTCAGGTCATGAGCTCATAGTTCATAAAATCTAGCCCCACATTCAGCTCCCCACTAACAGCACAGAGACTGCTTGGGATTCTCTCTGTCCCTCCCCCACTGGCATGCACATTCTCTCAAAATAAATAAATAAACTTAAAAAAAAATAAAAAGGCCGTATGAGTTGAAAGCATATATGCCTCCTGATGGAATTAAAATTTAAAAGGGACTAGTAAAGTTGATCTGTTACTAGCTACCACTTATGAGGACCTGCTATTATAATATTCTGTTAAAAAAAATACCCAAGTACTGCAATCAGGACTTGTCCAGTAGTAAAGACTATGTGTTTTCAATATATGTCACATATATTAACAAAATCCTAAAGAAAACCTGTTCTATTACAAATCTCAAGAAAAGCAAATGCTTTAAAACTTGAAGCTTCTGAGTGTGAAATTTATTATCAAGGGAAAGGCATAATTTAGTAAGAATCTTACTAAATAAAATTTAGAGTGTCAAATGGTGATCCATGCTGATATTACTTAAAAGTAAGATCTTTATGTCTCTGTCATTAGAGCATTTACTCTATCCTGGGTGACAGGGTATAAACTGACTTACAATACTGCCAAAAACTGAGATTTATACAGAACTTGAAGAGAGAAAACAGAATGTGGTCAGAAAATCTCATGAAGAACAGTGAAGTGAAGTATACCTTGGGACTTTACATCTCAGAGCTCATAAAATGAAAAATGTACATTTATGTTTTCTCTTAGCTCACCTAGAGAATGCAATATAAAAATTTCTAAAAGTAGAACATTTCATTGGTTCTATCATATTAAACTGGGAATAAAACACTGCTTTAGTAGGATTGTTGTAAAAAGTCATCAAGGTTGTTGCTGAGAGAACTGAAAAAAAAATCATAAAACTCCCCAAATTATTAACTATATTAACTACAATTAACATGTTGAAGGGAAACTTGGTAAACAGCTAAGGTTTTCCATTCAAACCTAAGGATACTATACCCTATGACAAAGAGATTAATCCTATGTCTAAGGACAAATAAAAGTTCTGCCATATTAAAATGGAAAACCAAACCTTCAAAATGTCATTATGATCAACCAGTAACGCATTTGCCAGACAAAATGAAGATAACACTTCAAAGAAGATAACTAAATCCAAACTCACTGAAATGTATAAGATATATACAAGAGAGCTAGTATATAATAACGTATTTTTTAAAATAGAGATGCCAAAAACGAACAAAATGTGACTCATTGTTAGAACACGCACAGTCAATAGAAAAAGATATTGAGATTAACTCAGTGTTGGAATTAGAAAACAAAGACTTAAAATACACATTTTAAGTAAGTCCAAGAGCTTAAAGGCAATAGGGGCACTTGGGTGGCTCAGATCGTTAAGTGTCCGACTCCTGATTTCAGGTCAGGTCATGACCTCACAGTTCGTAGGATTGAGCCCCCCATCAGAACCTGTGTCACCATGGAGCCTCTTGGGATTCTCTCTCTCCTTCTCTTTCTGTGTCTTCTCCATTGTGCACGCATAGTCCCTCTCTATCTCTCTTTCTCTCTCTCTCCCTCAAAATAAATAAATAAAAGTTAAAAAAAACCTTAAATACACTACTACTACTACTAATAATCACCACAAGATACATGGACTTAATTTAGAATCAACAGAAAATAAATCAATTAGAAAACCTAAATATCTGGAAATTAAACAAACACACATACAACATACTGTTATGATCTGAATGTTTGTGCCCCACCAAAATTCAAAGGCTGAAAACCTAATCTTCAAGGTGATGATAGTAAGAGGTGGAGCTTTTGGGGATATTATTTTTAATTATAAAATAATAAACACTTTCCACCTTCCCCGCAAGATAGAGAAAAAGTTTCTGCTCTCATCAGTTATATTAAGTAATCCTCTGGATGTCCTAGCAGCCAGTAACAAATTAAAAAATGGGAGACATATACCATAGACGTAGACTGAAATATTAAAATGTTCATTTTCTCAAAGTTCATGTATAAATGAAATGTAACCTCAATTAATTTTTCAATATGCTTTATTTTGAGAGTTGGATGGTATATCCTAAAATGTATATGGAAATAAAGATAAAACCAGCCCAAACAATCTTTAAGTAGAAAAACAAATCTAGAAGATGTACACAACTTGATTTCGAGACTTTATATAAAACTACAGATATTGAGACAGTGTAGGAGTATGGAATTGGCAAAAGAATAGGTATAGATTTAATGGAATAAAATAGAGAATCCAGAAATAGGGCCATATATTAAAATGATTTGGCAAAGGCATCAAAACAATTCAATTGAGAATGGACAGCCATTTCTACAAATAGTGCTGAAACAATTAGGTGAACAAATAAAAAAGAACCTTAACATCGATCTCATATTACACAATAAAAATTAATTATAGGGACATTTGGCTGGCTCACTCGGCTAAGCATCCAATTCCTGGTTTAAGCTCAGGTCATAATCATGCTGTTCGTGAGTTTGAGCCCCATGTCAGGCTCTGCGCTGACAGTGCTTAGGATTCTCTCTCTCTCCCTCTCTCTCTGTGCTTCCCCACTTTCTCTCTCTCTCTCTCCCTTTCTCTCAAAATAAATAAACAAACCAAAAAAAAAAAATTAATTCTAGATGGATCAGCAGCCTATCCTTAAAACCTTGTCTGTCTGGAATCACGTGATAGCTTCCACATCTCTTAAGCTTTGCACATTCAGACTTGTTCAGCAACAAGAACATCTCACAACCCAGCAAAGGAATAAACCATTTATTTAGCATCAGTCAGATTCTGTCAGACACTGAAGGCAAGATTGATAAAAATTTCCTTCATGCTAGATAGAGCTCCAATAAAACAAGACTACAAGATCCATATCCTATTTGAAGCTGAGACATAATGTTATTGATGTTATTCCAACTATATTTTATCTAATATTTTAAAACAAAAACATATAAAGGGATACTGAAGTATGGTCAGAGACTGTAGTTTAATTGCAAAAATATGAGCAGTTGCTGGGTGACAGAGGGGAGTTCTCTAAAAAATAATCTAAAGGCTTTCAACAGAATGAGTTATCAGAACACAACTTTGGATAGAGCTCTTGGTGTCTTCATCTCCAACCAAGAGCATGAAAATATCTGGTCCCCCTGGTGTCTGGCATAGTTAGGTAAAGGAGTACAAGGCTGGTAAAGCAAATAAGCTTGGGAGCTTGGAAAGCAAAAGCAAGTACAATGAAATAATTATGGAGAACGCAATGCCTCATGTCCAATGCCAACAACGACGAAACTCACAAAATGAATGAAATGTGAGAAATTTTGACAAAATAATAAAAAAAAAATTAAACTGGAGCTTATCTTCTCCCCGGCACAGTTGTTTTTGTAAAGTGAGGAGCAGTGGATGTGAGACAATTGTGTACAGCAAGGGAAGAAAAGACGCTGAGAAGAAGGGTGGCTCCCAGTGGAATTTTACAAGAAAAGAAATTCTGGCAACACTGTCGATGCAAATGTTTAAAACTATTTGGAGAGTTTGCTTTCCTATTCTTTTCCCATCTATGACCACCCATTTCACCTCTCATAAAAACATCTATATCAGCTTTTGTTTTTGTTATGGGCAACAAAAGCTGGGAAAAAGCAGTAGGAATGATTATGTGAATGAAAAAAATACATTTTGACCACGTGTGACAACACTCTCCGTATTCCATGGGGTATGATTCAGAAGGCAGAGGAAGAAAGGGGAGAAATGAGACTTCATTGAAATATAAAATGAAGAAGGGGTATAGCTTGTGTCGTTTCCGTGAAGCAGGGACTGAAGGTAGAAAAATAATCATAACACAGGAAGAATTTTATTAAACAAGCCATTTCTGGTTTTGCCCAAGCATCATGAATAGCAATGTACAGCTGAACTGGTTTTTTGTATGTAATGTGATAGATCAGAATATATTACAAATCTAAAGGCATATACTTAACTGTTATATAGACCTACAGATATGGAGTTGGTATTTTGAGATCTCTCCCTTTGCCACTCTACAACTAACGTTGACTCAGAATTTTCTTACATCCATAAATTAAATGCTTGTTCTCAAATGAGTCAACTTGTAATGTGTCATTAATTCTAACAAGTCATAAGAAAACCTGTCTTTCCAACTGCAAGTTTTGGAAGCAGTAGTGGTGGTGTTTAATGGAGTTAGGGACAACTGAATTTGTACTTGACTCTCACACTGCTTACTAATTTGAACACACCTAATGCCACCGATTCCTTATCTGTTACAAGAGGAAGCTGCCTATGTGAACAAAATGGCATATGAGTCAGGCACTGTTCCAAATGCCTAGCATGTTGTGGTCAACAAGACAGGCAACATCTTTATACAAAAAACCTAGGGGCGCCTGGGTGGCTCAGTCGATTAGGCTTCCAACTTCGGCTCAGGTCATGATCTCATGGCTCATGGGTTTGAGCCCCACATCTGGCTCTGGGCTGACAGCTCAGAACCAGGAGCCTGCTTCAGATTCTGTGTTTCCCTCTCTCTCTTACCCTCCCCACTCATGCTGCTTCAGATTCTGTGTTTCCCTCTCTCTCTTACCCTCCCCACTCATGCCCTGTCTCTCTCTCTCTCTCTCTCTTTCTCTCTGTCTTTCTCTCTTAAAAAGTAAATAAACATTAAAAAAGTTAAAAAAAAAGCTAAATTATTGTAAATGAATAAGGCAGAAAATAAATGAACAAGGCGAGAAAAGACCCATTCTAATAGATGGAACATAATGTAAAGAAGCCTGAAGAGGTACATTTGTTTCATTGGTAAGAAAAAAAAAAAAGAAAGAAAGAAAGAAAGAAGAAAGAAAGAAAGAAAGAAAGAAAGAAAGAAAGAAAAAGAAGAAGCCTGTGATGGTCAGAGGTGAGTAAGTAATGCGGAAAGTGATAGGAAATGGCGTGTCGTAGAAATGGTCTGATCACACCAGGCCTTGTAGACAGTGATGGATGCCGTACGTTTGCCCCTCCCTACCCATTCTCTACCCTCTTTCGCCTGTTGTGTGCATCCAGAAATCCTGTGTAAATTGCCATAGTGAGTTGATTTATTCTCTCCAGCTGTGTTTGTCCAGTTGGTCACTCTGGAAGGCGATCCAGAAGACAAGAAGAAATAAAGGCTCTGGTGTTCGTTCACCTCGGTTACTTCCCTAATGAGTCAGCTGCATCACTGTATGGAAAGTCCCAATCTCTGTGAGGTTGCCCTTGCATACAGTTACTCTTTCCAGATTCCCGTAACTCCAATCCTTCAGGTCCAGGGTTGACGAAGCCCCCCTGCTGTTTCTATTCTTAGAGCACTGTGCTATCCCCTGCTGGTTTACCTGAACTCTGACTATACCTATAACAATCATGCCATTATTCAATTATCTTTTAAATGCCAACGTTGAATGAGCTCTTTGTTTCCTGCTGAGACCCTATCTGGTACAAATATAGTAAAGATTTGGTTTTAATTATAAAATGTACATTGTGGGCCAAATGCACAAAATGAGAAAAATATGATTATTCGTCATCGGAAAACACAAGACACTCTTACTTCCGATACAGAAAGTGGAGTCATCAACATAGCTTCTTTTCCTTTCTCCCTCAGCTGACGCCCAACAGTGGCCTGGCCAGGAGGTTGTATTTGTAGCCTCAAGCAGCACAAATCTGAGTATTTTCAAATAAATATCTTGGCTCTTTTCTCTTTCAACTTCCTGACTTGAAGAGGCATAATGACATATCAAAAGAACCAGGAACAATAAAAGACAAGTTGCAGGGAGTCTTAAGCGAAGTTACACTTCCACACACACACAAATGCAAGACAATGAGAAAAATGATTTGTGGAATTAATTCTGCTCTATAAGTGTCCCCTTGCAAAGCTATACACACACACAAACAAACGAAAAGCATTGATTGGAATACTAGAAGGCATTTGCAAAATGGACTACTAGAATACTTGAATTTATTACACCTAAAGGGTTGCTTGCTGCAAAGCATTGTTAAATCATCATTTCTTCTCCTAAAGAAAGGGAATATTGAATTTTGTAAGACAAAACATCACACGTAAGTAGACGCCATTCATTTGAGAAATATACAGCTTCTCTTGAGACAGCTCAGATTTGCTGGTTTCTTTAGTAAAAGCTATAAATAGGAAGATTCTCAATCTGAGTCTAGGTTTGTACAAACACAGATAAAATGCTTGAGCTGTTCTCTGAAGCTGTATGAACCCCTCCTCCTAAAACTGCCTCCGAGTTAATACATTGTATTTACACAGGAAAACTGAAGCAGAGATTTGAAGAAGAATATGATGATGTTGATCTGAATAGACACTGAGTGATTGGATTATCTGAATAATTAGGATAAAAATTTAACTCTTCCTTTCGAGTCCATTTTGTATTTATTTATACTATTTTGTGAATGACTGATGTGAGGAAAGAGAGGTTTGGCAATCTTCTTTTCTTCTTTTCTTTTCTTTTTTTTTCCTGTAACTGTTTATTTATTTATTTTGAGAGAGAGAGGGAGACCATAAGTGGGGGAGGCATAGAAAGAGAGAATCTCAAGCAGCCTCTACCCTGACAGTGCAGAGCCCATCTTGGGTCTCCATCCCACATGACCTCAGGAGGTCATGACCTGAGCCAAATCAAAGTTAGTCAAGCTTAAACGATGGAGTCACTCAGGCACCCCGGCAATTTTCTTTTCAAATTAATTTGTGCAGAGAAGATAGATGAGGACAGGAAATTTGTTAACTTTCTATTAAAATGCAGCGTTTAGTCATGACTTTAAGAAAAGTCAGTCCAATTTACATATTTCAAAGGAGAAATTTAAAAACTATATAAGCAAATTACACCATACATCTTCATCAAGTCCAAATGCCCAAGACCTGTCCTTTTCTCTATTTATTGTAAGGTCATACAATTACTCCTTATAAAACAAATGATCTTTTGTCAATGAATTCAGTGAAGCCATAAGCAAGGTCAATGGAAGCACATGTTAGATGCTGAGTCATTGACAGGTAAGATCTTTGTTGTTGAAGATGGTAGGTGATGGTGATTTAAGTAGGGTTGGGGGAAATGAAAAAGTTTAATCTTACTCTTTTGGCTGTTCAAGGGCACCTGGGTCTAGATATGCCAGTGAATCCCATCAGTATACCTTACGCTATATTGAATGCTAATGAAAATCATGGATAATAAAGAAATTAACAACAACAAAAACAGCAACAAAACCCTTTCTTCATATTTCTAACAGGTTCTGGATATACTGGATTTCCTTGTCTATAAATCTTCCCTCTTTGGCCAAACAATCGAATCTTCGTTTTCAGACTTTACTCATTCATGATTAATTCAGATGAATATCTATTGTAGAGATATTTTTATAAGAATAAAACCTCCCTAAAAGTAAAATTTATCAACTGAAAAAGCGAACAGTGCTCCAAAGTTTATCAAAAACTTTTGTGTCTCACTTAGAGAAAAAGAAATATTATCCGAGTCACTAAACCAATAATTCATTTTAATATAAAGGGATTTTTGTAGCAGCTGTTACAATTTTAAGCAGGAAACACAGCAGAAAGCTAAAAAAATAAAGCAAAGGAACTAAATGCCCTCATAGTAGAAGCATTGTACCATTAATAGCAAGGCTCCGTTTACAAAAATTAGGGCTTTGATAAATCCACTGCTAAGTTGTTTGTATGAATAACTACTCTGTTTTGACAACTAACATAAGTCATTTGAAAAGCTCATTCTGCTTACACCAATTGTGGATTTCTCCCCCCCTGTCATTTTGGGTTGTTGACAGGAAAAAAATGTGGCTACTAACAAATTCATCACGTAGGAATTTTGAGCCTTGGGCATATTCTGATCTCTTTCTTTTTTGCTTCCATGTTTTGGATACTTGTTGCAAAGACAGCCTCTATTCATCACCTGTCCCTACACATATGCCACTTGGACATGACATTGCAACTCTGCTCATCTAGTAGTGGAATTGCTTGCTCTACCCCTTGATTTGGACGAGAGAATGCAGGACAGCCATGAGATGTCCTTCTAAGCCTAGGCCTCTGGAGGCCTTTCAGGCTGCCACTCTCTCGGGATTTTGCTCACTTACCAAGGGGATAACACAGACCGGCCAGCTATAGGGTGAGAGACAACCATAGACGGCGCTGGTCCTCCCCGCTAAGGTCATCTGAGACCAGCCAGCCCCAGTTGGTTCATCCCCTGAATGTGTCAGAATCAGCCAGGTAAGACCTACATGTGCTGAAACTTCCAAAGACTCAGTCTCTTGAGGAAGGATAAAATGTAGTTTTACGATTCTAAGTTTCACGTTGGTGAGACGTAAATAGCTAACAAATAAAGAATCTTAAATAAGCCGCTGACTTTGATAGTGCTAAGTCTCTCATTTTTATATAACAAATATTTGTTCAAATCCACCAGTGCCCAGCACTCTGCAAGGTACTCTAGAGGAAATAAAAAATTGTGTGAGAACAAGCCTTTGACCCAAATTAACATAATTCTTTGAGGAGGACAAAACTGAATGCCTTAGGTATGCTTTAATCTTTAGGCAGACTTCAACTTTTTCTGAACCGTGGCAATTCCCTCATGGTGATTCTGAGAACTCCACCAAGACTTTCTGACTTCCAATGATCTTTAGAAATATGCACATTAGAACAATCATGGAAGGCTAATCTTAGAAAACAATATATGTCCTTATATTAAGACTAAGCTAAAGTCATTGAATTAATTGATAAACATAACTAAAGTCTGTTTTAAAGTTACTGATCGGAAGTAAAACTTTATTACATTTCTTTTGCACTAAATATGAAAAAATTAAATAAATTACTGTAGGTTATTTTATTATTCAAACACTTTAATCTTTATGTTACTGTTATTTAAATGTTAAATATGATGCCATTCTTTTGGTTATCATTGCATCGGGGACTATAGTTCTCAGCATTAAAAGAATGTTGAGAGGGTAAAGTAAGACTGTTTTTCCAGGAAACTTCTTTCACACAACCAGAATTTGTAGATAAGCCCCTATGCCTGTCTACACAGATGCAAAGAGACCCACATCACGAGACTCTGGGCCATTCCACAACACTTTTGGTAGAATTGGAGACCTTCCAACCACCTTAAGAGCAAAAGAGTTAGTCTTACAAAAGCACTAACCCGCCCCACTAGAAAATATCCGTGATAGAAACTACCTACGTTAAGTTATGCTACCTTCAACCGGTAAGAAGAGTACAAGGGAAATAACACAATGCTAAGGAAGGAGGGAAATGGGCATGTGTCACAGAGGATAGACATCTGAACCAGGAATAAAAAATATTCAGTTTAGCCCAGCTCTCGTTTTCATCTACTGCGGAGCAAACTACAGAACGTCTCTAGCCTTCAATGTGCCCAATTTTATGAGTTTTCTATACGAACCACATGCAACAAAATCTAAAAGATTCCTAAGGTTCATAGGAAAGGACACAGATTATATAAACTCTTCTGAAGTAGATTCTTAAATTTCTGTACCATCCATCACCCCAAATCACAAAATGCTACATACAACACAGCAGAGTTTAAACTAATTAACTGAAACGTATTCCAAGTGAATTTTTTTTTATCTTTTGGTTTCATTTAAAGTTGAGTATCATTTGCACATCCCCCCTCCTCCCCACCCCCCAAATATATATCTTGCTATATAACTAATCAGGCACAGGTGCTTGTTCTAAGGCCTAGGTTTAATCAGAAAAATGAACTGTTTTTTTGTTTTTGTTTTTGTTTTCTCATATGTATATTGTCTTTAACAATGCAACTGATTGTCTCACTCTCTTCAATATGCATTAAAACAGTCCAGATCAGGGGCACCTGGGTTGCTCAGTCGGTTGAGTGTCCGACTTCAGCTCAGGTCATGATCTCGTGGTCTGTGAGTTTTGAGACCCGGGTCAGGCTCTGTGCTGACAGTTCAGAGCCTGGAACCTGCTTCGGATTCTGTGTCTCCCTCTCTCTCTGCTCCCCCTCGCCCCCACCCCCGCTCATGCTCTGTCTCTCTCTCTGTCAAAAATAAATAAAACATTAAAAAACAAAAACAAGCAAACAAACAAACAAACAAAAAAAAACAGTCCAGATCAGGGGCACCTGCGTGGCTGAGTCAGTTAAGTGTCAGACTGTTGATTTCGGCTCAGGTAATGATCTTATTCTCATGAGATCAAGCCCCTAATTGAGCTCCATGCTGGGTGTGGGGCCTGCTAAGATTCTCTCTTTCCTTCTCTCTGCACCCCTCCCAATTCTCAAAAAAAAAAAAAAAATTCAGATCACTACCTTTTACATCTTTATCTTGTTACCATAAATCACATCTTCACTGTAATTAGGGTAAAGGTAGGGAATTTGAGAAAATGCTGAAGTTTTTGACATAATGGTTAAAGGGTGATAAGTAGGAAACATGGGCAGGAGAAGGTAAGTGTGTACAATTTAGAAGTGATCTTAGGAGAGGCGCCTGGGTGGCTCAGTTGGTTAAGCGTCTGACTTCGGCTCAGGTCATGATCTCACTGCCTGTGAGTTCTAGCCCCACTTCGGGCTCTGTGCTGACAGCTCAGAGCCTGGAGCCTGCTTCGGATTCTGTGTCTCCCTCTCTCTCTGACCCTCCCCCATTCGCACTCTGTGTCTCTCTGTCTGAAAAATAAATAAACCTTAAAAAAAAAGTGATCTTAAGAAAATTCTGCACATTCCTAGAATGGTTGATTACTATGGCTATTTGAATATACACATAACTTTTTTTCCTCCAAATTATTCAGAATACCTTCTTTGCCCTTAGAGTTGCATTAAACTGCATAGGGATTTATTAAGAAAATAGTGTTAATTAAGTGAAGGATAGATAAGTGAGCAGAAACCTGGTTATACAGCATATATCAAACTTCTAGCATCTACTTCAGTGTTATAACACATAGTTCCTAACAAAAGAGTCCTTGTGGGATCATAAGGAATTTATTTTACTGAGTAGATTTTGGTCTATGTGAAAGAAGAAAATTCTGATCTAATCACTCTATCATTTAAGGGACACAGTCTTTAAACCTTGGGAAAGAGCCCTGGATTTTATCCCTCAGAACTGAGAAAGTCACCCATACAGTAGGTCTCCCGGAAGGAACCACACTTCTGTAGTTTCCAACTATTATAGTCACTCAAAGGTGCCCTAATAACCAGGGACTCTAAAGCATAGGATAAAATAGTTATTAATGTAGTCAACTCTACGTAACTATTTTCTAAAATGACTTCTGTACAGCATGCAATTCCTCTGGCAAACAAGCCTAGCAGAAAAGTCTGAGGGGTAAACAGAAAACCTGACAGAGTTTTTCTATCCAAAGTAATGGGAAACAGGACTTAAATAATGATTTGACCTAACGGTAGGAGTCAGACAGTAAGAAGTACAGAAAAATGTCCTGAAAATGTCCATATACTCGTTCAATAGATCATGACAAGTGAAAGAATGCAATCAAAAAATCAAATTAAAAATATTGTGTTAATATTGTGTTAAAGACATGTCAGTATAGTCTAAGTGGCTGTAACAAATAGATCCATGAAGGCCTTATATTTCTTTCTGCCTTAACAGTCCAGGCAGCTGTTCCTGGATGGTGAGCAGCTCTCCTTCACGCAGGGACCCAGAGTTCCCGGCTGTCCTTCCATGTCACCATCCATGTCACGAAGGCTAGTCTATTGTGCCCAAGGCTTGGTGGCAGGGGAGAGACGAGGGTATAGGAAGGCACAAGCACTCAGTTATAAGTTCAAGCAGAAAAGCAGCACACGCTTTCTACTCTCATGCCATTTAGGACCCAGGCAAATGACTACACTGACTGCAAGAGAGGCTGGAAAATGTAATCTTGTCATGTGTCCAGGAAGAGGTTTCACGTCTTTGATCATCTCTGCCACTCACATCAACAAATTAATATTGATGCAATCATGATAAAATCAGTGTGTCTAAAAAAAAAAAAAAAAAAAAGTCCATCAAAAAGAAGCCAAGACAACGATGAGCCCTAATTAGCACAATTTAACAATCATTGTCAGTCATTTGGCTGTCATCAAATATGCCAGGTGATGGACAAGAGAAGCAGCCATTTTAGAAACTTGGAGAGTATTTATGAATACTGCACCAGCGTGAACCAGAAGAGAAGGATTCTGCAGAGAAATGGGAGGAGAAGAAAATTCATGTCTTTAAGTCCCTGTACTTAGGCGTGTGCTTGAGTGCGTGACCTCTCCCAACCTCAGATTTCTCTTCTGTAAAATGGAACGAAATACAGCGAATCTAAAATTGGTTCCAAGAGTGCTTTGTTTATCAAAATTGAAGCAAGAAAAAGTGTGTGAAAGCACTCTGCAATGTCAACAAGCCGCATAAACTCATATAAGGCAGTGCATAAAAATCTGGTATTTTAAATGATTGTTATTAAAATTTTGAAAAAATAGTTGAATTGCCTCTGGTATTATTGATTACATGATTTAAAATTTTAACACAATCCCTTCCACACATATCCACCTCATAATAAATAGCTCTTTCTCTTTTGTTTTAAAAGTTACTAAAAGAAAATAAAATATTGGTATTTGCATTGATTTATTATTCACAGATCCTTTGAAAAAACAGTACATTAAATTTTTACTCCTAGCATTACAGCAACATTTTTAAACATTTTTGTTAATGCATCTCTGTCAGTAAAAAATTTTAAGTTTATAGTATGTGTGTGTGGACACATTACTATATATATCATACTATATGATATTATATATCATAGTATATTTCATATGTAATAAGAAATAAAATTTTTAAACTGGTGAGGTAAAATTTAGAAAAAATATTGTAAAAGTTGATTTTATTTATTAGGAATAGAGGAAATGAATATGTTTGTTCTCCCCAACATATTGTTAGCAGTTTTTATTATTTATATAATAGGAGAATTATGGTTAATATATATCATATATGATTAATAACATATTAGTATACTATATATAATTGATGTATGTAGATTATTAATTAGCACTTAACTATTGTATATGGGACTAGGTATGTTCTTAAATTTTATATTAAGAAAAAAAAGTAAAGAAACAAAATATTGTATTAAGAAGCTTTTAACCTCTTCTTTTTACTTCACAATGAATAATCTTGTATATACTAGAAATATCAACCTATGCACGTTGTTACCTATAATTTTATATCCACATTATTAATATATTTTAATAAATACTACTTACATATATATTATTAGAATATATAATAAGTAGTATGTATTATTAATAATAATATTGGGGATTATGTTATTGAGTTTAATTCCTTCCTAAAATATTGGCTTAACCCTGTAGGATACAGATATTAAAAAATCTGGCTTTAAAGTTTTACGTTATTGTTAGTGGACGAGAAAAATTAAAAAGATAAAGTTACAATATATATTACACAATGATACACACAAAAACATAAACACACACACACTTCGGAGATGGTCCATTGTTATAGTAGTAGATATAAATCCATTAAATTAAATTCATTATCCATTATTCAATAAGATGATAATTTTCAACTAACATCACATCTCATTAGTCATCGTTGTTTTCTCTCACAATGGTACTTCGAAAGACCTTCTACTAGTAATAGGAAAAAGTTAGTCATGTTTTTACTGTTCACTTTTTGCATTTCAGTATGATTTTTAAATGACAATTTCTTTTTTAAGACTGTTGTTCATTTTGGGAAGAATATCTTATGTTGAACTAGACTTTTTCACTTAAATAGGTGAAGACAAATTGTAGTTTCTGGCAATACTTTGAAAACAAATGAAAAGCAAAAGCAATTCTGTAGAATTCTGTAATAATTAAGAATATCTTGACCATTCATCAGACAGATTGAGTATCCCGGGCACCACGTCACTGCTGCATATAGGATATTGGACCAGGGAAGATCTTATATTTTACATTAAAAATCTTCAGCTTTTTTTTTTTTTAGTTTTAGAGTAAAAAAATAATTAGAAGTTTCATGTTTTTCTTCCTATATCATAATGGATGATTTTGCACATACTTGAGTCTGTCACTCTCACATTAAGTTACCAATAATTTTAATTCCCTCAGAAGAACGCTCAGATATCTTATTCTAGTATAAATTTGGATCACATATTGTAATAAAAAAGGAAAACCTTTATTAACTCTCAAATATTGCATGAAACAGAAAATCCATAAATTCAAGGTAAGTACTGTTTTATATGTATCATAAAAGTACATGACTACTTAAACTCTGGATTTATTATGTTTGCTGAAAAATAGCTAACCTTGTAGAGAAACTTTTAACATTTTCTGAAGGATTCCGGAAAGAAATGAAACTACTAAACAGACAATTTTATTTTAAAGTTGAGTGCTTGCCTGGGGAAAGAGAAGAAATGGAAGAAACATGTATGCATATTGAGATGTCTGAACTGCATGAAAACTTTTGATCTCTTCCTTGCCAAAAAAATCAGGATTCAAAACTACATTATGTATGAAAACCTGGAAAATATGCATTCATTCATTTGACTGTATTTTCATAAATCTGCAATCACAAGTGTTTAAATGATACATGTTTTCTACATCATATTTGTAGGAAATCCTAGCCAGGATATTTTACTCTTTATTTGGAAGAGAAAAATGGCTAGACTTACCTCACTAAAAGAGCTAAATATGGATGCCATGTTAAAAAAAAAAAAAAAAAAGAAACACTTGGTAGAATATCCTGAGGTCTGTTTAAATGTATAGAATTTTTATCTATCTTTCATATAGATAGATAGATAAATAGATGATAGATGATAGATAGATAGATAGATAGATAGATAGATGATAGATAATACATGATAGATGATAGATAATATAGATATACATGTCCTTTTTTATTCAAGAAAATTACTTTAAAAATCAAAATTGTTTTATAAAATATATTTTCAGGTGAAATATTAAACATTTAGAAATAAATACCTTAGCACAAAGGGCTTGCTCATTGCAATGACTAAGCAAGACTAGAATTATTTGGTTTTTGAGCAAAAACAGTAAGATGGGATTCTGCACGACTAGTCTAGGGTTTCTCTGTCTCAGAGCTATTGACATTTTGGACCTGATAGTTCTTCACCGTAGGCTTCTGTCCTGGGCACTGTAGAATGTTTAGCAACATCTCTCTCTTCTTTTAACTAGATGTCAATATTACACCCTATTCAACCCAATTCTAACAAATTAAAAATTTCTCTTGACATGGTGAAGTATTCTCAATGGGGCAAACTTTGCCCCTGGTTGAGACCCCTGGAACAGTAGAATAGTATGTCAGAGTACTTCACCCTCCACATTCTTTTGTCTACCACACGTGTATATAGACAGAGACAAAAAAGGACATAGATCAAAGAGAACAACAGTCTAATGGTTAACAACGTAACAAAAACAAACCAAAAAAATAGCACATGAACCTACCTGCATACTCATGAAACACTACTCACAATAAAATTTCTCCTGTGAGAGTGATAGAAACTTCTGATTTCCATCAGAAGAGGAAATAAAGCAAACAAACAAAGAAACCTTCAAACATTATCTCCTGGAAAGATCTATTGCTACCACAATAAATTGTTTTCATATCTCAAAATGTCCACTAGTTATATAGGGAGAAAACATAATTTTGCAGTGGACATAAAGGGGTGATGATACACATGTTTTCAAATGCCATGTAGCTGAATCTAGAATAAACTAAGTATTACCCATCTACTAAATAATTCATCCAAGGTATATCTAAGCAAAAGCATTTCACATCATTCCTTCTGGGTAAACTAACAAATAATAAATGTTTTGCAATATACGTTATAATAATCTGTTAACAACTGGCTAATTTTGAACCCCATTTGGTGACAGGCTACCTCCTCCGGAAAGTTCAAGATTCTGCACACCCAGTTACTTCTCAACCACAACAGCTTCTTTCCTCACACCTTACTTAAGAAGAAAAATCTGTAGTCTGAATCAAGGGCAAAAAAGAGTTCTCAAGGGGATAGAGTGAGACCACTATAGTAGGATATAAAACTTAGACAGACGAGTAAATGGGAGTCAAAAGTTCACTTTCTCTGTGGGCTTATTTCTCTTTCCCTCACTTCAGTTACAAAATGAGCAGGAAAGGTTTTAAAGGGAAGCCCTGCTCTCAGCATCTTTAAGGGGAAGAGGACAAAGGGATCAAGCCCCCATGAGGTCCCGACCACACACCAGCTACCCCTTTATTGCTGACTCTCATACAGATTCATGAAGACTGCACACTCCCAAATGTCAATCTGTGATCAATAATTCTCATGTTGGCTCTTAATTTTCAAAATGGAGACAAAACAAATGCTTGTGGACACTGGATCTTTCAGACCACAGGAAGAACTCAGCTGTTAAATGAGGCAGGACAGAGAGACAATGTCATCTTCTACATGCAATTTTATTTATTTGTTTATTTATTTATTTATTTATTTATTTATTTATTATTTATTTACTAAATGTTTATTTATGTTTGAGAGATAGAGACAGAGCGTGAGCAGGGGAGCAGAGAGGGAGACGTAGAATCTGAAGCAAGCTTCTGGCTCCGAGTGTCAGCACAGATCCTGATCTGATGTTGGATTCACCAGCCATGAGATCATGACCTGAGCCAAAGTCGGACGCTCAACAGACTGAGCCACCCAGGCGCCCCTACATGCAATTTTAAAATCATGCCTCTGTATATTTCTTCATGCCTTCTCTTCTGTATCTTTCCCTTCCAATGCCATTTATCTTACACATACTCTCTTTCACTTAACTAATCAAACTATGGAGCTGAAGGAATTTTTTTAACAAAGGCTGCTCCTTTTTTGATCCATCTTTTTATCTCCCTATAGAACGTCCATTTTCCCTCAGCTGCCACCTCGATCAAAGGCTTTGCCTTCACCCCGAGTAACGTGGTCATTCCTGGTAACTTGAACACTTCCACGGAATTTTTATTTCAAATAATGGCCTCTCGGTTCTTTTATCTCATTACCTCTAATGACCTTCTTGGCCACTCCACCTGAGCCGACATCAGGAATGGTCATCACGGTTCCTCCTCCACAATAACTCTCAAGCTTCCTTAGATCCTATGGTTCATAATTCCAGTAGCATTCCTGAAAACACACAGTGAACTAGTGCTTACTTAATGATCTGTGATAAAAGACATTGTGGTTATTGATGATGAAGATGATGGCATCTATAATCCACTGTGGACCAATACTTCTATGAAATAAAATGAGTTGTTAAAAACAAAGTTTAAAAATCTGCAAAAACAGTGTACAAGATCACAATTTGTACTGTTAGTTTCAACAGATAGATTGTCAATGTGCTGTAACGTTTGTAAACCTTCATTCCCATTTTCTGTGTTTTTACTTGCCATACCTGGTAACAAACAATTTGAAAACCAGAAACCAGTTTCTGTACTCCAGTTTGAACAAAATTACATTAACTCATCTTCCCTCTCCATCTTTTCTTTGCACTTATCTGGCAAATTCCAATTCCAGATGACCTGCCTTTTTTTCTATGATTCCAAAGACAATTGGAAATTGGAAGCTATCCCTCCCACTCCCAAAGACTTAACCTGTGTTTGGATCCTATTTGAATTTATCTTCTAAGAAATATTACACTATCATTTTTTTTCCTTTCTGATTGTTCACCTTGTCATCATTATCTAGACACTCCCCACTGTTTGTTTTTTTTTTTTTTGACATGTTCCCAACATTGTCCATCTTAAAAAAATGGTTTCCTCCCTCTCTCTCTTCCCCGTCATGATCAAACTTCTTTAAAAATTTGGCTTCCTCTATTTCTATGGCTTCAGTATCTTAATTCCTAAACTCATTCCATTTGATTTCATTTCCACCGCTCAACCAAAATAGTTATTTCTAAGGTAACCAAAAATTTCCATTCTGACACTATCTATAAAGATTTCAGTAGTGTATGGTAATACTAATTTATTCTTTCTAAGAACTTTTTTCTTTGGGATTCTCTGCAAACCTACTGACCTGCTGATCTAGCTCTTTTAAATTTATTTCTTTGTAGAATAATTCACTTCTATCCAGATCATTAAATGCCAGGTTTTCTTCTGCCATTTTCCAAGCTATTTTTTTTTTTATGCTTTATCTATACTTCCTAGCTATCTCATCAGTGTATATGGCTTTTTGGCTAATAATACCCACAAATACTTGTGAATTCCAAATTTACTTTGTACTTAATCAATTCTAAAGCAAACCTTATTGTCACATTTTAATATATCTGATAAGAAAATGTGTCTTACAATAGATGGGGTTTCATACATTCATTGGCAGTCCATTTTTTCTCAGTGACATGAATAGTGTGCATCTTAAAATCCATGTTTTTTTTTAGAGTTGCTATAATACACTTATATCCCCCTTCTGAAATCCAGACCCATATAACTACTCATTACTTCCACTTGAATGTCTAGGGTAGTGTTCAATAAAAACCCGATTGTTGGAACACATTATATTCCATATGAATGATTAACCCTGGAGGTATATGACCTGGTGATCTAAGTAAATGTACTCAAACTCAACATGTTCAAAACTGACCGAATGATTTACTCTTTCTTCCATGTTCATCCACCTCCCAACTGCCTCAAAATATATGTATTTATCCAGTGTTCCTTTGTTCAGCAAATGTAAACTTCACCTGTCCATTTACATAAACCAGAAACCTAAATGCCAGTCTGTATTTCTATCTCCTCAAATCAGGCACCAAGTCCTTCTGAAATCATCACCTAAATATTTCTCTAATTATTTTACCTTTATCCATTTCCTTCAATCTTTTGTGGTGCAGATGACCATCATCCTACCTGGAACTCTGTGACGACCCTCTAAGTGCTTTGGCCACAGCTCTTTGACCTCCCTTCACATCTTTTCTCCTTCCCGTGGTCAGAGTATTTTCCCGTGGTCAGAGTATCACCCATGTTTAAAACACATTGGTGTCTTCCCATTGCTGGCGTCTTCCTGGCAGGCTTTGTATTTTCTGGCTATTTTCTTTTGATCAAGCCTCATTTTGCCTTTCACTCATCCTTATTCTCTAGATTTTATTCATTATATGCCCTGTATATAGTCCAGTTCCCAGCATATTGTAAATTCTAAGTAAGTATCTACTAAATACTTGTCTCAAAATGGCATTGGTCTAGAAAGTGCTCCCAATCTAAAAAAATGTGTGATTCTAAGACTGCCTTTAAAAAATACATATTGCATATTGTATTTATCAAATGGTATAGGCCTCCTTTAGAAGACATTTTTTACTCGTTTTATTTACTTGTTAAATTGTTGCATCTGTGCCTTGATTTTTTTTAAAGTTTCCAATCCTTCATGATAGAAAATAAATACACAATTATTTTAATAACATTATATTTGTTTTAAATTAATTAATGATATGCTACCCTTTTGGAATAATAGCTTTAAGTCTATAAATAGTTAAGTTATATTAAGAATTTACTGGTTTAATGGCAACTAACAAGTGTTGCCCTGCCATATCTATATCCTCAGGTTTGTTTCCATTAGCATAACATTCTCACTAAATTAAGACCTATGTTAAGACTGAAGCAGTAAATTGACAGAAAGATAACTCAGATGGGTTCATTGGAATCATTTATTAAATCGCCATTGTAGTTTTCTATAAGAGAATGCAAGAGAATGCTATTATTAACAGAGGTATGGCCTAAAATAAAATATGGATTTTATGCTTTACACACTGAGTATATTTTCAATTGACAACTTGTCATAGAAGAAAAGTTGAGCTTTCAAGATATTCAGTGTACTTTATTTATGTACACAGAGAGCAATTTACCAGTTGGCACAATATTCAAGAGTGCCTGTTTACCTGGGTCAGTGTGTAACAAGGCATGGGAACAAGTTGGTAGAAACTTGATAAATGCCATGTGCCACTGCATGCTTCAGTCTTACTTTATATAAAATGGAAACTAACTTCATAAAAGATTTTAAGCCTTTTTTTTCATCTATGAAAGTAGTCCTACTTATGATCTCCATATTAGAATTACCTGAAGGATTTGAAGATACGAAGTTGTTCTAGTAATAAACTAAATGACCTCTTCAGCCTACCTTTTGGCTAATGTCCATGATCACACTATTTTTCCTGAGGTGAAATCATCTATATACTGAAATTCCTTAGGTCCCTTGGACATAGGGTAATGAGAAGTATTTCTATGCTTTTCAAATGCATCATGTTCACAAAGAGCGTTAGCATTTAATCCTATGAAATTTTTCAATTTGTACACTTGTAACACACTAAAATAATTCAAATTGTTTTATCCTCATAGCAACTTACATGAATCATATTTCAGAACATACTATAAACTATATTTTGAGTTTTTTTAACTATAAATTTGATTAATTTTAACTATTATTCATCAAGATCATCTATAAACTCTAATTATACCTGTATCTTGCTGATCACATATGTATGAATATATTATTGAATGATCTATTTATTTCACTCCCCAAGTACTTTCACGTGAAATATACCTGAAAACAGACATATCTGTTTATATAAAATATATAATATAATATAATATAATATAATATAATATAATATATATATATATAAAATATACTTTAATATAATATATGATTACTTCTATTTGATTTCCAGGAGTAGATTAATAATTGGGACCTCATCTCTGTATTTTTATATGCATTTATTTTTATAAGTCCTAAATATTCATACAATAACTGACAGCTTCTGGAAGAGAAAGTCAAAATGGAAGAAAACGAAGGAAAGCAGCAAACTTTATTACTATTCTATTTGGAGGTTGGGGAGAAAGAGTTGAATGCCTCATTTTGGCTTTAGAATAAATCATTTATGTTTCTCTTATATTTACACAAAATTGCCTGGTTTCCAATGATAGAATGCTGATACTGTAATTCAATCAACATGTGACTCTAGGTCTCTTTCCCTTACTAGTTAGAATCTAAAAAACAAGCATAATGATATTATAGATTATAATATTCCATATTGTATGTTATAAAAGATTATATCACTTTAAAGGTATAACTAATAGAAGTATATTGAGGAAATTATTACTATTAGAAACAAAATATATTATTACTCCAGACCCAAACATCAACTTCATGGATACTGCATATAAGTGCAGAAAACTTTATGATATTAACAAGAACCTTTGAAAGACTACATTTTCTATTTATGTATATATATACATATATATGGAAGGTGAAAATTAATAAATAATGAGGGATTTCAAATTTATCTGAAGCATGTTATTATTTTATTTATCAAAAGATCACAAGCTGAGTATTTAAAACTAGAAAACCAGGGTTTATGCAATGTTCATCAGACAATGCAAATCAGGTTTGCACGCATTTCTCTTTAACAATCAACCAGCTATTAATTTTATTCCTGATCCAACTTTTAGAAACTAATTTTTAATTGAAATTTTATAAGCAAAAAGAACAAACGTATTGCATGTGAGGACAATCCAGCCATGACTTCCATCGCCCCATTGATAACCAGGGTTGATGTGACTGATCTGACTGGCTACGTGGGTGTCCCCTTCCTGCCTCAACACTCCGTGGGCACCTCTCCCAAAGCTGCATGCTGATTGGAAGAGGATGACCTTCTCTGACGGAGGAGGGCTGTTCTTTGATCAAGAATCTATGAGTAGCTGCTTTCCCTGCTATAATCTCCAAAAAAAATTCTCTCAAATCCATTTATAGAACATAAGGTGGTCAAGTATCGAAGACCCCAGACACATCCAAACATCCAAATGAAGTGCTGTGTGCGGCAGTCTGCCTTTCTTAACCAAAGGAGACAGACAGACAGAGATAGAGAAAACAAATGTCTTGCACAGCATGGCAATACGTGAAAAATGTCTTTTATGCTTCTCTTGGTTTCTATTTCTTCTGAGAATATAGGCACTAATCTGAACTAGTGCAAAGGGTAATGAAGTGTTTTCTTATTATAGCCTTTGAAAATCTTTTTTATGCTCTTAAAGGAGTGAATTTTCATTTTCTGAGCCAGACAGTATTACTGCTACAAATTCTTACTAGTTAGATGTAAATTAAAGAAAATGGGCTCTGTAGAATGAAACCAATGACCTTGGCAAGGCCATTCCCATGAGCCACAACGCTGTGTCTTTGACCCCTCTGTTTCACTTCAGAGAAGGCTTGCATTCAAACTGAGTTGTTTCTCTCAGACAGAGAGTGGGAGTAGAGCCAGTTTCTGCCTCTGACATAGCACAGCCAGGCCATATGTAAGAACATGGCAGGAATTTCATTTCTAGATACTCTATCTCAAGGGGGAAGTTAGGCAATTGAAACAATATTGGTCTTCATCAAAGAAACTCATGTTCCCTACTTCATTTTTGGAAACAAAACACACTTTATATTGACGTATTGTGCCGATCTTTCATAAAGCCTATCATGCATCCCATAGCTAACCACAGAACTTAAGCCCATCGCACTTCAAGTAGGGTCATGTACTTTTTTTTTTTTTTTTCCCTCTGACATTGTCTTAACAGGCTCTGTCAGCATAGACAATGCAGCAATGTTACTACAAAACCCTTCTAAATCTTCTAAATCCTGAAAAGTTACCTTTTAACATAACTTATTCACCATCTCAATATTACTTCATTCTTTATCCTCTGACAGTTAATTGTTCTTTATAATGCATTTTGGAATTATCTATTAACCAAGACCACTTTTCTAAATAGTTGATGCACTTAAGATGCCTACATTGTGACTAATTAGGGATCATGAACCTGAGAGCCACCATGGACCAAAAGATTCTTCCACACCCCCTGCCAATCAGCTTTTATGGATAATGAACCAAGCTCTGGGTATAGTAATATGGTCTTCAATTTAATCATATTGTTTCTATTTTCTATTGTATATCTTGTAGATTTCGAGGGAAATGGTCCATAAAACTCTTATATAACAAAGAACTTCTTTAACTTGCAAACACTGGATGAATGTTAAAGTAATTTTGATAAACACTTCTGTCTACAGTCATCTTTTTATAGAAACTTCACTGTATACAGTAAAATAGACTAATCTTCTGCATTCTTACTGATGGAAATGGGTCATCCTCCTAAGCGACAAGGACCACTGCAATTACAAGCTTGCTTACCCATCCCTTCACTTATATGGTAAATATTTAGATTGCATGGATCAATTAAGTCCCACATATATATTACCTTATATTATATGCCCAGGATGAAGGAAGGAACACATCTAGAGAGGGGAGCACCCGCTCATTTTTAGATCCTGAGTGACAGGTTAGTTAGGCTTGCTCTGAAAGAGGCTTAAAAGGTCCAGCTCTAATATTCACCCATCGAAGAGTGACAAAGGCCATACTGCATCTCTAAGGTGTCTTCTTGGATTAAGCATGCAGCATTCCTGGGGATGTTGTTCCCCTAAGCAGGCTCCAAATCCTCCATTGGTATTGTTGCATCAGACAGCATTTCCAAAACTGGTACGAAGCTCAGAGAAACACCAGGTGGAACGGGTGATAAAAGCAGAGTTGAAAAGTCAGAGGCTCTTGGGGAGAAGCAAGCTAGCATTTGTAGAGCCCCTACTATGGTGCCACAAACTTTCCAAATATCTCCTGTGGGCCTCGGAATCAGCTATTTTGGTCAAATATTTCCTTCTGTATTTTGCAGTGCTTTCAACCAAAAATGTGTATATATATATTTTTTTGTTGGTAAGAATTTACCGTATGACTCACTGAAAGTTGGCCACTTGAAATGCAAACATGGAAAGGTAACTTACCCATAAGCAGTTTATAGAAAAAAAGGAAAAGAGACATCTTTTTTACATTTTTTAAAAAATTGATTGATTGATTGATTTGAGAGAGAGAGACAGAGTGTGAGCAGGCAAGGGGCAGAGAGAGAGGGAGACACAGAGCCTGAAGCAGGCTCCATGCTCCAAGCTGTCAGCACAGAGCTCGACACTGGGACTTGAACTCACAGATGGCAAGATCATGATCTGAGTCGTGGCCCGGCACTTAACTGACTGAGCCATCCAGGTGCCCCAGGAAAAGAGACATCTAAGGAGGCAATGAGGGGTATGAAACACAGGGCAGGTGACTCTACTATCCAGTAAATATCTCAATCAATGTGTGTCCCCCAGGCCAGTGCCATTTATAAACTGTTAACTCATCCATAAATTAAGCGCAGACATTGGAATGAAGCATGAATAAGTTTATTTTAACTTTTAATGTTTATTCATTTTTGAGACAGAAAGACACACAGAAAGTGGGTGGGGAAGGGGCAGAGAGAGGGGGAGTCACAGAATCTGAAGCGGGCTCCAGGCTCTGAGCTGTTAGCACAGATCACGGCATGGGGCTCGAACTCACCAGCTATGAGATCATGACCTGAACTCAAGTCAGATGCTTAACCAACTGAGCCACTCAGGTGCCTCTGAAGCAAAAGGAAGGCAAAAGTAGTTCAAACAGGGAAATAAATCATCGTGTGAAAAGGACATAGGAACCCAAAGTTTAATCCCCTTTCAAAATTATGACAATTTGTAAACATTCGAGTCAGGATTCAAACCCACCTTTAACAATCAAGTTTGTGCTTGCCCCACTTTGGTCAAAGTAGCCTACTGAAATTGATGGGCCAATGGATCAATGATTCGCTCCCATCCTGTAGAAGTGAGTTTAGAGTAGGTTCTGAACTGCTTTGTTTCTCTAGGACATAACTTAGTAGTCATGCTGCTTCTGTTGGGATAAAAATACAGTTTGAAAGGAAAAGATATGTTCAGGGGAAAAAACTCTCCAGAAAAAAGGAAAAAAAAAAAAAAGACCTTTGCAACTGCTGAATTTCCCTGAAAGGCAGTTTCTGACACACTGAAGAGCTTGTAAGTGGTTGTGTTGGTCACGGTACTTTTGACCACTCGAAGTATACATAAAGCAGAGAAACATTTCAGTTAATATGGCATAATAATGTATTTTTATGAATATAGTACTAATTCTTTGGGTCCAAAGGTTAATTTTCAATATTGTTTCCAATCTCATGAAATTATACATGTTTTAAGGGAAAGTTGCCTGATCGTTTAGCTAGTGAAAATCATTATTTTAGACTCATAGGATGCTGTGTGTTCCAGAGTGTCACCTAAGCATTTTTTTTTTCCAGTGGGGTGGCAAGATGCCATTCAGATATAAAATCAATAAACTTGTAATAAACAAACTGTAACCTAATCACTGATTTCACTTGGTCACACGTTCAATAGCAAAGTCCTTATCAGAACCACATCGAACGGTGCATAATTAATCCTGACTCCTGAAAGGCATGAAGCCATCATTAACCGGGTATAGAAATATTCTACATCTGTAATCTCAGTCCCTGAATCAAGACAGAGACAGTTGTCTTCATTGTAGGGCAAGAGATTCCGTGTGAAGTAGAGTGAGGGCAACCAGGGAAAACTCCAGGCCTGGAATCAGGATCATCGCTCAGGACTGGGTATTGAAGGAAGGAAGAATTGCAGCCCTTACTGAGATTATCATAAGAAAGAAGGGTTCCAGAGCTTCCGATGTCCATGGGTTTTGAGACTCAGGATCAGAGTAAGGACTTGGGTGAACTCAGAGTCGCCACGGAATGTGATCAAAATGGTTACACTTGGATGCAATGCAACTTTATGTGATGTGGCTGGAGGAAGGACCCAGCCTGGCGATGGAAGTTCAGAATTCTGAACTGAATTCTGCAGAATGAAGAGACCAGAGCTTCTGCCACCAATTTCTGTGGATGGGCTTTGCAAGGAGGACTGTCCAGTGTACTGGTTCTCAAACTTGTGCCTGTGTCAGAATGAATAGGTGTGCTCGTTGAAAATGCAGTTCCCTGGCCGAAGCTAGAGAACCTAATTCATTCTGTCTGGAGGGAGCCCAGGAGCCTCTACTTTACCAAGACTCCAAAGTAATTCTGAAGGAAATGTCTGACGAGAAAGCATGACTTAGAAGGTAAAAATGAGCTAAAAGAAGTCCTAGAGGCCATCTCCAAATTGGTGGCTCCCAAAGCTGTAACAAATATAGAATCGAATACAATTTTTCTTGAGGGCACATATGGGAAGACAAAGTTTACCATTCATTAGCACCTCCCCTTATTTAGGTTATAGCACAGAGACACCACATTATGATGCCTCTGAGTTTTGGAAGCTATTAAAAATTGCTAAAATTTATTTGAGGTTTTTCAACTCAATTAACTGTAAATAACAAATTATGTATATGATAGAGAGTAAGGGAAAGGGAAGTTAAATTTAAGGTTAAAAAAAAAGGGGGGGGAGCCTGGGTGATGCAGTCAGTTCAGTGTCCAACTTAGGCTCAGGTCACAATCTCACAGTTTGTGGGTTCGAGCCCCGTGTCGGGCTCTGTGTTGACAGTTCAGAGCCTGGAATCTGCTTCAGATTCTGCGTCTCCCTCTCTCTCTGCCCCTCCCCAGCTTGCACTCTGTCTCTCTCTCTCTCTCTCTCTCAAAAATAAATGCATATTAAAACAAAATTAAAGTGAAAAGAAATGGGGGGGTTCAAATCCCATTTTTTTCCTTAGCGAGTGTATCATGATTTACACGCTATTTAATTGCTCTGCATGTCAGATTCCTCAGAGGGAAAATGGAAATATTGTACCTGTTGAAAATAATTAATGTTGAAAATTGGTGGCACAGGCATAAGCTTCTGTTGTTATATATGGTACATAAAAGCATTCCAAAATTTTTTTAATGGATTGATGAATGCAAGAAAAAAACAAACATTAGGATGGGAGAGATGTCTTTTATGGAAACAGATGAAAGATTGACTAATATGGTGTGTTAGCTTTCAGTTTAATGGCACGCATGATGGACCGTTATTATTTCAGATTTCCATTTTTTTTCCTTTTCTTCCATTTTTATTTTTCCCCAGAAGAGTCACCAGTGTAACTTGTCTCCATTTTGTCCTGCTTTGCTTTCATCCCCCACGTAAACTGGGTGTAAATCCTTGAACGTACAATCACCAGAGTCACGTATACTTTACGTCCAGTGCTGTTTAACAAGAAAGAAAAATTAATCCTTTTATGTGTCTTGAATTTTGAATACCTTTGCCATGTTCTTCGGGCCTATTGTGAATCTCCAGAGTACGGACTGCAGGTAGTCCCAGTGAAGTTCCCAATTACTGGGGCTGTCTTCCATGTTAACCCTTCATTTGGCCTCATTTACAGGCATCGCTGGCTCATCTTGATTTCGCTGGGAGGGAGGCAGAACTGGCATTTTCCTTGTCACATTCCATTTATTTCCCAGCACATATTGCAGCATACATTAAGTTCATTTTCTGCAGAGTTGTTATGGAGGTGTACAACCACGCACAGTTGGATGGCCTTGTGCTCTGCAAATGGGACAGAGATGAAGAAGGCAGACAAAAGGACGGGCATGGAAAAGGTGACTTTTCTAATCTGTAATACATATTTCACCCTGTTCAGATCCCCCAAGTTTTCCCCAGAACTAGAAAACACACCGTGACTGGTGGGTGGATGGCACTTTTTTTTAATTTATAAGCGATTTCACATATATGATTTAATATTCATAACAACACTCGGACATAGGTAGGGATCCAATGTTCACTTTAGAGAGGCTGAAAACCCAGGCTCAGAAAGGTTATATAAATTGCACAAAGTCAACCCAGCTAGTAAACCGCATGCTGAACCTATGTGAAATCTTAAGAGTATTATCTATCTCCCTCCCAACAGCAGGGTCGAAAGTAGATAAATAAAGAAAAGGAAATATTGCTTGGGTCTTCCGTCACAGATTGCCTAATCAAAGATTGGTTGAAGGAAAGTAACAAGTTGAAAGTTCAAAATTAATGGAATGGCACTTTGCTTCCCTTTTGGCTATCAATTCTTGACTTCACAGTTACCTCAGATAACAGCTGTAGGCAGTCTCTGGCCTTGAAATCGATACCATCGACGTACCATGAGGCCAAATCTCGGGTCTTTAACAAATTTTGTATACTTAGCTCTCAGTCATGTTGCTGAACTAATGTTTAATGGTGAAATTCCAAAAAGTTGTGTTTGGATTTGGTAGGTGTCTTAGTTTCTAGCTATGTGTTTGGATTTGATAGGTGTCTTAGTTTCTAGCTATGTGTTTGGATTTGATAGGTGTCTTAGTTTCTAGCTATGTGTTTGGATTTGGTAGGTGTCTTAGTTTCTAGTGTTCTACTCTGTCCTCTGAGGAGATTTTCCTTCAGTGTGACTTCTAGGACCACCCCTGAGTGGAGCTGGGGTGTGGCAGCACTAGATTTATGGCTAGCTGTGACCCAAGCCCAGGTTTTTCCTTTGTCCATCATTCAGTCATAGGAACCTTCCGGGAAGCCATGGGTATGAATTGATGGAGAGGGATCAGTAGAAAAAGGAAGATTCTATTGTAATCTTGGCCCCTGTAGATGTAATTTACTCATATTTTTTGATGTTCTTAAGCCTGGTTATGAATCCATAGTACAATGGATTGCCGCACCCTACCCGTCACAAAAGTACGACTTGTTGAGAATCTAAGGTCCCACACTTCCTTGTTGTCCCATGTCTGGGCATTCTGTCTCTACTAAGACCCAATTGAAATGGAGAATAGTTTAAGCTGTAAAAGACATAGCTTTGTTCCAGAACCCTACAGATCTCTGTTTTGGCTCCTGTATTAAAACTTGCGAGAGATTCCATACGGTATCCTTATCCACTGCATTGTATGTGTTATATTGTCTAATCAACACAGCAACTTGTGCCACAGTCTAGACTCAAAAGTAGTACTCATCTAAGTTGTGAAAAAGGGGTAAGAACAATGTTACCAAATGCAATGTGGCATGTAGTATCTTCAAAATCCAAATGTGCCTCTTTAGTTGTAGAAGGTAAACAAGGAGCAACTTGTTTTTTCTCTTAGAAAGAATGCCTTCACGTGCCTGGAAGTACTGTAATCCTCTAAACTTACCTTTAAATCTTTACAGATTTTATCTCCTATGCTTTGGCATGAATATGTCTTATTAGGTAGCTAGACTGCATATCAGTTATTACTCACCATGTCTGGTTAGTAAGATGTCATCAATGGAGTTGATGCTGTATAGAATGTTAAGATGTTAAAATTCATTTTGGACCATAGTTTGACAAAGCGCAGGGATGTTAATATGGCCCCAGAGCAGGACAGAAAAATGGATTACTGTATTCTTATGTAAATTCAAACTGCCTTGTGGATATACAAGAATGTTTTTAGTAGACCAGTTACCAAGTGCCAGAGGTTATACTGATCACCATGAGATCATGACCTGAGCTGAAACTAAGAGTAGACACTTAACCAACTGAACCACCCAGAAACCCCAAGACCAAATGTTTTTAAAAGTATTCTACTTTTGGAACACTTGCATGAACCAAATTTCACTTAGAAATTTAATGTACAGAGCAGGCAAAGGTGGAGCTTCTCAGGCCAAATTAGAGATAGGGCTGGCTTCACCCTGGAAGTTCCTTGGTGAAAACCTAAGGCTCTGAGAAATACAATTAGAAACCATGTCCTTGAAGGAACAAAGAAACAAAGATCCCTAATATAAGAAGGTCAAGAATAGCCAGCTACCCAGTATATGAATCTTAAGAATTTCTTCTACCACATACCCTCTGGGTATTTATCTAGCCTCTGCATAAACAATTCTAGAAAGCTAATGTTCCTACATGGTTAAATTCCCTAACAATCCTTCATTCCAATGAGCCAATATTTAGATCAACACAATTTTCAACCTTAAGCAATGGTCCGAGAATGTGACCATGATACGGTACATGGAGTTGGTCCTTGCTATCTTTCAAAGTGATAAGGATACAAGTATTATGGATGCGATTTATAGTTTTGGAAGGTATGTATTAAATTGTGTCCTCTCCCCACAAAAAAATTAAATTGAAGTCCTAACCCCCAGTACCTGTGAATTTTGACCTTATATGAACATATGGTCTTTGCAGATTTAATCAAGATGAAGCCATACTGTAGTCAGAGGGCCCCTAATACAATATACCTGTTTCTTTATCGGAAGACAGCTCTGTAAGGGCATAGAGATAAAGGGAGAATACTGTGTGAAGATGAAGCAGGGATTAGAGCAAGGCATCTAAACACCAAGGGACACCAAGTCTCTCTGACCATTACCAGAAGCTAGGAGAAAGGCATGGGAGAGATTCTCCCTCACAGTCCTTAGAAGGCATCCACATTGCTGACCTTGGTTTTGAACTTTCAGCCTCTAGAACTGACTCCATTTGTGGTGCTTTGTTATGGCAGCCCTAGGAAGCTAATACAGAAAGTTAGTCTTTCTTTCTACCTTGGTATTTAAAAAAGTCAATTGAGGAATTATATCAAAGTGATTGAGACAGATTTGGAGCTTAAAAAAATTTGACTGAAGTAGCATTTTTTTTTTACCTGTTAACTGCTGGATTTTGGACAAACACCTTAACTCTAAAAATCTCAAAATATGCAGTATATTAATTTAGAATTATAACAATAGTGCCCACTTTTTAGAGCTCTGTGAGATTAAAAGATTTAATGCATGTAATACAGTTAACATATAGTTAGTACTCAATAAATATCAGTTATTACTATTATGATGATTATTATTACTATAAAACCTTTGTATTTCAAAGAAAGAATGGAGACATTTTATCTGGCATTGACTCACTACTCTATAAATATTTATTTAGCATCTTTTATGTTATCCAGGAACTACATTAGATGTTTAAAGCACAAGATACAATGACATCATATAACTGACATTAATAGAGATGATATTCTATTGAGAGAAACAGCAAATTTTAAGCCAATAAGTCGAAGGAAGAATTTCAGAAAATTTCAGATAATAAAATCTGTGACAAAATAAAACCTCTGTGGTGTGACAGGGACAGACTGGGAATAAGGAGAAGGCAACTACTTTAGAGAAAGTGGACTTTGAAGACTTGTCTGTCCTGAGAAAACTTTTTAAATTCATTAATGTCAATTTTCTTTTAAAAAAATGATTTTGTGTATTTTTGAAAAACATGATTTGGGTAGTCATAGGCCCCAAATAGAAATAGGTCCTATTTGAAGCAAAGAAATGTAACCAGAAGAAGTAACTTTAAGGTGTAGATAAGAAGGGGTGCATTAGGATGAGACAATAGGTGATAGAAGACAAAAATAAGTACATCAGTGGGGCTTCGAGTCCTTTCTTTCCCTCTGAGTAGGGAAACTGGCTTTGGTTTTGCTTGCGGAGTCTTTTCCATCCCACTGAGAAGAGTGCTGCTGTTTTTAGAATAGGAGGATTTGGCACCATTAAATTCAGAGATTGAGGAAGTGGCCAAAACAAAAAATCCATGTAGGTTTTGTCCATGAGAAAAAGAGTCAGAGAGGGTTAATGATACTGCTGAGACTCTTTCCAAAGGTGGGAGTCACAGGGGCATGGATGTCACAGGTGCGCGTGGGAGAGTGGTACGTCGATGAGGTGAGGTGAAAGTAGATGCAGAGTGAAAGGGTAAGGAAACTGGAATTTTTTTTCCCCAGGAGTATGAGCATTTAGAGAATGGGAAAGAAGGCAGATTTGAGTAAGATTTGCAGTGAACTAAGTACTTCAACGTGTTTTGGACTTTTAAGAAAAGTAAGTAAAACCATGATTTATTTTGGGGGGTGTGTTTCTTTAAAGGCATCATAAACTTTGGGCAGGGGCCTCGAGGACCACAGCATCCCCAGGGTTACAAAAGTGTTATCAGTGCTTCCTCCAAAGACCCCATTCCCATCCATCTGTTCAATTGATGGTCTGAGTTCTCTGGATGCTCCAACGCTTCTGTTGACGCAAATAAATAAATAAATAGATAAATAAATAAATAAATGAGTAAATAAGAGCCCCTTAGAATTTAAGAACTTTTATAGTTCGTCAAGTAAGTTTGGAATACAATCTGTTTTCTTTGCGTTGCAGCATAGATGAATCAGTTGCCTTTGAGAGCTGCTTCTGGCAATCCATCGCACTTTAGGAGTTTCCAGTTTGTCCCATGAAACCCTTGTGTGAGTCTCTTGGATATCTGGCATCCAGATAATCCTTTTCTTAACCATGACTCCTATTTTTGCAGGGGAGTAGTTTTATCCTATACTCAAGACTATCCTGCACTCTAAGCCTGGGACTGCCTTGGACTTGGCTGTTCATTTTAAAACTTTGGCTCAATTATCTTTTCATCAATCTTCATTTTTGCTTGCCCTTGCTTATATAAAACTTCTAGAAAAACCTAAAATCATCTGAGGCTCCACGCAAAACTTATACCTTCCCTGAGCTACATATTTGAAGCACCATGACTGATGTGCCCACCGTTTTCCAGATTTGCTGACCATTGATCCTTGACATCGAGACTGAATATGCTGACTTCTTCCGGAACTTGGTCTCTAACTGCTGGCCCTCTCAAAGGGTCTCCAGCCTTATATACTTTTCCCTGCATCCTCAAAACTGTTCTCTTAGCCTTAACACTTACATATCAGTCCCATTTTCTTTACATATTCCATGCCGATGGCTCTGTCACGTGGTCTCCCCTAGCCCAAAGTGCTTGAGGAATACTGATTATGTATCGAAACACAACTGTACTAAATTAGAAATATGGAATGGAAAATAAAAAGTGATTTTTTCACACCCTTATTGATATCCAAAGAGCTTTAAAGATGAAAAAATAGACACTGTTATTTGTAAGTACTAAATCAACTTTAATGGAAAGCTGATATTTCTTACGCATGTCTATACCTTTATCACCCTACAAAAATTTCTGTACTTAGAAAGTGATTGGCTATCGGGGAATGGAACTCATCGACTGGGATTAAAAAGCCCTCAAATTCTCAAGTCTGTTGGCGTACTGAACCAACTGAACAATTAACCATTAAATTATGCTTGAAATCCTCTTATGGTTTCCTACTCATAAGAACAAAGATTTTCAGTGTAAAATATACTTACAAGTAAAGCATATATATCAGCAACACTATCTTTTAACTCACACAGACCACTCTTCAACATATTCTCTGATTACTTTGCTTTTTCCGCCCTATTCCCTTTTACCTTTGTAAAATAGATTTCTCTTCTGAGCACGATATACCTCGTCTCAATATTTTTTTTCTGCGTGAATCTCATGTACCAATGATATGCATGGCTTTACTACAATATTCATTTATCCTTATTCTGTTCTATTCCCATCCCAGGCCCACCAGGTTTTTTGTTTGTTTGTTCGTTTGTTTGTTTGTTTGTTTTTTACATTTTTTTTGTTGTGTTTCAATGGATTTCTTTCCTGAAATCAGAGGTAAGATGAATGTGAAGCCATTGAAGTGTTCACGTATTGCAACATCTGTGTCCCCAGCTTTTGTCCAGAGCACACATCCATTGAGCCTCCTGTCATATAGGTAACCTTATTCCTTCTTGGTGCGCTGATAGTAATTTGTACCTAACCTCATCAAATTTCCCACCTGGATCCAAGTTGGGAAGCGTAGACTCAGCGTCAGTCTTAGACAGCGTTAACGCTGTCTGCAGAGGAATATGGTGAGAGACAGCTTGTGCTTTGACCTTGCTAGCCCTTTAGTAAATTACATGCAAGGGTAAAAAGGATGATTTTCTTGCTGATAAAACACATTCTTTAATCTCCTTTTTCCAACAATATATTTAATGACACCAGAGGGCATAAACCCTCAGGTGCCTAATATAATAAATTCATAATTAAACACATAAAATTAAAAAAAAATAGCCTTTACAAAGAACATTATGTTTTATACAGGAAAAGGAGACTTCAGAATGGTATACAAAGCTTTCTGTCCTGCAGGGAAACGCACCTGCAGCAGCGTTACAAAACTATGGATGTCAGGAGGGACTTGTTCCCACTACTATATGTGAGATGCTTTACTTGTAATGCTGTTATAACAAACCCTACGCAAGTGGTATAATTATTCCCATTTTACAGCGGGAACTCAGAACCAGGAAATGACTCACCAAGTTAGAAGTGGAATCTGGATTCGAAAAAAGTCTGGTTAGTCTAATAGCTCTTGTGTGGTTAAACTGCAGCCCACTATGCAATTTCTGCAAATAAAATGGCTATTACAGTTTTCATCTCTTTGAAAGCAAAGATACAGTGTCCCTTAGGGGTTTTAGATAAATAGGCAGGGTTTCTTAAAGTTACAATCATAGGGCATGAATTAGACATACTATTAAATATATGTGTACATATGTGTCTACACATTTATTACATATTCCACTCTATATTTTAATATTATTTTATATATGTTTATATATATTTATAGTTTTATATATGTATATATACTTATAATATAACTATATTGTATTAACATATGTTAATATTATGTCTTTGAAACCTATGCCTTATAATTGCAACTTTTGGAACTTTATTATACACTAAATGTATTGTTCTTGTAGCTTCCTGACTTCATGACGTGGAGTCCTATTCAACAGACCCATTTTTCCTCAACCTAAACACAAGATATATATTAATGGGATTCATTTTTAAAAGTTTACTCCTATGAGTCTCTGGGTGTGTTTCTTTGCTCTTTGTTTCTTCTTGCCTTTTTTTATCTATTCATACGTTATCATCTTCACTTAAGCCTCTTGAGGCATATGTATTTCAAAATTAACAGAACATTAAAGTTCTGTTTCACAAGGAAATGGGGGGATAAAAATAAGGAAAGTATAAGGAAACCTACATATATGTGGCACTCCTGCCATCTTGTGGGTTTCCTGTGTTATCTATAGACCTCATTTACTTTTTCTTTTCATTTTTTAATCTAGGGTAGGGTGATTTTTGACGGAGTATTTTGAATATTTTGGCTCAGCTCCTACACTGTCAATTATTTAAACCTAACATACTCAATAATAAACAAACAGAAAACAAAATGTAATTTATTCTCAAGCAGTTCAGAAAAACTATATCTACACCTATGTCTATAATCTATAGCTATACTGGGGCACCTGGGTGACTCAGTTGGTTAAACGTCTCTTGGTTTCTGCTCAGGTCGTGATCTCTCAGTTTCCGGAGTTCAAGCCCCACGTCAGGCTCTGCACTGTCACTACAGGACCTGCTTGGGATTCTCTTTCTCCCTCTCTCTCTGCCCCTCCTCCACTCATGCTGTCTCTGTCTCTCTCAAAGAAATAAATAAACTTTAAAAATAATACTCTATAGCTATACATACACCTGTATCTTATGCCAATACCTTTTCAAGAAAAAGAGGAAAGCTAATGGCAAACGAATGGGGCAAAATGATAGCAATAGATAAATTTGGGTAATATTCTATCCTTATTCTTGCAATTTTCTTTGTTTCAAATTACTTGCCAATACACAATGTATCTCTCTTCTCTCTCTCTCTCTCTCTCTCTCTCTCTCTGTCTCTCTATCTCTCTCTCTCGTCTTCATAGATACTAGTCCAGCAGTTACCCCTTCTCCCACTGTATTATCAGTCTTTCTTCCTGTACCGAATGAGTTTGAAAAACCTCTCAATGGCCCCCAACCATTGCATACTTTCTTATGGACCTTGCCAGAAAAAAATTCTTCTAGAGGAGAGTCTGTACTTGTTCCCATTTATTTCCCCCTCATTCTATCTTAGAACATTAGCTTTAACATAATATAATTAATAATTAAAACCCAGCTCCTGATGTTCCTTTCTAACCTATCTTTCCAACTGTCTTCCCATCGAATTAATGGTAATTCCATTATCCCATTTGGCCAAAATCCTCTGCACATGTATTGTCTTCCTCTTTTTCTCACAAAGCACATTAATCTATCAGCAGACTTTATAAGTTCTAAAATCATATATCTATATCTATATCTATATCTATATCTATATCTATATCTATATCTATATCATCTATATCTATCTATATCTATCTAGAACCTTGACCATTCAACTCCTCCACTACAACCTGATTCAACCACCGACCCCTTGGGTTACTTCCATAGCCTTCTAATGGGTCAGCTAAGCGTGGGTGGCTCAGTCAGTTGAGTGTACAACTTTGGTTCAGGTCGTGATCTCAAGGCTCGTGAGTTCGAGTCTCACGTTGGGCTCTGTGCTGAGACCTCAGAGCCTGGAGACTGCTTCAGATTCTGTGTCTTCCTTTCTCTCTTTGCCCCTCCCCTTCTCCTGTTCTTTCTCTCTCAAAAATAAATAAACATTAAAAAATTAATGGGTCAACCAGTCTCAATTCTTGATTCTCTGGAATGTGATCTCAGTACCGTATCCTGAACAATTATTTTAAATAAGTTAAGACCAAGTCATCACTCTATTCAATACCTATAATAGCTTCAATTTTGAGGTCCCAAAGTCCTTACAAAAGCCTAGAAAGCCCTTTAGAATCTGTCCACCCCTCTAGCACTCTTCCCTGGGCATACCCTGACCTTCACCTCTTACCTGATGACTTTAACTCTTGTACAGAGACTCCTTTCTTCCAGCCTCCCTAGTTGCCTCACCGTCCTTCAATCATACCAGCATGCCCCTGCCTTGGTACCTTTGGACTTCCTTTATTTCCCTTCAATTTTTCTTTCCTAGAGATTTGCACACATGAACATTTTTCATAATTTCGTAAAAATTTATTTTGCAAGAGAGAGAGAGAACAGGGGAGGGGGAGAGAGAGAGGGAGAGAGAGAATCCCAAGCAGTTTCCACACATCAGCACTGAGCCTGACTCGGGGCTTGAACTCAGGAACCCTAAGATCATGACCTGAACTGAGACCAAGAGTTGGACGCTTCACCACTGAGCCACCCAGGCGCTCCTACAGATGAACGTTTTTTAAACTTTACTCAAATATCACCTTTGTGGTGGTCAAGTTCAAATTCATGACACTGCATCATACACTCCACGTGCTCCTTGTTTCCCCTCCTTTTTTTCCCATCATAATATTCCAATACAGGCTATATGTTTGTTTATATTTATTTGCCCATTGAGGATATAACCTTTCTGTGTGCCAGGACTTTGTCTTTCTGGTTAGCCCAGAACAGTGGCTGGCTCATTGAAAGTGATCGATAAATATATCCACAAAGAGTAACTGAATCCTTTTTAAAGACAATCGTCCAAGTTGCTTTTTCTGATGATTGAAATTAAAATAAGTAACTGTACAAACTGTACATTTGTATAGTTGATTAAAAGGAGATCCATATGCTGAAAAAAAAGATGTAACAAATACATGTGTTTGTGTTATTTTTCTCACAAAACTTAAACTTATCAATTCTTCTCTCTTTGAGGTATGAAGCCTCTATAAGCCTCTTGGCTACTTTTACAACCCAGGACTGTCCTTTTCAAAGGACCTGGGGGTCATGCTTTTGAAATACAATCATCAAGGAAGATAGAGCCTCTATTTGCCAGTCTGTAAGAGGGTAGAAACTTAACTTCAAAGAGTAACCTACTCCAAGCTGTAAAAAGATACCTTGTAAAGATAGAAGAAAGTTTACTTTATTTTGGGTAAAGCCAGTTAGTAAACTAAGATGCCCTAATATCCCTCCTGCAACCAAGGCTTTGTCTCATAAGAGCTGATTATCAGGACTTGATCTTTCCTCTGTCTCAGGTTGCTGGAGATAGTGTTGGAATGAAATCAATTTCTTTATTCATCTTATTACAGTCTTTGGAAAAGGGTGGCTCACGAGAAGACACTCCTGGGATCTACTTAACAAATGTTAATTTAACAAAGTTATAGCATGGGTCCATTAAAGAAAACTTGCTTAAAATAGTTTTTTCTGAAATTGATATAAATGCTCATTTTTCATAGAAATGAAAATCATTTAGCCCCATATTCCATAACCAATATATGAAATCTGGGAAGTGCTAAATTATATGTAGCTATGTTGAAGAAAGGTTTTTCCAAGCCTTTCATTTTTAAATTTGGCACTTAATGAATTTGGTCCTACAGAAATGAATTTTCTAACTCATTCTCATCAAATTATTGGTGAAGGTTTTGTGAAGGCAGAAAGTACATGGATTGTGTATGAAACCTCACTGACAGCTGGAAAATTGAGTAGTTCAGACACTGTTATCCCACTTTTTTGCTCTCTCTCCTACTTTTTCATCCATCTTCAATATAAACTCCACTGGGACTCTTTTAAAGATTTTTTCAATTATGTATTTATCTCAGAGACTATCCCTCTAGCCCTGTAATCTCCACTTCCTTTTATATCACATTCACTTTCATTCAAGTATTTGATTTTCATGCTCAAATTCTCTGAAGTGAATGGCTTCTTCATATTTCATGATGTGATGCTATACCAGTGCATTCACAACCTAAAATTAAATTTTCCATTTTAACTCTATAACACTGTAAGTGCCCAGATAATCGTCCGCCTATTATTCTTTCTTATTCCCTTAAGGTATTAATCATTTTCAACTGTCCACTCCTCCCAGCTTTCTCTATTAGATTTTTATTGTGATTTATTTATTAACTTGCTACTGGCCATAAATTAATTTAATATTGCCTTCACAGGAAGAGACAAGAAGGGACAAAGATGTAGCATTTAAAATCAGTAGACTTAGTTTGTTACTGATGTGGATACAAAAAGAATATGCAGGAGAAAATGTTTCCTGGTTATTTTGTGCTATGATGTTTAGACCTGAAAGTGAGAGTTTTCACTCATATAACTTATTGCCTATCACCTTGGAGATCTGACTCCATCAGCTTTTCGTTATTTCTGCCACTTGCAGATTTGAAGTGGAAGGAGGTCTTTAAAACGGACAAGAGGATTTAAAAAAAAAAAGATTAATTGGTGTTTTGTGTCACACAGCCAGGTTATTTGTGCTTTCTGTGTCTTTGGGCTATTTCACAACTCTGTGAATTGTAAAAAACTGATAATAATACAAATGGGTTTTGTCCACAGAAATGCTGAGCATTTGTGTCCAGTAAAATGCAATTGATTATTGCTTTGTGGATAGACCATTTTTTGCATACATTTGCAAATCTATTTAAGCATTCTCTCACTGAACACAAATGTGTGAATTTTTAAATTTTGTTTGAACTAATTTGTAACCTCTTACTGATTTCTTTATTAACTCATGAATTGAATTAAATCACTGATGGGTTCATTTCATATTTGTATGATATTCATCATTCTGCCCTCTTTTTAAACTTATTCTTGAAACAACAGTAAAGAAAAGCAGTTCATTGCCTAATGTTAAGTCAAGTGGCTTTGACCTAAGAAACATGCTAGCCAGGCACTAGGTTTCTAACCTCCTCCATGATTCAAGTATTAGGGTTCCCTTCTCCTACTGTTCTCTGGGCCAAAAGGTAAGGAGATGTAAACCCTATTACAGTTATGGGGAATAATTCCAATAACGTTCAGTATTTAGAGTGTGCGTATATGTGTATGTGTATAGATGTGCACATGCTTTAAGATGATATTGGAAATCAGCCTTCTTTATGTAGCTGCAATGTTCAGCCAGAAAATTTGGAGCCAGCCCAATCTCCAGACTTTGGAGGCTGCTCGAATCCCATTGAGAGCTAATGTAAGCGTCTTCCAACAAAAATGCAATGTTACTGACAGTGCTAGAATTCATTATAGCTTACTTTACAGCAATTAACATTATACAGATTCATCCTTAGTTTTTATAACATTAATTCCATTATTCACGTCAATAATGTCTATTGCAGAAGCTATACAAATACATATCACTCCCCCAGACTTAAAAAAAAAAGACCTAACTTCCCAAAGCCACAGAATGGTTGTCAAACTAACATTTAACATTTTTATTTTTCATAAAGATATTTACTTTGACTCTTTTTTTTTGTATTCATTTTTTAAAAATTTACATCCAAATTAATTAGCATATAGTACAATAATGTTTTCAGGAGTAGATTCTGGTGGTTCATTCCCTGTGTATAACACCCAGTGCTCAACCCAACACATTTCTTCCTTACACATTGATTCTTTTTATAGAGTTAATAAAATACTTTCATTTAGCAGGTGAAGAATGTTATCAAGAAACCATCCTGTCCTTTTTCCTTTGCTCTATGACCTCTCCCACTACGTTAAATCTCTGTTTTTCATTTCTGCCTTATAAACATCTCATAAAAACTACACATTCTTTCCATTCCCTGCCACTGGAATAAATCTGGCCACCTGAACCTTATTATCTGGTGTCCTATAAACACCTCTCTTACTCTTCATCTCCTCTTTCTGATGATTTTATAGGTTCTAGTCTTCTTTTTTTTTTTAATTTTTTAATGTTTTTTTAAATTTATTTTTGAGACAGAGAGAGACAGAGCATGAGCAGCGGAGGGGCAGAGAGAGAGGGAGACCCAGAATCCGAAGCAGGCTCCAGGCTCTGAGCTGTCAGCACAGAGCCCGATGCGGGGCTCGAACTCACAGACCGTGAGATCATGACCTGAGCCGAAGTCGGACGCTCAACCGACAGAGCCACCCAGGCGCCCCGGTTCTAGTCTTCTAAAACACATGGTCCAGACTCTTCATGTTACATATAAGATCCTTCTTGTCCTCTCCTCCAACTATTTTCTAAATTTCATCTAATGTACCCATTAGATTATAGAGCATCTCTCACCCAATTCACATTGCAGCCACTTTCAGAACAACCAGATCAATACATGATGCTCATCTTATACTGCAATCTTCATATGCTGATAAACTAAATAGTCTCAATGTTTACTTCAAGTATCTCCAATTTTTATTTTTTTCTTATCTTATTACTTTACTTATCCTTCCCCAGAGGTTCTCACCTGATGTGTCACCTTGGTCCTCTAGGAAGCAAAGGTTAAAAAGAAGTTAGAAGTAAAACCTGTAAGGGGTGCCTGGATGGCTCAGTTGGTTAAGTGTCCGACTTCTGCTCAGGTCATGATCTTACGGTTTGCGAGCTCGAGCCCCGCATCGGGCTCTGTGCTGACAGCTCGGAGCCTGGAGCCTACTTCAGATTCCGTGCCTCCCTCTCTCTCTGCCCCTCCCCTGCTCATGCTCTGTCTCTCTCTGTCTCTCAGTAATAAATAAACGTTAAAAATTAAAAAAAAAATAACAGAAGGAACACCTGTGAAAGCTAAAAGGAGCAGGAAGCAGAACAGGCCATATAAAAGCACCAGAACACAATGGAGATCAGAAACCTGTGAGAGGGAAGGAGAAGGAAGATGATTGTACAAGGGAATATCAGACTGTGATCCAGACCTGACAGCATACGAGACAACCCTTTGAGAAACTGCAGAGCAAAGATTACCCATTGTAGAATTTCTGTATTGAATAAAAATGGCCAACCCATACCTCCACCACACCTAGTCTGGACTTGGGCTGCTCAGGTGAAGTGTGGTTGGCTTAAAAACTGAGGTACGTCCCAAGGCTGTCAACGTTGTCAATGTTGAAGCTGAAGAGCAAATTCTTTGTTGAAAAAAGACTCCACCAGCACACATCCTGAGACCGTACCCGGCCAGCCTAAGACTTCTGTACTGTGTGATTTGATACATTAAAAAAAAATGGTCTCCTATGTTGATCTGGCATGGCATTTTGTCTGGCTCATTCTAGAGACGTATCTCTTAAGTCTGTAGATAGGTTACACTCATACTATCCCTACAAATTGGAGGCTCTCTCAATTTCATAGTTTTTATTCACTTGAATGGTTACCTGTTTAACACTGACAAACCAAAAGTCAACCTTTGGGATGATCACATGAACACTTTGGTGTGCAACTAAGTCAAACTATCCGCCGGTCACCTTCCACGAGAAACTGAAATTAATTCAATGAAAAATACATCTCTGGTAGCCCTATGTGGTAGAGTGGAACAGAGTTCACACTATTCACTACCCATCACTACATATTTTTATTCCAGAGCCCCTCTGTATGGAAATATTATACCTCACATCCACTGACAAACTTAGATCTATGACTTACTTTAGCAGATGAAATATGACACGAAGTGACATGAAGTACTTCTGAAGAAATGTCTCCGAAGCTATCAAAGTTTAACTATTACTCCTTATATATTTTTCTCTTCTGCAAGACTACAATGATAGGGACTCATATAGGGGCTGTCTAAAAATACAATTTAAGAAAATATGGAAAAGACGAACAACAAAGAAATCATGTATAAGCGTCTCACAATACACAGAGTGTAAGGTAAAAAAAAAAAAAACTTTGTTATTTTAAAGCCATTGAATTTTTCTGAGCTGTTTGCTACTGAAGAATACCCAAGCCTATGAAGATTGACGCACTTGGCATTCACTGGTCAACGTTGGGGTTTCAGTACGGTGGGAGCAGGGGTTTGTATTCTGGGGCTAGTTTCTTGATATCCCATGTCTCTTCAGTAAAACAGAACAAGAATAAGACTTACTTTGTTTGGCTCAAACTCCATGTGTTGTCATAAACAGATGAGTTCAAACATGTAGGAAGAAGAATTCCAGAAGGATCCCTGGAACATAATGGAAGCTTCCAAGATGCTATCTGTCAGGTGCCACGGTGTCCACCAATGCTGTTGGTTCTATCCCTGGTCTTCCTATCACTACCGCAGCCCAATCAAAGACATTGGCTCGATCCTAATTTCCCAATTCTATCACTTACTAAATTTAGCATCTGGCATAATTTCTTTAAACAATTGAGCCTCAGTTTTCCCACATAAATTGCTTCATATGCATAAGTGTTTTATTAAATATTTAGATGACAACGAGTATATCAGACTTCTCTGGTGACCACCAGAGTCATTTTCCAAATGGGTTCATTTTCCAAATATTTTGATAAAGCAGTGGCTTTGTTTTGTTATTAACTTTGTTAATAACTATTAAGTTATTCACTTAACTAATGATCATATCTAGTGATTTTTTTATTGTTTTTCCCCCCTTTACTCTTAGACTGATAAAGGCAATCTGAACACTCTCAAACCTTTCAGTTCACCTTTTTTGGATATCCTAATATTTTATTTTCATACGTTTTCATGTATTTCTTGCTCTAAACAGAGGTCTAAATTAATCGTTTTAAATATCAACATATCTGGTAGAAAGGAAATTCTACAAAGTTGTATGCTAATTTGGCAAACACTTGAAAGTATCTGAATGGTCATAAGTTATGGTGCTTCAGGGAAAACTCTTTCTGGAAGCTATTCTTTCTACTGTCATATTTTCAAGGCTGGAGAATAATACTCTGTTTCATTTCTTTTATCAGGAATAGTTAAATAAAAAGACAACCTTTGTTTCTTAGAAATCCTATAAATTTTATTTCCTTAATTTTTCCATGTCTATCCATACTTTCCACATAAAGCATCTTTCATCATCTGTGCATGACCTTGATATTCATTGCAACCTATTTTCCTGAATTCCACACAGGTTACAAATACATTGTTACCAAAACCAAAGCCGAACAAAACAAAACCATATTTTTCAACATAACATCATTCAAAGGCGAGAGAAAACAAAGTACAAAGTCTGATGTGAAGTTAGCTTTTCTGATACTCTTGTGTCTCTTCATATCATATAAATCTTTTGCCTTTTAAGTTAGCTTCTATGCTAGGCTTTTTAGATGTTAAATGTTAAATAGTTTCCCATTATTCTCTGACTTTCTGGCCTCCTTGACTTCAATTTCTCTTCAAATTCATCTACACTCTACTAATGTCAAAGTTACCTTCATAAGAATTAGAATTAATTATTACACTTTCCTGAGTTCAACCTCCATAGACCCGCTAACATTAACAGGCCAAAGGTAAAAGTACTTCACAAGAGCTATTTGTGAAAAGCTTTCATGAAGTTGCCTTTTCGTTTGATTCCTGTGATGCCATCTACTTCTGCTTATTCTTTAGATCCTTCTCGATTCCTTTCCTTAGACCTTTAAATATGGAAAGTGCGTTCTCCACAATTTTGTCCCTTCTGTCTGCCCTCCAACTTTTGTACTTTTCCCGTAGAAATCTCAACTGCTCACCAGCTGTTTGGGGTTAAGGTCATCTACAGCCCTAAACATTTTCCCAGGTGTCACTTCTGTGTTTTTTAATGATCTGGCCAGTATCTCCTCATGAATGGTCTAAAAGTGCCTCATATTAATTGTGTTGAAAAGAAAACTGGCAGAGCACCTGAGTGGCTCAGCACGTGACTCCTGATTTCGGTGCAGGTCATGATTTCACGACTCTGAGATCAAGCCCCACGTGGGGCTTTGTCCTGAGTGCAGAACCTGCTTAAGATTCTCTCTCCTGCTCCCTCTCTGCTTTCCTTGGATCCATTATTGGCATTATTGACACCATTGGTGTCTTATGACATAGATTTAAAATTCTTATTGAAGTGTGGAATTGGAAGAAATCTTATTATCCAAGCCATCTCTCAGAATGCCTAAATTTCCTCAACAAAATTGACTTCTGTCCAAAGTATCTGTGAACTCAGCAATTATAGGTTAAGTTGTATGTTTATGTATTTTCTCAGTACGACATTTCAAGCTTTGCCATGAAAGAGAGTTAAAGCCAATGGACTAGACTCATCCTTTTCTTTTTTTCTTCACTATCTTTCTTTCTTTCTTTTTTTTATTCAATTATTTCCAAATTCTGTCAATTCATTCTCCTGGGTATTCCTCAAATGCAAACCTTTTCCTTTTCCTTTTCCTTTTACACCATCCTCAATTTTAGCCATATTCCTGGATATTCCCTCTGTACTACTGCTGCTCTAATTCTCATATAAAAGAAATAGGGGGTGCCTGGGTGTCTCAGTTGGTTAAGCGTCCAACTTTGGCTCAGGTCATGATCTCACGGTCCGTGAGTTCGAGCCCCACGTCGGGTTCTGTGCTGACAGCTCAGAGTCCAGAGCCTGTTTCAGATTCTGTGTCTCCCTCTCTCTCTGACCCTCCCCCATTCATGCTCTGTCTTTCTCTGTCTCAAAAATAAATAAACATTAAAAAAAATTTTTAAATAAAATAAAAATAAAATAAAAGAAAGAGACCTAGCCAATGAACATTCAGGACAACAATCCGAGATGCTGGAGACAGAGAAGCTCACAGAATTTTCTTCCTAGTGGTATTAGTTTCTTATTGCTGCTATAAAAAAATTACCATACATTGTGCCTTAAGACATATTTGTTATTGTACATAAAAGTGTACAACAGGTCAGAAGTTCTAAATTCAATATGTTTTTTTTACAGAGGCTTTTTGGGAGAATCCATTTATTTGCTTTTCCAGCTTCTAGAGGCTGCCTACAGCCTCAGCTTATGGTCTCTTCCTTCACCTTCCGAGCCAGCAATGTAACATCTTCAAATATTCAACTTTCTCTGTGTGTGTGTGTATGTGTGTGTGTATGTGTGTGTGTGTGTGTGTGTGTGTGTGTGAGTGACTCCCTCTGTCTCTCTCTGTCTCTATCTTACTCACAGGCTTCCTATAAATTCCAAGTTGGTGAGAAGATATGACGTGAAAATGCTGTGATCTAGGCTAAGAAACTGGAGGCTGTATCTAAGAGATGGCAGAATTCACCACCAGGAGTTTTTACGAGTCTAACAGGACTCTGGTTAAGGTGATTTTTCTAACACCTTAATTAATTTCTGCTATTAATTCCTGGAACAGAACTTTTCCTATGCCCCAGTCTCCCAGAAGAAACTCTTATAGCCACATAGATTTGTTATCATTTTCACCAGAACTTTCTGGATATCCTCTTGTCTAATTGGGGATGCTGTATCTAATCTAATTGTATCTTGTCTAATTGGGGATGGGTATCTTCTTTCACTTTTGAGTAGATTTTAATTCCCTCTAGAATTTAGATATTTTTTTTAATATTATTCGCCTAAGTTTCATTTTTTTCTCATATCTGGGGGCAGAGCTCAGAAATCCAGACTTCTGGCAAAGCCTTGATAACTGTAATAGTCCCTTAATTCACTTTTCCGTCTGCAGTATCTCCCCAATCTTTGCCTCTCTCATGCTTCTGCTTGTTTAAACTGCTTTGATAAAATGTTTCATGTCTCTTTCTTAGGAACAATTAAGGGTTTTCTACAGCCTCCCAAATGATATATAAGCTACCTGTCATTGAATTCAGGACCCTCTACGATCTGTCCTCAAAACTAACGTTAGAGACTTAACTTACATATTTCTCTATACAGAGCTTACTTCTCACAAGGGAGATACAGCACATTTTTAACTTCTGCTCGTCATTTAGCTCGTATGTGTAAAAGTACCATTTGAAAACCGTGTACAATCAATTGTATGAGGTAAGAGTCACTGCACCGTGAAATGGGGTCTCCTCATTACCCATAATAATTTCTGCTCATGAAGTTTGATAGGTTGACCATAAATAAAGTATTCAGGTGGCGTGTATTTCTTTGGCTATGGGAATCAGGAACATACATTTATAAGCTCATGTAGCTTTCATCAGTGACTTGTTCCTTCCTTACAAACCTTTGCTGTCAGGTGAGAGGTCAATGCCACATAACACAGTAACCTGAAAAAAATGCCTTCAGATTCTTCAAAAAGAATAAACTGCTCTCCAGAGGTCATTTTAAATGTGGCCTAAATATTTCTATTCACATTTTGCAAGTGGTCACTCCTAAAAATAATCGACCTTGCTAGAAATTTTCATTGTTTCAAAAGGTGAAGCAATGGTAGAACTTTCTATTGTATCATTATAGGACACTTGGACAAGAGCTCATCTCTTTCTTTCTGTCTTTCTGTCTTTCTGTCTCTTTCTTTCTGTCTTTCTGTCTTTCTTTCTTTTACTTTCTTCGAGAGAGAGAAAGAGAGAGTGAGAGCACACACACACACACGCACACACACACGAGCAGAGGAGGAACAGAGAGAGAGGGAAAGAGAATGCCAAACAGGCTTAACATGGTCAGCAGGGAACCCGAGGTGGGACCTGATCTCATGAATCCTGAGATCATGACCTGAGCCGAAATCAGACACTGAGTCAGTCGCTTAACTGACTGAGCCACCCAGGCACCCAAGAGCTCATCTCTGAGATCAAATTCTTTGGCTGTTCTCTGAAAATGCTTATATGTGCAATAGATCTATAAATAAAAGCATTAGGTTTATTTTTCCCTCATGCTGTTCATAGATCATAGTACAAACTGCCAACATGTCATTTATGTCCTTATCTTTACTCACTGGTAGAACCAGAACTGAACCTGAGAGAGTACTGTAGAAGTTTAGTTGCCCATGCTATTCATCAAAATGTCTGTCTGGAAAAAAGAAACTCGTTGCCATGAGAAATAATACTTTGGTTTTTCAGACCTCCACGGAGAGAAAATATCCAGCGTTCACAAAATTCAGGCAATGTAAATTAGCAATGTCTCCAGCTCCCCTTGTTCAACAATAGTAAGTACTCAGGGAAGTGTGTAAGTATCCTTGGAAAATAAATGGGAGGTTGGTGACTTCTGCACAAAGTCTCCTCTAACTAAGGAATGTCATTTAGTTAAAAATAGTATTAGTGACTGAACTTAGGGATACATTTGTTCTAAACTAATTTAAAATGCTTATTTAAATCTCGGATAAATATCATAGACTACATAGTAATTCAGAAGGTCTAAAATGTTTCTTTTTTTAAAATTTCTTTTTATTTATTTCTGAGACAGAGAGAGACAGAGCATGAGTGGGGGAGGGGCAGAGAGAGAGGGAGACACAGAATCCGAAGCAGGCTCCAGGCTCTGAGCTGTCAGCACAGAGCCCGACCCCAGGGCTCGAATTCACAAACCTTGAGATCATGACCGGAGCCAAAGTCGGTCGCTCAACCGACTGAGCCACCCAGGCACCCTTAATGTGTTAATTCTAATACAACAAAAATTATTGGTATAATTATTGAAACTAAATGAAATAGAAACCTTTATGATTCTTGAAACAAAGCAAGAAAGGAGGAAAAAAGAATAAAAAGGAAAAAGGAGGTAATGTGCCATATTAGACAACATGCTAATTATAAGTATCTTGTTTTATTAATTTTATGATAATTGAATTAAGTCACAATTACATAGGAATTTTTTTCTGTGTAATCTAAGCGATAAGTGATATTTGTATCAATCAGGCCCAAAGATAAACTGATAATATTGTTTTTTTAAATTATTTCCCATGTATCTAATAAACTGAAACTAATCAAAGCATTAAATAAAATATGTCCAGTCCCAAAACCTTGACCTTGAAACCCATTGTGTGTGTGTATGTGTGTATATATATATATGTGTGTGTGTGTGTGTGTGTGTGTGTGTGTGTATATCTGTGTGTGTGTGTGTGTGTGTATACATATACACACGTCACTGAGCAATAAGAAATAGCTTGTAGACTAGATAGATTCATAGGTGTAGATAATTTTAATGGGTAAGAGATTTTCATGACCTGCCTGAAGACAATATTGATGGCTTTCCCAAAACTCTCCCAGTGAGAAAGAGAAAGCTACTGTATTGACAAAAATTTTCTACCGAAGAATTCGTGGCATCGCTAAATTGATAGGGACGTTATTTTAAATGCAAAATAGATACATTTCCTTATTTGAAAATGTCTTCAAAGAGCAAACACTTTTTTAAAAACAGACATATTTAAGAGCACCTGGGTGGCTCAGTCAGTTAAGCACCTGACTCTTGATTTCAGCTCAGGTCATGATCTCACAGTTCGTGAGTTTGATCCCTGTGTCAGGCTGTGCGCTGACAGTGCAGAGCCTGCTTGGGATTCTCTCTCTCCCTCTCTCCATGCTCCGCCCCCGCTGGTGCTTTCTCTCTCTCTCTCAAAATAAATAAACTTAACACAGAAACATAACATTGAATCTATACTACTTTAAACATATACAAACTCAGTTTCAAATTCCAAGGACGAAATTAGAAAAAGATATTTAAGACGGAAGGGAATATTAAGACTTTCACATATCTTTAGTATTGTTAGCTAAACTTTTGTAGGATAGTTGGGTTACTTTCAAGATAGACAGTTTATTACCTTCTCAATTGTGTAAATAATACCGCAAGCAAAAATTAGAAATATCCCTTAATTAGGTCAATGCTATTTTTATTTATTCTAACTTTATGTTTTTTCAATATGTACACCCTACTTTATATTTTTAGATGTCATGTTTTAAATCTAAAATGATTAAATGGTATTTATTAATTTGTGTCTTGTAGCTGAATAAAGTTTGGGGATTTCAAGGAAGTTATATATATACCAAAACCACACAACTACTGGAAAAGGAAAACTTTTTTTGAGATTATACCAAAATATTTACTCAATATCGATGTCACTACAAAAAATCATATGAAACATACAGCCATTAACATTACAAATCTCTGCTTCTTACAACGTAGCTTACATATAGGCAAAATTACTCTTTGCTTGCTTGTCCTAATCTATGAAGTATTGCAACAAACACACCCCCTCCCATAGCTTTCCATTGTACGCTTAAAACATAAATGATTCCTCCCCTTTGGAAAGGTAAATAAACTTTCAATTCCCACCTCCCTAAAAACGTTTACTCATAATTACAAATGCTGAAGTTTCAGCAGTGAAATACCAGAAATAGACTAAGAACAACTGGTCTTTTCTTTTCATCTAAGTCATGCTATAGAAAGATACAGTGGTGATGGTAAGAAGGCAAAGGCTTTTCACTAAATTGTGTTGCAACAGGTTTCAAAATCCTGTGTCAGATGTTTGGACAGGTTGCTTCCATTAAGAAGTACTGATTTTAGTCTACAGCCATACCACCCTGAACGCGCCCGATCTCGTCCGATCTCGGAAGCTAAGCAGGGTCGGGCCTGGTTAGTATTTGGATGGAAGAAGTACTGATTTTAAAAGGCAACAATTTAAAATCTTTTCACACACACACACACACACACACACATAAATGGTCCACAAAACATTTTCCTTTCCTTCTGAAGATTTTAGGATGCAAAATGAAACATTAACCAGTCTTTTCCTATTAAACTTAAATGGCCAATTGAGACAAGCAGTTCAGAGACCATTCTTCCAACACTGATTAAGACTGTGGTGACATGTACCAGGGAAGCTTTCGTTACGCTTTCTGAACTTTGGGGGCAGACTTGGTGACCTTGCCAGCTCCAGCAGTCTTCTTGTCCATTGTTTTGATGACACCCTCAGCAACTGCCCATGCCATGTCATGAAATCCCAAACCCAGAGGAGCATAGAGAAGGTCTCTAAATGCTTGGGCTCTCCAGGAACCATTTCAATAATGGCAGATCACCAGACTTCAACAATGTGGGGCCATCTTCCAGTTGGTTTCTCCCCATAAAGTCAATTCATTTTCTACTTCATCTCAGCAAAATTACAAGCAATGTGAGGTGTGAGACTTTTTTTGCATTAAAGGAAATTCTCATTAACCATATATTGTTCATAAATGTCCCTTTTTTAAAAAAATCAACTTTCTAGAGGAGTACAATTCTCATGAATGACTTCAGCTTTGCATCGTGAGCCTTGTAGTAAAAAAATCATTTTTTTTACAGTATGATACTTTCCAAATAAACTCTTTTAAAATAGTCTAGTCTTTCCTTAAATGTTACAATAAAACAGATATGAAATAGACAACAAAGTACAGTTTGTGTTTACAAAAAAAGCTGTACGGACAAACAGATTTAGGTTATAAATGTATATGTGCACCTGCATAGGTGCATACCCAGCATTAATTTGGTCTGGATGCTTCAGAAGAATCATTTGAACCTTGAAGTCAGCTGCTTCTCTTGGTGGGTCATTTTTCTCTGTCACCAGCCATATGTCCCAGTAGGTATGTTTGACAGATGCCTTCTTGACACTGAAGCCTGCATCTGCCCCCAGGAAGAGCTTTACTCAAAATTCCATGGTGCATTTTAACAGACTCCCCTTCATTTGTAATGCTGACTGGAACAAAGGTGACCACCATGCCAGGGTTGAGAACACTGTTCTCTCTTCAGCCCACAGGGATGGGACCCATAGCACCAATTTTGTAGATATCCTAGATGGGCAGAAGGAAGATCTTGCCCTTTGGACATTTGTCAGCAGAATGCAACACAGAGCTTCCAGCAGTGCGGTTCCATGGGCATTTCCATCTTTATGGGTGGCTTTCCTTCCTTGAACAAAGGTGTATTAGTACTTGAGTCAAGCATGTTGTCACCGCTTCAACCAGAAATTCACAAAAGTGTTACTGTATTGAGATTATACATGATATTATGCATGAAGATAGAGTTAGCTTTTCTCTTGGCCATGGCTGTTCCAGTTGTTCCATCGTATCACCAAGAAAGTCTGGAACCATGGCACTAAACTTGACTTACGAGAAGGATTGCGTATGCTAAATAGCAGTAGGACTAATTACCTGTTATTTAGAGCCCACCCAAATCTCCTCTGATCGAACCCTGTAATAGCTCATCTCATTATTATTAAAATTCTGTAAATAATAATAATAATTTTTGGGCGCTTGGGTGGCTCAGTCAGTTAAGCGTCCGACTTCGGCTCAGGTCATGATCTAGCAGTTCGTGAGTTCAAGCCCCACATCAGGCTCTGTGCTGATGGCTCAGAGCCTGGAGGCTGTTTCAGATTCTGTGTCTCCCTCTCTCTCTGACCCTCCCCCATTCATGCTCTGTCTCTCTCTGTCTCAAAAATAAATAAACGTTAAAAAAAATTTTTTTAAAAAAAATAGTAATTTTCTTCTTCTTCCTCTTCTTCTTCTTCTTCTTCTTCTTCTTCTTCTTCTTCTTCTTCATATAGCCTGGTTTTAGTTGAGAACTTGCCCCTAGGCTCCGCTGAGCCCAAAGTATCTCGCACATATTTTGATGGTACTTTTGCATAGTCTGACTTGTCTCTATACAATTGTTTGTAAGTACCTGCAGTACCCAATCCTGTGTGATAGCTGCAGTTGGCATTGTAGGAGGAATAAATGAAATTATCCTTTGATGCATGTTTGCGTCGCAGACCACCCTTGGTTTGACGTCGCACACACTGACGGAAGACAGTATAGACGTAAGGTTGGAGACATAAAGGTGCCTGCGTGGTTAAGTGTTTCTTGATTTTGGCTCACCGCTTATGAGATCAAGACCCAAGTCAGGTTCAGTGCTGACAGCACAGCTCCTGCTTGGAATTTTCTCTTTCCCTCTCTCTTTGCCTCTCTCTTTCTCTCTCTCTCTGTCTAAAATGAATAATTAAATGAGTAAATAAACATTAAAAGAGTTGGAGAAATAACTCAATTAAGCTTTTTTTTTTAAGTTTTAAAGAGAGAAAATTACCAAGAATTCTCATGGACTCCCTGGGCTATTTCAGTGAAAAATGGAGGAAAAAGAAGAAGAAGAAAAATACCAAGGCTGCCAAAGATCCTTTTTAAAATGCAGAGACCTGATTCCAAAATGGAGTCAAGAAGGCATACCACCCTTTGATACTGAGATTCTTCTGAGGCTGCAAAAAGATTAAGAATGCTTGTGCATTTGGACTCATTTTATGATGATACCAAAGTATCACTTAATTTTACATCTTTGGCCAAGTGTTACTCATGCTTTGATAATAAGGATTCCTTTTGGACTCCTTCTGACCGTATTGTTGGGAGGGCAGGATAATTTGTGGTAGACTATTAGCTCAGGTCCTCCAAATGAGATTCAATTCTGGGAAAATATTTGAAATTATTTTGCAAAGAGAAAGCAAGATTAAAACACTGAATAACTTTGAGACAATTAAACTGGTGAAAACATTTCTATAGTTGGTTTCAAATGAAATAAAATAGGAGATAGATGAAGTCGCTTTAAAAATTTTAAGAGATTACAGTAAATATTAGATGGTCTGGCTGGTCCATCAACTCCTTAGACTATAAAACTACTGGAACAAATTCACTCAAATTTTCCTCACCTAAATGAGCTTTTAAAATGTGATGATAACACAAATATGGAAACTATGGTCTCTTCAGAACAAGTCCTGATTAAAATGGTGTGAAATAAAAGACAGAATTACGATTCTGTGTGATGGGTTGATAAGGGTCCCTTGACACAGGAATATGAGAGATCTGAGAAAAAATTACATTGATATGGGTTAAATGCCTGAGGATGATACAGAAACTATGGGATACTATTGCTCAATGTACTCATAACCAAATTGGCTAAGGGAATTATTTACTAATAAAATAGTTAAAGGACTGACATGCTTCTGTTAGGGAATATGGTGACCCAATTCTGGAAGGCTTACATGTAGAAATGACTCAAAGTAGAAACTGATGAAGGAGAGTATTGTATTCTAATGTATTACCCCTAATGTAGTACCCCAGACAGTACTATGAGAATAGATATGACGTCTGAATGTGAGATTTTTCTCCCATACTTTTCTCCCATTAACAAAAAGAAAGCCATGTCAATCTGCTGTTCACTTGTTTAAATGTGGCGTACTAAATGGACATCTTTAGAATTACCTAAACCTACTCAGGGACTTTATTTATTTATTTACTTATTTATTTATTTATTATTTTTTTAACGTTTATTCATTTTTGAGAGACAGAGCATGAGCGGGGAAGAGAGAGGGAGACACAGAATCTGAAGCAGGCTCCAGGCTCCGAGCCGTCAGCACAGAGCCCGACGCGGGGCTTGAACTCACGAACCGTGAGATCATGACCTGAGCCGAAGTCGGACGCTCAACCGACTGAGCCACCCAGGCGCCCCCTCAGGGACTTAATTTAAAACAGTGTAGGACATTTGGGTGTCATCAAGGGATTTTTGCTTTATTTAAGAATATTTTAGTTTTACTTGAATTAGTACCCTAAGAGACATGTTTAATATTCCAGTATTATCTGTGAGGAAAGCTAATAAATCCTGGAGTTTACTTGTAAGGTATAAAAGAATTATACAAAGTGTTGCCTTAGTAGTATTCCATATTCAATATGGTTTTAACAACTGAAACTACACACCATGCTAAAGGAGATCAGTATTTTGTGAACAGTTTGGTTGGTTGGTTTTTTTTTGTTTGTTTTGTTTTGTTTTGTTTTTATCCCAGTTCTTATATCAAAAGGAAGCCAAACTAATTTGTATTCGTGTGGAATGGAACCCAACAAAAGCTTACTGTATTCTTACACGGATATAGATCCTGATGATTATTGACCAAATATGCCATGAAGAGACTTAGATCTGATTAAACGGAAAAAAAAAAAAAGACTGTTATTCATCATATTGATGATACGATGTTGACAACTCAATCTGAAGGTCAAAGAGACTAAAGTAAATGCTGATAAATCAAGATAGCCATGGTAGAGTCACGGATTAACCGAGCTAAACTGCGAAGTCAAGCACAAATGATAGGATTCTTAAAAATTACCTGGGTTGGAGACACTACAGATATACCTCAAGGAACAAAAACTTAACTTATTTTCTCTGCCATCTCCAAAATGAAAATAAAAGTCATGGAGATTGATTGGGTTGTTGGTCTCTGGAGAAATCACATACTACAAGTGGGAATTTTACTAGTCTCTTTTCACAAGAGTACCAGGGAAAAAGATGAATTTTAATGATGTTATGCACAACAGAAGACACTCAGCATTTCAAAGAATTCAGTCTAGTGGCTTACCCAGTCTATTCCTTGGGGTGGTACAAGCCCAATGCTCAAATGATATAAGTGTCAGCCACTTGCACTCATGCTGTCTAGAGCCTTTTGCAAAAGCTCATATCTGTTACCCAGCAATAATAGCTGCTGGGATTTTGGAGTCGAAGTTTGCCAGAAGCTTTTGCCATATAAATTCCCTTTGAAAGAAAATTTTAGGTCGGTTACTGGGTTTAAAATGAAACTGTTTCTGCTATGGAAGGACATGAAATTATTTTGAGACACAAAGTACCTTTTGTGTCATGGATTATATCAAAACAACATTCCAATAGAGAAAGAAACACACAAAGGAGTTGGGAATCATATATTAAAAACTATGCCGCCACAGTACCCATCTCATCCGTGAACAGGTGGCTGCCATACCTTTGGGTTCTATATTAGATTTACCTGAGGAATTACCTAATTCTACAGTTGAATAGGTGTGTCCCTAATCATCAGTTAATAGATTCTAACTAAGCAATAATGTTCGCATATGGTACTTCCCAGGATACTCAATCTGAAATGCAGCTGTATTGTAGCTGGTCGATGGTTGCAATTTGCAAGAATACTTAAAAATAAATCCACTAAGTTAGCAGAATCAGAAGCAGTGTTCCTTGTGGCATCTGAAGAACTAGATACAAATTATTATAAAAATAATAAAACAATATAGTTTTGTGCCCATTCTTAGGCAGTGGCCAATGAATTGGCAATATGATTCATAAACTATGTCTTAAATTATTAGAGGGTAAAAGTGGTTCCCGTATGTGGCAATATTGTCATGAAAAAATTGGTTTTAAGAGGACAAATCAAAGATGTGTGTAATGAAGTGAGTGTGTGCACACGGCATATGCACACACACACACACACACACACACACACACACATTAGAATGGAACTAGATCTAAAAAACAATGTTCTTTTTCACTCTGTGCAAGTGATCACTCGAGTGCACGAAGTGAGTGGTCATGAAGCCATTCAGACTCAAAAAAATGAGAGAGAAAAGATACACCTCACCGTCCTTGAAAACTCAAAAATCTAATAATTCTCTTTGTTCAACAGGACCCTCAGAAAACAAAAGCACCTAAAAGCACCCCGAAGGGATCTGGACTGACCTGCATCTAATTAGGGGATGATACTGGCAAGTTACCTATGGCCCCAGTTGTGGGTCTTGACCGGGATATATATTCATTCTGGATTTGGAATTGTATACTTAGTAACTGAAGCAAACCTCCAGTGCTATTGCCTGCAACAGAAAATAAACAGTTTTTAATGTTCACACCTTTAAGTTATCTGAACAAGTAGCCCACTTTACAGCAAGCGGAGTACAACAATGAACTAATAAACATCATATCCAATGGGCTTTTCATGAATGTTCCATCCCAAAAAGTAGTGGACTGTTTGAAATTTGGAGTGAACTATTGAAATATCTGGTTATGAAATTGGGCGGTGATTGGAGACTGAAACCATAGCTTGAAAGAGAAAAGGATTTATGTGTTAAGACAATATGTGAAGGTAAATGGGGTTTACCAGTGGATAGACTGATGGGACATAAAGGAAAAAAATAGGGAATAGATGATGGAGACTGATGTAAGAATGGATTTACATGAACTTATTCCTTCCTCTTTCTCCCCCACCTCCTCCTCCTCCTCTTTCTTTCCCCCCTCTTCCCTCTCCTTTTCCCTCCCCCTCCCCCTCCCACTCTCCCTCCTCCTTCTTTTCCTCTTTCTTTTTCTCTTCTTCCTCCTCCTTCCCCCTCCACCCTCCCAGTCTTTCTCCTCCTCCTCCTCCTCCTCCTCCTCCTTTTTCTGCTTCCCTTCTTCTTCTCTTTCTTCTTCTTCTCCTCCTCATTCTTCTCCTTCTCCTCTACCTGGTCCAGCAGTTCTGGGACCTAGATTGCATTTACTAGTTCCAGACAAAAAATCAGCTTCTAAACATGACACCATGACAATTCTAAATATTAAATACTTGAGTTCTTAAAGAATAACGGGATGGTTGTTCCTTCCTGTCGCCTAGCTAAACTGAGATTAATGGTTCTGGCTCTTTACTACCTAGTGGATGAGCAGTTTCATTAGCCTATACTTTTCCATTCCTACATGATATATCTGGGAATGGACACTGGCAGGTCTTATGTTGTGGCCAGTTGTATGAGTCAGTACCCTTGCTGAACTTGACGCTTCTACCCCAAGGTGAGTTTCTGGTGAAATGTAATAATAAATGGAAATAAGTGGGCATAATTGCTGATTGAACAGGTGCAAAAACTTGGTGACACTAAAAGGAAAATGTAACAATACTTTGGTATTGTTTGGTGCTTTGGTGCTTTGATAGCAAGACAGTCATACTCCTGTCTTTATTCACAGATGCCCATAATGGTTCAGCTATTTCCTGTCAGAATCTCTTTCTTTGTTTGAATCTGATGACCCAGGATGGGTCCTGGTGGATTTAGTAAGCATTCATTCTACATTATCCATGTGATGGTACATCTCAATGATTTTAATCACACTCTGTGGATGAACATTTGAGAGAAATCTAAAGTTGATTTTTCTCTTGTTTTTCATTTTACATGTTATGGTAATCACATTGAACAGCTTTGTGGGGGGTAAGCTACAGAAAGTCTTACAATTCAAGCTCCTACAAAAAATTTTGTTCAACAACAGAGCCATGGACCATTATGTAACTATTGACTTACATTATAATATGTTGAGAAAAATACCTAGATAAAACAGTCTTCAAATATCTTTGGTGATCAACTTACTGTAATACTCTCTGTCCTAAGATTTTCGAGAGTAGAGGCCAAAATCAAGATAAAGAATACTTAGCAAACTGAAATCACTATTAGTTTAGGAAAGACTTGCTAGGCTCACAATAGTCCCAATGCTCTTTGAGTATACCTATGAGGAATTTTTTTGAATACTCCAACTAAACTATAGTTGTAAGTAACAGCTATCCATATGACATTCTGCTGAGGAGGTCATATTTTCTGGTTCCAGGATAGATTCTCAAACTACACTTAATTAATAAACTTATTGGCAATAATATGTTTGGTAGATCAGACAAAATTGTCCAAAACATTCTAAGAGCAACGTGAGTGGTTTTGGCTCAAGTCTAGAAGTCATAGGATAAACCAAACTCATCTCTAATGAAGAGAGATATACTGAGGAAAAAGACTCATGAACTTCTATTGCCATTTAGAATGCACGATATTCTAGGAGAGAGATAAAATATAACATGTGGCCTGTATAGAGGATATGCTTTTGGAAAAATGGATTAAAAAACTCAACAGGTTGTTAGCATTCTAGAAGAATGCTGCGCACACTGATGTGAGAAGGGTTATCTATATATATACTCCTCTAGATGGAAATAGCATAGCTCAGGGAAAATAGTCTTTGAACTTGGCAGAAAAAAGCACAAGGAACTTACATGAAACTTTTGGTCCCAGTAGGTCATAGGAACCCATTTGTGGACACCATATTTTGCATAAGTGTTCCTTAACTTTGAAAGCATCATGAATAAATTTAAGAAGCAAATTTACACAATATGCAGTTAATTAGACCTGACACTTTTTAAACGTGTCTAGGATTCTTACTAGAGGACATAAAATGGTGATTATTTGAGGAAAAGTTCTATTGGGAATCTATGAATGTGTAAACTTGCAGTATGAGACAGGAAGTATGAAACGTGGAATCTGGAATTAACTGACAGCTGGCCCATTGAATGATTTAATAATATTTATAACAATACTGGTATTGGTGACCCTATTGAGAGATTGAATTGGTAGGTTGACCACCTGTTTTTCCAGCAGAAGATGATTGGCTAGAGAAAATGTAGATTTATCTAATAATTACTACATTAAACCCACATATCGATCATTTTCATATATTTCAAATCTCACCACTAAAAGGAAGTAAAAGGAATGTAAGCTTGGGAATGACACACAAATTTGAATTGATATATTTAGTAAATTAAAATACGTCTTTCACAAGCAATACCTAGGGGTGCATGGGTGACTCAGTTAAGCTTCTGACTCTTGTGATCTTGGCTCAGGACATAATCTCTCGGTTCCTGGGTTCGAGCCCTGCAATGGGCTCTGCACCAACAGTGCGGAGCCTGCTTGGGAGTCTTTCTCCCCCCTTCTCTCTCTGCCCCTCCCCTGCTCACACATTTTCTCTCTCAAAAATAGGTAAACTTTTTTAAAAAAGAAATGGAAACCCATTTTAAAAAAAAAGCAATTCTTGGGTCTTATTGAGTGATATAGTTAGTATTTTGATGCTTATCATTCAACTTTTTCTATTTTATATGTATTTTTAAAGGCACAATATGAGAAGTGGTGAGGTTGAGGCATATAAAAGTGAGAAAGCTAGACAAAGTACAGGGGACTATCTAGGAATGGAGTTAACCTAAAGCTTTTTGGTGGTAATTTTATGATTATCACCAGAGATGCATGAAACCATGATATTCACCTATGGCCAAAGAAGGATGGAAATGTCTTGTTAGTGAATTAGAATATAAAGCTTAACGTTCAAAACTCTTATGTAAGCATTAGGTCTAGGTTTGTCTATATACGTCATTAAAAATAAGCAGATAGATGTGTTACACCTGATTTAATGGATTACACAGCCTAGTTTCAGTTACATGAAAATAAATAGGGGATCAAAAAGCTTCCTCAGTAAACTTGTAACATGGGTCCCTTGAAAACAAGTCATCTAGAGCACATCTAGGTGTTTCATCTTCCAAAGACAAAATATGTCCTCTGCAACTGAGAATGGATCCTGGAAACTTTATCTGGAAGTCCTGGGTCTCCCTCATGTTTGCACTTGCTTCTTTCCCCAGCCATCTCCTGATGTAGCATATCCTTTACCTTTATTAAAGTTATACCTGAGTATTCCTCTGGACTGTTGTGAGTTGTTTCAACTATCTTTTCTTGTATAATTGCCAAATCTTACAAGTTCTCTTATGCTCTATGGTTCCTCTTGTGTTTTGGAAATATGTTCAAGTGATTTGATACATAATGCAAATCATTAATTTAAGCACTTAGACAGAAGGCCATAAGAAAATATCAATGTTCTTGGTTTTACTAGAATAGCGTGTAAGAATAGGATTTGAGCAGTGATGGATCAAGGGAGGAGTGGCCTTGGAAGTACTCTGGACCCAGGAAATGAGAAGGAAATTTGGGCAAAGAAGATTAAAAAAAAGAAGAAGAAGAAGAAACCTTATGAAGAGTTATTATTCTTTTTATCTTCAGTTTGCACTATTCATTTTAAACAAGGTCTATGATAAATTACGCTTTCCTGCTGAAGTGGCTCCATCTCCTACATGATAAGCCCGGATTCTATCCCTGCCTGTGGCAGTAATTAAATTAGCCATGCCACCTTAAGATAAGTCATTTTTCTTCCCTGGAATCTCGGTTTCCTTATATATAAAAGAAGGGAATTGCAGCCGCTGGGTATCAGTACCTCTTCATACCCAACATTCTACAGTATTTTGTGTTGTGAAACTCATGCATGTCTAACCCACAGCAACGCACCAGAATGTTGGAATAACTGTTTTAAAGTTTTTGTATTTTGGCAAAGAAAGAAAGCATGAGCAAGGAAGAGGGGCAGAGAGATAGGGAGAGAGAGAATCCCAAGCAGGTTCTGTGCTGTCAGCACAAAGCCTGATGCAGGGCTTGATCTCCCAAATCATGAGATCATGACCTGAGCCAAAATCGAGAGTTGGACGCTCAACTGACTGAGCCACCCAGGAGCCCCTGGAATAATTTTTATTCATTCTGGCATATAAATGTTTCTACACTAAGTAACCTAGTACACTAACGTCTATACTTTCTTGTTATCGCTATTTTAAAATCATATTTGAATCATTCTAGGTCAGAACTATGTCTTCATTTACTTTAGTGATTAGGTTTTATGCTGAGTGATTAGAGATATAAAATGTATAACAGCTTCTGCTTTATTTGTCCATTGTGTTGACAGAGATAAGTCCAGCCTCACCATTCATTCATCATAAAAGAGAAAAGTAAGAGACACGGAAAATATCAAGTACATATATAATCCTGGTGTATTAGAATTTTCCAAAGAAAAAATAAATCAACAAAACAAAACAAAAAACAGAACCAATAAAAGATACAGTAAAACTTTGGATTGTGAGTAACTCCTTCTGCAAATGTTCCACAAGATGAGCAAACATTTCTAATAAATTTCAACCTGATAAACAAGCAATGTCTTGCAATATGAGGAGTACACGGCACTGAACATCACATGATCACAACTGAGCCAATGGTTCTGCTCTCTCTCTCTCTCTTTCTCTCTCTGAGGGTTTGTGGGTGATCATCTCCCATGCTCTGATGCTTGGTCTCCAGCCGCGGTGCTTGGTAGAAATCAGTGATTTTTCAGAACGTTGGAAGGTGCCCACAACTGGCATTGGTGTAATTTTTTTTGTCGCTTCCAAGCAGACTGTATGGACAGTCCTTTGCTTTTCCATACAAGAGTAAGCTTAGGAATGCTTTGCTTCATTCTAGGTCAGGCTACCTGCAGATAGAGACACTTTCCTCTGCTGCCTCACTGCCAGTTACATGAAATACAGCATATGACAAGAGTTTGTCAATACTGTACTACAGTCAACCTCCATGTGAATGTATACAATGGCCCCCATGCAGAAAAAAGGTCAAAAAGAAAGCCGGTACGATCACAGTGGAAGTTAAGAAGGAAATCATTGAGAAGTATGAACAAGGTATTTGAGTGACCGAAATTGGAAGATTTTATAAGAAGTTTACATCTGTATCTCATCTGCAGAGGAGGAGGAGAAAAAGGTGGAGGGATCCCCCACTTCAAGTGAGATAACAGAATGTGTAAAATGTAGGAAACAGTGCAAAATTTTGTAGAAAAGCACCACCTGGAAAGGCCGTAGCATTGTGAGAGATGAATCTGTTTAACAACAAACAATGCAATGCCACATTTCCACGGAATCCTCAAAAGGAAGCAAAAGCGTCATTGGATAGGTTCCTTGTTAAAGTTGCACGAAAAGAATAAGATTCCATTGAGCCAATTGATAGCAGTGATTCCGTTAGTGATAGTGAAAGTCGTCCTACACAATAACCCTCCTCTCTGCTATCTCCCTCACACCAGCCGCGAAGGTCTTCAAAGATATGTGCAGGTTAATTTGTTTATTTTCCATTATTTTGTATTTTCTTTCCTATTTGTACTACCTTACAGTATTGTGATCATTTTTATATGAATATTTTTGGGTTGTGAAACGAATCATCTGCGTTTCTAGTATTTCTTACGGGGAAATTCACTTTGATACACAAGTGATTTGGATTCCGTGTATGTGTCCCTCACTTCCTCTCCAGAGTGATTAGCTTCATTTAAATCCGATATACATGTTTCAGGTACATCTAGTAATTTCATAATTTAAAAATATTCTTCCTTAAATTTTAGCCTGCTCCTTTGATTCGGTTATTATTCTTGAAAATTAGTGTCATTGTATCTTAACAGATGAGGCAAGAGAATTTCTTATCTGCTTTTAGTACGATTAGAGGAAATTCTAGTTGAAAATTGCACATAATGACTGACAAAAACTGAACTGATCTCATTTTTTTATTCCTTGCTAGTTGAAGCCTGGGCTATTAGGTGGTCTGGAAGGTGCTTTAATTAGTGATATACATATCTTAACAATGAAACTATTAGTAAGTTCCTTTTAAATAGACCATGGGAAGCTAGTTATTGCTGAGAATAAAATATTCAACATTACAAATACTTAGGCTACTTTTATACTGAAATTATGTTTAACGGTTTTGTTTGTTTGCTTTGCAAACTTCTATCAGTAAAATAGAATGGAGATTTTAAAAATGAAATAAAATTTCCCATTATTATGTTAGAAAACTTTCCAGAGCAGACGTTTTATCTTTGAACCCAACACTTAATTCTTTACTATGAAAGTGTACAAAAGAACATAGCTATTCATAACTGGAAGCCAAACTTTTTATTATATTATCATCAAGCCTAAGAAATTTGGAAAATTAGGTCCTTCTTTTTAATGTTTAAAAATGCTTTTATGTTTCAGGTTAAACCAAAGCCAGCGCATTTATTTTCAACATTTCAAAGATACCATGCTTTCAAAACAAAGGAGATCACAGGCATGCTCTATTTGGTTTTTCAAAATAAGCACTGATTGCATAACACATTTAATTACATTTAGATATCATTTGTAACAAAGCAGTCATTACATATTACCTATTAATTATACTTCGTGATTGAATGAGATAAGGTTACATGTTAACAATTCATGATACAAAAGACCAAATTATCTTATTTACATTTTTCCCCACGGAGTCTTCTGCATCTGTGATTATTTCTGTTCAGAGATAAGCCAAAAACGTAACTTTTCCGAAGGGGTAAAAGCAGTAGTTAGCAATACAAGATACCCTCTAAAGTTCCAGGGATATAAATTAGGATTCTAATAAATCCATAACACTTCAATATTAAGGTACAATTTACTGAATTACCATCTACATGTTTTAATACAAATGAATGTTTCGTTAAGATAAAAATAATTATGAGAGTCTGCATGTACAGAATGAGTTAGGATGTGATTTTCTGAATGTACAAGGGAAATGAAAGTTACAAAGGCTTATAATAGAAATTAGACTAATGTCTTATTTATAGAGGGAAACATATTTCCCTGTGATTTCATAACTTGTCTTATTACCCAGAATGTCCCATTACCCTATTATATTTAGGATCCTAAAACAAGAATAAGAGAGCTACTTTGTTATCATCGATTCTGAGGCCAGAGATAATTCCTAGTTTATACCTCATGAGGTATTCTTAAGGATTGAATTGGAAAGAAACTGAAACGCACTTGTTTCCCTCTAGTTAATATGAAGAATAGTATATTAAAATGAAAGTACTTTTTTTAAACAATCTTTTAGTTTCTTCTGTATGGTAGATTAGAAGCGTCTGCAAATGCCTTGCTACTCCTCTAAGTGAGAGGTGGGCATCGCATGTTTTTCCTCTCCTTGAATCTGGGCGGGTTTTAGTGAATTCTTAGCCCAAATAAATGTAGCCGAACTGATCTTTCAGGAATTGCGGGGACTCTGCCAAAAGGGACATTTCAGTGAGGGCCTCTAGGGCTCTTGAAAGACTTTCTCTAGAAATCCCAAGTTGCAAGGTATGAATCCCAAAAACCCTGGGACCGTCAACAGAGTCTCCGGCCAGACAGCTTTCAACCAAGGTGCAAACCAGATCATCCGGACCCACCCATCTGCCAAGTGAATCTAAAGAGTGACCTCTCTTGGTGCCATGCAGATTTTCTGACCCAGACAATGAGAGTCTATGATAAATGTATTGTTCTTTAATTCCTCTGGGTTTGGGGGGTTCTTACATGAAACACGTTATTTCGTTTTTTGGACGACTGGAGGTTATCCAGGTTAGCTATATAGGAATCCACCAGGAACACTTGAAAATATCACACATTCCTCATATGTACAAATGTTTACAACGGCTTCATTCCCATCAAGTGGTTTAATCGCACCCCTGTCAGAGATCTAACAGTTAATACTAGATTTGTAAGGTATCTGGTAACCTGTTAGGTTAAAATATACCTCAGAGAAGGTGAGGAAAAACTGGTGAGGATTTTTTTTTTTTTTTGCATTTAAACACCATGTAATGCGTATTGTACAATCACGGAATCTTCACATACGCTGAAACCAACGAATTTTTGGCTTACAGAGAATGTAAACGTATGTGTGGGTGTGGCTGTGTGTTTACGTCACAACAAAAATTTCATGGTTTGACATATACATAGGTTAGTTTCGACAACATTTCTATATTACACGTACTTTTATTAAGTTACTACGTTTTTTTTAAGGTGATGTTCTGGATCCTTCCAGTTGGGCCTACATTTACGTCAGCTTTTAGAGTAAACTTCACCAACTCAGGCCTCTCTGTGCTTTTGCAAATGCCTATTCCTAAGTTTAGATAGTGTCTAAATAGTTTCCTTTGTTATCTTATGGAAGAGGTGTTTGCAGAAGTTTTCTAAAATACAGTAGTTCTCCCTATTCACCCAGGGGTACATTCCAAATCCTCAGTGGATGCCTGAAACCATAGAGAGTATCGAACCCTATATATACTATGTTTTTCCCTGTAATACATACCTAGGATAAAATTTAATATATAAATTAGGCACAGGAATTAATTAACAACAATAAGTAAAGATAAAATAGAACCATTATAACAATACACTGCAACAAAAGTATTTTGAGTGTCATTTCTCTTTCTTTCTCAAAAGATCTTATTGCACTGTCCTCCCCCTTTTTATGATGATGATGTGAGATGACAAAATGCCTATGTAAGGTGATGAAGTGAGCTAAGTGACAAAGGTATTGCGATGTGGTGTTAGACTACTATGGCCCTTTTGACTAGACATCGGATGGATGATCATCTGCTTCTGGACTGTGGTTGGACCACTGAAACCACCAGAATTGAAAACATGGATAAAGGCAGACCACTGTGTGTGAATTTACAGGCATTGGAAGAAAGGTAGTTTATTCTGGTACTGGATGCATTTATTGATGATATATAGTATTTTTGTGTGTAAGGGAGAATATGCATTTAATATCTTAACTTCATCTACTTATGTCTACCACATCCCTATTCACATTTCCATTTAAAATTAATATGTTAACATACCAAGTTAGTGTATTTTGTCATGACAAATCCATACCTTAAAATAATGTAAATAGCGACAACACAAATCTCTGAGATCAGAATTGAGGAAATAATCCTGGGTCATATGATGGAAAATGACTTTTTTCACTATAAAAATTTGTTTGGTGCAAATTTCAGTTGAAATAAAGACTTTTGCTGAGATGAGAACTGATAAGATTTTAAAGCATAATAATGGAATCTGTCCATGACCTTAATTACAGTGTTTATAAAACAAGCTCAGTAATATTCAAATTACTATCTCTATATTAAAATGTATACATTGTAATTACATCCTGTGAGGCTACTGCCTAGACCCAATGGGGTGGCTATTTTCAAACTGTAGTTAATCATTTTATCCTTTGAATAGTAGGGATAGAAGGTATTAGAATAATTTTATTTTATAACACGTTTCATTTATAACATGCTGTTATTTCCAAATTGATACCGTTTTTATTTTTAAAATAAAAGAACAATTCTAGTTATAAACTGAGCTCTTGCTAAACCAAATCACATAATAATTTGTGTGGCCATAAAGAGAAATAACAAAGTATAAATTTTAACTGACCAAATATTTCACTTTCGAATGAAACATATATGTCCTTTTGAAAGAAAAATAGTTTGTACTCTGTAAAAGAAAGTTTATATACATAGAAAATATTAAATTTTAATTGTCAATTATAAGGACTAAAAAGAGGAACAACTGTTTGGTAAAATTATTTTCTCTTCATTGAAATCACAGTGAAATACACATTCATAAAATCTAAAATGAGAGTGAAGAAAATGTCATGTTGCCCTAACCTAGAAAGCTTTGTTACATTAGGGATAATGTTCTCCAAACATGTCAAAATGTCTCACTTTTTATACTTAGATGAAGTTGTTGATTTATGATTTTTTTATGATTCACCATATTTAGAAAATTAATATCCTACCACATCAATCATCAGAACAATTGTTAGGGCTTCAACTGAGCTTTGAAAATGTACACTTATACACATAAAACCTGGGGAAGAATGTGCAGGTGACAGTCTCATGCGATTAATTAACAAGTTTCTAAGGAACAAAATCACTTATCAAGTTGATTTTTGTGTTGGAAGGTATTCTATCATTCTAATCAAGTGATAACTAAAATTTTAAGAAAGGCATGTTAAGTTAAATAGCTTAACAGAGACAAATGAAACACATAAACTAGATAATAGACTGGAAGAAGTTATTTTAAGCTCAAAAGATAAAAAAAAATGGAAAAACAATGCCAAATTTAATTTAATGGATGCGGTCGTGGCATCCGTGTCTAATTCTGGCATCGATCCAGAAGAAGAGATTTGAGAATAAAGAAGGACTTTCGATGAAGGTAATAACTGAGAATTTGTTGTAAACTGGCAAAAGATAGGCCTCTTTAGAGTCTGGAAGCCTGATTTCCAGGCATGGAAAAAAAATTGAAAAGGGTGTCAACAAAAATTCCTAAAACACTGAGGCAATGAGATCTTAATAAAAGACTGATTACCTACAGAGATATAGTAGATTTCACCATTGCAAAAATAAAACCCAGAAGTCAGTAAAATATTGTCTTCAAAGTGTTGGGGGGGAAAAATATTAAATTGCAATTGTTTACTTAGGTCAACTACAAATTAAGAACAAATCTGAAATACCTTTTTCTTTCAATTTTGTTGTTGCTATGGGGACACTTGAGGGATTCTACTGAAAGGTATGGACTTCTGCTCTGGCTAATACATGTGCATGCGAGAGTTGCATAAAACAAATTTGTATATGTCCTGAAGCCTCTTCTCTGTTCTAGACAGCACAACTTTACTTGTGAATCAAGCTACTGTAGTATGTATGAATACACGCGGTATATACGAGAATGTGTATACTGAATACCTACGCCACTTTCTTTAGAACCCTGTAGCCCTTTTTTTTTTTAACTACCTGTTCTGATTTAATTTTTTGATTTTTATTTGTTTTTGAGAGACAGAGAGAGAGAGAGAGAGAGACAGAGACAGAACATGAGTGGGGGAAGGACAGAGAGAGCGAGGGAGACACAGGATCGGAAGCAGGCTCCAGGCTCTGAACTGCCAGTACAGAGCCCAAGGCGGGGGGCTCAAACTCACGAACTGTGAGATCATGACCTGAGCTGAAGTTGGACGCTTAACCGACTAAGCCACACGGGCGCCCCAACTGTTCTGATTTTACTAAAGGCATCATCCATTACTTCACACATAGGCTAACACAATCCATAGATTTACAATATATTTCATGCTTTCTTCAAACACTCTCAGGCCCTGGCACTCTCGATTTCCACTAACTCAAGCAAAAGATGCTTGCCCTAGATTCCTATGTACACATGCAGAAACATAGTCTTTAGAAGCCAGACTGTATAATTACTGGTTTGGGGCAAGAGATTATCTATCTGTTCTCTTCTGTTCCTAGTAATAGCTTTTGACATCTCAAAATACAAATCCCTAAAGTTTTTTTTTTTTTTTTTTGTGTGTGTGTGTGTGTGTGTGTGTGTGTGTGTGTGTGTGTTTTAAGACAGAAACTTATAAGGAACAGTGTTCTTTAACTTTTGAATATGTATACAACTCAGAATGGCAAAAAGATCTATAATACTTCCCCCTAGCTGTTGAGCGCATTTTGAAATTGACACACTTAAAAGGTCTTTGATGCAATAACCTTTGCCCCAGTCTTTCCACCCAAACTGACTGGAGGGGGAGAATTGCATATTGCTGATGGCAAAGAGACTCTGAAAACAGACTGCTGGCTTGAATAGCGTCTCTGTATCACCAGTATCTTGTTATTTGAACGAGGACTTCTTGTTTCAGTTCTCAGGTATGCTTTTTCCTCTGTGAATATGTAGCCTCACTTTTCCCACTTGCAAATAAGAATAATGATAGTAAATACCTCTAAGATTGTTGTCAGTGTCGAAGATTTACATTATTTCTATCATTTAATACAGTTGCTGAAATAAGTACCCCCAAAACAGTTATGACCCATTATTATTTGTGTAAATACTTAAGCACTCATATTCTACTTCAGTTAGAAGTGCGGCTCAGTTATTTCAAAACAGCATTAGTGTAGACTATGGGATACAAGGAGTGAATTTTAAAGGTAACTAGTTTCAACTAAGTTGAATAAATTTACTTATACACAAATATATTTTAGTTTTGTAGTTTGGGTAAGTAAATATGCAACTTGGGAACTATTCACACTCAGAAACATTTTGAGAAAAATATTTAAATATTACTTACATTATTACTATTACCTATCAGAAATATTTAATTATTAAAAAACGTGTTATGGTACATGTAATGAAAAGTTATTGTATGTAACATTTCAAATCACAGATTTCTTGTCTTGTTTTTCATATATTCATATGAAGAATAATAGTTGAATTAGAATTTTATATCTGGAGGCACCTGGGTGGTTCAGTTGGTTAAACAGCTGCTTCTTGGTTTCAGCTCAGGTCACGATCTCATGGTTTGTGAGTTCCAGTCCCTCAGTGGGCTCTACACTGACAGTGTGGAGCCTGCTTGGAATTCTCTCTCTCTCTCCCTCTCTCTCTCTCTCTCTCTGCCAGGCCCCTACTCACTCTCTATCTTTCTCTAAATAAATAAATAAATAAATAAATAAATAAATAAATTATAAACAAACAAACTTAAAGAAAAAAAGAATGCTATATCTAGCTGTAATCCTAATGGACTTAAACACTGCAGATCAAATTATGCACTGAACTGGCTAAGATAAACTAAGAAAAATGTCAGTATAGATTTTAAGCATTTATTTATTTTTGAGAGAGAGGGCTAGCACAAGCCGGGGAGGGGCAGAGAGAGAGACAGAGAGGGAGACACAGGCTCCCAAAGGCTCCAGGTTCTGAGCTGTCAGCCCACACCATGAGATCATGGCCTCTACCAAGGTTGGATGTTTAAGTGACTAAGTCACCCAGGTACCCCAAAATGTCAGACGTTTTAAAAAAGTTTATTTATTTTGAGAGAGAGTGAGATGGAGGAAGGGGCAGAAAGAGAGAGAGACAGAGAGAGAGAGAGAGAGAGAGTGAGAGAGAGAGAGAGAGAGAGAGAGAATCCTAAGCAGGTTCCCTGTTATCAGTGCAGAGCCTGATGTGGGACTTGAACCCACAAACCATGAGATCATGACCTGAGCTGAAGTCTGACACTTAACTGACTGAGCCACCCAGGTGCCCCAAAATGTCAGTTTTGAATAGACATTACTTGTCTACTGGAAAATTTCTCACATTTTCTAACACCAAGCAGCAAATCATCTAGAATTCTACTATAAATATGGAATTTCTGGCAATTAAAGAAAGTAGGTTGTATGAAATATTCTTTCTTTTATATTTAAAATTATTAATAAGCATATCAATGCATATAGTTTTATCATACAAATAAATGCATGTGTTATATACTATATTTATTGTATTATATAGTTGATTTGTTTGTAAAATATGATACAATAGGCAGGGGAAACAAGAGTGAAAATGAACTAGTAGGTCTTCACCAAGATAAAAAGTTTCTGCACAGTGAAGGAAACAATGAACAAAACTAAAAGGCCGCTTTTTGAATGAGAGAAGATATTTGCAAATGACATAACTGATAAAGGGTTAGTATCCAAGATCTATAAAGAACTTACCAAACTCAACACCCAAAAAACAAACCCGATAAGAAATGGGCAGAAGATATGAATAGACATTTTTACAAAGAAGAGATCCAGATGGCCAAAAGACACATGAAAAGATGCTCAACATCATTCATCATCAGGGAAACACAAATCAAAACCACAATGAGATACCACCTCACACCTGTCAGAATGGCTCACATTAACAGCACAGGAAACATCAGGTGCTGGTGAAGATGCAGAGAAAGGGGAACCCTCTTACACTATTGGTGAGAATGCAAATTGCTGTAGCCACTCTGGGAAACAGTACTGAGTTTCCTCAAAAAGTTAGAAAAAATTAGAACTATCCTATGGCCAAGCAAGTGCACTACTAGGTATTTACCCAAAGGGTACAAAAATACAGATACGAGAGGGCCTCTGCACCATGATGTTTATAGCAGCATTATCAACAGTAGACAAATTATGGAAAAAGTCTACATGTCCATTGGCCATTTATTCATGAATATATCACATCGGTGATGAATATATCACAACTGTGATATATCACATCTTCTTTATGTATCTATGTATCTCTCTAACAATCTATCTAATGGAACGCTACTCAGCCATCAAAAAGAATGATATCTTGCCATTTGAAACAACGTGAATGGAGCTAGAGTGTATTCTGTTAAGTGAAATAAGTCAGAGAAAAATACATACCATACAATTTCACTCATATATGGAATTTAAGAAACAAAACAGACAAACACAAGGGAAGGGGAAAAAAAGAGAGGGAAGCAGACCATAAGAAACACTTTTTAATTTTTTTAATGTTTATTTATTTTTTAGAGAGAGAGAGAGCAGAGGAGCAGGGGGCAGAGAGAGAAGAAGACACAGAATCTGAAGTAGGCTCCAGGCTCTGAGCTGTCAGCACAGATTCCGATGTGGGACTTGAACTCACGAACCGGGAGATCATGACCTGAGCCAAAGTCCAACGCTTAACCAACTGAACCACCCAGGTACCCGAAGAAACTTAACTGTAGACAATAAAGTAAGGTTGCTGGAAGGGAGGTGGGCTGGAGATGGGCTAAATGAGTGATGCGTATTAAGGAGGGCACTTGTTGTGATGAGCACCGGATGTTATATGTAAGTGATGAATCACCACATTCTATTCCTGACACCGATATCACACTATGTGTTAACCAACTAGAAAATAAATAAAAACTTAAAAAAATAAACTAAACAAAATATGACAAAATAAAGATGAATATTTCATGACAGCTTTTATGGAAATTTAATTCACAGAAGCATTAAAGTATTTTTATAGTTTCCAGATTCAAAAATGGATACAAAATGTCAGCAAATTTTTAATAGAGTTCACCTCCATGCTCTAATCTACTCACATCTGGACATTTAAGATTTTAGCACAAATACAAAGTATACTATAACACAACCTACAGAAGGCACTTAATTGATGTGAAGAATCTCTAGGACACATTTCAGAAGGTATATTTAAAGGCTTATCATCAAAATAATTTGAAGTCACGTTCAGCATATTTCACTACACCCCATATGAAATGCAATTTAACTTGTTCTAGATCATTAAAATCATTATCACGAACATTATTTTCTCTATTACACTGCAGATGTTCTGTTCTCAAAGACAGGGGAGGAGTCAAAGACATTACCCCATTTACTCAAGAGCCTCAGACTACTGGATGTAGGAGAGTCAATGTCTTGTTTAATACTAATGAGCGAGGCTATAAAAATCATCATGTGTTTGATATCAGAAACATCTCCACTGTGGATATCTATCTTCCTATTTTATGCATGGCCCATGGAGATGGTCTTTCCACTTGCCCCACTGCCTCCATCTCACTTTGTTCTTCTATTGTTGCATCGCATCAATGATTAACCTTCTAAGATCCTGTCGCAATTTTGTCACAGTCATACTTACAAACCGTCAGTCCCTGTCCCATTTTCGTCAATGCATAAACCAATGAGCTCTTAAAAGGGGATGCACATTCTTCAATGGATGTGAAAGCTCCTCCTGGAGGCATCCACATATTCTTAATAATATTTTAGATTTATTACTACTAAAAGAGATCATTAAAAATTGACTAATATTTAATATATGGTATTGCATAATTTTTTATTACTAGGAGAATGTAATAAAAAAGTTTGATAAGTCTATAAGACCAAGTGCAAATGTATTCGTTTTTCTTCTGTTTTTAACCTTGCCTGTAAACGTTTGATTATATAAGACATCTTCACACAGAAATCAATCTGCTCACTATGCTACTGTTCATTCAACTACACACGAATTTGAATTGTGCAGATCCACTTATATATGATTTTTTTTTTTCAAATAATGATACCGGAAATTTTTTGGAGACTTGCGACAATTTGACAAAACTCACAGGTGAACTCTGTAGCCCAGAAATATTCAGAATAATTAAGAAAAAGGCATGCCGTGAATACATAACATATGTGACGTCTAGCATGTTTTATTATTTGTAAGCATAATATCTCTTATAATAAATTGAAATTTATCAAAACTTATGCACACACCTAAAGGCCGCACATCATCTTTTTCATTTTTGATATCTACTGTTGGTAATACGTATAACATCTGCACTGTTTTGCATCATGGGACACAAGAGGGATGTAGGTACCGACAGACAATTCATCTTGGAAAGCAGATTATGTAAATTTACGATATCAATAAATACAGTATGGTGCTGGAAATGTACCGTATTTTTCTCTTCATTACGATTTTCTTAACCTTTTCTCTAGCTTACTTTATCGTAAGAATGCAGTATATAATACATAGAACCTAGAGAGCACGCATTAACAGCCCATTTATGTTACGGATAAGGCTTCCAGACAACAGTAGGCTCTTAGTAGGTCAATTTGGGAAGAGTCGTAAGTTATACACAGATCTTCAATTGCGCGGGAGATCCGCACCTCTAACCTCCCCTCCATTCAATAGTCACCTGTCCTTAGTTGATGTTATTCCCCCTCACAGGGATGCCCTTTCTTTCTGTCATTTGCTATTGTCTTCCCCTTTTCTAATGTTTATTTATTTTTGAGACAGAGAGAGTGCAAGTGGGTGGTAAGTGGGACAGCGCTTTAGAAAGGGTGATGATAAACGGACACTCGTCCGAGGTGACAGGTGAGCTGAACACTGAATGAAGTAGCACATGTGACTGGGGGCAATAGGCGCAGGCAGAGCTTAGTAAGCAGCTAGCCCGGAACGAGGAGTAGATAGAGAGGTAGGGAGGAAGGAGGCAACACTGTAGAAGTAGCTGTGGTCTATATCATAGACTCAAGAGCACTTGTAGACCACAGGAAGGATTTTGCCTAAATATGATGAAATAAATAGGTTTCTCCTAAATATGGTAGGAAGCAAGGGGATGTCTTGTAAGTAATATTTACTAAAGCAGCATGGGATTTAATATGCTTTTTTAATGTTTATTTATTTTTGAGACAGAGAGAGAGAGAGAGCGCTGGGGAGGGGCAGAGAGGGAGAGAGAGAGAGAAAGAGAGAATCCCAAGCAGGCTCCACACTGTCAGCACAGAGCCTGACACAGGGCTTGAACTCACGAACTGCAAGATCACAACCTGAGCCAAAACCAAGAGCCAGACACTTGGGGTGCCTGGCGGGGGGGGGGGGGAGGGGGGGGCTCAGTCGGTTCATTGTCCAAATTCAGCTCAGGTCATGATCTCGTGGTCGGTGGGTTTGAGCCCCACGTCAGGTTCTGTGCTGACAGCTCAGAGCCTAAAACTTGCTTCAGATTCTGTGTCTCCCTCTCTTTCTGCCCCTCCCCCGCTTATGCTCTGTCTCTCCCCCTCTCTCAAAAATAAATAAACATTAAAAAAAAAAAAAAAGCCAGACACTTAGCTGACTGACCCACCCAGGTGCCCCAGCATTGCATTTAATTTAGAATTATTTTCAAGTATTGTGGTTACTCAAATAAGTCTTCTTGGCAAAGAAAAAGTTACCAAACTCGTCTTCACACAAAATCCACTTGCTTAAATTGAAAAATTGATTCATTTTGTTTCAGGCTCAGTTACCTGGAAAACACTTCCCAGGTATGTTGATCCTTTTTATATAAAGGTGTCTTATCTAAAATATTTCTTTTACTTTTTCTTATTTGATTTTAGCATCTTTTATACTTTTTTTTATTTTAAAGGTAGAAAATATTTGGTGTAAATAAAATTAAGTTTTAATGTTTGGTTTTCTTTTAGAGCACAATTTTTATTCTTCCATACAGAACTAATTATGACAAAAATTAGGTATCACTTCTTGAAATTTTAAGGGTTATGTTGAAGATAAGTTATGATTTTTATGAAGAGAATCCCTGCCAGAGTAACTGTGAAATTCCCAGACTTGCTTTATAGAGATACAGCCACCCACTCTTTTCCAAATATATAAAATTTACATTCACACACAACTATACTGTATGAAATACCAGTTTTGCTCAATTTAAAACTAAACTCTGGAAGGGTATTGGAATTTTGTACTCTTTAATTATTTATTAAATATTTACTATGTTCTGAACACTATACAGGGACAAACAACAAATTCCCTCACAGAGATCAAATATTTTATATTCCAAAAGTACCAGCACTAAAGCACTTTCCTCCTTTCTTTCCTCCTTTCTTCCTCTTCTTTCTTTCCTCCTTTCTTTTCTTTTTCTTTCTTTCTTTCTCTTTCTTTCTTTCTTTCTTTCTTTTTCTTTTTTTCTTTTTCTTTTCTTTCTTTTCCTTCTTTCCTCCTTTCTTTCTTTTCTTTCTTTCCTCCTTTCTTCCTTTTCTTTCTTTCTTCCTTTTCTTTCTTTCTTTTCTTTCTTTCCTCCTTTCTTTATTTTCTCTCTTTCTTCCTTTTCTTTCCTTCTTTCCTTTTCTTTCTTTCTTCCTTTCTTTCTTTCCTCCTTTTCTTTCTTTCCTTTCTTTCCTCCTTTCTTCCCTTTCTTTCTTTCTTTCCTCCTATTTTTCCTTTTCTTTCTTTCCTCCTTTCTTTTCTTTTTCTTTCTTCCTTTTCTTTCTTTTTCTTTCTTTTCTTTCTTTCCTCCTTTCTTTCTTTTCTTTCTTTCTTTCCTCCTTTCTTTTTTTCTTTCTTTCTTCCTTTTCTTTCTTTCCTCCTTTATTTATTTTCTTTTTTCTTTCTTTCTTCCTTTTCTTTCCTTCTTTCCTTTTCTTTCTTTCTTTCTTTCTTTCTTTCTTTCTTTCCTCCTTTCTTCATTTTCTTTCTTTCTTTCTTTCCTCCCCCATCCCTCCCTTCATCATTCCTTCTTCAAGATTTCCTCAATTTATCTATAAATTGAACTAATGAGTATGAATTTCATTGGTCACACATCAATTACAGTACTTAGCAGAACACATATTGCATTCTAAAAGTGCAAACATTGCTCATAATGTATGCCTTTATCTCAAAAATGGATAATAAAATAATGAAAAAACTTTATGATTCTATGGTAGAAAAGTATTCTAGACAGCTTCAAAATGTGTGTAAGACAAATAGGTTTTGAGTCACTGTATGTGACGATGGCCTAGTCAATTTTCTGAGATAAATCATGTTAACAAAGTCCAGGGCTTTATGGAAAAAACCCTGCTCTAGGACTTGTGCAATGGGGCCAACATGTAAAGTTCTTAATCAACAGAATAGAGATAATGAAAACAAATTTTGGATCTTGCTAGCTAACAGCTCTAGAAATTGCTTTTCTTTTCACCATTCTGCATTTTTTACAGGGATAACATGCATTTTCCTTCCCCAAATATTGAAGGGAATTATTAAAAGTAGTCCTGGGGAAAACAGTGGAGAACAATAATTTATTCTTCATGGCATTTTGTTAGGTTTTACTAAACTCAAATGGATGCCATAAGAAAGGGATTATAAGTTTTAACTCATAATTTCTCATAAATTGAATTACATGAAGGCTTCCTCAAAATAACATAAAAATAAATACTACATCATTCAGTATTTATAGGTAGCTATATGAAAGAATGATTTTCCTAAGGATATTTTCACATATATTCTATGATTTTCAATGATAATAGCATCATTCTTTCCGAAACTAAGGGTGTATGTATTCCCTCTTAGTGCGTTGAACCAGAACCCAAAATACTCATTAACTATATCTCGGTCATATCTGCATAGTTTGGATGTTGTACAGTAGGGTACCTGTGTGAAGAAGAGAACCTGTTTATTCTCCATTATTTGGAGATGTGGGTGGAAATCTTGAATGGAGTACACTGAATAAACTGATTTTGTTTTTGTTTTTAAATGTTTAGTGAAATTAGTTTGGCTAGGACAGAACACAGGCAAATGTGCCCGATAAGTGTTCCTCTTCTAGAACAGGAACCATTAAAATTCAAAACTTTATCAATTAGATGGTCTGCTCTAAATTCGCCTTGAATCTCTGATCACTCATTTTGATTTTGATGATTACATGCGTTCAGGATTTAAATGGCAGAATCGTTCAATGTTATTCATCTCATAATGTTTGGAGTCAACAAATATCATGAGCATGCACCTGTTTTGTTATGTGTGCAATGCACTCAGAATCATGATATTAATAAAACAGAGGCACTGTTTCCTTTCATAAGTTATAATTAAATGTAAGCAAATATAGAATTTTTTTATTACTAAATAATAAGTATACTAAAGCATACAATGAACTTATACTTTTCTTATTTTTCATAGTCATTGGAAAAAAAAAATATGCATGCTCCATTCACCGGATTTTACATATTCCTTTTTTAAGCCAGATATTTTGTGTTTGAGTTTTACAGATAGACATGGTGTTCTAATTGATTAAAAAAAAAAAAAAAAGATATTGTTAGAAAGAAGCGTGTCCAAATGTAAGAACTGGCCCATATTTTTTTTTTAATTTATATTACCAATTCTCTAGATCCTGGTCAATAAAATTGAAAAAGTCATATTTCAGATAAGCCTAAAGATTTAAAGAATACCTCATATGTGACATGAACAATGGATTTTTTTTTCCAGAAAATTATAAATGTTTTCTTTAGGGTAATAAACACACTTTAAAGATTCACAGCAAAACTATAAAGCAAATAAGTGATAAAAGATAGTATAGAGCTTTGCCAAGTTCAACTACATGTCAGGTTCCTTAAAAATGGACTCCATTTTGGGACGCTTGGGTGGCTCAGTCGGATAAGCTTCTGCTTCTTGATTTTGTCTCAGATCATGATCTCAAGGTTTGTGGGATGGACCCCTGCGTGGAGCCTGGCTTTGGGCTCTGCTCTGCCAGTGCGGAGCCTGCGTGGGATTCTCTCTCTCCCTCTCTCTGCCCTCGCCTCACTCATGATCTCTTGCTCTCAAAATAAGTAAATAAACTTAAAAAAAAATGAGCCCCGTTTTGTACAAGCTGATGAGGGTGAAAGTAGAAATTAGCTGTGCCAGAGAGCCATTTGACTTAAACCTTCCATCTTGCTCTGCGGCCTCACTCCATGGGTGTTTCCCAAAATAACCAGAGTGGTGGCCAAGGAAAACACCTATTGTCCAAGAGTGGCCAATTACTTGCTGCTTCAGCTCCGGACAAGTCTGAGACACGCTGCAGCTGTGACACATCTAAGAAACAGGTATGTGGCATTTTCAGAAGGCGGCGTGATCCTCAAGTTAGTAACTGGTATTTTACATCGGCAAAATAACTTAATTTTATAGATTGCAAACAAAAATAAAAAGCTGCTTTTTAGGCATTGCATTCTTTTAGAATAAAATAGGTACATGCTGTTGTAAAAAAAAAATGCCTGTAATCACTTTAAAGATCATTTAGCATATTTTTAAAGTAGCAATTCATCAATTTTTTAGAGGATAATGATTTGCGTTCAGAAATGAACTAGCTTCTGTAAGGGCAGAAAATGATATGTGTAATGTGTTTCCTGCTCCAAGGAAATTGTGATCAGATTAGGCATATAACTTATATTTATACAACAATTAAAGGGCATAAATGAATAGCACATTCAAATTAAAAGCAGAGACATGATCAATAACTATCAGTACTGTGATGGATAGAAGTTATTAAAAAGTTAAGTAGTTTGAATGATGCTTAGGGTTTCTGAGATACAATGGGATCATTTGATTTCCAAAGCTTAAAATGGGGCTTTTAGTCAAAGAAGTACTTATAAATATATCCTCCTCTAAAATTCTGGAAATTTAACAATATCTGAGTGAGAAATAAAGTACTAATTGTTTAATCAACAACAGGTTTTATGAGAATATGCTTTTAGTCTATAGTTTGGAATACAACATAACTATTTGGTAATTATACTTGTATCATACTTTACATAACAGATCCTTTTCTGAAAAATGCATTAATTGAAGTTCTCTTGGATGAATAATAGTTCATATACATAAGAGATTTTATATTTGAAATGTGATATAATGCCCATTACTATGTACATAATTCTGATTAAGTTATGGGTGGCTCAGTCAGTTGGGCGACAGACTCTTGATTTCAGCTCAAGTCATGATCTCAGGGTTGTGGGATCAAGCCCCATGTCCAGCTCTGCATTGAGCATTTAGCCTGCTTAAGGATTCTTTCTCTCTCCCTCTGCCCCTCTCCCCCACTCTCTCTCTAAGTATACATGTAAAACAATAAAAGAAAAAATGACCTTGCCTTTGTATTTTATTTTTAATTTTTTAATGTTTATTTATTCTTGAGAGATAGAGCGAGAACGAGCAGGGGAGGGGCAGAGAGAGAGGGAGACAGAAACCTAAGCAGGATCCAAGCTCTGAGCTGTTAGCACAGAGCCCAACTCAGGGCTCGAACTCAGGAACAGTGAGATCATGGTCTGAGCTGAAGTCGGACACTTAATCAACTGAGCCACTCAGGCACCCCAATATTTTGAATATTGATTTCAAATACTGTGTATACTTCAAGAAGAAAAGAAAACCATTTTAAAAGATAATGAGATGGAGATTTGCATAAATCTTGAATTGTTTAAAATACTTATTTTCCAAACATTTATATATATTTACAGTGTTTTATGCTCATTAAGGAAAAGAGCATGTAACTTACTAGTGGATAGAAAAAAATTACTGATGACCAAAATAATGAACATGCTCTAAAAATATTCTCATCAACATAAGATTTTGAGTAGGAGCCTCACAGGAACAGATGAGAATATTCATTGTCCTTAATTATTACAATATTTATTTTTTATTTTTCTTGCTCAATTTATATATTCATACAAATTATTTACTCGGTTTGCTTCTAATTAATATTTCTTGTTACTTAAGTCAAATATGTCAGATCATATTTGTAAGCAACAAACAGAAATTTGGAAAATAATATAATTTGTATAAAAATAAAAATTTTAATTAAGAAAAGGTGTAATGGAATTGAGATTATTATATATAAGTTTCCAAGATAATTTGAAGAAACAGTTGCATTAATAACTAAATTAACCATTGTGATCCTTATATATGTATAGAATAAGAAAATTATAGCATTTCTGTATTATGAATTGATTTAGAGACACTTTTACCATTATTCTGGCTTGCTATATACTCCTGCACAAAGGAGTCAGAGAATTATCTCAGTGAAAAAGAAAACAAAAACTCAGACTTCTCATTTATTGTTGTATTTCTTAGGAAAAACTAAGCTTTACTTAGGTGAGAAACGGCACTGACTTCACTGTATTTTCATATTTATCCAACAGCTAGTGTAATTTTGAGTGATTAACCTTTCTATTTTAAATAAGCTTTATGATTTCACATAAATATTTGGTATACTTCAGTTTTCTTCACAAAGGTGAACAGTTCCAGTTTACGTGGATAATACAGCAATTTTACCTCAAGGGACTCCTCGTATCTACTAACACTGAATGGTGGGAAATGTCATTTAAGATCAAAGAGACTGCAGGGCGACCTTGAATACTTTAGACCTTGGCTCAGTCTAATTTATTACCAAATATGTAATTTCTTCTACTCCTGTGGCCATAAATATTCTGTATCCTATAATTTCTCTTATCTGCAAAAGGGAAGGGATTTGCAGCACATTATGTGTATGAAAAAGAAACTTCCTCTTTATTTCCATTTGATGAAGTCTGATTCCCTTGAAGGGAAGCTACAATTTCTGATATTACCTTTCTCCCTGTACACTACGATTTTCACATTTCCAAAACAATATTTAAAAATGTTTATTTTTTTCACATCATTACTTACAAATCATGTTAAGTGGCTTTAATCTGCATGTTAAACTAAACTTTTGAAATTGAAAGGCAGAAACTGAAGGATTCTACATGAAATTCAATTATATTTGGTTCATGCAGAAACATTAATTTATAAGGAAAACCAGACTCTTTAAGACCTATTACTCCTGCCACGTCAAAGAAAAACTTCTCTGTGTGGTGTTCTTTTTCTAACTGCTTTGATAATTTGATAAAATTTCATCTGCTTTAAGGTACTTTTCAAGGGCAGTTTATTTTCAGTCCCCACCTTGGTTAATCTCAAAGATTGATTTTTGAGGGGTGCCTGGGTGACTCAGTCAGTAAGCGGCCAGCTCTTAGTTTCAGCTCAGGTCAGGAATCAAAAGCAGACTGACTTCTATTTTCACTGAAACTTTGGAAAGTTCAATGACAAAGTTAGTTTCTTATGCCTCTTGCCTGGTATTTTTTAATGTCATCAATAAAACTTCTCTCCCATGTCCATACTATTTTAGCTCAGGTTATAGAAACTCTTTATGAACTTTATATGATTTTTGCTCTTTTCCTCCACTAACTGCTTTGAAGTTGTTAATTTGTTAGTCAAGAGCTTCCCAGGGGAAATCTGAAACCGGCCCCTGTAAGCCTAGAGCAAGGACAGACCGGATAACCTTCAAAATAAAACCGCCAGTTATTTTACCAGCAAAAGATTTATCTAAGAAGGACGAAGGCTTGCAATCTGGGACAAGCAAGCTACTGGCAAAACCATTAGTAAATCTAGAGCACTAAGGCGAGATATGCTCTTTTATAGAGGAAAGTGGGAATTTGGGCAGACTGTTATAAACAAAATGTCCATTGGTGTAAACTGAGAGCTGGAAGTGTAGTAGCTTTTCATTGGCTGAGTTGTGATAGCCTCTCATTGGTTAACCTGTTACAGAGGAAGAGGAAGCCTTACTTCCTTCCGCTGGGATAGTAAAGTAGGACCTGTGTGCAAGGTTCGTCGCTGTGCAGTTAATGGTGAGTGACAGGGCATGAGCTCCCCTTGTTAAACCACTTAATTCCATTCTAGTGAGGTTTCCCTTTATTAAGTTTGAAAGACCAAAGAAAGAGGCAGGCCATTCCAGATTGGCAGGCAGCAGTTTAATGAGCAAGAGAACTTACATGCAAAGCCTATCTCGGGTAGCCACAAGACCAGAAGATCTCCACACCCCCTGCCAAATATTAGTTTATAATGAGGTTTAGTCATGTATACTGTCCAGATGGTCTCAACAACACGTCACTATCTCAAGACTGCATCCGTGAGGCTGTTGCTGGGGTGGAAAAGGCATGGGTTGTACCTTCCAAGGATGGGGGAGTGGTGGATGGGGGCTGGGGGAGACTCCAATTGCTGGCCTTAGATCCTGAGTCAACTAGAGGTCACATCCTCTTGATGACCTCTGCCAGTACTCCTGGATCTTGTGACCAGCTCTTACAATTTCATAGGCTTTCCTCTTCTGTAATGTGTCCAGAGCAGTAGAAAGGGGTTTCACTAGCATGGAGGTAGCTCCTTTGATGGCGTTGGTTGCTTTGGAAGAATATGCCACAACAATAATACAGACATATGCCAGAGAAAACGTAAATACAATGATTCCCAAAATCAGTGACAAATTTTTCCACAAAGAGCCCCATGATCTGAACCCATCTAGGCTGGGGGTCGAATCATTCAGGTCATTGATTTGTGTCCTCATGTGACTTAATAAAGATGGAATAGTAACAGACTCATCAAGAATGAACACAACATTCTGTTTGGATAACAGCACAGGTGCCTCCTTGGGAGGCAGCAATAACGTCCAATGTCATCTTATTTTGAAGGACAGCTTTCCTCAGTAGACACGTTTCTGTGTTCAGTGAAGACATACTTTGTTGGCTATATTCAAGGTTTACTGGGTGAATGTAGTAAACGCTTCCATATGTGCTGTAATATCCTCCATGATAATGGAAGGAAAAAAAGATGGCAGTCAAATGTTTGTATCAGTGGGAAACAGAATGTGCCTGCCTGGCCTTGAGGAGAGGGAGGCTGGAAACTTTAGGAACTTGACCTCATTGTGTGTATCATACACATGGGTCAGGAGAGGCAGTAGATTCAGTCATGAGGAGATGTAGGTGGGGCAAGATATTCCAGAGCAGGGCCCCCATCTTCTCCCCTCTTCCAATGGTGGATGCTATATTCCAGGTATAATGCATTTCCACAGGTCCAGCTTGCAGCAGGATAATGGGATCCCCATGGAGGTTTAGTAGTTCCCCCTCACCCAAGGTGCAAAGTGACTCACCCCCCCTAAAGGGACATGTCATTGAGCAGTACTTAACTCCTGTCCCAGGCGTGATGGGGCTTGGTGTTCCCAGCAGCAAGAATGTTGATCCACAGTGAGAGTCAAGTCAATGGCTGTTTCCTAGGCCTTTCACCCATTTATGGTATTGGGTATCTTGGCAAGGGCCCCTGGTCAGGCATATAGAGCAACAGACACTACTGGTGAACATTCAAATGTATCAAAGACTGGAAATGTTCTTTAGGTCACCTGACCAAGGTGATTTTACCTGTTAGTAATTTCATTTGCTGTTTTCATATTTATTTTTTCTTTTTACCAACTCTGCATCTTACTGGTTATACGAGAGACCGAATTTCCATTCAATGTCATATTCTTTTGTCCAATCTTACACGTCATGATCTTTGGAATGTGACCCCCAATCACTGCTTACTTGTTGAGAATATCCAGGCATGCTACTCAGCTTTTCTGTTATCCTAATGATGGCAGCCTGGTTGGCACAGTGATAGGGGAAAGCTTGGGTTGGGTCAGATTCAGTGCCCACACAAACTAAGGCATATTTACAACCAAATATGGAGCGAGGGGCAATATAATCAATGTGGGAACTCACCATTTGGGAATTCTGCTGGATGGCCCCAGACTCCTTTGGTCGTTGCTTTAGACATTTTTAGAACACACAGGACATGCTGTCACTGCATTAACCAAATCACTGTATTTCAAGGCATTCCAGCATCCCTGACAATATGCCATTTCACTTGGGCTAAAAACTGGCAACCTCTTTTATACACCCAATCTGCATATTTGCAAACTTTCCAGTCTACTGGTATAGCATATTCACTGTATGGATTATCTGTGTAACTTAAATTATGTGCTATCTGTGACTGTGCCCTAATCATGTTACATATTCATTGATTGCAGGTAGCACCTTGGTCTGGTCTTCTTGAAAAAGTTTCCAGGCTGTTAGCCTTCCAGAAATCCCTGGATTTAAGCGTTGGATTTTCCACTGATCCAGCTCCTTCTAATCAGTCAGCTTTCTCTGCCAATCAATCTTTTCCCGGTTGGTCTCCCTTTGTTCTGACACTGTTATAAATGGAGACTTTGGCATGGCTGCATTATATTCTTAAAAATAAAGTTTGGTTTCTTACAAGGCACAGAATAAAACTGAGAAATTGAAGAAGAAATTTTGCCAGTCAAAGCTTACATTTCTTGGTGATTTTAAGCATCAATAGTGGATTACGGTCTAGATGTTATTGTAATGTTCTCTAGATTTTAGACCTTATATTGCAATTAGCATTTACACAGTTTTGAATATTTTAGCTCTTCTGGGTTCTGCACCTTAAAGAAAAAAAACTTTACAGTCCATTCAGCAGAATTTTTACTTTTGTAGAAATTAAAAAATTGTAATAATACAAGCTAAGCAAATGTCACAAATGTGAATGGTAGAAAGCAAGTATAACAAAGGAATTCATAAAAATGAATAAATTAAATCTATATAGTATAGAATGAAATATTATACCCTATAAATCTATTTTATAAAATACTTTGAAATATTTTGTTACCATAAATAATTTTAGAATTTATTTATTTAGAACTATTCATTTTAGAATAGAATTAATTATTTTACAATGTTCAATATATTGAATGCATTCCCTTATTTGTTGTTCATACAAAACAGTGTCCTTGTTTATAATTATAGTTGTATATTTGTATTTATGATATATATGTTTGTATACTTATAATTATTATATAATTATTTTATTCTATAATATAACATATTATATTACTATATTATATATATTGCATGTGTAATTATATTACAGACTAAGTTGAATGATATTTACAGGGCCATTGCCCATAAAATTTTAAATAATGTAATGTATATAAAATACATTATATACATATAATATATATTATATATATAGGCCGTTATAGCTTCTGCTTCTAATACTCCAAAGTGGACTGATTCTTTAAAATTGATTATTTGATGAAAACCAGATCATTTCCTAGAGCTGGTTCAACAAAGCCCAGTGGCATTACTACTGGAAAAGTTTCAAACTGTAAAATTAAATTGTCTGTAAGGGTAATTTTTGAAGATGAAAAATTTTGAAAATTGGATTTGCATATTGAAATACATTAAAACTCCAGGGTCCAAACTGGTCTCCACTACCCATGTGTGGCTTATAAGCATTTGAAATGTGGTTAGTCCAATTTAGAGGCACTGTAAGTATAAAATACACACAAGATTTCAAAGACTTAAAAAAGGAATATAGAGTATTTCATTAACATTTTTATATTAATTACATATGAAAATCATTACATGTGCATGTATTTATTATTAAAATTAATTTCCTTTTTTTATATTTTACTGGATAATTTTAAACGACATATGTGACATTTAAGACTCACATCATATTTCTTTTGTAGTGCCTGGCTTTAAAATGTTGCAAGGGATTATCATTACTTTTGTAAAGACTTTTCTATTGACCTTCAATTCTCTCTGCTTACCTTGACTATATCTTTTATTTTGATAAGTTATACTTATTCCACGTCAAATACAGGTCAGCTAACCTATATGCTAATATTAAAAATAATTTTATTTAATTTGAGGTTATAATATAAATAACCTACTTTTTTTTATTTTTTTCTGTTTATTCTCTCTCTCTCTCTCTCTCTTTTTTTTTTTTTTTTTTTTTGCATGCAAGATAGAAAGAGAGAGAGGGCAAGTGGGGAGGGGCAGAGAGCGAGAGAGACACAGAATCCAAAGCAGGCTCCAGGCTTCTAGATGTCAGCAGAACTCCCAATGCAGGAATCGAACTCATGAAACATGAGATCATGAACTGAGTCGGTGCTTAACCGACTGAGCCACCCAGGTGCCACTACATAACCTACTTTGGATGCAAATAACACTTTTAATACATCTTTGTTGTGCCCGATATACATCAAATGAGAGGCTGATATTCTATATTCAAAGTCATTATCACCTTTGAATTCTAAAGAAAAAAATCCAGTTATAGTATACAGAAAGTACATAAAGAAAGGTGTTCTGTTCTCATTATTCATTTCTTGGATTCATAAAGATGAAAGACAGTATTTTACTTTCTTTGTGATTATAGATGCTATGAGAAAAATCTGTTCACTTTCTTCTTTGATAGGGTATTTTCTGAAAAGTTTTATGGTGAAATAATTTTTCAGAATTATCCTGGCTTGATGTTGTTTTTCTCATTAAAATTTCTTGGGTGTGTGTGTGTGTGTGTGTGTGTGTGTGTGTGTATATATATATATAGATGTTATATATATATAACATCTATATCTATGTAGGTAGATGATAGATAGATTGATAGATAGATAGAAGTAAAGGTCTGTTTTGAGCAACCTAGAACAAAGTCAATGCATGAAATCAGAGTTGCTGACATAGAAAAGAGCAAAGGAATAAAAGTAAAACAAAACCTTCCAATGTAACCATTCCAAAATAATCACGTCCTATTGTGCTAATGCAAGATTTAAAAACTATTGTCATGTATTATATTGTCTGTTCTCCAGCAATTTTTTAAAAGGATTTAAAACTGTAGGTAGATCATCAACAGTTCTCATAAGTGACTTTTATCTATCTTGAGGGGGTTTGGGATGACTATGACATCTCACAGTACAAGAAATAATCTTGCTCTGGTCTAATGAAAAAAAAGTGTATTGAAATACTTAGAGAAAATTTTTCTCAAGAAATTGTTGCAGTAATGATGATGTTCTACGCATGCGTATCTGATTAATTGAACTGTAGTATTGAGACTTCATTCTGTGTGATAATGGAAAATTGTCTATGTAACATGACCAATATTCTATTACTTTAATTTGGCATGACTATTGCTTTTATCTGATAAACTAGCCACTAAGTTTGAGAAAATGGAGCCAATAAATTAACCTATTAAAATAATGACTACAGGAGAACAATGACTATTGTAGCCTTAAACTCGTACTATCTCTTCTTTGATATATCGTCCAGCAAACTGAGCTTATGTGAGAATGTTGGAATACAATTCAAAGGAATTAATATTTCCTTCAATAGAATATGTTATGAAAACAAAAAAGATGTAATGAGTTCAAGTGTATAGTTATAATCTATCATCTATCTACTATCTATCTATCTATCTATCTATCTATGTAAGTTATTGTATAAAAGTAAATTGGACCATGACACTGGCCACATATGGGAAAGAGAGATTTTTTCAAACTTATGTTTGCGCTTTCCAGAATATTCTATTCTGTGCCCTCAATCAGGATCTCCCTGTACCACCTGCACCAGCTACTTTCCTCTTCCAAATTCAGTCTGTGTCCCAAACCTGTACCGAATTTCCCAATTCCTCCATCCATCATCAGATGAGATAAGCATCCACAGACTCTTGTGCATTACTCTGATATCAGACTTCTAGCTGTATGTGTAACAATTCTGTGTGTAGACTATGAACTAGCAACATGTTTAGCACGTAAGCACTTGATTCATACAAATCCTATCCCTCCTTCACCATCCAGCCTAATGGACCTTCCCTCCCCTCTTTCCCATCCAATCATAATCACCTATAATGGTCTGCCTCTTTTCTGAACGTCTAAAGTTTACTACTCTTTAGGAAACATGAATGAATACCACTGAGTCTGAACTAGATAGTATGGAGGAATCATGATAACAGAGATGCCTGCTCCATGAAGCTTCTTTTCCAGTAGGTGAAATGGACAATAAACAAAAAAATAAGTTGATTGAAATACAATTTAGCAATATATTATGTACAATAGTATATATCAATTGCAGTTATTTTACTGGCATTATTGGTAAATCATTCCTCATAACGCAGAACTTTAATAAACTAAACAGATGATTTTATTCTTAACGCTACAGAGAGAAGGGTCACACTGAGAAAATAAGGATCTTGGCTGGACTGGAGAATGAAAGAATAGCATTCCTGGGGCTTAAGCAGTACTCTCCAGAGACGGGCTGCGATAGAGTCAGTTTTATATGCGTTGTGATTGAATTTTTTAAATTTTGTTCAGGGTAACTTTTTAAGCAGAGGGATTTTTAAATAATTATGAGCGACTGATCTATAGAATTATACTTCACGATTTTTGAAACTTCTGTTTCAAGACTTCCAAATTCAAATATCTAAATTTTAAGACATAGGAAACCTGATTTTGAATATTTGATTTCTATCATTATCTTTAATCATCAGTCCATTCTTTGATTCACACTGACAATGATGAGAAGCTGGATGTGTCCATTGGAAACCCTGAGAAACCTGTGAGAAATATCATAATTTTTCAGTGAACCTGATAGTTTCATGTCTGTCAAGCCGAGTTTCCTAAGTATTATGAAAATCCTACATAAAAATTCAATAGAAATGACAGAATCGCCGTAAGGGATCGAGGCCTCAATTGTGTTTTTAGAATTTTGAGTTGCAAAACACAAAGAAATGATTCCATGAGAAGAGTCCCTTCATAAATTTTATTTATTTACTTTTTTTTGTTTATTTAATTTTGGGAAGCAGGGAGGGGAGAGGTGGGGTGCAGAGGATCCAAAGCAGGCCCTATGCTGATAGTAGACAGCCCCGTGCAGGGCTCAAACTCACGAACCACGAGATCATGACCTGGGCCCAAGTCAGAGGCTTAACAGACTTAGCCACCCAGGTACCCCCGCAGCTTAGATACAGAATGATTTGCGTATGAAATAGTTAAGAGTTAAAATTTTACAGAAAACCCCTAAATTTTTAATGCAAGAATATAACACACACAAAAAGTGTGATGACCCATTCTTTGGTTACTTCAAAATTTTTCCTATGAAACATTTCCCTATACCAGAAAGATATTTCTTAACATGGTCTTTCTAGAGTTGTAATGGTAAATTGAAGTGACTTAAATGCTATATTCAAATCAATGATCATAGTTAATTTAAATTATTAGTAAACCATAGACCTTATATTTTCTCTTGTATCTTTTCTTGTTTGTCAGTAAAATTATTGGTGTGGTTTATTAATAGATTTCATCTGTTTTAGAAATTTATTTTTTCTACTCGTGTTTCTAATTCTGATATTCTAGAAGTGGATTTCAGTAACTAATAGGAATATGGTTGTTCAAATCGTAATTCATGTAAAACTTTTTCAAAACAAAAATTCAAAGGCTCACAATGTAAGATTGTTTTAAAGAAATGCCTTACTATTGCCAGAAAATTGTCCATTTTTAAACAAATTATAAGCAAAGATTAATCTAAACTAAACACACTTACACATGGAGGGAATACTGACATATAAAAAAGCATGGATAAAGTGATTTAAATATATAGATATTTCTTTTTCTCTTCTTAAAATAGAAGTTTGGTGCTGGATGGGGCGCCTGGGTGGCTCAGCGTCTGATTTCAGCTTAGGTCACGATCTCGCAGTTCACGAGTTTGAGCCCTGCATGGGGTCCCGTGCTGACAGCATGGAGCCTGCTTTGAATTCTGTGTCTCCTTCCCTCTCTGCCCCTCACTCACTCGCATTCTGTCTCCCTGTCTCTCTGTCTCTCTCTCCCTCAAAATCAAACAAAAATAAATAAATAAATAAATAAATAAATAAATAAATAAATGTATGTTAAGAAGTTTGGAGCTAAGAAGTCCAGGGCCAAGAAGGAGTTTAGCAATGCTCTTAGACATCATCTGTTCTATTTTCATCTTCCATTTCCCCCCTCATGCTCATGATCTGATTTTTCTAAGATGGAAGCCAGGCATCCACATTCAAATTACAAAGATGGAAAAAGGGGCAAAAGAGTCAACAACTGATGCTTTCCCTGTTTGTTTCCTTTTGTAAAGAAAGTGAAACATTCCCAGCAGCCTCACACAGCCATTTCCAACCTTGTCTCCTTAGTAGGGTCTATGTCACACGTGCCTGCCTCACGTAGAATGTGCTTAGGGAAAAAGGAATTGTGGCAAGAGATTAGATCCGTGAGTTAATGATTTCTGCCTCTTTCTAATTATTTGCGTCATCTTAAAAGTTCTCTGTCGCAAATCCATCATGATTCAGCGGGAGAAATAAAGGCATTTCAAGTAGGACAATTTCAGTAATGTGAAACTTACCATCCACTGTTGGTCCTTTGGCATCTCTAATTCCCACCATTGTCTTCTGGTAAAGACTTTCTGTCCTGGTGACAATAAACAGGGCTTCATACATTCCAAACATTCTTTAAGGTGGTAGCATCCACACTGATAACCTTTAATTAGTTTCCTGTAATAGGACTGACAACACTGGTCAACTCTATGAATACATATACCTAAAAGGACATCTTATTTCAGAACTGATCATAAAATAACATTCTTTTGCATACCTAAAGAGATTTTTTAAATTTCCTGTTTGAAAAATTGTGTAGGATTATTTCATACCTGCACTTATGAAGGAAATATAATAATGAAGTACAATATAGAGATAACTGGCATGATCCATCTAGTAAGTCGAAAGTTCATATAAAGTTGGTCACTAAATTTCACCTTGGTACATAAAACATATAGAATAATCTGAAGCCTACATATGGAATAATCTGAAACATAAGCTGAGCCTTAATTAAAATTTTGAACTAGATCATGAGTATCTTAAACAAACTTGTCTTTCTTTATACGCTATTCTTTTCTTCCCCCATAATTAATCACTGTAGTGCTTTCTTATTGCCTCTAATTTATCTAATACCTGAGTCTCTTCTCCTAATACTGGGACTGAGTCCTTTGTAAATTCTATCTTTTTCTTTTCCCACCTTTTCACCTATTCTCACTTCCTTTCTTCCATCCCCACTCTCTACCAACAATTTCTAGGAAATTGTCTCTCAACAATGGCATAATGGAAATTTTTTTCAAGTTTATTTATTTTTGAGTGACAGAAACAGAGCACATGAGCAAGGGAGAGGCAGAGAGAGAGGGAGAGACAGAGAATCCCAAGTAGGTTCTGTGCTGTCAGTGCAGAGCCCAACATGGGGCTCGATCTCATGACCAGCATGACATCATGACCTGAGCTGAAATCAGGAGTCAGATTCTTAACCGACTAACCCCCCCAGGCACTCCTGGAAGTTATTTTTTATTAGACAATAGCAGATACTATTTTCTGAAAATGAGTCCATAGGGGATCTCTCTCTAGGCTACTAGCCTTTACCGAGGCAGTGTACATATGCAAAGAAAATTCTGGTTGGGCAATCTTCACCATTAAAAGCAAGTATAACATGTGTCCAAAATGACCTCACCTATTCTTTGGATCTAAAGGATACCCAAAGAAAGAAAATACTGTTAGCTATTTGAGAATTGCTTGTTATTTATTACAACAAAAGAGTCACTTTTTCACATCTCCATGGGCTTCAGAAAAACTCTAACACCATTTTGCTGTGGCAGTGACTGAATAGGAATGTGTCTGAACATCAGATCCTTCTCTAAATTATCTCCCATCTTACTTCAATTGCCTAGCTCCTGTGCTGTCAAATAAACAGTCAGGTCTGCTCTCTTTCCTTTCCATGCCATCTGATATTCTGCCCTCTGCCTCAATCATTAAAACGCTTTCCAGAATATTCTATTTACTCCTTAGATTTTCTTCTCTGTGGGCTTCTCATTTCCCCTTCTTATCTGGAGAAAATTTCCCAAAATGTCATTGGCTTGGCATTTTAAGGTGCGTCACTTTCTTGCTTCTGAAAACCTACTCCACCGATTTCATCTTTTCAGCCTGTTTCTCACAAGTTCAGCTGGAGATGTCTAGAATCCAATGCCAAGTTGTACTAACGGGACCCTGTGGCCTTCCCACTAAGGGTAAAATATCTCTCTTCATATTTTTTATGAAGAGATTAAATCTTCACATTTTTCCCTTTTTCCTATTAAAATTAAATATTTTCACTACTAAATATTTGTAATGGCATTTCCTTAATACTTAAATTTGATGATTTGAAAATAATTTCAGAAGAAGTTCTTGACCATTTGTTATTTGTTCTCTCATATAATTTCCTATTTCCATGCTCTATGCTAAATGACTTTACACAATCATTTGGATAAAAAAAAATGTAGGGGGAAGCAAAAGGTGATGAAAGCTTTTGCAGGTATAATTTTTTTAATTCCATCCTTTATGTTTTTTTCTCTGTATGTGTATTCCTGCTCTAGTAGGACTATGCGTTGCATATGCCAGGAATATAAAATTTAGATAATATATTACCCGTGTTGGAATTGATTCCTGGCAGAACTGATTGTAGTAATTTGGACCTGGATATCGTTGAGAATTAGTTAGAAACTGTCCATATTTTAAGAGAAAAAAAAAAAAGAGTACTCCGTAGAAAGTAGACCAGGAAGTACGTTTTGACCACTCTTGCCTAGACTTGGCACCTGACTCCATTTGCCCATGCATTCAGACAACAACACGTATGAGATAGTATCAGATAGTACATTGTAGGTACCTGTGGGCCTTTAGTAAACATTGAGATCAGGAAATTAAAAAATTAAAAAAAAAAAAAACCTTGGAGAACAAAAAAATCCAAATGAGCATCAAAAAGTCACACTGTGTAAGGAAAAATGCACGGAAAAAACATTGAAAAGCAGATTGTTTCGCAGCCTCTGTGGAGCTGCACTGTCAATACAGCCGCATATATTTTGATGAATACTTTTGGACACAGTTCCTTCCTTATATTTTAATAGAAATTAAATTGTATTTAATTTGATGACAGCTATGGTATTATATTAGTCTTGGCACATTAAGTAAGTTTTCTGAGCTAAGGGGAACTAAAGAAAACTGGTAGTTTAAATTCAATTAAGAGAAAAGTAGCAAGGGATTAGCCGTTGTGCTCATGGCCTAGTTTCTAAAGCTTAATTGACCTTCTTAAGTTTCTTGTAGTATGACAGGGTATCTGACTTATTGGTAATAGGAAATGGACAGAATTTTTTGAATAAGTTTTTAAGATAATAAATAAAATTAGATGGAACTGTCAAGATAATTTATCCCCTAGTTATTTATGTCTATGTATTTACACTGAAATATCCTTCATACCATCAACCTAGGCTTTGAAATATATTTAAGCCACAAACAGTCTAAACATTACACATCCCTCAGCGTTTAAATACATTTTCTCTATTGTGATGGAAGTGGCTGAGGTGTTATTCGTCTTTGCAATAAGAGCAGAATGCCCCACACGTAGTAAATCCTCAGGGAATATTTGTTGATGCATAAATAAATGTGTCGATAAAGAAGTAAATTTGTCAGTGTCACACAACAGGCTAGCCTGGGTAAAGAAATCAATTAATAAATTTAGTAATTAACATATTAAAAACAAATATCCTTACACCGCGTGGCTTAAGAATGTGAAAACATAAGGGCACCTAGGTGGGTCAGTTGGTTAAGCAGCTGACTTCCGCTCACGTCATGATCTCACAGTTTGTGGGTTCGAGCCCCGCGTCGGGCTCTGTGCTGACAGCTCAGAGCCTGGAGCCTGCTTCGGATTCTGTGTGTCCCTCTTTCTCTGCCCTCCCCCGCTTGTGCTCTATCTCTCTCTCTCTCTAAAAAATAAACATTAAAATAATTTAAAAACAAAGAGTGTGAAAACATAGCAGATGAATGAAGGAGGAAAATATTTTTTTTTCCACAGCACGTTTTCTCAACCTTGGCACTTTTGACATTTTGAGGCAGATCATTTTTTTTGCTTTAGGATGATATACCATGCATTATAGGATATATAGCAGCATCACTACCTTCTCTACCCACTGGATATTAATATCATCCCTCTGACCCCAAGTGGTGACAATCAAAAATATCTCCAGATATTGCCAAATATCCTCTGGGAGGCAAAGTCACCCCAGTTGAGAAACACTTTCCTAAAAACTAAAAAATGTACGGAAGAGAAAAGGCAGGAGTAGTTGAAGTAGGGGTAAGTCTAGTATTTAGACATGAAGAAATAAGTTGAATAAAGTTTAAATCAATAAACCTTGATATGAAACAAGACTCACTTGAATAAATTATGATAATGGAAAAAAAAAAGATTAGAAGCTGAAACCATATTAAGAATATCTAAATCGTACATGTATGTTTCTAAATCTCAGAAACAAGTAAAAGATCTCATGATTTTTTTCATATCATAACAACTACCAAGATTACTAATGGTTTCATAAATAATTATCTCAAAGAATCACCTGTCTAATTTCAGATTAGGAAAATGAGATTTAGAAAAAGTGGGAGCCTTTCTCCTGGACCCACAGTCTCGATTAGGTGTCCTTGTTACATGCTCCTTGCCATCTTCTGGTTTTCTTGAGACTCACCCTTGTTCATTTTCTTTGTTCTCCGGTACTTTTTAAACTCCAGAGGAGGTGTTGTGAGTATGTTGTTCACCATTGCGCTTCCCATAAATGTTTGATAAATGAGTGAATAAATGAGTGACAAATGACTAAAATGACAGTGGTTTCTTAGAGGAAAAATTAATTGACATTTGGGGCAGCTGACTGTTTGCTGAAAATTTAGCTCACCTGGTTTTACTTCCTAAGTCAACAATTTATTTCACATCCTGGACATGTCACCACCTTTCTGACTGTCCCTCTTCTTAATATTGCCATATGTTCTCCACTAAACCTCAGGATACACTAAGTTGTGCTACAACAACAGATCGGTTTAACACAGGCGTCTGTTAGTAAGTTAAAAAATCAAGAAGAATGGCAGACGTGTATTTTATAATTGTAAGTATTTCTTCAGAATTGCCTTCATAAGAGGCGTTACTGGGGCACCTGGGTGGCTCAGTCAGTGAAGCCTCCGACTCGATCTCGGCTCAGGTCAAGATGTCATGGTTTGTGAGATCAAGCCCCGCATTGGGCTCTGCACTGACAGTGAAGAGTCTGCTTGGGGTTCTTTCTCTGTCTCTCTGCCCTAACCCACTGGCTCTCACTCTCTCCCTCAAAATAAATAAATAAATGCAAAAAGGAAGAAGAAGAGGAAGAAGAAGAAGAAGAAGAAGAAGAAGAAGAAGAAGAAGAAGAAGAAGGGGAGGAGGAGGAGAAAGAGAGAAAGGAGAAGGAGAGGAAGGAGGAGAAGAAGGAGAAGGAGGAGAAGGAGGAGAAGGAGAAGGAGGAGGAGGAGGAGAAGAAGAAGAAGAAGAAGAAGAAGAAGAAGAAGAAGAAGAAGAAGGAGAAGAAGGAGGAAGGAAGAAGGAGGAAGGAAGAAAGAAGAAAGAAAAAGAAAGAAGGATGGGTGCCTGAGTAGCTCAGTTGGTTAAACGTGGGACTCTTGATTTCACATTAGGTCATGATCTCACCGTTTGTGAGTTCGAGCCCTGCTTCGGGCTTTGTGCTCACAGCACTGAGACTGCTTGGGACACTGTCTCTCTCTCTGCCCCTCCCCTGCTCACTCTCCATCTCTCTCTCTCTCTCTCTCTCTCTCTCTCTCTCTCAAAAATAAATAAATAAATAAATATTAAAAAAGAAGGGATTCTACTAACTGTTTTAGCTACAATAAAGGAATTGCAAACTCTGTTTAAATTCAGTTTTTGTACTTAGAAAACCACTCTGTTACAGGCAAATAATTGTGTAGGGACAAAACTATCATAACATCAACATCAGAATACCTACTGATTTCCCCCCATTTGTCCTAAATCATTGGCTGAGAGAAATCTCTTGTCTGGGTTACCATCTATGCAAAATGAATTTATAAATATGTTCTGCAAGGGGATTTTAAAGATTAATCCTCAGTTGCTCCCCAAACCTCATAAATCCTTATTAATTTATAGTCAAAGTAAGGTTGTAAAATTATGGCTCAATATAAATTCATACCAAACAGAGGTTCAGGAAAAAATCCTGGTGTATTTTATATCTTAAAACAATGTGTGTGGGTGTGTGCCTGTATTGCTGGAGAAAAAAAAAAAAAAAAACGGTGTTTACTGCCCATCAGAACCTGCAACACACAGTTGAATTGGATCACCAAATTGAACGCTTATAAGAGCAAACAGAGGTAGGTCCAATCATGTTTCTCATTTTACAGATGAGAAAAATGAGGCAGAGAGATTACAAAATGACAAAATGAAAAAATGACAAAATTTACACAATTAGCAATAATAGCCTTCACTCATTTAATACATGACTGATTTGGGGCTCCTGGGTGGCTCAGTCGGTTAAGTGTTCGACTTCAGCTCAGGTCATGATCTTGTGGTTCATGGGTTCAAGCCCCACATTGGGCTCTGTGCTGATAGCTTGGAGCCTGGAGGCTGCTTCAGATTCTGTGTCTCCCTCTCTCTCTGCCCCTGCCCTGTTTGTGCACTCTCTCTCTCTTTCTCTCTGTCTCTCAAAAATAAGCAAACATTAAAAAAAAATTAAAAATACATAACTTATTAATAATTCATAACATAACCAATTTCTTAATTAACTAGGGAATCAGTGTTAATTTGAGGGATTAATATGAAGAGTAAATTTTTGTATAGATAGTAATTTAAAGGCCTACTGTCTAAAACACAACTGTATTAAAAAATCAAATAATATTTGGCATAGAATGCTATAATGCCTTAGTTAAAAGACCTAATAACTGGTGTTGAGTTTTGCTTTCATAATGTTAGATGATAAGTAACACAAGGCAAAATAGTGCTAGGTAAATTATATAATTAATGTTGATTCAAATGCATTTAAACTGTTTATTATAATTATAAGAAAACACAAAATTTGTAATTTAAATCTATAAATAATTATATGTATTATATATATAATGTTATTCTTTACAAGTCACTTTATTTTTTCCTCAACACATTTTGAAAATTATACATAATGTTTTTAATATGTTAGATTTCACTCTGTATAATGTTTTAATTTTCTCTTGTGATATTGAAGATACTATCGATCCAAAACGTAAGAAGAATAGGTAAATAGAGGCAAACTGAGCTGAAAAAAATTAGAAGTGCTTTGTCAATGTCTGAATCATCAAAAACTAATCATAGAACCATTATTTTTTTTCCCAGACTTGTCAAGGACATGTATCTTCAAACAATATTATTTTCTGTGTCATCAAGATCTTTGGTAATGCAGTTTTTTTTAAACTAAATATACATTTAATTATATATATATATACACATATATATATATATATACATATACATATATATATATATATACATATATATATATACATATATATATATATATATATCATCAGGATAACAATCCATCTTATTTTGTAAGTTTGCAAATTTCTTTTTAATTTATGATGGAAGTGTATGTCTAAAACCCACATTCTGTTGAAATATATCACATAACTGTTGATCAATGTCAGAGAAAATTTACTGTTTATACACATATTTCTAATCTTATTTGAAAATGAATGTCAGAGGCAAATACATGTCAAAATTGAATTTTTAACACTAATCTTGAGTCTAATGAAATTGGCACTCTAAAAATCCAGTTAACTTACTAAAGTAAATATTGGATCAGGAAAGTAATAATAAATTTGAATGCAAATACACAGTGTAGAATATAATTGTAAATTCTAAAATATGCATAATATATTTTTTAAACAAGGTTTGTAAAGTGTAAAAGACAATCTTATGCTGTCTGTTCACAGAAATAATATGGAATATCTACTCATGTTCTCAAAGTGTAAGTAATAGAACCACAAAAAAAAATTCACCTACCTGCCTTTCAGTCTTATTTCATTCTGTGCATCTTACCTTACAGGATTTTTCACATTATGCCTTTGTCATCATTAACAGGAAACGTAACGGAAGTCCCCAGTTATGTCTTGCATTCTTATGCATTGAGGCCATATGTTCCACTTCACTCTTACATTCTTCAGAGTTTCTACAAAATTGTAGTAATCAGTTCAATGAAAACTGCAGAGTTAAAAAATATGTGCCAGGGTTCATGTTTCTAAAATAGAATGGATGCTCCATTTCATTCAAATGAAGGATTTGGGTAGGAGGAATTATTAAATATATTTACTTCTTTACTTAAAAAACACATTTACTTCTAACAGCGCTGTTAGGTATATAACAAAACAACTCATCTTTGGCCTAAAAACTTTTCATTTTTATTTTGTCTCAAAATAAATGGTATCAATTCTTCAGTTACTAGCATTCCATTGCCTAAACCCTCTAAATATGGAGGTTTCTCAGACTAAATCAAAGACTATTTCAGAACCCGAAAAGAAAAAAAAAACATATAAAAAATCCTTCTGACTACTTTCCAGGGGGGTTAAGGGAATGAATTATTTAGGTAATACACAGCACTTAGGAATGTAATGTACATTTTAAGGTATTTTTAAATGAGTCAGTTTAATGGATTACTTTAAGATTGAAATTGTTTATTGAAAGTAGTCATTCATAATAGATGCTGTGTTTCCTCCACTTCCAAAATAATAAGCCATTTGTATGAATCAATGAATAACAATGTCTCATCTATTAAATAACTGATAGGGTTTGTATATTTTGTTTGGAAACTCCTGAATAAAGTTTGGTTGGATATAACCAGTTGGCACAGCTATGCTTAAACAAAAAAGAAAGAGATGAATTGTTAACCAATTAATTCTCAATCATGTGATTAAAAAGAACATACAGAAAGAATAGAAAATATTCATAATTTTAAGTCTTTTACATAAGCATAAATACTACTTTGTCAAAAGTGAATCACCCCAGGATTATGTCCAAAGATTTATAGGTTAAAACCTCAAGCCATTTCTTCGGATGAAAAGTGCATTGTACATCACGCTAAGAGCTTATGTAAACTCTGATTTTCTATACATTTTGTAAAATTTGTTTAAAGTTGATTCATTTTTGAGAGACAGAGAGAGACGGAGCATGAGTGGGGGGAGGAACAAAGAGAGAGGGAGACACAGAATCTGAAGCAGGCTCCAAGCTCTGGGCTGTCAGCACAGAGCCCAACAAACACGGGGCTCGAACACACAAACTGCGAGATTGTGACCCGAGCCAAAGTCCAACGCTTAGCCAACTGAGCCACCCAGGCGCCCCTGAGTTCCTCTGCTTTTTTATGTCATCATTTACTCATTGATTTTTAATCTCATGTTGCCAAATGTGTAGAATTTAGAATAGAGGAAATAAAGCACTGTATAATATACACTCTACGTGGAAAAAACGACCTTGACAGACACATCCCCATTACCTTGACTTGAAAAATGGAACATAAAAATTTTTCTCATGGAATGTCTGATTTTCATATGTTCGTGTCAGGACTTTAAGATTTCAGTGGCTTATCAATAACATTTTAAAGTGCAAAAGAAAGCTGTAAATAGATTTCTGAAGTACAAGCAGTGCAATATTATTCTCGTGATGTAATTGTGAGTTTACAGTTAAAGGGATTTAAAATTACAGATCTAGTCCTATTTTTGGAGTGGAAAGAAGCAGTTGTATTGTGTGATAAGTTATCTTCCACCAAATGACTTATGGAACTTAAATTAATGTGAAATATAGACAGAGCAAAAAGAAGCTTTACATCAGCAGTTAGATTTGTCAAAACTATAACTTATTATCAACCAAAGTCCTTAACGATTTGACATTACAATTGAAACAACTTTCTTAGAAATAAGAGCAAAGGAAGTGGAATCCAGATACCCATACCTGTGTAGAGTAAATCCCCTCGAAAATTTAAATTTTCAGACAGAGAAAGAATTTCTGGAATAAATTATATCAAAGCAAAACAAAAATATCAATATATTATCATATGAGAGTCAACCAAGTTTGAAAATGCTCTTCCTTTTTATCAATACAGAGAGTGACAGAGTCAGATGTTTCTACCATCTGGAAGCTTCTAGTATCTTGATGAGAAAAAATAAATAAATTGGATACACTAAATCATTATCTTAGCCTCTACCCACAAATTCAGCTTTCTTCACTCATCTATTTCTTTCAACTTGGTCACAATTCTGGATAACATTTGAAATCAAATTGGGAAGGCTGAGATTAATAGAAAAGGTTACCAGAGTCTATCCAAAACATCATAATACAGACAAAGCTCTAGCTTTGAAATTATCAGACATCATCACCCTCTGTTGGAAGAGTCAGCTTATGAATGGCGGAGTTTGGAGATGAATTCCAGTTTGCCTTATTCTCAGAGGCACTAGCTGAAAATAAGCCAACAGCTTACAAAACGCATTTTCCAGAGTTGGAAAGACCTGTGCTTGCAACCTGATTCCATAACTTATTAATAACTTTCTAAATGCATGTTCTCTAATATTTGAACCGAGGTGTCTCCTCTATAAAATGGTTTTGATGATAGGAAAAATAATACCTATTTCAGAAAACTGATTTCATGATTAATTGAGGTGATCATTATAAAGCAGGCCTTGTAGTTTCTAGCACACCACCGACACCCATAAATGGTCCTCTCTATCTGCCATATTTTTCTCTGGTTTTAACGGATTCCTTTACAGAAAGTCTTCAACTTTGGCTTTAAAATGTGATATAAATAAATTCAGTGGCTCAAACTTCATTGCCATCTTTATTAATAAAATAAATTGGGGTTCTTAAAAAATAAATGCAAGGAGGATTTTCCATTTAATTTGAATTTTACATCCAACCTGAGAATTGCAATAGCTCAATATACTTAAAATTCCGTTAGATAATTATTTGAGCCTCTAGTCTAAGAAATTATATAATAGCATTTTTAAATAAATGATAGAGCTAGAAAGGTCATCAAATGAATTTTTAAAGTTCTTTTTGTTATAACTAAAATTCTGACAGTAGAAAGATAAAGCTATTTATCTGAGGTTGCACAGGTAGGAATGGAGTAAACTGGATTTAAATTTGTTTCTCTTGCCACCTATTGAATACTTCCTAATCAATAACAAAATATCATGAGAAAACACACACACACACACACACACACACACATTTAGTTTGTATAATTGTATAGTATTTAATATATGTATGCACATCATGTTTTTAGATTGGTCATCTAGATTTTCTTTAAGCTAGATATGTGTATTTAAATTTAATTCCAACATTAATACTTTTTAATAATTCAACATCTTCTTTAGTTGTAGTTTCAATACATGTCCAAGTTTCAACAGCAAAGCAAAATTTGTATTTACAAATGATTTACAAATGATATATAATTAGATAATTATATTTTAAATAGAAAAAATAGCATGTGTATAGTTTTATAAATTCACATAACATATAATAAAGCACTGATACTTAAAATTCAGAGAAACAAAATAATTTCAAATGAAGTGAATGTCAATTATCCAAAAACTTGCCTAACTACAAAACAATAAGTTGCATTTAAAGCTTATTCAATCAAAGAATATATTATTTTAAAAAGAGATTTTTAAAAATAGAGAATTGTTGCAAGGAAAAAAAAACTAGTTACTTGGTTTATCATTCCTATTTTTCTCCTACTGATGCAAGTTAAGATTTTTCACGGATTACTGATTGAAATAAACAAATGTATAATAACTTACGGATCTTGAGAATACGACACACTTATTCAAACTTCAAATTGTCCAGTTTTTCAAACTATCCAGATTCTAAATTATCTTAAACTTGGTAGATTATGGGTATTTGTGATTAACGACTATGTAGAACTTCATAAAAATGTTTGTAACATGAATAGCTTTATTATATGAAACATTCTGTAGTGAAATTCCCCGCTGTTGCTGAGTCACCTTTTTTTTTTTTTACTACAGTCCAAAGGATATTATTTATAAACACCAATGCATGCCTCCAATGGAAACAGATATTGCAGGTGTTGTATCTGCACCATGGTACTGGCATCTTGAAGTCAGTTCATGCTAAAATTTCAAGACACATATCTACCTAACCTCAAAGATCTAGCTGAATGCGTGTTATACATACATATATTTAACACTAAAGAATTATACAAAACATATATATATATATTGTGTGTGTGTGTGTGTGTGTGTGTGTCTTTCTATATATATATGAGTGTGTATACACAGGCAAGATCAAGAGTAAAAATAAGAATGATTAAAAATACACACAAAATATTAGGCATATAATTTGGCTACGGATTTTCCTACAACTCACGCTAAGAAAGTGACCTTATTTAGGATCAGTAAACTAGTCTGGCCTAGAGCATTAGGTTTACATTGATTAGAACTCCTTGAGACTTTTCATGTTATTCGTGCATAAACTGGAGACAATGAAACGGAAAGCATACTAAAATGTTAATTTTTAGCGAAGTGATGAGCATGTTCAAAAATGAGAGAAAATGGAGACAGATAACATGATTTAAAGTATGTTACCATCAACTAAACTACTTAAGGGTTAATCTTCCTACGCTAGAGTAAATGGCCCTTGGACCCAACCAGAGGAACATCTGACCTAAAGGTGGCAAAGAGCAATCTGTGGGTGTGGATTCCATAGTATAGAATGACAGCAAGTAGCGATAATTAGATCCTTGAACAGCGCGAAGAGCTTGCATGAGGGTGTTCTCTGTTTGATTTCAGCTGTGGTATGACCTAGTTGCCACTGATAAAGAATAGAAATAAATTCTGGCGATTTAAGTTTTATGGTTGTTTAAGACCCAAGTAAATGGGAGTTTATTGCACACCGTCATTATCATCAAGACGCACTTCTTTAAGGGTAATTGTTAATGATGTTATATGAGAGTGTATAGAAAAAGAACTTTGAATTAGCAGTCTACCGCCACCGAGGTGGAGATTTCAATGTCAGCCAGGGTGATTTTAAATAGCATGTGTTGGTATAAGTACCTAATCATAAAAAATTATTATGTACTAAATTAGAAAAATAGGTTCTAAAAAGACAATAGGGTGAAAATACATAAAAGTGGAACTAATAATCACTTATAAATTTTTAATGGCATTACTGCTGTCACTTAGCTTAGTCTACCATTTTTATTTGACAAAGTTCTTTTCAATAAGAGGCATCTGGGATACTTCATTTTAATTACAATTGCTTTAAAAGGTGTGTAAATGCAAGAGAACTTATTTTACCACTTTAACTTTATAAGGGACTTGGAGGAGAATGAAGCTATATCTTTTGAACTCTTACTACTTTAAAAAAAATTAACTATTGATTTTTGAGAGATGGAGAGACAGAGCACCAGCGGGGGGTAGGGGGGTCAGAGAGAGAGGGAGACACAGAATCCAAAGCAGGCTTCAGGCTCTGAGCTGTCAGCACAGAGCCCAAAGCAGGACTCTACACTGGACTCAAACCCACAAACCACAGGGCTCAAACCCACAAATGGTGAGATCATGACCTGAGCCGAAGTTGGACGCTTAACGGCCCGAGTCACCCAGGCACCCTGACTCCTACTATTCAGTCCCACTGTGCTAGGTGTTTGCACACATTATCCTTTTAATCTCTTCAATAAACCTATGAGGAATAGATTATTTTATTACATTGAGATGGAAATTGAGAATGCTCATAATGTAATACAATTTAATTGAAGTCATTCCAACTAGTAAATAAGTCAAGTTGCAAAATCCTGTTCAGCCAGACTTTACATCTCAGGATTTTTCTAGTATGCTGTGTTTTTTAAGATATACAACAGTCTCTCAGGTATCACAGACAAAGACACAGAGACGCAGCTTAATCTGAATGGTACTAGGACTCCAAGAAGCCATACTCATGGAAATGAACCATGGTCATCGTCTTTCTACTCTCAGAGATACATAAATATATCTGAACTCTTTTAAGTTAATCTTAACACTGATTCACAGCTTATGCTCTGCACCCAGATGTATAATCAAGATACCTTTGATAAACATACAAACTTAGACAAGGTTTTATGTTTCTATAACTTCTCTGTGTTGTAACATAGAGATTTAAGACGGCAGAGAATTATATAACTGGGTCCCTAGCTCAGGGTCTGCACAACCAACGTTTATCATGTCCTCTATAACATACGTTGTTGCCCGCAACCTGTGGCCATGACTTAATACATCCCAGGCACTTTTGCACCCAACGGTAGTGTGCCTATTAAAAATCAATTGTGAAGGTTTCAAAACACATGTATACTGGTTGTACACTCATTACCTCAACTGGTAAAGTATGAATGCAAACAAACAAAGAGGAATTGTTGCTATTTTTCTCCCTAAGGAAACCAAGCAAAAAGACTTAGATTCAATAAAGGAAAGTTTCAAAATAAGTGTTCTGAGGAGAAAGGGATCGAGCTAGAGAAGAACTGTCAAAATCAAGAATTGCACTGAGATTATTTTCTAAGTAACTTGAAGCGCTCACCCCAGCTAAAAGAAAGCAAAAACAAATTTAAAATTGCATAATTTTCTTTCTTTTGAATGTATCTTTCTTTTGAAAGAAAGATGATGCAGAACTTTATGCTTAAAGAAAATCACTTGGTCATATTTCACAAGATTGATGTAAAAATGAAATTTTAGATGCTCTAAATTCTTTTAAAGAGGTTTTATTAAAAGACTTTATGATTTTTGGGGGCGCCTGGGTGGCTCAGTCGGTTAAGCATCCAACTTCGGCTCAGGTCATGATCTCGCGGTTTGTGGGTTCGAGCCCCGCATCGGGCTCTGTGCTGACAGCTCAGAGCCTGGAGCCTGCTTCAGATTCTGTGTCTCCCTCTCTCTTTGCCCCTCCCATGCTCATGTTCTGTCTGTCTCTGTCTCTCAATAATTAATAAATGTTAAAATTAAAAAAAAAGAATTTATGATTTTTTATGACTAGATTTCATGATTTTTGACCAAATGTTTATTTTAGTTACATAAGATAAGGGGCTTTTTCATGTATTTTACCATCATTGTAGACATTTGTTGATTTAGCAATTTCACATTTTCCCATTTTTGGCTACATTCTCTGAGTGAGCCACACAAGAAACATGTGGTTACATGGTTGTTTGACTTAAATCTCTTTGGGTGCATGTGCTGCAAATCCTGAAAGGAAAATTATTTTTTTAATGTCTGTTTATCTTTATCATCTTTCCCCAAATCGCTCCTTATGGATTAAAATTGTCATGAATTGAGTTAAATTTAATACACAAGTACCCCTGTAGGGGTAGTCATTTTGGTAAAACCTCTCCGAATACAATTCCTCTCTTCCCATCAGCATCTTGCATATAAAAATGATGTCATTGGATAAATCCTAAAAATAATCAACATTCTTCAGTAAGTGGACAGAAGGACGTCAGGTCATCATCTGTGAAATGGAAGTCAAGAAAATAACAATGGCAAGACCCAATCAGAATTATTAATATTCTGATAATTATGCAAGCTCTGAGTGACCTATGCCATAATAATGTTTATTGATCAAGAATCTGATCACTAAGACCCTTAAATTTTCAATATATAAAATTATACTTTATATGAAAGGCATATTCCAAGGAGATAATATATTCTAGGAGATAATATATCTTTGTAATAAACTTTAACTTATTTTTTCTCTGAATGCAAAAATAAATCAAAATTGAACTATTTAAACTTTTTCCATTTAACATGCTGCCTATATTTTTAAAACCATAATTCAGCTATTTACTGGCTCTGGTTATATAACTTCAAAGTGACTGTAACTATAGATTATTATATATGCCATTGATAACATCCAATATCCTATATTCTTAACCCTTACAGGTTCCCATATTCTCAATAAGCCAGAGCAATGCCAATATCTGGGTCAGGCCTTTATTCTATAAGAAAAACAATGGTCATGTTCACTTTTTGCTACCCTGATGATATACTCAATAGCAAACCAAACACATAAATGTTATTGCCAGTAGTGAACGAATTTGGAGTAAGTTTACCCCTATGTCAAGGAAACTACCTCCTTTGTTTACCTTGTCCAGTTCAGTCCCTATAAATAACTAAGCAAAAGTGTGACCCACAGGATTAATTTCCTATTCCACAAGCATGATACACACAAACCTTAATACTTATATCCAGTGAATTTTCACAGTCTCAATCTTTTTCGGATCTCAAACTCTCTCTTCTCCATTAAGATGGAACTCACTAATCCCATTGTCTGCATAAGGGACTCTCTTATCTCTCTGCTTCTGTTATTCCCTCTACCTGAAGCATCCTTCCTCTCTCCTCTATCAAGTTTCTCCCAAACTTTCTATAGTTCATGTATCCTACTCAGTTTTCCAGACAAAACTTTGCAAATTCAGCTCCCCCTCCCCCCTCCGCCCTTTCTTCTACTCCTACAACATTCCCTCTAAGCCTTATATTGTTTTAGTTCATTTATGGGTCTGACTAGCCAGTTGCTATGGACTCATCTGTGTCCCTAAAATTCATATGTTGAATCCCTAAGTCCCAATGTGATAGTATTTGGAGATATGGCCTTTGGGAGGTAACTAAGGATAATTATGGTATGTTTGTCTTGCTTTTGTCATCTTGTTTTAATTCAGTGTGCCTGTCAGACTTTACACATTCTCATCCTGCATGTCCCTACCACTTGCTATATTTAAACCACAGTAAAATCCTCATTTGCGGTGTTGACCTTGGTATCATTTGAATTGTTTGCCATAGATAGAGAAATGGATTCAAAAATCGTATGCTGCATTTGGTTGTAAAGGAGTCATCTTACTGATCCAAAATATGCCCTTAATGATTTATTTTTTTAAGTTTTTATTTAAATTCCAGTTAGCTAACATACAATATGATATTAATTTCAGGTGTACAATATAGTGATGCAACATTTCCATACAACACCCAGTGCTCATCACAACTAGTATACTCCTTAATCCCCATCACCTATTTAACGCATCTCCCACCGACCTCCCCTCTGGTAATCCTCTGGTAATCACCAGTTTATTCTCTATAGAGAATCTGTTTCTTGTTTTCTCTCTCTCCCTCTCTCTCTCTCTCTCTCTTTTCTTCCCTTTACTTATTTATTTTTCTTTCTTGTTTTCCCATAAATTCCACATATGGTATTTGTCTTTCTCTAATGACTTGTCTCATTTAGCCTAATATACTCTAGCTCCATTTGCAACAACATGGAAGGAGCTAGAGAATATTATCCGAAGTGAAATAAGTCAGAGATTCAATCTTTGATTATGACAAAATTTAAAACACATAATTCTAAATATAAAAGTTAATAATGAAAATCTGACCTATCTTAGAAATCCTATAATACTTTATGTAATTTAGATATGTTCTTATAAATTTAATATGTTCTTATAAAATCAGCAACTACTATGCTCATTTTAAAGTTGTGGGAATCAAGACTTAAAAACAAAGAAACCAACAATACAATACCATATATATATACATATATGTATATATATATATATGTATATATATGTGTGTGTGTGTGTGTGTGTATATATATATATATATATATATATACACAGCACAGCAAGTTTCAAGTTCAATTCTGAGTCCAAATATATGCCATCTTAATATGGTTCAGTTTCTCCAGTTACCTGTTATAATATATGCCCAACAATATTTTCTTTTTTAATGATCTAATAACTGTACCACATTATTATAAAGAAACCCATCCAAAATTTGAAAGATACCTCTTAAATATAAACTATAGAGCCCAGCAATAGATTCACAGAAATATAGACAACTGATTTTTAGTAAGGGCACAAATGGAGTTCATACAAAGGTGATGGTTTTCTCAACAGATGGTGCTGAAAAATGTGTATGTCCTTATGCAAAATAATGAAACTGGACACAGACCTTAAAACTTACATAAAACTGAATTCAACATTATCTTCTCTGGTGGGTCTATCTGTCTATCATCCATCTTTATCTGTCTAGCTAGCTAGCTAGCTAGCTATGATGTATCTGTCTATCATCTCTTCTGACATTCAATAACTTGTCAGTAGGAAGGTCCAAATAAAGACCGGACCAATTTGCCTTCATTTGAGGCAAAATTCATGGGCCATTCCAAATCCATAGGATCCGTGGAAACTTCTGGATTGCATCCAGTTTCTCCCTCTCCTTGTTTCTATCACTCCTTTTCAGGAGTTATTCCTTAGAGCACTTGTGATTATACACCTATCACTCAAAGCTGCTTCAGAATATTTTTTCCCCAGGAATGTGATTTCAGATTAACTAAAGAAAAGACCCTAGAAAATGGGAGTTGGTCCTTGAAAATTGTGCTACTTTACAGAAATATTATAAATAGTTATAAACATTATAAATATTTATAATAAATTATAATAAATAAATATTTATTATAAATAAATTAATATAAATAAAATATATTTTATTTATATATATTTTATTATATAATTATATATATATTGTATATAATATATAATAAATATAAATTAAATATAAATAACATAAATAAATAGTTATAAATATAAATATAAATGTCATAAATAGTAAAACATAGTGAAGGATTTGGAAAGAAGGACATCAAAAAGACTAAAATTTGGAAGCCTATTGAAGCCTAGGAAGAAATTGGTGGCCTATCGAGAATTTGTGATAATCTCCTTGTGTGGACTTTCCTGAGCTAATCCCTACACTTGCGCTTTCAATATCCAAGGAACATAAGATGATTTTGTTTGTTCATATTATTTTGTAGATGATTTTGTTTGTTTCTATGATTTTGTATTTCGTATTATGTTTGTATTATTCTCTTTCAACAAAATAACACTTCAACATTTATGTTTAAGGCTGAATTAACAGTGTTGTCATATCACAGAAGTGAAGCAAGATATCACAGAAATGAAGAAAAGAGTGTCAAGATAGAAGATAATTATAATGCATGATTCTTCACTGGAGTTTATTCATTTTCATTACAATCAATTGGCCATCTTGTTTTTCAATGAGTAATAATTAAATATCTCAATCTCTTCTTTTACACTAAGTAAATTATCATATTTTTCTTGTTCTTTGGCTTCTAATCCACTTTTCCTCTGGACAATTAATAAGAATTTAAAGTACCATATTTCATAAATGTCACTATATAACTGCATATTTTGCCACAAAATAATACAGAGTTTTTGTTCGTTTGTTAGTTTTTGCCTCTAACATCCCTTTCTTTTTTAGATCCATCTGTTTTTCTACATAGTGCTTTTAAATGGACCCGGGGTAAATTTTGTACCTGCAAAGTTTTAATTTACTTTTAATTTTATTTCACTCTCAGACTACTGTCTGCCATTTTCCATATAGCTATGAAATCCATTCCTTTTTAATTAATTGACACTGACTTACCAAAATCATCTTTTACCTTTGCTAGCAGGTTTTATGTAAAATGTACACTAAATATTTTAAGGTAATTCAAATCTACAAATCAAATTTACAAAGAAAGTATTGACTATATATGATGAGTTTATTTTACTGGATATTTGAGGATAAATTGGGCTTTAGATACAAATGATAAAACTGTTGCAAAATGGCTAACTTAAGAAACAGGAATCATATTCTGGCAGACGACAGCTGTTAAATTTTCTTGAAATACAGAACTTCTATAGAAAAGCTAGTATGTGTCTTCCTTCATTGAGGAGACTAGGAAACATGTCCCCAGTAGGTTCATGTGGCCAAAAAGCAGATTCTATTTGAGGACAGTGGTGGAACTGTGTAGTAAAAACAAAAATGGAGTTCAATGGTCCTTCAGGTCACCTTTTCTTTCTTGTTTTATTCCTTTCTAGTCCAGCTTACATATGTTGAAAGTGGGATTCCTGGCTCTTCATGGTAGTTAACGAACAGACAGGAGGAGAAAAGCAAAAAGAGACCACCGTGAAGATTAATCCCAAGGACTTTCTTCACGTGTTAAAAGCCTATTTCTGAATGTGTTACTAAGAAAATGGAAAGCTGTTTCAAAACATAGGTTGAATCTTTGTTCCAATATTCCCAGGGTGAAAAAGCGTTACACCTCTATGTCTGTTTTAATCAGTCCTGGTATTGCCAGGAAGTCTTTCTCCAGAAACAGCAACATTTGGAGTCTTTCTGATAATTAAGAAAGATATTTCTGGAACATCGTTTATAATGAATTCCAATGGCTAGAACAGTGGAGTATGTGCACAGGTTGTACATGTGCAGATACATATGTTCGTACACATCCATGAACTAAAGAAGGAGAACAAATTTCATTTCGGTGATGTTTAACCACTTGGAAACCTCTCCAAATTCTACTTTTCACATAGGGGTATTCAAAATGCTAATGTACGCAAATGTTCATGAAAGCAAAACAAATCATTAATGAGAAAGCCTGTGACCCTGCCATTCTTATATATATTTTTTTTTTCTGAATCATTTTGTTTTTAGAGAATGCATGTTATTTTATTCATGGGTATCTAAGACTGAAAAAGGCTTCAGAAGCCATCTTATTCAATGTCCACTTAATACTAGTTTTTATGCCAACGTGTCTCACCCAGAAAGAAAAATCAGCCCTACTTAAAATGACTCATTCTATATGCCGTTGATTGAAAACATATTCATACCTGTTGTATTTTGGACAAAACAAGAAAGTATTTTCTGGTACCTTCCACATTGTATCCATTATTTAGGATTTGATAGACTACTATTGTTACAAACATACCCTGGATCTAACCCAACAAATGTTAGTTCTCACTCATCTCAAGTCCAATGCCTGTCAGTTGGCTGCTCTCTAGGGCAATTTTATACTTGTTGTGGCTCAGAAATTTAAGCTGCCTCTATTTTACAGTAACTGAATCTCAACCTGAGGCTGCCCTGAGGGCAGTGGCAGTGGAAGAAACAGTGTGAACTTCCACTTGTTTCTAAATGCCTCCTACCAAAAGCGATACCAACTCCCTTTTACAGTCAACCAGCTAGTTTGGTCCCAGGGCTCCAGTCTAACTTCCTGGAAAGCTGGAAGGTTTCCCAAAATCCCCGGAAAGAGAGGAGAGCCCAATATGGTGAGCACATGTAGTTTCTACTACACTGTATATAACGGCAGTGAGATCATGAGTGTTCATGCGCATCAATCTTATAACATTCTAGTTTTCTCATTTTCAAATGTGGGGTAAGAAGGCTGACCCAGACCCTTGCACAGCACGGGTTTGAACTGCACAGATTCCCGTAGATGTGGATTTCTTTACATAAATACAGTACAGTAGTGTAAATGCATTTTCTCTTCCTTATGCTTTCCTTAATATTTTCACCTCGTTTACTTGATTGTAAGAATACAGTGCGTGACACACATAACATACAAAATCTGTATTAATTGATTGTTTATGTGATCAGTAATGTCTGTCCACAGTAGGCTATTAGTGGTTAAGGTTCAGAGGAGTCATAAGTTATACATAATTTTCAACTGCTCAGGGGTTAGCACTTCTAAGCCCCGCACTCCTATGAAGATTAAATAGGATAAGTTATGAGCCTCACATAACTCCTAGTCTGAAATCTAGTAAATGACCAAAAAATGCTAGTTCTTTATTTTTAAGGAAAAGGCCTCATAATTATCGTTTCTTGATAATGAGTTATTTCTTTTTAATTTTTCAATGTTTCTTTATTTTTGAGGGAGAGAGAGAGAGAAACAGAGCATGAGCAGTGGAAGGGCAAAGAGAGAGGGAGACACAGAATCTGAAGCAGGCTCCAGGCTCTGCGCTGTCAGCACAGAACCCGATGTGGGACTCAAACCCGTGAACCTTGAGTTCATGACCTGAGCCCTGGTAGGACCCTCAACCCGACTGAGCCACCCAGGTGGCCCATAATAAGTTATTTCTTGGGACTATATGTTTAAGCACACTTACTGGAAATTTTCTAGTTTCAATTTCACATGGTGCTGTTTCTGTAACTCTTTCAAACAGGAGGGGAAGATCATTCAGGTAAAAAGGGAAATGTATTATGAAATAAAATGAGCCTTTTTAGAATATGCATTGATAGCATTTTTAACTATTTTGTCATGGTAAATTTACGTGGTAAATGAATTAAAGATGGAAATAGATATAAAAATTTTAAAATACAAAAGTTTGATCCATGGTCTTAGAGAATAAATATTTTATTTTTAATTTCATTTAGTATTAAGAAATTTTATAAGCCTGAAACATCCTTTATTCAGAACCACGAATGATATCACTGGTGGTGTGGGCAATTGTGGGAGCAAGTAAATTGAATTAAATATGTGTATGAATATTAAAGTAAATATTACAAAGAAAGTGTGTTTATAGCTGCAGAGTAAGTTACAACTATTTACAAGAACATTTGAAGTATGCGTTCTTATTTTATAGACTGCGTGGACTTTCTTTATTAATTCTTTTAGAAATTACTTGTTTTTACTCTTGTCTCCAGAAAATTATTGTGTGCCTTTTAATTTAACTGTCTGAAATGTTTTTCAAAATACTATTTCACATAATAAGGTTGCCTGATTAATGTCCATTATTATTTAAATTTTTTATTATTTTTTGAGAGACAGAAAGACAGAGCACAAGCGGGGGAGGGGCAGAGAACTAGGGAGACAGAATCTGAAGCAGGCTTCAGGCTCCCAACCATTAGCACAGAACCCTAATGGGGCTTGAACTCACAAACTCCAAGATCACGATCTGAGCTGAAGTTGGACGCTTAATCGACTGAGTCACCCAGGTGCCCCTAATGTTGTCCCTTATTAAATTAAAAGTTTATCAGGTCACATTTGTTTTCTCCTATGACGATGCTGAAAAGACAAAAATGTAAAAATATCCCCTAAATTGGTGAGACCAAGATCTCCTGGACAATGATGTGCCTGACTTAGTAGACAAAGTAGAGTCTGGAAAAAACAGTGCAGAGAGGAGAGAAGGGCACGACACGGAATTTCTCAGGTTTTCCTTTTCCGACTTCCCTGTTCTTATCCCAATCATCCCCCTCCGTAACACCACACACGTTGTTCTTCAATAGTTTTCCTTGGCTCCCCTTTCACGGAGAAATTTCCACGCCTTCGTTATAATATTTGGACAGAATAGACATGGTTACAGTTCCTGGTTTGGGCACAAGTATTGCGAATTCCCAAATGCTCTCCATTGTTCTTAAATAAATTCAACCACTTTCTCGCAGTAACACATATTGAGCTGAGGCAGGGTAAAGAAGAAGCAAAATTCAATAATGAAAGATTGACTTTTCACTGTAGTACTCAGTCTTCTGTGATTCAAATTGCTCGAAAGTACTGTGTATGTCCTTGATCACTGTAAGTACTTCCAGGTCTCTAACAAAATGTTCACAATGTCTATGCCTAAGTAAAGTTTATATCAGTTCTTAAAAGGGGTGTTCTTTATTGAAATAATACGGTTCCCAACCTGAAACTGGAGATCTGAGTTTCATAACACCTAGCAAACACAATTTTAGTATGACAGATTTTTCTTTCCCAAAGCAAAAAAGCCTATTTCTCCTTATTTGAGTTAGGCATAAACAATTAGCATCCTACATGACATTTTATATATATATATATATATATATATATATATATATATACATACACACACTCACATATACATATACATATATATATATATATTTATGGATGTATGCCCATGTTTTATTAACTCTTTCAAGTAACTTTGACTCCCAATTACACCAAATTTTTCTTCCCTAAAACAGAGTATAAGAAATAATCCTTATCAAGGTTCACTGACATCATATGTTATTGGAAAAACCTATTCTTGTTACTACATATATATATATATATATATATATATATATATATATATATGTCTTTTTTAGTTGTATGAGATTTTAAGATTGAATTAGCTTCTCAAAACCTATATTTACTGATGGCAAAACAGGAAATCAACAATTATATAATAGAGTGGGCAGCGTTTTATTTATAGTGGATATTGGCAATATTCAGTGAAAGCTTTTAGCTCAATATTATGTTTCAAATCTGTGTGTTACTGAGTTTCCAGAAAAAAAAAAAATACTCATTAGCATTTAATCAAGAGAGTCCTGGGCTTTTTCCATGCCTCCAAAAACTGTCAAAGTCTTTGTTTAAATGATGAATAAGGTTATAAAGAAAAAACATAGCCTCTTCATAGTTAGATAATATCAAATTTAAAACAGAGCATTAACCTGGATGGTCAGTCTCTGTGGAAAAGAATATAACCCTGTCAAGTTTTAGTACCATTTTAACACTCATTTCAAAGTGAGAAATACAGGTAACACAGTTAAAGTATGCAACATTTAAATCACATAATGCAGGAACTACATAGAAACAAGGAACACTGGTCAATTGATAGTATCTATTCTTTAACCATATAAAATATTTTGTCATTAAATAGAAACATAAAAGCTTATAGTTTGAATATCAGGCTGAGCCCAACTATGTACCTCCTTTTATACCCAAAGTCACATTAAGTGGCAGAATTTAGAGTCCCATAGAAATTGCATATAGTATATATTGAACGGTATGGTGTTCCTCTCTTTTGTTTTCTGTTGGGTCTTTATCACTTAATGCTGGTCAGTTGGAGGGGTCTCCAATCGGTTCTTGGCCTCATTCCACTTATGTCTTGGCTCCTAGAGTCACCTATGTGAAAAGCCATATCACACCATGCATTTCTGTGCTTTATATCTTTCTCTGGTTCCTAACCTTTAAGAATATGGTCTACATACTCTATTATAAAGATCTAGACTATCAAACAGTATATATTACCCATATCATAAGATTCCCTCCTTTAGATCCCTTCCTCCCTTGTATTTTATACTTCAAAGACCCCAAATCACTGCTATTTCCTGACTCACTCCAGACAATGGCTTCCATTCTCTACGATTTTATTAAGCTGCTCTTGCCCCGACTCTGTTATGACATTCTCCTTGTCTCATTCATTAGGCTGCACACTTGACTTTCCCTTTAATATTTAGTTGAAGCGTTAACTAGTTCAGGCAACTCCTCATGATTTGTGCTTCTCTAACTGGGGTAACTTACCCTTTCTAAATATCTGTTTTTAAATTTTTTAATGTTTGCTTATTTTTGAGAGAGAGAGAGAGAAACAGATCATGAGTAGGGGAGGGGAGAGAGAGAGGGAGACACAGAATCTGCAGCAGGCTCCAGGCTCTGAGTTGTCAGCACAGAGCCAACACGGGGCTGGAACCCATGAACCGCGAGATCATGACCTGAGACAAAGTCAGACGCTTAGCGGTCTGAGCCACCAAAGGACCCCTAAATACTTTTTAATTTTTTTTACTGTTTATTTATTTGGGGAGAGAGAGAGAGAAAGAGAGAGAGCAAGCAGGGGAAGGGCAGAAAGAGGGAGACGGAGAATCCCAGGCAGGTTCCACGCTGTTACCACAGAGCCTGATGAAGGGCTCAACCACATGAACTGTGAGATCATGACCTGAGCTGAACACAAGAGCCTGACGCTTAACCAACTGAGCCACCCAGGCGCCCCAATGTCATGTATACTTATTATTGTTTACTAGAGTTGACATTTGTCTTAGATTTATCTTTTTTTATTTTCTGCTTTACAACTAGGTTGATAGCTCCTTGAGGTCTATGCCTCAATTATCTCATTCTTAATTATCCCATTTTGGTAACAATGAACGTCTCTACAACAACATCCTTGATAACCTGGATCCCAGCTTCTGACCTGAGAAAAAAAGATGCTCTTAAACTTTCAACTTTCATATTCACAAATGGACACTCCTTTTATCACAGATCAGTGTATTCTCAGAATGTAGCCTTCAAATTACTAGAAACACTATCTGGTATATTTAATGTAAATGAAGTTCAACACAAAAGGCTTTTTCTCCTCCCAGCATGGGGCTTCATTGCTAAGAAAGTTGTTTCTCTGAGCAGGTGTTTCCATGTGTCAGCTTGCAGGAAGTCACTTAAAACCAAGGGACACGGGGTAGTTTCCATGGAAGCAGAAATTAACCCCTGGCAATCCCATACCTGGTTGACATCTGTTACAGCCTCCATCAGAGATAACAATTCAGGCAAATTACTCTTCTAAAAGACAAACACAATTAAGAGCAGTTATCTTAATAGTCATTTCCTGTATTACTGTAAATGTCCCGTTGTGACATATATTATGTACTAATATTAAACAGCCACATCTAATTAACTTCTTTTTCCAAATCATATTTATTTATTTATTTTTAATTTTAACGTTTATTTATTTTTGAGAGAGAGAGAGACAGAGTGTGAGCAGGGGAGGAGACAAGAAAGAGGGAGACACAGAATCCAAAGCAGGCTCCAGGCTCAGAGCTGTCAGCACGGGGCCTGATTCAGGGCTGGAACTCACCTATGGTGAGATCATAACCTGAGCCAAAGTAGGCCGCTTAACCGATTGAGCCACCTAGGTGCCCTTCCAAATCATATTTCTACCCTTTAAGTGACTATACCACAATAAACTTTGTTTTTTTTTTTAATTTTTATGTAAAAGCTTTTTATTTGAGAGAGAGAGAGAGAGAGAGCTGGAGAGGGACAGAGGGAGAGAGAGAGAGAGAATCTCAAGCATGCTTCGCATTCAGCGTGGAGCTGGAATTGGGGCTCAATTCTCCAACCTTGGGATCATGACCTGAGCTGAAATCAAGAGCTGGACACTCACCCAACTGATCCATCCAGGAGCCGCTAAACTTTGTTATTTTCAGAATGACTTTAAGAATGATATCCATGCTTCCCACTTACTACCTTCTTCTCTTCCCAGGTGTTTTCTACACTTGTACTTGTCCATAGTCTCAGGAAAGATTTCAATGACTTGGGAAAATATTTCAATGTCTTGGGCTGGTGAAGAATACTTCTCCATTGTTTCTGGTGTAACCAGGGAAGTTGGCATCTTGAGAGACAAAGGATTTAAGTGTCTCCATTGGCATCATTTCATTCAGATACCTAAGGCTTGGAAATACTAAAGGCAACCACAAATTTTGTCACCTGAAATTTTTCCTTACTTTCCTCTGGAGCTGACCGGTCATCCAACATTTTTAAAACCCTTATCACATGAAGAATTAAACTTTTGTAGAGCACACAATTGTATGTAAGTATATTCTACATATGTATATGTGTGTGTGTGTGTGTGTTTGTATGTCTAGTCTATGTCTATTTCTATGTCTTTGTCTATGTCTGTCTATCTATCTATACTAACATTACATAAAAGTATATTCTACATCTATATGTGTCCTAAAACATCTATGTTATATATCATTTTCATTTGCTATGATTGCTAATTAACTATAAAAGCAGATGATAAAATAAATATATGGGAATTGTCTATGTAGAAGGGAAAAATATATTTCCTCATACCCACCTGCTACAGTTATCCTCTATACAAAACACATACAGAGTTTTCCTGTACATATCAACATTCCATCCTCTTTCCATCTAGAAAAACCTTTAAGTTAATTAAAGTTCACATTGGCATAGTTGTTTTCAATACAGTGAATGAACTCCATGGAAAAATCAGCTGACATTGAAATTATTTTAATGGCTAGGTTTTCCTCCATGCAAGACTCTTTTCCCCCATGCTTGACCCAGAAATCACCTGTGTGCCATAGAGCTTTTTTTTTTCAAGTCTAGAGATTAGAAACATGGATATTTATTGCAGTTAAGAAACTAGGAATTTCAAAGAGGCAATTTCTGAAAGCTGGCTAAAAAATGACCTCATTCTCCTTCAAGTTTACTGTCAACACAATGCTGTGCTGGCGTTCCAAGATACATGATGTGGTTCAATTCTTTCTGCACGGGCTTCAGGGGCATGTTTCTCAATAAAGAATTGTGTTTGAATGACTGATTTTATTTGTTTCCAAAAGATTGCCCCATTTATAATTCATCCAAGTAGGACAACACTGCTATAAACATAGCAAAATATTTATAATTTGGGATAGTAAATATCACTTTCTGTGCTTTGATAGTTTGGAATGAGTCAAAAATTTTAAGCTCTTCAAAGAGATAGATGGGAATCTATTAGGTAAAAATTCTATATTTCTAATTCCCTCAATGGCCAGTTTGTAGGTTATCGTCTCACCCATTCAAAGTATGCTCTGTGGAAGACTGATAATATATAAAATGATCTTTACCAATAAGAGATAAGTACAAAAATTGAGACTAAGCATTTAGTCTACTAGACTAATAAATCTAATAATTTAACATTTGGATTTGTACTTTGCAATCTGTTTGTTTTCTTTCAATTTTTTATAGTAATTCATTTTTCATTGTATTTTACTGAAGATTAAGTTTGGAAAAATTGACTCTTCACCACAGATAGTTCAAGAAGCACTGAATTAGAGAACACTGATTTTCCAAATTTTTTGAATATTATGCAAAAGCTTCATTTCTGAAAAAGCTAAATGCGGAGCTGCTCTGGATAAAGTGTAGGTAGAGGAAAACTACTGCTCCTCCTTTCCCACTGAGGCAGAAACAGGAGGCTACAGGGGACAGGGAATTAACATCAAGAACAAACCACCAGGGCACCTGGGTGGCCCAGTTGGCTAAACGTCCGACTCTTGCGTTTGGCTCAGGTCATGATCTCAGGGATTTGTGAGTCTGAGATCCACGTCAGGCTCTCTGCTGGCAGTGTGGATCCCACTTGGGATTCTCTCTCTCTCTCCCATTCTCTAATCCTCCCCTGCTCATGCTTTCTCTCTCTTTCTCAAAATAAATAAATAAACTTAAAACTTTTTTAAAAAATTAAAAAAAGAACAAAGAGCATCAAACGAAATGAAGTGTGAGAAATGTCTAAAAATTGTATGCTGGAAGCCGAGCTACCCAGCCTGAGTGGCAAAGCCCGGGCTGTAGACGGATTGGTGACTGCAAGGCGGCCCGCTGACAGTGAAGCTTCTTGTCCTCCCGCTTTTAGGTAATTTGGCCTTAAAAGTACCCGGGGTATTGTCTGTTGGGGAATTGCCCTCCACAGGCCCTCTGGGAAAAGAACCAGTAAGAAAGAAAATAAGGTTCCGCAAGAAATTGTGCGGACTTACGTTTAGCGCTTGCCATCCCCTGTTGAGACTCCTGTACTTGCAAGAAGGGTTAGCCTCATGCCTTTGCCAGCAAAGGCGGCCAACGAAGGAGAGACATATGGATTCGAAAGCCCCACTCCAGCAACTAAGGAGTGTATCTCTGGGCAGAGGTGACTTCAACCCCAAAGCCCACCTGGCCCCTCCCAGAGGCATTCCAGATGATGACTGAACCTAGTCGGTGAAGCTACAGAATGGTTCATTGGTTCCTAGGTGCATGGTCTCTCTGAGAATGTAGGAGGCATGGGTTTCTAAGGCCTTTTCAGCCCCTTTCTGGCACCTCGGACCGAGGCAAACACATTGTTCTTCTGGCCTCATGTGGTTAGGAGGTCATGTCCCTGTAACTGTTCCACTTGAGGTGTTGAGAAATGGAAGGCCTTTCACAAGAACAGCAAAGCAAATGCTTTGTAGATTATAGATAAACGCAGATGCACAATGGAATAATGTAAGAAATTCATCTATAATCAAAGGGTATGCGGGAAAGTTAGGGGAAAATCGCCATGTTATTTCTTTTTTTTTTTTTTAAAGCCTTTTTTTTTTAATTTTTTTTAATGTTTATTTATTTTTGAGACACAGAGAGACAGAGCATGAATGGGGGAGGGGCAGAGAGAGGGAGACACAGCATTGGAAGCATGCTCCAGGCTCTGAGCCATCAGCCCAGAGCCCGACGCAGGGCTCGAACTCACGGACCGCGAGATCGTGACCTGAGCTGAAGGCGGACGCCTAACCGACTGAGCCACCCAGGCGCCCCTTGCCATGTTATTTCTTAAAGGTTGTTTATACATAGGAACATTTTCAAAATTAGGTAATGTTAGAAAAACATAGATGACGTATGCTACAAGGAAACCACTAGCATATATAATGCCACATTTACTGCAACAAATCGGCCCGTTCGACCCACTGCTGTTGTCTGTGTCCATTTTTATTTTAGTTTTTTATTTTAGGTTTTTTTTTATTTTAGTTTTTTATTTTAGTTTTTTTTTTATTTTAGCTTTTTATTTTAGTTTTTTATTTTCATTTTTACTTTTGTTTTGTTTTATTTTCACTTTTTCGCCGACGCCGTTCATCCTTCGGGAACCCCTGGACCTGCTGGAGCTGGACTCCGGCAATTGTAGTGATGGTAAATGACATTTCATGATTATAGACAATTAAAATTATAAATATAACTTATAATTTAAAATATTAAAGAAAGATTAAAAATATATTTTTAATGATTAAAGGATACCCTTGATCAAATCATGCTTAATGTATGCACTGTTCGTAGGTGTTGGACATACACCAAATCAAACATATTGCCTTGCTCTCAAACCCCACTCCTCAAGGCTGTTCATGCCTCAGTCTCTGGAGCTTGTGAACGTGACACTAAATGGCAAGAGACTTGACAGGTAAAATTATGGTTAAGAGCCTTAAAATAGGGAGGTTGCTCTGGGTTTTAAGGATAAGCTCAATCTAATCACATGAGTCTTTAAACTCAGAACTTTCTCCGATTAGAGTCAGGAGAGCTGCAGCAAAGGGGAAGTTAGAGATATTCCAAGAATCAGAAGGATCCAACCACCAACGTAGGAGACATCCACATGAAGAGCATGAGAAGTGTTATGGACTGAAGGTGTCCGCTCAAATTCTTTGGTGAATTCTTCACCTGCCATGTGATGTAGTAGGAGCTGTGGACTTGGGCAGGACTTAGGTCATCAGGATGGATCCTTCATGAATGGGATTAGGGCCTTTATAGAGGTGGCCCCAGAGAGCTCTCCTGTCCTCTTTCTTCCATGTGAGGACACAGTGAGTATATTTATATGTCTGAATGAGAAAGCAGGCCCTCACCAGACACTGAACGTCCCAACATCTTCACCTTGGAACTCTAGCTTCCAGAACTGTGAGAAATAACTGTTCATTGTTTAAGCTCTTCAGTGTATGATATTTTGTTAGAGTAGCCCAACTGACTAAGACAAAACAAATGCAGGAAGCCTCTGAGGAGGAAAGGCTGGCCCTTGGATGACAGAAATAAAGGAAACAGGAACTTCAGTCCTACAACAAGGAACTGAATCTAGTCATCTACCAGGATGTGGTTGAAAGTTGATTCACACCCAGAACCTGCAGGAAGTAAAGCAGCCATATTGACGCTGTAGTATTCACTCTGCAGATTCTAAACACACGACCCAGTCGGGCCATGTTGTAGCAAGACTTATGACCTACAGACTTACAGAACTGGAAGGTAATAAATGTGTGTTGTTGTTTTTGTTTTCAGTTAATAGATTTGAGCTCACTTGTTATAACAGCAATGGAAAATTAATAATGTATCTTTACTCAAAAGAAAGAGCTTATTATTGGATTATCACGGACCTAACACCTTCCCTGAAAACAAGGCCAAAGTATCTACATTATTCATTGAATAAAACTCTAGGTTCTGAATCTTAGCCATTGCATTACTTCAGAATATTCCAACTGTACTATGTTTTCTTTTATTCAAGATCGGCACACATATAATATGCTTTGCATCAATACAATGTCCGTAATTGTGCCAATATGAATAATTTCATTTTTTAATTTTCACTAGAATTATACCTACCTTTTATTCTTTTATTAAAAACATAGTTAGGGGTGCCTGGGTTTAGTTTAGGTAAGCGTCTGACTCTTGATTTTGGTTCCTGTCATGATCTAATAGTCATGAGATTGAGCCCCTCGTCAGACCACACTGGAAGTGAAGCCTACTTAAGATTCTCTCTCTTCTCCATCTGTCCCCCTCCCCCCACCTCTCAAAAAAATTAGTTTATACTAGGCTTTGTGCCAACCATTTTACTAACCTCACCACATTTAATGAGGTATGAAACTTTCATAGCGCTGAAGGAAACTGAATCTGGAAAAGTTACAGAAAAACCCAACCTGAATCTCTGGCCAACATAACGTAAGATGACATTGACAACATTACCCTGTTTTTACTCTGACTGGAGAAGTGTAGCTTTATTCTCTGGTATATTTGTTAATCCAGAGAAGGAAAAAAAGAAGGATAATGGCAGAGTTAATTAAAAAAGCAGTCAGCTATGTTATTTTTTCATCCTATGACTTCATAGACAGCAGTTTCCTTCCTCAGTTGCTGGTGCTATTGGGCTTACCAATTAAGTTATGCAGTAGAAACAATAAGAAGACACACTTAGAATGCTTGAATATATTCAGCTAGAAGACTGAAACAAACATTTATATCTTTGTAAGCAAAATGACAACAAAGAGTAAACAATCTCTATATTCACTGAAAAAGGCTTGCTATTTTGTTGAATTGCAGAGGTAACGTTTCCGTGTTTCATGAAAGTCAATAATCACAAAACTAATCCATGTGGTTGTATTGGGATATTCCAGGCAGCTTCTCTAATATTCAAGTGGCCTTTTCTTATCCTGTGGGGATGGGGTTTGAGAGTCTTAATAGAATTGTGGAGGTTGCAGGGTAGCAATTCTAATTACTAGAGTTAGATTATAAATTACTTCAAAAGTTACTGACATAAGACAACAAGTATTTATTTTGTGCAGGGAGTGAACCAAATGGAGGCCTTATCACCTCTCTTGACCTGGACTCAGCAGTCAGGCAGCATCACTCTTGCCACATCCTCCTGGCTGAGGCAATTACAATGGTCTGGCCAGGTTCAAGGAGAAGAGATGTAGATTCTGCCTCTCCTTGGAAGAGTGTCAACATTACTTTGCAAGAAGAATGCATGGAATAAGATATATACTGGGGCTGTCTTTTGACAACCCTATCTGGCATAGTGGGGAATCATTACACACAAGAGAGGTGCCTGAGACACAGTAAAGAGATTGTTAAAGTCTTTCAACATATAGACTGTATCCAGTAATAAGAAAACAAGTACTAACAAAAACATTGTGGAAATTCATTAACACTGAAACACCATCAGAAAACTATTCCCCCACACCTCCTTCTCATTATGATGCCAGTTTGATGTGCAAACTTGGCTGGGCTTCAGTCTCCAGAATTTCACTTATACAGGTGTCAGTACTGTTAATGAATTTTGAAGATGTTATTGAAGTCCATAATCAGTTGAGGTTAAGTAAGGGAAATCATCCTAGACAATCTGAATAGGCCTAGTTCATTCTTTTGAAAAGCTTTAAGATCAGGACTGAGACCTATCTGATGAAGAAGATAGTCTACCTGTGGAAACAGCATCACCTTGTTCCAGCCTGCCTTTCCTGACATCCTGCTCTAATAGATTTCATCGTGTCCAGCAAGAGCCTATAATAGGGTAAGCCAATTCCTTGTAATTATTCTCTTGATATGATATACATCTCTTACTCATTCTCTTTCTCTGGTTGACTCCTGAGTGAAACATTGAGTAAAAGCATCTATTTCTATTTAGGGCATTCAAAATTGTGAAATTATGATTTTTAACAAGAAATATGTCTGGTCTTTATCCACTGTTCTGGCAAAATGGCTTTAAAACCCTTAGAATTTCCTAAATTATGAGAGTAACAAAAGTACCTTCTGTTATGTTAAGATGGCTTTTGGAAAGCAGGGAAGGATCAGGGCTGGTTGCCAGGAGAACCAACCATGGGATGAGAGGGTAGGAACTTTTAGTCCCACCTCCTTGGGTGGGACTAAGGGGAGAGGAACGGGGCCACAGATTGAGTTCAATCACTAATGGCCAATGATTTAATCAACCATGTCTTTATAATGAAGTCTCCATAAAAGTCCAAAAAGACAAGTCTGTGAATACCTGGAGATTCTGGGAGAGTGATGCACTAGGAGAAGGCATAGATACTCCATACCTTTTCCCCATGTATTGCTGTCTGCATCTGTTTAAAAAAAAAAAAAAAGATATCCAAATGGAGTCACTTATGTTAAGGCCCACATGAACAAATCAAGACTTACTACCTAACCTAAGTGCAGCTTCAAAGCCCCCAGGAATGTCACCTTTAACCAGACAACATGAAATTTCCTGGTCATGACTAGGAAAGTTGCTGATAGTTCTGAGGAGGAAAATCTTGCCTAAAATAATGCATTCTTTGCTAAGAATTTCCTTTCTTCATGTCAGTCTCTGCATTTAAAAGTATTTTCTTTTCTATAGCATGTCAGAGCTCCTTTCTGTTTGCTAGATGGGATGCTGCCCGATTCATGAACTGTTCAATAAAGCTAATTTGATCTTTTAAATCACTCAGTTGAATTTTTGTTGTTTCACACGTCTCTTCCATTTGGCTGTTCTTATATCCTTTTATAATAAACCAGTGATCTAGTAAGTAAAATATTTCTCTGAGTTTTATGAGCTGTTTTAGCAAATCAATCAAACCTAAGGAGAATGTCATTGGAACCTCTGATCTATAGCCTACAGCCAGTTGATCAGAAGCACAGATGGCAACCTGGACTTGTATCTGATGGGGGGAGGACTCTCTCGTAGGACTGAGCTCTTACTCTGTGGGATCTGATGCTGTCTCGAAGAACATAGTGTCAGAATTGGGTTGAATTGTAGGATACCCAGCTAATGTCACAGAGGATTGCTTGGTGCGAGAACCCCCTCACCCAACTGGAATTTGGAACAAAATTATAGTTGGTGGCCAGAGTTTTAACATTTATGCCAGAAACTTTCAGTCTAATGAATAGCACTATTACTCACTTCATACCAATGTTTAGTAATTACAACCAAAGAATGACAGAACATGTCACCATTAGATATCGGCATAGGGATTATTTTCAGCTGAAAACATTTGAGAAGAAGCTAATACAAGAAAGGCTCTCTGCCTTTTGTCTAAAGGTTATGCGTAAATTTACAAAGGTGTCCCTCCTCCCCACTTTACCAGGAAGAGCAAAAAGTAATCAGTAGAGACAACTTAAGACCCTTATCACTTGACAAGGCACTGACTCAGATCTGCATAACCAATCTATTGTTTACTGTGCTTTTTTGGGCCACCTCCCTATACTTAGCCTCCCTGACACCTTTTTTTTGTTTTATTTTTAGCTGAAGATGGACTATAAGCCTGAATTCTAAGTCACCTTGGAGAGTTTTTGCTCATTTTTCCATGGGTATCTCCCACGTATGCCTGAGGTATACATGTTAATAAGTCACTGTTGATTTTTCTCCTGTTACTCTGTCTTTTCGTACAGGCGTTCTAGCAGGAGACTCAGAATGGCAGATGGAAAATTATTTTTCCTTTTCTACAGAGCTAAGCAGAATTAACCTGCTGCCTTCTGATTTTACTTATTCAGTATATATCATTTATAGCACTTGCCCCCAATACTGTGGGACCAAGTAAGCATGTTTGTTGAGTACCATCTAAGAAAAACGTGCTATTGTTCAGCATAACTGCATCTAAGCATATAGGAGAAATTGAAAAGTACACATTGTCTGTAAATTTCATAAAATTAAAAAAAAATCACTGGCCTTCATAGAGACTCTTATTTTACTACATTGTTGACATTTTAGTGGAAACAAAAATAAACACCAAGGATTGTGAGCAATCCACTCTCTCATTTTTTTTTTTTTAAGTTTACTTATATATTTTGAGGGGGAGGGCAGAGAGAGAATCCCAGACAAGCTCCACCCTCAACTTGGGGTCAAGTGGGGGGAGGGGCGCTGGAAGCAGAGCTCAATCCACCATCTTGAGATCACGACCTAGGCCGATATCAAGAGCCAGATGCTGAACCAACTGAGTCACCCTGGCACCTCCAACTCTCTTATGAAGACCTAAGAACTTTGTAGTCTTCATTGCCAAAAATGAACTAGCAATGGTCTGCGGGTTAAATCTAATTTCACCTGTAAAACAAATAAAGTCCTTCCAGATTAGTTCTGAACCCTTGAAGATAGCTGCAGTTTTCAAAAAATAAAGAAATTAAATATTTATTAAAACGTGAAAGAATAGTGCTCTAATATAAATAATATTCCTTTTTGTGAGAATAGCTTTCTAGTCATTCAATGAAAAATATTCTGGCACATTAAATGGTTGCTACAAAATTAGAGTTGTATTAGTACCAGCAAGGGAGAAATGTGGTGGGTTCATAACTGTATTTGAATACATTACCTTGTTGTGTTTTTTTTCAAGAATATTTTTATGATGTGTCCAAATCTTTACTTATTTGTATTGGGTACAATATGATCTTTTTCTTTTTTTTTTTTCTTGCTAAGACTCTCAACATGAGTGCACCATAAAGCATTTGCCAACTGTCCAGCAGATTTGATGGCATTTTAGTGATTGTTTAGTGAAGCAGGGACTTTCTATAGATTTTTACAATTTTACACAGTTACCATATTTCACTGATTAATACAGCTGCCGATGTATCACACACAGCAGGACTGAAAATGAAAAGAGATAAAGCAAATTTGCTGGCCCAGTCAGATGAAGGCTTTTCCATCAAGGAGATAATTTTTAAAAACAAGATTGTCTGAATTTATGAAAAGATAGTCTTTTTGAGACAATTAGGCATAGTTATAAAATACCCGCATCTCACAGTGCACATTTCCTTTCAGTGTACATTAAAGCTCACATTTAAATCTTGTTGGTAACCTTCACTTCCATTTATTGTGGTAGCATTGCTTGCTTTTTGATTTCCAATGGCTCCTTATTAAAAATATTTTTTTTTATTTTATATATTTATTATGTAGATATACATACCGGTGCCAATATTTTATGCTCTTTGCCCTTTCTGTATTTCTTTCATTCCCTTTTCTTCTTTTTTTTCACCAAGAACTATGCACATTTTTTCCCTCTTTCTACTTAACATAAGAAAAGGAAAGGAAATGGGAAAATATCTTTTTCTGCTTTTATGGTTTTTTTTTTTTTCTAAATTCACCGTAAAACCCGGGATTAAAAGTCTGTGCAATTAACATGTCTTGTGTTTCATTTTATGTCAAAGAAACTATATCGTCTTAAATTTCTTAACTTTGTTTTCCATCACGGGAGTATTTTCTCTGCAATCGTAACTCACATGGCTAGAGACCATTTTTCCCTCTTTCAAGAATTTTGCAGAGTATTGATTGCCCTGTTAAATACTGATTAGCTAAGCCATGCAGGGACATCAAAAGAAGACCCCCTTTTACGTTAGAGTGGCTGTCACGATGAGATCATTCAGTTCTTAAAGGATTAAGCATGCTTCTATCTGAGGCTATTTCTACAAGAATGCTACAAAATTAGCTGGGTGACAAAAAGTAGGATATTAAAATTCAATGTATAAAAATAGGTTTATTCAACTTTCTTTTATCCTGTGATGAGAAAATAAGGATTTTCTGGCTTTCTAACAAGACGGGTTTGACAAATAATGCTTCAAAACTTTCACTACGGATCGACCGTCAGTAAATATTTGTAAAATATGATGGTTTTTGAAGATAAGTAATTTTTCTAAGCAAAAACAAAGAGTTTTTATTTTTAATCCACATAATTTTGAAAATCCTTTTTTTTCTAATAATATAAAAAGTAAGAAGAATAACTAAAAGCAAGTAGTTTATTTATTTAGATCCAGTCATTCCATAATCTGGATAATTATTAAATATTGATCTCTGTCAAAGGGCCATGCCAGAAAAACATGGATTTAAATCTTTTTTTGTACTTATCTACACAGCCCTGAGATTTATACTCACTTCTTAAATCTGCCCTCTGAAAAATCTGGGGATGCAATCTTGTGGAATTTTGTGATAACTGGACATAACATAAAAATGTATCTGGCAGGTAGCCGATATTCAATAAACTGTTGCTATTCACTCATGTTATAGTATTGCTTAGAATTAACTAAGTTATAACTTTATTTACATTGTATTTTATAATAGTAACAACATATTTTACTGACGAAACTTTACTGTCTCTTATTGAATCCACCAGTCATTATTTACCCTGTCTTTGATAATTCTATCTTTGTTAACATTGTATAGCATATAGATCAGTTTTTTTTTTAAATAATTACATTTTCTTTTCTTGTCGCACTTCTTTATATTCAACTATGGTTGATCTTTGTTCACAACATGTTTGGGACATTGAGTGGCATTTCAAGACACTCTTGGCAGTATATTTTACAGATCTAGAGCACATATCCTGTCAGAGACTTTTTCCTTAATATTAGCGAGTTGTAAAATAATTTGGTCACCGGTCTTATGCTTCGTGGCATTTAAAATATCTTAAAACTTAATTTCAATGTCAGTATACCAATACCTAGGTCAATGATGTGCCTCCCCTGAGCTCGGACAGGACACTGTAAAATAAATGGAGCCTTAAGTAACCTTTGTCAAATGGCAGCAATTATTTGTTTGAATTGTTATTTCATTTAAATTTGCGTGAACTTTTAAGTGATTACCCACATATTGTCTCTGGACAGATAAAATTAAAGACAATGTGTAGAAAATTTATCTGACCCTATCGTGTGATCGGCAGTTAAAGTCAAAACGCAGCCTTGACTTCGCAAAAGGCAAGTATTTAAAACTTTAATATTATCAATGTATAGAATTTGTATTTGCATGCTATGTTTATAGAAAACCTCTCTAAAGCAAGAATTCAGAACATATGAACATCCGAGGACATATAATTACATGCAATTTTCCTTAAACATGCATTTAGCTTAAGAGAGGGCTATAGTTTTCATCACTTCTTCAGAGGAGACTGTAACCCCAGTTAAGTTACAAATCATTGCTCTTAGGGCAGTTTAGAGCATTTGGGAAACAAATGAATAACCAAGTGACATTTGCAGTGAAAGTATCTGAAAGTAACACGGCAAAAGTATCTGAGGTATTTTCAAAATATAAGTATCTAACTCACTTGCCTTTCTTAAATTTACTTCTCTTAGTTTCGTGACATGGAATCCTTTTTATTGCATCAATATAAGTAACCTGCTGCCCAACTGAGATGAGTATTAAATTATTCTTTTAAATTAATGTCATTTCTATTTAACATTTCTGAAGTTTAGCTAACATTCAAACGAAGGGATGGATAGTGGACTATGGGACATTAGTGAGAATTCACTTTGAGCATCTTCACTGATGGAATAAATGTGCAAAGTGTGCTGACACAGCCACATCTCCCTCCCACTGCAGATAGAAATGCCATGATTATGAGCGGATTGAAATGGTCTGGGGAGTATTTCACTTGGTTCCAACAGGGGTTTTCAGACTACATGAGCCATTTGGGTTTCACTGAAATGTATAAATACACTGCCTCCTATCTTTCTTTCTATGATTTAGAAAAATTCAGCTCTATTCTGCGCCACCCCCAGGAAAGTACTGTCATTTATTTTTCAGATGGCATTCCAACTGTATTCTTTCTGCATTTGGGGTGCTCCCATATTATCAACTCACACTCTGAGTATTTGCAATTAGATGTAAGGTATGCATTTCTTGCTGAGATTGGTAAAAAGCAAAATCAGATGTACTGAAATCTGCTTTTAATTGATTATGCCCAGTTTTTAGTCATTATTGGTTACTTATATTTTTCAACTACTAACTTCTTCTCAAACTTAGAGTAAAATCAATAAGCAATGTATTGTGCATGCTGGTTCCCAAGACCCATGCCCAGAGTTTTAATGGCAGTCACACATATACATGCAAACACACACACACACACACACACACACACACACACACACACACACCACGATGCACATACAAGTCTCTTTTAGTTGTTATGTCAGTACCTGGGGAAAATGTAAAAATACAGAGTAAGAAATTAAAAAAGTAAATAAGGAAGAAAGAAAAAAAATTGTGCATACACAAAAGATAGCCAAATTATAAGAACACAAAAAGAAAGCTGCCTGATGTATAAGACAAGGTTTCAACAAGAAACATTTCATCCCAAAGTGTGCAAAAGAAGAGACTGATGAAGGGACAGTTTCCTGAGCTATGGGCAGGGATAAAGGACCTGACAAGGAATGGTGAGATGTCCAGACGCTAGCAATAGAGGGAAGCCCTTCCCCTTTCTCGGCCCAAAGAGAAGAGAGAGAGAAAGTGGTGTTGTTTGGGCCTGGTGAGAAGCTGTCCTCATGGAAAGCAAAGCAGGGAAAGGACTGCTTTGGAAAAACTCCCTCCACATTCTCCCCTCCCATTCTTCTATTTACTGCTGGTACAAATGGCAGCCACCTGGAGGGCCTATGTAGTGTAAACCAGGGGAGTCAGCCTCCTGGACACAGAACAGGCCAGAAAAGGATACAGAAGGAATTTGAAGAGTGACCAGTGCACTTGAGTCTATCCCATTAACACTATGTGTGTATGTCTGTGATTGCATTCGTTAACATCCGTTTAATTATTTATTAAGTTTATACTGATATCTATTGATGTCAGCAGTACTATTCTAGGTTTTTAGATGTAGTGATGGAAAAAAAATACGAACACAACGAGGCCTGTGGACCCACAGAGCTTACATTCTAGTGAGAGGCAGGTTCCGATGGCAATGAACACATAAACAGACAGTAATATGTGCTCTGAGGATGACTGCAAAAGGACAATGTGCTAATACTGAGGAAGTGACATTTAAGCTGAAATCTAAAAGGTAATTAGGAGGCATCCTGGGAAGTTGAGAGAGTAGAACGTTCTAGACAGAAAGGAAAGGGGAAAATAGAAAGGCCCTGAGAACTCAGCTTCTGAGGCCAAGGGCAATGGAGTAAAGATGGAAGGGTGGGGGAGAGTGGTGGAGAGGGAAAAGGGCCCGTAGGAACAGCATAGGACAGTTTTAAGACCTACAGGGCCAGTGAGGATCGGCGAGGAAGAAATAGTATGATGTGTATGTGTCTGATATGTGGCCTTCATAGATCTCTTTGGCTGTGAAGGATCTTATAGTTGTCTGCAAGAGAGCCCTGGGGGTTGGCACCAGAGTGGTCGTCACTGATGTAGAGAAGCAAGGGAAGATTGAGTCTGTGTTTGGGAGGTTTAAAGGGTCAAGAAGAGCGTGAAGGATGATGTAGATGTGTTCGAATAATTCTTTGTATTGTTTGGCACTACGTCAAATAAGCCTTGTTAAAATCCCCACCGGAGAATGCTGAAAGAGAGTAAATTATAGATTTACTGCACCAAGTAAAAGCTTCTTTTTTTCCTATAAAAGAGGGTATGGTATAAAGCATGTCTATATTGGACTTCCATTTTGTTTCTACCATCCCTGAAGGCCCTCATGACCAGGTGCCACATGTCGGGTGCTCTCACAACAGAGACGTCAAGTGCAGTTACAGGAAGGGCAAGGGCACGGAGTAAAAATCCCCAAATATAATCCATTTTTCACCTGTGTTGAGCGGATACAGTGCTACTAGATGGAGATGCCACGATTAATCTTAAGTGAAGCCATTCTCCCCCCTCCCAGAGCACACAGCCAGTGGAAGGGAAAGACTCGCGAACTAGAAATGGTCTTGAATATGTCATGTACGCTCCTTGCTGGCATCATGCTCTAACTGTGCCTAAAATCCCGCTATCCATAGATCATCACTGACAACGTTCTTCTGCCTTTATTTCCAATATTTGTATGCATATATACAACACTTTCTCCGTAAAAGAAGGATCATGTTATATTTACTTGTGTAGATTTTTCATATGTAACATCATATCATGATCATTTTCCTGTGTTAGCAAACAGACTTCAAAAACATGCTTCTAATAGCTGCATATTTCCCAAACCCTATAATGGTGAGACTTACTTTTTTCTCATTAAAAAAAAAATGAGGTTTAATTTACATATGGTGAAATGCACAGATCCTAAGTGTTCAGTTTGATCCATACTAACAAACAATGCGTGTACATAACCCGTATTTCTATCACAGGTAGAAGTTTCCCTCGGTGCTCCTACCTGATCTATTTCCATCATCTCAGAAACAACCCCTGTTCTCATTTCTATTACTATAAATGAACTGTGTCTATGCAAAGCTTCCCAAATAGAATTATACTATGTTCTCTTTTTGTGTCTGTTTCTTTCACTCAGAATAATGCTTTGAGATCCATCCATGTTGTTATATGTGTCAATAGGTTTTTCTTTTTTAGTGTTGACCACAATTTTATTGGTGACTGATCCACTTTCTACTAGCCATATTATCCCAACCCACCTTCCCTTAACTCCCAACCTGAACACTGGCAGTTAGAACCAGCAGCAATCTCTTCAAAGATAGTCCCTTCAGAGGCAGGAAAATCTGTAAAATATGTGTTTTTACCTCTGTCCTGTTCTTTTTTTCTTAACGTGTATTTACTTATTTTGAAGGCGCATGAGTGGAGGAGGGGCAAAGAGAGAGGGAGAAAGAGAGAATCCCAAGCGGGCTCCATGCAATCAGTGCAGAGCCCGACTGCAGGGTGTTAGCTCATGAAACATGAGATCATGACCTGAGGCGAAATCAGGAGTCAGACCCTTAACCGACTGAGCCACCCAGGACCCCCTACCTCTGTCCACTGGTCAATGACAATGTCATCTACTGTTTGTTGGGACTCTTCTATCTGTATTATTCATGTAATGGTTTAATGTTATTGTACATACCCAGCCTCTGAATCATAAAAATCTTATTTTCTTTTTATTAGTCAGGGATCTTCACAGGAAAAAAAAATAATAATAACAACGAGCGTATGTGAAATGGGTGGTGGGGGATGCACAGACAGATTTTAGAGAATCGGTTCACTTGCTTGTAGGCATGCCTGTAGGCTGGAAAATTTGCAGAGGTATTTCTGTTACAGTCTGAAGATAACCAACTGATTGGATTAGACCCATCCACATTACAGAAGGTAAGATTCCTCACTTAAAGTCAAATGATTATAGATACATCACGCCTAAAAAATACCTTGACATCTAAATCTAAATCTAGATTAGCGTTTGATTAAACAACTGGGTATTATAGCCTACCCAAGTTGACATATAAGACTAACCATCATAGAATTTGATAGTACTGCTATATAAATTACAAAATCTAAATGTCCCAGTATTTGTTTAAATACTCAGTGTTTTCATTAAAAGCCTCTTTATATGCGTCTAACATTTTCTCACAAATATTGCTGTACCGTAGTTCATCATTTAAGATGCAAATTTGCCAACTTGATTCTCACACACAGACACACACCAAATCCCAGGCCACTTTGGGAAGGAGCGAGAGGAAGCTTTTAATTAAAAGGGCACAATTTTGGTTATAGAAACTTCTTCCTTTCATGATTCAAAAGGAAAAAACGTCTCTCTGGAACGATTAGTAGAGATGAATCTTTAAAAATGTCTTGATTGACTACCTCCTCATATTTAACTATGCATCTATATACCTTAGTTTTTTAAAGATGATTCTTACACCTTTATTTTACTTTATTTTTTTTTTATTTTATTTTAGAGAGAGAAAGAGAGAGGGTGAGGGAGGGAGGGAAGAGAGTGAGGGAGAGAGAGAATCTCAAGCAGGCTCCGTGCTCAGCACAGAGCTGGACATGAGGCTCAATCCCACGACCCTGGGATCGTGACCTGATCTTAAATCAACAGTTGGACGCTCAACTGACTGAACCACGCAGATGCCCTTACACCTTTATTTTAAAAAGGGTAAAATTCAACTTGTGTTTGTGTTCTCCCTCTTTGTTTGTCTGCTCATAGATCTCTCTCTGGATATGAGCATTGATGTGTTTGAATCTTGGCTCAGTCGGCCCTCCAGCTCCTCTGAGGTCTGTTTCTGAGCAACTATAAAGCACTGAGATACTCTTCTCTACCAGAGTTTATTGGGACCATGGGAATATGAGAGACAAAATATTTTGACAGATGTAGCATCAATCCCAGACCAAACAGAGTTCTGGAAGTCAGCGTTACTATGTAACCAAAAGCTAAAATAGGAGGCCATGACTTTTTAGTCAGTTTCACCAGCATTAGCTCTGATCATTGTACTTCAGTAGCAGGCAAAGTCTCAGCGTCCAAGCATGCAGCGTGCCTGACAGCATTTAAAATGCTCTCACTCAACATCATGCTGAACCGATCATATACAAAGAATGAAAGACAGGATCCTCAAAGAGCAGTTTTGCGATGAGTCACAGGCAAGTGATTTTAAACAGCAAAAGGAGAATTTCTTCCGAGATTCACTAGCACTTGGTTGGTATCGGCAATTGAATGGAGGGGTGGGGATAACGACCCTGACAGATGAGATTGGCATCCAAATTCTAGATATTAAATTGCCCTAAATGGGCAAAATCTTTTGAAGACTCAACCAAAAGCCTGTGAGCAAAGGTTCAATATTCTAATGCAGCTGATGTAAACTCACATTCCTTTTGATGTTGTTGTTGTTGTTGTTATTTTTTTTATTTTAAGTACACCCTGCACCACAGGTTGGGGCTCAAATTCACAACCCCAAGATTAAGAGCTACGTGTTCCACTAACTGAGCTAGCCAGGTATCACTAAACTCACATGGTTGGAGGTTTTTTTGTTTTGTTTTGTTTTGTTTTGTTTTGTTTTGTTTTGTGTTGTTTTGTTTTGTCTTGTTTTTAACTCATATTCCTAATGTGAAAACTTTGGTCAGTATCTTGTCAACTAGGAACACGAAGAATATCAAAGCCAGTCCATGTGCATATCACTTCTGAATAATGGCTCATCACTGACAGAACAGAGTGGAATGACAGAGACTTCTGGATAAACTATAACACAGATATAACACAATTCTTGTTCTCTATCGGTGGAAAAATGTTCTCGTATTTTAGGATTGAGAATAACATTAAGTCATGTAGCAGTGACAGATCAGTTTCTTTATTTGTTCAAAAAATATTCTGGAATGCCAGACAATCAAATGAGTTAGTATTACAAAGGATGGGAAAACACTTGTGTCCTTGTCTGACCCCACAAATATGCAAGCACAAATAAATCTGTTTGTTGTGACTTTGTTATAAGTTACAGGAGATAAATCCTCTTGGTCAAATTAGTTCATGTGAAGGTTATATTATATCTTCTAGGACATGACAGTCTAATGGGCTGAGAGATCTACAGACCTGTGACAAAATTGATTACTACATGGAAAGTGGTTTATCACATCCACATAGCCCAGTGGGCTATGAAATATGCTTCAAGTAAATATTTGTCTGATTGGTAGTAACCCATCATTCCACACATGTCTAAATTATTTTTGATAGTCTTTTAAAAGCTACGTTGAAAATATCCCTCTCAAATATCTATTTTATGTGATGTTGGTGAATAATAGAAGCTATTTCAAGCAATTTCTGAGTAAAAAAATAAAACAAAAGTCAACATCTAAGTTAATTCTAAGAATTGGTTTACTATTATGAGATTGTTGCTCTAGACTTGATTTTTTTTTAAATTCCATTTCCTAAAAAGAAATCAAACTGAAGAGAATACTTCAATTTTATTTATGTAAATTTTCACTTTGTTCTTCTTTGACACAAGTAGGCAAAGGAGCCTTTATATCTGTATTTAAAGAATATTAGCAACAACTGAGAAAACACAAAACACAATAAATCAGTCATCAAAATGTTTTTCTTTCTTTCTTTCTTTCTTTCTTTCTTTCTTTCTTTCTTTCTCTCTTTCTTTTTCTCTTATAGATCTTAGCAATTATAACTGTGACTCACAGTTCAGGGAAGTGATAAAAATCTGTGTGACACATTTTGTAAATTTGCTTGATTGGGATTATTATCAAGATCAGATCATGCATTCAAAGACAGTTGTCAGAAGAACCTTAGGGAAAATGTCTCTCGTGTTTAGAATAAATGTGTTTATTTCTGACTACTGTATTCCTATGATCTTCTGGGAAAGGTTTCGGGTTAAATCCTAACTAGTTCCATAATAAGAGTGTCTTTTCAAAAACAAAAGGCTGTTCAGAATTTCGAGAGGAGCTGCTAAGGAGAGCTTGCCTGCTACTTTAAGATTCAACATTATTTTCTAGATTTTAAATGACAAGCATACATTTGAAGAGGAAGAAGTAGGAATTTCAATGCCAAAATCTGACAGTTGAAAACATGTATCCTAACAAGAATGATGCTCTATAATGTCAATTTTGAGAAAGATTAGAAACCACATACAGTAGCCCAAGAAATCTATGTGCTTTCCATGTACTGTTTTTAATGGAAAGAAAGTGTGATTAGATTGTATAGAATTGAAAGGACACGCTTTTCAGATCAGGATGGTTAAAATGATTTTAAAAAGAACTGTAATAAAGTATGCATTTTTGATTGAAATGATACTTTCAGTCACATATTTTGTTGTTATCCTATACTCCTTTCATTTACTCTCATTTCATTTTGCTACTCTTGCTAAACCCTAACCTGGGAAGAAGCCCGCATTTTGCCATGGTGGATGTGACTGCTGCTTGAATAAGTCATTCAGCAGCACTTTTAAGCCTCAAAGTAACTTAAGGTATCTGCTTCATTTGGGAACTCAATACTGTTTCATCTATCTTGTTCTCTTTTAAACGAGCGCACTCTGGTGCTTTCCGCTACAGTGAATCCACACATTTTCTATTCTCCTAAACCTCTGACCACTGCCTTTGCCTCTCCTTCCCAATTCTATCCCCTATTATAAACCATAGGCTCATTTCTTATTTAAAAAGAAGGCATCTGTCAGAAAGCACTTAGACTCCAACTACAAATGTTTTTGCGACATGCATCTGTCTCTTTCTCCGTCCTTTTTTTACTTGAGGAGATGCAACTTTTTGAAAGAATCAGAGGAAATAAACTTTAAAATTGGGAAGAAAAGAGGCTTCATAAGTATAATGTTATTAAATTTTCTCTTTCTTCCTCTTCCCTTTCCTCCTGTCTCTCCTCCATTTTCCTTCCAGCCTCCATGCTTTTGTATTGTTGGAAGAAATGAATCCTATTATCAATGAGAAATAAGCAAAGGCAACATCATTACTTTATTTAATTATTGCCATTGCAAACAAATTTGTTAGCAGTATTTCTATTCAAGACATCTTATTATCCGGCAACTAACATAGAAGACAAAAGGCATTTATCTATTTAAATGGATGGAATGAAAATGACATGAACATGGCACAATGATGAGTTCAATGTTGACATCATAAAATAAACTGTCTACAATTCAATCATTCAATAATGTAAAAATGTTGTAGGAAATTTATTACTTTTAATACAAGTGTTTGGTGAACACATCATCCTGTAAGACTTTTTATAGAAAGAAGGGTGGCTAAATTACTTATAGATGAAAATCAATATGTTACTTATATGACATACTTGAATTTTTGGCGAGCAGATTACAAATCTACTTAAGGTAGTTTTCCAAAATCAATAGCATACTTATATTGAGTACTTACTTGATGCAGAATTATGGGTAAACTCTCATTTTGAATAGCAGGTCAAGAAATTGAGAATGAGCTAGGAAGAATGTCCTAGTCTCTCAAAATATTCTTCTTATACTTTTCACTCATGACCTATATGAATCTACACATCATTCCCAGTTTCTAGAATGTCATTCTCTGTCCTACATCTGGGCACACACACACACACACACACACACTCACACACACACACACACACACACACACGTGTAACTCACTTGCAAAAGCCAATTTTACTCACCTCAAACATTACTTTCTTTAAAATGTTTAATGTTACTATTTATTTTTGAGACAGAGAGAGAGATAGAGTGTGAGTGCGGGAGGGTCAGAGAGAGAGGGAGACACAGAATCTGACACAGGCTTCAGGCTCTGAGCTGAGAGCACAGAGCCTGAAGCAGAGCTCAAACCACGAACCATGACCTCATGACCTGAGCCAAAGTCAGATTCAACCGACTGAGCTACCCAGGTGCCTCGACCTCAAACGTTATCAAGAAAAATTCTCCAAAAAGAAACCTACATTGACTGAATTTTGTAGTATTAATTTTACATTCTTCTAGAAAAAAAAAGCTTCATATATCTTAAAAGTATCCTATATATTATTTCACTTTCTTTTCTACTTGTTTTTGACATACCTGCCACGTATTATAATTTAAAGCCCACACACATAAGGAATTGTTTAGCTTTTTTGTATCCTTGCTAATTTCCTATTACTTCTTACTACTATCCATTGCTGAGAGTGGGGTGTCAAAATTCTGAATTATAATTTTCGGGTTGTCTACTCCTTTCATCTCCATCAGCTTTTTCTTGATTTATTTTGAGGCTCTGTTTTGTGCATGTAATAGGATAGTTACACATTAGGATCCTTATTGATTGTCCATTTTTATCAGCATGTTATGTTCTTTTTGTCTCTAGTAATCATTTTTTCCTTTGAGGTCTACTTCCTCTGGTATTAATAATAGTCACTCTTGCTTTCTTAACAATGTTTATATGATACATCTTATTCCATTCTTTCATTTTCAATATGCCTATGCCAATGTTCCAATGAGTTTGAAGTTTCTTATTGACAAGGTATAGTTGGTATTGTCTGTGTGTGTGTGTGTGTGTGTGTGTGTGTGCGCGCGTGTGCATGGAGGGAGGGAATATACCTTGCCAATTTCTGCCTTTTAATTATTGTAGTATTTAATTTTAGGATAATTATTGATACATCAATTAAATCTGCCTTTAATTACTTGTTTTCCGGTTTATGTGCTTCATTGTTTCTCCTTTTTGCCTTCTTATCATTTACTTGGACATTTTTTAGGATTCAATCTTTATTTATTTCAATGTGTTTGAGTATATCTTTTTGTAAAATCTGTAGACATTTTCTGAGCATTACGATATACCTATGTGACTTACTAAAATCTTATTGGTATGAACATTTATCATTTGCTTAGGTCCCTTCACATTCCCAAGTTTTAAATATAAATTGATGTTATAATTGTTACAATTATCAAATACAATTTTTAAACTTATGAGTAATATAGCCTATTCAATGTGCCCATATTACTGTTCATGCTTCCTTCTTGATGTTCCAAGACTGTTTTATCATTTATTTCTTGTCTGATAAACTTCTTTTAGTCAGACTTTAAGAGTAGGTCTGCTATTGATATATACATAATATATAATTATTACAATATATATTATATAGTATCTAATAATTATATAACTAAATAGAGTTTGTTTTTATTTTTTCTTCTTTTGTGACGAATATGGGTTCTTTTGCTGGATATAGAATTTGGGGTCAATGGTACACTTTTTTCAACACTCGTAAAATGTTATGCCATTTCTTTCTTGCCTCCATGATTTCAAATGGAAAAGACACTGTCATTCAACTTGGTGTTTCCCTATGGCTAATGTATTTGTTTCCAAATTTGCTTCCAAAGTTTTTTTCTGTCTCTTTAGCTTTTGAAGGTTTAATTAGGATATGTCTTAGTATGGTTTTCTTCAGATTTATCCTAGTTAGGATCCACACAGCTTCGTGAATCTATATGTTTATGTCTATTGTCAAATTTTGGAAGTTTTCAGCCACTTTGAAAAATACTTTTTCCATTCCATTCTCCTTTTCTTTTCTTTTCTTTTTTTTTTTTTCTTTGAGGAGTGGGGGCAGGAATTCTGATGATACAAATATTGGGTACTTTGTTAATATCCCACAGGTTTGTGAGGATTTGTTTTTTTTTTCCTGTCTATATTTTCCCTCTATTATTCAGATTGGAAAAACTCTATTGCTCTGTCTTCAAGTTCATTGATTATATCTCCTGTCAAATCCTTTCTACTACTAAGCTTATATAGCAAGTTTTGTTCTTTCTGCTGTTGTTTGTTTTAAAATTTGTTTGCTTATTTTTATACTTTTATTTCTTTGCTCAAGTTTTCTATTTTCATTTGCTTTAAGATAATTTATAGTTTATTGCTTAAGAATTTTTATAACAGGATTCCTGGGTGGCTCAGTCAGTTAAGCGTCCAACTCTTGATATCAGCTCAGTCATGATCTCGCAGTTCGTGAGTTCAAGCCCTGCATCAGCCTCTGGCTTGATAGCTTGGACCCTGCTTATAATTCTCTCTCCATCCCTCCCCTGCTCTCTCTCTTTCTCTCTCTCTTTCAAAATAAATAAATAAACTTTAAAAAATACACTTAATAAAAAGAAATTTTATATCAGCTGTTTTCAAATCTTGTCAGAGAATTCCAATGTCTGATTCATTTCAGTATTTGCATTAATTCATTGTATTTTCTCAACCTAATCGTGAGTTTCCTTGTTCTTGACATGATAGGCGATTTTCAAATGTGCATTTAAAATTTTGTCTGTTAGCACACTTTGAGTCCTATTTAAATGATTTTTTGGACCGTCTGGGTAGCTCAGTCGGTTAAGCAACTGACTGGCTCAGGTCATGACTTCATGGTTTGTGGGTTCGAGCCCCACACTGGACTCTGTGCTGACATCTCAGGGTCTGGAGCCTGCTTCAGATTCTGTGTCTCCTTCTCTCTCTGCCCCTCCCCTGCTTATGCTCTGTCTCTCTCTGTCTCTCAAAAATAAATAAATGGTAAAAAAAAAATTAAGAATAATAAATAAATAAATAATTTATTGTAGCAGTCTGTCATTCTGGTTATGTTTAGCACACAAGTCTTTGCTTAATGACAGCTCAAATGACAATTTAATTTTTAGAACTTTGTTTTGTTTCATTTGCTCTGCGTGTTTATCTGCTGCTACTAAGACACCCACTAAAGCACACTAGTCATGTCTCAGGGAGTAGAAAGTCTTCCAAGGGGCTCTCGATGGCAAAAGATATTTCCCATTCTGTGGGAATGAAGAGCATCTTCTTGGCCAGGCACCTCTGAATATGTTTGATATGTGATATAATGACCCTACGTTGGCCACTTCTGTTGTTTCGTTGGGTTTAAGGAAACATCAACCTGGGTCTTCTGTTGAGTGGGTAAGATTCCCTGCCAATATACTTTCTCTCTAGTCCTGGAGTACCTACTGGTTTGTCTTTTCTTTCTTTATTTCAGAGTTTCCTTTGGACTTACGGTTGCACTTAGTGGAGAAGAGCAGGGAAACAAATCTCCACCATCTTGTCTAGACCAGAAGTCAGCCTTTTTTTATGTGAACACTTAATATCAGAAAATTCTTCAGGTTTCTTATACTTAGTGCTTGAAGAGAAAATTTCTCTAGAAAACTCATTAAAAAAAAACATCTTTATATCATTCAAGTTTCCATGAAGAAAACAGAAACCACACAAGCTTTTAAATATAGGGAATTGGTTACACAAGTTTTGCATGGATGCAAAGAAATAGGGAAAACTGAACTGTCAGAAAGACATTAAATTAACAGTATCTGCTATCACTAGAAGAGGGTGAACGATGGGAAGAGTCTGGGGTTCAATAACTTAAAATTGCGGGAGAAGTCCATGGATTTAGGACTCAGATTTCTCAGGAGTACGTTCTGGATGGCTGTTACTGGTATAATTAGACTAATCTTGGAAACACTAGAAAAATTGGATAATGAAACCAACTGCCACTCTGTTGCCGCTAAGGAAGGCATTGCTAAGGCAAAGCTAAAAGAAACTTCATGCATGCATAAAGGGGTACATTATTCTGCCTACTCCTACCTTTTGATTTCCCTCCTGTGTTCCCAATGCAGTACCTACTAGGAACTCACTATTAACAGAGGAATGTCATTTACAGGATCCAAGTCCCAGCCCAGCAGCCCAGAACAGAGAAACATAGGTTTATAGCTAAGATACAATCATACCCCTTGATCATCTCTTAATGGTTCAAACATGGATGCAGGACAATTCGTTATGGAAATTAATAACGAAAACTATTCCACCAGAGGAAAGAAATATGAAAGCCTCAGAAAAAAATCAAATTATGTGCAGCACTCTTCTAAATATATTTTGTTTGTCATGATAGATAGACTGCATATGAACTAACCTAAGCATGTCTTTCTTCATGGCTATTAACAGTTACTTAAATTATGAATGCAAATATTAATGAACATATTAAAATAAATACGTTGATGTTTCATATTCTATTATTAATTTACCTTATGATACATGAACCAACGTTCTGAACAGATAAACATATTTTATCAGAAGCCATGCCAACTATAACCTGCATGTGCATTAAGAGGATTTTCTGACCCTGCCTTCTCTAATGTTTGATGCATAATCTTAAATAATAAGAAATATAGGAGTGGTATTTTCAATTTCAAAATGTATGCAAGCTGTTTTAAGCTAAAAATGTATTGCTAAAACTTAATATGTAAATAGAACATCCTGAATAACATAAAAAGCACATTCGATCTATTATAAAGTGTTTATAAGAGGATTTATCCAAAGAATAAAAACTTACTGAGAATTTCCTTAGCCTTCATTTACTACCAACTCAACTAATTCTCGAGCATTGTTCAAGCAGCGTTCAAGCAATCGCACAAGTGTTACTGGGCTAATATGTGTTTCAGCCAAGTCTTTATCTTTATTGGCATAAAACTCAAACTGAGTAGATCATATATATGTCTAGTATTATAAATACATATAAAAGTAATAAATCAAGTTTATTTATAAGTAACATGAACAATTGTTAACATATGATACATTATCTTTAATGTAGAAAATATAAATTTCGGGGCGCCTGGGTGGCGCAGTCGGTTAAGCGTCCGACTTCAGCCAGGTCACGATCTCGCGGTCCGTGAGTTCGAGCCCCGCGTCAGGCTCTGGGCTGATGGCTCGGAGCCTGGAGCCTGTTTCAGATTCTGTGTCTCCCTCTCTCTCTGCCCCTCCCCTGTTCATGCTCTGTCTCTCTCTGTCCCAAAAATAAATAAAAAACGTTGAAAAAAAATTAAAAAAAAAGAAAATATAAATTTCTTGGGGATTGATCAGTCTGTGAATATTAATCAATTTATATTAATGGTAAGAGCCCAACTTTCACCGGTTCTGGCACTATATAAACCACTCATCTTCTCTACTGAAATTTAAGCTCCACGCAAGCTGTATCCTCATCTGTGTCATTCATTAGTGCTTTCCCATGGAAGAAGAATGCCAGACCATACCCTCAATATATATCTGTTGAACTAATGAGTGTATCTACTGAAAGTTGTATGAGGCCAGTGAAAGAACACCTAGAAAAACCATTTAAAAATATCATCTTCTATAAACATAGTATATTGGTGTTTCATAAATGCTCTTTAAACACTGAATGTACTAAGATTACAGTTTATTTCATATGAGCTGGGACATGTCCTATTGAACAAATGTAATACTCCGTATTTGAGTAACAGAGCAGTTTTTGGGTGTGTGACTCATGTTACCTCCCATTGGCCCAAATCCAGCTGTAGTGAACTGTCCGTGCACATTTACAATGTCCCATCTGAAACAGGCATCAATAAGGGTGCTTGTTCAACTCATGCTTGGGCTCCAGTATTCCCACAACCATTTGTGAACAGTTTGCACTGAAATCCCTCTGGCTTTTCACTCAGAACCGTTCTGTAATGTCTGCACTTCTATTCATTTTCCTGGTTTCCTACATCTTTCTATCATTTTGATTTAAGCACTCAGCATCCTCCTAACTTAATGGTGTACTTGTGGCTAAAGCTTCCTCCAGGTTTATCCTGATATAGAGGAAAAAGGCAGACGTATACTGTCAACCACTTGATACACGGATGAGAAAACTGTTCTTTAGGAACGTCTTTTAGGGGCGCCTGGGTGGCTCAGTCAGTTAAGCTTCAGGCTTCATGTCAGGTCATGATCTCATGGTTTGTGAGTTTGAGTCCCATGTCAGTCTCTGTGCTGACATCTCGGAGCCTGGACCCTGCTTCAATTTCTGTGTTTCCCTCTCCTGCTCACGCTCTGTCTCAGTCTGTCAAAAATTAATAAACATTAAAAAAAATTTTAAGTCTTTTAGATTAACTTTATACTACATTCACTTATGTGAATACATTTTAATACACGCTACATACTTCTTTATACATGTTCATTTTTATCATATTGGTTTCCTTCAGCTGTACATGAATATTGATATTAAATCAAAACCCCCAATTTTTTCTCATTGTGAGAATTTAGCCATATGACTAATATAATCCTCCTCTCAGTCTTTAAGGCCTTTCTGAATTAAAAAGGTGGACTTTTTTTAACTTGGTAGTAAAATATAAATTAATGTACAACCATTCCTCTTATACTTTCCATGCATATACAGAAGGTAACATTTTCATCAATATTAGAAATTGACTATTGACAGCCTTATTGTTGGATCAGCATCTTATTCTCGTCAGAAAAATTCTGTGAGGGGTGACTGTGAAGGGTGCTCAATAGGTTAAACATCTGACTCTTGATTTCAACTCAGGTCATGATCTCATGGTTTGTGAGATCAAGTCTCGCATCAAGCTCTGTGCCTCTCTCACAAAATAAATAAAAGAACTTACAGAAAAAGAAAAAGAAAAATTCTATGAATATTTAGGTCATTCTTCATTCTCTGAAAGTGAATATCCATTCCAACTACAGATGCATTTGTCAAACTAACAAGAGTAAAAATAAATTTCGCTCCAATGGCCTACTTCCTGATCTGGCCTTTCCATGGTCCCACAAGGATTAATTCCTCATTGCACTTAACATAATGTGACCCATTATTGGACTTTGTGTTTTTATTGCTACCCTTATTGTATTTCTATAGTGGGGAAGTGTCAGTGAAGCACATTTCTCTTTTTACTCCTAGAATTATATTCTACAATTTAATCATAAACCTATCACCTGCATATTAAAAAAAAACAAAAAACAAAATTAAGCTACAAATTCATTACATCAATAATTATTCTTCCAATTTTTACAATTTGTTATACATTCCAAATATTTCTTTATATCTTGGGTGTTTAACATTTAGGACATATCTACCTCTAATTGTTTGCATGAGAAAATCATAGAATACTCATGGATAATAGAGTGTGAAATCAGAAATAAATTGGAAATAGTCTAGTCCAAAGTTCTTTTTTATTGTGATTGTTTTTTAAACTGATAATGTGTGTCACTGATACAAATACTAAGTGACCTCTCCAAGGCTAATTAACACAACCAAGTAATGACAGAACAAAGAACAAAATCAGATTTCCTGATTATCAACTGTTTCCCAAGAATCACATACTTCAATTACCATAGTGTATAACTTCATCCAATATTTATATCGTAATATTAATTCATCAATCGATCATTCAAGAAATGGATTTGCATGCCTACTATGTGACAGATCTTCTTCTAGGAACTCATAACAGTGAACAAACTGGACTAGAACTCCTGCCTTTATTATCACTAAGCATAAAAAATAAATACATAATACAGTAATTTTTAAGGTTCTATGTGCTGTTCAGTAAAGGAAAACATCAGGACAAGGAAGACCTGTTGTTCAAATGATAAAGGGAAGCTGGCAGAGTTGGGAGACTGTTGCAATTTGAAATAGGTGGCCTGAATAGACTTTATTATAAAATGACATTTCAGCAAAGATTGAAAGTAGTGATATAGTATTCCAGTAAATAGATTGGGGAAGAACATTCCATAAAGAGAGGATATCCTTGCAGAGTCTCTGAGCTGTGTGAGAGGAACACCAATATAGAGGTCATTGAGGACACTAGGAGATAACTTTAGAGGAGTGACTTGTGAACCGGTCCATAAAGGACACTTTGATGTAAGGGCTTCATTTTCTACTCTGAGAAAGAGGGGACACCATTGCAAGATGTTAAGTAGAAGACTTATGCAGCTCAACTCACATTTAAGAGAATAATCTGGCTGCTGTATTGAGAACAGACTGTTAGGGGGTAAGTTTGGAAAAACTGAGGAGTTTCAGGAACTATTACCATCAAAGAAGTAAGCGTGCTGGGGTTCAGACCAGGACGATGGCACTTTATGGCAAATGCCTTCATAGCGTTAGGGATACATGATTATTTTATTCCAGTAATATGGTTGTGAAAAACTCTCACTTCCACAATTACAGTAGTAACTCGGGCTTTCATATAGCTTCAATCCTTTGGGGGTGAGAGAGGTTTCTGAAAAAGTGCACAGTTCTTAAAATGGTGATTGAAACTCCAAATGGTGAAATGGAGGGACCAGTGGCTTCGAGGACTTTTCCATTCAGGAAGATAAGAGATGTGGGCAGGGATTTAAGATTCCTGAAATCTCTGACCCCATTAGGTCTGGAGTTCAAACACGAAGAACATAAAGAAACAATCAACTCTTTATAAATCCTTTTTGTAAAAAAAAAAAAAAAAAATTCTAGGATCTTTTATACATATTTACTACAGTTTCTTAAGAGATACTCATTAACTGTCTGAGTCTTGGAATTCCATTTTGTCTTGTTTTAATTTTAAGAAACAATGTGTAGCCTACACCATAATATATAGCACCACTGGAAGATTCTGGAATGTTAAGGACCTACTCTGTAATCAAGTGTGTTTGTATTTCTGCAGCAAAACATATGAACATTTACATATTTGAATAAAACACAGAAATGTATTTAAATAAAGTACAGAAATTCTTTAACTTCATATTACTTCATGCTAAATTTCCCCATAAAGTAATTTAATCAGCTCAGGTATTGGTGTCCAATATACAGAAAGATCTTTCTACATTTTAAAAGTATATATAAGTGATTGTGAACCTATATTTTATAAACATGTTCTATCTCAGGTTTTCCTAATATATGTTTATTTTAACCTAATATATATATGTATATACATATACATATATGTGTACATATGTACATATACATACATATACATACATATACATATATACATATACATATATATGTAGATCTACAGAACATAATACAAATGAAAAGAACCTTTCAAGTATAATTTTGGGTCTATATTCACTGTCATCTCATCACATGTTTTTGTTTTTTGTTTTTTTTTAACAAACAAAAATAAAATTTAAGCAGAATTTTTTTTTAAAGTTTTTCTTAATGTTTTTATTTATTTTTGAGACAGAGAGAGACACAGCATGAACAGGGGAGGAGCAGAGAGAGAGGGAGACACAGAATCCGAAGCAAGCTCCAGGCTCGGAGCTGTCAGCACAGAGCCCGACACGGGGCTCGAACTCACAGACCATGAGATTATGACCTGAGCTGTAGTCGGACGCTTAACCGATTGAGCCACCCAGACGCCCCTAAGCAGCATTTTTAGATGTAAAAATTATGCTTTAAAATAAAAGAATAGTTTTTGAAAAATTCAAGCATTATTTCCTCAGAGTGCTCGCTCTCTCTCGCTCTCTGTGCCCACTTTTTTTTTTCCCCAGCTTTATTAAGATATCATTACTTATGGCATATGTAAGTTTGTGGTGTATAATATGGTGGTTTGGTATATATATATATATATATATATATATATATATAGTACAACGACAACCACAATAAGGTTAAGTAGCATCTCTACCCCCTCACATAATTACCTTTTTTGAATGTGATGATAACATTTAAGATCTATTCAGTTAACAACTTTCAAGTATATAATACAATATTATAGTCACCATGCTGTACATTAGATCTCCAGAACTTAATAATCTTATACATTTATGTTCATACTCTTCGATCAATATTTCCGCATTTACCTCACCCCGTAGTCTGTGCCAAACACCTGCTATTTTATTTCCATGAGTTCAGCTTTTTTTAGATTCCACGTGTAAGAGAGAACATAAAGTATTTGTCTTCCTTTGCCTGGCTTATCTCATTTAGCATAATGCCCTAGCAGTCATCAAACTACAGCCTGTAGACTCAATCCTGACCACTGCCTGTTTATGAAGGTCAAGTTTTATTAAGATATGGCATGGCCATTTCTTTACGTATGACCTATAGATGTGTTCCTGATATAACAGCGAGTTGAGTAGTTGTGATGCAGAGTGAATGGCCTGAAAACTCTGAGGCACTTACCACCTGTCTTTTTTATACAACTCTGTCCAGCTCAACATTCTAGCCGCACCTTCTATCAACTCTTGATAATTCATGTTCTGGTGAGTTCGTAACATGTGAAATTCATCAAAACCAGTATAAGTTCATCTTCTTGGACTTTGCATATGCCTTTGCTTCTGCCTGAGCGTTCTTTCATTTTCTTGACTAGCATGGCAGGTTCAATTCCTTATTCAATGTCCGGCCCAAATAACCATTCTTTTATAATAATCTTTCCTTTCTCCAACTCCACCAGAAAGAATAATCACTTATTCTTTCATGCAATCACATATTCTTTCTTGAATGTAATCTTATCTTTGCAGTTATCACATTGTATTGCAGTTTAGGTCCTTACTTCTAGACCATAAGCCTCCTGAAGGGAGGAATTGTGTCTCATTTACCAGTAAATTTTTTTATTACCTTTTTTTAAATTCTAAGGGCCTAGTTTTATGCTTGTCATGTAATGGATTAGTAATAACTAATTTTGAGTTTAAATGAGTGGAGCTATTTTGATGTTATCACTGGAGGCCCTGTGGGGATGAAAGGAACATAACAAAGAACATTCACTCATTGGGGGACAGTGGAAGATGGGGTACAGACAGTTACCCCCCCCCAGTAGCAACAGTGGCAATACTGAGCCACATATTAAATTTCTTGAGATATTTCTTTTTTTTTTTAAAGACTTCACTTTCATTGCTTATAGGCCCCATCAAAGAACTACAAAACAATTCTAATCTTCTTAAAATAGAAATGAGCCTGACTTTATGTAACACTTTGAGTTCTTAGATAAGTATCAATCTACATTTTAATATTGACAGATTTAAGAGGACGATATGGCCTATCCCTAATTTGCTTATCTGTATCAGTTGAAAAATAAAAATCAGATAAAATATAAAACATACTTAGATGGAGTTGTTCACCATTTGGAAGGTTATAGAAGGATGTGCTTCTGACAGAGTGAAACCATAAAACCATACATTTAGACACATTTTTATTGATTTTTATTGTTGACTTCATAGTGCATATTATTCTGTCATAATCTTATGGTACTTGAGACATTTGGTTTCTACTACCTTCCTAAGGTATTATTTAAAAGTTCATAAAGAAATGACAATTCAGTTTTTTTTTTCCAAAACATAATCTTCACTGCCTTTAGATTTACTGGGAGAAAGAAGCTGGTTATTACAGGATCTTCTACTTTTTTTAAGATCTACGTCATGGTATTAATTTTAACAAAATATCTTATAGCGAGGAACTGTAAAAATAAATTAGGAAAATGTATTTAGTCATTAGTATTTCAAGTTTAATCTGGATCAGGTAAATGTAACTTTTTCCCTTTCTTTCCAGTTTCAGGACACTAGCTTACGTTCATTTCAGGATGACAAACATTTAACAAAAGTTATTTATCTACATGCATTGATACAAGACAATGTTTAAAAAGAAGAAAAAATAGAAGCTGGTATTTTCATAGAAAATTTGAACTATGGGCAGCTTCATTTCAGTCTTGTAACGGATTTAAGATATTTCCCTGAGCTATGTCTTTTCAAGAGAAAAGTTTTCTCATATTAAGGGTTCGAAGCTCTTTGTAACAGTACTTATGAGGATGGAAATAAAAGATGACAATGAATATTACTAAGGTGTAAATTAAGAAGAAAGTTTGGATGTACCTATTCTTACATTGGACTCGGCCATTGCATTTCCATTCAAGTATCTGGATAGTGGTTGGGGTGAAACTCTCAGCATTTCCTTCTACACATCTGTGATGTGTATTTACCAAGTGTGGATTCTTGGATTCTTATTTACCAAGTGTGATTGAGTTTTTCAGACGTTTTCTTCCCTCACATCTAACTTTTGCCCTCTCCGTTAAAGCTGCTATTAGAACAGCTTACACAGGTACATAAACACTGTGTGTATGAGTTTATATGGATTCCACCTGCTTTATTTTGTAGTCATGTTATATAATCCCCTAATTACAATGGTAGGAAAAAGCTGATGCATCTTTTCTTCAAAATGATGCTAACAATTCCCCATCTAATTTAATGGGCAGAACTGAATTTGCAAGTTATTTTGTTTAAAAAACAAACATTTTGGTTTTTTTGCAAGTTATTTTGTTTAAAAAAAAAAAACGGAGAGAGTGTTACCCAGGTAGTAAACAATGAGTTTGAGAAAGCAAACAATAAGACTTAAATAATGCAATGTCATGGTTCAAAATGGCAATGAAAATCAAGTGTAAGTGGTTCTATCAGACATCCATTTCAAAAGTGGAACCTGTTAAAATATAAAGTTTTGAAGTAGTAATTGTGTCGTTATTGTCATTTTAACTATAAAAGAGATTTTCACTGAGAAAATGGAAAATGAAAAAAAAAAAAAAGAAGCAATCCACAATTTGCCTGACCTGTGTACCATGTGCAAAATAAAGGTGGTCTTAGCCTTGCCATATCGAAATATTTTGCATTAAGTCATTTTACTTTTGTCTGAAATCTTGATCTGCAAGCTTAATGATAGCCTTGCTTATGGAACATGTAAACATTTGTTTGAAAATGTAAAGATAGGGAAAGATAATTAATGCTATCAAAAAAAAATAGTGTGAAGCAGAAACTGACTTAAAAGAATTGTAGGTGTGAACAGAATAGACTTTTTTTATGTCCCATTTCTTTTTAGCACTGAATAATACTTCATTGTTTGGATGTACTACAGATTATTTATCCATTCACCTATGGATGGACATGTTGGTTACTAAATAGAGTAGACTTTAAACAAAACAAGAATAAAAACAATTAATAAAAACAATAAATAAGAAAGTAATCTTAATTACTAATGATATACTTTGTCAGTCTTTTACACTTTCTGCATTTTCAAAATATATTAAAAACCTGATACCTTTGGTTCTTAAGCTTTGAGGAGTTAAGAAACTATTGCAATTATTGGTCAGTAAACTATTATTTGAAAATGCTCATTTTTGTCCTACTGTTCCTGGTTTGAATAGTCACCTCATTCAGTAAACAGACTTTTTGCCTGAAATCTGTTTTAGATTTAATAAAGTTTAATCTCACATTTTTCTCTTTTCATTCTCTTTTGTCACTACATTCAATGCTGTTGTTTCTCTTAGGTAATAAAGAAAAGACATATTTATATCTATGCTCTTAAAACTGGGGAAATTACAGAAAAAATATTTTATTTTTAATTTTTTAATGTTTATTTTTGAGAGAGAGAGAGAGACAGAGACAGAGAATGAGCAGGGGAGGAGGAGAGAAAGAGGAGGAGACACAGAATCCAAAGCAGGCTCCAGGCTCTGAGCTGTGAGTACAGAGCCTGACATGGGGCTCGAACTCATCAACCGGGAGATCATGACCTGAGCAAAAGAAAGTAGGACTCTTAGCTGACTGAGCCACCCAGGCATCCCCAGAAAGCATTTTAAATATCCAGATACGATTACTTTGAGGTGAAAATTGATTCCCATAAATATTGGAGTACAATTTTAAAATATTTAAAATATACAACAGAGCCATAGGTAAGGACATTGGCTCTGGTGTGCCAGATTGACAGAACTGGAACTTGAGTTTTGCCACATATCACCTTACCCAAGTTATTTAAACTCATGAGTCTATAATGGCTTTAGCAATAGTAACCTCCTATTCTAGGGGTTATGAGAATTAAATCCATTAATACATATAAAGCATTATAGACCAGTGACTGCACACAAGGAACAGGTGTTCATCAGTTCATCAGTCAACGATAAAATCAGAGTTTAACATCTGATTCATTGAAATATGAAAGCATCAAACTATTATAGGAATTAAAAGTTTAGAAATACTTTAACTCAGCCTTTCATTTTATTTTATTTCTTAATACTATAGATTTAAAAAATAACCATACAAAACAATGGATAGAATTAAGGACCTCTTTAATTCCTCCATAAGCTCTTTCTTTTTTAATTCTCTTTTGTCTCGAATTTAATGTTTATGAATTATTTCTCCTACTTGTTTATTTCTAATATACATGTTAATATATAATTTACATAATATATATTATATACACTGTATATTATTTTTATATATACTCACACATAACAAGAAACAAAATATAGTGTACTTCTATGAGAATTTTGAAACTTATATAACCATTGGATACATTTTTATTCATTCAACTTCATATTTATGATATTTATACACTAAGGTGTTTTCTCTTTTCCTGCTAAGGTCTTACTTCAAGCTTTATTACCTTCCTTCTTTTGTTTGTTTGTCTTCTTCCTTACTTATATTTACACAATTTATTAAGTTTTTATAACTTCTTTTCATTTTCTGCTAGTTTGGAAATTATGCACTCTAACTTTTACATGGATATAATTTTTAAAGCCTTTTGTTTTACCTAAAATCTAATGTGTTCACTACCTCTATCTTTCTTCTTAACAATAGAAGAAAAAAATGAAAATATCTGAGAATGTATTAAATGAAGGAAAAGAATGCCCACCTTTCATTTTATACATTCTACAATTTTCCCACCTTGTTTTAACAACCTCCAAAATACTTTGCCTACATCACATCATCATATGTTTTTATAATAAATACCTACTTAGACACCCAAAATGTTTGAAATAATTTGTTAAACATTAATATTTGTATATGATTCTTTCCTCAAAATTTAGTGACTTTGTTTCTAAAACTCAGCCACCAGTAAGTTTTTTAAGAAAAGTATGTGAGTAATAACTATTTTTATCTCTGAGTAGGCCTATTCTTTTCCTTGGAAATAATGTCTCTGACTGTGAATTTCAAGATTGACATTATTCTCCATCAATATTTGAGAGGTGTTATTCTATTTCCTCCTGGCATTTATTTTTTTTAAGGGAGGGAGGGGCAGAGGGAGAGGGAGAGAGAGACTCTTAAGCAGACTTCACGCCCAGCATGGAGCCTTATTCAGGGCTTGATCTTATGACCAGGAGAACGTGATCTGAGCTGAAATCGTCAGATGCTTAGCTAACTGAGCCACCCAGGTGCCCCAGCATCTATTTTATAACAATTTTGATTGTCAGTTCTTTTTAAAAAATTCCATTTTTGTTCTTTGATAAGTGTTATGGTCTAAATTACATCCAACTCTCTCACCTCAAAAAAAAAAAAACAAAAAACTTCCTATGTTGAAGCCTTGACACCTCCTACCTCAGCACGTGACTGTATTTAGAGATAAGGCCTTTAAAGAAGAGAACTTCAAAATCCATTTTGAATGCATTGATGTGGGCCCTAATCTAATCTGTCCCTATAAGAGGAAATTTTTACACATAAAGAAATGCCCAGGGTGCATGCACATAGAGGAATGGTCATGTAAAGACAGATTGAGAAGGTGGCCATCCGCTGTCCAAGGAGAGAGACCTCAGAATGAAATTGACTCTGCCATGACCTTGATCTTGGAATTCTGGCTTCTAGAACTGTGAGAAAATAATTTTTTATTGTTTAAGCCACCCAGCCTGTGGTACTATGTATTTACTAATATAGTAAATTTTATGCTGAAGTTTTTCAATAGCTTTATTAAGATGCTTCTAAGTGCAGTACTCTTGTTAGATTCACATTATCTTTGTTATCCTATTCTGCATGGATCTTAATTTGTCTCACATTTATAGTTCATGTCTTATTTCTCTATAATGGATTCTCTAGGGTTTGCTTATATTTCCTTCTAATTGACTGATTTTCTCTTTTGGTGTAACCTATATACTGATTAAACTTGTCCTCTTAAGATTTTTATTTTAATGGTTATATTTTGTAATGCAAGAATTACTACACTCGTTTTTTTTTTCAAATTTATCTTTTTTTAAATTTTTTTTTTAACGTTTATTTATTTTTGAGACAGAGAGAGACAGAGCATTAACGGGGGAGGGTCAGAGAGAGAGGGAGACACAGAATCTGAAACAGGCTCCAGGCTCTGAGCTGTCAGCACAGAGCCCGACGCGGCACTCAAACTCACGGACCGTGAGATCGTGACCTGAGCCGAAGTCGGACGCTTAACCGACTGAGCCACCCAGGCGCCCCAATCTTCTTTTTTAATAACATTGTTTTTGCTCTGTGAATTGCATGTTTTTCTCCATCATTTTGAGCACTTGAGACACACATTTTAAATTACCGTTTATATTGGTCTATTATTAGTTCTTGAGGTGTGCATTCTGCTGTTTGTGACATCTATGGTTCTCATAGTGATTGCGTTCCTTCTGTTTATCTACATATGTATGTGTGTGTGCATAGTTTTCACTGTGAACTTTTCTTTAGAGGGCATTGTTCTTCTATAGACTCCATAGCTACCCAAGTTGGGATGGCGTACTTATGGAATAATACTTGTTGGGGGCTGTAGGAAACCTACATGTTTTTGTAATTACAGAGTAGCATGTTAACTTCTCAGCTAAGGACTGATCAACCTGACAGGTAACAAAAATTTTTACCTGACACCCACTATGAACATAGACATAAAGTTTTTACTTTAATGGGTAATTCCCTTTCTACTAACTCTCTCAAGTAGATGGTCAACTTATACCATGATTCCCTGAGCTCATGAGCAAGGTATTCTAATCTCCATGTCACAGACAGGACTCATTTCATAGATTTGCCTAGGAAATACAGTTGTCCAATAGGCCTGGGTGTGATACCATTTTCACTGCTGGGTGGACATTAACATCCCCACCCCCCCAGGCTCAAGGTCAAAATCCAGTTTGAAAATCCCAAAGTTAAGTGTTTTTGTGTCCTCATGCCTTTCATTTAGAGGGTTCTTAATTCTGACATCTATGTATTACCTTTAGTTTGCTTTGTATTTAAAGCTTTCACCTACACAATATGAAATATTACACTGTATGAATTCCTACATGTTTAAAATTGAAAGGATAACATCTCATATCAGCTCAGTCTGCCATCAAAAGGACAAGTTTCCTTTCAAATTGTGAAAAAGGAAATACATTTCACATAAATTACATTTAAAAGTAGAAAATAACAAGATTTCCCACTATCACTGAATGTGTATTAAGTGAAAGAATTAGTCTAGAATAAGTTGAAAAAGCTTTTCACATTTTTAAAAAATCATAGCCCACTGCTATTCATTAGTAAAGTTTCCTATGAATATTATGAATTGTTTTCTCAAAAGAGTATCAAGAAAAGCCTTTGGAAACTACTGGTGAAATATCACAGTATTACAACAGAAAGTGTTTCTCCTGAAGATATAAATTAGGGAGGAGGCACCACGAATACCACCTTGTGATTTAGAATAATAAAAACCCAAAATAACACCTCTCTTCCTGTAAAGTTCCATTTTAATATCTTTCTATCACCTCGTTATTCATCTGTATATTTTTTACTCGAGGTGTTTTCCTCATTGTATTTTATTTTGAATTTAAAAAATTGTCACTGACGTCTTAGTATAGAAGAGTAAGATACGGAAAATTTTCAAAAATGTCTGTGTCACTTTACTAATTTTATAATAATTACATTTATGTATTTAAATACCTTTAGATTTCAGATTTTAAATGGAGCTGGAAGGATGGCAGGGAAATAAAGAAAACTATGATGTCAGACTTCTTCTCTAGAGGCACAGTGTTTCTCAAAAGACTCCCATAAACTTTTCTAAAGGTTCACTTTTTCCAAAAGTGAATAATGGCAGAGGTAACGTCTTATGAAAATTATCATTCTTCCAAAAGCAAAAGGTGCTGCTGTGATTGTTAATTTCATGGGCCAGTCTGTCTGGGCCACGGTGCACAGACATTTGGCCGACTGTTTTGCTGCATGTCTTGGGGAGGCTGTTTTTAGATGAGGTTTACATTTAAATGGTGAACTTTGAGTAAAGCAGATTGTCCTTAAAGCAGAGTTTAGGCCTCCAATCAGTTGAAGCCCTAAATAGAACAAAAGGCTGACCTCTCTTGCGCTTGAGGGAATGCAGCCAGCAGGGAGCAGCCAGCTTTTGGGCTTCCCCTGCAACGTTGGTTCTTCCTGGCGGACTGTAGATAGGCCCTATCATTTTTCCTGGGTCTCCAGCCAGCCAAATTTTCTCTGCCTTCAGATTTTGGACGCACAAAGCCTCTGCAATCATCACATGAGCCAATTCTTTAAATCTCTCTCTCTCATTTTCTTTCTCTTCCTCTGTGTGTGTGTGTGTGTGTGTGTGTGTGTCTCCTATTTGTGAATATGTTTCTCCGCAGAACCTTGACCAGTACAGTTCTCATAACTGATTATGTCACTTATTATTTTCAGGGCTAAGTTCTGTCCCTGGAGGTCTTCCATTTATCTAAGACTGTAGAGAGTGAAACTAAGCTTTTTAGTGCAATCCTTTTACCTTAAAAAGAAAGAGAATAGGAGAGAGAGAGAGAGAGAGAGAGAGAGAAATAGATCCAAGATTCTATAAGCAAGATTCTGTTAAAAGTAGTATTTTCATGATCATCTTTGCTTTATTTGAAGAACTAATACGTCAATCTTTTCCTTCCTTCCTTCCTTCCTTCCTTCCTTCCTTCCTTCCTTCCTCCTTCCCTCCCTTTTTCTTTCTTTCTTTCTTTCTTTCTTTCTTTCTTTCTTTCTTTCCTTTTCATTATTTGAATGCAATTCTGTTGAATTCACAGAATTTAAAAATGTTTGTGTTGACTCCACCAAAAGTCTGCTAGAACTGACACATGAATCCAGCAAAGTCTCAGGGTACAAAATTAATGTACAGAAATCAGTTGCATTTTTATTCACAGGTAATGAAGCAACAGAAAGAGAAATAAAGAAACTGATCCCATTCACAGTTGGACCAAGAACCATCAAATACCTAGGAATAAACCTAACCAAAGATGCAAAAGATCTGTATGCTGAAAACTATAGAAAGCTTATGGAGGAAATTAAAGAAGATACAAAGACATGGAAAAACATTCCATGCTCATGGATTGGAAGAATAAATATTTTTTAAAATGTCAATACTACCCAAAGCAATCTACACATTCAATGCAATCCCAGTCAAAACTGCACCAGCATTCTTCTCAAAGCTAGAACAAACAATCCTTAAATTTGTATGGAACCACAAAAGACCCCAAATAGCCAAAGTAATATTGAAGAAGAAAACCAAAACAAGAGGCATCACAATCCCAGAGTTTAGCTTCTACTATAAAGCTGTAATCATCACGACAGTATGGTATTGGCACAAAAACAGGCACATAAACCAATGGAATACAATAAAGACCCCAGAATTGGACCCATAAATGTATGGCCAACTAATCATTGACAAAGCAGGAACTAGTATCCAATGGAAAAAAGACTGTCTCTTTAACAAATGGTGCTGGGAGAACTGGACAGCAACATGCAGAAGAATGAAACTAGACCACTTTCTTAACACCATTCACAAAAATAAACTCAAAATGGATAAAAGACCTGAATGTGAGACAGGAAACCATCAAAACCCTAGAGGAGAAAGAAGGAAAAAACCACTCTGACCTCAGCTGCAGCAATTTCTTACTTGACAGATCTTCAAAGGCAAGGGAATTAAAAGCAAAAATGAACTATTGGGACCTCATCAAGATAAAAAAAAAAAAACTTCTGTACTGCAAAGAAAACAATCAACAAAACTAAAAGATAACTGACAGAATGAGAAAAGATATTTGCAAATGACATATCGGACAAAGGGCTAGTATCCAAAATCTATAAAAAACTCACCAAACTCTACACCCAAAAAACAAATAATCCAGTGAAGAAATGGGCAGAAGACATGAATAGACACTTTTCTAAAGAAGACATCCAGATGGCCAATAGGCACATGAAAAGATGCTCAACGTCACTCCTCATCAGGGAACTACAAATCAAAACCACACTGAGATACTACCTCATGCCGGTCAGAGTGGCTAAAATGAACAAATCAGGGGACTATAGATGCTGGTGAGGATGTGAAGAAACAGGAACCCTCTTCCCACTGTTGGTGGGAATGCAAACTGGTGCAGCCTCTCTGGAAGACAGTGTGGAGGTTCCTCAAAAAAATTAAAACTAGATCTACCCTTTGACCCAGCAATAGCACTGCTAGGAATTTATTTATCCAACAGATACAGGAGTACTGAGGCATAGGGGCACTTACACCCCAATGTCTATAGCAACACTTTCAACAATAGTCAAATTACAGAAAGAGCCTAAATATCCATCAACTGATGAATGGAAAAGAAGATGTGGTTTATATATACAATGGAATACTACTTGGCAATGAGAAAGAATGAAATCTGCCCATTTGTAGCAACATGGATAGAACTGGAGAGTTTTATGCTAAGTGAAATAAGTCAGGCAGAGAAAGACAGTTACCATATGTTTTCACTCCTATGTGGATCCTGAGAAACTTAACAGAAGACCATAGGGGTGGGGAGGGGGGAAAAATTACAGAGAGGGAAGGAGGAAAAACATAAGAGACTCTTAAATACTGAGAACAAACTAAGGGTTGTTGGGGGTGGGGGAGAGGGGAAAGTGGGTGATGGGTATTGAGGAGGACACCTATTGGGATGAGCACTGGGTATTGTATGGAAACCAATATGATAATAAATTATATTTTAAAAAATAAAAATAAATAAATTGAATTATAATAAAAAATAAAAATATTTGTCCTCCTCTTACCATTTAAACACTATCATAATTGTAAAAGGAATGTTTTATAAATTGCAGAAACAGCACAAATTGTTAGCACACAGGAAATGTAATCTAATACTGTTATTTAATATGATAAAATGCCCACATGAAGAGTTATCAGTCTAATCACCAATTTAAAACCTTTACAATTTTATTGCTCTGTATATAGAATTCTTTGCGTTTTCCAACCTGTTTTCTTATATTCCCCCATATGTATTACACGTAATAGTCTTCTAACAAATGGTTATCACACAACTACCACAGACATCGCTCTGTGGGAAACAGTGGGGAAAATAAATCGCTACTTAAAACAACATTGCGTCTGGTAAATAACATGGGTTTGCTGGCAAACAAACATGAGTTTAAATAACACACTTTAGTTCTAAGACCGTGGGCTTGGTGCTTCATCTAATAAACCTCAATTTCCACTCTGTAAACTGGACATCATGTCACCTACACATAAAGTCACTGAGCTAATTACCAACGACAAGGCAGTCAATGGGCTCAGCTTGGCTCTTGGCACAGTGGGCATTCATTGCTGTTAACTGTTATCCTGTGCACGTTCTCAAAAGCTGGTGCTCATTACCTGTGCCATTTCTGACTCCATGTTGTCTACTATCTGGCTTTGTCCACACTGTTCCCATTTGCACTCTTTATAAAGATCTATCCTGGAGGTTACTGCTTTTTTTTTAACAGCTTGTCAGACTCAATGTTAAAATAATAGCATCCACATTACTATGAAGATGAGGAGTCAATTGAAGGCAATTTAGTCTAGCCTCAGTTAGATGGTATTTTATTTAAGTCGTTCAAAGAAAAATCAATTTTAATCATTATCTCTGTACTATCTCCTGCTAGGATGTTGTCAACTCTTAGAAATCGTCAGCAGCTCTTGCCTACATGTAAAACTTACTCTACACTCTTCCTGTTTTACAATGTGTCTTCTCTAAATGTCGTCACCCCCAGAGTAAACCTTTCTTTGCCTTTTCTTTATAACTAACTTACAGTCTAACACCATTGCCTTCCTCCAAACTCTCCCTATATTTCCCACAACAGCATTAATTTTGATTATAAGAATGAGTCAAGTCACTGCTGAATGTAATATGAGAATTATCTCATGGTTTCTTGCTGCATGGCTCCTACTTAAGAATTCAGCCCTGGGTTTGCTTTCCTCAGGGTTGTATCACTGATCATGGTTAGTTTATTACCTATTATGATGCTTAGCTATTTTTCTGCTACCCTTGAATTTCTTGTATTTTCTTTGCATTGAAAAATTATTTTTCTCTTCAGATATACTACCCTCCTCTGATCTTGACTGCATTTTTTTCTATGTGTTTGTCTATTCAACAAGGTCACTTTGAACGGTCATTTTATCTTCTACATTTTAGCTACATTCTTTTCCCCTCTTGTTTAACGTTATGTGCCAAGTTAATGAGCGCAGAGAATATTCCATCATCCTGATTTCTTAGGGTCTTCTGTTAAATAATTCAGAGATTCAGACTAACTACACATTTCTACTACGAATATCATTAATGTGGTGGTCATTTCAGTTTTCTTTAATTGACTAGTCTGAGTGTGGGACCTAAGCTCATGGCTCTGGCATCTTTTTAGTGGTGATTCATTATCCAGTTATTAACAAATTGAGTTTAAGTTGCATGCCCTAATATTCAACACTATCTATTATTTGATTCTACAAGTTTTTTTTAAGGTTTATTTATTTTTGAGACAGAGATTGACAGAACATGAGCAGGGGAGGGGCAGAGAGAGAGGGAGACACAGAACCCGAAGCAGGCTCCAGGCTCTGAGCTGTCAGCACAGAGCCCGATGTGGGGCTCAACCTCACGGATCACCAGATCATGACCAGAGAGGAAGTCGGATGCTCAACCAACTGAGCCACCCAGGCGCCCCTCTATTATTTGATTCTAATGTCTTTTGAGATTTATCCTCTACTATTTTTATAGCCTAAAAGATTCATGGTACAAATCAAGACTCCACTGTGGCATGTATGTGGAAAGGGACAAAAGGGAGTATGAGTAGATAGAGAACTATGTTATATTACTTACCCTTTTATTCTTTCAGATTCATTGATACATTGTGTAATGGGCTGAAGATTCAATGATAAACAATATGGAATAGTGATGATGTTACAAAATCATATTTTGGAGACAAATAAGTAAGAATGCAACTAAGTAAAAATGTGATCTATTCACTGATAAGGGAGATGATTCATTCAGATAGAACCCATAGAAATGGCTCCTATCGCTGAGACAAGTATGAATAGCTTGGTAAGCATGGGATTTGGAGGCAGGGCCTTTACTTTTGGAAAGTAATTCGGTCATAAGAAAGGATCTCTCATGAATAAGATTAGTGCTTCATAAGAAGAGGCCAGAGAGCTAGCTAGCTCTCTTTCAGCCATGTCTGCAACCCGGAAGGAGGTTTTCACCAGTGTAGGCACCATGATCTTAGATTCACAGCCTCTACAACTGTAAGAAATAAATTTCTGTGTTCCTAAACTGTGCAATCTATGATGTTCTGTTATAGTAGCTAGAGTGGACTAAGATATCATGGAATGCAGAGACTATGTAGAAAGAATAGCTTTAGAAAGGACACCTCTCATCTTTATAAGAGGAAAGAATGTAGAAAAAAGAGGAACGAATACAAGTAGGTTTGTAGATTCGGCAACAGGAAATTGAAGTATTTCCTTCCTAATGGCTTTTATTTTACTGATAAAATACATGTGTTCATTTCTAAAATGGAGTTAAGGTCAAAGAGGTATTTGGATACTGAATTTGTAGGGAAAAGTCTGGAAAAAAAAGGTGGAATAATGAATGGAAGCGAGAACTAAGGAATCACGGAATAATTGTTGTGTCAATGTGGGACCTCCATTAAATATATGGGGGAGGTAACCAATCACTATAAGTGGCTGGAAACAAGTACAGTAATTTTCAAGGGAATAATAGCAACTGCAAAGTCTCTAAATTATATGCATTTATCATCACGTACAGGGAGTAGTATGTGCCCAGGAGTTCCAGTATGTTTGAAAGGCGACTTCGGAGACTGAATGAGAGATTGGGAAGAGTAGTAAGCCTTGAGAAGGGAGATAGCGTAGGCATCCTCTAGAGCTGCATGGTGGACCTGGCAGGAATAGGATTAACTATAACAATGATAATAGTAATCATAGAGATAAAAACTAGCACATATATAGCACACATTATCATTTTCCATGCAAGTTATCTTACACAATTCTCTCTACAAAGCTATGAAAAGACTTTATTATTTTCTCCATTATGCAGGAGAAAAAAAACACCAGTAATAAGGCATTTAAGAGAAGACACTGTGGGATCAGTTTGCTGGGTATTCATGTTTGGATATTTGTATCAGTATAAGGGCATTAAGCTTGCCCTTCATATCCTGCCTCCCACACCTAGAACCCAATCATCCTCCCTCATGGGAAACAGCTCAAAGAAACCCATACAGTTATGTTTCCAGCTTCAAATTCAAAATCAATCATTTCATCAAGTCTGCATAATCTCCTTGCAAACTGACAACCAAAAAATCGAAATGTAAGATATCATACCCAGGGACATTAGATATACAATAGGAAAAAAATGAACTGGAAACCCAGAATTAAAATCCTCTTTTGGAAAAAAAAAGAAAAGAAAGAAAGAAAAAGAATAGAAAACATACTGTTCTCGTTGATTCAGGCAAATGATCAAATCCCATAGGAAAAAATAGTGACAATTTCCCTCTCTGGCTGTTAGATAAATCTTTGACTACCTCATCTGCTAGACTCTTATTCCTTGCTGATAGAATAACCTTGTCCAAGGTAATTCATGATCCTGGACTTTGTTCCTGGGGGATTCTTGCCTGTGGCCTGCATTTGGAGACCATGTAAAAGTAAAGCTTGGGAAAACCTTAAAAAAAAGAGATTGTACTAACGTAGCTCTGTGGTGAGAACAAGTGTTTAAAGGAAGAGATGCATTTCCTTGATGAACATGTTCCTTGCCAGACAATAAAGATCTATTGGAAATTCTTGTCAAAGAATGAAGTATTAAAAATAGCTTTCAGAGGTGCCCGGGTGGCTCAGTCACTTAAGCATCCAACTCTTGACTTTGGCTCAAGTCATGAGCTCACGGTTTATGGGATCCAGCTCTACATCGGGTTCCATGCTGACAGCACAGAACTTGCTGGGAATCCTGTCTCCCCCTCTCTCGTTGCCCCTCTCCCTCTCAAACTAAATAAGTAAACTTCAAAAAATAAATAAATAAAAATAGTTTTCGTATTCAAGCAAAATATATGGGAGAATGGCAATGTCACCGATTGCAACAGACTTCTCCACCTTTACTGTGGAGAAATTGGTCATATAGCACAGTGTGAGAAAGTAACTTCACTAGAGATAAATTTGACATCCAATGATCACATATGATTAATGCACTTAAACAAATCTCCAACGTAGAGAATACATGTCAGTAAAATAAAGTGCGTGTTCACACGTGTGTGCTCACACATGCACGTGCACCCCTGTCAAAACCAATGGAAAAGTTAAGACTCGGGTAGGTGGTGTCTTAAATTGAATTTGCCAAATGATGATATTATCAGTCTGAACTTCATTTAAATCATTTCCTAATTCCCCATCAACAAGTTTCATATTCTTGATCCTCTTTCACTTTTGCATATTCCGAACGTTGCTTCCCTACGCAGTTGTGAGGTCCACTCATTTCCACTGTGAACACCTGGGCCCCTCCTCTTTTTCTGTACCAGTAAACTCAAAGATTTTATGTTTGCCTAGCCTGTTACAGATCTTAGACATTTGTATGCTTCATGGTCCAGTGAATTTAATTTAATTAGGTTTTCAGCTGGTTGGTTTACTTATTCCTTCATATTGTGGAGCTTTGGTATCTATATTTGGCTCCTGGCACAGGGGACATTACCTGAAGGAACTTAAGAATGACATGTGATTTAATCATTGCAATTTTACGGATTGTCAGTTCTATTTGTATGGGAGGCTGGATTTTTATCTTTTCTTTTTTCCCCCCCTTCACTCAGTGGTTCTCTCTCTGTCTCATTTAAGCACTTAACCCATTCTGTGTTCATGCTTCTGGGAATGGTTAAGACTCAGAAGAAAGCAGGGAAGAGCCATCAATAACCTAAGCCCTTGCCCATGCCCAGAGTGACAAAGAATCCACTCAGTATTGGGCGGTACCCTAAATACTGGAGTTAAATTACTGAGTGTTCCTTCTGAAAGGAAAAACAGGCTTGAAAAAAGATCGGGTAAGTGGCTACCTACACAAATCAGAGACAGAAGTGTCAGAGGATTTCCATGTGGACAGATTATTTGAAAGATAAATGGGCCCCATGAAACCCTAATCCTCCCCCAAACTATTGAAAATGTACTGGTAAAGAAAGGGAGCCCAATTTGACTGAGATTAATCTTCTATTACTCTAGAAGAATGGAGGTTCAAATTAACATTTAATTTTCGTTATTAAAAAGGTATCTTAGGGGTTCCTGGGTAGCTTAGTTCCATGAGCATCCAGCTCTTGATTTCGGCTCAGGTCATGATCTCAGGGTCATGGGATCAAGCCCCACATCAAGCTCTGCATTGAGCATCGAGCCTACTTAAGATTCTCTCTCTCTCTCTCTCTCTCTCCCCCTTCAACCCCCACTTTCTCTCTCTCTAAGAAAAAGAAAAAAATTTTGATGTATCTTAAATACTTCAGTCTATGCCTTGTTTCTTCTCCATTATAAGAGAGAGAGAGAGAAGGCCCACAATTATTAATCCTGTTTTCATTCCCATATCTTTGTCTATGTATTTGGCTTGACTTACTGTTCATTGACAAGATAATAACCTAACAGTGACCAAATTCAGTTGTATATAGGAGCTTAAGTGACACAAATAAGTGAAGCTGACAGGCCACAAGAATTATAAGTGACAGCAGTGCTTATATGTGTTTGGGGGTGGGGAGTGCTTAGTGCTTCCTTCTAACCTGGTTTAGTTTACAGCACTTACTTTATTCCAGTGGCTTACTGCATCATGGGAATGCAAACTAGGTATGGCCAGATTCCCCTCCCTCCCTCCCTCCCTCTCTTTCTTCCTTCCTTCTTTCTTTCCTTCCTTCCTTCTTCCTTCCTTCCTTCCTTCCTTCCTTCCTTCCTTCCTTCCTTCCTTCTTCCTTCTTTTCTTCCACCTTCCTCCCTTCCTTTCCATTCTTTCTTAAAAAGTTGTAAATGCAGGGAATCCTGGGAGGCTCAGTCAGTTGAGTGTCCAACTTGATTTCAGCTCAGGTCACGATCTTGCAGTGTGTGAGTTTGAGCTCCACGTGGAGCTCGGTGTGACAGCACAGAGCCTGCTTGAGATTCTCTCTCTCTTTCTGTCTCCCACTTCTCTACTCACACGTGTGCACGTTTTCTCTTTCTCTCTCTCTCAAAAATAAGTAAATCAACAATTTTTTTTTTCATATTTATTTTTAAGAGAGAGAGAGACAGAGCGCAAGAGAGGGAGAGGCAGAGAGAGAGGGAGACACAGAATCCGAAGCAGGCTCCAGGCTCTGAGCTGTCAGCACAGAGCCCGACGCGGGGCTCGAACTCACAGACCGCGAGATCACGACCTGAGCCGAAGTCGGACGCTTAACGGACTGAGTCACCCAGGCGACCCGAAAATCAGTGAGTAAGTTGAAAACTCAGCCTCTTTAAGTCTAACTCAAAAATGTTTAAAACAAAAAAACAACACGTCTGTAGTTTGCACCTTGTTTTTGCATCCCATTTTGAGCTCTCTGCCTCGGAGTATTAATTTCCAAACTTAGATACAGCATGGAAGACTTTTCACAAATCCTGTAAGGGAGCCAAACAAAAAGAATACCCTGGAATGTGTCTAGTTAAAGTGCTGAAGGAGAGGTTAATGCTCCAAGTTCTCCATAGCTTTCCCGTCACCATGGGAACCTCCGAGAAACACAGATTGAGGGTCACTAACTAAAAGAATTTCGTGCTGTGTTTAGAGAGGCCAAATGAATAAATCCTTAGACTGCACAGCTCTCCAATCAAGGACTGGAAAAACTATTTAGTCCAGAAATACTTGATTGAACATTCCACAGCTTCAATGAATGTTAAGTTGAAAACCTAGTTTGCTTTAAGAAACCTGTGGCTGTCAGCTGATTACAAAGTAGGTATTAGTGAAACCTCAAATCCTTTGAGATGAAAGCAAAGATAAATACTTTAACAAATACCGCTGTTAAGAAATTGTATCAAGGGACTCCTAGGTGGCTCACTTGGTCAAGCATCTGACTTCAGTTCCGGCCATAATCTCACTGTTCATGAGTTTGAGCCCCGGGACAAGCTCTGTGCTGACAGCTCAGAGCCTGGAGCCTGCGTCAGATTCTGTGTCTCCCTCTCTCTCTGCCCACCCGCCCCCCCAAATAAATAAACATTCAAAAAGAAGAAATTGTATAAAAATCGTTAAAAATTGCCAAGTAAGAGAGAAAGAAAAATGAAATTCTGCTTTATTTTCTGTTACTTGTTTATATCATTTTTAAAAAATCTTGCCCTTGATTTTATTTTTTTATCTTTTCAAACTTTTTTTTTTTTTTGTCTTATTCAATTTTATCCTCACCACGTGGTAGGACACAAATCCTTCCTTTCATTTCATTTTTAGCTTTCCTTTTCTCATTTGCCTCTGCCCAGGGACATTGGAAATTTCATCATTTCCTATATTGATTGAGAATCTCACAGTTTCCTCATTACTCAATATTCACAGTCTGTTTTGCTCCTATATACCGTTTTTTTCTTTGAAAAATGGTCATCCTTGGTCTAATTCTCTTAGAGCCCAATGTAAAAATTACCTAATGTTTTCAATCTATTGAAACAAACAAATTACTGTGATTTCAGAAGCTACTATTTAACTTATTATATGGTCTCCGCAGTCTTTTGGAGGCAATGTTACTACAAGTTTGCCTCTGAGTAACACCAATGATAAGAATTTCAAGCCGGGGTGTATTGCAAACTCATGCAGCATGTTAGCTTTCCCCAGATAGTGCCACCTAGATGGCCCATACCCAGCATATGCTTGATCAGACCTCTGAATTCAAGACCACTTCGTGAGAAAAAAAAGCGATAATAAAGAAAAAACTAAGCCCTTTGAAGTATGACCATGCTGCCGGAGGAATGGAGCTCTACGGGCCATGAGAGGAAGCATTCGCCCAGTTCAGATAACTGATATAATTTGTTGAATTTAGATAAATGCGAAGCTTACATGAATCAGAATAGAAAATAAAGGGGGCCCCTGGGTGACTCAGTTGATTAAGCGTCCAACTATTGATCTCAGCTCAGGTCATGATGTCACAGATCATGAGTTCGAGCCCCACATCAGGCTCTGCACTGCAGATCAGAGCCTGCTTGGGATAATCTGTCTCCTTCTCTCTCTGCCCCTCTCTGTTTTCTCTCTCCTCTCTCTCTCTCTCTCTCTCTCTCTCTCAAAAATAAATAAACAATTTTTTTTTAAAGAATAGAAAAAAATAATTTTCTCACTGTGGCTTTGTGTTATAGCATATGGAAAACATACTGCCAAAATGTAACCCCTCATTTATTTCTTTCATATTGTCAACCATATGGATCGTTCATTGCCTTAATCCATTTGTGCTACTCTAAGAAAACACCATAGACTGGGTCACCTATCATTAATAGAAGTTTATTTTTCTTAGTTCTAGTGGCTGTGAAAATAAAATCAAGGCACCAGCAGATTCAGTGTCTGGTAGAAATCCCATTTCCTGGTTCGTAGATGCCATCTTTTCACTGTCTTCACATGGCAGAAGGGATAAGGGAGCTCCTTGGACGCTAATCCCCTTTATAAGGGTTCTGCCTCCATGACTTAACCACTTCCCAAAGTCCCCATCTCTTCTTACCACTACATCGGAGATTATGCTTCAACATACGAATCTGGGGGAGACACAAATATTCAGTCTATTGCATTCACCATAACATAATTAATATGCAAGCCTATTTAGTCTTTTGTAAACCTAGTTAGTCTTTTGTACTACATCAGGTATATATCTCTTTGAAACATAGTGTATTCAGCTATTTTATGAGTATTATGCAAGAAGGCATATTGTAAAAAGCATAGAGAATATTCCAATCTAGATAAGAACTGAAATCTTTCTGTTTAAAATTAATTTAACTGTTTTTAAAGTTTATTTATTTATTTTTGAGACACACACAGAGAGAGAGAGAGAGAGAGAGAGCATGCACAAGTTTAATGTTTATTTATTTTGGGGAGAGAGAGGGATGGGGGAGAAGGATAGAGAGAGAGGGAGACACAGAATCTGAAGCAGACCCCAGGTTCTGAGCTGTCAACACAGAGCCCAACATGGGGCTTAAACCCACGAACCATGAGATCATGACCTGAGCTGAAGTCCGATGCTGAACCAACTGAGCCACCAAGGCAACCCCAAAATTATATTATTATGACATTCTTGATTTTTATTATGACATTCTTAAATTGTCTAAGTTCTCACTATAAACATGGCTTAGATTTACTAATTATTTTACTTAATTATTATTAAATAAAATGCTTTACTTTTTCCTGCCGAAACTATTGATTTTGTAAAAACATCATAAAACTTTAACATATCCCTTCCTTCATCCATAGATTGAAAAGTAATTATTGAGTTCCTAGTCTGGGCCAGTCACTAAATGTTGACAACCCCAGTCCATATAGAGAAGAACGAGTCACTGTCCCTCACCTGAAGAAAATCATAACCGACCGAAGGACACAAATATGTATAGCAATCGATGCAGCACAGTACTTTTAAGCGCGAAGAGGAGGATAATTGCAGTGATGTGGCTGCTCCAGGAAAAAAAGGCTGACCTAGGCCTTGGGAACCACGTTTAATGGAATAATGACATCGACCAAGGGGCAAAGTGGTGAAGGACGTTCAAAGTAAAGTAGATCAAAGCCACACACAAAAATTAAAAATCGTTGGACATTCAGAGAACTGGGAGCATTTTGACATTACTCCGGTGCAGCATCTGGGGTTAGAAAGCTAAACAGGGTCCCATTTTAAAGAGCCTTGTGTATCAAGTCACATCTTATCTTGTAGGTAAATAGCAGACCATGAAAGTAGTGGTTTCCAACCCGGGGTATGCACTGATTTACCCTCAAAGAAGTATCATAATTAGATGTTCATTTTAGGAAGCTCATTCTGGTATCTATATCAACAAGGCATTGTAAGAAAATCAACATTCAAGGCCAAAAGACCAAATAAAAGCCCTTTTAAATTAACCAGGCAAGAAATAACAGGTATTAACTAGAGCCTGGGAGTTGGGATTGCAAATTAAAGAGGCTTAAAAAGACAGTATCTACAAAAGATATGTGTTTTTAAATGTCAGGAATGTATGGGAGTGCTTATTTAAGATAACTCTAAATTTCTGACATGGGCAACTGTAAAATTAAATGTGCAAAAATTAATACCACTTGGAAATGATTAACTAATTAGAAATTGGCATGTGTAAAAGACTTCATTTTTTTATGTAATTAGATGTGTGTGTTTGAGTGTGTGTGTTTGTCACAGGTTATGAATGGGAATTACTAATTAGGGGCTTTGTTCAAAAGAGAATCTGGATTCCTGAAACAAATCATCATTATTGAATATTCATTTATATAGTTTCCTTAGTGAAATCTAGATTCTTAAGTCAACAGGACTCACTGTATTGAGCATTCATTTGATTGGTATCAGGATAGGCAACACAGGAGATAATACAGAAGTATAAGTAACAATGCTTGTCCTAAATACTTGAAGGGAAAAGATGTAGATTTACAATCTATTCATAACATATTGAAGTCCATAATTAAGAAGTAAGTGGGGCATCTGGATGGCTCAGTCAGTTAAGCACCTGACTCTTGATTTTGGCTCAGGTCATGATCCCAAGATCTTGGGATGGAGCTCTTATCAGGTTCTACCCTAAGCATGAAGCCTGCTTAAGATGCTCTCTCTCTCTCTCTCTCTCTCTCTCTCTCTCTCTGCCCCTCCCTCCCTCTGCTCCTCTCCCCTGCTCATTCTCTCCTTCTCTCTCTTAAAAACTAAATAAAAATAAATAAAAATAGATAAAAATAAAATCAAAAATAGTGGTGGATATTACATAAGGTTTGGGTATATTGAGTAAACACTTAAGTTGATGCACATATTAATTAATATATAGAATTTCAAAGCAAAACATGTCTACATTCTTTAGAAGTTTCCATTCTTATGCCATTTTAATGAAAATACAAAAATTATCCCCCAATGAAATTAATAGTAAAATCTTTGATAGAAAAACTATATTCATGAAAATGTTAGGAAAAGGATGAGAAGGAAACTTTCTATCTTAGGTTAACAAGAGTTCATAAGCAACAAAGGGAATTCCACTATCAGTTAAATATAATATTATCCAGGAATCGTATCTACATTTTTTTTCTCTAGAGATTTTGTGTGTATATGCAAACTTGCATAGCTGGGTTTTAAAAATATGCAGGATGTGCACATTTTTTTATAATGCTTAAAGGCACTGAGATAGAAACCTCATATTATCTATAGACTGATCTTTCTATGTTGAGTTGTGAACCAGCACAGGTTTGCATTAAACATAAGGAAATCCAAAATAAGATACATAATGATCTAAAACACTGCATTTTCAATACAAGATGTTTAATGGATTAATGTCAAACTCCCTGCAGGAGGGTAAGTGTTTTTACCCCTTCAAGTCTTTCTCAAATGGCTTAATCTCAGTGGTACTTTCACAGGCACATCTGGAAGCAAACAACCCATACACTGCACCCCTCAATACACTGTCACTGTGCACTGAGCAATGGAGCAGGTCAGATAGTGATGACAAACATCTCTTCCAGGCTTCAGGATAGGCGGTGGTTGTTATGAGAATTAGATATCTTTGGAGTATCAGAGTTCTGCACCAGAAGAAATATTTAGTGTTGTCATTGGAGGGGCATTTTCTGCAAAAACTAACCTACAAGTTCAAGCTGTTCATCACCTCTCCTAGAAGTACATCCTTTATCTCTTCTTTAGAATTTCTATGTTGTGTGCCAGGACTCCAATTTCGTGTCCACCATGCTAACTGTATGAATGTTCATTTTGGATAAGTTTTAATTATTTATGCAAATAATTAATGCAAATTGTTTCTCCCCTACTATGGTAAGTATTCCATGGCTCTGTTTTAATCCATGTAAAGAGGCCCATATATTGGAAAGCAGCAAAGACAAAAATAATAGGTGGTATTTTGTGCATTTACTTAGGAAATGTATCTGTGTTTCTTCTGTCTGATTCCATCATTTTTCATGTTTCATATATCTATTCCAAGTAAATGTTACTAACCTGCCTTAACATTTGACTCTAATTATCAATCTATCAACAATCTCTTGTCGCTTCATCCTAAAACAGAACAAAACAAAATACAACAACAACAAAAACCAAAAACCAAAAACCAAACCAAAACAAAACAAAACAACAAAACAAAACCCTAGCAGTCATGTAATATAAACAAGATGTTTAAAGTGCTGTATAAACTGGCTGGTAGTGTTCCCAAATTATGATCAATTTCTTAACAGTGTCATTATTTTTCAAACAGTATTCACATGTGGTATATTTACAAGTGCATACAAAGCAAAGAGTGTTATGATTAGATCTCAATGTTTCTAAAAAACATTCTTTTTAGGCTTAATAGGCAGATCAAAACATATGTCATGTGATCAAATATATAATAGGACAGATTTAACTACATAATTAACTGTGCTTTACAAATGTTATTTTTTCCTTTGTGTAGATAGTCCCTGAACTCAGTTTTTGCAAACTTGGAGGAAATTGTCTGATTTTAGGAGGCATGCTTAAAAATACACTTGTAAATACTTATAATAAACTTGTAAAACCAGTTTCCCATTGTTGTGTTTGTGACAATCATTTTGTAACATTATAATGGTCATTATGAAGAATATAATATACCCGTCCTTTCCTCTTCATTATTCTTGTATGTAACACTATAGAGTTGTAAATGAGATATGAAGTAGGATCTTGAAAAGAATGCAAGTATAATAGCACAGATATGTTAAATATAAATTTCATTGTCAAACTGGACATAGCATTCTTTATATCTCATCTATCCATATCACATTCTAAGGGAAACCACTGATTTATTGACTCTTCCCCACCCTGTTCCCCTACATGGTTGGTTTCCTCAAAGGCCAAATTATATACCATTTAACCCAGACCTTCACCTTTATGATCACAGGTGATAAAGGCCTGATGGCAGATACATTAGTAAAGGTGTGTAGTCCATGGAGACAGCAACTATGCCATTGGGCAGTGATAAAAGGCATCACCCATTTGGATTTTCTTACTGAGGAATTTGCACTCATAGCAGATAAAGAATTTGCCTCCCAGTGGTGAAGAAATTTCTGAAAACGTCTACAGTTATGATGAGTGAGACAATTATGGGACACATGCCCCTGGAAATGGGGAGACTATATTACCCCTGCTATGATCCTGAGTGGTGTGGGCATTTTGAAGTCAGGGATGGGCAAATGTGAATGGACTGGACAGGACAGCTTCACAGTAGAAGATGGGTTTCAGGTATGATTAGTGAAATGATTGGTGAAGTAGACTGTAATCCTGGTCAGAATGATCTGACTCACTCTGAAGTATTTATAGTCAAATCCAATTAAATTTGGTGATCATTAGTCTGTGTCAGAATCAAACCAAACTGACCCATTGCACATCCTGTCAATGTAAGGTCTCAGAACAAAGAATGCCAGCTCCAGCTATAAGGAGGATGCCGTGAGAAACATTCTATCATGGAGGAACTCCTCTGCCATGTGGAATCCTGAAGAGTCAGATGTGCTATCCAAGGCACTCGATCAATCATAAAACAGAAAGGGGAGGGGGTGGTCGAGAAGGAAGAAAGGAAAAGGAGGGAAAGCCCATATAATTAACTGGGCTATTAGGTACTTGGTGTTGACCAATGGTGACTTTAGTGGCAGTCGAGTGCTCTAAGCCTTTCCTGGATGTCTTTTTCTTCCCTTTCTTAAATGAGATCTGCTACTACAGTCTTGCTGCTTTTTTCCAATTATTATATGTGTGTGCTATCGGTATTCCCATTTGCTATTTGCTTCATAGGCTCCCAAAGTAACTAGAAGGTCTGTCTACATATGAACAAACTGCAAAAATGGTGAATATCTCTTGGGGAACTTTGGGGTCTAACACTAATAAACACTTTTCAAACATCTATGTTACTTTACATCTGGATGTATTTCTGATATTTATTTTTTCTTTGAGGAGGATTGCCTCATGAATGAAAGACACAAAAGTCTTTGGCAGAATGCAAGATGGTTAGATCAGGTTATGTAGAAGTATATTAGCAACTGGAAAAGGTAAAATGCATACCATAATAGTTAAAGTTAAAATGTATTCAATTAATCTCACTCTCATTCATATACCTTCCTGATGAAACTTTTGAGCCATTATCTTTTCTGCCTAGATAGTCACAATTTTTAGCATATGGTTCTACATCAAGGTAGGCAATGAAGAGCAATCAATGTGTAGACTACCCAGTGATTTGTGTGGACTCTGTGACCTGAATGTAAATAGACTGGTTGAATCATTCATAATGCCCTTCAAATGTTGAACTAAGAAAGAAACACATTATAGCAGTGAATTGTGGGAGGTAGAGAAGACAAATCATGAGGAAGCCATGAGACTGGAAGGCCATGATGAACCAGGTGCAAATCAAAGTCATATGGGGAAAGTCATGTGAAGTAAGGCACGCAAGCCAAGAGTAAACTGAATTACAAAAAGAAAGAAGAATTAAGAATATAATTAGGCCATATAGGCCACGGAAGAATGAAGAGTTGTAAAGTCTGACTGTAAGGTTGCCACAATCAACTTGGAGACAGAATTCACTGCCCTATTCACCTCCATGAGATCTGGTTCTCTGTGAATCATGTTCTGAAATAGGCATAAGAACTGTCTTTTCTTTATTTACCATTGCACACTCTTAATAACATAACCCATTAGTCGCTACCACTTGCAACCAAAACAAACAAACAAACAAACAAACAAAACCAAATTGAAACAAGTGTGTTGTAAGGAAATTTGGTTCACATCTGCTAATATGATCAACAGGATGTAGGCAAGAAATCTACAAGGGAGTGATACCTGAAATGAGTCAGAAAAGGGAAGACTATAAATTAGATACTCAAGGCAAAGAAAACAGCTTAAGTAAATTTCTATAATATCCAGGAGTTTAGAAAATTAAAATAACTTTAGTGGGGCTGAAGCATGGGAGAGATGTAGTTGGATATAGAACCAGAGTCAGATAATCAAATGGGATTTTATTCCATTCCATGGGTTGTATTTGGTACATGAAACAGTGATCATTCATGGTTTATGCAGGCAAGTGGTCTGCCTAAATCTGCACTGGGGAAAGACTCTTTGAAGAGCCTAATAAGGCAACGAGAGAGGCCAGTTTGCCATCTATTGTGGGCTCCAGGTTCCAGATGAACATGGAAAGGAGAACAGATGCAAAAACCTTAAGTTAGAATTTGTCGGACTGTGAAACTGATTAGATGTGGCAAGTCGAGAAAGAGAGGGTCTAGAATGACACCCAAACTTCTTAGTTGACTGAACGGAGAGGGCTGCTATTCTCAAGGACTGTGAGTGAAAGGAATAAGATGGGATTAGCAATACCAAGTTGAGGTTTAGCTACACTCCAGGCAAATGGAATTAAATTTGGTTATACCAAAGGAGGTGCTTGACACTTTCACTTAGATGTTTGATTAACATTTCCACTGCACTTTTCCCAAAGTTCTCATCCTGATTTTGTTTTATTTTCTAAAACCTCCAAATGAATGTAATGAAAACAGGGAATGCATTGCCCTTGCTGACCACTGTATTACCGGCCCTGCATTGTGCAAAGCCAAAAATATGTATATAATGTAAATATGTACATTATAAATGAATATGTGATCTGTAAGCTGAATTTAAAATTTGATTGTTATCAGCCTCGAAGTGGCAGCTAAAACCCTAGGTATTAATGAGATTATTGTAGGGAATAACTAACTTTACCTATGAGGCAAAAGGGGCAATATTTTCACACTAACATTTTTTTCTCAGAATACCATAAAGGGTGCCTGGGTGGGTTAGTCTGTTAAACCCCTGGCTCTTAATTTCGGCTCAGGCATGACCTCATGGTTCATGGAACCGAGCCCTGCGTGGGGCTCTACGCTCACAGATGAGAGCCCACTTGGGATTGTCTCTCTCTCTTTCTCTCAATCTTTCTCTCACACAGAATAAACAAATAAACTTAAAAAAATTCTATAAAATATGAATCAAAGTTAAGGATTAAGGAGGATAAGACATTGAAAAGGCATGTCTAATAAGGATCAGACACTGTGCTGGGCACTATATTGTATAACCATCTCATATCAGCTGCAAGAACTTTACCATGTTTTATTTGAATAATTCAGAGGAATTTTCATTCAAAGCATGAAGATTTGAATGTGGTATATGTAAATATAGCCCAGTGGAAACATATCACAAAATATGCAGAGTATACCAAACAATAAAATAGCTGTATCTATTTCAGCAAAATAAACACAATCATCTGTTCTTGGAAAAGTGTTTTGGATTAGTCCCTAAAACTTATATCATGACTGATATAAGTTTACATGCATATCCTGGGTTTGACCAGCAATAAAAAACAAAATCGCACAGTTAAAATGCCTGCAGAAACATTGTTCACATGAAATTATAACTGATACTCATGCTAGCATTGCCAGGATGTCAATAACAGAATTCAGAGTTGATAGCCCTGTCATTTATAATATTCAGTTTTGTTCTTGTGATATATTATGCTACCTCTCTATATATCGTACTCTGATCCAGACATTACCTATGTGACTTCTGTTCTTTATTTAGAATGGGAAGTGTTATTTCCTCCAAAAGCTGCAGTATGCATATCTGCCTTAAAAAAAAAAAACAAAAAACAAAAAACAAAAAACACCTAGGGGCAATTTTAGTTATTCATTGACATTTTTAGTTATTGAAATTTTACCATGTAAATAAACCCTGATATAATTTTTAAAAAAGAAATCAATATAAAAATAAAATGCCATAAATAAACAATATTATGGAGTTTATTATTTTAATAAAACACCATGTAACAGTGTTCAAGTTGGTTTTTACCTATGTTTCTCAGACTTCGAGGGGAAAAAAAAGACAGCAACATTTCCTTTACAAAGTGTACCAGTGTTAGAAGTTACATTTTTTGAGCTGAAAACTTATTTTTTAATAGATAAAATTATTATGTAACAGAATTGGAACTTGGAGTAGAAGAAACTGAAGAGATGCTGTCGTCTTTTTTTTAGTCTTTGGTTATTTGTGTGAGTTTGTGTGTGTATGTGTATCTGTGTGTGTGTGTGTGTGCACATGTATGCATGTGTACTTTCACATTAAAATACTTGAAAACATTACAAAATATACCATTTATATCACACAAAAGATGAAGAATTACAGATCTTCCTATAACTGTAACCCATATTGCTTTTTTTTAACCTTTATTCTCTAGAACCGAAAGCATTTTGCAAAGCTCATCAAGGTTTACAGTAGAGGAAAAGAAATATTTGGAGCAAAAGGTGAGGTATTAAACACTTCTTGTGCTTAAGTGTAGACGGGTTTCACTTTATTCTTTAAATTGGGTGTCCAAGATCCATTTCAAACAGAAAATCTTGCTGCTAAATAATTTTTGAAAACACTGATATAAATTATTGGCAGGAATACCACATAAATACGGTAAAAAATGAAAAAAAAAAACCTATGCAGGCCAATAGTTTATGAATTGCATTTTTGTATGGAGTGAAGAATAATTAATCAACTCATTTTTATCTATTTTGCATTGCTTGATTAAAATATTTGCATTGGATGTGAGGGCCAATACAAAATTTGCGGGGCATGTTACCATTTGCTAACACCAACCATATCCAGGTACTCTGCCAGGAAATTGATAACTACTATGTCTAAACTGCTAATTCATTATTATTACTTATTAAATCCAGTAATCCAGGAATTGGCAAAGTTTTTTTTTTAAAATCCAGATAGTGGGGCACCTGGGTGGCTCAGTTGGTTAAGCGTCCAACTTCAGCTCAGGTCACGATCTCACGGTCCGTGAGTTCAAGCCCCACGTCGGGCTCTGGGCTGATGGCTCAGAGCCTGGAGCCTGCTTCCAATTCTGTGTCTCCCTCTCTCTCTGCCCCTCCCCCATTCATGCTCTGTCTCTCTCTGTCTCAAAAATAAATAAACGTTAAAAAATAAAATAAAATAAAATCCAGATAGTAAATATTTTAGGCTTTGTGGACCACGTGGTCTCTGTCACAACTCTTCAACTCCACAAATGTTGCCCAAAAGCAGTAAAAAAAAGGCAATTAAATGGATTTGATTCCGTTCCAGTGAAACTATTTACAAAAACAGGCAGCAAAGAGATTTTTCCTGTGAGTACTAGTTTGCTGACCTCTGACCCCAGTTCAATATTATTATTCTCATCTTTAAGATGAAGAAAACGAGTCTCATAGAAGTACTTTAACATGTATATTTATACACCTAAGTGATGGGAGGCCATTTAAAGCCAGATCATATGAACTTGGCCTGTTACATAGTATCGACACCTGTTCTTTCTCACGAGGCCATACCCTTATTAAATTTCATGATGAACAACACAACTTACATTAAAACATTTTCAAATCCCTCCCTTTGTGCAAATAATTACGTTCGTTGAGATTTTGAGACATAAAAGTAGTTACACGTATAAAAATCTGCAGGAGTACGCAGTAGGCCAGTAATGTTACACAAATGTTACACAGAGGGTTTGGGGAGCCATCTAACCTTAAAAGGAATGTGAACTTGGAGCTGTTTCACAAGGGAGAAAATATTCTTTCATGATAAGAAATATGGAAAATATTATATATACTGAGAAGAATCAGGACAAATTTGCCAAAGGGCAAAAGGGCCTTGACAGATTTAATTTGAATCTTAGCTTCTGTGAAACTGCATTCTTAGTAGAACAGTTTCTAGGTATCTTTTCATAGGAGAGACTATAAATAGAGAATTTGAAAGCTTCGATCAATCAGCGATCACCTTCTCCTTTTAAATATAACTTTGAAGCTAGATTGTAGTTTACTATCTGTCTTACTTAAAGTGTTCAAGGAATATTATTAATATATCTTACAAGGCACACAGAAATTTTGCAGTCCTGATTTTATAACTATATAGTTCTGTAAATTTGTACAACTGATTCATTGCTCTGGACTTTATATTTCTCATCTATAAATGATCATTTTGATTCATGAAAAATTATTGTTCCGCATCCAGAAAACAGCATCTAGTGTGAGTGACATTGTTTTCAAAACCTCTCAGCTGAAATTCCAAGGATATATATATGTATATTAATGCATGGGTCTACTCACATCAACAAATATTTCTAAATGTAACTATGTGTATTTATATAAACTCCTATTCATAGTGATGTATCCAACTCTAATCCATCAACATGGACTATTCTAGACATTTTCCTTGCTTATATGCATATTCCCGTTCCACCAGTAAGAAACCTGTCTCCCATCATCTGTTATCCATTTCCTGAGTCATTCAAATTCAGTATATGTGTACATGGGTGCCAGAGTTGTTAACCCACATCTCCGTGGGGAACGTTACCAACCAGAGCACAGTTTTTATGTGCTGTTACTGACCTTTGCTTTGAGTGTGCCAGACTCCGCTCACTTCCAAAGTTACTTAATACAACTTTTCCTCTGCCACTCCCTTCAGTGAGATTGTTTCATACCTTTGTAATACAGTTATATTCTCTTGTTGCAACCCGCATTTCTTAGAAACCCCCCTGATTTTTTAAAATTAAAAAAAAAGTGTACTTTAAGTTTTATTCATTGTGGTATAAAGTTCTATCTTTTTAAAAAAAATATTTATTTTTGAGAGAGAGAGAGCACATGCGAGCAGGGAAATGGGAGAGAAGGGGGGACAGAAGATCCCAGAGGCCTCTGCACTGACAGCAGCCAGCCAGATGTGATCACGACCTGAGTCAAAGTCAGATGCTCAACCAACTGAGCCACTCAGGTGCCCCTAAAGATTTTTTACAGGTTTTGACACTTATATGAGTTCATATATCCAGTTAATGTAGTATCATAGAAAGTATTTTCACCACCTCCAAAATCCCTTGTGCTTCCTCTATTAAGCTCCCTCCCCTTCTCTTGAACCCCTGCCAACTATTGATCCTTTTATTTGTCCCTATATTTTTACCTTTTCAAGAATATAATTTCATCGGAATGGGACAGTATGTAGTATTTGCAGACTTGCTTTTTTCACTTGGTAATATGTCATTAAATTTCTTCCATATCGTTTCTTGGCTTATTTCTTTTCATTACTGAAAAAAATTCCACTGAACAGATGGGCCTGCTGCAGTTTATCTGTTCACCTATCGAAAGACATCTGGATTGGTCTGAGTTTGGGGCTATGATGAGTAAAACTGCTATCAACCTTCATGGACAGGTGTTTGCTTTTTGTGGGGAGGATGCAGGTCACAGGTTTTCAAGTCAGTTGAGTAAATACCTAGAAGTTCAGTTACTGGATCCTATGGTAAGACTATGCTTAGCTTTGAAAGGAACTGCCAAACTGTCTTGCAAAGTGGTTGGGCCATTTTGCATCACCCCAGCAGTGGATGAGAATTCTTGTTGTTCCACATCCTTGTCAGCATTTGATGTTGTCAGAATTGCAGATTTTGGCCAACTTAATAGGTGTGCAGTGGTATTTTATTGTTGTCTCTATGTCTTTTCATTGCTCCTTTTATCTGTTCTCTCTGATAAATTTGCCACATTGTGTTTCACCCTTGATGAGTTCCAATTCACAAATCATCACTCTGTGTGCAGCTGAGAATTTATTCATCAATTGTTTGTTTATTGTATGTCAATGACTTTTTCTTTCATTTTAGAGATTTCTAATAAGTGATTTACGTAATAACGTGCTCTTTTCTTTATTTTCCCTTTTTTTTAGTAATTTGGTTGCTTATTATTTTATCTGTAGTAAATTCATACTTTGATAATTGCTTTATTTGGCTATCTTTCATAACATTTCTGAATTTGATTTTGGTGGTTCTACTGAATGGAGGTTTTTGTTTGTTTGCTTTTGTTTTTTTGTGTGTGTATGTGTGTGTGTTTACTTATTCTCTCTCTCCTTCTGTTCCTTTATCTAATCTTTATCTATCCCTTTAAGCATTCTTATCAGAATTATATCTTCTATAGTGGTTCAGAGTTCCTTTTCTATGGTGATATTGTTATATTCTATATTTAGTAGACAAGTTAGCCTATAGCTACCTGTGCTCCTTGGCCTGTTTTATTGCACCTTGTTAGGTATGCAAATTTATCTAATCAAAGTATCACATCTTTTTTTTCTCTCTCTTTTTTCCAATGTCTTTGAAAGACAGAGAGGGCAAGGGAGCACTATCTCAGTTTCTGAGTTTCTGATTTCAAGGACTCAGCAGCATGTTCCTTTCTTTCAACGGATATTTTAAATCTGTTACCCCAAAGAAGCAAAACCTCTAATTCTTCCTTTCTGACTCAGAACCAACCATACCAATATATTTTATCTATTTACTATTATGTGTTTACCTTGAAACTCCCATGTATCTTTTATAGTTTTGCTTTTAATATTTTGTTTTTTATAACTTTGTGGTTTGAGTGTGACAGGAGGTCAGGACAATGAAATAACGCCATTATATTTGGCTTGTGAACTTACCAGAATTCTCTTTTGAAGTTAAAAAAAAAAAAAATCCTTGCTATGAAATAGATTAGTCCACCCATTAAAGGAAAAGCTTTTCTAAGGATATGTGTCCTGTGTCCTGTGTTCTTTTATTGAAAGATGAGGTAATTATCTTGCTGTTAAATGCTGTGAAGTAGGAAATAAATGAGATACAGCAGCCATAAAGGATAAGATGTTAGTTAAGGAGATTTACAGATAAAATGAAAGAAAATGTACTGTGTTTGGCGGCATAATGTCTATGATAGATACGTAGAATAATTTACTATCTCATATAATTGTCGCAAGTGTTACCTTACAGTTCTGAAGAAATTACTGGCAGGTAAGGCCTTCTGAGTCCACTGGGGCTTCACTTTGCCCTGCCGAACTATTCTCTACAGGATATTTTCCAGGAATCTGTCCAGTTTTAAATGATCCAAATTATCAGGTTTTGCTATGTGCGTTCATAGCTGAGTAGAGCATTTTATAGTGATAATAACATTGCAAGTAGTAGCTAAAAATAAGCTGATTTTACTTTCTTCTCACCATGTAGCATAGGTTAACACAAGAATTGTAGCTATTAGCACACAATCCATCCTTCCGTTAGCATCATATATAGACTAGATGCTTAAGGTCACAAGTTCTAACCTTTCAATATGTCTTGCATTCTCTAAACACCCTCAATGCAACCTCAGCTTTAATTATTTTAAAGACTATTTTTTCCAACCCTGAAAGACATCTCACTAGACTCCATCTACCTGGAATTATTGTACTTACTTTCTTTCTTGCCAGAATCATGCTAAATATTTCTAATTCATTCTTCCAATTATCGTAGTCTTTAAATATTTTCTTTTCAGGGTCGGCTTTAGCTCAAGCGGTTACTTCGCATGTGGTTACTAAATATTTTCTTTTCCTAGCTAACCTTCCTCCACCCTCTCCACCATTTCCCAAATTTTATGGTTCAATTGTTTCCAATATCTTCAAACCAATTCGACTTTCCGGGTAAAAATAACCAGTATAGAGCATGGTGCAACCATTATCTACCTTGTTAAATGCAATCCATGCGTGTTCCAGCAAGTTCTCATTTTTACACACTTAGAATGTTACATTTATTTGTAAGTGCCCATAAATCATATTCTTTGGGGAGGAAATTCAGTTTATAGTTTTTTCACGTGCACCATCTCTGTGGTTTATTCCTACCATACAGATGACACTGGTTTAATCTTATCTACAAGTTCTTTCAGGCAAATGGTCTGAGCCATTTGTCTTAGACTGATTTAGAAAATTAGGTGTTTTGTGGTTGTTGTTTGTTTGTTTATTATTTCACAGAGAGAGAGAACAGGTATGAGTAGGGGAGTGGTAGGGCAAGAGAGGGAGAGAGAAAGAGAGAGAGAGGGAGAGAGAGAGAGAGAGAGAGAGAGAGAGAGAGAGAATCCCAAGCAGACTCCATGCTGTTAGCACAGAGCCTGATACAGGACTTGATCCCATGACCCTGGGATCACAACTTGAGCCAAAATCAAGAATCGGCCACTCAAACAACTGGTCACCCAGCCACCCCTAAAAAGCTATATTGTTTATAAAATTTTCCTTAATTATCTTTGGATTTTTTTTCTTACCAATTCTTTTTTTTTAATTTTTTTTAATGTTTATTTATTTTTGAGACAGAGAGAGACAGAGCATGAACCAGGGAGGGTCAGAGAGAGAGGGAGGTACAGAATCTGAAGCAGGCTCCAGGCTCTGAGCTATCAGCACAGAGCCCGACACGGGGCTCGAACTCACAGACCATGAGATCATGACCTGAGCCGAAGTCAGACGCTTAACCGACTGAGCCACCCAGGCGCCCCTTACCAATTCTGATATATCACTTTTTAAGTTAATATAATTGACAAAAACAGAGAGGGACATAAAATAAGCTTAAAACTTTTGCACCCTATGTTCTATTAACATTTCCCATCTATTCTAAGCAGCAGGCTTCAGATTGCATTGCTCTTTCCCACCTGCCCCCCACCAAAGCTAAGGAAGTCTCCTCCTGTCTTTGCATTTTTGCAAGTATTAGTTTTATCTGGATTTCTACACTTTTGATGCTATTCTTAAGAGTATATGACATTCTTACTCATTAATTATACACTCTGTCCATCTTCATTAACTTTTAAATATGTATTTGTTCTAGAGCTTTTCGTTAGATATAATATCTGGAAATAATTTTTATTTCCTTTCTAATTTTTTCATTCAAAATTGTATTTTCAGAATGTCATTTGGAGGAGCCTTCAAATTTTTTTGGTATCATCTTTTAAGTTTTGACTTTAGTTTTATAACTGTATTTTCCCTAAACTTTCAAAAACTTTCTTAAATCTACAATATATGTTATCTCATTGTCAAGTTTTCTTCTATTTCTTATTAGAAACTCGTTGTTAATTGATAGTGAAGGTTGTGCCTTGTATAAGAATTACCTTTTTTTTTTCTTTTTCAACTTCCAGCAAATAAAATTTTCCACAAGGCAAGTTAAGAATATCCCACCCTGTATCAGAACATCAATGCAAAGAGCTACCTGTTTGATCGCTCTTTAATTTAGCATGGCTTTTGGAATCAATTAATGAAGAGATGGAAAAACATTGTAAACTTATCTTTTGTGCTTGGGGCTCCAGTCTCACTATGAGGTTTGTAGGTTTGGATTTAATCTCATTTACCTTGCTAGGGGATTTATGTTTCTTTTGGACTCCTTTCTTTTATAAATTTGGTATAAATTTTCTAGTATTATCTCTTAGACTATTTTTTCTCTTCCCTCATTCATTTTTAACACTCTAATACTTTAAAAAAATATCATCCATGTCTCTTAATGTCTCTTTTCTTTCTGTTTGTTTCTTTCTGCTGAGTTCTGGATAATCATTTTAGTTATATATCTCTGCTGACGAGTACCTTCTTTAGTTCTAGATAATGTGCTATTTAACTCATCCCTCAGAGCTGGGAAGAAGGGGTTGCAAAACAGCTACAAGAACAAAACAGAAGCACACTAAAAGAAACTGTGACAGATTTATTTTGACTGTGAGTTTGAAGTATTGTTTGGAAAACCAATGATGATTTTCATCATGAATTTGGAAATATGATACTATAGCCAAAGCAGGAAACCCAAAAGAGGAAATTGTGCATTTCAAGTGTCACATCAGGTTATACTACACATTATTTGTCATAGACTGTCTCGTCCAGCAAGACAGCAGATGAAGGATGGAAATGAGAGGGAGGGGAATGTCTCAGAGGAGACAAGAGCCCCGAGTAAGGGTCCTTTTTCCATATTGATTAGGCTCAGAAGGCTTATAAGGGTGATGAACGTGCACAAAAAGACAATGAACAATGAAACCATGAACATTAACTCCTGGGCAAGAGCAAAGGGGGTTTTGAACATTAACTCCTGGGCAAGAGCAAAGGGGGTTTTGAAGATACACTGTATTAGGGGTTTGGGTCAATACAAAACAAGATCCTGGCCCCAGGCAGAAGGTTGTTTACAGCAGACATGAGGCCCCACCTCCATTTACCTAACCTTGCCTAAGGGACAAGACAGACAGAACAGGCTACCTCAGGGCCAACAAGGCATCTTTTGCAAATTAGCTCTGCTCTGGGCAACTTCAACCTGCTGTGGTCTATAGACCTGTTTATCTGTTTTTGTCCTTCCTTTCTGTGAAAGCAGGTTTCCGCTATTGTACTAAGTTGGGGAGCATTTCCACCCTGAATACCTAATCTTGTTTACCTATTCTTGGATGCGTTCATCCTAAAATTTCCTATTCCTATACCTTTGTCCTATACTGGGGACCTTTGCCCTGTTTGCCTAATCTTGTTTAGCTAATCTTGGATGCTTTCATCATGTGGCTTTCTGTTTCTTTATGCCTTGTTAGCCCATCAGTTACAAGCTCAGGGAATTCTTAAGCTTATTCCTCATGGTTATTGGTTTGTAGTTTCTGCCTGTTGAGACTGCAATAAAAACTAATTTCATAATGTTTAGTAATAGTAATTTAATGACAATGATAATTTAACATGATACAAGAAAAACTTTACCAGAGTCAAGGATTGTGGCCTCTCTATTCAAGAATAATTTCAGAAGCATTGGTTAGAAAAATTGGGGGATGGTGGCAAATGGTAATGTCTTCATGATTAACTTCACAAAGGGTACACTGTATTAGAACACAATACTATTCATCAGATCCAAGGCCATGGACACTAAGAGCTACTAAGTTGTTCATAACAACAATTATGATGTCTGACTTGTGTTTTGTTTTTTTCTTACCCATCCCCCAGTTTTACTACTTCATGCCTACACATTATATTTAAACTATTTTATGCTGAATTTAATATCGGTATTCATTTAGTATAGGCAAATTAATTTTTCAAAGTACAATGGCTGAATCATGTTTTATACACTATTTCTTGGGATCTATAGTGAAAGATTAACAAACTAAGAACTAACTTGAAGGCAATAAGTTTAAATGATACAAATTCCATCAGAGGAATAAATGAAATCCCATTAATGAATTAAAATAGTCACTAGGCCTGCAGGGTTGAATAGACTAATACAAAAAATATATATATATATAAAGAAAAGTCCGTGAGAAATTTGGTGATTTATGCATCAAACACAGAAAGAAAGAATATTCGCATGGGCAATTGCATTCAGAAGCCATCTGTAGTAGATTATATTATTGTAGAGCTAATATCCACTCTCCTTTAACTTTATGCATAAGAGAAGTGATCTTCTCAACCCTACTGATAGTGGGTTCAGTATCTTTTGTCCCTGCTACACATGAAAAGTGTATGCCTTTGCCAGCCTCTGTCCTGTTAAGTGGGGTCCTGAGTGAGAAGGCTGCTGGACAGAACGAAATCTGACCCATAGCCTGGAGCAGAATTCTAGAGTTATCTGCAGATTGAATACTGAGAAAAAATATCAATTGTGATAAATCACTGAGATTAGAGCATATTCGTATTTAGCATTATTGCAGCTAAAGATAACATTCAAAGCTATGGTTAACACAATAGGAGAAGTAACTTCTTAACTACAAGAACTGAAATATTCTATTCTCATTGACAAAGGCCTGCCTACTTCAGGCAGAGAGACACATTGCTTTATCTTAATGCCACTAAACATTGAATATTGTGTTGTTGTTGTTGTTCTGGTCACACAGTTTTTAAAGAGGGCTCACTTGGGGCTCCTGGGTGGCTCAGTAAATTGGGCATCTGACTTCCGCTCAGGTCATGATCTCGTGGTTGGTAGGCTCGAGCCCTGAGTCGAGCTCTGTGCTGACAGCTCAGACCCCAGAGTATGTTTTGGATTTTCTGTCTCCCTCTCTCTCTCTCTGCCCCTTCCCTGCTCATTCTTTCTCTCTTTCTCTCTCTCTTTCTCTCTCTCTCTCTCTCTCTCTCCCTCTCTCTCTCAAAAATAAACATTAAAAAAGGTTTTTTGTTTTTTTGTTTTTTTTAATTTTAAAGAGGGCTTACTTGGCTACCTGCGATTGGAGAAAAATGATATTTTTAGGCAAACATGAAAAAACTCATTTTTGGGGTGCCTGGATAGCTTAGTCGGTTAAGCATCTGACTTCTGATTTCCACTCAGGTCATGATCCTAGTGTTGTGGGATCAAGCCCTGCATCTGGCTCCGTGCTGAGTGTGGAGCCTGTTTAAGATTTTCTCTCTCTCTCTCTCTCTCTCTCTCTCTCTCTCTCTGCCTCTGCTCCTCCCCTGCTCTCTCTAAAATAAATAATAAATATTAAATTAAAAATATAAAAATATATTGTTACATGAAATTTGTCTGCATTTTTATATAAAATGAATAAAAATTTGTCAGTCTCATATTCTTGATAAATATTTCTGCTCTAGATGTGGATTTATTCTGTCTGAAATAATATCAGATTTCTGAGTTTATAGGACAAAGAACCAGATTTGAAACTGTGGTTAGTTGTGGAAGGTAACTAATGATCAACTATAGTTGTTTTTATTGTTGCTTCTGTGCCAATGAAAAAATATCTCATTTTTTTTATGCTTTGTAAATGTGAGTTATTATAACTAACAGCCCTGTAAACTGAGGAAAGCAAATATCTCACTTAAGTATTAGATTCAATGTATATATTATTACTACTATTTTGTATTTTTTTAAGCTAGGAACTTTTCATACACTGGTTTTATTGGGGGAGGGGGTAAAAAGGCAGAGAAATTGTTGTGATTCAATAATAAAATTCATGCTGCTCAATCTGTGCCAGGAAGAAAAAATGAAAAAGAAAGTAGTAACAGTTTTGCCAAAGACTTGGTTAAAATGAAATATCTCTACAGACAAAAATTTGATATCCTTCCAAGTTTAAGTTTACTTCTCAAGGTAGTATATACTATTTTAAAGTCAGATAAAGCTTTCTGTTTTCTTTTTATATGACTTATAGAAGGCAAGGCTTTGCAGGAAGAAAAGCATCTTTAACCAGGAGAGGACTTTAAGATCTTTTTGTTCTCTGTCAATTATCAAATTACCGAAATAAAAGGCAGACTTACAGAAGGAACCAGTTATGAGAAATCATATGAAAGAGAGAACCCCAAAAGAGACTTGAAGGGAAGTGAAGGAAGGACGACAGTGAAAACAAGAATACACGTTCAGAGTTGCACTCAAAATGAATCACGTGCGCACTGCCCAGAAACGGCTTGCAAGGGGTTAATATTGCCACCTCCCAAGGCAGAGGGACATAAACTTAATTGGGACAGATAAATAAGAAGCCTAAGCACTGTTTTAAATGCTTTACATAGACTATCTCATTGAGACTCACAAAAACTGTATGAGTATTATAATTTTATACCCATTTTATACACGAGGAAATTGAAGCCTAGAGTGATGAAAAATCCTCCTCAAGGCTGCATTGTCCGTGTCAGAGCCCGAATTTAAACGCAGTTTGTTTAACTGTGGAGTCTGCTGTTTGGGGTGGTAACTTGGAGGGAGGAGACATACTTCAATGTGCAAGTGCTAGAAGGCTGAACCCAAAAGTTAGATGTCAGAATTGAGTGCATTCTGTCTCAATTCAGAAATATTTTAGTTATGAAAAAGGCAGTTCTAATTATCTTTGTATGACATTTTTCTAAATAAAAGTTGTTTATAAGACTTGATTTTTACATCAATTAAATGTCATTCTAAGTTGCTGAATGCACCAAGTCAATCACTGAAGATTGAAATAATGCTAAATAATTGGGGTAATTGAACGATCTCTCTTTTTTTTTCTCCATGGATTGGTCTTATATTTGCAAGTCAAAGTGAAATAAAGGAGGGGTGTCTAGGCAGCTCAGTCAGTCAAGTGCCCCACTCTTGATTTCAGCTCAGGTCATGATCTCACAGTCCTGAGATCGAGTTCTGCGTTGCCCTAGGTGTGGGGTGTGGAGCCTGCTTGGGGCTCTTTCTCTCTCACTCCTCCTATGCCCCTCCTCGACTCTCTCTCTAAATTTTTTTTTTTTAATTTAAACAAAGTTAAATAAAAGATAAAATTATGCCAAGACAATTTAGGCATTACCAAATTATAGCTAGGCTCATTTATTATGTTTCATATTTTTTTCAGAGGTGCTCAGAGTCCCCTAGGTATAATTTATAATTATATAGGTTACTAACTGTTCTGTTTACAAATAAGGAAGTGATAACAACACCTAACTGTGCATTGGCATAATAGCACTCAGCCAGATGATTAATTCTACAAAGAAGGGCAGCGCTGACCACGAGTTACTTTTGCTGATACAGTCGCTTAATCCCAAGCTGAGTTCGTTACAGAAAAACCATGGCAATGATTTTGCTACGGTTCTAGTAGGAGAGTCTTTATGGTTCAAATGATTTATAGAATTTAATACATGCGCTTGACACTTGCCAAGAAATTGGTTATCACTTTTTTGTTTGTCTGTTTTCCAAACCAATATTTGGAATGTTGTTTGGCCTATGGTATGTCCAACACATGACAGCAAATGGGACATCTAGCCTGAGGCATGCAAATAAATCAGAGAAATATAACATGTGATCTTTGATTTTAAATTGAACTATTGTTCTTAGTATATAACACGTTCTAAAGCAAAGTGACTCCCATGCTTGCTGGACAAAGAGATAAACCTTACTACCGATTCGGGGCATTGTAGTTTGAGATTCAACCAACACATGAAAAAAGTCCAAAGAAACCGATTATTTCAAGTATATTTGTTTTGATCCATACTGTAAAAATCAGCTACTCAGAAGTTTAACATTTAGAATAATGTGTAATACAAGAAAAATTATAATGCTCAATATTGTCTAACAAAATATAGTAGGAGAGAAACTAAAATTTTAGAAGACAACATGAATGGATGTGTTAAAGATGCTTGCGAGGTTCAGGCACATTGTAGTGTAAGTTAATAAATAACAGTGACAGTATTAACAGTAAGTTAATAAGTAACAATTGGAAATTTAATTATATACATCGTTAATAGTGAATCTATTATAAAGGATTTGAGAAGGTGATTAAATTAGATGTTTTTTTTAAAATGCCAATTTCAGTAAGAGATCATACAATTGAAAATTTGTTAAGAGAAGCACATCTGGGTGACTTACTTGGTTGAGCCTCCACTTTGATTCAGGTCATGATCTCATGGTTCCCGAGTTCGAGCCCCACATTGGCTTCCTGATGTCAACCTGTCAGTGCAAAGCCCGCTTTAGATCCTCTGTCCCCCTCTCTCTGTCCCTCCCCTGCTTGCACTCTCCCAAAACATAAATATTTAAAAATCTGTTAAGAGAACAGATCTGTCTTAAGTGTTTCCACCACAGTAAAATCCCTTTTAAGCCCCTAACATGATTGACATGTATTTAATGTTCAATACCAGAAACATTTATTTTTTTTTTCTTTTTATCGAAGCTGACTGTTGGGGTTATTACTGAGGATGACGAGATTTTACACAAGGCTTGGCCACCTAAAATGTAACACGGAGAATTCTAGTGGGCTACAGTTAAGCTTGGGAGGGACGTGGGTCTCTTGGAATGGGAGGCGGCATGACCCCCCCACCCCCCCAACTCCCCTCCAGCCGCCCCCCCCCCACGATTGTGGAATTCCCTGCCGGCCCTCTCAGGTATTTCTACAGTCCTTGGGGAACTCCGTCATCTATATATTGCATGCAAAGTTTAGCAAATCAATGGGACACATAGACCCTCGCTGCATAGCTCTGATTTGATTAGTCTCTTGTGATATCTCACCTTTAAGTCATGCACCCTTTGTTGTTGCATGACTGAAATGTTGCGTGCCCTGTGTACAAGACAAGCCATCTGAGATTTGCGACTGGCCTGACACTTCAATAAATGAAAATACAAGCAAGGCGAACGGGGGTCTTCGTCTGTGAACGTTGGCCCCATGCCTTCTCCTCTCTTTCTTAGCAAAGTGTGGAGCCATCAGCCTTTCATCCTTCCACGCAGGGTTTGCTGGCCATTCCCTGAGGTTGACATATAATAATAGTTTTCAGTGTACAGTCTAGTGTTTCCACAATTATACACATTATGGAATGCTCACCATAAGTGGAGTTGCCATCTGTCGCCATACAAAGTTATTACACTATTATTGACTGTATTCCCTATGCTGTACATTACATCCCCATGACTTGTTTATTTTATAACTTTAGTTTCTACCTCCAGTCCCCTTCACCTATTTCACCTCCCTTTGCCTCCCCACAACCAGTAGCTTGGTCTCTATACGTTTCAATCTGTTTCTCATATTGTTGTTATTGTTTATTTGCTTGTTGTTTGTTTTGTTTTTTAGACTCCGCATACAAGTGAAATCATATGGTATTTGTCTTTCCCTGCCTCATTAATTTCACATACATAATACCCCTAGGCCCATAAAGTTTTAATTTTTTTAAAGAAATACATCATGAATACATCAAACTTGAAAAGCTTCTGCACAGCGAAGGAACCTTAATAAAGTCAAAAGTCAAACTACTGAATGGAAGAAGATATTTGCAAACCATATAGCTGATACAGCTCTAAGAAACAATCAGATCAAAATGTATAATAATCTGATTAAAAGTAAATCAAATGTCAAAATCTCAAAATCACAATATCAGCTCACACCTGTTGGGAAGGCTATCACCAAAAATACAGGAAATAACAAGTGTTAGTAGTGATGTGGAGAAAAGGGAACCCTTGTGCATTGTTGATGGGAATGTAAGTTGGTGCAGTCGCTATGAAGCATGGTAAGGAGGTTCTTTAAGGAAAAGAAAGAAAGAAAACAAATATAACTACCATACGATCCAACAATTTCATTTCTAGATATTTATCCAAAGGAAATAAGGAAAATACATTTGCACCCCCCATGCTCACTGTAGTGTTATTTACAGTGGCCAAGACATGGAAACAACCTGAGTGTCCATTGACAGAAGAATGCATAAAGAAAAAATGTGTATATATATACAATAGGATATTATTCGGCAGAAAGAAAGAAAGAAAGAAAGAAAGAAAGAAAGAAAGAAGGGAGGAAGGAAGGAAGGTAAGAAGGAAGGAAGGAAGGAAGGAAAGAAAGGAAGGAAGGAAGGAAGGAAGGAAGGAAGGAAGGAAGGAAGAAAGAAAGAGAAGAAACCTTACCATTTTCATCAATGTAGATAGATCATGAGGGTATTATGCTAAGTGAAGTTAAAGTCAGAGAGAGAAAGATATACTGTATGACCTCACTTACATGTAGAATCTAAAAGAAAACAAAACAAACCCAAACCAAACTCCTAGATACAGGGAGCAGTGCTTGCCAGAGTTGAAGAGAGGGAAGTGGGTGAAATATAAACTTGCAGTAAAATAAATAAGTCCTGAGGATATAACACACAGCATGGTGACTATAGTTAACAATACTGTATTATATATTTGAAAGTTGCTAAGAGAGCAGATCTTAAAAGTTCTCACCACAAGAAAAAAACATTTTAACTATGTGTGGTGATGGATGTTAACTAGACTTATTGTAGCTATCATTTTGCAATATATATATATATATATATATATATATATATATATATATATATGCCTGAAGCTAATATAGTGTTAAATGTCAGTTGTATTTTAATATAAAAAAAAAAGGTTTAAAATGTATTATACCTATAAGAGATCATATTTTAAGAAAAAATACAATGGTGCATTTTAGTAACATTTTGTCTATACCACAATATTTTTTTTAAGTTTATTTTATTTATTTTGAGAGAGAGAGAGAGAAAGAGAGGGAGAGCACATGAGCAGTGGAGGGGTAAAAAGTGAGGGAGAGAGAATCCCAAGCAGGCTCTGTGCTGGCAATGCAGAGCCCAACATGGGGCTTGTTTTCACAAACCATGAGATAATGACCTGGGCTGAAATCAAGAGTTAGATGCTCAATCAACTCAGTCACACAAGCACCCCGATAGCACAATATTTTTTAACTATTTCTTTTTTTTTTTGGTAGGTATTTCACTTTATTTATGTATTTATTTAATTCCTTTAAGAAAAAGAGAGAGAGAGAGAGAGAGAGAGAAAGTGAGCAGGGGAAAGGGACAGAGGGAGAGAAAGAGAGAATCCCAAGCAAGTTCCATGCCCAGCACAGAGCCCAACATGGGGCTCGATCCCACAACCATTAGATCATGACCTAAATCAAAATCAAGGGTCAGACGCTTAACCAACTGAACCATCCAGGTGCCTCTAACAATATTTCTACTTAATAACTTAGTAGAATAAATTTCTCATTAATTTACTTTTCCACACGTACTGATTTTGTCAGAGATATATTAACATCTGAAATATTGCATATTTTCCATCTGTGAATAGAAGTTAACAAAACATAGTTCTCAATTAGCCACCTTTAATTACTTTAAAATGTTTTAAATTATTTCATAGTTTTGCAGTTTAATGTGTTTTATGATTTTCACTTCCTTTCGTCTTCTACCTCTTTTTTTATTTGACCAATGATTTAGTTAATTATGCAGACAAACTAGTGAATAAAATTTTTTATGCAGCATCACAATCAACTCTTTCTTTTAGAGTGGCCACTTTAAAAAAAAACATGAGAAAGTGTTCTTTTATTTTAACAAAAAGTATATTTCCCTTGTAGGTATATTGAAGGTGTCTTAGCAATTTCTATATTGAAATTTTTATGTATATAAAAATCATTGTTTCCTTTTTTTTAATCTTTAAGTACTTTATTTCCTCTCATTACTTTCCTGCACTAGCTAGGACCCACCAGTACAAAACTGAATAGAAATGGGAAATGTTTCATTTTTTTTCATATGAAATCAGATCACCCTATCATTTGAGATTAAATTGAATTTGGCTTCAGTTACTAACCCACACGCATTGGGTATTCTCAACATATTTTCCAATCTTTTAGGGAATCTCAGCTATATTGATATTTCCCTTCCTTACCACTGACTTTTGATGCCAGGATAAGAATATACAGAGCTTCATTGAGCTCAGTCTAGACAGATATAATCCAGACAGTTCAACACACCCACAGCACCTGCGTGACTTATACAAGTACTCAGTGTTTATTGCCATTTGCTCAGATTTGGGCAATTTGTTGGCATGGCAAAAGCTAACACAGGATGCGAAACACTAAAAGAAGTGGAAACACAGAGATGCTTCTCCTGGATATTTGTGCAGGACTATGCATAAATAATCAGAACATCTAGTTGAAATAAAAATAACCTATGTGGCTAGAATTCAGAGAAACATCTACTTTGGCGCTTGGTGTGTATGAACATTGAGACCTTAAAAAACTGAAGGAAGATCTCTAGTTGAGATCTAAAACAAATATATGTATCTGAGCACAGGGAAACTAGAGAATAAATTTCACTCATAATATTTAGAACGTTCTACATGGGATGTCTTGCCTAATGAGCATCATGATCCACCCTATATATGTAATCGATGGCTACTGAGAGCTTGCCTACGGATCAAATATACTCAGTGATTTAGTTTGTTACCTAGCAAAACATAACGTAAACATAAAATGTTAAATGTTATAGTCCCCTTTTTTGAATCTGTGAAATAAGGGAAATATTATTGGCCTCAAGACTTTTTTATAAAGATCAAACCAGTGATGTTAGACCAGTGATGTTAGACCATTTGCTTTTACTGTCTTGCTAGAACACAGAAGCTAGAACCAAAACTTTGCTACTAGATAGTCTGTTGCTGCCCTCCCGACTTGGGTAGCTCATATAGACAAGACTAAGCTCCTTAGTACAGCATTGTCTCCTTAACCCCCACCACCTCCTGAGTCACTTTGGTTTTTATTTTTTTAATATTTACGTATTTACTTTGAAAGAGAAAGAGCACATGCAGGGGAAGAACAGAGAGAGAATGACAGAGAGAATCCCAAGCAGGCTCTGCACTGTCAGCACAGAGCTCAATGGGGGGCTCAAACTCAAGAACCATGAGATCATGCATGACATGAGCCAAGGTCAAGAGTTGGACGCTTACCCCACTGAGCCACTCAGACGCCCCTGAGTATCTTTCATTTCAACTAATGGCAACTCTGTTTCTCAGTTGCTCATGTCCACAAAGCTGCTGTGGTCCTAGATTTCTCTATTTCTGTTCTAGTCCACATCTTGTAAGCAATCTACTGTGCTGACTCTACTTTCAGTGTATTTCCAGAATGTGACCACCTGTTACCACTTCATAGCCACCAACCTGGTCCACATCACCTGCATCTCTCACCAAGATTAATGCAACTGGTCTCTGCAACTGGTCTAATGCAACTCCTCACTGGTCTCTCTACTCTCTCCTTTGCCTTCTGTTGCCTTTCTTTGTCTACACTCAATCTCAGAATTGAAGTCAGTCCATTTCTCTGCTAAAAAACATCCAGTGGCCTTCTATTTCTTTCAACCAACAGCCAAACGTTTTTGTTTGTTTGTTTGTTTTTACCATACCCTCCAAAGTCTGCAAACATCATCCCAATACTGGCTCTCTTTCGTTATCTCAGTTCAAAAGTCTCCTTATCAGTGATGCCTTCCCTAGGTGCCCTACCTAAAAATTATCCATACTCTTTCACACGCATACATATACATTTCATATTCCCGTCAGTTTTTATTTTTCTACAAAGCACTTAGTGCACTAACGAACAGTATATTGCAAGGAGACTCCACACAAAGAGAATCAATAAGATATATATATCATCCTATCTATCTCTTAATATATTATTACGAGATTGATTTTAAGAAATTGTCTGCCATGACTGTGAGAAACATTAAGGCCAAAATTGATAGAGGAGGCCAACGGTCAGAAAACTCCGACAGGAGTTGATGTTGTCGTCTTGAGTCTAAAATGTAAAGGGCAGGACATAAATCTGGAAATTCAAGCGACATTGCTATATCAACGTGTCTAGGGAATCAACTGATTGACAAGGATTATGTAATGTCCCTCAAGTCAACTGACTGTAGATGTTAGTCACATGTACGAAATACCTTCCCAGCAAAATTGAGACTAATATTTGACCAAACAACCAGGCAACCTACCCAGGTAGACACATAAAATTTGACGATCACATATAGTATCTATTATACTTTTTACAAAGTCATATTTGTTTTCTGCCTCTCCCAATAAAATTTAAGCTCTGTGAGAACGGACTGTTGTCTGCTTGTTTACAAAAGTTTGTCCACTGTTCAGAACACTGCTTGGGAACTCACTAAATATCTGATTTGATGAATGAATTTATGTTGGATTGTCGAGGGATGTTTAAAACTAATTAGTGAACCTTACGTACCTCACCACTCACATCAAAATTATATGAGGGGCAAGGGTGCCTGGGTGGCTCAGTCGGTTAAGTGTCCAACTCTTGATGTCAGCTCAGGTCATGATCTCATGTTTGTGGGATCGAGCCCCACATTGGGCTCTGTGCTGACAATGTAGAGCCTGCCTGGGATTCTCTCTCTCCCTCTCTCTCTGCCCCTCCCCCACATTCTCTGTCTTTCAAAATAAACATAATTTTTTTAATTATATGAATCAAAAGACTGATATAAAAAAAGTATTCTTTAGGATTGCAGTTAGCGCACTGTGCAAAAAGAGTCCGTGTGGGTGAGGCAACAGTCACACAGTTGCTGGGGGAATAGTTGTGAGCACTAGCCACAGAGAAACTCAAAGAAATGTCAATAAGAGGTCCTGAGCATAGGGAGGAAAAACAAAAAACAAAAAAACCTTGAAATTTTCCATGGAAGAAAGAACCAGCTCTAACTGCTTACCATGCCCTGATACCAAATCCCAAAAACATAAGCCAAAAAAACCAAATGCCCACCCGCTCCCCCTAAAACAAACAAACAAACAAAAAATATAGAAAAAAACACATTTTTTTCTAGTTATCGGCTCAAATCCTGGAAGGGTAGAGAAATTCAGAAATGGTGGGAAGAGAGGAAGTATAGGTAGGGTGAGATCAGAAACTCAGAAAGTGGCCATCACCACTCTGTCAATCCTCATCCGTCGTCCTGAAGCAATAGCTAGCTGGGAGAAGAAAGAAGCTCTAAATTAGATAAGAATCTTCACTTTTTTTTTTTTAATCTTACCACTGGAGTGAATGTTTTAACTATAGAAATGGACTGTTTGGGCTTAAAATACCTAGAGGAATGTTTATTTTCCAAGAGTGATTGAGAATGTTATTAGTCCAGCTTAATTGTTCATCTAATGGCTTGGTAAAAACAAGGAGTCTTCAGATTGGTTTTATGGGGCAGTGGGAAATTTTTCCTTAAAAAGTTGTCGGGACACCTGAGTGGCCTAGTCGGTTGGGTGTCCAACTTCGGGCCAGGTCACGATCACACGGTTGGTGAATTTGAGCCCCACACGGGGCTCTGTGCTGACAACTCAGAGCCTGGAATCCGCTTCGTCTTCTGTGCGTGTGTCTCTCTCTCTCTGCCCACCCCCCCACACACTCAATTGTGGGAGGGCGCATACGCGCGAGCTCTGTCTCTCTCAGGAATAAATAATTTCTTTTTAAGTTGTCTAATGCTGACACCCTCTTGAATGTAGCCCATTTAGAAAAATAAAGCACATATAACTGTCTTAGTGTGGTATTAGACAGATAGTAGGAATTTCACAAGTAATAACTATCAGTGCCATTAGAATTGGATGTTGACTTTTCTTTGATGGCTAGCATTCTATAAAATGTTAGTTACTGAAAACAAACTAGTTATACAGGAAGCACATACCCATGGAAAAACCTGTCTTTATATGTGTATATCCATCATCTCTAACTTATATCAGATGTTCAGTTGTTATTCTTCAAGGGGATGGTAGTCAGAGGAAGAATAACCGAATTTCAAAATGAATGAAAAACTATGCATTATAGGAATTCAAAATGAAACAGATCAGATTTGGCTAGAATGTGAGAGAGGATTTATGGATAGGGGAAGCCACTGATCATGGGAGGACAAATAATTAATGGATTGAAGGAGACAGGTTTGGCGGAGCTAGCTGAAGATGGGGGTACAAGAAAGGTAACTGGAAAGAGCACGAAGAACGTAACCAAAGTTATACTAATGTTTGTGGTGAACTGAGACCCTTGATGCATTTTACCCTGAATTTCTGGTGATTATATTATCCTCCTCAGTGAATAGGAACCCTGTATGCGTATCATGGCCACTTTTTAATTTTTGTAACAAAATATCTTTGTTCCATAACGTCCCTGTTTCTGGTAATCATAGTCCATTTTGACTATGAATTGGTCTGTGAATTTCAGCAGTGTAGCAAATGCACAGATCACTGATAAGAATGCTGATGTGGAGAGTAATTTTATTTTAATTTTAGCAGCAGTGATCTTTAAGTTGTCTAAAAACTCAAGTTGGCTTAACCTAAACTCTTCAAATATAAAAGGGGTTTCTGAATTGGAACTACAGAAAAAATATTTACATGTCACTAACCTAGAAACTGGGAATAAAACTAAGAGCCATTTCTTCGACCCCTGGAAAAAAATAAAACTAGCAAGATTATTCCTTTGAATTTTGTTTGTTTGTTGGTTTGTTTGTTGGAATGCAGCTATTTGGCATGTAATAGTGTGTATATTCCTAGTGGGCAAAGGTATGTGCTGTCACTCATTTTGCTCGAGAAACATGTAACACGAAATAGAGAAAGCAAAACGCATCTCTGTTATAAGACTTGAAGCAAATAAACACATTTGTTAAAAATTAAAAGTTCTTGTTTTACATTCCCAGTTAAAATAGTACCTTGTATAAATGCTAATCATTAGAGAAAATTTCTGACAGATCCGTTAGATACTAGAACTATTCTTCTGGCCCCATGAAGATTCTCTTTCCCAAAACTTAAACAAAATTATTACCGTAAATTGAAATAATTTGACTTTGTGTGTTTATGGAAAAAGTCTTTTTAAGCTTTTACTTTTGGGGGCACCTAGTTGGCCCAGTTGGTTAAGTGCCCAACTTTAGCTCAGGTCATGATCTCGTGGTTCATGGGCTCAAGCCTCACGTTGGGCTCTGTGCTGACAGCTCAGAGCTTGGAGCCTGCTTCGGATTCTGTCTCCCTCTCTCTCTCGGCCCCTCGCCCACTCATGCTCTCACTCCCTCTCTCAAAAATAAATAAGCATTAAAATAATTACACTCTTATCTTTCATGACAAGTTGCTAAATATGTATCACACGTAAAAATCATGATGCAAAAATTTTAATTACTTACAATGTGCTTCCACAGAAAGGCTGCTACAAGAGTCATGTCAACTGAAAATAACCTTGTCTAATACATCCTCAAATCAGAAAGCCTACATTACCAGACCTGCAGATAATTTCTCTCATTTTTATGTTTTTTAAAAAGTAAAAAAAAATTAAATTATGAATGTGAAAATGTAATCTGAATCATAATAAATTTAAACACGAACACTTACATGCATGCATACTTCACATTAAGTTTGTGAAGTACTCCCTTCCCAATTATATTGGCTTACTTGCGTATCCTATCTTTTTTGGAACTGGTTCAACAAAAACATGACAAGATAAAATAAACCAAATACTCCGCATAAGTCATATTGATTCCGAAAGTCTTGACGGAGAAGGTGACCGACATTTTGAGTTTCAGATCCTTGGATCTCCGGTCACTATCTTTCAGAAGTGTCTCAGCAATGAAGATGGTTTACTCATCAGTATCAATGACAGTAGATTATTAGTGGTATATTTTCAAACCCACTCTGCTGTTGTATTACCACAGAATGCAAATGAACTCACAGGTACATCGAAGGCAGTGAGTTATTTTCTGTAACTCACTCTTGTTTGTTCTTATAATCAGCACACAGATGGTACAGCCTACTTACTGGGAGCAGCTCGCAGCAGACAGCATATTTCTTTGGTTTGCGCTGAATCTACTAGTTATCTCCATGAGTATTGCTGAGCTAAAGGAGGAACATCTGTTGTGATGGTCCTTTAGACAATAGACCCTATGAAATAGTTGTAATCATTCAAATCTATACTAAATTAACATCATTAAAACTGAGCTGATTTACTTATGCTTAGAGAACAAAGATGCCACACACCATAGAACTTGCATCGATATCTAACCATTTCATGACTATTCTAAGTTTTTAAATGATGTTTAGTTATTGAGATAAAATACATAAAAGCCCAGTAATTGTCTTCTTGGGAATAGGCTGAAATTGATCGAAATGATCAAAAGTAAAGTTACACGAATTCTTAGGGATTGCATTTGCTTATGCTAATGGTCTTCATGATTTTAAGTATGCTAGACAAGTTCTGTGGGGTTGAAGAGAGCTAAACACTGGAAAATACTGGAGTAACAAACAAGGTTATGAATTTTGGTGATCTAGCCATTTCAATAATCATAAACTAATTCGGATTACATATCTTATTATAAATATGCAAAGGACTAAAGTGTTTTATATACCAGAAGCTTATTATGTGTCTATTAGTAGTCCATCTAATATCCAACTGAATTATTCATTAAATTTTCAGATTTTAGGTAATCACCCCCAGAGATTCTGATTTAAGAAGTTAAGGGAATGGAGGGTGCTGGGGTGTTTTCCTCTGGATTACTAAGCATCCAACTCTTGATCTCATCATTCCTGAGATCAAGCCCCACATTGGGCTCTGTGCTAATATCACAAAGCCTGTTCGGGATACTCTCTCCCTGTCTCTCTGCCTCTCCCCCTGCTTGCACTCTCTCTCTCTCCCAAAATAAAAAAAATAAGCATTTAAAAAATTAAAAAAAAAAAAAGAAGTTAAGAAAGGAGTGTAAGAAATCAGGGAAAGACTATAAGGAAGAGAAGTCCTAAATTTTTGAAACTTAGATAATTATGATGTAGGCCATTCTTAATTCAATCATAAATAAAATGTGATATAAAGTATGCTTCATACCATTTTCCTGCTCTCTAAAATCAAAGGATGGAAAGTATGTTTATTCTACAAGTGAAAAAAAATACAAATAACATCAACAAGAAATTTCTAATTCATCTCCTAAAGCAAAGCATAGAGGATATTCATTTAGTAGCTATTGATTTAGTTGGCACCCACTTTATGTATAAGCTTGCTTTTGTTTGCAAATAACAGAAGACTACATGCTTATCTCAAATAGAAACAAATCATCACATCACATTACAAAGAGTATGGAAGTAGAGAAACTTTTGGTTTGTAAATTCAGCAGCTCAAGGGTATCCCTTAAGGACTCAGATTCTTTTCAAAGTTTAGCTCTGCTTTCCAAACCTGTTGTTTTACCCTCTGATGGGCTCTTCTGGACAGGAGAAAGTTACAGCAGCTGTAGGCTACAACCAGACTCGATATAAAGGAGTCTACTATTTCCTTCCTTTGTCCCTTTTTTCCATCTTCCTTTCTTCCTACCCTCCTTCTCTTCCTTTCCCTTCTCACACTCCCATGTCCTTGTCTGTCTCCTCTTCCCCCCTTCCCCCCACTCTCTGCTTCCCTCCCTCCCTCTGTCTCTCCAGGGTAAAATAAACTTTCATACAGATTTCAGGCAGCTATCTCTGATGAGCATATTGGTTAAAATAAGTCTACAAGTTAATACAGGTCTATGGCTAACTACATCACTGCAAAGGGTCATGAACCGCCATAATTGGTTTAAACTGATTAGGGTTTGATAACTGGAGTTGAGGATGACCTGACCTAAATCCTATGGTGAAGAGGTGAACGCCTGTACAAAATGTAGTTTCCACCAGAAGTGAAGAAGGGGAGACTGGTTCACAGTCATATCATCAAAAGTTTTTCCTAGTATTTCTTAAGCATTTTACCAAACATTCTATCTGGTTATGTACTATTTTATCCCAGAGAGCTGTGAAGCATTAAAAACAGTACATTCTTGTTTTTTGTTTTTTGTTTTTTGTTTTTTTAATGGTTAGGACAAATTTTTTTAATGGCTTAGAATACAAGTTGAACATTTAAAATTGTTCTCTATTCCTTCTGTTAATTTCAGAACATAAAAATATAAAATATAAAGCAAAATTTAGTGAATATGGGCAATATTCTCTTCTCTTCAGAGATCAAATAAGAGACCAGAAGAGCCACTAGTTTGGGAGTTTCAGAGCGCCCTTGATATTTAAACTTGCTCTTGCTTTTTCCTTCTTTGGCTTTAATAGAGTTGATGCAGTATGCTATTTTCTTTTTTAGTATCACTGATTACTGTGCAAAGGAGATAAAAAAAAAAAGGTTAAAAAAATGATACATTACTTAAGGCAATCAGATTTTCTGTTTTCAATATGATTCTTCATGCCTCCAGATCTCCAAATGGCCAGTGTTTTCCATATGCTGCCTATCTCATAGGAAGCAAACCACTAGCTGGTCAGATAGCTTTTTCCCCTCCCCTAGTGTATCTGTATGCACTGTAGTTCACAAGGCACCAAACAAGAATGACAGAAATCTGAAATCAAAGGACATCAAGATGTTATGGCTTCTCAGTATCTGTGATTGGTGGATTATTTACTCAGATGAGTACATGTTTGTTCCTACTCATTAACCATGGTGATTGCCAATGGAAACTGAAGTCACTTAAGCTGATAACCAGCCCTGTCATCCATAAAGCACAATTTTGAAAAAAATAAAAAGTAAAAAAATGAACAACTCCATGTCTAGTTTAATGTGTATTGTTAGACCTCTTCAGTCGTGTATCTTAACCATAGGATGTTTACAGTGTTTTCCCTTAAAATGGATACAGATCTGGGGCGCCTGGGTGGCTCAGTCGGTTGGGTGTCCAGCTTCGGCTCAGGTCATGATCTCTCGGTTTGTGGGTTCGAGCCCCGCGTCGGGTCTGTGCTGACAACTCAGAGCCTGGAGCCTGCTTCAGATTCTGTGTCTCCCCACCTCTCGACCCCTCCCATGCTCATGCTCTGCCTCTCTGTGTCTCTCAATAATAAATAAACATTAAAAAAAAGTTAAAATATTGATACAGATCTTATGTATATTTATGATGACAAAAGTAAATCCACATAATCCTATTATGGCAGATTGACACATATAAACCCTGAATTCTATTTTACCACAATTATATTCAGCTAAGAACAAGAACAAGCTCCAACCAAAACAGTGCCTTGAACAAATGAAAACTGTATTTTTTTTTTTTTTTTCACGTACAGAAAGTTCAGACTGGAGAATTCAGGATTAGAGCAGAGGGTCAGGTGCCTTAATATCTTTCCTGTCCTTGACCTTGGTGGTAAGTCTCGTTTTTATGTTCTCCAGATGGCTGCCAGATCTCCAGCCATCCCATCAATGTGTCAGACACAAAGAAAGGAAAGAACAAAAGGAATGCATAGCCCCAAAGCCCTAGAAGACTTTTGCCTTCTTCACATTGGCCAAAATATGTCACGTGAGAGAAGAAGGTGGGACATTTTTTTTATTATTACATTGTTAAAAGCTGGCCTTATTAATACTACAGATCTAACAGATATTTGTGGCAAGAAAGAAGGGAGGATAACGGGGGGGCTCTGAGCAGTCCCGCCACATTTATCAGTATGAAAGAAACTTACGGTGACCAGTTGAACTCTCATAAAGAAGGGTAACGAACGGATAAGATGAAGTTCAAAATCTAAGGTATTTTTTTTTAAGTGGGAGAATGTACTGGATAGAGCACAAAGATTAAGAAATACGTTGAACCTTCCCTTTAGGACCAGTAGAATCATATCCGCGTTCACAGATTCCAATGAATATTTCTATTCTGAAAGCTCTCAGGATACATAATTGTAACCCTCTCGTTTTCATTCATGATTCAAAGCATGGAGATGCCCAAGGCCCAGATGCTATTTAATATGCAATGTGTGCAAAAGTGGACTTCTATGCCCCTCAACTGCATCTGTTCTCAGCTCCCCTCTTCCTCATATTTGCAGCACCAACCTCTGTCTCTCGGGCTTAAAACTCCACAGTTAAAGTTGGTTCCTTTTTTTTTTTTTTTTTAATCTTTTATATGCAATTATTTTCCAACTCCAGTGGCTTCTACCTCTAAAATTCCTTCTGTAACTCATTCTTCGGTTCTTACTGCCACTATCTTTTTTAAAATTATTTTATTAAAAAAAAATTAATGTTTATTTATTTTTAAGAGAGAGACAGAGAGATAGAGTTTGAGTGGGGCAGGGGGCGACAGAGAGAGAGGGAGACACAGAATCCAAAGCAGGCTCCAGGCTCTGAGCTGTCAGCACAGAGCCTGACTTGGAGCTTGAATTCACTAACAAGGGGAGATGGTGACCTGAGCCAAAGTTGGACACTTAACTGATCGAGCCACCCAGGTGCCCGTTTACTACCACTATCTTGACTAAGGTTCTTAAATATTAATGTCCAACTAATTATTTTCCAAAATTCTATTGCAATTTCATATCAGTTCCTTAATAGAAAAGTATGGAAAGAATTACAATTACCATTAAAATGCTAGGACCACCCACTAGAATTCAAGCCTCCCAATAACATCACTCTAAAATATTTTCCAGCCTTAATGTGTACTCTTCCTCTATGTGGACTTGCATTCCAGCCAAACTTGGTTATTTCTTTTCCAAACATTCGCACTTTTTTCAACACCTGAACTTTTGTTCATCGTATACCCCTCTGCCTAGTGAACTCTTGCTACTGTTTCTCCCTGCTGATGTTTTAGTCACTCATCGAGGTCAAATTCAATATTGCTTTGTCCATCAAAGGCTTCCTTGCTTTACCCAACTGACTCTGGTTTCTACCTTCTTTGACCCTCCATCACATTTTATTGTTGTTCTTAATTTTTTAATGTTTATTTATTTATTTTGAGAGACAACAAGTAAGAGCGGGGGAGAGGCAAAGAAAGAGGGAGACAAAGAGAATCCGGAGGAGGCTTCACACGGTTGGCACAGGGGTTGAACCTTCCCTTGCCACAAACTGAACCATGAGATCATGAACTAGGCTGAAATCAAGATTTGGACACTCAACCATCTGAGCTAACCAAGTGCCCCTATTTTTTAATTTTTGGAAGTATTCCACTTATTTGAATTTTAATAATTTTTTAAGGTTTATTTTTGAGATAGAGAGAGGAGACAGAGAGAGAGAAAGCATGAGTGGCATAGAGGCAGAGAGAGAGAGAGAGAGAGAGAGAGAGAGAGAATCCCAAGCATGCTCCGAGCTGACAGCACAGAGACCGATGCAGGGCTTGAACCCATAAACCATGAGATCATGACCTGAGAGAAAGTCAGACACTTAACCAATTCAGCCACCCAGGCGTGTCCCACTTACTTGGCTTTTAATGTAAGTGATTAGATTTCTGTATGTTCCCTCAACTAGGTGCATTTAACAGAGAATAAGAATAACTTTATATTCCCCTTCTACAAAGCACAATGTAGAAATGTGGTTTCTTTACATGCCCCGAATTTGTATTGTGAATCAGAACTAAGACACTCTAGATAGAGCCCAGGGTCCCTTCCATAGTGTAACTTCTGGTTACCACTCTGCGGTAGCAGCAGTCAAAGTGAAGAGGGACTAATGCAAATAAAACCTGAAGCAAAGGATGATGACATTCAGCAAAATATCTTTGTGCTCAGACCTCCCAAGCTGTGGTTCAGAATGATATTTACTTCATGCAATTATTCGAAGTATTAAGTTGGATATGGCTATGAAATTATTATAGGAATATTAATGTGCTTTTTAAAAGTTATTTTATTTCATTTTTTTCCATATTTTTAACATTTAAATCCAAGTTAGTTAACATACAGTGTAGTATTGGTTTCAGGAGTAGAACCCAGTGATTCAGCGCTTACGTAAACACCCAGTGCTCATCACAAGTACCTTCCTTAATGCCCATCACCCGTTTAGTCCATCCTCCCACCCACATCCCCTCCAGCAATCCTCAGTTTGTTCTTGGCAGTTAAGGGTCTGTTATGGTTTGCCTCCTTCTATTTATCTTACTTTTGCTTTCCTTCCCCCCAGGTTCATCTGTTTTGTTTCTTAAATTCCACATATGAGTGAAATCATGTGATATTTGTCTTTCTTTGACTTATTTCACTTAGCATGAAACTCTCTAGCTTCATCCATGTCATTGAAATGGCAAAATTTCATTCTTTTTGATCACTGAGTACTATTTCATTGTATGTATATACCACATCTTCTTCGTCCATTCATCAGTTGATGGACATTTGGGCTCTTTCCATAACTTGGCTATTGTTGACAGAGCTACTCTAAACATTGGGGTGCATGTGCCTCTTAGATAAGAATCAACATTTTTGTATCTTTTGGACAAATACCTAGTAGTGCAATTGCTGGGCCATAGGGTAGTTCTATTTTTAATTTTTTGAGGAACCTCCATACTGCTCTCTAGAGTGGCTGCACCAGTTTGCATTCCTACCATCAGTGCAAGACTGTTCCCCCTTTTTTTCACATCCTTGCCAACATCTGTTGTTTCCTGAGATGTTCATCTTAGCTGTTCTGACAGGTGTGAAGTCATATCTCATTGTGGTTTTGATTTGTATTTCCCTGATGATGAGTGATGTTGAGTATCTTTTCATGTGTCTGTTAGTTATCCGGATGTCTTCTTTGAAAAGTGTCTTTTCTTAAAAGTTTTTTTTAATGTTTATTCATTTTTGAGAGACAGAGAGAGACAGAGCACGAGCAGGGGAGGGGCAGAGAGAGGGAGACACAGAATCGGAAGCAGGCTCCAGGCTCTGAGCTGTGAGCACAGAGCCTGACACAGGGCTCGAACTCACAAACTGCAAGATCATGACCTGAGCCGAAGTCGGACGCTTAACCAACTGAGCCACCCAGGCACCCCATGAAAAGTGCCTTTTCATGTCCTTTGCCCATTTCTTTAATGGATTATTTGTTTTTTGGTTTGTTGTTGTTGTTGTTGTTTTGGTGTTGAGTTTGTTAAGTTCTTTATAGATTTTGGATTTTAACCCTTTATCTGATATGTCATTTGCAAATATTTTCTCCTATTCTGTCAGCTGCCTTTTAGTTTTGCTGACTGTTTCCTTTGCTGTGCAGAAGCTTTTTATCTTGATGAGGTCACAATAGTTCATTTTTGCTTTTATTTCCCTTGTCTTTGGACACATGTCAAGTAAGAAGTTGCTGCGACTGAGGTCAAAGAGGTTGTTGCCTGTTTTCTTCTCTAGGATTTTGAAGGTTTCCTGTCTTACACTTAGGTCTTTCATCCATTTTGAGTATATTAATATTAATATTAATGTGCTCTTTAAAAAATTCTGGTCCACAAGGCCTGGGAAAAATATTCTGGTTGTGAAATTAGGTAGAATTTTGTTGTTAGGACCCTGAAATAACATTTGATGGTAAATGCAAACACAAAATTCTAAAAAAAAACAAAAAAACAAAAAACAAGAAAACCCCACAAATTATATACCCATTCTTGGATATTTACCCCCGAAAACAAACAAACAAACAATAACAACCGCACTAATTTAAAAAAGATATATGCGCCCATAAGTTTATTGCAGCATTATCTACAATAGACAATATATGGGAACAATCTAAGTGTCCATCAGTAGACGAACAATGTCCTTATTGGTGTGTGTATACTTCTCCTTAGTGGTGTGTGTATATACACACACACACACACACACACACACAGGAATATCACACAGCCATAGAAATGATGAGATCATGGTATCTGAGACATCGATGGCATAATGCTAAGTGAAATAACTAAGACTTAAGAAGACAAATACCGTATGATTCCACTCATAAATGAAATCTAAAACAAAACAAACGAATAAGCAAACAAAAGAATAAGACTTATATAAGTACAGAGAACAAACTTATGGTTGTCAGAGGCGAGAAGGTTGAAGATTGGGGAAAATGGGTGAAGGAGAGAAGGAGATACTGGCTTCTATTAATGGAATGAGTAAGTCATAGGAATAAAAATCAGCAAAAGGAATACAGCCAGCGACATTGTAATAGTGTCATAATGTGACAGATGGTAGCTAGATTTGTGAACATAGAATAATGTGTTAACTTGTCAAATCACTGAGTTGTATACCTGGAACTAATGTAACATTTTGTCAACTATGCTCAAATTAAAAAAATAAATAACATGTGGTTGAAAAATTATGTATGTGTGCATGCCTGTGTATAATAGCAATCCTTACAAAATATGTTTTGCAGTTATTTTATGTCATACCTGGAAGGAGAAACCAAGCTATGCATGTCTTTTATTATTCTTTGAGGATAGAGGAGACAGACGGAGTGCATGTTAGAAGGCACAAAATTTGCCTAAGTGTGATCTTCACCAACCACTGGTGAATGCTGAAATATAGCACTTAAAACTAAAAAGAAAGTATTTTCTAAACTTGTCATCAACAACATTAACTTATATTCCTCTACAGATGCTGCCCCACCCGAGAGAGGATAATTACACTTATTATGTATGCATGTGGGTAATCATTTAAACATTTCTTGTCTTATCTACCTAGTAATTAAGTTACAATTATGCCTTTATCATTAAAGCGATTTAGGAGTAAAGTCTTCCATTATATAGTTATTTAAACACTTTCACTCCGGATTCCTGTATTCAACTCCTCCTCAAAGTTTCCACTTGTACAGCAGCCATTCTAAATTTGGTATATTCAAAAGTTAACATGACGTCATGTTTTATGCCTTCCAATCTCAGCTAATACAATTTCATCCTTCTAGAAGTTCAAGGTCAAAAGCCCTGACACTTCTCTTACCAGAAATTTAAGGTATTCACTTTCAAATAATTGAACATGTACCTTCTCAACTCAAAACCCTCTAGTGGTTTCTCAGCCATCCACAATAACATCAAAATTCTACACATAGGCTGATCCATCCCTGTCTGTTCTAGTGCCCGTGTACCTCTTTAATTTTCCTACTCATCCTACCCAATCCTTCCATCTCAAGGACTTGTCTTGATCTTCTGGAACCAGTCATATCCTATAACTGTGTGTGAGTGTCAATTATTAAATTTTTAAGAATTTGGAAAGCCAGTTGTCAAACCAAGCCATTATTAAAAAATAAATTATAGGGGCGCCTGGGTGGCTCAGTCAGTTGAGCATCCAACTCCTGCTCAGGTCATGATTTCACGGTTTGTGAGTTTGAGCCCCACATTGGACTCTGTGCTGACAGCTCAGAGCCTGGAACCTGCTTTGGATTCTGTGTCTTCCTCTCTTTCTGCCCCTCCCCCCCCATCAAAAATAAATAAACATTAAAAAAATTAAGAAATAAATTATATACACAGAAAAATAAATTTTATTTAAAAATGAATAAAATATACCTAAAATTAATCACTTATTATTTTATCACATTTTATCATCTATCATCTAGAAGTTATTTACATCTATCATATCTCTCTATCTGGATCTATTATACTTGTATGGTGGAAATACTATATAATGGTATGCTCCTATAGATTTCTTCCTAACGCTGAATACAGTGACTTTATTCTGAGAACTTGAAATTAACTATGGTTGGAATATTTGTACCACAGGAAATCAGAAACACTATAAAATGTGTTTCAAAGGTTAGATTTTGGAATATTTAATTATTTTAACTAAGTTTTTCTCCCCTCTAAGTCAACTAACACTAATTTTCAAAGCTGTGAGGTGTGGAAATTAACAAAGACCACTCCTCTTGAGAACAAACAAGCTGTTCATTAAAAGCTTGTTGTAACAAGGGAGTCAGATACCATCATTTGCATTTTCCTGAGACTTCCCTTTTACCAAAGGCCCTGGAGTGAGGAATCTTTACAGGGATAAAAGGGAAGGCTTCATAAAAGGGAAGTTGGAAGCAAGCTAACTAAAAGCAGTCCATCTTTTGTGATTGCTTTGGAGACCATATTTGGATGTCTCTATTTGGTCCTGAGTTGAAAATGGGGCCAAAAAATAGGGAGGGTGGCAGTTTTTGATCAGTTCTGACTTTTTGAGGCTTGTTGCTTCACAGATTATGGTTTGGTTTCTTAAACTGGTTGCTCTAGAGGTTTTGTGTCCAATTTCTACTGTGGTATGTTGTCTGGCCATTTTTTGTGTATTCGGTCTCTCAAAAGACACCCACCTTGAGCTGATTTATATCTATTTATCACCTCAACGATCAGAACACTTTAAACACCCAGGCAGCTTAGCTGGATAAAATCAAAAACTTATTATTTCAGTGTTAATGGCAAAAGAATTACAGAAAAAATGTGATTTAATGAAATCTATGCATTGCCTAGAGGGTATCCCTCTCCATGTCACCTGATTGTAGTCTTTTATTGTCTGGGGCTATTTTATAACTGCATTGTTTACATCTAGCACATTATGCTGCGTTATCTGATTCGAACTTTTATTGTCTTTTAGCTATTACAACTCTACATAAATATGTCTGCACTTCTCATTCTCTCTTGGCCCCGTCATGTCTTCCTGATTCCTTCATTGAATGAATTAAGTGGAATCTTTAATAATTGTTCATTTCGATATCTATATGATCGTCACATTTTTTTTTTCCTTTTCTAAAATTTTCTTTTAACAAACTTCTTGACTTTATATGAAGAGTTACTTAAATCTGCATTTGTTTCAGATTAAGCGAGGTAAGAAATATATAATAGAAACTGAGATCATATACATAGCGTATTCACAGTGTGTCAAACAAGCCAGGTCATTTAGAATTAGGACCTGGGATTGTAAAATATTGCCTAAGGCCAGATGCACTTGACTCTGCTAAAAGCATTGACTTGATGTTTAGCTATAGCCCAGGTGCCCTAAGTTTTAACCTTAGATATGTTTCCTGAAATTAATCTTGGAAACCTAACAAAAAAGGTGCCCATAATCATGAACCACATATCACATTATGGCAATCACCATCCATAAATTATTCAAATGATGATTTAATATTGCTTCTAAATGGTTTGGCATGAATACTGGAAAGATGTTCCTTTAGCTCGATTTAATTTTACTATTTTATGGCTGCACTTCCAAAAATATAGAGGCCATTTGCATAACCAAAAGGCCAAAGATTATCAGTGTATAACACTTCATCACAATGCTTAACCAAAACAATCATTCTATTTTACAAGATAACTTTCAGTCCTTGTTGATAATGATGATTTGTTATGCTTTATTACCAAATTGAATGTTTCCTTGTTACCTATTACACTGGCTTTTTTTAATGTTAATGACTTCTTTTCTCTTCACTGGGCTTTATCTTTGATAAAATGAATGAATTCAATTGAATGAATTGTGGGTAAATAAAGAGTTCATCTGTGAATGTAAGAAATTTTGTCTCCTGCTGTGGATCTCTAAAGAAATAAGGAATTATAGGCTTTGAAAAAAAGGGGATAAAAGGACCTCTCCTAAAATATTTTCTTTATATTCCTTACAAATAAAGGAATGTTTTATGCCTCATGAGGTATTCTGCATAGTTTTGTAGAGGCTTATTTTATTAGCAGTTAGGTATGTGAGGAGGTAAAAAGAACATTTCAATTATTGTCTCAAGAATAAGTCTGAGTGGATATTTGGAATGTCTCCCAAATTAGTAAGGGCTTCAGTAAATGGTTGCAAAGTATTTTTTTTTAGTTTCTGTACTTAGCATCCTAAGGATGTGTGGTTTGCTCTGTAACTTTCTAGATATGCACATATAAAAAGCAACAATAAGCCTATTCATTCTTTCCTAAAATTATTTATCATTTTGTGCAAAATTATCAAGGTATATAGCAAAGTAGTTAAAAATAAGGATATTAGTAGAGAAAAATATATAGTTAATAAAATTACTAATTAAATGAAAAATTAATAAATTAAATTATTTGGTTAAAATATTAATTGCATCATTAACCTGTCCTATAATTAAAACAAATGATATATGTAAAAAATTATTATGATTGCATACTCTGTGACTTTGAGAATTTTATTCCCCATATATTGTGGAAACAGATAAAAGACTCAATACACAAAAGGACAATGGCCAGGTCCTATACAAAAAATAGAATTCTGATTCACAATCTGCAGCAACCAAGCCAGGAAAACCACCCATTATCTAGAGAAAGCTAGTCTTCTATTTATAGTCAAATTTATAGGAAGTCAGACCACTATCTCTAATAACAATCCAAGAAGACAAACAAAAACCTCTGTCATAATTGGTCCCAAATAACTAGGACTTGATTAATAGCTCACAACTTCCCTAATTTCTATTCCCAACTCCTACTTAAGTTCAACTAGGAAAATCCAACTATGCATCACTGACCAGTCACAGAAGGTGCCCATTTATAGTCAGCCCACCTCCAGCTGTTCCATGCTAAGAGCCTCCACCAGGGCATATCTGGAACTTTCTTTCTTTTCACATGACCTTCTCTGCCTGCCTTTAAGTTTCTCCTAAAAGCTAAATGATGGTGGCTGACTCCTCTGCTACAGTAAGCTCTGAACAAATGACTTTCTGTGTTCTCATTTGGCTGTTCTTCATTTATTGCCACACGCATTTTACTCTTATTTGAAAAAATTCTCCAAGATTAAACAATAAACTTATATATAGGAATGGAAAGGCAGACATCCACTCTAGCCTTATGCAAAACCTGATGAAATTGAGTTTACCAAAAATGTTTTAAAGTGTATTCAAACAGAGGAATGAGTTAAAAGAGTAAAATTCAAGTTATCAAATATACAAATGATGCACCGTGTCTGAATCACAAATGTAAGTACCCCACCCTATTTTATCCACAGAATAACCCTTTGAGGAGAGCTTACTGTTGTCTTCATTTTAAAGATGAAAGAGCTGAGGAAGTTGAAAGGTTGACTTACTTGACTAAAGTCTGAAATCTATCAGGTAGCAGAACCAGAATTTATAATGTGGCAATCTGATTCTGTAGTCTGTACATTTAACTAATGCTGTTTTAGTAAAATATAGAAGCTATAATGAACCAAAAATTATTGCTTATTTGCAAAACTTTAGTTTGAATTATGTAGACATTTTAAAAGACTTCTATAAAACCAGTTTTTAATTAATCATTAGCTTTCTGTTTACAAAAATTAATAAAAATGTGACACTTCAAGGTCAAGTTTTCAAAATTTCAAAAATATCTATTGGCTTAAAATTTTAAAGTTGAATCAACTTCTGTTTATGTAACAAACATACACATTTTATGGTGTACATCTTCAACACTATGAAATATACATAAATGTCATAATGTTTGTATAGTAATTAACTATTATGAAATAAATTTTATCACGCCACAGTTTCTCAAATCACAGCAAAATTATTTTCTCTATATTTATATATGATCCTCAGTACCTACAACTGTTAGAAATCAACTTAGAATAACTTTTTACTTCTTTCATTGCTCTCTAATCTTGAAGACCCTGAAACCTATGATGATGTCCCAGTTTCTTCCTCACTATTAAAAGTAATTATGAAGACAACCCAAATTCATTCAGACTTTATCAATTAATCAGCTTAGATTGCTGTAACAAAATACCACAGATGGGATGGCTTTCTCACAGTTCTACAGGCTAAAAGTTGATCAACGGGCCAGCATGGTTGAGTTCAAGTGACAGCTATTTTCCTGGTTTCCAGATGGCTACTTTCTCACTGAGTACTCATATGGCAGAGAGAGAGAGAGACAAAGGGACAGACAGAGACAGAGAAATAGAGAGCTAGGGAGACAGAGAAGAGAAGAAGCAAACTCTCTGGTATCTCTTCTTACAAGGGCACTAATCCCATGATGAGGGCCCCACCTTCATGATCTCATTTAACCCAATACCTCTCAAAGACCCCATGTCCAAATATCATGACGTTATGGCTTCAGGCCTCAACATATGAATTTGGGGAGCATTCATAACAGACTTCTAAAGCTTCAGGATCTGTTTCTGTATTCTAATCAACTGTAAAGCTAGAGATTTAGAAATAACTTATAAATTCCATGAGGTGAACTTCAAACTGATTCTCAAACATGTTAAAATCACCATAAAACATATCTGAAATGACTCATCTAAGAACTTTCTTGTCATTGTAGATCTTGCTTTCTTTTCTCCTGAGGACTCACCCTTGCTTTGAGAAACCTCACCTTAAACTTTGTTTCAATTTTCCTATATGATTTTTATTGTTTTCTTCTCATAACAACATATATATTTTCATAATTAAGGCCAATAACCTTCCATCTTACCCTTTAATTAAACTCTGAAAACAGATGCACACAAATATTCTAAATTAAAAAATAAAATGTAAAAAAAATTAGCTACTTTTGCATTTGAATATCAAAAATGGTTATGCATTTCTTCTTAAAACAAACATTGATTACTGAAAGCAAAAATGTTGCTAAAATTCAGTGTGGTTGAAGAAAAATAAATAGGCCTTTATTTTTTTTTCCCAAATAAGGCCAATTTATTTTCATTTTGTCTTTTTAGAACTGTGCTTACAAAATGACAAGTGAAATGAAAGATTGAAGCAATTATCCACATCATTCAGATCAAATAGACTCTCATTAAATAAAAGCAGATGGTATGGGTAGAAATTGTAGCTTGAAGGCAATGTTCCTCATATACTACATATGAAAATAGATTGTTCCTTTGGTGCATTTATTTTAAAAACAGTCTACACCTCCTCTAACAGATGAGTTTATTTAACATGTTAAATGGAAGCAAAAAGACATAAATTACATTTCCTTAGCCATTTAAAATAATACAAAGCTATTTACACTCATCAAATTACAAAACTACAGAAAAATAAAGTACATAAAGTAAACGTTGGATGTGAGATCCTGAACTCATCAACCGGTGATCATGACCTGAGCCAAAGTCAGAAGCTTAGCCACCCAGAACTGAGCCACCCAAGTGCCCCTACGCACCCCCAGGAATATTTGAATATCATAAAGAATAACACACAGACACTGAAATGGTTGTGAAATAAAGTTAATGACTCAAAGAGCAAACAGCAAAGTGATTCCCCAGGGAGAAGTGATCCGGGTCGATCCTAAGTAAAACAGGAGCCAGCTGGTTTTGGTTTTCACTGCGGTTAGATGTTGGAGCCAAGGTGAAGGTTTTGCTGCACCTGAGTTTGGTTGCTTTAAATTTCCTACCAGCACCAATGGGGGGCGTTCAGGGTCTTGCTTATCAGCCTGCCCAGATGTGGGGCAGAAGGAGAGAGAGTGGTGGAGCTTGAACATCAAACAGTCGAATATCAAAAACGACATCAGGTTCCTTATTATAGTAAACATGTAACTGTGGGAGGCTTCAGGAGGACAACTTAAAGGTAGATTTCAAGAACTTTTATAATGTTCACACATTTATCTCCACATTGTTAACTTTGAAAATTATTTTAGTAAAATAATCAGATATTCACAGTGATTTTCATATAGAGTGTTATTGCAATATTGTAATATTACAAACATTCAAATATCTCAAACGATGCAATAATTAAATTTTCAAATAACATTTTACATCTGTGAATGGTTAATTTTGAATGTTTAATAACTTGTATACTATGAGGTATTTAATACTAGATAATTTTATAAGAATATTTTTATCTAATACAGTAATTAGATTATAATCATAAATGAAATGATGATAAAAACCTTGTATACAATACACTGTGTGTGAGTATATGCACAGGTGTTGTTTTAGAAGGAAATACACTATAGGACTGGTGGTTATTTTAAGTTAATTTATTTATTTTGAGAGAGACAGAGACAGTACAAGTGAGGGAGAGGAAGAAAAGGGAGAGAAAGAGAGAGAGAGAGAGAGAGAGAGAGAGAGAGAGAGAGAATCCCAAGCAGGCTCCAGGCTATGTGCACAGAGCCGGTCATGGGGCTCAATCTCACAAGCCATGAGATCATGACCTGAGCCTCAATCAAGAGTTGGACAGTTAACCGATTGAACCACCCAGGCCCCCAGACTGGTGGTTTTTCTAATTAGTTAGATCATGGGGGACTTTTATCTTTGACATATTTTACTTTGCTAAGTTAATCATAAACACTTTTACATGAATTGAAAACAAATTGTCATTTTTTTCCTGAAAGTGACTCACAGAATATCTTTGGTTTAATCATATTCTAATAATTTTTACTGCATAATTAGAAAAAATTTACAGTAATTCTAAAGATACCTGTTATTTAGAAATTTACATGCATAGTAAGAATAGTACTTAAGATTGAAATCAAGCTATACTTCAGATTCTTTCCTTTTAATTAGAATTTGACACTCATGTTAATATTGGTAATCCAGAAATTATTATAGCATGGCTATAATTTAACCTCTCTATTGCTAAGTAGGAATTCCATACTGGACAGAGAAACACCTGGGCATGTGAAGTAACACTTAGAGTCTCTGCTGGGATAGTTCTTCCTTTTTTTTCTATATAAATTGGATAATTTAGTCATTTCACTAAAAATAAAAGGAGAATTGAAAAATAAAATATTATGTATTTCCTGAATGCTTAATTTCTAATTATTATCATGAATCCTGGCATCCAAGTACTGTTTTGTTGTTGTTGTTGTTGTTGTTGTTGTTGTTGTTTAAATTATTTTACCCAGGGCATGTTCTCTCTATGAAGCACGATCCCTTGCTGCCTACCTTCTTTCTTTTCTTTCCTGCCTTTCCTCCCTCCCTCTCATCCTTCCTTCTTTCTATATAAATTGGATAATTTAATCATTTCACTAAAAATAAAAGGAGAATTGAAAAATAAAATATTATGTATTTCCTGAATGCTTAATTTCTAATTATTATCATGAATCCTGGCATCCAAGTACTGTTTTGTTGTTGTTGTTGTTGTTGTTGTTGTTGTTTAATTATTTTACCCAGGGCATGTTCTCTCTATGAAGCATGATCCCTTGCTGCCTACCTTCTTTCTTTTCTTTCCTGCCTTTCCTCCCTCCCTCTCATCCTTCCTTCTTTCCTTCCTTCCTTCTTCTTTCTCTCTCTTTTCTTTTTTTCCCATTTTATATTATTCTGCAGAAAAGATCTAAAATGATTGCAATCACTTACACAAACACATAGCATACACGTTATAAAATCGAGGCCATTTGACAACATAAACTAATGAAGAAAAAGGAATATCGTGCAGATTATTACTTGCAGTATTATACGAAGTGTGGGACACAGGATACATTTTGAGTCTCAGTTTCCTCATATCTAAGATTGACAGCTCTATCTGTCTTACACCTTTAGAAAGTTTGTTGATCACCTATTTGTTTGGAAAGTTCTTAGCAATGTTTGGCACACTCGTTAGGCATTTAAGTTAGAATGAACAATTTTTGGTTCATTTAGCAAATGTTTCCTGAGAGCCTATGGTTCTCTCTGTTTCTCTTCAGGTTCTCTTCTGTTTCCTAGGGATACAACAGTGAAGAATACAGACAATACCAATGGACTTGATACATTATACAAATGCAATAAATGGTATAAGTACTTCTAATAGTAAAATAGAGCATCATGTTACATGTCTAGGGAGTATTTCCTACGTTCAACAAGAACTCACTGATATCATAAATTCAAGCTCCTACTGAAACGTGTCAAACTATTCTGGGGACTGATTGATATGAAACTCTTCCGAACTACCAAACAAAAAGAACATTTTCTATTACCTGATTCTCAACATTCACCTGATAATCAGAAATCCGAGAGATTTCTCAAAGAAAACATACTAAGCAAAGTTCTATAAGTTTCCTTAAAATAAATACAATAGTAAGTTTTATAGCTGGATTTTTCATGATTTTCCCTCAAAAGACCAATGTCCATTGCTAAAGTGTATGTAAATTAAAGTAAATCTAGAAAGGCCCCAAATGATGAGAGCACATAACAATCACATCGCCTCGAAACAGAGATTGCAAGGCGCAGTTTGTACATTACGGTCCACTAGCAGACACGGCTTTCTTTGGCCAACACGTAAATATCACAAAATTTCACATAAATATCCATACTTCCAGTTCTCTTTAAATAATGGGAAGTATATCAACTTTCAGTTTATATGAATACACAACAACCATATCTTCTATTTGAGCAACTGCTATCTTCCCTAAATAATGCCTCAGTCCTCCTACTTGCTTCCTTCCTATTGTCACCCATCCTGCTTTACTGTTTGACCCCCGTAGGTGTTGAAATTTGAAGTCTGTCTTAGTCCAGGCTGCTCTCCTGCCATAGACTGGGCGGCTTATAAACAACAGAAATTTCGCATAGTTCTACAGAGTGGAAGTTGCAAATCAAGACGCCAGCTGTTTTGGTGTCTTGTGAGAGCCATTTTCTGACTGTTGCTTTACATGGTGGGACAGGTGAGGGAGCTCTCTGGGGTCTGTTTCATAAAGGCACTAATCTAATTTCTGAATGATTTGCTGTCATGACCTCATCCGCTCCCAAAGGCCCCCCTCCAAATGTCATTACACTGGGCGATAGGTTTCAACATATGAATTTTGGGGGGACATATTCAGTCAATGGCAAGGTGCCCATCTCCATATATAAATATATACACTTTATCATGTAGAAAGGAATGGTTTAGCTTCGTCTCCTTCAAAAACTTCCCTTAATATTATTTTTTCAAAAGCACACATGGATATATTTGGATATTATATTTTCTGACAAATAATATATCTATATAATCAAAATGAACCATATGAATGTCTGATCAAGTGAGCTGGAGTAGGCTTGACGTCACTTCTAGTAATCTATTTTTTTAATGTTTATTTATTTTTGAGAAAGAGAGAGAGAGAGAGTGCAAATGGGGGAGAGGCAGACAGAGAGGGAGACACAGAATCTGAAGCAGGCTCCAAGCTCTGAGCTGACAGCAGAGAGCCCGACGCGGGGCTCAATCTCACAAATCGTGAGATCATGACCCCAGCGGAGGTTGGAGGCTTAACCGACTGAGCCAGCCAGGCACCCCCACTTCTAGCAATCTAAAGAGTGCCTGAACCTAATATTAGTGGACAAAGCAGGTTTGTTGGCACTAGCATTAGAGTAAAAAAATACAAAGTCCAAATCCTCACAGAGTTCAGAATCCAGTGAAGAATGCAGAAAATAAGAAAAATAAATACATTATATAATTCTAGATAAGCACTAAAACAATAACAGAGAGAAAGAGGACAGAGAATGAATGAACAGGGATGATGGCTATTTCAGAGAAGGCAGATCAGGAAAGTCTTCTCTGAAGGCACAGCAGTTGAGGAGAGATATGTCGGGTTTTCCATATCCATAATTATTCGTGTCTTCTTGAATGTGCTCAGGAGGTATTCCAGATCAGATTTCTTGTTCATTCCCTGACAGTAAATAATAAACATGTTGCACTCAAACGTCCTTGCTCCTGGCCTTTCTCTTCAGGAGATGCAATGAACAGCAGCCAGAGAGGGTCGGAACTAGTTTTCCATAGGGGGACCCTCCCACAGGTGAAACAGAAGGAAAACTGAGTTTCTCTGCCGATCAAGGAGAAAGCAGTGGCTGTGTCCTCTCCCTTCCGGAAAATTTCCTCTTTCCTCCAACCCTTAGTTATACAAATAACGTCCCTCCAGGAGTTAGAAAAATCCAGTGAGTCTTGGCTTTGACAAACTGGAGATGCCTCCAAGTTCTAGAGCATCTTCTTTCCTGAGGTGTTAAGAGTGAGATACCACACTCTCTCCCAGGCACCTGTGCTTAACATAGGGACCTAGTCCAGGCTGCAACCACTTGGCCCTCGCAGAGAGATAAGAGAAGTTGTATCATCCATTTGGATCAGAGCAAATAGACAGGTAGCTACATATCTAATTCTCATGCCGTGTAAAGAGTCATAGGGGCCTACGTTTTGTTAAAGAAGACTTAGAAAACAAGGGAAGTTTTGCTTCTCTGTAAGACATGAATAGGTGTGAGAGAATAACCCATGTGGCAAATCTTGAAGGTAGAGGGACCATTCTTAGGCAGATCTATACTTGAAGTGTTCTGTATTGAACACAGATTAACATCAAAAAGCCTCAATCTAAAGATGATACAACTGAGTTTAGAGTAAATTTCATTTATTCTTTCAGTATATATTTATCGAGAGGCTCCAGCGTTCAGGCTCTACAGATGAGCTATAATGTGAGGAAGGAAGTGCCAGGAAAATAAAACATTTTTTTGACTTGGACTGTTTGAAAGTCCATTGGCAGGAAATAACACAAGAAGAAGGAACAATAGCCCAGGATGACTCTGAAAATAATTCAATCTTTCTCTGAAAGTAAAGTTTGCCTTTTGTGTAATATAAAAGGAGACGACATATTTATGGTGGAGTTCTAATAGGAGCAAACAGAGAGTTCACTGAGCACAGCCACTTAATATTTAATCTTTTAAAGATTTTCGCCCTGACTTGTAATCAAATAATATTGGACTGCACAAAGGATGCCACAGAGGTGTTGAGATTTGCTTTTTGATTTCCTGAAGAGTTGAAGTCCTGCAGTGTGACCAAGAAAGCCTTACGGTTTTTCCCTTCAGTTTGACTAAATTTACACAAGTCAAGCTTTCTTTTTGACTATAGACCCCTGACTTCCCCACCACCACCACTTTTTTTTTAATTTTTTTTAACGTTTATTTATTTTTCAGACAGAGAGAGACACAGCATGAACGGGGGAGGGGCAGAGAGAGAGGGAAACACAGAATCGGAAGCAGGCTCCAGGCTCCGAGCCATCAGCCCAGAGCCCGACGCGGGGCTGGAACCCGCGGACCGCGAGATCGTGACCTGAGCCGAAGTCGGACGCCTAACCGACTGAGCCACCCAGGCGCCCCCCACCACCACTTTTTAAAAAAATTTTTATAGTGTTTATTTGAGAGAGAGAGATAGAGAGATAGACACACACACACACACACACACACACACACACAGCATGAGTGGGGAAGGGCAGAGAGAAAGGGAGACACAGAATCCAAAGCAGGCTCCAGGCTCTGAGCTGTCAGCACAAAGCCTGATGCAGGGCTTGAACCCATGAACCCATGACCTCAGCTGACGTCAGACGCTTAACCAACTGAGCCACCCAGGTGACCCCCCCACCCCACCACCACCTTTTTAAAGCATTTACTTTAGAAAAATTTCCATTGTAATTTTTTTCTCTGCTCCTTTGAGATGTGAGTCTGCCGTCTCTAAGGCTCTTGCCTGTTGGACAAACCAGCCAAGTCTTTCTTAAGAAAATAAGAAGAGCCATCTGTCTGAAACATAATCACCTAAGGAGACTGTGCCCCCATCGCCCAGTCTCTGTGTGAGATTAGAAGGCTAACCCCCACAAAAACCAATCAGCAAATGCAGATGGCCAAATCACAGCAAATAACCTTCCATCTGAAGAACTCCAGGGTTTTTCCTTCTACCGTTTATTCCAGCAGTTACGTTCAATCTCTCACCTTTATTTCAGTAGTCTTGAAGGAACTTGTCGTTACCTGTTTAGGTTACCTGGTACAATTTTGACAAGTAAGAAAGAACAATTGCAATTGAAAATATGTCTTCAGCAAGTGATTCAAATGCAGAACATCTAAATGGCAGGTGACCCAATGTACCCTCAGGAGCAGCCAGAGATAGAAGCATGAGCTCTCCAGAAGCCTGAGGAGTCCTTTTGACAAATCATAGGGACATCTTTTAGAGGAAGCTCCTTCGCTTTGTTCTCTAAAGCATGAGCTTATAATAAAAACTGATAAGAAGGGAAGAGTAAGTTGTTCATTTGGAATGCCTTTGATATTTTAGAGGCATTTGCTTCGTTTTTTGTAGTCAACATTATATGTGAATAATGATAATAGTATTATTGTATCATTGAATGATGATTTAATCAATGGTTCAAGGAGACTGTTAAAATCTACTATGTAGAATTATCTAGGTATTTTTAGATGTTTACCACTATTATCACATTTAATCATGAAAACTTGTTCAAAGATTACATGTTTATGCCATTTTACAGATGTGGAAATTCAACCTTATGTTAAAAACAACAATTTAAAAAACAATACAGTTTCCATAAAGACGGGTTTTCAGAGTTGGAGTTTCCAGTATCCAGCAATTCCAGGATTTTCCAGTAATGCCTTCTGTTATTTTATTTGTGAAATCGCTTACCAGTAAGGCACTGTGGACTGTATTCAATAATAAAGCAACAAAGTTTACCTAGATCGACTTCTAAAATTCAGACAGGTATATGGCATTTGTTTAACACTCCTAGCAATCGAGCACCAACGTGTGTGATCATGCATGGTATAATGTTTTATAAAGAATGAGAATCCGAAAAGGACTCTTGTTCTCTTACACAGGCAAGACTGCAGATAATCCTATGTACACGTTGTCAGAAGGTAGTCTGATAAATTTGCATTGTCCAAACTTTTATTCTCATATTATTTTCTTGGTTTTCTAAAGCACAATCAAAATTGAAAAACTAAGATGCTTAGATGAGGGAGCGTGAAGCAAGCTGAGGGCAAAGAACAGGCTAACAGCACTCCCTCCTCCCCACTCTAGGTGGAGTATGTGTAACATTCTTCAGACACCCCTGGCTACCCAAGAACAAAGGAAAGGGGTTTAAGTGCTTATCATGGTGATGTGGCAAACTAAGGCAAATGAAAATTTAAGTGCCCTTAGTCCCTACGGACCATTGACAAGCCCTGACCTTGCTCTAAGAGCTCAGTTGCCTCCATGATGACACTTTGCTAGGGGCAAAAGAAAATCTTAGCTTAACATTATCCCAACCTCAAGGATCCTAGAAGTCTACTTTACCCTATAAACATTCCTTTGGAAACTTCCTTTATCTCAACTCCCTCAAGATATATGCTGGCAATCATACTCCAGGCTTATGGCCCCTGATATACATCTGAAGGGTCTCATGACTGAGGCTTTACTAAATGATAATAAATGGTGTTTCCCTGGCAACAGCTAGTCCCTCAAGGTCTTGGAAACCTTGCTTGCAAAATTCCTTAGAGACTTACTCTACCCCTAACCCAACCTAAGAGTATATTATCAGTTACCCATCACGACCCCAGTGCAGCGCTTTCTGCCCATGGGTCCTGTCCTGTGCTTTAATAAAATCACCTCTTTTCACCAAAGATATCTTCAAGAATTCGTCCTTGGCCACAGGCTCCAGACTACCCCACCATCACCCCAAAACTTCACCACTTAGTAGCTGCTAAGAAGAATTTTAAAAACAAAGGCACAAACACAAATGGAATTTCTGCATATTAAAATATCATCAGTATTCCTACATTATAATATAAAACAGGTACCATTAATAACTCAATTTTATGTAAAAGGAAAGTAAGCAAGTGACAATGGTCACTTAGCTAATAGTTACCAGAATTGAGATCCAGGCTCACATATGCTTAATTTTTAAGTCCATTTTTTACCTGATGCTGAAAAGATCTGGTAAAAAGATCTGAAAGATCTGAAAAGTTGTATAGAAAACAGTCAGCAACCGTTTGTGAATTTAACTTAAGGGATTGAACATACAAACATAATATTGAACACAAAGTTATCCTGAAAAAAAAAAATGGGGAATTTAGATGTTAAAGGGGAACACAATTTTATCCAATACATTATGAATCTTCCATGAATAAGAGTTTAAGTAACAAGTTCTTTTTTTTTTTTTGCTGTTTTTTTCTTGTTTTTACAATTCTAATTCTTTTTTTTTTTTTTAATGTTTTTATTATTTATTTTTGAGACAGAGAGAGACAGGGCATGAGCAGGGGAAGGGCAGAGAGAGAGGGAGACACAGAATCCGAAGCAGGCTCCAGGCTCTGAGCTGTGAGTACAGATGCCAACGTGGGGCTTGAACCCATGGACTGTGAGATCATGACCTGAGCCAAAGTCGGATGCTTAACCAACTGAGCCACCCAGGAGCCCTTTACAATTCTAATTCTTAAGAATAGAACACTACACAGCATATACTATAGCTATGAATAAGGATTTAGGGACCATCATGCATTTATGTAGAAATTTTGATGAAAATCACCAAAAAGATAACATCTCCAAAATTTAACAGAAAAAAAGATGAATTCAAGAAGAGCTGGTATTGCATAATGCATGGTTTCTTTACTGAAGTAAGTACAATATTTTGCTAAATTCTAAGCTTTCTTCAGAAAAATTATAATCTATTGTTTATTCTACCAGGCTGTAGGCATTTTTTTCACAGTCCTTAATAAAAATAAAGAAGTAAAACAAAATCTAAAGATGAACATAACCTATATTCATATACCATTTTGAATTTGAATGCCTTTCCCTTGAGCTGGGTATTTTATTTTATTTTAACTTTTTTAAAGTTTTTTAACGTTTTATTTATATTTGAGAGGGAGACAGAGCATGAGCGGGGAAGGGGCAGAGAGAGATGGAGACAAGAATCGGAAGCAGGCTCCAGACTCCGACCTGTCAGCACAGAACCTGACACTGGGCTCGAACTCACAAACCATGAGATCATGACCCGAGCCAAAGTTGGACGCCCAACCGACTGAGCCACCCAGGCACTCTGAGCTGGGTATTTTACAATCTGTATCAAAGAAGATAAAACTATTATATAAAAATTTAGCAGTATTTTCCACCAGCAATTTTCCAATTGATTGCCATGCCATTTTCATTGTAATATGTTTAATAATCCACTTTAAAAATTGAAATACATTACTTTTGAACACACCTGTTAGCAAACTCTTTCCTTAGTTTGATGCAGCATCTATAAATAAAATACAAGGCTCTTAAAACACCGTGAGCTTGCTTCCAGCTCTCTGGAAATGGGACATCAGGGAATCTCACTAGGTGTAGGAACAAATAAAAGATTGATCTGATCGTTAAAAAAAAAAAAAAGTCTTGAAGCCAAAAAGATGTCAAAGCACTTCTTCTTTAACTGCACTTCCTTTCTTCAAGCTTCCATTTAATGATCTTCCAATAGAATTTAAAGAAAACCCAGGAAAATTTATGGTTTATCTTTTCCTAAGCATTTTTAAGGGGGTGAGGGGAAGAGGAGTAAGGCCACAAACAAAGTTCATCCTCACTCCAATTATCAGCAAAGTATATGCTGAAATTCTCTTCATGAATATTTAGTTATCATTTCAAGACATTTATATTGGAAATGATTATAAATATGCCAAGGATACGTTTTGAATTCATACCAATAACATATTGATAACCCTCTGACAAACAAAATTTATTGAACCAAAGCCGATATGCAAACTGCTATGGTCTAAATGTGTGTGTCTCCCCAAAATTCATATGTTGAAATCCTAATGTGATGCTGTTGGAAGCTGGGGCCTATGAGAGGTGCCTAAGGCACAGAATGGATTCCTTGTGAAGGGGGTTAGAAAGTTCCTTAACCTCTTACACCACTAAAGGACACAGAGAAGGCACCAGCTGCAAAACCAGGAAAAGGGTTCTCACTAGAACGCTTCTATGCTGGTGTCTTGATCTTGGACCTCCAGGCTCTGGAACTGTAAGCAATAGATTTCTGTTGCTTATAAGCTACCCAGTTTATGGTATTTTGTTATAGTAGCTTTAAAAAGACGAAGACATGAACCCAAGGTCATCCTTCAAAGCACTAAACTAATCTGCCTTATGCTATATATATGTAACATTTCAAGGCCTATTTAGAACTAATTCTACACATTTTGACACTGATGTATGTGCATATATTCTATACTTGTGCTTATATATATATATATATGTATATATATATATACACATATATATGTATACATATATATATACGTATATACGTATATATATATATATATATATATATATGCTTTTTGTTTCTGAAATTTATATAAACGGAGTATTTTTATTTCTGTGACTTGAAATATTTGTTCCATACTATGTTTTAAAATTAAATCCATATTCAATTATGCTTCTATTTTCACAACGATGTTAATATTCCATTATGTGAATCTAACACAGTTTATTTTATCATTCTACGTGAACATATTATATGGTCTCAGTGCACATGTGTAAGAGTTACTGAGTGAATATGCTAAGGGGAAAATTTTCTGAACTGTAAGACACTGGCATGTTTAAGTTTACCACTAATAATTTTTTTCAAAGATACTTTCTTTAGATTTTACAAAGTGACTGATCCTGTTACTCCATAACCTCAACAGCATTTGAACTGTTAGACTTCAAAGTTGTGTCATTCTTTAGGTGAGTAATGGTATTTCACTGACTTAGTTTGAATTTCTCTGATCACTAATTAAGATGAGCTTATTTATATTTGGTTTATATGAGCAGTAAAAGTGCATATTCATGCAATTTGCACATCTAAAAAATCAGATTGTTGTCTTTCTTTTTATTTGTAGGATTTCTTATTTTATTATAAATATTAATCCTTTCTTAGTGGTATTTGAAGCAAATATCTTCTCTCTGTAGCTTGAATTTTTATTTCTTTTTATTTCCTTTTGACATATGTAATCTTAATTTTTGTATATGATTATACACATCAACTTACTGATTTATATTACTATATTTGCATGTGTGTATATACAGGAGTATACACATATAGTTCACTCACAGTTCTTCCATGGTCATTTGTAGATGTGTGGAGAGCAATGGAAGAATTTGAATCACCCAATGCGTGTGTTTTCAGATGAGATCAAAGAAATGCTCTGCCTACTTGTTTCAACTCTCATACTGTAAATAAATGTTCATTCGTGGTCTTAGTGTCATGGTTTTCACATTTTTATGCTTTTTGTTGGTTTCTCTGTTTAAAATGGCCCCAAGGGTATCATGTGTAGTGCTAAAAAGCTTTTCAGTGTTCCTGAGTACAAGAAGGCTGTGATGTGCCTTAGAGGAAATACGTGTGTTACATAGCCTTGTTCAGCCATGAGTTATAAAATTTTTGGCTATAATTTCAGATTAATGAATCAACAATACATATTCAATAAGGTCTCTTCAAACAAAACACACATAAAACAAAGTTATGTGTTTATTGATTGATGAAAATGTTGAGACAAGTTTCAAAGGAACTTAACTCTGTATTTACCCCAGGAGCAGTATTCACAAATTCAATGTTCATAAAGACTTTATAGTACATTACTATTGCAAAAAATGAAAATATGTATGTATGTATGTGTGTATATATATATATATACATACACACATATGTATGTGTATGTATATACATGTGTGTGTGTATAGATAATATGCAAAAGCCAATGTGATGGAGTCTTAGAACTTGTTTAGGTATCCAGAGGCCTAAGGGTGTCTATATTTTGTACACTATATTTAATTTATAAGGATTGGTAAGATTAGATTAATTACATTTATATCATACACTGCTGAAAATGTGTGTGTGTATGTGTGTGTGTTTAATGTCTTTTTAAGCGTGGAAAAACTGGTCCCCCCTCACCCCAGTCAATAGTTATCATAGAAAAACTAAAATTTATTTTCCAAATAAATATATATTCCGCATCACATTTCAACATAAATGAACTCTTGCTGGCAGCATGACTAAAAAACAACTAAAGAAATCACTTCTTAAAATGCAGTATATGAAAACTGTTTAACTATTTAGTATAAACTCCATTTCTTTTCTTTATCAAAATTTTGTCCTTTTCTACACAAACGCAGTGACAATACTGTTTCCCAAAAGATATGCAAGCAGAACACTGTCTGAAGCCACATGACAAGTAAATGTACTTAGGCATGTGGATAGTATGGCAAATGCATATGTTATTTATGACACCAATTTATTCTTGAATCAACAAATATGATAAAATATCTTCAAAAGTACACATTTATAGAGGCCATACATAGAGACATAAATCCAGAAGGAAATCTTATGAGATTGACAAGGATAACTCAGACCAGAAGACTTATTTTATTTGAAATATCTATGAATAAATGATACAGAAACTAGAGTTATTTTGTCTTACTGTACATCATAGATCTTTCTCTTTGAGTGAATAAGTCAAACATATAGTCAATGAAAACGTGCTCTTTCTGGTATTCAAAATTTTCCTGTAATTGTGTTCTCATGAAAAAACATTCAATTAGATATCTAATTGGGGATACTGATCTTTAGAGAATCTAAGAAATTTGATCAAGTTACTCAGTGGAAACTGTAGTGTGGAAATTCATGTTCATTTCTGCCACCATATAAAATTTGCATTCATACCACTAAAGCAGGTTACATACAAGTCATTGAAATGCAGGATTTGCAGTAGACAACTTAACTTCCTTGTAAAGCATAGTACCCTCAAATTGAATTATGTTTGATGAAGTATTGCAAATAATTCCTTCTTGTGGCACTTTAATTTTCTTAATATATCTTCAGTCTAAAGAATATTAGCATAAGATTTAACATTGTCATGTTACATATTTAAATTTACCTATTTAATCAGATCTATTTAATCAACTTTTTATTTGAATACTTAATTGAAATTATTTTGGTTGACATTTTGGAACAGCCAGAGAAGGCTGAACTGTCACATATTGAGTTCATGCACTCACAAAATAATGATATTCATACTCAGAGTGGCTGTTGTTAATTTGTCTTCAAAAATCATTTTGACACTGATTATAACTTTAAAAAGCTTAAATATCGGGGCCCTTGGGTGACTGAGTCAGTTAAGCACCCAACACTGGATTTTGGCTCAGGTCATGATCTCATAGCTCTGGAGTTTGAACATGCTTCAGTGCGGAACCAGCTTGGGATTCTCTCTCTTGCTGTCTCTCTTCCCACCCCCCCACCAATCATTCTGTCTCCATCTCTCTCAAAATAAATAAATAAACCTTAAAAACAAATAAAAATAAAAAGCCTAAATATCCAAAACTTGGAAAAAATTAGTGCTTTATTATTCCATACAGGATAAGCAGTCTAAATTAATTCTAAGAAGAACAATCAAGACTTAGGATTTATAAGTTTAACATATATTTGGAGTTAACAGACGTGTGATTTGAGAGAACAACAGAGAAAATGGGGAAACAAATAAACGAAAAAATATTAAAAGGGTTATCTCTGCTTAACAGAATTATTTCTATGATTGTTTTCTTTATTTGTTCCTCCAATGTCAAAATTTTCTCATCCAAATATGAAATACAGTTATGTAAAAATGTGGAAATCTTTAAAATTAACTCTTTGATGAGTAATAATAAATCAATTTGCACATCCACACCACACGCCAGCAAACAAAAAGAAAATATGGAAAACCTGAAGTCCTCTTAACAAGGTCTTAATTGGACAGCTGTTTATTTTTCATGGAAAGATCCATATTTCCATGGGTTGCATGGTGCCTGAAGCATAGGCAATAGGTTCAGAGCTTAATAGCAGAAATATTATTCACAGCCACTGGTTATTTAGTAGGTGGCCTAAGTATATGCAGAAGGGCCATACATTTTTTTTAAATTTAGATTTGACATTTTTATGCTAATGTCACTTAATGGAAAGATTGAGTGTCCTGACAATTATTTTCATTGTTAGCATATGTTTTTCATATCGCATATAGCAGTGGGAGACACTTGGTTTACAATGAAAGGGCCTGCAAAAGTTGGATTTCAGTCCTTCTTGTTATCTCTTCTACTAAGTACAAACAAGAGAGGGAAAAAAAAAACAACTCAGTAATAAAAGGCAGAGGGGTCCTTGGGGGAAATGACAGTACCAAGGAGGAAAAGAAGAGAGGCTGGATGGCCAAAAAAGGTCTGAGTTGCGAAGTCACTCATCCTGGGCTGATGTGGCTGTCTCCAAGTAAGCACGCAAAAATGCTCCTGGGCATCTCGGTTCATGATTTATCTATCCAGGGCCACACATAAGGTTATTGTTTCTGCCTGCCCGAACAGGTGCTTCTCCGTGAACAGTTGTTGGATGTAGCTTACTTCTCCAGTTCCTCTTTAGCACAGTTCCGTTTCATTGCAAGTGACAGGGAAAACAATATGTGAGTCGAAGAATACTTGGTGAGATGGGAAAATCAAATGAGGGTCTCTAAAGCCTCCTAGGTTACAGCGGGACTATATTTTTCTGCAACCACAGTCTCATTTCATCCAGTCCTGGGGAAAACCTTGCTTTAGTTTCCAGCATAATTTGCATATTTCTCGGCTGTCAAAGAGAACTAATCCCTAGGAAAATTTTCTGTTTCAGTAAATATAATAATGAGTTAAATATCTCTCAGTTGTATCTAAAAATTTGACATTGCTAGAAAGTCCATATTCTAAGGCAAAAGAAGTTACATTTCATTGGCATTAGCCTGTCAAGATAAATAGGAAATGCACTGGGAGATCACCTGGGAAAATGGAGAGTTAGTTCACATGTTCAAAAACTCTTCCATTGTAATGTAGTTAAGTTAATAAAACTGCCAAAGAAAGAGATCGAAACTTCAGCTAGAGTAAAACTAGAAAAGTCCAACATCCTACAGAGGTTGGAATGTCAACCTGAAGTAAAGAAATTTTGGAGAAGCTTGTAGAGGATACCAGAAGCCAACAACAACTCCGGACATCAGTAGAGTGCCATATTCTCGTACGCACACAGAGGACATTTTGAAGAACTCCAGGGATAATCCTTTTGAGTATCAAGATCAACCAGGACTGAAGAAAAATTCAATCATCTGAATGTTTTTTGTTTTTGCTGCGGTTGTTGTTGTTTTTGACTTGACATCCCAAAAAGGAAGCAAATGGCAGAGACGAGCCTCCTCTATAGCTAGGGTCAGTGATGACAGCACACATGACAATGTGTCCCTCTGCTGTCAGAGAAAAATTACTTGGTGATACCTCACAAATCCAAAGACCAGAAGCCCTGGGGTGTCACTTCGGTTTCTCACCAAAGCAGTTGTTTAGTTTAGAAGAAGAAGTGAATTGACATCCATGGACACACTAGAATGACAAATTAAGTCCTGCAAAGTGGAAATGCCAGGCCACGGTGTCAGGATTCTACTTATTTAGAAAGCAAGTACCTGCATTCTTGTGATTTAATTATCTTTGATCATTTTTTTTCCCCTCTTCTTTTTCAGACAACTGATACATTGGTTTCAGCCTCGACTGTCACCAGCCCGTCTCCAAACCTCTCCGGGGTAAAGGACATAGGCTGGTGAAGTAAAAACTCCTACGTCTACTGTTTTTGAGCAAGGCACAGAAATTGATAGACTTGTTTGCCTTAAAAGCTTGATTTCATCAATTGAAGTACTACATGACAATCCTAAGTATATTAGCAAAAATGAAATTATTTGTTGTATAAATCCTTAAAATAATATGATGCCTCTAGCTTGATTTCTATCCAGGTGTTCATTTCACTTTCAGTTTCACTGTTAAGTTATAGAGAGTAAATCGATAATACATTTGCAAGAGCAGAAAGCATGGGGAAGAGGAGGATCTCAAGGATAGTGTCCAGCGGTGAATCCAGAATCCTCCGGAAGTGCAACAGAATCAACAATATGATAGTACTAAGCAGGCCGGGGGGTGGGGGGGTGGGAGGGGGCTGGGTGGCTCAGGTCATGATCTCAGGGTTCATGAGATAGAACCCTGAGTTGGGCTCTGTGCTGACAATGCGGAGCCTGCTTGGGATTCTCTCTCTCTTTCTGTCTCTGCCCTTCTCCTGTGCGTGCTAGTTCTGTCTCTCTCAAAATAAACAAATAAACATTAAAAAAAAAAAAAAAACAATGATACTAAGCACAATGAGAGATGGGAAGGATTAGGGGAGTGGGAGAGAGAGCAAAAGCAGATTTGCCCAACATCAGAGGTTTGCTTTAGATTTCAAGACTTGTTCTTTGGCCGCAGGCAGGATGCTCCAGTGGCCTGAGTATATCACAAGGTGAGGGCCTTCTCCATCGTCTAATGTTGGTGATAACCTAAGTAACCTTCCTTCAACTCTGGGAAGATGAGATTTCAAGTACACCCAATTTCCCTTCTTTCCAGTGCTGATCACTTAACTATTTTCAGTAAAAATAATTTCCACTAGATTTTTACAATGTTTTCCGTGTTCATTGGAATGAATGATGGTAGTAAAGCCGTAAAACACAGAGTACAGCATTTATAAGCCGCTCATCACTTGAGGAAAGCACACTCTACAGAATAAGGACACAATTGCATCTCACCCCGATAAGTGAATAGGTTATGTGCACCTAAACTTTGCTCTTTAAACCGAAATAATGAAAATATGCTTCAGAAGAGATAAACGACTCCCCGAGGAGAGGGCAAAAGTTGTGCTCCTCTTGTGAGGTCTAAAGCATTCTTTGTAAAAGGGAGAGATCCTTATCCCATGGTTCCCTGAGGAGGAAAGGCGCTGGGGAGTAGAGAAGACAGGCACAGCATGAATTCAGGGAACAATTTCATTTCAGTGAGCATCTGCTGACAGATAGTAAATCCAGCGATAACTGTCGTGCAGCGTGGGTGCCCTTCTTTCTAGTAAGCATGGTGCGAGTCCCTTATCCCTCCTGGCATCATCGTTCTTTCTCTACCAGCGCATAATGGGGATTAAAAATTTACAAGGGATGTTAAAGGCAAGGAAAAAATCTACAGTATTAAAATTAAAACCCACCTCTAATGAACTTATTTCCTTTACATGCAAATCATCCTTATTTCTTCATTTCGTGTTACATAAAATATATTATAATACTTCAAAATCTCTTATGAATTCAGACTTGCATTATCTCTTTTCAGTTCATTTATTTATTACTTTATCATTGATCTCTTACGATGATGGAGACAAGTGTCTTGTAATTTTCAAAACAGAGGGGTTGGAAGAACTTATGAAGCAACAGAGATCATAATGAAATTGCTTTGGCTGCCAAGAGACACATGAGATTACTTGTTTCAATGAGTATATGGTAACGAGGTAATCTTACACCACAGATTTACAGTTAGACATAAACAATTTCTAACAAGAGTGTTTGTTAATATTATCTTTCCTTGTTAACAAATGTATTATACTTGTTTCTCTTATCTAACAGACATGTGAACTCTTTAAAATACTTTAAGTACATATTTAATATATGTAATAATTAATATTAATCTTTAACTGAGAGGCTCATAATCTAACTGTAATAGAGAAGCACTATAATTGAAACAATATGTAGGAATTTCTATAAATGGGATTTACATGTAACCTGTCCAATGGGGCTCATTTACATTGACAGCAGTGTCTCGACACAAAGCATGTCTTGGTCTATTGGGGCTGCTTTAACAAACTATTATGGCCTGGGTGGATTAAACGACATTTCTTTCTCATGACTCTGGAGGCTGGGAAGTCCAAGATCAAGGTGCAGGCAGATTTAATGTCTGGTGAGAACCTGTTTCCTTGCTGGTAAATGCCTGGGTTTTGTTTTGTTTTTGCTTTTGTTTTTTGCTTGTTTTTTTGTTTGTTTGTTTGTTTGTTTGTTTTGTTTTTTGTTTCTTGTTTTTTTCCACCTGTAACTTCACATGGTGGAAGGGGCAAGGGATTTCTCTGGAGTGTCTTTTGTAATGGCACTAATCCCATTCAAGAGGTCTCCACCTTCGAGATCTAATCGCCTTCTCAGGGCCCCACTTCCAAATGCCATCACGTTGGGATCAGGTTTCAACGTATGAATTTTAGGAGGGCATAAACAGTCATTCTATAGTACAATAATATTACATTGTTACATGCACACGTTAGCTGCTACAGTGTGAGGAACTCTAATGTCTCCATATGGATTGAGATGGTCTTCAAAGAAACTACTCTTCCTCAACTACAGTATAACATTATGTGTGTTTTTACACTTACAGAAGTAGTGCAAGTTTATTAATTCTAGCAATCAAAACATACATCAGAAATCTTGAAATACGTAAGTTAAAAAAAAAAAAAGAAGTATTTTATCTGTAGAAACTGGATATAAATTTCAGAGATTTAATGTCAGTGCTAATTTTCCTTGCTGGTAGCCACAAATAATCACTTCTATATTTTACCTGTAGCTACCATATTGAACAGAATCATCAAAAGCTTACAATTTATTTCACTATTGACATATCCCAAAGCTTAAATGCAAATGCTTGTTTTTGATAAATAACATGTTTATTTTTTATTTTTTAATTTTTTTTTAACATTTATGTATTTTTGAGACATAGAGAGACAGAGCATGAATGGGGGAGGGTCAGAGAGAGGGAGACACAGAATCCGAAACAGGCTCCAGGCTCTGAGCTGTCAGCACAGAGTCCGACGCAGGGCTCGAACTCACAGACCGCAAGATAATGACCTGAGCCGAAGTCGCCGCCTAACCGACTGAGCCATCCAGGCGCCCCGATAAATAACATGTTTAAATGAATTACACTATTAACTGCACAGGGTCATGTTATATGTTTGAGTAATTTTCTATGAAAATTTCTATTTATCAAAATAAAAGCTTATTAATATGTATGTTATCCTAACTAGTTAACTCTGCTAATTTAAATGGTTCAAATTTACTATCTGCTATATCAGCTTATCCCAACTGTGAAAGAAATACCCATGACACTCAAAGTGTGCAAACCTTTTGGGTAGATTTGGTTAGATACCTAATTTAATTCCCATTTATTATGTATATTAAGTTGCAAATGACAGCTTAAAATGTTTTATACATTTGGTTGTATATTCTCTCCCAATTTTGGCTTAAAATGCCTAAGGGAAAAATCAAGGTAAAAGAAATGTAGTGTATGTTGTTAAAGACTTGATTTGCTTCCAATTATGTAAAAAATAATATTTTCCACTCTAATCTTCCTTAAATATTTTATTCAAAAGAGGCTTCAATTATTCGTTTATTTGCCTAGCAATTTCTGTCTATCTGCATTGTGTTAGGTCACTTGTCTGTAATTAGGACAAACAAAATAATAGGTATTTCTAGATTTTGAAAGCACTAATGTAATGGGAGATTCAGTTTATAAGAAGAAAAAGCACCACAAAGCTATTATAAAAATAAAGTGAAAAAACTAAACAGAAAACTGCAACATCATGTTAAAATAGCAGTACCACCAATGTTAGTAAGGAAAACCAGAGTGAATGAAAATCTACCTTAAAAAGAGAGAGAGAGAGAGAGGTCACTAAGATTTAAAAATAATAGGTGAACTAGGGTGCCTGGGTGGCTCAGTTGGTTAAGCGTCCAACTTCAGCTCAGGTCATGATCTCACGGCTCGTGAATTCAAGCCCTGTGTCGGGCTCTGTGCTGACAGCTTAGAGCCTGGAGCCTGCTTCCGATTCTGTGTCTCCCTCTCTCTCTGTCCCTCTCCTGCTCACATTCTGTCTCTCTCTGTCTCTCAAAAATAAATAAATATTACAAAAATTAAAAATAATAGATGAAGAGAAGGAAATAAAAGGAATATATATCGTTATTGTACATGACATGATTGTCTTTGTAGATAAGTCACAAAGATCAACAAAATAGCTTCTGAAACTAATAAGTGATTACAGTAAGGTTGCAATGTACAAGGTTAATATGCAAAAGTCCATCACTTTCTTATATATCAGCAATGAAAAATTGGAATTTGAAATTAAGAGCAAAATACCATTTACATTAGCACCAACAAATAAATTATTTAGGTATAAATCTGAAAAGAACTACATGAGGGAACCTATGAAACTCTGACGAAACAAATCAATAACTAAATAAATGGAGAGATATTTCAGGTTCAGGGGGTAGGAAGACTCAATAATCTTAAAATGTAATTTTTCCCAACTTGATCTATAAATTCAAGGCAATCCCAATCAAAATCCTAGTAACTTATTTTGTAGATATCAACAAAATGATTCTATAATTTATATGGGAAGGCAAAAGACTAAGAACAGCAAACATAACATTGAAGGAAAAGAACAAAGTCAGAGGAAAAGAGTACTATCTCACCTCAAGACTTACTACATTGCTACAGTAATCAAGACAGTGTGATATTGGTGAAAAAATAGACAAGCAAATCAATGGAACAGAATAGAGACCCTAGAAATGAAATCAGACAAATACAGTCAACCAATCTTTGAAAAAGAAGCCAAGGTAATTCAATGGAGAAATGATAGTCATCTCAACAAAAAGTGTGAGAACAATGGGACGTTTATGTAGAAAAATAAATAAATAAATAAATAAATAATGACTTTTGATACAGGCCTTATCCCTTTCTCAGAAATTAACTCAAAATGGTTTGTAGTTCTACAACTTCTAAAAGGTAACAGGAGAAAATCTTTGAATTTGGTGATAACTTTTAGATACATTACCGACAGCACTATTGATTAATGAAAAAAGAGGTTGGATTTCATGACAATTTTAAAATTCTCATTTTTTTGGATGGAATGGCATATATATATATATATATATATATATATATATACACACACATATATATATACATATATATATATACATATATATATATATATATATATATATATATATATATATCTTTTAGAACCATGTACTTTTTTAAAAATTCTGCTCCATGAAACACTCTATAAAGAGATTAAAAAGATAAGCCACAGACTGGAAGAAATAATCTGCAAAACATATATCTGATAAAGGACTGGTATCCAAATATACAAAAAACTGTCAAAATTTAACAATAAGAAAACAAGGAATGAAAATTAAAAAAATGGCAAAAGGTCTGAACAAACACCTACCTCAGCAAAGAAGATGGATAGCAAATAAGCCTATGAAGAGATGATCAACATCCTGTAGCATTAGGACATTTCAAGGTAAAAATAATACATCACTACACACCTATTGGGATGGCTAAAATCCAAAATGCTAGCAACACAAAATATTAGTGAGGGTATAAAGCAAACAGAGCTCCCATTAACTGCTGGAGGAAATGCCAAATATTTAGACACTTTGGAATATGATTTGTCAGTTTCCATCAAAACTAAATACATGCTTGCTATATGGTTCAGCAATTCTGCTTCTTGGTATTTACTCAAAGGAGTTAAAAAATATGTACACAAAATCCTGCACACAAATGTTTATAGCAGCTTTAGTCGTAATTGCTAAGACTTAGAAGCAACCAAGATGTCCTTTAACAGGTAAATGGATAAACAAACTGTGGTACATTCAAACAACGCGGTATAATTCAGCAATATAAAGAAATGAGTCATGAAAAAACATGGAGGGACCATGAAAAGACTCGGAAGAACCTTAAATACATATTGTTAAGTGAAAGAAGCCAATCTGAAAAGGCTACATACAGTGTAATTCTAACTATAGGACATTCTGGAAAAAGCAGAACTATGGAGATAGTAAAATGATCCATGGTTGCCAGGTATTCAGTGAAAGGGAAGGAGAGGGAAAGGAAGCAAGAACAGGCAGAGCACAGGGAATTGTTATGGCGGTGAAACTATTCTATCTAATACTATAATGGTCGACACATGTCATTATATGTCTGTGAAAACTTAGGAAATCTACAACACAAGTAGTGTACCCTCCTGTAAACTATGGACTTAATATTAATGTATTGCTATTGATTCATCAATTTTGACAAATGGATCACAGTAAGGTAAGATGTTAATAGGGGAAACTACATGTTATGGATAATGCTGTGGTATAGGAAAACTTTCTATATTGTTCCCTCATTTTTTCTGTAAACCTAAAACTGCTCTAAAAATGGGGTGCCTGGGTGGCTCAGTTGGTGGAGCGTCCAACTCTTGATTTCGGCTCAGGTCATGATCCCAGGTTTATGGGATCGAGCTCCACATCAGACTCTGTGCTGAGCATGAAGCCTACTTAAGATTGCCTCTCTCTCTTTCTCTCCTCTACCCGCCTCTCTCGCTGGCATGTGCTCTCTCTCTTAAAAACTAAACTAAACTAAACTAAACTAAAATAAAATAAAAAACTGCTCTAAAAAGAACATCTATTCATTAAAGAAAAAAAAAAGAATAGGTGAGCTGGACTTTGACGATGTAGAGGTTAGAAATAATATCTCTCTTTGCCTTACAAAACAATGGCAAAAAAGCAGGGTAAGTCTGCATATACATAACCTTTCTTGAATTCATCAGAAAGCTGAAGTTGTAGATCAGACAATTAACCCTAAATGGAAGGAAAGACAGGGGACTCCTAAATGAGTCTACTTGCTTATCTGTGGCAGATGCCATTGGGCATTGGTGAGAACAATTCAGCTAATTTTTTTAAGGATTTGCTAAAGAAAAATGTCAAGTTGCAAGAAAACATGAACTTCTGGAGGCAGAAGACACAAGGGGAGTTTGCACCCATTCATGGGTTCTTTCCCATTAACTTCACCCGTGCTCTCAAAACAGATTAGGATCAGGGCAAAAGGTGGTGCTGGGGGGATGCTGCTGCAAAGAAGAAAAATATTCAACCCTGGATGCCTGGATGCCTTCCCTTCTAACTCTCTTGTGAAGAAAAACCTTAAACCACTAGGTGAAGGATAAGTACCACTGTCACCTTAAGGGCACGGCTGCAAACTTTTTGCACCTAAAAGAAGGGAACAGAAAGCAAAGCAGAGCATAACAAAACAAAATAAAAACAAAACAGAAACCCTATATCCACACGGGAGAACAAAAAGAAATCCTGGGCCTTGACCTATAGGTGGGAACAGAGCAGGATTATTGAGAAGGCTATACCACAAGACTTAGAAAAATAGTGCTTGCTTAAGACAGATTTAATCAGGAAGCCGCCCCTGTGACCTTGACCCTAGGCTAATGACTGTTGAATAACAATAGTCCCGCTGTTATATTCTGGTAAATAACCATCAGTGTATGAAAATAATGAGAAACCAAACACGCAAAAAAATGAAAACGGGTGCTTCTCCTATGCTGGATAAGGTGAGGTGTTTTTGCTGATTTTAGGTGGAAATAAATTGGAGAGGCGTCAAGAACTCCTATGAGCTGAACCTTCAGGCTGAACGCCATCCTTTTAAGAAGGGGAGATTAGGACACACAGAGGAACACCAGGGTTGCATACACACAGAGGGACCACTATGTGGAAAGGCAGCAGAAGGGTGGCCATCTATGTGTAAAGTAAGGAGAGAAGCCTGAGAGGAAATCAAAGATACTGGTGATCTCCACCCCACAGACCAAATTGCTATGGTGAGTCTCCAGTAGATCTTATTAGTGATGAGGGAACATAAGGTAAGCTGAGGACAAAGCACAAGCTAGCACCTGCCCTCCGCCCACCCCTGCCCCAAGATGGGACATGTGTGATATTCCTTAGGCACTCCAAGAACAAAGGACAGAAAACCGATGGTTAAACTGTTAAGAGTCTCTATCAGTTTACACGTGTTAGTATAATTACAAAAAAAAAAAAAGGGCAATCTTATCAATAGCCTAAAATCCAGGAATTCCCTATTATCTTAATGTTAATGCTTAGCTAGAGGGAAAACAACCCTAGCTTGACAATAGCTAGAACTCCAATAATCTCTGAGTCTTTAGCATATGGCAATCCCTTTAAGAAACTTCCTTTTGACTTTACCTCCCCCAACTCCATGGTATATAACCAGTCATTCTTCCGACCCCAGTGCAGGTCTTTCTGCCCATGGGTCCTACTCCTAATGCTTTAATAAAATCACCTTTTTGTACCAAAGATGTCTTCAAGAAATCTTTCTTGGCTGTCAGCTCCAAACCTCCTGTCATCACCCCAAAACCTCATCATTAAGGACTACTTCTCCCTCTACCGCAGAGGTTCTGAACTTTTATCTTTAGATTCCTTTTCTACCCTTTTGATATATGTGTATGGCAAGAATAAGTAATCTTAAAGAGGAAGAAGTAGAATATCAAGAAGAATTTTTGTGGAGAAGAAAACATTATTGCTGGATGAAGTTTTCTTGGAAGTAGTGACAGAATAGATTTGTTTTTATGATACATAATTACAGTTGTGAAAAAGACAAACCCTCCAAAGAAAAAAAGGCTGCGGTCATAGTGACAGATGGACAAAGCTGGATTGCTAAAGAAAACGATGCTGGCTGGCTTGGTCCAAGGACCCAGAGGGGGACCAGCCAGGAGGGTCATTGGTTTTGCACAGGATAGAAATCAAATAGGAGCCAAAAGGAAGTGAGAGCAGAGTGTCCTGAAGATATAAAGACAGTAGATGCAGACAGAGCATCTGGAGACTTGGAAAAGAAAGGAGAGTGAGTCTCATCTTTGCTTGGGGCCTAAGATTTTTATTGAAGACACGGTCTGATGCAAATGACTTCTCAAGCATCCAGGAACAAAGGCCAGTGTTTGGGTGTCCCTATAAATCACTTATGCCCTGGAACCAGAGGTCTTGGTGAGTCAGTTGTCTTGGAAATGTTCACGGTGACCCCACCTGGTCACTCCTACCATGTTAGCTATTGTGCTCAAAGACTCCAAAGAAATCATTAACGCCTTGACCTTTATAAGGAGAACATACATTGTCTGCATGATAATCCCTGTGCATGGTGGGGGAGCAGGTCCTAGCAGGAGTAGAAGCAAAAAGCAGACCTTCATGGGTTCCTTCAGTTTCCCTGTCATGAACTCACAGAACCCAAAATGTCAATATTTACTGATCGATCGTTTATTGCAATACACAACAACATCACCATTAAAATAAGAATACACATCAAAGGCAAAGCTGTTATATGCAATGGGTTTGGAAAAATCTGAACCAGGTCTAATTGGTTCTGTAAAATTCTATGCCAGTATGTATTTTCTTTCTTGAATAATGAACTACTGAGATGTGCACAGAACGCCTCAGACCCAAGAGCTCAGAAATGCCATAATATGCTGTTGTTCATGTAGGTATATTATTGCTGGGTAACCGGCCTGAAAACTCAAAGTCCTCTGAGAGTCTTATGGAAACCAGATGTTAATAATGTTACACTTGGAGCGCCTGGGTGGCTCAGTCGGTTGAGCGTCCGACTTCGGCTCAGGTCATGATCTCACTGCTCATCAGTGCTAGGCGGACAGCTCAGAGCCTGGAGCCTGCTTTGGATTCTGTGTCTCCCTCTCTCTCTGCCCCTCCCCCACTCATGTTCTGTCTCTGTCTCTCAAAAATAAATAAACATTGAAAAAAATTAAAAAAAAAAAAAAGTTACACTTTACCTGAGCCCTGTGCTCCTAGGTTATACCCCCTATCCTTTGGTGTTCCAGGAAATTGTTTACTGCAAAGACCCACCCTTCCTTAGGTGACTGAAGTAAGACTTGAGGATTATACCTTGTTTACCTGTGACAAGACAAGGCAAAGATACTCCTAATTCCCACTTTTGCCTCAGAATGAATAGCTGAACTATTTGCATTTGCAGCCAATCTGGGCGCAATACCTGCTAACTTCACTTACCAAAATTTAGATAAGCTTCTCTGCTTCCCCACAAACCCTTGAACTTTGACTGCACTTTAAGATTAAGCAAGCGTTGGGTTGAAGAACAACCCTTCCAAAAAAAACCACTTTCTAGAATCCACTGATATCAGGAAAAAACCTCTCATGCTTAATTGCCCGTGCACACCACCCACTCACCCTATATTCCTCCACATCTGGTTCTTTCTAGACCTGGTGACCCTTCTTCATGAGAGAGTTTCCCTTCTGCCTCACCTTGGAAAGACTGCAGACCTTCTGATCTGAGCACTCTCCTTATTCCAGTTGTCCCCTTGCCTGATTGCAGCAATCTTCTTCCTCTTGCCATTGTCCTTTTCAAGAACGTCTCTCCTACCCAAGTGTTTTGTATTTGACAGTGTGAATCATTAGTCTCACTGCTATTAATAAATAGCACTGGGAAACTGTCCTCAAAACTCTATGGACACATGGTTACAAAATACTATTAGAAGTATTAGTCAATACTATTGAATACAATCTTATTCAATACTAATTGCATATGATACTATTTACTAGTAGTATTTTTCACAGTATTTCAGTGCAGACAGCTCAGGAAAATTAGAAGTCTGTTGGAATTAATTTTTACAACACAGGAGAAAAGGAGAAAAATTTAAAAAACAATGACGAGCTAAAAAAAACATAGACAATAAATTTAGAAGCCTAAACTGGGAAGAGTTTTAATGATAGGGAGAATATACCAGACAATATTTTTAATATAAAGTACTCCTTTCCCAAAGTGTTGAAGTGAGATAAAACATTTATTACATAACTGACTAATCCTATTAAATATTAAAGTTTTAAAGAGCAATACTCCTAAAATTATCCCAGCCAAAAATATATATAAATAATAATACTTAACAAAATTGGAGAGATATCAGATGGATCTAAAGTCTCCCTTCAGTTAATAAACACTAAGAGACAATGAGATATTTTACTGTGTAACAGTATTCATAAATATGGTAGAACCAGGAAATACAGCCCTTTCTGATAATCTCATACAATGATAACAGGAAATGCAATCAAAGTCAATACATATGAATAGAAAATTGTAGAGTATAAGTACTTTGAGCACTGAACTGATAAATACATAGATTGAAACCTACTATTTAGATATAAACCTACTATTTAATTTAAACCTACTATTTAAATTAAATATATATACAAATGATCAATTTTTTCTTTGAAAGATATTAATAAATGGCTTAAATTTAAAATTATAAATATTACAAATCCAACTTAATTGAATTCAGTCTGAGAACTCAAAAGGGAGGAAAATATAATTCATTTATCAACTTTTAATGTGTTTTGTTTCTGTTGTTTTAGTTTGTGTGAAAAGCACTTAAATATATGTTAAGAACAGGAAAAGGAGTTGTCTGTCTTGTATATCTCAGAATAAAAGCACACCAAACAAAATAATATTTGATCTATATGGGTAGGAGAAGAAAATAAGATGATAAAAGACATTAAATAACACTGATATGTCAATGGCTAAAGAAGTCTAAACTTCATATTTTAAAGGCAAAAATGGAGCCATATTACTCAACCATCAAAAAGAATCAAATCTTGCCATTTGCAGCGAGGTGGATGGAACTAGAGTGTATTATGCTAAGTGAAATGAGTCGGTCAGAGAAAGACAAATACCGTATGATTTCACTCATGTGTAATTTAAGAAACAAAACATGAACAAACGGGAAGTAAACCATAAAAGATTCTTAACATAGAGAAAAAATTGAGGGTTGCTGGAGGGGTGGTAGGAGGGGAACGGGCTAAACGGGTTACGGGGATTAAAGAGGGCATTTGTGTTGAGCACTCAGTGTTGTATGTAAATGATGAATCACTAAATTCTACTCCTGAAGCCAAAATTACACTATATGTTAACCAACCAGAATTTAAATAAAAACTTGGGTTAAAAACTAAGGGCAAAAATGTGAAGATTATTTCAAAAAAGTTACAAATGTTCATTCCTTATACAATACTTAAACGCAAAATAAAATGTCAGAAATAACGAATGACCAATCATAATAATCTAATAATGAAACAAATAATCGTATAAAAAATATATAAGGTTTAAGATGAGTATGAAATCATGAGGCAAAAGGGAAAATTTTGTTTATCTGCAAATTACAGCTATTTCCGTGATAAGCCTATATCTTTATAAGCACAAATATACATAGCACCAAAATATGTAAATTAAGGAAGTTTGTAAATATCAGGAAATACTGACAAGAAATAATATTTTAAAACACATTCAGGGGTGCCTAGGTGGCCCGGTTGGTTGAGCTTCCAACTTCGGCTCAGGTCACGATCTCACAGTTCGTGGGTGTGAGCCCCGCAGCGGGCTCTGTGCTGACAGCTCGGAGCCTGGAGCCTGCTTCAGATTCTATGTCTCCCTCTCTCTCTGCTCCTCCCCAGCTCATGCTCTGTCTCTCTCTCCTTCAAAAGTAAATAAAAACATTTAAAAAAATTTAAAAAAATAAAAAATAAAACACATTCATAATATGTGCTAAAATAGAAGCTGGACACAGTTTTCAATTTTTTTTTAATTTAAAAAAATTTTTAAGTTTATTTTTTATTTTGAGAGAGAGAAAGCACGAGTCGGTGTTGGGGGGCGGAGAGAGAGAGGTAGAGACAGAATCCCAAGCAGGCTCCGCTCTGTCAGCCTAGAACACGCTTCAGATCCCCTGTCTCCTTTCCCTCTGCCCCTCTCCCGCTAGGGCATGCGTACATTCTCTCTCGCTCAAAAATAAAACATTACCAAAAGACATTACATAAACATTACAGAAAACATCACAAAGAGAAACACGCTTTTAAAAAAAGTAAATTAAAAATACCCTTCTGTTAAATATCTATTTGTTTAAAAAGTTTTTGTATAAAATCGTATCGTTGAGAAAAGCACATCAGAAATGTGACATTTGACCTAAGTTCATTTAAAAATAGCTACATGGAATAGTTCTTTTGAAGAACAGATGGATCCATTGATACATAAATTATTTTGAAATAATTTTAAACAGTGGGAAAGCCATCAAATCCATTCATGGAGCTGGTATGTAAGATTTTCAATCCTCACAGAGACCCACACATACACGTACGCACACACACAAGTAATAATAAAGTTAGTTTTCTTGTTAGTATATGTAAAATCCTAACTATATTAAGTGATGTACTCAAAGATTAATCTGCCACAACTGATTGAGGTTTATCTAATTAAGTGTTTAATACTAAACAAGTACTAATATGGTAATTCGCAGATAGATAAAAATGTAAATACATTATGAATTATACAGAAATACAAAATGTTAACTTAGTATTCAAATGTCAACATAAAATCTGACCACAGATAAGAATAGAAAAGCGCTTAGAAAAGGATCACGTTGAAAACAATTAAAATGTTTATTTTCTTATGATAGGGTTTTTTTTCCCATTGATTTTCTTAATTATTGCTCAACTTAAATTATTTCTGCCATAAGTATATATGAATTGTTCAAAAGAATGATAAGAAGTTGTTGAAAAATAACAACACTCTGATAAACTAAGAAGTAAAATGATCCAGCGTTTACTATATCCCCGGACTCAATGTAGATTTTGGCTGGTAAATCTGTTTGCCACCAAGGCTTGTGGGTAGGATTAGACAAAGAGAACCTCGGGGCTCAGGTCCCTTACTGCATTGTGAAATGCTAGTACATAGAGTGCTAGGACTCTGGTTACGTAATCCTAGCTGAAAGACAATTGGCAGTGAGCATTGTTTTTGCTTCTGTGGGTCCTCATTCTGGGATAAGTGAATACACTTGACTGCATAAAGTAGTAATTGCACTAGAATGGCAGATGTTGCCTGAGGTGGCAAAGGTCCGATCTCACTGACATTGCACAGAGTGAGATTTTTGGAACATAGCATTTTTCTTTCCTCTTTTCAATCTAGAGATCTTATTCATTAACAACTAAGAGGATAGCAGAATCCTATGTTTATTACAAGAATTCTGTATTTGTTATTTTTCAAGAGTTCTCTTTCTCCCTCTGCCTTTTAATTTAATTCACAAAGAACTCTGAAATCATGATATCCATTACATGCTCACTCCCTGTTTTCTTAAAAAAAAAAAAAAGACATGAGTCAATTTTTTTTTATTAAAGTACAGATTTCAACCTTATTTTCTTTATGCTTAAAGTAAGTGAGATTAAGAAAAGAGAGAGATTAATTATTTGATGCAATCAATATGTTTAATGCCAATGTCTTTCGCTGGGGGGGGGGAATTGTCATGTAAATTTTATAGGAAGAATTTCTTAGAAATTATTATATAACAAGTTCTTGTCCTAACTACCCTTTAGATAAAACTAACTAAATAGATACATAAAAATCTAAATAAAGTATAAAATAAATTTGAAGCATCTTTTGGGAATTGTATAATTAAGTAGAATTATAGTATCTATGATCTTGTAAAATATAATTTATTCTATTTTCAGGATACTAGGGACTGAATTATATCCCTTCCAAATTCATGTGTTGAATCCCTAATCCCCAACGTGACTATGTTTGGAGATGGGGCTTTTAAGAGTTAATTAAAATTAAAGGAGGTTATAGAGTTGGATCCTAATCTGAAAGGATTGGTGGCTTTATAAGAAGAGGAAGACAGAGAAGATTTTTTTTCCTTTCTTTGAGCAAACACCAAGAAAGCATCTATCTGCAAGCCAGAAAGAGGGCCCTCATCAAAGCCCAATCATCCTGGCACCCTGATTTCAGATTTCCAGCCTCCAAAACTGGGAGAAAATAAATTTCTATAGTTTATTTTATTTTATTTTTTTTAATTTTTTTTGACGTTTATTTATTTTTGAGACAGAGAGAGACAGAGCATGAATAGGGGAGGGGCAGAGAGAGAGGGAGACACAGAATCCAAAGCAGGCTCCAGGCTCTGAGCCATCAGCCCAGAACCCGATGCGGGGTTCAAACTCACGGACCACGAGATCGTGACCTGAGCTGAAGTCGGATGCTTAACCGACTGAGCCACCCAGGCGCCCCAAATTTCTATAGTTTAAACCACCTAGCCTATGATATTTTGTTATGGCAGCCACAGCAGACATTTTTATTTTTATCAGCTATGGTACAGAGATATGCACAATTAAGAGGCTATTTTCAAAGGGATGCAATTTAAATTCCAACACAAACAGAAGAAACCAAATGGTAAATGATCCTCAAGTTTCCAAGAAATCCGTGACATGTTAACATAAATAGCTATGCTGAAACCTAAGTCATGTTCCTAGAACTTGAGGGACAAATTAATTCATTCCTCAAAATTACGTATTGGGAACTAAAAATCACAAGGCAATAAACCATTGATAATATAAGTACGAAGAGTTCTGCATGCTAACTTACACACAAAGATGCGTGTTGGACTGTGAGGGTAGGAGAGAGTCTGTGCTAGACAGTTGTTGGAGACATTAGGTGCTTATGTTGAGGGGGATGGTCTATGGAATCATAATAAAAAATGGAAAGTAAAATTTTATTTTTTTTAATTGCCAAACTCATTATAAAATATTAGGATTTAAACAACGTATTAGGAATTTTTCTCACTGAATAGTCAGTCACTGAGGTTACCTAATGAGTACTGGGAGACTGCAGGATGTTAAAAGAAAACAACTTAATATTCTGAAAGTTTTATAATTTAATCTACTTTCTTTCCATACAAAAAAAAAAAAAAAGAAGTACACATGTGGGGGCAGCTGAGTGGCTCAGTTGGTTAAGGGTCTGACTCTTGATTGTGGCTCAGGTCATGATCTCACGGTTCGTGAAACAGAGCCCTGCATTGGGCTCTATGTTCAAGGAAGCTGCTTGGAATTCTCTCTCTCCCTCTCTCTCTCTTCCCCTCCTCTGCTCGCTCGCTCTCTCTCTCTCCCAAAAATAAATACATGAAAACTTAAGAAAAGTACATGTGTAGAAATTTGACAAGCATGCAAAATACCAAATAAGATTTGACTGAAATAAAGTAAAATCGGGAGATCACTGACTCAGTGACTCATGAGGTCTTTGAAAACAAAACAACTACTTGAGATATTTTATAATCTTTTATCTTGGGGGAATATGTTTTCACAGATAATGAAAACTAAAAAAACTGTCAATACAACATCATTTTTTTCCAGCAAAGTTCTGATTACATAGTTGCTGAGGATTTAAAAAAGAAACCTCTATATTGGCCGCATTTATTCTAATGTATTTTCTTTCTCTCTCATGTCAGGTGAACTACAAAGACATTTTCGATGAAAACATCTACATGCTTAGATAGGGGCAACTAAAATCAAGTAGTGTTAATCCACTCTGTTTCTTCACTCTGGGATTTTTCACTGTTGTGATTGATGCCACTGTTTCAATTACCCCTCCTCCCCCTCCCTTTCTAGAATCTTTTCCTGAGAAGTTACATAATCCCTTTCTTTCCTGGAGACACCAAGATACTTTAGGTTACCTAATGTCTAATTGCTCCTCTGAGTGTAAGTAAGTCCCTTGTCTTGACCATTTCTTCTTCCTGGATTAATTTTCATGTCTTCCGAGACTTGGTCTCACTTGACCTTTAATATACAGTTTAGATGACTCTTTAACACACCAGTTCTAGGATAGATCGTCTGTCTATGGGCAAATATAGCATAAATGTATCATAAATACTCATTAAGCATAATTGAACATAGTTAATTGTTTATTTCTTCTAATAGAGTATAAGCACAGCCCATCTTGTTGGTTACTAGCTCAGTACCTAATTCTATGTATGGTACAAAGTAAGCAATAAGAAATACATGTTAATTAATATATGTATAAAATAAAATGGAAATATAATCCTATGAGAGCACATTCATCTGGCATTCCATTTTCAAACTTAAATGTAAAATTATAAAAGTAAAAATAGCCTGCTATGTGATTTTATTGGCCTTTTTATCTTATTTTAAATAGTTACATTTTGTTTACTTTTGACTTGGGCTCTTGTATATTTACACCTGCTCTCTTTGGGTCTGGTCAGTAATTAAGTCTGTCTTTTAAAACATACCAAATATATTATATATACTTTATTTTATTATTGTATATTATATAAAACTATATATATATATATATATAAATATTTAATGTTTAATGACATAAGGACTCTGAAGGGGCTGCATGTACAACATGAGTTTTTCATCTCACAATTTTAAAACATCAACAAATAACTGTTAACATTACTGTCTTTTCAATATTGTGGTTTCTTTTGTAAGTTTCAGACAGAAAACTTTGTTTCCTCATTTTGCTGCGGGTTTACTCCTGTTGTGAAAATTTATATTCAAATATTACGGTCAAGATATAAGACACCAAATATAAAAATTATGCAGTTCTATAATTTTCTATGTTGCTCCTAATATAGTGAAAGTAATTTTACAATTAGGCAGCATCTTTTTTTCTTTTTTTTTTTTTTTTACTTTCTTTGATTTCTGCTTATTTAGGCAACAATGACTTCAATCACAAATCTTCACTTGAACTATGACAGAAAGCATGTACCATAAAGGATCCCAAATTCAGAGGTCTATCCTACAAACTTCATTGATAACTGTTTGTGCTTTGGCCAACATCCAGTCATCTGATCCAGTGTGGTTATTTAGGTCTCTAGAAAGTTTTCCTTTTCTTCACCAACTTTAATTTCAAACCCAGTTTTAAATAATTCAAATATTTTGGGGATGTCACAGCCAATGGAATCTCAAATAAACTTTGAAAATATTTATTTATTTTTATTTGTTTCAGTTTCTTCTTTAATGGTTTAACTTCAGGCATTATTTCTGAAGCACTTACATCAAAGCCTACATGAATTTTATCATCCAAAATCCTCTGAATCAGATTAGTTCATTTTGTGTGCTCTCTCTCTCTCTCTCTCAAAATAAATACATTAAACTTAAAAAAAAAAAAAAAAAAAGACTGTATCAAGGCATCTTAGTGCCACCATCATATCAACCATTTGAGATTATGTTGGCCTCTAATGACTTTTTAATCTTCAAATTTTCCAAAGCGAAGATCTCTTTATTATGTATCCTAATTTTCACTTTAGTATTATGATGAATATATGGATACTGTTACGTGAAAACGCCAGATTAAAAACAAATCATGTTCCTCTCTTTACATTGATAGAATAGATTTAGGATACGGCTCATTTGATGGATTTTGTACAATGTGATCACTCAAATAATATCTATCAGAACTGACATCACATTTCTGAGCACTCTAGAGAGAAGTACATCTCTAAGGAGATTCTGAGGTTAAAATATATATATATATATATATATATATATATATATATATATATATATGGCTAAAATTAGATACTCAGCTTGTGTTCTATTAATACTATGCACACAGGTAAACTCTACTTGCTAACAGAAAAATTATTGGACTCCATTCTTATATTGCTATGGAATTGTGTTTTCTTTTATCTTCTATGCTACACTTGCCAATGTAATTCTTGAAGTTCATGCTCTGAGTCTCATATGGTGCATTTGAAAAGCAAGAGATAGACTAGTGTTATGGCAAGAGAATGTTGAGAATGGAGTGCACTAAAGGGAAAGTATTTGCTGAGTGGATAGTAGTTATGGATGAAAAGTAATTTGGTACCTCATGTGTTTAAAATTCAAATATATACATACATACATATACACAAATATGCACAGATGCATTTGTGCATCTATATACATATACATGTCTACCTATATGCATTTGGAGAACAAAACCATACAACTATTTCTGAGGGGAAAAATACAATACTCCCTTTAAAGGATTTATTGTTTTCATTTTAACTAAATGAACAGTAAAATTAAAGTTTCATTCTAACTCCTAATTTTATTTGAGAAATGGATGCAGAAACCCCTAAGTTAATTGTTTCTACCCCTCTAACTCATAATGAATTTATAATGATCAGCTAAGAAAAGGTCTTTCTCTCGGGTCTCTCATATGAACAATTAAATGCTTCTTGGTTGCCCCAAATCAGTTTCAAACATTGACTGTTGCATTTATGTATTAAAAAGTATCTTGCTTCTTATAATTATATTTTTAATATTTCCTTCTTTTCTGGAAGGTATATACCATTGTTGTCATTTCAGAATTCACATTAAGTCTAGTACTAACACTGATTTAGACAGTGATATGTAATATCAGAAAAACCACCCACCACATTAATAAGAAAGCACTGAGCAAGAATTCTGTGCGGAATCTGTAAGCAGCATTAACCAACTTAATAACATACCAGGAATGCAAAATCACTTAAATTGTTGAAATAAGACTTGGTAATTTGTCTTTTCCCCATTAGGCTTAATGCATTTTCATAGTTAGTTAGAATGAGGAAGGGGGAGAAAACTGTAATAGTCAGGGCCAATGAATAAACCTGCATTGCTGTCATTAATAACAAGCCACTGGTGACTGAGTATTCAGCACATGAATAATTATTATTCTCCGCCGAGAGGGTGGAGAACATTACTACAGAATATTTGCATTTTAATGGCTTTCAGAAGTCTTTTTAGTTTTCTACCTTTTTCTGTAGCACACAAAATGTTCATCAATAAACTCTTTATTCTTTGTTGTTAAAATGTCTATTGAACACTATTTTTTCAAAGGAGTTTTCTTTTTAGCTATTGAGAGTGTCAAAACCCCAATAAAATAATTCCATTTATAAATTTAATATCTTAGTTTCCACCCTGATGAATCTCTACCTATCTGAAATCTTTGAATAATTCTGTGTGGAGTCCTACAATTTTGTGTCAAGATAAAACGAATTAAATTTGTATTTTTAAAGTGGTCACTTGACATGAAGGTCAAGGGTGAAACATTTTAAAGTATTTTAACATTAATGCTTAGAATTTTTATAATATGTTGTCTATTTTTAAAGATCTACTTTGAATAACATCAAAAATTAATTTAAAGAAAATATTTAAGTAATTTTTTTAGAGATATTGAACAATATTCTCTTACTTTAAATTATTAAAGTTGTATATATATGGACACACTGTATGTGAGTCACATATAGTAACTTTATATGATTAAATGCATTCTACTCTCTGGCTGGGCAATCTTGTGACTTGATATTTTGCTCTATTTTTTATATTGTAAATTTATGATATATTAATATGAACACATATGTCATTTTTGTTTGTTTGTTTTAACCCTGAAATACATTAACATTTTTAGCAAAGGACAAAGTGAGATGATCAATGCAGGATTTTGCACTAAATATCTAAAACAGTGAGGTATTGGGTCGGTTAAGCGGCCAACTTCAGCCAGGTCATGATCTCATGGTTTGTTGGGCTTGTAACGTCTGTATGCTATTTCAGTTAAGGAACTGAAATAGTCTTCCACTTTTTCTTAGAAGAGAATACAAAATGTCTATTTGTAATTATGTAAAGTACAATACTTGTTGATTATAAATAACTTGAAATAAGAGATAAAAACATTCATATTATTTTCATGTTTTTCAGAATGTTTATATTGGCGAATTTTCAGCTAAACCTCTTTTCTGTCTATCCCAGATATTTTCCCATAATTTGGTATTTAATAATGCATAGAAAAAAATGTTTTAAAAAGGATTTAGTATTATTATTTAGAATTTCAATTGTTTTTCATTCCAGAAATTTGAATGGTCAAGACTTTGACATTCTGACAAGATTATTACCCATATCTAGTTTCAAAATGATTACCCATATCCGAGAAAGGATGAGGCAAGTGTATTAGAAAGCAGATCCTTGGGGCGTCTGGGTGGCTCAATCGGTTAAGTGTCTGACTTCCGCTCAGGTCATGACCTCCCAGTTCATGGGTTCGAGTCCTGCATGGGGCTCTGTGTTGACAGCTCAGAGCCTGGAGCCTGCTTCTGATTCTGTGTCTCCCTCTCTCTCTGCCCCTCCCCTGCTCATGCTCTGTCTCTCAAAAATAAATAAATGTTAAAAATTAAAAACAAAGAAAGAAAGAAGGAAGGAAGATCCTTAACAGTGAGTTTGGAGTTTTTACATATGCCAAACAATGAACTTTTAATTAAATGTATTAAAGCAAAAAAATAGAGACTCTGACTCTTTTTCAGCAATACATCTTCTAATTAGCTCAATCACATCCTTTTTATTTTATGACCTAACACCGTAGGGAATAATTGCTTGCAGGTGTCTATTTTCCAAATACTCTAAGATTTTTCATTTGGCCATGTAATTCTTTTACTGCAATAATATATACCAATGGTATTTCTGCTACTTTTAGTCTGTCATGATTGTTTTGAAATAAATCAAAACAGCTCTTACCTGACCCTCTTTTATTTATATCATGTTATTTTGCAAAATGTATCAACCCTTGAAATAAAAACAAAAATTAGGATCTCTGTAACCATATGCCCACTCCTTTTCTCCTCCGATGCCTTTGTTTCTCCCTCCCTATTTTGACTATTCTGGCCTTATACAGGCAGTGTGATAAGGTCAGGAAGAAGATACGAATGATCAATAACCATCATGGATCTTTGAAATTCCATGAAATCCCTAGTTGCACAACACAAGTGTGAATATAACTCCACTCATCTTTGCAAATTTACTCAATAACATAAAATTATATCTGTTTGTTTACATAACCTATAGTACCATATAACAGTGTGTTAGGGTAAGCTTATTATTTTCCTGTGGAAACAAATCCTAGTGGCTTAATTTTGGTCATCATATTAAAAATTAAGCAATATGGTAGTGAAAATGAAATTTTAATGGATGTTATATATCTTATCTTTCTTTCTTCTTTGTACCTACACCCAGAAAAGGTAAGCTTTTGTGTAAGAGCATCTCTGAAACAGGGAGCCATCTTGAGCATCCCTTGAATTACTAAACAAATTGCATAACCAGTAAAATTAGTCTACATATATCCTTAATAGCTATAAAATAGGATTTGGAACATATCTTTCCTTTTTTTTTGGTCTTCCAGAATTTTGGCTAAATTTTTAAAGCAGAAAAGAAACGTGACAAGTGTCTCCTATATTATGAAAGAAAGAAAGAAAGAAAGAAAGAAAGAAAGAAAGAAAGAAAGAAAGAAAGATCTTATTAAAAAGTGACCTTATTAGTCCCATATTTTTAGCCTTTATGGAAATAAAGCTAAACATCTACTAAGATCAGGAAGTGTATGAAGAATGTTCCCATTTTTAGCCCTTGAGACATGTTTTGGAGATATCCACAAGAAAATGGAAAAACATGATCTCCTGCCTTATCTGGAAGCTGCTGAGGTAAGCATGACTCGTGTTATCTATTCTGATCTAAAAACTTAGGGCACCAAGAGCTTCAGAAAACCACCAAGATTCTTGAGAAATTTGGGCAGAGACCAGTGTCTGCTTTTCACTTTCTTCTCCATAAAACTCACAACAAGGACTCAAATGTTGAGCCTATTCCCTGATGGAGAGGTATAACAGGTCAAAGAACACACAACTGAGTGAGAAGACATTTTTCTTTCCTTTGCTACATCATCTCTCTTTCTCAGAACCTGGACTGTCCACAGGCAGCCAGTTAGGAAAGAGAGAGGGTAGAGCAAAGGTGAGCAGTGACCATACCTCCTTGAAACCTTACTTTCCAAGTCATGTGCCAGCCCTGACCTGCAGGATGGGGGAAACTTAAAGTTGAATATGAAGTTAATGTTTTAATTTAGACTGGTCTTACCTTTCAAATGCCTGAATGTGAAATTGAACAAACCAACAAAAAACCGGATAAAGGGGAAGGGACAAAACAAGAAAAAAATGAATCTGATATTTGCAACTTTCTAATTTCGATTAGAAATCCAAAATTTACTAAAGGAATTTATATAAGAAGAAAACTAAAAGAGTACTTATGATTTTTGTGCCACTACAACATAGGTTATGAATTAACTTTAACATGTGCGGAAATGTATCAATTGGCAAAACTTCATGGTTTTAGTCAATACTGGGATTCAAATTAAAGTTTAGTTAGGGAATCCTAATAATTTTTAAAAGGTATCTTCTTTAATCCAAGGGGAGTTGCCAAAGATAAAATAGAGAAAGGCAGGTATACTTCACCTTAGCCATCAGAACTATTGCCTTACCCAAATTCCCCATAGTCTTAGTGCCCATTGCCTTAAAATATTCCATCATAGGGGCACCTGGGTGGCTTCCAGTCAGTTGAGTGTCTGACTCTTGGTTTTGGCTCAGGTCATGATCTCATGGTTCCTGGGATCGAGCCCTGCATTGAGCTCTGTGCTGACAGTGTGGAGCCTCCTTAGGATTCTCTCTCTCCGTCTCTCTCTGCCTCTCCCCTGTTTGCATGCTCTCTCTCTCTCTGTCTCTCAAAATAAATAAATAAACATTTAAAAAGTTAAAAAAAGAAAAAAGAAACATTCCTAATTTAAATTTTTTCTTAAGCCTGGAAATGCTGTTATTCATAAATTGACCCACTTTGAATGCCTCTCCCCCACTAAAATAGTCTAGAGTCTGTTCAAATTCAAATACAACATATACTTCAATTAGTGTTCCCAAGAAACTCTTACTCTGCAGGGTACAAGAACGTCCTCTCTCATGCCATCTAGACTCTTTGGACTGCCTCTCCATAAGTTCTCCATAGGCTTCTGATGCAAGAAACTGCCATTTTTGGCTTCATGTTACCTGACATTAGAGAAGTAATTGCTCGATATATACATGGATCTTATTGAAATAGACACTTTCACAGGCACTGAACCTGAGACCTTTATATTCAGCTACCCACTATGAACTCGGTCATGGAAGAAGCGGTCCGTAAGGCGTGCATGGCCACTTGCTAACTGAAAATAGTACTGATAGGAAAGAACCAATCCTGGGCCTCCTGGCATATCCCAAATGCAGGAGGAGGTGGCCTCCTCATCCTCAGTCCTTTGCCAGATGTCATGGGGCTGGATTAAGGCATCTCTCTACCAAATCCCTTGGCTACATGGGAGTCCATTGGTATCATCTGACTGGATATTAAATAAAATCGTGCACTTAGTGAGTCAACACCATTGCACATTATGGAACCCCAGGGGATTTGCTGTCATCTGCTCCTCACCCATGACATCTCTTGTCGAGAACAAGAAAAATGAGTGAACCCAACTGGCCAAACTTTGGGTAGCAATTCTTGACAATGAATGCCCTGGCCAACAACAGACACATCTGCACATTTTTGCTGACCCTTGGACCGTTACCAATGGTATGGTCATCTGGTCTGGGCAGTAGTCAAAACAAGAATTCGTTTTCCAAGGTTGCCCCATCTGAGATGAAGAACTCTAGAAATCTCTGCCTTCATAGATATCCAAAATCAAAAGCACAATACAAGTCTCATTAAGACATTTCTTATCCCCTTTGGTGTTCCAAATGTCATTGACAGTAACCAAAGCACATATTTCACTTCTCAAAATATATAATGCTGGGCTTTTCAACAAGGCATTCACTAGAGCTTCTGCTTCCATTACTGGACTCAGTCCACCAGCCTCATAGAGTGCTAGCCATATGTTTTATTTAAATAAAATTCACTTAAGGGGTGCCTGGGTGGCACAGTCAGTTGAGCACCTTACTTCAGCTCAGGTCATGATCTCATGGTTTGTGAGTTTGAGCCCCACGTGGGACTCGCAGCTGTCAGTGCAGAGTCTTTCCTTTTTTTCTTTCTTTCTTTCTTTCTTTCTTTCTTTCTTTCTTTCTTTCTTTCTTTCTTCCTTCCTTCCTTCCTTCCTTCCTTCCTTCGTTTCTTTCCTCTTTCTTTCTTTCTTTCTTTCTTTCTTTCTTTCTTTCTTTCTTTCTTTCTTTCTTCCTTTCTTTCTTTCTGCCCTTACCCTGCTTATGCTCTCTCTCTCAAAAATATAAATAAGTAACGAGGTAAGTAAATAAATGAATGAATGATTGAATAAAATACAACTAAAAGGAACATGGTACATTTCAGCCACCAGTGCAACATTAAGGGTGAATTGGAGTAAAGTGGCTCCCTTTTTGATGTTTGATTGTGAACAGCTTTCAAGACCCATCTCTCCTTCTTCCCCTCTTCCCTCACCTGTGGGCAAGCCTAAAATAGAATCCAACTGATCCTTTGTCTGGCACTGGCAAAGAGTCCAAACCATGTGGGCCGTGGGCCCATATGATAACCCTGCACTTGAACTAAAACCATTCTTTGCTCTTTTCTTTCTCACCTCATTTTCAGACATGCATGAGACCCTGTCCTAGAAAAGCTCATTATAAGAGCTGACTGGATATTACATTATAAGAGTAATACATTATAAGATATATCCATGGATATATCCATGGATATATCCATGTATCCATGTATATATCATTATAAGATATATATCCATGTATATATACATGTATCCCTGTATATATCATTATAAGAGTAATACAACTTTCCATTTTGTCTTGGTATGTGTGTGTGTGTGTATAGTATACACATATTATTTATATACAACATAAATACAATATGTATTTCTATAGGTATGGAAAATAAACATATGTGGAAAAATTGTAAAAAAGTGGGATTAAAGTTAACAAATTCAAAGGAGTGGCTACAAAGGTGGGGGGGGTTGTATATTACTAGGAAGGGAAATACAGAAAATATTCAAGGGATTGGAAATGTATTTCTTAAGCTGGGTGGTGGTCACATTAATAACCATTATTTTTCCTCAAACTCTTCTCATTAATTTTCATGTGTGTCGCCAAAAGTAGAATACATATAGGATAATATAATCATATTCTAGTTATTGGAAAAGTGAAAATGAAAAATTTAATTTGAAACACAGACAAACGTCAGGTATTGGAAAGAAAATTTAAACTGTTTTAAAAATTTATAATTGTACATAAAGAATATCCACAGAAATACAAATAAGATGTTATTGAATGGATAATTATCATTGGAATTTGAATTGTTCTTCATCTATTTATCATAGACCAATATTATTTCTAACACTGAAAACTTTAAAAATTAAAGCAAACTTTAAGGTAATTTTGTGTGACATAGAAAAAAAGAATTTAATAAAATACTAATGGTGTACATTTTCAATGTGCTTAATACAGATTATAATTTTTATGTACTATAAAATTATGATGGAATGCCACTAACATATTATGGATTTAATATCTTCAAGTATTAGATTTAAAGTCAGAGTTCGAAAACTAATATCTTCTCTATGTTAAATAATTTCTATGACCCCCCATTTCTCCATCCATAAAACAAGGATAACAAAAACCTTTGCAAAAGATTTGCTATAAAGAACAAAAGATAATAAAAGTGAAAATGACTTTCACAGTGTCTGACTTACATATGATATTCAATAAATTTTTGGCATGATTTAAGAATGCTCTTAAAAATAGAAAATATTTAAAATATATATGTGTGCTTCGTTGCTCCCTAATGAAATATCATAGAAATGGATCCTGCCTCATAAACACAGCCATGAATTTAGACTATTAATTAAATGGCCGCATGCTTAGGACTAACCAGAAGGGGCAGCATGATGAATTTGGTGAGATAAGAGTCAGTGAACTCTCAGGGATGAATAATATCAGGATTTCAGTATTCATTGGGCCCCAGGAACATAAATTTATTTATGGAGGTGGGAGGAGTGACAAAAGATTGGCTCCTAGTTCTGGTGAAATTTATTCAAGTTACCATACTATTGCTATTAAAGACTGAACCCATGTCAGACTTCCTGACATCTTGACTTGCTTCCACATCATCTCTGATTGGTGTTTGACCACACTACTCTTACCCTTAAAAATTTGTACGTGTGTGTCTTTCCGCATCTGTTTCCACATCTTCTACCTGATTTTTGTAAACAGGTTAAGATCTGAAGCAGAAAAGAATGGAAATTCCCAATCTCCCTAGGGCAGAGGTCACATCCAGTGGAGGCAGCCATGGAGTTACTAAGAAAAAATGACCAGGTGGACAAACAGAATGAGGTCTCTGGGTTCAGCCACAGTGAGAAATGACAGCACCAGTGAGCAGTCCTTAAGGAGATCATCATTGCTACTAGGGTGGATGACCCTGCTCGTTGTTGCCTAATCTGGAGACATTAAGTATTGAACTCCAATGCTTTTTGAGGGCCACGGAGAAATGCTTCCACTGAACAGGCTTACAGAGATGCTGCCTGGTATTGATCTTCATTCGTAGCCTCAGCTCCATCCTGGCATATGAAATTGTGGCATTGCTAAAGACAATTCCCGAAGGCTTTATTTTTTTCTTTATTCCCAAAGGCTTAGCTTAAAACCTTTTTTTTTTTATATATATATAATTTCTGCTTCTGTAGTTTAGCCACAATTCCCAAATGGGGTTTTTAAAGTGTCCAAAAAGGAATATGATTTGGAAGGCTGTAGTTAAACTACAGTTTAGGTTTAGGTTAAACTACAGTTTAACCTGCAAAAAAGAAAACTATGGGTGTTATGGAGACTTGTTTATTCTCCCTCTCCCTTGCCACCCAACCAGCCAGACACCCACCCACCCATCCAACCAGCCAGCCAGCCAGAACCCACCCATCCACCCACCCATTCAGCCATCCAACCATCCATCCAGCCAGCCAGCCAGCCAGCCAGCCACCCACCGATCCAACCAGCCAGCCAGCCAGCCACCCACCCATCCAACCAGCCAGCCAGCCAGCCGGCCACCCAGCCAGCCAGCCATCCAGCCACCCAGCCACCCAGCCACCCAGCCACCCACCCATTCAGCCATCCAACCATCCATCCAGCCAGCCAGCCAGCCACTCAGCCAGCCAGCCAGCCACCCACTCACCCACCCACCCACCCAGCCAGACAACCAGCCAGACAGCCAGACACCCACCCATCCACCCACCCATTCAGCCATCCAACCATCCATCCAGCCAGCCAGCCAGCCACCCACCCACCGATCCAACCAGCCAGCCAGCCACCCACCCACCCACCCACCCAGCCAGTCAGCCAGCCAGCCAGCCAGCCAGCCAGCCACCCACCCACCCACCCACCCATTCAGACATCTAACCACCCATTCAGCCAGCCAGCCAGCCAGCCATCTACCCAGCCAGACAGACAGACAGCAAGACAGACAGACAGCCAGACAGCCACCCACCCACCCATCCATTCAGCCATCCAACAACCCATTCAGCCAGCCAGCCAGCCAGCCAGCCACCCACCCACTCATCCACCCACCCACCCAGCCAGACAGACAGACACCCACCCACCCACCAACCCATTTAGCGATTCAACCACCCATTCAGCCAGCCAGCCAGCCACCCACTCACCCACCCACCCACCCAGCCAGAGAGCCAAACAGCCAGCCAGCCAGCCACCCACCCACCCACCCATTCAGTCATTCAACCACCCATTAAGCCAGCCAGACAGACAGACAGACAGCCACCCACCCAGCCAGCCAGCTAGCCAGCCAGCCACCCACCCGCCCACCCATTCAGCCAGCCAGCCAGCCAGCCATCCACCCAGCCAGCCAGACAGACAGACAGACAGCCAGACAGACAGGCAGACAGACAGCCAGACAGCCACCCACCCACCCATCCATTCAGCCATCCAACAACCCATTCAGCCAGCCAGCCAGCCAGCCAGCCACCCAGGCAACCAGCCAGCCAGACAGACAGCCAGACAGACAGACAGACAGACAGATAGCCACCCACCCAACCACCCATTCAGCCATCCAACCATCCAGCCACCCACCCAGCCAGCCAGCCACCCACTCACCCACCCACCCAGCCAGCCAGCCAGGCACCCACACACCCACCCACCCATTCAGCCATCCAACCATCCAGCCAGCCAGCCATTCAGCCATCCAACCACCCAGCCAGCCAGCCAGCCAGCCAGCCAGCCAGCCACCCAGCCAGCCAGCCAGCCAGCCAGCCAGCCAGCCAGCCACCCACCCACCCAGCCAGCCAGCCACCCACTCACCTACCCACCCACCCAGCCAGACAGCCAGCCAGGCACCCACCCACCCATTCAGCCATCCAACCATCCATCCAGCCAGCCAGCCACCCACCCACCCGCCCACCCAGCCAGCCAGCCACCCACTCACCCAGCCAGCCAGCCAGCCAGCCAGCCAACCATCCCTCCATCTATACATCTCTTTAGCTCTCAATCTATCCTTCTATTTGCTTAGATGATGCTAAACATATTATTTAGTCTATTTTCTATTAGTAAAAAGAAATAGGAAGAGCCCTCACTCATTTAGAATAGATAAAAGTAACTATAGGTTAAAAGGACACTAATAATAAATGCTTTAGGTTAGAAAGAACAAATAAATTGCTTTCCTTTAGAAAGTGGCTAACATACCAATCTAAGAAAATTTCTCTGAAAATATAAGATCCTTACAAATTCTTTCAGGGAAGTTCTCAGTGTTATGAGAGAGATTATTAGTAAGCTGGATACAAAAAGGGAAACAGCTTAATGCATCTAAAAATGGTAGTCATTATCTACTTTTAGTTTCTTCTTTTTGTGTACTGAGTATTTTTTATTAGATGGAAATGATATTATTAAATCTTAAAATTAACCTCCAGAAAATGAGCCTCTGAAATTTCATCTTATTAATTTTTTTAAGTTTATTTATTTATTTGGAGAGAGAGAGAGAGAGAGAGAGAGAATCTGTGCTGATGGCACAGAGCCTGCCATAGGACTTGATCCCACAAACTGTGACATCATAACCTGAACCAAAATCATGAGTCAGACGCTTAACTGACTGAGCCACCCAGGTGCCCCCATCTTATTAATTTTTCATCTAAGTATACATTTAAAAATGTTTCACATATTACTAGTATTATTAATCCATGTTTTTCAATAAAGTTGAATATACAATGCAATATAGTCATATATTATACTATCATTGTAAACGAAATATTGGTAATTATTTCAGATCTAGGCACACTAAACGATACAGTTTATTAGGTACCTAGTACTTTCTTCAACAAAATGTAACTAGTCACACATAATTTGAAGACTTTAAAATGCTTTTTTCAAAAGCATAGGATTTAGCAGAAGATTCAGGTTTTGATGTCACTAGACAATGCAAAATTAAGTGACTTTAGTGACCGCTGAGTCGCAAAATTGGAGCCTGTGAGCACAGCTGATTCTAGAAATCTTTTCTAGAATCTTTTCTCTGCTCCAAGTAGCAATTAGAGAAAAGGAAGGATTAAAAATTAGATCATAATGAAACCAATCACCATCGGTGGCAAAAAGTTGGAAGGCATGCTCATTTCTAGCACTGTCTCACTTAGAGTAGTTTTTCTGAATCTGTTCAGTCCGTAAAAGGCTGAAGTATGATATCTGTGAACATATCATCAAAAGATGGTTATTTCTCCATGCCCTGCACGCATATTTTAAATAATAATTGGCTGAACCGCCTTGACTGAAATGCCTTAGCAGATGTTTCTGCTCTCTCTTTTGTAATTAAATATGCAAAGCTTATTTCTTTTGGCCTCTATGTTTCTTTGTTATTTACCACTTGGTGAAGTTTTTAAAATAGCCTGCCAAATTGAGAAGACCTGCTCTGCCCTGCATAAAACAACCCAGAGAAATGTTTAAATTTTTAAGCCCCCCAAAATGACTTGAAATTAATGATATCTGTTCCAAAAGAAGTCAATTGATTGCCCAAGTCACCAAAAGTTAATTTAGTTGATTCTGGAAGTTTATTGTTACTGAGACTGCTAATGCCCCCCGACCCCATCAATGATATTTTTTCCTAGGTTATATGGTTACTTTAAAATCCAAATTTCTGATGTGATCTGAGTTTTGCCTTACACTGAACCAGGAAACTATCTTTATTTCAAAGGGTCAGTGCTTATGGCAATGTCCTTCAGTGTAATACACTTTTTAATACGTATTTCCTTTAACCACTTTAGAGATATAATCTACTACTCAATATGTGAGAGTTTATAAGATCATATCCATTTGTGAAAGGCTTGTTAGGATTCACAGCAAACCACAAACACCTGAATTTATTTTTTCCCAATTTTTTTCTTTACACAGCATAGATTTGGTGGCTAAGTGAGTTCTCTGCTCAAACATAGCAGATTAACTAGTTGTTATGTTTAAATAAGATATATGAAAGAAACTGGAGCTCTAACACACACTTAACAGGTAAGATATGATTATTTTTGTTATAGGTTCACAATTTTAGAAAGTGGTAAGCCTGACTGATCTCAGTACCAATTAGTGTCAACATTCACTTAATTTCTCATCTGTCTCATTGTAAAATTTAAACCAAAATTCACTGGCTTTTACTTCATGGAGCTGTTATAATAATACATTTCAGTCACAGATATATGAAGTATTCCAAATTACTCAGTTCTCCAAGTACTTTAACATGTAATTTGTTTTTCTGTGCCTAGATGTGAAAATTCATTTGGAAACCAACAGATTTCCATTTTTTTAAGAAAATTAGATATATCACAATCAACTATAAGAGAAATACTTGGTTGAATTATCTATGAATGATTTTAGCTAAAATCTCAAATTTATTCCAGATTGAGTTTATATAGTTTTATCCTTTAATCCCATTTGTCAAGAAAAAATTAGAAATATCTCGACCTTGTATAACTTTTACAGGTAACCTAGTTAGTTTCACAAAAATCATCTGTTTATTTACTGTTTTTTAAAAATATGTAGTTATTGAACATACATTATATGCCAGATGCTGTAAACACCCTTTGTCAATTTTGTTATAAAGGTAAGTAAACAAAGCATCATTTGTCCACTTTTTAGATGGAATGTCTCTGAAAAACTGAAGAATTTTCAAAGCTCCCTACAGATAATATGTACCATTTCAGGATATAGAATCTTAATCCAGTATACTTTCCAATATAGTATGGTGTAATGTAATTCTACCGCACTTAGAAACTCTATTTTTCTTTTAGTGGCACAAAATATAGTTTTAAAATGTATTAATTTTATTAGGATTTTTAATAGTGAGCTACACTATTGACTTTTATACAGTAAAAACTAAATAGCTTGTAACTCTGATCATTCTTAATTTTAGTTTAAGAATCAAGAAGACTCTGGATGGAGCACGTGGGTGGCTCAGTCAGTTTAGCAACCGACTCTTGATTTCAGCGCAGGTCATGATCTCACAGTTTGTGGGATCAAGCCCTGCATCACTGTCAGCGTGGAGCCTGCTTGGGATTCTCTCTTCCCCTCTCTGACCCTCCCCTGCTCATCTTCTCTCTCTCTCTCTCTCGCTCTCTCTCTCTAAATAAATAAATAAATAAACTTAAAAAAAAAAAAAGAAGATTCTTAAGCAAGAAAATAATCAAAAAGATTTTACCTAACTGTGCATTTGAACCCAGACAAAAGATTAGATATGTGATTTTGATTAAAGCTTATTAAAATGTTTTTCTTTTTTTTTTAATTTTTTTTTTAACATTTATTTATTTTTGAGACAGAGAGAGACAGAGCATGAACAGGGGAGGGGCAGAGAGAGAGGGAGACACAGAATCTGAAACAGGCTCCAGGCTCTGAGCTGTCAGCACAGAGCCCGACTCGGGGCTCGAACTCAATGGACCGCGAGATCATAACCTGAGCCGAAGTGGGCCGCTTAACCAACTGAGCCACCCAGGCGTCCCTAAAATGTTTTTCTAATAAGTATTAACATTTATTTTATAAAATACACTTATGAGTGCCTTTTTTAATGTTTAATTATTTATTTTGAGAGAGAGAGAGAGAGAAACAAAAAAAGAGAGAAAGAGTGCATTGGGCATGTGCATGAGCAGGTGCAGGGGCAGAGAGGGAGAGATATAATCCCAAATAGGCTCCATGCTCAATGCATGAGCAGGGGAGGGGCAGAGAGAGAGGGAGAAAGTCCCAAAGAGGCTCTATGTTCAAAGCAGGGCTCCATCTCAAGATCGTGAGATCATGACCTGAGCCACAATCAAGAATCTGATGCTCAACCGACTGAACCACCCAGGCCCCCTGACATTTATAAGTGCCTGTTATGGAAACTAGCAGTTTCCCCTCACACACATCCCACATGCCCAGAGGTTTGTTTAATCCTTTCTACATATAGTTCTTCTGATTACTTCCTTGGTAAATCTAAATAACGTGACTAAATTTAATTAGATATGAAAATCCAAAAATATAAGCAAATATAATGTGTCATATATACATACACACACACACACACACACACACATATATGTACGTATATATGGATTTGAGAAAATATATCACGAAAGTAAGGTTGGTTTGACATTCAAGCATCAGTGCACTTTACTGCATTAACAGTAAAGAAGAAAATACTTTCGATGATGCAAAACATTGTCTCTTTAGCTTTGGAGATGCATAGATGGAGCAGACATCTGCACCAAGAGCTGTACATGATGTATTTTACCCATAAGTCTGATGTACTCTGATTTAACTGATTTAAATGATGCAATTTTAGATTGGGGAGATGAGGAGATTGAGATGGGATTTTGAACTAAGTACTAATGTTGGAATAGGATGAGGGCCTGGGGGCTTGAGGAGTGGTAAATGTATTTTGCTTTTGGGAGGGACAAGAATCCCTGAGGGCCAGAATGTGGGCTGTGTTAGGCAGAATCCTAAAATGTCCTCCATATCACTTGCTCCTGGAGTATATGCCTTGCGTAATCCTTGGGATGATGAATATAATGAGTTTTACTTCCATTTGTTAGGTTATTATATACGGTGCAATTGATCTTAAAACAGAGAGATTATCTGACACAATCACATAAACAGAAGTCTGACATAACCACGTGAGCCCTTTATAAACAGAGAATTTTATCAGGCTGCTTCCAAGAGAGAAAGTCGGATTCAAAGCGTAAGAAACAGGAGACACGCATTGCTGGCTTGAAGGTGGAGGGAATCAAGTGCAAAAGCATGTGGCCCAGAGCTGAGCGGCTTCTGATGATCAGCAGTAAGAAAACCGGAATCTTACAAATGTAAGGAACTGAATTTTGCCAATAAGAGTGAGCCTCTATGTAACAACTCAGCCAGGCTGACGCCGTGACTTCAGCCTTATGACATGAGCAGAAAACTCATCCATATCATTTTAAACCTCGGATGGCTGACCTCAGGGAGCTAATGATGAATGGATGTTGTTTGAAGCCTGTGGATGTGCGGCGATTTGTCAGGAAGCAGTAGAAAACTGGCACAAAAGGCTAACAATTTCCTTTAGTAAACTGAGAGAATGGGAACTGATTACTTAAAACCCATCGGTGAAGGGGAAGAAAGCAGCTGGTTCGTAGCTTGGTCATTGCTGTCCGGGGCACAGTCCTGTAGGGATTCTTGACCAGAGTTTTAAGAGTTTACCCTGGCTCCTCCTTTTCACAGTTCCAAAATTCTAATCTTTACTGTCTCAGTAATTTACAGTTGCCCCAAACCCCTCATCGCCTGACCAACTAGCCTCGTGCCACCTGCAAACATCTTGAGGGCAATTGGCAGAGGTTTGGTATTAGTTACTTCCTCTCCCGTGAATATGCTGGTCCTCAGTAATTTACAGTTGCCCCAAACCCCTCATCGCCTGACCAACTAGCCTCGTGCCACCTGCAAACATCTTGAGGGCAATTGGCAGAGGTTTGGTATTAGTTACTTCCTCTCCCGTGAATATGCTGGTCCTCAGGCTCTTGTCCCGGGGCCTAGACTCAGCCAAATTCCTGAAGGAAAATGTGGGGGAAAGCATTAGTTCACCTCTCCTTACGGTTTGCCTTTCTTTTGCAATTGTTTTCTAAAATCTTCTCTGCCTTAGCATTCCTCAGTTGCCTTGATAGAGCGGTCTTTTGTGTGTTCTTAAAACTCTTCTCCATAGCTGTGTTTGGCAGAGGCATTCATTGTTCTGTGGCAGACTACTACAACAAAACTCAATGTTTAATTTGTATATAAAAATCTATTCATTGGATAAAAAATCACAGTATTACTTTCCATGGGAAAGAGAAATAACACGTTGGTTAACAGGCAAACTGATAATGTCTCAAGACACGGTGCAGTTAATGCGTCATTCTTCAAAACTTTTCTCTGCCTCTGAACAAGGGGCATTCTTACACAATTAGGAATCTGGAGGCTGTTGTTTTATAGTTAAGCTCAGAATGTTTTATAGGATTATAAATGCTAGTGCGAGAGACTCTCAGACCCTCAACACCTCATATCCAATTTGGGGTCACTTGGCAACAGAACTATGACTTGGAGACCCCTTGAATATCCACCTGACCACAGACTGCATTTGGAATCCTTTCTCTTTCTTTTTTGCTTTCTTTGGAGAAGAGGGAGAGGGGCAGAGAGAGACGGAAGGAGTGAGAATCCCAAGCAAGCTTAGCACTGTCAGTGCAGAGCCTGATGCATGGCTCAATCTCACCAACTGTGAGATCATGACCTGAGCCAGGATCCAGAGTCAGAAGCTTGGGGCACCTGGGTGGCTCAGGCAGTTAAGCGTCGGACTTCAGCTCAGGTCAGGATCTTACGGTTTGTGAGTTCAAGCCCTGTGTTGAGCTCTGTGATGACAGCTCGTAGCCTGGAACCTGCTTCAGATTCTTTGTTTCCCTCTTCCTCTGCTCCTCCCCCACTCATGCTCTGTCTCTCAAAAATAAATAAACCTTTTTTTTTTTTTAAAGCTTAACCGGAAGCTTAACCGACTGAGCCACCCAGGTGCCCCGAATCCTTTTTCTTTCTTTCTTTTTAATATGACATCCTTCTTTTAAAAGAAATATTCCACATATCAAATAACATTAACGACAAACAAGTGTTGTCAAAAATGTGGAGAAACGGAAACAATTTGTGCACTGTTAATGCAAAATGGTGGAGCTGCTATGGAAAATAGTACAGAAGTTTCTCGGAATGAAAGGGCGGGCCTACGCCGGCCGACTCCATCTTGTTCTGTGTCCTTCACCTTGACCACACCTCCTCCCCTTGAGTAACCCCCCCCTCACCTGCCTAACAGGACTGGGACCCTTCCCCAGGACCCTTCCCCAACCAATCGGCTGAGGCCATAGCCATTACCTCCCCAACTGCCCCTAGGCCCCAATAAAACCTTTGTCCTTTTGAAACACGCTCTCTTTCCCTGGTATCTCACCGCTGCGTCGGTGCAGGTAGGGGATTGAGCTCGAGCTAGCTGAATAAAGGCCCTTTGCTTTTGCATCGGACTCGGCTCCCTAGTGGTCTTTGGGGATCACGAATTCTGGGCATAACAGGAACATTAGAAATAGAACTACCATGCAATCCATCAGTCCTGCTTCTTGGATTTATCCAAAAGAGTTGAAATTAGAATCTCTCAGAGGTATCTGCACTCCTATGTTCATTGCAATACTATCCACAGAAGCCAAGATGTGGAAATAACCAAAATGCCCATCAATGGATAAATGGGTAAAGAAAATGTAGTAGATACATACAACAGAATATTATTCACAGGCTTAAAAAAGAAAGGAAACCTGCAATATTTGGCAATATTAATGAACCTGGAAGATATTATGAAAAGTGAAATAAATCAGTCGCAGAAAGACAAATAAAGCTTGATTCCACTTATATCAAGTATTTGGAATAGTCAAGTCATAGAAGTGGAGAATAGAATCCTAGTTGCCAGAAGCAGGGGTTAGTGAAAATGGAAGGCTATTGTTTAACGGACATAAAGTTTTCATAATGCAGGATAAATAAGTTCTAGAGATTTGCTATACAACAGTTTGCCTATAATTAACAATATTGCATTATACATTTAAAAATGTGTTAAGAGGGTGGATCTCATGTTAGGTGTTGTTAATACAATAAAAGAAACATAAAATTAAAAAAGAAAACATTGTAATTAAAAAAAAAATGACCGTTCATGCTTTTTATTGACAAATGTCAGGATGGCGTTCTGATTAAATCAACAACACAACTTGCTGTGTAATTTTGGTGTCAGATAGCTCACTATTTTGTAGAATTCTTTGGCAGGCCACCCCTAAATTATTAGGTGATATTTTTCTTTTTTTTAGCATTTATTAAATATTTGCTTCATATTATATATCACCAGCAATTTTATTGCCATGTCCTTATCTAATTCCTATATAAAAGCTGTATAATATCAGAGAAACTATTAAAAAAATTTTGGGTCATAGTAAGTAATTTTGGGTCATAGTAAGTAACAAATGTTCTTTTCAACTTCTCTTTTTCAACTACGTAGAAAAATTCAGTGCATGAGTTTTCTTAGATCAACTTGTATATGCATTTTTTTTTTCTTTCACAGACCCTCTGAGAGATCTCTAAGCCTGTTGGGACCAAGAACTTACACGACTTCCACAGAGGAAAAGGGGAAGTATGAAGAAGCCCAGAAAAGAATGGGGAGGAGTATTTCTAGAAAGAAAGAGTAGAAATATTTGCTCATAAATCCAGTTAGCAAAAAAAAAAAAAATCCCATAAACTTACAACGCCCTCTTTTTACCACTTATAAACAGTAACTTTAAGGCAGGAAGTGACTTCTCTGTTTCTTTAATGGAGAGTGAAATGTTAATTTAATGTATTCATAAGAGAGTTTTACTTAAATTTAATTCAAGCTAAGGAACAAATTATGACCACAATAAGTGCAACAATAATAGTGATAAAAAAAAAGCAATGCTCACTAATGTTTATTAATTATATTACACTTTGCTTAGCCTTTACTTGCATTTACTCGGCAAACTCTCAACACCAATAATTTTAATCCATACCCTGAGTAATGTAACTGAAACTTACACAAATTAAATAACTTTCCTAAGGTCACTCTGAAAGCACGCCCCGAGGGCTTTATGAAGTTGAAACTAGAAGAAATAAAGCTTGTTTTTCAGAGAACTGTTTCTCCCTACTCAGCTATTATGTCTTTTTAGACCCCACTAACAAATCCATTAGCAGTCTTTGCAGAAGCCTCTGCAGCCTATGAACAAGCAGGACCCTGCATTCCTTCCCCAAGGTAACGGGCCCAAGACCCCATCCAGTTTCTACTAGCTCTCAGATTGTGTCCAGAGCCCCTTCTCCTTGTCCTAATATAACTTCCTGATACCAAGGCTGCGTTTGCTTTGTTCTGGTCTTAAGTGTCTCCGGAAAGTGAACACGGGATGTATATTACACATATGTCTGCCCAATGTCCGTGCTCCATCTTTCCTCATGAATAGTCATAAATTTCCCTGCTCTTTTCATCAATTGTATGTGATCTCCTCTCTTGAATTTCCCCTTTAAGAACCTCACTCTTTCACCTGGAATCAGAAATGGTCTTTGGACATCAGTCAGCCATTTGCCTCCGGTTGCTGGCTTTCTAAATAAAGCAAATTTTCCTTTCCATCAACACTTGCCTCTCAAGTACTGGCTTTCAAGCAGTGAGAAGCTAAACTGAGTTTTGGTAACAACTCGAGTTGAATGTGGTATTGAAGAATTCTGTAGACACCTGACCCTAACAGCACAAAGGCTAGCATATACTCGATCTTCACCACAATTTGCCAATATGGAAACCCAACAATAAGAATAAAACACATATTGTCCCTTTGAAATGTAAATACTATGCAAGACAGTTTCAACATTGAAGCACATATGACTTTAGAAGTCAGTGAAGATCTTTAGAGCCTTCTAGTGTGGAAAAGCTAAGCTTTAGCAATTGCAACATTTTAGATTTAGTTTAAAAATCCCTATAATGGGGGTTCCTGGGTGGCTCAGTTGGTTGAGCATCCAACTTTGATTTTGGCTCAGGTCATGATCCCAGGGTGATGGGATCAAGCCCCACATTGGGCTCTGTGCTGAGCATATCACATGCTTAAGATTCTCTTTCTCCCTCTGCCTCTCTCCCTCACTTTCTCTGTCTTTCTTTCTAAAAAAAAAATAAATAAATAAATAATAATAAATATATATATATATATATATATATATATATATACATACATATAGATGCCTATAATGAATATAAAATCAAAATAATTATCTTTCTTGTGGAAATAAATATACTGTCAAATATGTCTTCATGCCTGGGATATTTTTACCACGTTAAAAAGTACCCTGCCAATAATGCATTGGACTTTTTTCCTTAAGGATGTAGGGAACTTGCAGATTTCAAAGGGACAAATAGAAGATTATGAGTTGTAAAATTGGGAAATAGCCACAGCCAACACCAAAGTTAGAAGTCTGCAGCTCTTTCAAAAATTGTGTAAATTGCATATTCGCTTCATTTTTTTTCTTTTTTAAAAAACCCCCCTCAATGATATTGCTTGTTTCTAAGAATCAGAAAGATCAAGGGCACTGTGGCTTTGATTTGTGTTTCCCTGATGATCAATGACTTTGAACATCTTTTCCTGTGCCTATTGACATCTACGTGTCTTCTTTGGGAAAATATCTACTCAAGTCACTTGCCAATTTTTTCAGGGTCTTTAAATAATAAGTTATGTAGGTTCTTTATTTATTTTAGATAGTCACCCCTTTGGGGATAAGATATCTGTCAGACTGGCTGTTATCCAAAAGGCAAAACAAAACAAAACAAACACCCAAAACCAAGAGTTGGTGAGGAAGTGGAGAAAAGGGAACCCTTATACACTGTTGGTGGGAATGTAAAGTGGTGACCACAATGGAAAACAGTATGGAAATTCTCAAAAAGATATCTGCACCTCTACATTCATTGCAGCATTATTGACAATAGCCAAGATATGAAAACAATCTAAATGTTCATCAAAGAGATGAATGGACAAAGATATTATGCACACACACCATGGACTATACACAACTACAAAAAAGAATGAAATATTGCCACTTGTGACAACAGGATGGCTTTAAAGGGCGTTATGCTACATAAGAAAGTCAGCCACAGAAAGACACAAAGGGTATGATTTCACTTGCATATGAAATCTAAAAAACAAAATAAAACAGAAAGAGACTCATAAATATAGGAAACAAAATGTTACCATAAAGGGCAGGGGTTGGGGGGAGCTGAAATCGGCAGAGTGTTAAGAGGTACAAATCTCCTGTTATAAAATCAATCAGGAGATGTAATGCACAGTATAGGGACTATAGTCAATATTGTAATAACTTTGTATGATGACAGATAGTAACTAGACTTACCATGAGAATCATTTTGTAATGTATACAAATATTGAAAAACTATGATATACACCTAAAATAATTGTGTTATTGTATGGAAGCAAAAAAAAGCATCAGGGTAAATCCTGATGTGAATGACTCTGCGGATAGAATATTTGTCATCTCCGAGAGTTTGTCAGTTTGAGTGAGTGATTGATTATGTTACTCAAGGTCAATGAGAGACAACACAGTGCTCGTTGATAACATTCATACATCTATAGCTTTATTTGCTCACAAAGAGTTGAACTCCTGGTCTCAGGCTAAATTAGGCATATCTCTAATAGATTATTTTGAGTTTTGAATAGATTCATGCTCTTTATTAAATGGAGCACAAGTTGCATTATTCTGTCATCCATTGCAAATATATTACAAAAAAAAAAAAGTGGTCCCTAGTATAGTAGATAGCATTTTTTTTTAATTTAAAAAAAGTTAACATCTTTATTGGGCTATAGTTAGTAGATAAAAAACACACACATGTTTAATATATAGAATTTAATGAATTTGGATGTATGTGTACCTCCATGAAACCATTATTATAATCAAACCAATAAACATATCCATTACCTCCAAAATTTGTGATCTCATTTTTTGTGCCAAGAATGCTCAACATGAGATTTAGCCTCTTAACAAATTTTTAAATAAACAATACAGTATTTTTCAGTATAGGTACTATGTTGTTCAGCAGATAGCTAGGAATTATTCATCTTGCACCACAGAGATTTTATACCTAGTGAACAACAACTCTTCATTTCAGCGATCCCTCACTCCCTGGCAACCAACGTTCTCCTTTCTTCTACTAAAAGTGACTATTTAGATACCTCATGTAAGTGGAATCATGCAGTATCTTTCTGTGACTAGTTTGTTTCACTTAGTGTAACGTCTTCTAACTTCATATGTGTTACAGCAAATGGCAGGATTTCCTTGTTTTTTTAAGACTGACTAATATCCTATAGCAAGTATATATCACATTTTTTTTACCCATTCATCCATCCATCACTGGACATTTGAATTATTTTCATGTCTTAGCTATTGTAAATAATGTAATGAACATGGGGTACAGATATCTCTTTGAGATCCTGATTTCAGTTATTTTGTATATATACCCTGAAGTGGGTAGATTACTTTTCAATTTTTAATCTCTGTAATCATATCTTTAAAATGCTTCATAGAGGGGCGCCGGGGGGGCTCAGTCGGGGAAGTATCCGACTTCGGCTCAGGTCATGATCTAATGGTCCCTGAGTTCGAGCCCCGCGTCGGGCTATGGGCTGATGGCTCAGAGCCTGGAGTCTGCTTCTGGTTCTCTGTCTCCCTCTCTCTCTGCCCCTCCCCCGTTCATGCTCTGTCTCTCTCTGTCTCAAAAATAAATAAACCTTAAAAAAAATTAAAAAAAAATAAAATGCTTCATAGAAAAGAAAACACTCACAGGGAAAGAAATTCAACAAACTTCAGAAGAATCTGGTCATGTTTAGCCACAGAGCTAATCTTCAAAAAGCCATCTAACTTTAAATATTTAGTTTGTTGTATATGTAGGTGTTGAACAAGTATTCAATTCATATGTTTTATAAATTTGTGAAATGTACAATTATATAAAAGAAATCATTGCATTTGTATATTTGAACATTTGGCTGTCTTCTTGGCCTGACTACTGGGACAAAGAATATTTTAAATATAAAACATGTAAATAAATATCAATATATGTTTATTTTATAAATATGATACTTTAAATATAATATGTAATATATTATAAATATATAACATATAATAAACACATACATTATAAATGGTATACATGATTTATATACAATAGGTTACTTAAATGTTTATATTATATGAAAAAAATACGAATAGCATACAAGTACACAACATATATTAGATGATTTATGTGCTGCTCATTGAATTAATTAAAAAGGAATATTTCATTGAAATGACAAGAATTTAAATAAAAAGGAGAGTGGAAAAATTAACAATTTAATTCCTCAAATTAAATATGTGCCTTGGATTTTTTTTTCCATAGTGCGCAAAAATTTCTCACACCTGTCCCTATTAAGATCACTTCCAAGCCAGATGACTGAATTGAAAAAACCAGACTTAACTCCAGAGGAGCAAGTAATCCGTCTCTTCTTTTTACTTTCTGTATCAATGGCTCACAGAACAGTGCATTCTACAAGGTAGGTGATCAATATCTATTTGTCGAATGTATTGGATGAATTAAGTTTCTCATAAACTTCGGATTCTTACAAGTACTTATGTTTTGAGGCTCCTAGGTGGCTCAGTTGGTTAAGTGTCTGACTCTTGATTTTGGCTCAGGTCATGATCTCACGGTTGATGCTTCATAGAGGGGCGCCGGGGTGGCTTCCCACATCAGGCACTGCACACTGACCTCTGGAGCCTGCTTAGGATTCTCTCTCTCTCTCCCTCTCTCTTCCTTTTTTTTCCCCTTCCTTCCTTCCTTCCTTCCTTCCTTCCTTCCTTCCTTCCTTCCTTCCTTCTTTTCTTTCTTTCTTTCTTTCTTTCTTTCTTTCTTTCTTTCTTTCTTTCTTTCTTTCTTTCTTTTTAAAATCTGAGATGAAGTAGTTAAATCCTCAGGTAGATATTGGAAATAACTTGGAAATGGAAACATGCCCAATAAAAAAGAGTAGTAACTGAGCTGAAAATGAAGTTATTTTTCATCAGAGCACTCCGATGAGCTTTTGAAAGCATTTGCAAAGCTACAGTTTAGGTGAATATATACATAAAAGGGTAACAAAAGGGTAGCTAAATACTTTTAATGAATTTGAAAAATCGGTCGGCAATGGACTGAAGTTGAAATGCACAAATAGCAGGGCGCTTGGGTGGCTCAGTCGGTTAAGCATCCTACTCTTGATTTCGGCTTAGGTCATGATCTCATGGTTTGTGAGTTTGAGCCCCACATCAGGCTCTGTGCTGACAGTGCAGAGCCTGCTTGGGATTCTCGGTCTCCTCTGTCTCTGCCCCTCCCCAGCTTGTGCTCTCTCTCTCTCTCTCTCTCTCTCTCAAAGATAAATAAAAACTTAAAAAAAGAAAAAAAACTACACATTTGGTTAGAATCTGTCAGAGTGAATTGAAGGTTCCAATTTTTACCTTACGAGTTTGATTCATTTATTCTATAGTGCTAGCACAGAATTTCAAAGAAAGTGTTACGTCAATTAACTGTAAACAATCCGTGTAACTTTCATTAATATTTCCAACAAGGCCATATGAATTCTATTGCTAATGAGGTCAAAGTGTGCTTCAAAACCAATGCATCACTGTCTTCAAAAATGGGAGAATACCACAATGACTTCACACTGTATGTCAACTCATTGACTGGCTTTTTACAAACGTAATGGCTAGATAGGGGAAGAAAACATGGTGAAAACGGAGTAAAAATTTCAGTTTCTTCCTTTACATTGTTAGCTTTATAGAAACAATAAAATATCCACTTTATTCTCCTATTCTGGTAATAGAATTCCGAATCTCCATATTCATTATTGTTTCATAATAGAATAATGCTTCAAAAAAATTCTGTTAATCAGAAAATGGGTTTATGTCTCAGATTTAGCGAGACAGCAACCTGCCAGCGTATAGGAGGGATATTAGGAAAAGACAGAGGTTTTCTATAAAACATCAGGTCTGTCGGTGGATTCACCCTTTCATTTCCTTTATTCACTTCTTCTTCAGCCGAGTTTCCTATTTGGCCCAACTCAGTGAGACAGCACCTGTCATCTACGCCTGCGTGAGAACAGTATTTAAATTAAAGTTAAATTTGCATGCATGGCTTTTAGAGTTTCTGAAAGTCCTTTGCCTATTTCATGAGGAATTTTGATCCACAAGTAAAATTATTTTTAATATATATTAAATAATTGATTCTTTAATGTTGTGGAAATAAAAGTAATGATATTGATCTCAGGTTTAATTTCCTACTTACTGTGATGATTGCTATTAATAATCAACTCAAGGGTTTATTTAACCTGCTCGAATGGTCTCAAACATTGTCATTATGAAGACTCTTTCATGAGAAAGTATTTATATTTAAGAGATTGTGGGAAATAAAAATCACTCTTAATATTTAATTTTTGATTTATGATGACTGATTATTATCACAAGTTAACTGATTTTAAGGAGCTTTAATTGGGAATACTTGAATAGACATTGAATATATCTAACAAACATTATGCAATTGTAAATAAAATGTTCCATTAATTGATTCAACATGTATGTAGTAAGCACCAATTATGTTAATGTTGTGTTATATTAACAATTATATTAATTATTATGTGCCAGCTATGGTGGTCATTACTAGGGCACAACAAAGAATGAGAGATAGGACTTTTGCAAACACAAAAAATTAAACTCTAAGGGTTCCATTTCCTTTTCTTGTTGATTAACTTCTGTAACATAACAAAACAATTTAAAACCTAAATGGAAGGGTCGCCTGGGTGACCTAGTGGGTTCAGTGGCTGACTCTTGATTTCAGCTGAGGTCATGATCTCATGGTTCAGGAGTTCGATCCCTGCATTGTGCTCTGTGCTAACACTAAAGAGCCTGCTTGGGATTCTCTCTCTTTCTCCCTCTCTCTGCACCTTCCTTGCTTGTTTTTTCTCTGTCCCTAAATAAATAAATAACCTTAAAAAAAAAACAAACCTTAAATAGAAAATATGTGGATTAATATTGAAACTCTTCTCAGAAACACTATTAAATTTCATTGAGAAGAAGGGGCATCTGGGTGGCTCAGTCGGTTGAGCGTCTGACTTCGGCTCAGGTCATGATCTCACAGCTTGTGAGTTCAAGCCCCGTGTCAGGCTCTGTGCTGACAGCTCGGAGCCTGGATCCTGCTTCAAATTCTGTGCCTCCCTCTCTCTCTACCCCAACCCACTCACATTCTGTCTCTGTCTCTCTCAAAAAAAAAAAAATAAATAAACATTAAAAAAAATTCACTGAGAAGTAACAAATCCCAAATCTGTTATGTTACTACTATGTTACTATTATTATTCTAATTATTTTTAAAGAGACATGAAATATACAAATCATAATAGTAATAGTCATCAGTAGCTATTGCAATATTGAGAATTTTTTGCTTTATGTTACTTCTTTTAAAAAAATCTTCCCAATTTCTCACCCTCGGTAAACTAATTGTTTTCTCTAATTCTTCTTTAGATGTCAATATCATTTGTTGCATTTAGAAAAAATTTAAATGCAAAATTGACTTTTCCAGGCAAGACACCTATATGTGTACAGGCAGCTCTTAATTGTTTTCACATATTTGCTTAAATTATAATGAATAGCCCACTTAATTTTCCAGACTTCCTCATTTTTCAGATGGGTTGAGGGATAGTATACCATTGGAGTAGGAAGTGGAATAATATTAAAAAAAATTTTTTTATGTTTATTCATTTTTGAAAGACAGAGAGAGACAGAGCATGAGCAGGGGTGGGGCAGAGAGAGAGGGAGACACAGAATCCCAAGCAGGCTCCAGGCTCAGAGCTGTCAGCACAGAGCCCAACACGGGGCTTGAACCCACAGACTGTGGGATCATGACCTGAGCTGAAGTCGACGCTTAACTGACTGAGCCACCCAGGCGCCCCATGCGTTTTTTAAAGTATGGTGAAGACCCCCTTGTCTTCTTACACAGCTGTGTCTTTTAAACATTCCTTCTATGTTGGAACAGACGCGTCCTTGTTATGGAAAGAAATTGAAGAATCTTTCTCAGGATCTTCAATGGTAAAGCAGAATTTCTTTCTCAGAGTAAAGAGAAATTCTTCAATTATCTCAATAATTTTGGCAAAAATGTTTCATTCTAGATGATCAGGAAACTATCACCACATTTTTAATACATCCAACTGATAATTTTCCACCTTTTGATCCTATCTGGCCCTTGACATCTTTATAACAAGCAAAAAATAATTTTAACCTTACAAGTTTCAAAAATTCAACTGTACTTCTCGCTATTTAGTAAGGGACAAAATCACCCAACATCTACGTGATGTATTGAGATTGAAGAATAATACCTAGCTAGGTATTTGTAAAATTTCCAGGAAAAGGAATGCCCAGGATATATTTAATATTCAAGATTGATATCCCCATCAAAGAAGGAAATTAGAAGTTATTAAATAACAGACTAATCACCATTTCATACGAACTAGTAAGTGTTGAATTTGCATCCAAAATTAAGCTAATTAGTCATTTCTTTTAGGAGAGGAAATGGAATAATTGACCTGGATCTTGTTCTTGGGAGTGTGGGCCAAGAGGTTTTCACTTTACTCTAGTTTTCTTAACATTACTGACGTTCAATTTCACAGTTGCTATCTGAATTATATCCAAAGGTTCCAGAGCCACCTCTTTCAAGTGCATTTATCTTGAGCAACCTGCACTAGTTGGCTTGTTTCAGATGTCATTTCTTCTCTAGGGATGGGCCCAGATACAATGTATTGCAGACACATCAATATAAGATAGATTTTCTTTTCTCAAGGAATTTAATGTCTCATTAGGAAACTAAAAATATAAGAAAATAAATACATCTTTTGAAGACTACAATATATATTTACACATAATGGTGCTGTGTAGAACAGAGGGGAAAAAAACCATGCTAATGGAGAATAAATTATTGGAGGAAGAGGTATCTGAAGAGGGAGAAAGCATCCAGACAGATATACTATGGATACATTATAATATTTAAACACCAAAACCATTTAGTACTTATTCCTCAAATATTCCTATTCCCCAATTTTACTATTCAAATAATTTAAGTCAGAGTGTTACATTGTCTCATTACTAATTTTGTTATTATTTTCCAGTAGGTACTTAATTGATTAAATCTCTCCATTGCATTATATTAAATATAATGTATGCTTAGTTACAGATATTTAGGTAATACATATTTTGTAAAATTTTTATTTTCTTTGTAGATCTTTCTGTAGCAAAATGGAAGGTAAATATCGGTTCATATATTAAACTTTTAAGTATTTAGGACTGACATAATTTTTTTTAGTTATTTTGCTTCTATTGGAAATATTATTATCCTTGCTGTAACATATACAAAAATATTTACGTTTCATATTTTTGGACTAAAATAACAAAAATATCATGTTCAAAGTGTGTCACCAAAAGTAACATTAATTTTTCTTCTAGAAATGGAAATTTGTAAGTAATAGAAAATGTTATAAATTTCTTTGTCTGAAATATAGACCAAAATAATAATTTAATATTAGATATCACAAAAATAAAAAAGGAAGAGGGCAATTTTGACAATTTGTTTTGTGGTGGAAAGGACATCAGTCAATGGTATAGCCCTAATTTCATCACCCCCCCCAAAGTTGAGACACTACTTTCAAAAGAATAATTCAAAAATATTGTATAGTTAAGTCTTAAGTAAGTTTTGCAAATCTTATGTTAAAAATGAATTAGAATTTTTAATAGGGTAATAACTGAAGCTAACTTACAAAATGTTTCTGTCTTTTATCCCTCCCCCCTGCTTTCCCCCTTCCTCCCTCTTTCCCTCCTTCCTTCCCTACCTCCCTCCTTCCTTCCTTCCTCCTTTCTATTCTTCTTTTCCTTCTTTTCAAAAAAACCCAGTGAGTGAGCATAATTTCATTGAATAATTATGTTCTTAAGCAAGGGCATCATGTTTCTTTGTACCTTCTGCTCAGTGGTATCATAATATAATTTTTCTCTATATGTTATTTTAAAAAAGTTTTGTGGGGCACCTGCGTGGCTCAGTCGGTTAAGCCTCCGACTTCGGCTCAGGTCGTGATCTCACGGTTCATGGGTTTGAGCCCTGTGACCGGCTCTGTGCTGACAGCTCAGAGCTTGGAGCCTGCTTCAGATTCTGTGTCTCCCTCTCTGTCTGCTCTTCCCCCACTCATGCTTTGTCTCTCTCTTAAAAATAAATAAACATTAAAAAAATTTTAAAAAAGTTTTGTGTAATAAGCAGATTGTAAAGAAATGGCCTTCAATATCACTACGTGTTGCTTGGACACGAGCCCAACAAGGAGCATGAATTATTCCAGTCTAGAGGCCTGACGTCCCATCTCCCAAGGGTGGCAAAGCTGATTCATAAACAACTTTTAGCTATTTCTTACAATCCCCCAGGTTTCCAGGTGCTGATTACAGTAAACCTTAATTTAGAAGCAGAATTCGTCCCAGAATCATGCTTGTAATCCAAAGCATTCGTATATCAAAACAACTTTCAAGAACCATTGGCTCAGTTTTGATCATGTGACGTTTGGCATAACATACTATTCATATTGCAAGACGTTGCTCACTTATCAAGTTAAAGTTAATTAGGTATGTTTGCTCATCTTGCAGAACACTACACTGGCAGAACAAGTTACTCACCATCCAAGGTTTTACTGTATCTAGATTTCCCAGCCAACTCATAAAGACAACTGATACACCAGATCTGTATTTCCTGGTTCCTACACTTAAGATTGTTCTTTTTATGCTTACCCTTCAACAAGAGGATGCAACAGAGGTATGGAGGCTGGAAGACCTCTTGGCTTGTAACTGTTTTCTATGAACCTATCCCTTTCCCATGCCACATAATCCGGAAAACGTCCTGCTGCACATTATGGGAAGACTATGAAAGAGCTCATCTTGCATGAGAAGTATATACTCATTAGATATCACAAGATATTATATACACTTTAGACATGTAAGGCTTAACAAAAGAGTAGTTATCAAAAGTATATTGTAGGGGCGCCTGGGTGGCGCAGTCGGTTAAGCGTCCGACTTCAGCCAGGTCAAGATCTCACGGTCCGTGAGTTCGAGCCCCGCGTCAGGCTCTGGGCTGATGGCTCGGAGCCTGGAGCCTGTTTCCGATTCTGTGTCTCCCTCTCTCTCTGCCCCTCCCCCGTTCATGCTCTGTCTCTCTCTGTCCCAAAAAATAAAATAAACGTTGAAAGAAAAAATTTTTTAAAAGTATATTGTAAAAAAAAAGTGTGTGCTATACATAGAATAACTGAATACACAGGAAAACTATTTGATTAGAAATTTAAACTTAGGATATATATAAAAGTAGTATACACATAAATGTCTGGGAATACTGATAAAAGTAAAACCAAACAAATAGAGCTTCTTGTAGATCCCATTTATGTGTCATATCTTCTCCCCATTCTTGGATTTTCTGGGGCACATCTGCCCCCTGAGCCTCAGGGGCTCAATACTGAGCTTTGTTCATCAATGTCCAATGTCTCATCTCTATGTTAACCTCTACTAGGGTGAAAGCCAGACTTTGGGAGAACCTATAGAGACACTATGGGGACCCAGCACAGCAAGCGCCATCGTCAGACCCCAAAGGCTAAACTTCCTCCAGGACTTCCAAATCCTGTTGAGGTACTACTTTGCCTCCTTCCCTGCTTCATATCCCCTTTGTCTTCATTCTCTATTCTGTGATCTCTATTCTTTATTTCATAATCACAATAATAAAAATGTTGCCTTAGATTAAACCAGAGCAAAGGCAATCGATCCCAAAGAGGAACACTCTACTCTTTGAGTAGACCACACTGAAAATTCCCCTTCTGATGAGAAGGAGGGATCAAAGGCATTTGGGGCTTAAATTCAGGCTCTTCCTCCAAAATACTCACAACTCTGAAGTTAGAACCCCCCCTTTTTTTCTTATCAAAGATCTATCTGACTTGAAGGTAAGAATCCGTTTAAGTATTTCATGTCATAAGAAAACAGAACAAACTAGACTGTGTAGTCATCAACAAGAAATTTTAGAGAAGGGAATGAATAGTGAATGCATGTGAGAAGCTTTGAAATTGAGGAACACCTCAGTCAAGTAGATGATGAAGACAACACCAGCACATTTTAGACAGGAACTCTTGTGTGCCCCCACAATTCCCAAGCTTCCCTCGCTTTTCCTTGCCAACTTTAAAAATCACATAAAGATGCTGAGAGGTGGGAGTGAAAATGTGATTCAGTCTAAGATTTAGTACCTTATTTGAAAGCAAATCTGTGTGGGTCGATTGCAAAGTTGTGTGGGCCTATTATTATCTATTCTAGATAACGAAGCAAGAGTCAGCCTCACGTTTCCTACTGAAAGATGAATGGCAGTGCTGGTCCTGGAGGTCATGCACAGTGTATGCCCAGACTTCACATCAAGCGCCTTCAGCTGCCCTGTGGCCAGTCAGCTAGAACTACCTGAAAGCCCCCCAAACATGCTCCAAGATATTGTAGGGGCTGAGGGTAGGCTGCCCCAAGATGGGCCACTTTGGCATGAAGATTATTCTCAGCTCAAAGCAATCTAGACCCTACAGTCTCAAGAGAAACTTTTGCCTCTCCCTTAATTATACAGAGGAACCTAAATTGAGGATTTTTCCCAGAATAAGGGTTATTAGTAGAGATAAATTTTATTCAAGTGAATACCTGTATGGCAGGATAAACATCTAAGTACCAAACGTCTGCTCTTGTTTTTAAAAAAATTTTTACGTTTATTTATTTATTTTAAGAGAAAGTGAGAGAGAGCACATGAGATGGGGAGGGGCAGAGAGAGAGAGGGAGAGAGAAAATCCCAAACAGACCCCATGCTGTCAGTGCCGAGCCCATAGCAGGGCTCGAACTCACCAACTGCGAGATTATGACCCCAGCCAAAATCAAGAGTGGGACCCTTAACTGACTGAACCCCCCAGGCACCCCAAAATATCTGCTTTTCATATTACTCTGTGAAATACATTCCTTCCTCTGATGTTCTGGACCCCTACTGTCTTCTCCTTTGTTCAGGATGACAGATATATCTCATTTTGTCTGACTGTCGTTGGAATTTCTATGTTTTTGTGGATTCCCTATACGTACACTATTAAATTTTATTTTCTCCTGTTAATCTGTCTCATATCAATTTAATTCCTAGTCCAGGTAGAAGAAACTTTGAGGGAATGGGAGTTCTTGCTCCCCAACAATACCACGCATTTACTCTTGCTTTCCATTTTACCTAAGCGTGTCTTCCTTAACCTACATGTGTCTTCCTTTCATTCATTCCACGAGCAGTTAAACTCATACAAACATTCACAAATTATCTTACAAGACACATATTTAGTGATGAATTTCTGATTTCCTAATCACATGATATTCCAGCCTCTTTTGAATGTTCATATCTCTTCCCACCTCATTTATGCCAATTCGCATTCTTAACCCTGTGGTACACTGGTTTGTGACTGTACCCTGTTCTCCTGACCCCTAAACTTTCCCTAGTTCCTAAACCCCTAAAAGACAGATACTGCCTCTTACTCAACTTAGAAGGGACATATTTATGCATCAGTTGCTTAATAAATAAATTTTGAATTATTAAACTTGTTAGAACCCAATGTTCTTCTTAATTGTACTAACATTTGTTACTCCTCCCTCATTTTCCTGTGTATTTCATTTTAATAATATTCTCATGTGTCTCCTGATGAGTATGTAAAAGACTAGCTTTTATGGTTTCTGATGACTTCCCTAATGTACAGAGAACTTGTTTCCTGTTCTTATAATTTTCTTAGGTTTCCTCAAAGCTTTTAACTGAGATACGTTCAGTGACATTCTAAACTATTAAGCAATATCATAAATAAATGTTCTTGAGAAATTGCATAAAATACTTCCTTTAAATCCACATCAATTAAAATGCAATATTTCCTATAGTTAGCAAACATTTAAATAATCAAAAGGAAAAGATTTAGGGATGAAAGTCTAAGGACCTTTGGAAATGTTTTTCTTCATTTGCCAAATTCTTAAGTATAAAAGAAATGCTAATTAATACAGCTTTATAGTAGCTTCTGAAAGCAAATGACTACACAGCATAAATAAAAAAAAAAAAAAATAAATAAATAATAACTATTAAGTAATGATAAACTCACGTTACATAAAACCATCTCTTAGTACAGAATACCAGAAGGAGAGCTATTTCATAAATCATTTTAAAAATAAAGGTTTCTTATGACTAGTCAAATTTCCACCAACATTTCAAAAAAGTTAAGTATTACATATTTGGTGTATACATACATACATCTGTGTGTGTATATATATATGTATATATATATGTATATATATATATGTATATATGTATATGTGTATATATATGTGTGTATATATATATATATATACCCCCACATACATACACATACACATATATACATACATATATTTATTTTATTTATATATATAAATACATTTATATACATAAATACATTTATATACATAAATACATTTATATATATAAATACATTTATACATACAGACATAGATGTATATACAAACACACACAAGTGTTCATTTTTTTGCTTGTGTATTGCTCCTCTTAGAATACAGGTGTGTGTGTGTGCGCGTGTATGTGGAAAGAGGATGAAAAAGCTATTTTTCTGGCTTTGGAAAATCATAGAGAAGACTTTTAAATATTTGAGCACTGTAAAATAACCTTGAATGATTTCATTATTTCAGGATATAAAATATTATCAGTCACACCTTCTTAGGGCAATATTCTCCATTAATTACTGATTTCCTTCAAACCAATATTTGTGAATGCCCATTTTTAATGCAGAAAGCATTGGAAGAGAGCTTGATATTTTTTGAGATTTATAACCCGTAATAACTTATATATTTGGTTCTAGGAAGCCTAAAAAATAAATAGAAGAGTATGTCATGTGGCAGTTATGCAGAAAACTTCAATTTTGATTGTCCAGGGTCCCTTTATTATATTATATCCCTGGAGGTTGTATTAGGCTGCCAGTGAATACTTTCCACAGTGTTTCATTAAAGATGCTTAAATCTTAAGGTTAGCAGAATTCTCTACATACTGCCACTAGGACTTGGAGAATTCCTGAGCTAGGCTTCATTAGGAAGCAAATATTTGATTTATAGTTCATTGGGTCTTCAGGGAGAAAGTCGTAACAACAGAAATAACAATCAAGAGGTTGATTATTCACTTAATGCCCCATATATACTGAGTCTACTTTGGAAAATAGAGCATAGCAAAATAGAATGGATCGATAACGATGCAGTCTAGTGTCATGAAAATAGAAAGTATTGAATCAAAAATTCTGAGTTATAATTTTCCTTTTCCTCTCCTTAGCCTTTTAAAGCTCAATTTCTTCATTAACAAAGTGGTTTAAAATCCAATCCTCCTTGGAGAATCTATGAGTAGCTGAAAAGTTACAGAAACTTAGAGAATTTATAAATACTAGTGCCACGACAGCAGATATGGCTTTGTTATGAACGTACCTCACAGTATATATAACTAAATTGCTAAACCATCTGAGAATATCTGCAAAATTTGTTTTTGTGGAGACTATTTGGGAGTGTATCTAATTCAAGCATCTAGCGAGAATACTCAAAATAGAGTTGGTATTTTCTATGTGCATCACACATCTTACAACACTTCTCTCTTTACACACTTCTGTTGTGAGATTGGCCTGTGTTTTATTCAGCTGGAAAATCTCAGTCACAGCATCAATTGCTTGTTCTCCTCAGGACACGATAGACCATAGTGGCAAGAGACGTCACTCTTCTACGTTAGCAAGACACAGTTTAAATAAAGGGTTTCCTATGTTTGAGGAATGGTTTTGACATTGAAAACAGACGTGATTCTGTTTCCATTGCAATTGTAATTGTTAAAACTTAGATTGCTGTCCAGATTTTTACTAACTGATTTTTGTTTATTTTGTTCAGTGAACAAAAATTCTGTAACGCTAACTGGTCTACAGTGCCATATATCTGTATATATATAAATATATTTATAGTGCGGGGTCTACAAAATTGATGTCTAGGTACCAATCCCTTCCCCAAAAGAGGGCAAACGTATTAAATAAACATGTCAAGTATATGAATGTCTGTGTGTGTAAAATTCCAAATTGGGGTTTTAAGTGAAAAATTAAGTGTTGTTAAATCTGAGGATCAAATGGGAGCTTGTTTGATTATAAACTATAGAAAAACATTCCAGGTTTTTAAAAATTATCAAATATCATACACAGATGGAGGGACTCAGAGGTGGGCCTATTCATTACAGGGTAGATCATCAATAGTACCAACGACAACAAGATATGCTTGCACTGAATCAAGAAACCCTACGTAAGTCTTGTGGATGGTAGCATACTATTCTCTATGAAAAATGATGGTCTTTGATAAAATGCCCAACAAATTTGGGCCACAATTTACAAAATTTTGAGCGGTTCAGTCAGTTAAGCGCCCAATGCTTGATTTTGACTCGGGTCATGATCTCACATTCATGAGACTGAGCCCCATGTCCGGCTCCGCCCTGACAGCACAGAACCTTCTCGGGGTTCTCTCTCCTTCTCTCTGTCTGCTCCTTCTCTGCTCACACTCTCTCTCTTTCTCTCTCCCAAAATAAATAAATAAACTTAAAAGCAAAGCTAACTAAAAGATTTCTAGCTCACCTTTAAGGAAACAATTCAAAATCTAAAACATCAAAAAAAAAAAAAAAAAGCAACTCAACCACCATGCTTACAATTAGCAAGAATAATTAATTAACCAGAAGCATTATAATTATAAATATTTCATTTCCATCCTAAATTTATCATTATTTTGTAAGGGATTATATTGCAAAAGCAGTAGCAACGAAAATTTTCAATATTAAAAAGATTATAAGTATTCGTTTTAAACATGCAAGCATAATTAAATCACATACCAAGAAGGTACTGATGGTTTCCACATCACTGTAATTTCATTATGTTTCTTTTTATTTAAAAAATTTCCTCGAGCATTTAATTAACTCATTTTCGTTATTTGCTTTTGAAAAAGCTTTGGATGGAAAAATGTGAAAAATGTCACAAAACAAAATAACCACACAAAGCCAATTGTCGTTTATTCTCCAATTTCCCCCCATCTGTTGAGGTTATAGGGCACATATCAATCACCACTGACTTATTCTAAATATCATACTCAGATATGATCTTAAATATTTAAACAGGAAAAATGACCAGCTCTATGGAAACAGAAAATTTGATATTACAATATACTTAAAAAACAAGAAAAAAAGTACATAACTTTCCATAAGTCTATTTTGATGTAATGAATATTTTAAGAATTGAACCACTGGTAATTAAATGTAGATACAGATAAGGACAAAAATTATTCCTAATGATAAAGACCCCTCATTCATGTAGTCATAAGAGTTGATCTTATCTGACAACTAATTACAGGTGCCCAACAAAACCACTTCTCAAATTTTGTTGTATTCTTTGAGTTGAAAATACTGGACGTGAAAGTCAACGTGACAGTTTTATTTTGTACCTTTAAAAAATATTTGTCACTAGACAAATCTTATCTTTGAAAGTGATAAATTCCTGCTAGGTCTAAGAAGGCTAAGTAATAAATATCGTATGACAAAATTTTCACCTAGCTACTGGAGTGATACTGATATTTAAACATGATGGTCAACTTGTAAACTCAGCATGTATTATCTCATCCAAAAATAATTTAAGTAAGAGTGAGTGAACTAACATTTTTAAAACTTACCTTTATTTATTTGCCCATTTATTCAACAATATTGGCCCTTCGTTAAGTGTCTAGCTCCTTGCTTATCATTGGACACATGAAGTGGCATACTAGAGCCAGTTCATATAGGCTTGTGACAGCCAGATATATGCATCTCTTTCCAGCTCCATGGTTAGTGCTTTCACATTTGCAACTTCCTGTTGGCCACTGTGTGAATATTTACACCAGGGGAATTGGCAATTCTGAACTTACTGTCTTTTATCAGAGAGCCAATTTTTCAATATTTCCTAGCATACCACTGTATACACAGTAGCAGACAAGATAGACAAGAACACAGCTATTCCAAAGCCTGTCTTCCAGTTGAACAACAGGTTAATTAGTTAGTGTTAACTGATTTGAACTTGAATTTCATCAAGCGTATATGGCTAATCACTACCATAGTGGACAGCACAGCATAAGGCAAAAAAAAAGATGACAGAAGATTCTTTCAGAAAGGAACATGAAGGGCACTCTTTGGCTGGAATCATATTGGAACATTCTAGAAAACATAAGATAAATGTGACAGAAGCTTAGTGGAGAGGGGAGAATGGTTTGAGATTAGAGCAGCTGGCTGGGCAATTTGGAGGCTCGTTTAGGTCATGCATAATTGTTTTCTTCTGACAGCTATATATCAAACTTTACATTTAATAGTTAGAAAGCTTTTATTTCCCCCCAAATCGTATATACTTGGCACTACTAAGAATCCATTTTGGTTTACTATATTCTCATAGAAAATGTATAGGAAAATAAGATATTCTAACATGTAGAGACCTAAAAAACCCTTTGTTTATTGTGTATAATGCTAATAGTGAAAATTGTGCTAAACTGTCATTTATTGGTCACAAACTATGACACTCTTTCTGTCTTTATCTCATTAAATGAGGTCAAAAATCTTTTGAAAAGAATATTATCATTCTCATGTTATAGGTGACACTACAGTTTAAAGAAGTTAAATAGTTGTTCATGGCCACGCAAGACAGTGGGGAAAGACAGATTTTTGTTGGGCTTTCTGGAATCCCAAATTTAAGAATGTCATGTAGAAGAAGGAGAAAATATAATTACAAATATAATCACAGATCAACCACTTTAGGCTAAACAATAAATACTCGTTTAATTTTAATTTTAAGGAAAAATATTAAAAAATGGGGCACCTGGGTGGCTCAGTCAGTTGAGCATCCGATTCGTGATTTCAGCTCCTGTCATGATCTCACGGTTGGGAGATCCAGGCCTGTGTTGGGCTCTGCTCTGAGCTTGGAACCAGCTTGTGATTCCTTTTCTCTCCCTCTTTCTGCCCCTCTCCCACATGCTCTCCCTCTCTCGAAATAAATAAATAAACATCCCCCGTTCATGCTTTGTCTCTCTCTGTCTCAAAAATAAAAACGTTAAAAAAAATTTTTAAGAAGAATTTATTAAAATATCTAAATAATTCTCTGGGTATTCACAGTTTTCCCCAATAAGCTGAATTTGGGGATTTTGTATGTATGTATCTATGTAATTTAATTAGTTACTTTTCCAACCCTCTCCATGCCTCTCTGGCCTAACAGATGATATAGATAGATAATGGATGATAGACAGATGGACAGACAGGAAGACAGATATATAGACTGACCCTTATACTACATTAACCATTAGATGAGTTTATGAAAGAATAATTAATAGTCAACTTCTGGCTATACCAAGAAATCTAGTAACAAATTTTTTATGTAGGAGGAATAGGTAAGAAGCCATTATTGATTCTGATTAGTTCTTACAAAGAAGGAAAATGAAGTTCAATAATTAATAATAGCCTATTAAAAAGAGTCTGTATGAAATATGAAACCACCTTACAGAATAATATTAGAACAAAAATTGGAGGTCGTAAAGAGGGTCCTTAGAGGAAAGAAAAAGGTGGGAATGCATGTACAATTGCTTTGGCTATGAAAATAAATATTAATGGAACTTGGGATAAGGACAATTTATGAGATAGAAGAAATTATCATTTTAGTATTTTTTTCTTAAGATATATTAATAAATTTTGAGATCAGGTAATAAAAATGTATGGGAATCTAATTAGTAGATTTAATTTCCAAAGACCCAAATACAGCTAACACATATGGGAAATGAGTAATGTATTATCAGAAACTTACTTTAAAAAGAAAAAAAAAAGCAAGGAAAACTTTATAGAAAGCAACTTCATTTGAAATCATTTTTACATCTGAGCTAATATGAACATTGTCATGTTATGGTTGGTTTAAAATAGGGCTAACTAATCATGAAATAAAAATGATAACACTAATGGAATCAAATAAGTATAATCGGCTTTACAATGAATCCCTGTAGGTTCTATTAGTTAAAAGCAAATGGAAATTTTATTGTTTAAAAGCATTTGTTTTCTTCTAATGTCAGTGAAATGAAGGCCAATTTATATAAGAATATATAAAAATTGCTTCAAGAAATCATCCTTTTTGTATATGGATCATTGAAAAAGTTGTTCCATTCTTTAATGCTTCATATATTTTTGATTAATACTGCTTTTTATGATGTAAGAACTTTTACTGCTCTTCAATATAGCACCTCATTACAATTGTCTACTCAAATAACCTTTATATATATATATATATATATATATATATATATATATATATATGAATGAAACCAAACTAAACAAACACAATGATAGGGCTATATACCATGCAGTTAAAAAATTATTTTGTTTGGATTAATCCAAGATATTCAATAGTGATTTTCCGTCAAGATCCTAAAGATGTAAAAAATAAGTAAACAAGTTATTACTTACCTTCCTCACCTAATTCCAACGTACATTAACAGGCAAAAATGTTTAAAGTTAAGCTCAAACTTATTAGAGGGAACAGATTATTAATGGTGTTTTCTTAATTGCTTATGAATAGGATTATTGTTTTCATAAAAGTATTTGCCTATAGACGAAACATCCTGCTGTATTCCCTTTCTTCTTTAGATCTAATGTAGCTAATCCTGTGAAATCTGAGCTGTTAGACAAGTTTGACATATTCAAGATCAAGCATTTTTCACTCAACTGAAGATCACTTTCTTGCTTTCTGTTAATTCACTGATTTGAAATTAATACAAGGTGGCAGATGATAGAGAGATCGCAAAATTTCTTCTTAGCAAAAAGTACTTTGTAAATACTGGATTGCTTATATTTTAACATAAGATATTTAATTTTATTACATTTCTAATTAATTGTGCTTTTGGTTTTGAGGCAACTTTTAAAAACCAGTTAAAACTTACTGAAGAAGAAGGGTGCCTTGTGGTTCAGTCACTTGAGTGTCCGACTTTGGTTCATTCAGGTCATGATCGTACAGTTTGTGAGTTCAAGCCCCACGTCAGGCTCTGTGCTGACAGCTGGGAGTCAGGAGCCTGCTTCAGATTCTGTGTCTCCCTCTCTCTGCCTGTCCCCTGCTGGTTCTCTCTCTCTCTCTCTCTCTCTCTCTCTCTCTCTCTCTCTCTCTCAAAAATAAATAAATATTATTTTTTTTAAATATTGTACTAGGTGGCTATATTTTGGATTTTAGTTCTGAATCTAAAAATGTTATTACCAAAACGTTTATGGTTTAGTTATTTAAATCCGCATCAAAGATTCTCTGTAGGTCTCATTTTTTAAAAAAAATCATTTCATGTAAGTTTATATGTGATTGACTCAGTGTGGAAAATTTTAAGTGAGTTTTATACTTTTTAAGTTATCAATGGCTTCAAAATATTCTCATGGCACATAAAACATTATAATTCATAACACCTTATAAAAACAGTCAAAATCCATCAGCTACACTATTTTATCACTGTATTCATCTATGTGTACCAAAGCATATAAGAACATGTTTTCTTTATAGTCTAAACTAATCTAGAAATGTTACTTTCTTAGTCAAGTTTTACAGTATCCAGAGTTTATGTAATATTCTGTCACTACACTAAATGAAATAATGCTTTACTAATGACTAGATTTTCCTATTCCTTTAATTTGAAAATTGTAATTGACATTCTGTGACCAAAAGGGGGGAAAAAAGTAGTCTAGTGTAATGTACTATCTTCCCAGTCATAATTTTGTCTAATTGAAATATTAATCTGAAATATATTTTTCTAGGATTTATAGATTATAGATTATAGGTCAACAGTTTTGAAATAGCTGATACTGAATTTCAATTGAAGTCATTGAAGCACAATGAAAACTTTCAGCCAGAGGATTGTGTGCATTGCCCCCTTCAACTACCAGTATGTGACAAATCAGTGCTTTTTTTCTCAAGTCTTCAGTTATGTTATGTGGCTAATAGTTGATAGGAGTTAACGGTGCTTAGAGTCTCATGTATATCAGGCCTATAATCCCAGTAGTCAGAGCTATTATTCCCTTCTTCCATGTGCATATGTTAGCACTCTGTACTATAGGAAGTTCCAAAGAACTGTATAAACAGAGCACTCATTTGTCCCTGTATTCCTAGCAATCATCCAGTATGTGGAAATGAAAAGCAGTTAATCAGATATTTTTAAGGGGATGAATAAATAAATGAATGATCATGGATCTGATTAGTACCATCAGTTTCATGAAATTCACATCTATAATGGTCCATAGCAATATACTTATTGGAATACTAAATTTTAAGTTCAGACTGCAATTAATAAAAAATTACCTTTCTGTTACATTGATTGAACACAAGCAATTATTATATTACCTTATAAAAATTCCTAAAGAGTAAATTCCAAATTTAGATACAAATAATAACTGTTACTCTGTTAGTTACGTTGATGAAACACAATTATAAAATCACTGTATGTAAGGTGTCATAAAATGTCACTTATCACATTTAACTATGTAAATTTCTTCTGCTGCTGTTTACAGTAATGCATGTTTGATTCTAATGCTATTTTTTCAGTGGCATGTAAGGGCAAATGTAGACTAAACAATTATAAGAGGGGGAAAAAAAGATGAAGCCCATTCTATCCAACCATGTTAGCAATCACTGTATCTGGAGTTTTTACATGACGACAGAAGAGAAATGAAACAGAAAAGAGGTCTCTACACAAGAAATAAATAAGGACGATGGGAATAACATAGTGATCGTAAAAATAAAATCTTTAAAATGATTGATTTATTTCTTAAATTATGAAGAAAACATAGACTCAAGTAAAACATGATCTATCTTCTACATGGAAAAAAGGTAACCAAAATAACTTTTTAGCTCCTAAGTTAACTATTCAACTATTATCCCCTGGTTTACATCTCCCAGGTGTTCATGATAATCCAAAAGAAAAAAAAAAACAAAAACATGATAACTTACAGACAGCCATTGGGGCAGAATTAACAAAAACCATTCGAATTACTTCTCATCTCTCTTACTGCATCATAATGTATGGTGGTGGCTAGTAAGCTATTTAATGAAAGGTTCATTGTCGTCAAAGGGGATTGATACCAGTGAATGTCTTCCAAGGTTTTTTAGTTACTCATATCACACAAAAATTAGAGCATGGAAGCTCAATCTTTGGATGAAGCTATAATTCTTGGTGTTTCACTCATTTTATCTACCAACTGCTGCAGAATAATCTGCTCCAAAATTCAATGGCTTAGAACAACATCTTCGTATCTTGCAATTCTGTGGTATTCAGTGGTGATAGCTCGCTTCTGCTTGACATAATGTCTGCTGGGCTACAATGTTTACTATGACTATTCTCATGAGTCTACTATCTTAGCTAGGGTAGTTAGAATGCCAGGGGGCAGGGGTGGGTGGATGGAATGTTTTGATTTAGGCCATGTGTTTGGAACTTTTAGCACTATCTGCCTGGTTCTTCTCCAAGTGGACTCTCCATGTGGCTGTTTGGGCTTCGTACAGCATGGCAACTGAATTCTGGCAGGCAGGAAGTGGGGCTTGCTATATTCCCATAATGCCTGAGATCCAACGTCCCAAATTATCACCCCCGATGCATTTTATTGGTCACAGCTAGCCGCAAAATCGGTCGATACTCAACAGGAGGAAAAAATAAGCTTTCTCTCTTAAAATGAGGTACAAAGTGTTCACATAGTAGATCAGAAGTGCTATTGGGCGAAACTTTGAGGATTAATTGGCAAAACCCAAAACAAATTAAACATCTAGTCTTCACTTTTGATTACGTGGAAATCTGAAAGTTATTTGGCTTCATGTCACTAATATTTGGTATCAAACTTGTGTTGCGCAAGCTATATTAACTTTAAAGAATTTGGCATAGTGGAGAAGATGTTTGAATAAAAATTTTAATAAATTATGTTTATATGTATAAAACTATGGCTGGTTCTGATTATTACTTTTGAAAAATGTTCATCACTTTAAAATAAAGTTTAACTGTTATGAATGTTAACACTTTAATTTAGAAAAAAAATCCACAAAATGAAAAACAAAATTTTAAAAATTGAAAACATCTTAATTGCTTCTGTAGGTCTGGAGCAGCTAAATTTAACTTTTTTGCATGTCTACTCAATGTTCACTTTTCCTTATATTTTTACAGATCTCTTTAAAACATATTGCTCTTTATCATCTTATAAGCATACAAAGACATATTCATATGTGGGAAATCAAATAGCTATGCCCTGGGTTAGGAGATTATAGGGAATGTACTGCAAAGCCGAACACTCTCCTAACCCAGGACATAGCTATTTGATTTCCCACATTCATATTTCCACATTCATATAGAGAATATCCTCACAATCATATAGAGATCTTGTGCCCTTCAAACATTTTCTTTCATGATGAAATCATTTTACTTGGCTCTAATTAAGTCAATGAACCATAAGCCTTAGGGCAACTGACCAATTAAAGAACTTTTGCTACTGTATTCAGTGGAAAGGGTCACTAGAGTCTTGTGTTTAATTCGCTTCATTTTACTAGTTCATAAGCCATGAAAACACCAATTTTATTCAATATTTTTCTTGGCACACAGACTGAATAAGTTTTCAACGAATGAGACATTGTTAAGGGTCATATCTGTTCTATGGATGTTCTCTCCTACGTGAACATAATTTTATAAGATTGCCAATACGGTTTTATTTCTAGACAAATACATATATATGTTCATTGTGCACAATATCATTGTTCTTAAACTTTCATACCTCTTGAAATAAAATCAATGACAAAGGGAATATTAACAAAGCTCATTTTCCTTTTGCAAAATAAAAGCATTTTAGGTGAATTTTTTTAAATAATGATTCAGAGAAGACTTAATTGTTGTGAATAAAATGATTCCTGTCACTCAAAGACTTTAACAAATATTTGGATAAGTTGGTCCCTCCATTATGTTTTCTGACTTTTGTCCCCTTTTATGTTCCAGCATTTTAAGATCATGAGTGTATAGCTTCCTTTGTACAACCTTCAATATTAAAATCTTTTGAAATATGATAAGGAAGGGCAGCCTGATGACATAAAGGTGACTAATAAAGCAAGCACTATATTATCAGTAGTTGACCATGGAGGAAATTCAGAGGGACCATAAACTTGGTTACAGGGGGAAAAAAATTCACTTCACTAATCTCTCATTGAAATTTCATATTTCCTAAAGGAAGGTAGGCAACAAATTATATAAGTATTAGTACTAACTATTACTTTTCACCAATATAAATCACATGTTTTCACATAAAACTTATTTAGTTGTTGGAGAGATCTCAAAGTAATAAGCTAACCACTTCTTTGATATTAATGGTAGGTTTTACAAATGCTGCTATTTCTTTTAATTTAATTTGTTAAGGAAGAACAACATATATTGATACAGAATGTATTAAATCTTGGTGAAACCGTAGATTTCCTAGAAATGTATTTGATTTCATGAATTTACAAATCTGCTCTAAGAAAGAGGTGCAAGGATCAAAAATAATTAAGAATTCCTATGATTCTCAGTATGGTAGGATTTTTAATGATTGTCAATTCCCTTCTCCATCCATTTTAGATTTTTCACTTTACTTAGTACAAATAGCCTTCCTGATGGAGTCACCTGGAGTTTTATTTTTTAGTTGCCTTGTCTTTGACAGGACTGATAAAATATCCCTTTAAATATCATTTAACATGAAAACACACTGTCTATCCAATCTGTAAGCAAAATATATGAGCTTTATTTTCAAAATATATGCTGACGTTGGACTTTTCTATTCATTTTGCATTTTCAAATGTGGTATATTACCTAGTAACTATTCTAAGTGTTATAGCATCTGTTGTGAATTCTTATTATCGATGTCATACTAGGCATTAAAGATTTTGCCCATTATCCCTGCTTCTCAACATCTTCAATGTTATTATTTTAGCCCAAGACACTATCATCTCTTAAATACGTATTGCAATGGAATCCAAGCTGATGTTTCCAACACCTCCAAAATACATATACTACACTGCATTTAGAGATTTCCTTCATCCACACGACTTATGTTGCTCTTTGTCTGAAAATCTCCAATGTATAACCATCTCATTCACATATAGTAGTTTTACAATAGCCTTAGAATGACCAGGAATGTTTTACATAATCTCATTTTTATGTCTGGGTAGGCTCAACTGGGATTTCTGCCTGTGATCTCACAAAGGTGAAATCAAAGTGTCGGCCAGGCTGAGTTCTACTCTGGAGGCTTTGGGAAGATTTTGTTTCCCAGCTCATTCAGATAACTGACAAAACTCAGTTCCTTCTGATTGTAGGACTGAGGTTCCCATTTCCTGGTTGGCTGTTGAAGAAGATCTATTATTATCATCTAGATGTCACCTGGATTCTTGACATATGACATCCCTTCATCTTCAAGACAATGCTATGACATCAAATTCTCCTCATACTTAGAATGGCTTTGACTTCCATATCTTCCAGTTAGCCAGTATCTTCTGGCTAATCTTCCCGTTAGCTACAAACACAACAACCAAAATAAGCCCACAACTCTACTCTGAACGAACAGACTAAATTAGGCCTACTCAGTTTTCTTTTTGAGAATTTACTAATTAAAGTCAATGGACTAGTAACCTTTTTTTTTACCTTTTCAATAATCTCTTTGCCATACAACTTAGTATAATAATGGGCTGAATATCTGACCTTATTCACAGTCCCAAGGGTTAGGCTTAGAAGCGTTAAGATAGCCATTTTAGAATTTTCCTTCCCACAGACAGAAAACACCTGGGAAGGAGGATGTGTTGTTGTTGTTGTTTTTTGCTTTTTTGTTGTTTTGTTGTTGTTGTTGTTGTTGTTTTATTACTACACGACAATATCATCACAAACTTAGATTAAGACATTGATTTATTATGTCCCAGTGTCTAAGGGTCAGGAGTCCAACATGGCTTACATAGGTCTTTTGCAAGGCTGAAATCAATATGTCCACCATGGTTGTATTATAAACCTGGAAACTTTACTAAAGAAGAATCTGCTATAAGTTCATGTCGTTGATAGAATTCAATGTCTTATGGTTATAGCAATAAGCAATAATGTCCTATTTTCTCACTGTCTCTTGGCTGGAAACCACTCTCAGTTCCCAGATCCTAACCTCAATGTTTCGTTTCCTATGTCACCGACATACCTGTTTCCTTCATCAAACCAGCAAGAGAGAGTCTTTTCCCATAAAAGGCATTACAATCTTATATAATGTAATCTTGTACATGTAATCTCTACATTCCATCATTTTTCCTCATTGTATTGATTCAAAGCAAGTCACAGGTCAATCTTCAAGAAAGTATGGTGACACTAAGGAGAGATACTAGGAGGGAGAGAACATGGGGAGGAAGGTGCCACCTTAAGAATGTTTCTGTAATAGAGGAATATTGAAAAGTCAAAGTCAAAGTGGAGAAGAGCATGTGTGTACATATATGGAATCTGTGTGTGTGTGACAGTGAGCGGTAAGTACATGTTGGTGTATGTGAGGTGGGGCATAAGACTAATGACATTTGAACCACATTGAGATATATATATCTCAATGTGGTTCAAATGTCATTATATATATATATATATATATATATATATATATATATATATATTAGTCATTAAACCGGAGGTCTTTCATTCTGTTTTGTTTCTAACATTAGAGTTGGAGTTTGGTTTCTGTCCCTAGCAATTTTTACCAGTCGGGAATCAGACCCATATAAATAAAGTGTTTCAAATAATAACCAAACATTAAATGGCAGCTACATCATTATTATTCTCAGAAACAGAATATGAATCATGAAAGTACTAGTTAGTTAAATTGCCATAAAAGATTAAGAATAGAAGGTCATTTCCTTATCAAATTCACTGTCTTTATGTCCTTTCTATTCAAAAAGTCATTTTAGAAATGTTAATTTCGCCATAAGAAAGAATTTATATCTTTGAGTCAATAAAATTTTTAAATAGCTTTTTCTATATACAACATTATGCTTGAAACTGAAGATAACTCTGAATATTATTATAAATAAAAGAAGGAAACAGATGTAAAAACTTCAAATCACAACATTATATGTGGTACCTCAGAGAGCAGAAGGGATGATCAAGGTAGGTTTTTTCAAAGCATATTATACTTAGGTTGGATGTGGGCAGGGAGAGGAATGAAGAATGAATCAAAATGAAGAGATTTTGATTATGAGTGGTGCAAATTTTTAAAGGGTTTTCAGGATAATCTATTCTGAAATAGTTGGGAGATACATAGGATTACTTTCAAAAAGGAATCCAAAATTAGTTTCTGAATTGGAAACATCAGACTAGTGACAGTATAAAATGATTAGCCTTGGATGAAAAGACATAAGGAGACCAGTTAAAAGGTTACTGCATTGTACCAAAATAAACAATGACAGTGTGGATTAGGCAATTTCAGGAATGATAAGGATGGGGAAACGTCTTCTGGAACATTTAGAGGGAAGTATTGATAGAATGTGATAGGAAACTTTAAAAGTGAATGAATCAAGGACTCCCTGTTGATTTGGAACAGGAATTAAGCAGATTGTGCTGAAAGTAGATTTGCACAGCGATAAAGAGGTGAATTTTGGTGAGGATTGGAGAACAAGGCGAACAGTTCAGGTTTGGATACCTTCCTGTGTTTGATATTGAGAAATCATCAACATGCAGAAGATAGCTGAAGCCAAATGAGTGAATATTTTTTCCTCAGGAAGACTTGATATCAATGATCACGTTTAGAATTCCAGGGAAAGCCACTGGGAACTAATTATCAAACTGTGAAGAAGAGAACAAGGAAATATCCGAGTAGAGGAGGCCAAGAGAGTTTCAAGAAGGAAACGGTTTTCCACATGTCAAATACGGATATCAGAGGGAAAAAAAAAATTAAACACTGCAAAATACACTAATAACCTACTGAATTTTATATGTAAGAGTCACTATGTTTTTCTTAAAAGACCAGAAAACTTTTGAAGATGGAAGCCACTTTAAAAGTAAATGTGAATGGTACACAATGTAATCTGAGATTAGGTAAGTAGGACAGTAATGATATTTAATGTTTTGAATAATTAGGTGCGGACAGAAGAAGGGAAAACATATTCGTAGGTGTATGATCCTAAGAAATCAACAGGTTAAAGTAAATGAGACTGAGGAGGAAGAGTTTTTTTTAATTACTTTTTCAATGTTTATTTTTGAGAGCGAGAGAGAGAAATACAGAGCAGGAAAAGGGGAGGAGCAGAGAGAGAGAGAGGGAGACACAGAATCTGAGGCAGGCTCCAGGCTCTGAGCTGTCAGCACAGCTTGACTTGGGAGGAGGAAGTTTTGTGATAGCATTGTGCTTAAATGTTTTCAAAAATCTTTCCAAAGGGTGGTCTGCAGATTAGCAGCATTGACCTCACCTGAAAAATCCCAGGGCTTTTGCATTTATCAGCATTTCTAGACTGCATTATTCTAAACTTCCTTGGTGTACACATGCCTGAGCACTTTGAGAAAGAATTTTCTGTCAATGGTTTGTGATCATTTATATTAATACTCAAATAACCAGTTTATGATTGAAAGTGATTCAGTGTCAATGTATTATATTGGAGGTAACTTATTGCTAAGAAAATCATCTTACAGAGAGAATCCCACTGAATTTAACAGATATGAGACAAACTTCAGTTTTGCCTTAGAGCAAACACGGTTTTTAGCTATCTTAGTTCTTACATCTTAAAAGTGAAGTCATTGTTCAATGGCAGAAACCAAAGACCTAGGAGGGAAAATGTAGTTAAAAGGTGCCATTAGAGTGTGCATTAAGAAAGTGATAAATATGGGGCGCCTGGGTGGCTCAGTCGGTTAAGCGGCCGACTCCGGCTCAGGTCATGATCTCACGGTTCGTGGGTTCGAGCCCCGCGTCGGGCTCTGTGCTGACAGCTCAGAGCCTGGAGCCTGTTTCAGATTCTGTGTCTCCTTCTCTCTGTGACCCTCCCCCGTTCATGCTCTGTCTCTCTCTGTCTCAAAAATAAATAAACATTAAAAAAAAAATTAAAAAAAAAAAGAAAGTGATAAATACAAACCCTACTGTAAGTAACAAGCAGTTGGGGCAGAAGTTCTGGTTCCTTTGTGAGTAGAAATATTACACATGCAAGTATTCCCAAAAGAGTAAGACCCCGGGCGCCTGGGTGGCTCAGTCAGTTAAGCATCCCGTGTTGGCTCAGGTCATGATCTCACGGTTCCTGGGTTCAAGCCCCACATCCGTCAGAGCCTAAAGCCTGTTTCAGATTCTGTGTGTCCCTCTGTCCCTGCCCCTCTCCTGCTTTGCTCTCTCACTCTCTCTATCAAAAATAAATAAACATTAAAAATTAAAAAAAAAAAAGAGTAAGATCCCAAGATCCCAAACTACATTATATAAAATGAGCAATTACCACTATGGAACTATATGAGACTTTCCTATAAGCTCAGGAAGAATGCCATATCATTACACTCTCCTCTTGATTCTTTAATAATGCAATGTAAATTTCATTTGCAGTTACAATAAACAGACGATGTAGAATGCCATCTGAAGTAAAAAAATTACCTTGTTTCTATATGCATGAAAAATACTAATACTTAAGATAATATTGAGTCAAACAGGTAAATGTAAAATGGAATAGTTAATTGTTAATACCTATATAAGAAAAATCACCTTAGAAATTTTGTACAACATATTTCTAATATAAAAATTTAAGCATACATTATAAATTATGATGATCACTAAGTATTATATGTAAGTGATGAATCACTGGGTTCTACTCCTGAAACCAGTACAACATTGTATGTTAACTAACTTGAATTTAAGGGCTTTCTGGGTGGCTCAGTGGGTTAAGTGTCTGACTCCCACTCAGGTCATGATCTCATGGTTTGCTAGTTCAAGTCCCGCATCTGCCTCTGTGCTGACAGCTCAGAGCCTGGAGCCTGCTCAGAGTTCTGTGTCTCCCTCACTCTCTGCCCCTCCCCCACTCGTGCTCCGTTTCTCTCTGTCTCTCAAAAATAAATAAATGTTAACAAATTTAAATAAATTAATTAAAAAGAACAGATTATATAAAGAAAAAATGTGAAAGGTTTGTAGCATTCCCTGAACTGTTTCCGGGAAATAATAGTAGCAGTCAATGGCATATTTCAAAAGAAATCTCAAGTATTCTCATATTTACTGACCATGTGCTTTGAAACAGCCAACATACTACTCAACTAGGACACATCAGTAAATGCGAAAGGGAAACTTTACCTGCACAGAGCTTTACATTCAGGAGACACGTTAAACTGGTGAACTGTTTTTCAGTTTAAAGAAGGGGATTACACAGAGCAAATTCCTTTCAATTTAGAAGTAACTGTTATAGGGGCGCCTGGGTGGCTCAGTCGGTTAAGTGGCCAACTTCAGCTCAGGTCACGATCTCGCGGTCCGTGAGTTCGAGCCCCGCGTCGGGCTCTGGGCTGATGGCTCAGAGCCTGGAGCCTGCTTCCGATTCTGTGTCTCCCTTTCTCTCTGCCCCTCCCCCGTTCATGCTCTGTCTCTCTCTGTCTCAAAAATAAATAAAATGTTAAAAAAAAATTAAAAAAAAAAAGAAGTAACTGTTATAACCCGTTATTAGAAAAAAAATGAATTAAAAAGGATATGTATTAGGTAAAATAATGACCTAGTATTTTGTTTAGCAAATTAACCTATTTAATATATATATTAGGGAGGGTATTTGAAAACTATTTACTACTAATAAAATTCATGCCTGAAATCATCTTGGAACAATGCTCTCAGATTTAATGAGCATTTAATCGAAATGAAGATTTTGATTTGATGGATCTGTAGTGAGGATCGAGATCATGAATTTCCACCGAGTTTTCAGGTTCTATCAATGCTGCTGGGTCACCTCTTAAATGAATGACAAGGCTACATTATAGACCTACCGAATGAATCACTATTAATAAGTTTCCTTCACGAAGTTACTTTTCCCTAAAACGTAAATGTTCTTACAAGATTCCTTCAAAACATTGCTGGATGTCTCTGCCCAGTGTAAGTATCTGTGGTGAGGGCTTTTGCAGTTGGCTTTCAAGGAGCTCATTTGCCCAGATCTCTTACTGAAGGAGGAGGGATGTTCTTTGTAGTTTCCTCACCAGGAAGCTGCACTATCACTGCCCGAGGAGGTTACTGTGTCAGCAGGTGCGTGCAATTCCCACACTGGAAGGAAAAGCAAGGTCAAGAAAACTAAATCCAAATTTCTTATCTTTTACAGAAGCACCTGACTCAGTTAAAGGGACAAAAGAAATATCAAACACCCTGACATTTTATTTATGTTGAGAATACTTTGTCTCGAAAAGAACCACATGTCTATAGAAAAGATCAAGAGCAGCTGAAATCTTCACCGCAAAGCACGCTGAAATAGTTATTGTGTTGATGAAATATCCCTCATCAGAACAGATTGACAGTTCTGTAAATAAGCTGTATGCTTAAAGATAAAGGGAGTACTTTTACGTAAGGCAGCCCACACTGCTGGACTGCTTGACAGGAATGCATAATATATATGTTAAAAAGTTGGCATTCTGTACTAAAAATACGCTTTGTGGAGTACTCTTAAATCTCATTAAAAATATAAATTTGAACTGTAAGGATGGTGGACCAGAGTAAGAACATCAAGTTTGATCTGTGCACTTCTGTTTAAAATCATGATATATAGCGGCCCCTGGGTGGCTGAGCTGGTTAAGCGTCAGACTTTGACTCAGGTCATGATCTCAAGGTCCGTGAGTTCAAGCCCCGTGTTAAGCTCTGTGCTGACAGCTCGGAGCCCGGAACCTGTTTCAGATTCTGTGTCTCCCTCTCCCTCTGCCCCTCCCCTGCTCATGCTCTGTCTCTCTCTCTCTCTCTCAAAATAAATAAACATTAAAAAAAATTTTAAATCGTGATATATCACGAAAGGCACATAATTTCTGTGTCTGTTTGATCTTTTAAAAATACAGAGATAAATATTATGTGATTTCCTCTCTTTGAGACTATGAAGTTTAAATTAAAAGGAAAAGTGTTTTATAAATTATAAATATGTAAATGAAAAGCATTATTACTATTATTGTAATATTTGAAACTGGGGAAAATAAAATAAAACCTAACCTCAACAGTAGCTAATTGCAAAATCCTCTATCAAGATGGATTCTAAATATTACTGATTTACTCTGTGGAGAATTTTTTTTTAATGTGCATATGTTGCCTTCTTGGAATGATGTATTTCATAGTAAAACCTAAATATTGTGAATTTAAGGTTTTCCCTTTAAATTCATTAATTTTATTGCCATAGTTTGGTATTTTAATGTTTTTTTTTCAATAAACTAATATTTTCCATTCCTTCAGACAGCACTGAAATGGGATCTAACTTTGTCATAAAAATATGTCCCTTTAGCATCTCTTCAAACAGAAGTTTTATAACTGAAAATAATTATAATGGGAAATTTAATTTTGCTGAGTAGGATTGACATAGAATATTTACTACCTTAGTATTATGTAATGGACTTTTCATTGTGGATTCAGGAGGAGAAAAAATTTTAATGAATGTGGCTACTGATTTCATAGATATTTACACAATCTGAAAAAAATAATCCTCCCCTAAAACGATGAGGGCTGGACAAAATACAAGAACCAGTTTTTGAAGCTTACAAAAAAATCAAGGAAGATCTCAGGAGACAAAAGGATAGAAATACCCAGAAAAGAGTTGGCAGATATAGACTAAAATGGGAACTCTCCTGAAGAAGTTGGCCAATATCTTAGCTGTGGCCTGGAGGAAGGGACACAAAGCCCTAGGACTTCAGAAGTCCTCGTGACAGTATCATAAAGTGAGAAGTCAGAACAACAGAACTTCAGAATTCATAGGCTCCAAAAGGATACACACTCAATGAAAGGGTAAATTTTAAAAATCGATCCACTACTAAGAAGATAAAATAAGATCTTTATTATATTAGTCTTGAGGAAAAGTTAAGATGGCGGGGTAGTTGGAGAAGCCTGGGCTTGCCTCATCCCTCAAACACAGCTACATAAATATCAACTCATTCTGGACACCCAAGAAGTCAGTCTGAGGACTGAGAAGAACAAATTGCACAACCGGAGGGAGAGAAAAGTCCACATCATGGAAGGTAGGAGGTGCAGAGAGGTGATCTGGAAGAGAAAAGAATCACGAGTGCTGTGGAGGGGAGGGAGCCTTATTCGGGGAGAGAGACAGAGAGACAGAGGAATGCACAGGGGATTGCACAAGGAAAATACTTTCCCAAAGCCACTGACTGGAAAAACAAAAGGGGCTGATTATCATGAGTTTTTGCAGATTGAAAGAGGATGGAGAAACATTTATGATGCAAATGGATGTCAGAAGAGAGCTGCAGTAGCAAAACTTCTATCAGATAAAATAGACATTAAAACAAAGACTGTAACAAGAGACAAGAATTACCCTATATGATAATAATAAAGGGGACAATCCAAAAAGAAGACGTAACAATTCTAAATATTTATGCACCCAATATAGAATCACCAAATACATAAAACAGTTAATAACACACATAAAGGAACTAATTGATAATAATACAATAATAATAGGGGACTAATACCTCATTTACATGAATGAACAGATCTTCTAAACAGAAAATTAACAAGGAAACAATGGCTTTGAATGACACACTGGGTTAGATGGACTTAACAGATATATTCAGAACATTTTATCCTACAGCAGAAGAATACACATTCTTTTCAAGGGCACACTGAACATTCTCCAGAATAGATTACATACTGCATAAAAAAACAGGTCTCAAAAAATTCAAGAAGATCAAAATCATACCATGAATATTTTCTGACCACACTGCTGTGAAACTAGAAATCAATCACAAGAAAAAACATGGAAAGACCACAGTACATAGTGGTTAAATAACATGCTACTAAACAATGAATGGGTCAGGACACCTGCGTGGCTCAGTCGGTTGAGCGTCCGACTTCGGCTCAGGTCATGATCTCACAGTTTGTGGGTTCGAGCCTAACACTGGGTTCTGTGCTGACAGCTCAGATCCTGGAGCCTGCTTCAGATTCTCTCCCTCTCTCTCTGCCCCTCCCCCACTCGCACTCTGTCTCTCTCTCAAAAATAAGTAACATAAAAAAAAAAAAAAAAACAACGAATGGGTCAACCAGGAAATCAAAGAAGAAACAAAAAATACGTGGAAACAAATGCAAATGAAAACACAATGGTTCAAAAGCTTTGGGACACAGCAAAAGCAGTCCAAAGAGGTAAGTTATACAGGACTAACTCAAGAAGAAAGAAAAATCTCAAACAACTTAAACTTACACCTAAGGGAGCTAGCAAAAGAACAACAAACAAAACCTAAAACCAGCAGAAGGAAGGAAATGGACAAGATTAGAGCAGAAGTAAATTATATTGAAACTAAAAAAACAATACAATAGACGAATGAAACCAAGAAACCTTTAGCCAGACTTAGCAAGAAAAAAAGAGAAAGGACCCAAATCTATGTAATCACAAGTGAGAGAAGAGAAATAACGCCATCACTACAGAAATACAATTATAAGTAAATATTATGAAAAACTATACGCCAAAAAATTGGACAGCCTAGAAGAAATGGATAAATTCCTAGAAACTTACGACCTGCCAAAACTAAAACAGAAAGAAATAGAAAATTTGAATAGACTGATTACAAGCAAAAAAAAAAAAAAATGAAATAGTAATAAAAAAATTCCCAAAAGACAAAAGTCCAGAATCAGATAGCTTCACAGTCAAATTCAACCAAACATTTAAAGAAGAGTTAATACCTAGTCTTCTCAAACTATTTCTAAAGATAGAAAAGGAAAGAAAACTTCCACATTCACTCTACAAGGCCAGCATTACCCTGATACCAAAACCAGATAAAGACACCACAACAAAAGAAAACTACATGCCATACCTCTGGTGAACATAGATGCAAAAATCCACAACAAAATACTAGCAAACCAAATCCAACAATACATTAAAAAAATAACTCACCAAGATCAAATAGCATTTATTCCTGGGTTGCAAGGGTGGTTCAATATCTGCAAATGAATCAATGTGATGCATCGCATCAATAAGAGAAAGAAGAACCATATGATCATGTCGATAGACACAGAAAAAGTCTTTTGACAAAGTGCAACATCCATTCATGACAAAAGCCCTCAGTAAAGGAGGTTTAGAGGAAACATACCTCAACATAATAAAGTATGCATGAGAAACCCATCCTCAATGGGGAAAAAACTGAGACCCTTTCCCCTAAGGTCAGGATCGACTTGGATGTCCATTGTGACCACTTTTATTCTAAATAGTATTACTGGAAGTCCTAGCCACAGCAATCAGAGAACAAATAGAAATAAACACATCCAAATTGGTAAGAAAGAAGTAAAACTTTCATTATTTTCTGATGACCTGATACTATATACAGAAAATGCAAAGGTTCCACAACAAAGCTGCTAGAACTAATAAATGAGTTCAGTAAAGTCACAGGATACAAAATCAATCTGCAGAAATCCGTTGCATTTCCATATACCAATAATGAAGCAACAGAAAAGGAAAAAAATCAATCCCATTTACAACTGCACCAAAAACCATAACATACCTAGGAGTAAACCTAACTAAAGAGGTGAAAGGCCTGTACTCTGAAAACTATAAAACACAAATGAAAGATTTTTATCTTGTCAATTTTTATATTTAAAGGATAAACTATAAAACTGTAAACTAATGTCAGGAAAGTGTGATCTAATGAAAGTCAATTACACCTCAGAAAATGTCATTCTAAAAATACAAACATTAGTAATAGCTCTTATGCAGCATGGAGGACTTCACATTACAACTCTAAGTTTATATTTTTTCTATTCATTAAAAAGCTCTTACATGAATGAGATAATTTGTATGCCCCCACTGAATTCAAATCCTATAATTAAAAATTTGGTATATGCTGAGGTCTGTAAAGTGTACATTATGGACATTTAAAAAACAATTTATAGCCAGACAAAGGATTTTAAAAGTGCACTGGTGAAGAAATAAATATTTTTCAAATTATAGTTGTCTTTTAGTATGTGATATTACGTTCATTTCTACTACCACTACTTAAAGGATCCTAGTAACTGATTCACTCAAAACCATGTTGTCACCATGACTGACAAATACATCCTAAGGCTTATCCTGAAAAATGCTCACAGAATATTATAAACCTGTATTCTTAGATTTAATAGGAAATGACTAATGTAAAGCTCTTGTCTTCATTCACAGTTAGCCAGTAACTATATAAAAACTCCACGTGCTGCTCAACCAACGAGCCTTAGAAAAAGCGTCAAGAAAGGCCAAACCAGCTTGACCCTGGGTGCTATTTCTTTTAAATAAGCCACTGAGTTCTCTAAGCCTTATATCATAATCTTTTGCCTTTGTTTCTCTCTTTCTTTCTGCTTCATTATTCTCCATAATTTTGTCTTCTAAATCACTGATTCACTTCTCTGATTCACCCATCCTTGCCATCGTGGCATCCATTCAAGATTGTATCTTGGGTATAGCATTTTTAATTTTGTCCTGACTAGATTTTATTTATTTCTGTATCAAGGGATTCTATGCTGTTTTCAACCCCAACTAGTATTATTACTATTGTGGTTCCAACTTCTAGTTCCGACATCTTGCTTATTATCTGTGTTAAGCTACTGGCTGTCATTTCTTTCTCTTCTTTCCTTTGTGGTGAATTCCTTCATTTTGTCTTTTTGGAGGATGAAAAAAATTAATAAAGTAAAAAATAACAATTAAAAAATTAATAACAAAGCAAAAAAAAATCAAATAAAGGAAGCTAGATCTACTAGGTGGGTTTTGGTCTGCTTGTTGAACAAAGCTTCATAAAATAGAGGAAAAGGGAAGGAAAAGAGAAAAAAAGGTAAAAAAAATTTAAATTAAAAAAAATTATATAATAGAATAAAATGAAATAAAGAAAATTAAATGAATAAAAAAATTTAAAAATTAAAAATAAAGTAAAAAAAATAAAATTTTCTCTTTCTGTATTCAAGAATGAGGAAGAAAAGAAGGGGGGAAATGAAAACAAGAAAACAATTTAATCAAAAACAGAATCAAAGAAAATGAACAAATAAGTGAATAAGCAAACAGAATGAAACCTGAATGAATTTACATCCAGTTTCCCCTAGAACTGAAACTATAAAGCCTTTTACAGTCCATACACTAAGCAGACGGAGTGATTTGTGCTGGTATTCTAGGAAATGTGCTTGGAGGGCACAGTTGGGTGAGACTTGGTATAATGGCTCCATTCTCCTCTAGGTGGCACCGCTTAGCTTACTGGGATGGATCATTATGGTGCATATGGGAGAGGCAGAAATGGCTTCACCCAGTTCCCTAATCTCTGACACAGAATCTTCACCCTCTCACCAACCCACGATCAAGCACCCTTCCTTTGTCTCAGGCCTCCGTCTATCCCCACCTCTACCCTGTCCATGTCCAAGATGGACATACAAGATCCATCTGTCCAAGATCACCATACAAAGCCAGCACCAACTTTCCCTGCACTCTGGCATCTTCGCCCAATACCAGCAAATGTGGCTGCTCTCCGCGGTCCACTTGACCCTGCCTGTGGGGATGCCATATGGTCTCTACCAAATGCATCCCAAGCAGGGGAACCACTTCTTCCCGTGTGGCCCACGGACGCCTCAGACTTTGCTGCCTGATCTTGGGGTTTCACCCTACTTCTTCACCAGAGCACTGCCAGGCAGGGAACTCCAGAACTTCAGACTCTGTGCTCCACTATTTATAGAATCCTGGTGATATTGAAACCCTCTACTTTCTTCCCGTCAATGGTTTTGGGAAACAGATATTTTTGTTCAGTCCCTTGCAAGCGTTTTCACTTTTTCTCTCTTTCTCTAGCTGCTCTTGGGGGAGTGCTTTTCATGCATGATCCCAGTGCACCGCCCTCTCTCCCTTTCCCTTTCTCTGTCCTCTCCCTGCAAAAACAGCTCCCTACCCTCCATTGCTTGTCTCTCCCCCAGTCCACCTTTCCATACTGCATACCTGCCAAGTTCTGTGGCTCAAGTTATGCAGATTGTTGTGCTAATCCTCAGATCAGTTTCCTAAGTGTTCAAAATGGTTTGGTGTTGATCTAGCTGGGTTTTGGGGATGAGACAAGTTCAAGGTCTCCATGCTGTTCCATCAACTTTGCAGCTCTGTTCAGGATGTTTTTAGTCCATCTAAATCTAGGACCTTCACTTAGATCTTTGTTCCAATAAATGCACAATAAATATGTACTAACTCTTGTCATCTCTCAATGTGTACTTAACTAATAAATGAATGCATCATTTTTGCTAAGTAGTAGCTTAAATGGATTTGAATTTTTGCTAAGTAGTAGCTTAAAAAGGGACACTTTAAAACACCACGAATAACTCTTTCAGAGTTGGAGAGTACTAACATATATGAACACACAAAATTACACTTTTGCAATTTTAAGTTAATTAAAACATCTATTTCATTTTAAATGTTTTTTATAGATGTTTTAACATGCCAAAAAATATTCAAAATGCTATAATTTTCAGTTATCATGACCTCAAGGCTCTGAATTTGTATTCTCAAATCTAGTCATAAAGCATTTTATTTATACTATATTTTACAAAATATGTTTTATTTAGAGTTATCCATGTGAAGTTATTTGATTTTGCTGTAGTTTAAAAAATTATGCTGTAATTAAATTTATATGTTTATACCTTTACCACATGCCTTAGGATTCATTGCATCTGCTAAACACAGTTATATTATATTATCTTGCATCTGCTAAACACAGTTATATTAAACACACTGAATAACAATGACGGCAAAATATTCAAAAAAGTAAATTCCTTCGTACAAATTAGAAATGGCAAAGTTTGATAAGTTTACTTTAGACCAATGCATCTTCATAGTCTCTCTAGAATTTTATAAAACTAACACCTGGAGAATAATCTTAGAAGAAGATCAGAGTCCCCTTAAATAAGATACTCCTTACCACTTAGACACATGGTTTATAAGAGAATTCCAACCTCCGATTGTAGCAATTTTCAAGTTATTTATATAACATTCTCATCTTTCAGAGAACACAGTCCCCAAAAATAATTGAATTGCATCAAATAAGATAATCCATGTTAAAAAATGTAAAAGTAGATTCATCAATAAAAATATTGTTGCTATTAATTTTATTATTATGCTTTTCCCTTTTTTATCTTTACAGAGTAGGCATAGTCATATATAATATAAATTATGTACATTTACTCTTCAGTCTTTGAAGCCATGATTGTTCAAATCATGTTTTTCAAAAAAGAAATTCATTTTTCCAACAGTGCAACACCATGACAGTAATAGAACATCCATTCACTGAAATCTGGAATAAAAGCAATAGGTGCCATTAACTTTTATATCATTTCTTATTTTTTGCTTTCTTTAAGATAGCCAAATAAAATGAGATGATCCTCAGATTTAGGGGTAATATTACCTTTACTATTTTTTGTTTGTTTAAAATGTTACAAATGGTCTAAAGTTAAAAGTATTTATAGAATTAAAAAAACAATGTAGGAGTTTGATATGGTTCAAGTTAACTGAGATAATAAAGGAATATTATGGGCAACATTGTGATAAGAAATTTTATAGCTTAGATGAAATGGTCTAATTTTTTGAAGAACACAAACTTCCAAAACTCACACAAGGGGAAATAGATCACTTGAATAGTCTTTTCTGTTAAGGATTTTTAATCAATAGTTAATAATCTTCCAAAAATAAATCACTGGGTACTAAAGAGTTTACTGGTAAATTCTACCAAACATCTATGAAAGAAATGAGAGTTTATATTCTCCACAAATCTTTTCATAAAACAGAAGCAGAAGGAGCACTTCCTAATACATTTGATGAGATTGGAATTACCATCATACCAAAATCAGATAAAAAACATTAATGGCAAGGGAAATTATATATCATCATCTCTCACTATCATAGAGGCAATAATGTTCAACAAAATATTATCAAGTCAAAGCTAACAGTGTATTAAAAGAATTATACACCATGTGGGAAATATTCTAGTAGGCAAAGCTGGTTCAGCATTCATTCCAAAATCTATCAAGGTAACCCATCATATTAATAGGCTAAAGAAGAAAACTCATGTGTTTGTATTAATTGATATTAAAAAAAAGTATTTGACAAACATAACACCCAGTTATGGTGAAAACTACTCAAACTAGAAATAAAAGGGGACTTTGTCAACATGGCAAAGAACATCTACAATCAATCTGTAGCTAACATCAAACTGAATGGTGAGGAAACAAGCAATTCCTTTGTAAGACCGGAAGCAAGGCAGTGATGCTCTCTCACCACTCCTATTCAATATCCCATTGGCAGTTCTAGCTAGTTTAACAAGAAAAGAAAAGGAAATAAAATAGGATAAATAAAATAAGGAAATAAAATAAAATAAAAATAACATATTAGGAAGATAAAAACAAACTGTCTTTGTTTACAGATCATATTATTATCTGTATAGAAAACCCCAAAGATTTAACCAAAAAAACTTCTGGAACTAACTAGTGTCACAAGATACATAGTGTGCACAAACAGGTACAATATCATACGGTACATAGGGTTGATTTGTCTCCCTGAAATGTTATTTTGAAATCCTCAGATACCTCTGAATGTGACCTGTCTGGAAAGAGGGTCTTTGCAGATATAATTCAACTGAAAATGAGTTAGGGTGGACTCCTAATTTAGTATGACTGGTGTCACCAGAAGAGGAAATTTGGACAGAGGCAATCAAGAAGACATCATCTGACAACAAAGGCCAAGATAGGAGCAAGGCAGCTATAAGCCAAGAAGCATCACGGCTGGAAAGCTAAGACCTGAAGTTAGGAAGAAGCAAGGAAGTTCTACACAGAATCTCAGAGAGAGCATGGCTCTCCCGATACCTGGAATCTGGGCTTGTGGCATTCATAACTGTGAGAGAATAAATTTCTGTTATTTTAAACCACCCACCTAGTTTATAGTACTCTTTTTGGCAGATTTAGGAAGCCAATACGCATGGCTTAGATTAAAAAGTCAACCATTTTTTTTCTCTATAAAAGCAGCGAATAATCGGAATTTGAAGTTGAAAGTCAAAACCATTCACAATAATATCAAGATGAAATACTCAGGTATAAATCAAACAAAGTATGTGCAGGATCTGTATGCAAAAAACTACCAAGCTCTCATGAAAGAAATGAAAGAGAATCTAAACAATAGATCAATATCTGATATTTATGGGTAAGACTAAATATTGCTATGATGCCACGTATCCCCAGCCGAAATCTCTAGGTTCAGTGCTACCCCAACCCAAATCCCATTGAGCTGTTTTACAGATATTGACAAACTGGTTCCAAAATGTATGTGGAAAGGAGCAAGGCTTAGAAGAACCAACACGATCCTATAGAAAAGAGTCAGGGAGATACATTACTTGATTCAAGATTTACTACAAAGGTACGATAATTAAGACGGCATGGTATTAGCAAAAGAATATACACATAGATTAACTGACCAGAATAGAGCCCCAAACAGGCTCACCCTAATATAGTCAACTGATCTTTGTCAAAGGAGCAAAGGTCGTCAAATGTAAACAGGACTCTTTTCTATAAATGATACTGAACATTTGGATGTCCCTATATAACAACAAAAACGCTAAACAATTCAAAAACATCTAAACATATACCTTACACATTTCAAATAAATTAACTAAAAACAGATCAGAGATCTAAATGTAAAACACAAACCTGAAAAATTCCTAGAAGAAATCATAAACGAAAATATAGCTTGTTTTTGGCAATCTTGTATTTGGCAATTAATTTTTAGGCACAATACCAAAAAAAAAAAATGATCCAAGAAAGAAAAATTAGGTAAGTTGGACTTTCTTAAAGTTAAAGCTTCTGCTCTATGAAAGACACTGTGATGATAATAAAATGACAAGCCATGACTCAAATTAAATACTTGCAAAAAACATACAAGTCCTTCTCAGGAAGGAGAAATATACAAAAGCCCCTTATAATCCAACAATAAGGAAAAAAACCTAATTTAAAAATGAGCAAAAGTGAGAGAGGCTGTGAATATAAGAGGACATGGGATATATGAGAACTGTCTGTACTTTCTACTCAATTTTGCCAAAATTGTCTCAGAAATAGTCTATTTAAAAAATGATAAACAACAACGACCAAAAATTGGCCAAATGAACTGACCAAACACCTCACCAAAGAAAATACCATTGGCAAAAAAAGCATATGATATGATTCTCAACATCAAAACAACAATGTCATAGTATTATGCACCTTTTAGGAAAGCTAAAATTAAACGAAAATAATACCAATTGCCATTGAGGACAGAAGCAGCAGTAACCCCCCTTCATTCCTGATGGGAATGCACATTAGAACACCAACTTTAGAAAACAGGTTGTTAGTTTCTTTCATACCTATACATGGTCTTACCATATCATATACTCTTGCTATGTATCAAACCAAATGTTTTGAAAACTATGTCCACACAAAAACTTGCCTTTGAAGATGTATACATCTGTATACATAATCATCAAAACTTTTAGAAGCAAGCAAGATTTCTTTCAATAGGTAACTGCATTTACACACTGTATTTACTCAGGCAATGGAATACTATTCAGAGAGAAAAAGAAATGAACTATCGGGCATAAAATTCTGTGAGTGCATCTTACATATATGTTACAAAGTGAAGAAAGACAATCTGAAAAGGAATATGTGTGTGATTCCAATTATAGCACATTCCGGAAAGAGCAAAACTACAGAGACACTAAAAGACAAGTGGCTACAAGTGAGGGGGCAGGGAGACAGGGTTGAATATGTGAAATATAGGATGTATTTTATGTGATTCTATTCTGCATGACAGTGTAGTTATGGATATGTGACACTATGCATTTGTCAAAGCATACAAATTTAGAGCACAAGAAAAGAGCAAATCTTAATGCATGCAAATTTAAAACATTCATAACAAGGTGAGGATTTGAGACACTTCTGTACGCTTTAAGCTTATATAGTATTACATGTCAATTATCACTCAATAAAACCTGAAAAAAATAACTTTAACCAAAAACATTCTTTACAAGGTTGGGGAAACCACAAGATCGAGGGCAAACTGTTATAAAATAACTTAACATATTGCAAATGTGTAAAAAAACAACCTCACTGAAGGAGGCAAGAGAATTAAGTTCCTTGACCCAAGCAACTTTGGAAATAAATGGAGTCGTACAGCTAAAGGGCAAGAAATTGTACGTAAGGACTTCTCTCTAGTTGTTAAAGTTGTGTTCCATGGAACATGGGGAGACATACATGTACACATATTGGAATGAAACCATTCAGTGACTGGTTTGCAGGTGGTAGGATCCACGTTTCTCCTATTGGAAGGGGACTTTACAGACAAGCAAGAGGAGGAGGCTAAATGATTCATGTGGTAATGGGTTAGAACTAGATATATCACTATGAACCGGTGTTTAGTTTAATGTAGATACCCATGGTTAACACATCAATATTTATGGTAATGGGTTAGAATTACATATATCACTATGAGCCGGTATTTAGTTTAACGTAGATACCAATGGTTAACACATCAAGATTTGTATATCCCTTGGTTAGTATACATGCATATATTTTCTTGCTTTGTCAGCTGAGAGAAACTAAAAGCAAGATTCCCTAGTAGCTACAAATATACCTAGCACCCAGGTCTTTGTTTCTAATAGCAATAAAAAGAAACCAGGGATCCTTGGAGAAATGGGTAGAATATATAAGATGAGCCTGAAGTGTCTTTTAGTGCCAGAAGGGAAGAAAATGTCATACACACACACACACACACACACACACACACACACACACACACACAAACATATGCATACATGTTTTGTCTTGATGTCCAAATCTGGAAAAAACCTCAGGCAATTACTAAATAAAATAATATTGGATCATAACCCAAATAACATACATATCCATGATTTCATGCTGGTACCAACTAATGATTCAATAAATAGGTACATTGGAAGAAAGAGAAAATCTCCCATGCAGAAAATGTCCAAAACCTTTTTATAGATACTTTGTTCTCAAAGAGGTGAAGGATAGATCCCCATTCCTGAAGTGTGGGTTGTGTGTGGTGACTTCTTTCCAAAGAGTAGAAGTATGAAAAGCTGAAAAAAGTGTAACTTTACAGGGACTAAACCTCACAAACCCTACCTGAGGCAGGCGATTCAAGTCAACATCACCAATGATGTCATGTGGAAACGATGTGTCTTTGGCAAGATGTGAATAAAGTGGCCACTCCCCACCTTTCTAGCATTTCTTTCAAATATCCCTACCTCCAACCTAATCACAAGAAGAACAGACGCTAATGGGAGGATGGTCTACTGATTATCTGACCCATACTCTTCACAAATACCACGGTCATCAGAAACAATACATGTCTGAGAATCTGCCATAGACAACAGGGGCCTAAAGAAACCTAACAACTCAAGGCAATGTGTGGATGAAATTCTGGAACAGAAAAGTACGTTAAGTAAAAACTAAAGAAATCTGGGGGCTCCTGCGTGGCTCAGTTGGTTAAGCATCTGACTGTTGGTTTCATCTCACGTTATGATCTCACCGTTGGTGGGTTCAAGCCCCACACCAGGTTTTGTCCGGCTCTGTGCCTTCTGCACCATATCAGTGCCGCAGAGTCTGCTGGGGATTCTCTCTCTCTCTGTCTCTCTGGCGCTCCCCCACTCACACTCTCTCTCACTCTATCTAAAAATAAATAAATAAAACATTTAAAAAAGAACTTTAGATTTCTGCTGAAGTCCAGAGTCGGACACTTCACTGATTGAACCACCCAGGCGCCCCCAAAATGCTGAGTTTTCGAATTAGAATGTTTTTGAAACATGCACTCTGAAGACAGATGCTTTCAGTGTGCATGCACACACGTGTGTGTGTGTGTAAATGTGTGTGTGTGTGTGTGTGTGTGTGTGTGTGTGTGTGTGTGTGTGTTTAGGATATTTGTCTCAGGCTATTTTGGAAAGATGGAATCAATCATTTGGTTATTAAAAATACCGTTTGATTTTTCCAAATGAAAAGTGACAAGGTCATTCAGGCTTGTGCTGATGGACAGCATCCACTATAAACTGTACTGAAATACGTTTATGAAAAGCTCTTTTTAAAGGAAGCCACAAATTAAAGCTGTTATATGACCTAAGTAATTAGTAATGTTTCAAATATTTTCAGAATGTGAATTTTATATTGAATATATCTTTTGTATCTTATTTCTGATAATCAAAATTTAGATGATTAAATAATTTCATTTAGAATAAAATATAAAAAGGTGATTTAAAATTAATAAGACATATATAGTACGTCAACTAACTGGAAGTAAAATAAAAACCTAAAAATATTTTTTCATGTTAATATCTCTTTTATTTGCAACAATTCACAAAATATATTTATTGATAAAATTTGACATTATATAAGAAATGTATTAGTGCATATGTAAGGTTAGAGTCTTTCTATTGGCTTAATGATAGTAAAAATGACTTTCCCGACTTCATATTCTTAAATTCTGGGTGAATGAGGACAATGTTGGAGCCTAAGAGTGAATCATTTTTATGTTTCAAAGTTTAGATTATTCCTTTGATTTATTAAATTTTGATAAATTAGTATGTTCAGCTCTTCAATTGTATTTAAGCAATAGTATAATTCAACTCATGGATTTATCAGTGAACTCTTCAGAAGTTGACTGCTAATATTTGCTACCTACTGCAGAGAGGCATTAACAAACAGACAAACAAATATGCTAACTAAAACAAAACAAAACAAAACAAACAAACAAACAAACAAAAAACAGTGAATTCAGCTCTGAGCACCACAGATGTTATAGCAGAGATTGAGAAACCTTGCAACTTAAAATATGTAGATTTCTAAGAAATGAGTCAGCAGGGGATTTCAGAATTTTTACAAGCTATTTTTTTATGGATGTTCTTACCCTTAAACATAAATATTGGGAATAAAGCTATTTCAATTCATATTTCTTAATATGAATACTCATATTTAGACAGTTATATATTAACACCATCAAACGAGTTATTAAACATTGAAGTGATCAAGATTCAGACTCACACATTATTGCTTTGTCCCTTGACTGTATCTAACGTGCCATTTCTGAAACAGCTTATGGATCTGACATAAGAGTGAACTGTACATACAAATTAGAATTTTTCTTTCTTTAATAGTGAGTAATTTAATTCAACTCTTTAAATTACGGTATGGCTATTATTTGCTGTTTTATTTTTTAACTATTTAAATTTCCTATTGTGACACAATTGCCTTGCCAATTTTTTGAATACCAAATAATTTTAGAAAAGATTACCCAGATGATTTTATTGTCTACTTTTCCCAGAGATTATAGACAACTTTGTGCATATGTTTCCTAATGAAAGTGCTTCCTAATTTAAACTTTTCCACTTGGCGATTTTCAGATACCATAGCCTCCTATCTCACATGTGCCTGTTCTACCCACATGATATAATGGATTTAACCCTTTTCCAGCCACGTAGATATAAAGGCAGAGACCAGTGAATGTTCAGCACGGGGACACTTGGAGAAAGGCATTGCTTAGGCTCTTGTAGAACACAGAGAATTTTGAACTTCCTCTCCTTCACATCTTAAAATCGACGTGACATCTGTTCTATGCTATGTTATTCCACTGTCTGCTTTTATATAAAAACTTGGTTACGTATCTCCAATTTCCTGCCCACAGTGACTCTTAACAAGGGCAACAGTTGAATTTTGTGACATCTAACACCTATCACTAGGATTTGTGCACCCCTGAAGTTATATAAAGCCCATTTTTAGGAGCCAAATCCAGAGGATACAGATTATTAGCTTCTGATCAACAATCATAAGTAAAGATATTAAACTCTGCTGGGAAACACAAAGCCAACTGTGGACACAGGATTCTAAGCCACTTACAAAATTCCTATCCCTTGATGTATACACCGGAGGTAATCCTTTCCCCTTAGGTGTGAGCAAAATCTCTGAGTAAGGTGGGCTATCACTCCTCTGGTTTAGTTACGCTGTATGGTAAACGGATTTTGCAGAGGTAATTAAAGCCCACAACCAAAGGGGAGATTACCCTTGGTGGGCCTGACCTTATCAGGCAAATAAAATAGGATCTAAGGGTGAGACCGGAAGCAACAGACACTGTCTCCCTAACTTTCCCCATTTGTGTTTCTCACCGTCAACTCACTTGTTTGTTTTTTGGGAATACATTTTGCCAACGACCACATGAGTTAAGAAGAGCACCTCAAACCTGCCGTGAGACCACAGTTCCTGCTACTGAGTGGGGAAAGGCTTCACGTTAGACAGAGGGAGATAAGAGTCCCTCAGGGAGCCAGGCTGAAGCTGCAAGCAGGTGTCAGTGGGAGATTAAAGAAGTAGTTGGGGGGGGGGGGAGTCATTGAAAAAAAAAAAAAGGATAAACATGTTCCATGTATTCCAGACCTGTCTGGGCTGGGTGCCACGCGTGGAGTCTCAAAAACTTTCTGATGAGGTCCCCCCGAAACGTCAGGGACAGAAATCCTCCGTGGCTACCTAGTCGGGACCCTCTCACTCTTGAGAGCTTTATACTTTCCCTCCATAAACTCTCACTTTGCTCACTCTCTGTTGGCCGTGAGATTCATCCATGAGACAAGGACCAGCGTCCCTCCCACCCTCCTGTTCCAATACCACGTTAATTGCAGCCTCGTGAGACCCTGAGCAGAGGATCCATATAAGCCGTATCTGAAATGATGACCCACGCAAATGTTAAGAGAACAACTATATGTTGTTTCAAGTGGCTGACTTTGCGGTAAGTGCGATGAGGCAATAGACAATTCATACACAAGCACTTAGCATATTGAAAAACTTTTAGAATATCCCCGTAAATCCTACTTACCTGCCTCTCTCTGTTGTTCTTGCCTCTCACCCTTTCCGGGAAGCCTTGTCCAGAACAGTGTATTCTTTTATAGTAAGTGTATTTCGCATTTTTTCTACACAACGTAGGGGATCATGCAAGAAGCTAAAATGGCGGGTGTGTTAGAAATCCAGGGGTGGTTTAGCCTTTGAAGATTTTGCTCTGCCCCCTATACTTGCAATACAACAGGTCTGTGTTTATCTTTAGATCCTCTGTTGTTTCACAAACATTTTTTTAAAAATTGTGTTCATGTTTATTTTTGAGAGAGAGAGAGAGAGACTGCAAATGGGGAAGGGCCAGACAGAGAGGGAGACACAGAATGCAAAGCAGGCTCCAGGCTCTGAGCTGCCAGCACAGAGCCCGACACGGGGCTCAAACTCACAGACGGCGAGATCATGACCTGAGCCCAAGTCGACGCTTAGCCGATTGAGCCACCTAGGCACCCCCACAAACATTTTCTTAAATGCTTATTTATTTTTGAGAGAGAGACAGAGCACACATGGGGGAGGGGCAGAGAGAGAGGGAGACACAGAATGCAAAGCAGAGTATGGCTCAGAGCCCAATGCGGGGCTCAAACCCACGAACCATGAGATCATGACCTGAGCCGAAATCGGACATTTAACTGACTAAGCCACCGGGACGCCCGTTTCGCAAACACTTTTTAATAAAGCAGTTTCACCACTAACCGTTAACCAAAATGCTGTTGCAGGTACATTTAATGTAAGAGCGCATGTCTTACGTTAATATTTCAAGTCCTATCAACCTATGTCCTCTTTTACCACAATGCTGTAGAACAGATATAGATATGTTCTAATTATTTATCATACTTTAAATCAAGTGGTTCCAATTTGTATCGTCCTTAGATGAATTTGAAAAATTAGGGACGAAAGTGAGTAAAAAGGTGATCATTTCAATCAGCATTCAGTATTTAGGGACAATGTTGACTTCTAATACCTCCAGTGTCATTATAAATAAAACATAATTTCTGTCTTCTTTGTAAACACAAATAATTTAAATAATTTAAACAAAGTTATATTGCCAATTTTTTTATAGAAATGATAAATAATACGCTGCAAAGCATGGTACAAATAATATAATGAATTTGAATATAGTTTTATTTTGTCTTCTATACTCCCTTTAATATTCAGTGAAGTATCATTTTTTTTTCCTGGCATGGAAATTCCAGCAGACTGAAGAGTTTTATGCTCATTCTTAGGTCAGACATAATATCACAGTTGCTTCACACTTGGGAACACAGACTGGGTTCAGAAATTAAAATGCTCATCCAAATATATTTATCAGAACTTGTATCCTAATTAAAACATATGGCATCCCTCTCCCCACCTTTGACCAGCAAGAGCTGGACAGCAGATCACCCTCTAGTCCTTCTTCAATCTCCCTTTCCTCTTCTCAATGCTCTTGGGTTGGAATCCACAGGATTTACGGGTGGGGTAGGGCAGCACAGTGGTAAGCACATCTTTGACCTCTGCTTTAACTAGATGAAGTTAGGGATGCGCCTAGTGGCTCAGTCTGTTGAACGTCCCACTCTTGACTTTAGCTCAGTTCATGATCTCATGGTCCATGAGATCAAGCCCTGCATCAGGCTCCATGTTGACAACACAGAGCCTGCTTGAGATTCTCTATCTCCCTCTCTCTCTGCCCCTCCCCTGCTTGCACTCTCTTTCTGTCTTAAAGTAAATAAGTAAACTTGAAAAAATAATAAAAAAACACAAACAGGAGGTTACACTTTCATGGGTATGTCCATGGTTTCTTCACACCCTTCCAGCTGTGCCCTTCCATAGCTGACTCCCTTCATGGGTGGTCCCTTGACATCCCTTGTTCCTATCTTCCTCCCAATTTGTGATTTTCAGACTTTTTAACCCATGTGAATGCTCACTGTTTGGGTCGAGTTTTTATCTAGCATAAATTCTTAGGTAGGTCTAATTTAAAATTACTCAGTCTTGGGGCACCTGGGTGGCTCAGTCAGTTGAGCGTCAGACTTCATGTCAGGTCATGATCTCACAGTTCATGGGTTCGAACCCCACATCGCGCTCTGCACTGACAACTCAGAGCCCGGAGCCTGCTTCAGATTCTAGGTCTCCCTCCCTCTCTGCCCTCCCCCAGCTTATGCGGTCTCTCTCTTTCTCTCTCTGTCTCTCTCTCTCTCCCTTTCACTCTCAAAAATAAATAAATAAATAAACATTAAAAAAATTACCCAGTCTTACTTTGCTGCCTTGGGTCCGTATCTGGTGGCTGGGTTTCCCGGTCTTTTACAGATGATGGAGGAGTTTTCAGTTATTAACACAGGCACCAATTCTCTCTCAGACCCCCCTCCCTCTATCCTTCTCTCTCTCTCTCAGCTGCTCCATCTGAGAAAGAACCACAGACTCTGGGGGATTCTACGTCAACAGTTCAACAGAAACTCCCCATTTAACACCCTGCCATGCATCTCCATTTTTCTGTTCCTCACCATAAGAAGAAGCAAACACAGGAGAGTTTGATATTATTTGCACATAAATTTGAACCAGCATAGAAGAGTTTTGCCCATACTCTTTACCACTAAATTTAACTGAAGGAAACAAGTAAACAAAATAGAGTGTCACCGAGAGGACGTGAACTTGCGGTTGACCTGTAAGCTGGATCTGGGTAACCAGAGGTTCCTTACCCCTTCCCTTGCCCTCGGGATGTACATTCTGTCCACTGCTCCCACAGTGTGATGTGAAACGTTTTCAACAACAAATCCTTGAGAGGGCAATGTGCTGATGAGCCCACGTGGATGGTAAATGTGATTAAAGCCAGCTGAAGCCACTCTAAGAGCTTTAAAGATTCGGCCGGTGGGGTGCAGCGATCTACTCGTTTTCCAGGCACCCGAGACAAGTCTCATATGTAAGCTTCCTTGTTTACTACACCTGCCACCTACAAATCCGGAGTGGTCTGCCTCTGACTTCCGTCTCTCTTTGCCATCCTCCTTCTAGGTGTTAGTTTCAGATTTCATCTGGGAAGCTCCTAAAGTGTTGAAGGGTTAACAATTGGCAGCCATGCAGTAGTCGGAAGAAAGGGGTCTTGAGACAGAAGCATCCATGGAGGAAAGGCTTAGCTGGCCATCCACTTCTGTGTGGGGACGGGTGGCGCATTCCTCAGATGCTTGTGAATTGCCACGTGAGTGCAGGGGTGACCGAAAACACCTGCTGGTCTAATGCGTTTGTTTGAAGAAATCGACCCAGCACGCTGTGGCAAAGAAGGGCAGCAAATGGTGGCTTCAGGGGGCTGGCCACTGGGGTGGGCGGTTCAGAGGGACACCTGTGCCCGACTAGAGGCTGAAGCCCGAGTTTAAAAGTTGGGAGCAGAGCTGAAATTAGAGAAGGGCTTGTGTGGTCGTCCACTGCTCTGCTGGCTTCCAGGCCGGCAGACAGGGTGGAAGACCAAGAAAATTAGAGAGCTTAGTGTGCGGTTCTGCAAAGCTGGGAGGGTACAAGCTGCTGTCGAGTCAGGGTCTGAGGGGCTGAGCTCTCGTGATTGGGTTGCTAAGAGGTGGAATCTCTGGGAAGGTGTAGAGAATTAAGAGGAGTATGTCGCAGTAATTGACGGTGAAAGAGACAAAATGCCCGGTGTCTGACCCCTAACACAAAGGAAGGCAAAAAGCACAGCAGCAATAACCCCAGATACCCGGGCAGCCCCCAATTCGAGGACTCTTCGTGATGAAAGACTGTCTCCCACTGAGCTTATTGATATCGATGCCAAGTTCCAGCACAGGTCAGGGAAAGTTCCCAGGCATGGCTGGAGAGGCTGTGGGTTATGGGGGTCATGGCATTTCTCTGACTTGGCGGGAGGCAGAGAAAATGAGCAACATCACCCCACACACCCTGCCCTCCCACAGCACCTTGATGATACTCAAGGGATTCAAAACATTCATGCCCTTATGCATCGTTATTCTGTCCTGCAAGGAGGCTTGGCCAAATGACCGGTATCTCCCTGGGCATGTGGGACATGGGAAATCTATAAAGTACAACAAAGTCTTAGGGAGTTGGGAATGAGACAGGCAATCTATACCTCTGTCTTTGAATGCTCTGATCAGGTCACATTCAACACAGACATGAAAGCTAAAACACTCCAGTACACCCCCAGCACCTGGTATGGGACGCTGATATTCATGCTGAGCCCTGTTGTGGGACAAGACATTTATGATGTTATGATGAGGAGAAATGACAAATCCTGGGAATAAGTGGCTGTGGGAAAGTCCTGAGACATGGAAGGAACGCAAAATGTCAAAAAGCTATCCCAGAAGGCCATAAAATGTTCAGTATGCTGAGTTGCTGAGCCTAAGGAAAACGTCAAAAGCTGAACAAGAGGCCACACCTATCCCTACTTGTCCCTTCCAGCCCGGATCCCCCACCTGCTCTAGCAAAGGGCTCAGGAATATAGTCCTAGTCTGAGTGAGGGCCTTTCATGTCCTGAATATAGGATGCAGGCCAAGACTGCCTCACCAGACCTCGTGCTGAGCTCATTAGTCATTGGTCCTCCAGAAATAAACAAAAGGGGATGGTTCTGGTGGATACTGAAACCGAATGTACTCTAAGACAAGTTACCCTCAGAAATCTTCCAGCCCCCTCAGTGCCATCAAGGGTTATGGAGAGCAAACAATTATGGTCAGGAAGTTCTACCTCAAGAATATAGAGTTTTATCTTTCTACTACTAGAGAACATATTGGGCATTGGTAAAACTCTGCAAACTTCTATTCAGGAATTCCACCAACAGATTAGTCATCAAGCCAGTGCTGAGGGAAAGCACGAACTGGGAACCCATAAGCCGGCCACGCTTTGAAAAGTGGTAACTGTCACACAATATAAATTGCTGGGGCGTAAGGAGATAGGAGAATTATTATATATAATTTATATATATATAGTATATATATTATATATATATATAATTTATAATATATTATACATAATTCATTGTCAAATTGGTTTCCATACAACACCTGGTGCTCTTTCCAACAGGTGCCATCCTCGATGGCCATCACCCACTTTCCCCTCTCCCCCACCCCCCATCAACCCTCAGTTTGTTCTCAGTATTTAAGAGTCTCTCATGGTTTGCCTCCTTCCCTCTCTGTAACTTTTTTTCCCCTTCCCCTTCCCTGCCCCATGGTCTTCTGTTAAGTTTCTCAGTATTCACATATGAGTGAAAACATATGGTATCTGCCTTTCTCTGCCTGACTTATTTCACTTAGCATAACAATCTCCAGTTCCAACCACATTGGTGCAAATGGCCAGATTTCAATCTTTCTCACTGCCAAGTAGTATTCCATTGTATATATAAACCACATCTTCTTTATCCATTCATCAGTTAATGGACATTTAGGCTCTTTCCATAATTTGGCTATTGTTGAGAGTGCTGCTATAAACATTGGGGTACAAGTGCCCCTATGCATCAGTACTCCTGTATCCCTTGGATAAATTCCTAGCAGTGCTATTGCTGGGTCATAGGGCAGATCTATTTTTAATTTTTTGAGGAACCTCCACACTGTCTTCCAGAGAGGCTGCACCAGTTTACATTCCCACCAACAGTGCGAGAGGGTGCCCGTTTCTTCACATCCTCACCAGCATCTATAGTCTCCTGATTTGTTCATTTTGGCCACTCTGAAAGGTGTGAGGTGGTATCTCAGTGTGGTTTAGATTTCTATTTCCCTGATGAGGAGTGACGTTGGGCATCTTTTCATGTGCCTGTTGGCCATCTGGATGTCTTCTTTAGAAAAGTGTCTATTCATGTCTTCTGCCCATTTCTTCACTGGATTATTTGTTTTTCAGGTGTGGAGTTTGGTGAGTTCTTTAAAGATTTTGGATACTAGCCCTTTATCCGATATGCCATTTGCAAATATCTTTTCCAATCCCATTGGTTGCCTTTCAGTTTTGTTGATTGTTTCCTTTGCAGTGCAGAAGTTTTTTATCCTGATGAGGTCCCAATAGTTCATTTTTGCTTTTAATTCCCTTGCCTTTGGAGGTGTGTCAAGTAAGAAATTGCTGCAGCTGTGGTCAGAGAGGTTTATTCCTGCTTTCTCCTCTAGGGTTTTGATGGTTTCCTGTCTCACATTCAGGTCCTTCATCCATTTTGAGTTTATTTTGGTGATGGTGTAAGAAAGTGGTCCAGTTTCATGCTTCTGCATGTTGCTGTCCAGTTCTCCCAGCACCATTTGTTAAAGAGACTGTCTTTTTTCCATTGGATATTCTTTCCTACTCTGTCAAAGATTAGTTGGTCATACTTTTGTGGGTCCAATTCTGGAGTCTCTATTCTATTCCATTGGTCTATGTGTCTGTTTTTGTGCCAATACCATACTGTCTTGATGATTACAGCTTTGTAATAGAGGCTAACGTCTGGGATTGTGATGCCTCCTGCTTTGGTTTTCTTCTTCAACATTACTTTGGCTATTTGGGGCCTTTTGTGGTTCCATAAAAATTTTAGGATTGCTTGTTCTAGCTTCGAGAAGAATCCTGGTGCAATGTTGATTGGGATTGCATTGAATGTGTAGATTGCTTTGGGTAGTATTGACATTTTAACAATATTTATTCTTCCAATCTATGAGCACGGAATGTTTTTCCATTTCTTTGTATCTTCTTCAATTTCCTTCATAAGCTTTCTATAGTTTTCAGCAAAGAGGTCTCTAAATGGGCCCATTTATATGTCTAACCAAGGAATCAGTTCAGCTGTTGGGTATGTGGGAAGCTGCCCCTCTCTAGCTCATCAGGATTGCCATGGTGGGTATCACCACTGCAGGGAGAGGATTGGAGAGTCGTAAAGCCCTCCATTAAGGAAAAATAAGCTAAAACGAGTATGTATCCGTCTGATATTACCAATACTGATCCAGAAGCCTGGCCTGTGACACACACTATCACTAACGCTGCACATGAATATCTTTTTCTGTCAATCAAACCACACAGGTAGTCCATTAAACTGCTGACCAGAAGAGTTCTAAAAGTACTACCATCAGATCCATGAGTGACTATGCTCAGATTTGGGAGGGGTTCGTGGAGCTCACTCTAACTTATGGACATCAGAGCAGCCAGGCAGCCCTATAGTGGGAACAGAAAAATCACTCTAAACAGAAGCAATTCAACTGTACCAGGAATATAGGGTAAGTATCACCGGAATTGTCTGGTCATTCTGTATCATTAAAGGATAGTGACTGGCTTGGCACCGACAGGTCATGCCCCCCAGGTTTTTAGTGAGCAACCCCCCAATGGAACCCAGTGGTGTGTGGCACTCAGGGCTTCCACCCAAGTGGCTGGGCCACTATGCCCTGGGTTTCCCCTGGACACAGGGGAGAACTGGCTCCATGGCAGCAAAAATTGCCAAGTTTGCTCTCCCCGAGGCCAGATGGGCATATTTTATTTTCCACTGGTGTTATCATTTGGCCACTGTCTTTGTTCCTTCCGTTGGCCTGGATGACGTTATGGCACGTGTAGAAACCTCGACTAAATTCACCCAACAAGCCTGTTCACTACACAGATCACTGAAACGTCTCCACTGAGAAAAGCTGTCCTCCACAATAGGATGGCCTTGGACATTACTATTGCCGTGCAGGATGCTCCTGGGCCATCATCCGAACAGAATGTTGTGTGTTCATACCTGATGCCTCTGTGCATGTGTCATCTTTATTGAGGCACATGAGAAAAGAAGTGAATTCCTCTAGTGATTTGATCCCCAGCCTATGGAACTTAATTCAAATCATGAAGCTCTTGGTGGAAAAAAAAAATGTTACTTATTTGGGGAATCATTACCTTAATCTGTTTTCTCTGGCCCATATAGCCAGAAAGCCACCAAATAAACCACCCTTAGGCTAGTGAAACCCCTTGCTGACTGCTCAGGGCACATAGTGGAAGATGCTGGTGTATGAGATTCTAAGATTGCCATCAGGGGTGGAATGTCAGAGGAAGTCATCGAGTGGACATGACTGTGAGTCACCTACAAGCTGGGCCCAGGAAGTTACTGGCTTCCCCACCCCTGTCCCTGTCCTTGGGCTGTATGTTCTGCCTACTTTTCACACAGTGGGAACTGTCTTCAGGGACTCGGCCTTGAGGGAGCACAGTGTTGTTGTGCTGGGAGGACTGTGTTTGCGACTACTCCAGGGAAGGCCTCTCAACTTTTAAGATTCTGGCAGGTGATTTCAGAGAGATACTCATTTTGCAGCCTCCTAAAACAAGCCTTGTGTGTAAGTTTTCTTGCTTATTAAAACTGTCACCCAGCAACTTGGAGTGTCCTGCCTCTTTCTCCAGGTCAACTTGCCCTCCACGTACTGGGGTCACTTTCAGATTTTACCCAAGAAACTCCCAAAGGTGCCAACCCACACTTACTATATTATAGATTTATGGATGAATGTTGTATTTTCCTTACATAATCTATATTATTCCAGCTGTGCAAAGTGATTATGTATTGTATCTAAATCAGAAATCAAAACAACACAATATGTGTTTCTTGAAAGGCAAGCAATTTGAAAGAAAAGGAGGAGATTTCTTATTATAACTTTCAGGGCTTCTATTATTATTTCTTCAATTTTTTGCTGGGTTATCACCTCAATCTCACAAATCCTCTCCACCCAAGGCTGGGAAGTGAGCCTGGGTCATGGGAGACAGGGTTCCAATTCTCAAGTTTCTTTTGAAAATTGTTCATCCAAATATGAAATCAGAGAGCCATATGCTGGTGTCATACTCTGCTCCTTTGTCCTAACACTGAAGTTACAATACTTGTAAGCTTCAAAGGGAAGTCTTCTTTTAACTATTATTTTTGGAATATGGCAAATATGCCTAGCTAACTATATTTGTTAAGGTTGGTATTTCAAAATGCTATCAGACCTGCGCAGTGCAAAGGCTCTTCTTCCACAGCATACAGAAATATACAAAGAGAATATACTTGTTTCTGACCAATTAGTACAGTAAGTTATTTCACGAAACACACTATTCCTTCACAAGGCAGTGTCTGCTTATTAAAAGTCATTCGTGATAAGAGTGAAATGCCAGGATTTTGAGTTTCTTATACATATATTTAATATGTGGCAAATGTGCATCCCTAAAGATCTGCTCAATTATGGAAAATGAAATCTTGGCATTAATATAGCCTCATAAGTATGTCTACGCAAGACTGGAAAACATCTTGAAATTTTTAATGATTGAAATCTTTTAAGAACACACAAAACAAATGGAAACTCTTGGTTAGGAAAGTAGAAATTCAGTATAATTTAGTAGCTGCTTCACTGAATGGTCAACATGAGAACAACTTATGAGCCTCTCACTTGGAACAATGTTAAAGATGAAAATATAAAAGATGATATTACTCTAACTACTTTTTTTTTAATTTCTTTTAATTTTTAAAGTTTATTTCTTTATTTTGAGAGAGAGAGAGAGAAAGAGAGAGGGAGAGAGAGAGGTGCGAGTGAGGGAGAGGCAGAGAGAGAGGGAGAGACAGAATCCCAAGGAAGTTTTGGGCTGTCAGGTCAGAGCCCAACCCTGGGCTAGAACTCACAAACCGTAAGATCGTGACTTTAGCTGAAGTCAGGTGCTTAACCAACTGAGTCACCTAGGCGCCCAACTCTAACTTCTTAATCTAACTTTTCTTCTCAGCAAATAAAAAACATTTTGTTAAAAATCTATCAGGATTTCAACATTAATCTAAACAACCTTTCCTTTAATATTGAAAATCTATTTTTTCTACTACCGTGCTTACTAGTTATCACCTTTCCTTGTTTGCAGTTGTAATGTTTGTGTGTACATATATACAAGTACTCCTATTATCTGTGTGTTTGTGTTACATCTTATAATAGATTATAAGCTCTTAGATAACAGAATTTAAGTATTTTCCATGCCCATATCGTATGGAGTTCACCATGGTGCTTTGTCATCAAGAACTATTTTCACAATAATATGTATTTCCATTACGTGTCCACTAGGACGAAATGCTATGTGTAGATAGAAATAAAACCAAATAAGATGCTATCACGTATGATGTGTACATTTCTTTGGATGTGCTTTTTGAACTCTTGAATTTCCACAGCAGCACTTAGTCACATTCAAAAACTATTACTTAGTAAAGTTTGATTTCATTCCTACATTACAACTTATAGAAATAAAGAATCTCGTTGAATTACAGAAGAAGCGTAAGACAGGAAAGAAAGCATGAACTAAAAACAATCCTTCTGTCTTGTTGACACAAAAGTGAATTCCCACTTGGGAACTGAGATGAAAAAAAACTCTATTATGGTTTACATCTGGATTACAGTTGAACTTCCCACGGTTTTTTTATTGTTTTTTATTTGTTTTTAGAGAGACAGGGAGGGCAAGTGGGAGGGGCAAAAAGAGGGAGAGAGCGAATCTCAGGCAGGCTCTGTGCTGTCAGTGCAGAGCTTGATCCCACAACTGTGAGATCATGACCTGAGCTGAAATCAAGAGTAGGATGCTTAACCCACTGAGTCAGCCCGGTGCCCCTCAACTTGCCAAGTTTTATCTAACACGGTATAAACAGTGCCTCAAACAGAGTCTGGTAAAGAATAGTTTTTGGTAAATATTTGTTGAATGAAGATCCCAATGATTTTACTGAACAAAAGAGGTATCATTCATATTTCTCTGTTAAACAGATCAAAAATACTGGCAGATGTTTGGAGATTTTTAGCATTGCCAACCTCCACTTCTCTGTCCATCTCTGAAAAATAGGTGGGGTGCTAACATAATTACCTTTAAAATGGCATGAATTGGAACTCAATGGGTATGCTCATTCTTGGTTTAAAATAACATTTCATGTTTCCTTTTATAGTCTTCAAAAGACAAATGAGTTAGATGAAACTTCCTATAATGTATTTATTTAATAAACTACTTATATACCCATAAAATAGCAGGCATGTTATAAAGATACTGTTTAAAGAAAGTTCATAAGGGTCTGACCTAGTTTGGTGGCCAAGCTCTCTGCCTCATCTAAGGGAGATTAAATTGGAAACTGAAGAATGAGTAGCCAATGTTTAACTTTGGTACGTGTGGGAGTGTGTATGTGTTAGAAGGGTAGGGAAAGTTTGTACACCAAAGCTAATTGGCAGGGCAAGAGTATCACAACTGGCGTGATGTATTCAGGGAACAGAAAGAAGCCAGTGTGATTGGAGAGGAGAGAATATGGCCTAATGCAAGTATAACATTAACAAAGTGCATAGTAGCCAGATATGAAAGGCTTTCCAGTTGGTAGCAAAAATTATTACTCTTCAAAGAAGAGAAAACCATTAAGTATTGCAACACTTTCCTCAAGAAACAAGATCTCGTTGGGGCGCCTGGGTGGCTCAGTCGGTTAAGTGTCCGACTTTGGCTCGGGTCATGGTCTCGCGGTCCGGGAGGTCGAGCCCCATGAGTTCAAGCCCCATGTGGGGCTCTGTGCTGACAGCTCAGAGCTTGGAGCCGGTTTCAGATTCTGTGCCTCCCTCTCTCTCTCTCTGACCCTCCCCCGTTCATGCTCTGTCTCTCTCTGTCTCAAAAATAAATCAACGTTAAAAAAAATTTTTTTTGAAAAAAAAAAAAAAGAAACAAGAGTTTGTGTATTCACTGTGTTATAAGGCCCAATGCCTCACTCAATGTTGCAAAATCCTCCCTTCTCTCTTACCAAAAGGCGATCGTTGGAGGAATGCCTTGTGCCACAACTGCGTTCAAAAGTCTCTAATTTCAATGTTATGCAACTATGATGTGATACCAAACTGAGTTCGAGACGTGTTGTTTTGAATGCATGCAGATTTTCTTTAAAATGAGAAAAAAAATCTGTTTAATAAAAAAGGAGCCATGTGACTAAAACACAAATCGCAGTAAGAAAAATGAGACACCCACGCAGTAAGGACTGTTGTAGTGAGTAATTGAAAATATACGTGAGGTGCCTATTAGACATGAGTTGAATAGTGTCAATTGATATTGACAAAGTCTCTCTTTCCTAAAAGTAGACTCGTGACTTTGGGCTGGGTCTTGAGAATCTAGTATTCTAGATTCCAGGTGATTTCCTTGGGCTAATTCTCAGGACATCTTCTCCCTCTCTTTAGTTTTCTTCCCGACGCATCTTAGGTTGGACTCTCTGTTGGCCCTAGGGGAACTAATTCTGATTAGGATCCCTTTGTTTCAGAAGAACTGCTTAGCAACATCTAGTGTGGCCCAGAGACTGGACGCTGTCATTGACTCTCAAAACAGCTGCATCTAGGTTTGAGCTGGATGTCCTTCCTTAAGTTCTACCATAATTTATTCACCTAGGGTGCCTGGGTGGCTCAGTTGGTTAAACATCCAACTCTTGATTTCTGCTCAGGTCGTGATCTCACGGTTGGTGAGTTCGAGGCCCACATCAAGCTCCACATCTCTGCACTGACAGTGTGGAGTCACCTTGGGATTCTCTCTTTCCCTCTCTCTGCCCCTCCCCTGCTCATTCTCTCTCTCTCAAAATAAGGAAATAAACATGAAAAAAAGAAGTCATAGCCACCTGAATAATGATAATATCTTTATGGCACATTTAGGTGAACTCCTATCTAATACTCTCAAAGGCATTCTCAATTCAATAGAATCCTCTTCTAAAAATAAAATATAAATCCCTCAATTGCTTACTTAATGAGACAAAGGAGACAGTACCTTTCAGTTAGATCCATAAAATGGGTTGCAAATATTATTGAAGAAATAAAAATACTCTTAATTTGTTACCAGTATGAGGCTACCCAGCTATGGACTGATTAGCTGTCACCATTCAATTGTCCCCAGTATGTACCAAACACACTCACCATCTCTCTCATTCCTGTATTTATTTTGCTATATTTCTGCAATTATAACCAAATTTCAGTGACCTTTCCCTTTCCAGTGGCAAATCCACACATCTACGAAGGCTACTTAAACAGAAGTTGTTCAACTTTTCTTCTGCAAAAAGCCAGACAGTAGGTATGTTAGGATTTCATTCCATATGGTCTCTTCCCAACTGTTAACACCTGTCATTATAGGGCAAAGCAGCCACCAACCATTTATAAAGGGCTGAGCATAGCTGTTTCCCAATTATACTTGATTTCCAACAACAGAGAGAAAAACAGATTTTTGCCTGCAGGGTTTAGTTATGTGGAAATATTTTAAAAAATGATTTGATAGACGTCCTTTCTTCTCCCCTATCTCAGCCATGTGCCAGTATTATATTTCAGGCATATGATTAAATCCTACTTTTAAATTACACGCATATTTTTAATCCCACATTTTAGAAAAGAAAAAAAAGCCTATTTTTAGTGTCAGGCAGCCTCTACGAGGAGTCACCTAAAAAATACTGGAATCTATATTTCTCCATATGTGTCAACCCATTCACGGTTCTTGTGTTGCTAGGGTGCTCCTATGTATTCAAGTTTCCAAATGGTAGGTGTGCCCACAGGACACCGGGAGAGAGAAACGAGTTGTAAGAGGCAATGATTGCAGCTATGCAAATGGAATCTTCTTTGGGCAAATATTTAACAATGTGTTTTCTATTGTTTTCCTTCACATCTATTTGTTGGTTCATAACCTCTTCAGGAGCTTCCCAGGTATCATCTGAAATAAGTCCCCATACGTGGAGGGCAGAGAGAGGCCAAAGAAAGGGGCAGGTCACTCCACGTTGATAGATTGCAAGTTTTAAGAGGCAAAGAGCGCTTACACATGAGGCTTGTCTTGGGCAGCAGCAAGATGAGTGGATGCTTGAAAGTTTATGAAGAGGACCCAAATGGATTTAGTCACGTATACTGTGCGGGTGTTTAACAACACATCGCTACCTCAAGGCTATATCCTTGGGGCAGCCTCTAGGAGCTGGAACAGTAAGTGGAACCACATTCCAAGAACAGGGGAAGGGGTGAGGATCCTCCCAGTGCTGGGGTCCAGCGCCCAGCTCTGGCGGTCACATCTTCCTCGACACCATTTAATTCGATAAAGCTCAAGGGCTGATGTTCAGGAAGGGATACAATGGACATTTTACTATCAAAAAAAACCCCACACATTAATATAAAAGAGTTGCAGCTTGTGTTTACCATTAATAGCATGGTTGAAAGTGAGAGATTTTAGAGAAAATGAGGATATCGTGGATGTGAGAGAAGAGAATACTTTTTTTTTCTCTCTTTTTTGTATCCCCTGCAGGGCAAAATACAAAACTTGGTATATTTTACTAGTTCAAGAGTGCCAAAAGTTTAATTAACAACAGCAATACTTTAACTCCATGTTTTTAACGTTATTTCTTCCCTTCTTCAACATTAAAGCTACTTATATATCTTTAAAAAAATGTACAGTCCCAGAGCATGCACATAAATATATCATTGTCATTTTGTAGAGTAAGGACCACTGATGTCTCCTAAAACTCACAGGTGAGATTTTTCTGCCCCACAGGTTTCGGGAGGCAAAGATCCAGCCAGCTGTATTATCTATCCCATTCCGCTGACTGAAATAGTAGTTATAAGAGGTTAGAGTAGACAGTTTACCATAAACACTTTCTACCAAATCTGAAGAGTTTCCACTGTAAAACGTAACGATGCTTCCTTCTGTCTTCACTGTTTCAGAGAACTGTATTAGTTAAGTCAAACTTGAAGTTCCCTTTGTTGTAAAATAAATACTTGTTTTGTGGCCCTCTAAGGGAACAATGGTCTGCGAGTTATTTGAGGGAATGCAATTAGTTTTACATATTAAGTTTCAGAATTGAAGTGATTTACATTCTTATCAGAATGATTTTTCCTTATCGTCCGCCTGGCCTGTGTAACCAAGGGCAAAATGATCAGAATAATTTAATAAAAAAAAATTTAAAACATGAAGAATTATATATTCCCTATCTTGTATTTTAATAAAAATGTTAAATTTTCTTCACGACTAGTTTCTCAAAATATTTACGGTTAATTATGTGCTGTCATATAATTATATGCACAAATTGTGGTAAATGGTATTTCCCTAATGACATATCAATACTATAAATATGAAAGTTGTAGATGAACCGCAGATGTTTAACCAGTGAGAATATATTATATTTTAGAGATAAATTTAAACCGTGTCGAACTTTCAAGGCCTTTGAAGTATTCTGGAGTATATGGATTTGGGTTTCAAAAATATGACATTTTCAGTGTTAGGGAGGAATTTTGAAGGATTAAATCACAATATGACCTTGCTTGGAGGCATAGAAGGAAAGAGACCCAGAAGCTATAATAATTTTGCATTCAGTCCCTCTTTGTCATTTCAATTTCTTTTTTACACTTTTATTCTGTATTCAAAACTTTTGCCCTGACAACTAGACATATAAGTAAAGATTAAGGAAAACCCACACAATAGCCGGATTTGTCTTTCCTTTGCCTCCACCCTTCCCTCCCTGTTGTCTCCTCATTCTTCGTAAACTTTACTGGTTTGAAACAAGGTCAGTAGAAGGATTAGTTCCGGGGCCAGGTGACCCAAGCAGCACATATAACCTCTTTACTCCTCTGCTTGACTTGGAAAATACTGAAATATTTACTGACATTCAAAGGCATGAATCTCTTAAAAGTCCCACCTTGCAAACGGTCACCTTGTAAAGGGAAGGATTGAAGATGCTCTATTTTCATCCATGACATAACTCCGGGACTCTCATATATATATTGTTATAGCTTTTGGGCTATGTAAGGAGGTGACAGGAGACATGCATTTGTTTATTTCGGCACTAAAGTTTTGACATAGCAACTCCCACTTGTAGAATTTCAGGTCATCAGCCTCAAATGCCACAAAAAGCAATAGCTACAACCTGCTTTACAAAAGAGTTTGAATTATTTTTCCCAGGTTCATTTAAAATTTGGCTAGCTACCCTGGTTTCCTTTGCCATAATATTCATGCAGGTAAAATTACAGCAAGTAATCATATGTATTGCATTTAATGGGCTAGTCTTATTTGCTACAATAATTATAGTTGTGCTCCTAAAAATATGAAATTGCCCAGGAACGCATTATTAAACAAACTGGGTGGGGGTGGGGAGGTGGTTAAAAGCTAGTGAGATTTGCACTTAAAAGCCAGACATTTGCCTCATAACAAAAATAAAAATATTTTTTCAATGGCTGTGTTTAGATTTTGTGAGAGCAAAAAAGTTGTTTGTTTATTACTGATAAAGATTAACGTGTTAGTGAGAGGTCGCCTTTAAAATTTAGGTAACGCCTGAACCTCTTCCCTTTCAGCAAGCTACAATGTTGCTGGTGACTCAAGATGCAAATCTCTACTCTAAAAAATTTAAAAAAAAAGAAGCTGAGGATATATTTCTCTGCCTTGGTCCCGAAATCTTTTTTTTTTTTCTTTCTGTTTCTTGGGTGCTGATCAGGATCCAATAATATCCAGTAATAATGGAAGACATTGCAAATTGCAGGATTCACTTGACAGCTTATTTAAATGCAACCTTATTTGTTTTTCAGTGTTTATTTATTTATTCATTTATTTATTTTTACTGTTTATTTATTTTTGAGAGAGAGAGAGACAGAGCGCCAGCGAGGGAGGGGCAGAGAGAGAGGGAGACACAGAATCTGAAGCAGGTTCCAGGCTCTGAGCTGTCAGCACAGAGCCCCGTCGGGGGACTCCAACCCACAAACCACAAGATCATGACCTGAGCTGAAGCTGGACGCTCAACCAACTGAGCCACTCAGGCGCCCCTAGCTTATTGAAATACAACTTTAAAACCTCTTGTGTTTGTAGTTTATCATTTAAAGTTCATTTCATTGTCCATTGTCATTGGTTGGCCAATGCAACCAGCTTTGTATAAAAGTGTCTTTGAAAGAAGAGTATATTGGGGTGCTTGGGTGGCTCAGTCCGTTGAGGGTTTGGCTTTGGCTCAGGTCACAATCTCATGGTTTGTGGGTTCGAGCCCCGCGTCAGGCTCTGTGCTGACAGCTCGGAGACTGCAGCCTGCTTCAGATTCTTGTCTCCCTCTCTTTCTGCCCCCCCCCTGCTCTCTCGCTCTCATGCTCTCTCTCAAAAATAAATAAATGTAAAAAAAAAAAAAAGAGCATATTATTTTATTAGAGCAACTTGTCCCAACTGTTTTCTCCTATAGTCTTTTTAATAAACGAAACATTCTCAAGAGCTTTCTGAATCATTCTATACTTACCTATACCACCGGGCTTCAAACAACTGTGTTCATACAGGTGTCATGGAATTCTTGCTCCTCATAAGTAAGTTTTCTCTGGTTGTTATAACGAATTACCAGGCATGTCGTGACTTAAAAAATATAAAAATGTATTATCCTATGGTTCTGTAGGGTCTCTCAAGGTTCAAAAACAAAGGTTTGGAGGACTGCATTTCTTCCTGGAGGCTCTAGAGGAAAATGCACTTCCTTCTGTTCTCCAGCTTCTAGAGGCTTCCCACATTCTTTGTCTCCTGGCTCCCTTATCCCGTCTTCAAAGCCGCAGAGTTGCAATTCTCTGACCACTCGTTTGTAATTGCATCTCTCTGCTCCCCCACCTTCTTCCGCCTTTAAGGATTCATTTGATTGCAGTGTGCTCACCTAGGTAATCTGGACTGCTCTCTCTGTTTAAGGCCAACTGATTGATAAACTTCATTCCATCTGAAACCTTAATTTACCCTTGCAAATAGAGACTAACATAATTTATAGGTTCCGGAGATTAGCATTTGGACATGTGGGGGCGGTCCATTATTCTTCCTACTTCTCCTGACAAATTGATGAACTCCTTATATGCATCTGTGGTTAACTACAACTTTCAGAAAGTAATCAAAAATGCAGTCAGGGGCACCTGGGGGGCTCAGTCGGTTAAGCATCCGACTTCGGCTCAGGTCACGATCTTGCAGTTTGTGAGTTCGAGCCCCGCATCGGGCTCTGTGCTGACAGCTCAGAGCCTGGAGCCTGCTTCGGATTCTGTGTCTCCATCTCTCTGCCCTACTCCTGCTCTCTCTCTCTCTCTCTCTCAAAAATAAATAAGCATTAAAAAGAATTTTTTTAAAATGCAGTAGATACTTTTTGTCCTTGGTAAATCCTAGCAGTGAAGTGATAAAGAGAAAACAATGGATAATTCCCACACTCTGTCACAACTCACGGAAAATAATAGACAAGTCGATATTTTGAATACATCTCTCAGTAAATAGATTAAGCCTATTTATTGTTTCTCTTCCAGCTCTTTTAGACATAATTAAATTTTCTCTTACTGTATTTGATATTATTAAGATCATCATGTATACATTAAAGTACTTTTCATCACATGTGTTTATGTGCCGATACAGTCAGTGCTGTGTTTCACATTTGACTGTAGGTTGTTTTAAATAAGACCTGTACCTTAACCACCTCCATGTTCATCGTGGCTCTCGCATTATATTATGATGTTGCACATCACAGACATTTGTTGAATGGATGAGTGGATGAATGTATGAATGGTTGCCAGTCAATAAAATTTGATTCAATTTCGAATAATTTAGAACATGTTAAGCCATCATCTTTAGTTCGCATTCCGAGTTTATATTCTAAGTGAAAAAAGAGAAAATTTAAAAAAAAATGATGTCTTTGAGGGCAGTTGCAGTATGGATTTTTTATAATGTGTATTTTATTTTACCTTGCTAGGTAATCATCTTATGTTACTAATCATCCAGTATATAATCTTAAATTAGAAGGATCAAAGTCACAGTTAGGGGTGATAAAGGTGAGTGGTGGCTGCCACATTCTGGTGTAAAACCGAGTTGCTTCTGGGGCCAAATCTGCTTCATTCTTTATTGTAACATATCCTGTTGACAAGGGGAATGTTTTTGAGCTTCTTCAATCTTGTCAGTTACAAAACCCAAAATGTATATCTCCTGCTGGAGTATCTTTACATTTCCAAGCGTTAAGCACTTGATTTCTACAGGAACTCATTACCAAAACAATAGCTGCTCTTTTTTTTTTTTTTTTTAATAGCTGCTCTTTTAAAAGAGATGTGTCCTCATCCCCAAAGGCAAGGGAATTAAAAGCAAAAATGAACTACTGAGACCTCATCAGGATAAAAAGCTTCTGCACAGCAAAGGAAACAACCAACAAGACTAAAAGGCAACCGATGGAATGGGAAAAGATATTTGCAAATGACATATCGGACAAAGGGCTAGTATCCAAAATCTATAAAGAGCTCACCAAACTCCACACCCGAAAAACAAATAACCCAGTGAAGAAATGGGCAGAAAACATGAATAGACACTTCTCTAAAGAAGACATCCGGGTGGCCAACAGGCACATGAAAAGATGCTCGACGTCACTCTTCATCAGGGAAATACAAATCAAAACCACACTCAGATATCACCTCACGCCAGTCAGAGTGGCCAAAATGAACAAATCAGGAGACTATAGATGCTGGAAAGGATGTGGAGAAACGGGAACCCTCTTGCACTGCTGGTGGGAACGCAAATTGGTGCAGCCACTCTGGAAAACAGTGTGGAGGTTCCTCAGAAAATTAAAAATAGACCTACCCTATGACCCAGCAATAGCACTGCTAGGAATTTACCCAAGGGATACAGGAGTGCTGATGCATAGGGGCACTTGTACCCCAATGTTTATAGCAGCACTCTCAACAATAGCCAAATTATGGAAAGAGCTTAAATGTCCATCAACTGATGAATGGATAAAGAAATTGTGGTTTATATACACAATGGAGTACTACGTGGCAATGAGAAAGAATGAAATATGGCCCTTTGTAGCAACGTGGATGGAACTGGAGAGTGTGATGCTAAGTGAAATAAGCCATACAGAGAAAGACAGATACCATATGGTTTCACTCTTATGTGGATCCTGAGAAACTTAACAGAAACCCATGGAGGAGGGGAAGGAAAAAAAAAAAAAAGAGGTTAGAGTGGGAGAGAACCAAAGCATAAGAGACCCTTAAAAACTGAGAACAAACTGAGGGTTGATGGGGGGTGGGAGGGAGGGGAGGGTGGGTGATGGGTATTGAGAAGGGCACCTTTTGGGATGAGCACTGGGTGTTGTATGGAAACCAATTTGACAATAAACTTCATATATTGAAAAAAATAAAATAAATTTAAAAAAATAAAAATAAAAGAGATGTGTCTAACAGCACATCCACATGCAAAACCCCAAAAGGGGGAACTCCCTGCTGCTACTCTTTGAATGCTACTCCCGTTTTCATGGTAAGTATCCAGAAACACAGCAATTTTGCCTTGACTACCAGACCACAGAGATTACAGGCACTTGTAGTAAACCACAACTCATTTGCTGTGTGTAAATGACAGGGGAGTGGGTCCCACTAATATACTTCTCTAAGTGTAGCTTTCCTCTGTTAAGACCTTGGGATGGTCCCTTCTGGAGTTTAGAAGATGGGAAATCACAAGCAAGTCATACATCAATTCAGATCTACATACATTTGGCAAATAGCATACATTAAGACGTAGAAGTAGTAAAACAATACAATAAAACATTGTGACGTTTTAATCTTTCTTCGCTAAGTTTTACTCTGAGCCTTAGCAGTTAAAGTTAACTGCTTTGGGGGTTAAGGTATAGCTGCCAGGAGATCCTGTTATCTCCTGGCTAGACTGCTGAGAATGAACAGGTGGAACTGGAGCGGGAAAGGCTGGGTGAAGGATCTAACACAGGCAGACACTTTCTCCCTCCCTCTCCGTTGATTCTTTGCCTCAGAGTTTGTTTTCATCCATGTAGCGTTATCTCAGCATCTGCAACACTCAGGGCTCAAAGGATCATTGCCCTGCCCCCTCACATTCTACCTTACATTTCTGGGTACCTGAGATACCTCTGCATCCAGCATCCACAAGAGGGTGAACATTTGGGTGCCTTCTCTCCTTGAAATTTCCAAGCGTGTTCAGATTTACAGTGATCTCTCGGCCCCACCCCTAACCGTGAAAGCAGCTGAGGTTTAGGTACATGAAGAAAGGTTTAGCTGAGGTTTAGGGAACATGAAGAAATTTATCTCTGTGCTAGTAACTGATACACATTTCAGGAAGGAGAGCAGCTGCTCTACCCAGAGCCTTGCTTCAGCTCTAGAAATCACCAATTAGCCATTTCCCTTTCTGTATGAAGGCAAGAGCAAACACAGAAATCAACAATCAGGTTGCTTATGGTCACCCTACTCTCCCACACCTGGCTGGCTACCGTCTCCTGATTCCTCCTTAATAGACAACAAATGGAGAGAACCATGTATTGTCCATCAGCCAAACAGTGTGGTCAATAAATTTGCTGTCAATTTCAACTGGCTTGTGGGCCCTCATCTTTCTTGTCTAGTAAGTCACATTTCTTATAGGACTCTAACTTTATCACCAAATTGATAAGTGTTTCTATCCATATTTATTTATTGTATCCTGACAGTTAAAACTAGGTTTATGTATCAGAGGCCAAAAGATTATTTGTATACAGAGTATTTTAAAACAGGTTTTATATGCCTTATTTCTACGTTAGGGCAATATGATAAGGACAGAAATCACTCCATACAAATAGAAGGTATCTATAGTACAGGAGAGGGACGCCAAAATTATAAATCTCAAACTTGTAAAGGGCAACTTGTACATATTCCTTCTTCCCATCTTGAGAGGAAGACAAACTTTTGCGGTCTGAGGCAAGCAAATACTCTACGGGAAGTGAAGGGAAAAGTCTGTAAATTGATTCAACTCTTTGGAATGTAAATGAATGGGTCAGGTTTTTGTTTTTTTGGGTTTTTTTTTACTTCTTTTTTAATGTAAATGGATGGATCTTAATGTGATTAATTTGTAACTTTCCTCAGGGTGTTCCATTGTGGTTAATTTCAAGGTTTGTTTGCCACTTACTCATTTTTTTAAAAACCAAGGTTACTAGGAATGCCATGCCACGCAACACCATGAAAATTTTCACATTTTTTTCTACCACAAATTGATTTCTATGATGACAACATTATGCATATTGCAAAGAATAACTTTTTTTAGCAAAGAATTATCAAGCATATAGTATGCGCCAACATAGAGAATAAAGCAATAAACAAGAGAAGAATAATGCCTTGCCCTCATGACCTTATAGTGGAATAGAAAAGAAAAAAAAAACAGATGGGAAAACAAGTAAAGCAGATGATTAAAGTTAATGATAATAGTTAATGATTAAAGGTAAGAAGAAGAAATAATTAGAAAATTAGAGCTAGAAATTGTGGGGACTTTGTGACTTCAGAAAGGATGTCCAAAGAAGGTCAAACGGCACTAGAAGAAAGAATCTAAAGGTAAGGGGGTAAACTGAGGTTAACAGAGAGAAGATGATCAGGTTGCAAGACCAGAAAGAACTGAAGCCTTGTAGTGGGGTCATGCTTGGCCTATTCAAGGAACATCAAGGACAGTAGTAAAACTAGGACAAGCAAGTGGGAGAGAGAATTCAAGGCAAAGTCACACTGATTCTGACTAACTATATTTGTGAACATGTTAGTAGGTAAGTTCATTTAATATATAATGATCGCTAATACATTGCATATGTTACAAAATAAAATTAGAGAAAGTGTCACAGAAGGATTGGAGACTGCACTCCTTCTATAGAGGTAAGTGAATTTTATATACTGACGGAACTGCACAGCAATTCACACGAAGGCTTTGTGATCAAGGCCCCTAAGTAATTGCCAAAGTCATTCTTCTCTTCCTCTGTATAGATAGTTATAGTTGGACACATGACTCCCCAGCTAGATTATATTCCCTATATTTCATTATAACTAGGTGTGGCCATGTAGCTAAATTATCAAAAAAAAAAAAAAGAAAGAAAAAAAAAGAATATGGCCGTTAAATAAGTCTTGAGCAGAGGAAATGTGCTATTTCTCAGATCTCCCACCATCTTGAATCTAAAACTTGCAAGAGCTACTTCCTCTCCCCCTCCCTTCCACCCTATCTCCCTCCATCCTTTACTTTTTCCATTCTTTCTTTACTTCATTCCTCCATCCATTCTTACTTTTCTTTCACAAATTATTCCTATACTTCTTCATGCCAGGCACTTCACTAGCTGTTGGAGGTTCAATTATAAACCAAACTAGAGTCTCCCCTACAACTAATGGGTCTTATAGTCACATATACGAATAGGTCATGATAAAAGAATCACAGATATAAATGTTACTTTGCAACAATTTTAACTAAGTAATGAAAGAGGGTATAAATACAAACAAAGTAAAATGGTACTCTAGCATATTATTTAAGAATTCTGTCACTTTCTGTAACTTCATAGCTGCATAAACTTAAGTAAGTTACTTAAACATCCAACATCTTGGCTTCTATTAAAAAAGATTATGAAGAGCGTCGCTTGGGTGGCTCAGTCAGTTTATCATCTGACTCTTGATTTCCACTCAGGTCATGATCCCAGGGTTGTGGGATCGAGCCCCACCCTGGGCACTGCACTAAGTGTGGAACCTGCTTGAAATTTTTCTCTCTCTCTCATTCTCTCTCTCTCTTTCTGCCATTCTCCCATGCTCATGCTCTCTCTCTCTCTCTCTCTCTCTCAAATATATATATATATATATATATATATATATTTATATGTATTTACATATATATTTATATATATGTATATATATGTGTGTATATATATGTGTGTGTGTATATATATGTGTGTGTATATATATATTCAACTCTTTGGAATGGAAATGATTTTTTCTTACTTTTTTAATGGAAATGAATGGGTCTTAATGTGATTAATTTATAACTTGCCACATATATATATATATGTGTGTGTGTGTGTGTGTGTGTGTGTGTATATATATATAAGCAGTTCACATAGAGCCTAACATACAACAAGCTCTTAACAAATGCTAGTAGTAGTGATTGCAAATAATTTTAAATGGTTTAAGGGTGATGATTATGACACATGATGAATTTATGTAAAATACTTGCTGCATTTTCTGATACATAACAAGAGCTTAATAAATTTAAGCTATGGATATTTTGAATTACTCATGAACTGACTGTGGCAGAGTCATCACTGAAGTCTTCCTGAGGATATAGTGATGTACTCACAACATAAGAGTAAGAGTGTAAAGCAATGTGTGGAAAGTGCTGTTCAGAAAGAAGGGTAGCATGTGCAAAGGCCATGTATCTAGAGACTATAAAGAACATTAAAGGAACAAACCCCTCCCCCCCCAAAAACAAACAAACAAAAAAACCTAGTGTGTTAGAAGTACTGAGAATGAAGGGAGCAGGGGACAATTGGAAATGGAAAGATAAGTAGAGGACAGGCCACAAAGGGACTAGTAGGTACTTTTAAATATATATGATTTAAGTTGATTATTTGCAAACTCACATACTTTTGACCAATGGGCGAGACGTGTGATTGTGTGAAGAACCTAAGCAGAAGGTGATAGGAGGTGTGGCATTTCTATGGGCACCACTTAAATAAGTTATATTCAAGGACTAGGGTTGTCGACTTCCATATCCCCATTCTAGGATGAATCATGAGGATAAACCCTTGGCTATCCACTCGATTTGTTATGGAAAGAAAAAGAAAAAGAGAATTCCAGGGAATCATCTGCTCAGTTAAAAAATAATGACTTCCTATCAAGATTTCTATAAAAATTAGAATCATAAATTTGTAGTGATAAAGAGCCTATAGATCTTCGTATATCATTATTATGAAGTAACACCCTTGAAACTTACTGACAGTATTATCGCGAGTCCATATTAACTGTGAATAGGAATTGAAAAGGGTAACATTGAAATGAGATTCCAGTATATTTCTTAATATCAAGATTTGTCAGTGAAAAAGAGCTATTGTGTTACTTAGCACTTTTAGTCCTTAAAGATCCTATCACAATACATTGTCGTTTGCATAAACATGATCATTTAAACAAACAAACAAACAAAATCAGAATTGAAGCATTATACTCTTTCTCAAACTAAGGTCAGAAAGAATATACTTTAATAAAGTATACCTTATGTAAAATTTAAGGAATCATTGCATTCTCCTAACATCAGATCAAATAAAGTCGGCCAATGGTAGGAAGTGCTTAACATTTAAAACATCTCTTTAAAAACTATTTGGTGATCACCTAAAATGATACCTTCTTCTAAACAAAAATGACACATCCAGTATTTTAGAATAACCCCAGGGCACCACAACACTGGACATAATCAAGTAGAATATTTAACAAGTCAGCAAATGCCATGTTCCTGGGTACCAGTAGAAAAACCCAACCTTCAGAGATGCATACTTTACGAATCTTAATAATGTGTAGAACAGGAACTACAAATCTAAGAATGGTCAACAGGAAGTATCAAACAAGCCTGAAAATCTTGGAAAACTTAAGGCCTTTGGAGAAATTAACCTATTTGGGGCAAGAGTAAACAACTACTTAAATGTGGGAAACCAGTTCCCCAAGAAAAAGGGCACCTTTGACAGTACGACTCCCAGAGAGACCTATCTAGAGGAAGTTATGGGCATAGGAAGTGACTCTAGGTTTAGATCAATGAGAAGCCCCTTAGTACATTCAGAGCTATGTCTTTCCCAGTTTGAATGATTGAAGGCAGGAGTAACCTGAAAAGCACTTTTTGAATAGCACACACTCTGATGTTGTGGATCATGGATTTCAAGGGCTTTGAAAAAATAACAATATGAGAAAATTTCCCTACTATTATTCTGGTCACTTTGAGCTTTGAGTTTACATTTTCCATTATTTCAAAATGCAACTAAAACAAAACATAATTTTTTTAAATTGGCCATTTCCAGGCTAAGCAAAAAAAAAAAAAAAATCAATTTGTGGTTTACAATACCTCATAAAAATTTAGGGGAAAGATAGATGGATATACCTTTTAAACAATTAGCAAATAAGTTGGAAAATTGTTTTTGTTTCCAACAGATTATTGTTTTTAGTGTAACAGTTTAATTTTGTCTAGATGTGCCATGGTTTAATTTTAGGTTCGTTGAAATAGTTATTGAAACAACAGGTTTTATTGCTTTTATTTATATGAAAGCCTGCTTCACAGAAAGGGCCATTAAAATGACAACTATGTTTTTTTTTTTCAATGTGAATTTAATCTGAGACTCTGAGTTGCGTAATTTTTCCAGTTTGAGAGCATTTTCTACTGATATATCTTATAAGCAAGTTATCGTTTAGGAACAGTGAATTTATTTTAAATTATTTTATTGAAATAATATGCTGCTAGATGTGATACCCTGAACATTTCATGCACAGAACAATGCTGTATTTACCACAGTGAGAATAACCATGAAAAAATTATATATTTGTGTGGTGATTTGCACTGTGACAGATATAGCATTGTTCCATACATGCAGTGATCAGGGTATCACATGAGATTGTAAAAATTGTTATAATTAGTATTTGTTACAATAGATTTGGTCATTACAATGGTAGCATAATAAAATTGTCAGAGATCTAATGTAAAATATAATTAATTTTAATTATCATGATGGCTGTTGTTAATACATTTGGAAATTGATAGAACCTGGACAAAAACAATAATTACAAATGTTGCCACAAGATACAATTTTTAGTTTGCGTTAAAATATGTCATTAAAATTTACCTGCTACCTATGCCTACTGGACTGATAAACACCATCGTCAACTGATTTGTCTCTGTGGTTTATGTTTATGGCTTCTATTCAGACAGATTAACAACTTGTATCTTGATTGTGCTACAAGTTCCCATTCTCCGCACAAGAGCCGATGCAAAAACACTGAAGGAAAACAATGCTGGTTCGATGCAAACTTGATGTGAGACAGCCCACCAGTCACAGGCATCATGGATTTTTTAAGTAGGGAGTTTAAGTACGAATATGAGTTTCTCCCGGATCCTACCATCTAATCAGGTATAAGATTAAATATTTGGTGGAGGGTATTTTTGTCTCTCCACATGTTTTCTGTGATAACGCAGAATCGGGGCCAATAATGGTTGTGGCATCAGTAGTGTCAACAACAGCCTGACTGGAACAAAGTGCACGTGAGAAATGTGGCAGAGAAAAATGAAAGGATCTGGGTTTGCAGGTGATGTAAGCATTTGGAATTAGCCTAAAGTCAGGAGACCATTAGAAGTGCTTTAAACCAGAGTACAGGGTGAAGATCACTTTGGCAACAGTGCGGAAGGTGAATGTGAAGGCGTCAGGGACAGAAACTGAGCCATGGTGGAGCACCAGTGTTGGAGGCAAAGTGCCAGATGTGTATGTAGAAGACACGATGGGGTGACTTATACAAGAGTGGAGTAATGGAGAGGTGCCTGGGTGGCTCAGTCAACTAAGCGTCTAAGTCTTGATTTTGGTTCAGGTCATGATCTCACAGTTCATGAGATTGAACCCTGCACTGGTCAGTGCAGAGCCTGCTTGGGATTCTCTCCCTCGGTCTCTCTCTCTCTCTCTGCTTCCACCCCCCACTTGCAGTCTCTTTTTTCCTCAAAATAAATAAGTAAACATTAAAAAAAAAAAAAGAATGTTGTATTAGAGAAAACAAGGAAGGGAGCAGCCTGGTCTGCAGAAACTAACAATTCCTTTCTGATGGTTTGGTGACTGGTGTAACCATCATCTATCTTATCAGGAGTGTTTAAGAGGAGAATATTTCCTCTCTCATGTATTTTTTTTTAATTTTTTTTTCAACGTTTATTTATTTTTGGGACAGAGAGAGACAGAGCATGAACGGGGGAGGGACAGAGAGAGAGGGAGACACAGAATCGGAAACAGGCTCCAGGCTCTGAGCCGTCAGCCCAGAGCCTGACGCGGGGCTCGAACTCACAGACCGCGAGATGGTGACCTGGCTGAAGTCGGACGCTTAACCGACTGCGCCACCCAGGTGCCCCTCTCATGTATTTTTTTAATGTTTTATTTATTTTTGAGAGAGAGAGAGAGAGAGACAGACAGAGAGACAGAGTGTGAGCAGGGGAGGGGCAGAGAGAGAGGGAGACACAGAATCCAAAGCGAGCTCCGGGCTCCGAGCTGTCAGCGCAGACCATGAAGTAGGGCTGGAACCCGTGAACCCAACCATAAGAAGCGTGAGATCATGACCCGAGCCAAAGTCAAAGTCAGACGCTCAACCACCCAGGCGCCCCATCTCTCATGTATTTTCATGAAACATTTTATCCTGAGTGTTCTGAAAGGCAATTTCATGTTCATCATCTAACTCTCAGTGGAGATAAATGGGAGGCGCTATCGTGCATCACCTGGTACAACATCTCATCCTGTTATTGTTCTAATTACATGAGTGAAGAGCTTAATGTACCATAAAATCCCAGCACATAGAGAGCAACATCACCCGTTTGCCACTCAAATAGGAGTTTTAGAGTGGTTTTACCTATGACTTTTAAATTAAAACCTAATGTGCTTTCATCTTCAATTAAGTTCAATTGCCAAGTATAATTGACCATGGTAATGTAACGAGCAATTTGAGGACATTCAAACACCACACATGCTGTACCCATTTTTAAATGGGTCTCGCTCATTTCATGGAGCTTTTGGCCTAGAAATCACTCCATGAAAGAATCTAGTTCAATCCTTTTTCTGACAGGAGGAGAAAGAATCATGAAATACAGAGAGATGCTCGGGAAGTACAAAGTACAACCAGGGGGAAGACTAAACCCAACCCTTCATGTATCAAGGTCAGGCTTAAGCCTTGCCCAGTGGACGTTGTTCCTAGAATTCATATCAATTAACTAGCATCTCATTGACCTCCCTTCTCCCCTTCACTCCCCATCACTCAGTTAATACCTCCTTCTCATTCTCTCATCTGGCTATCTGGCTAGGAGCAATTAGCAGCTGACCCAGAATATGTCATCATTGCATTATTAAAATGAGAAGGTTCAGGCACGAAAGAGTAAAACTGATACATACACTTGGAAAACGTGGGTGAGAGAGACAGGGAGAGAATCTTGTTACTAATATAATTGCACAGAAAGGAAAGCTAAAAACTGAGGTGTGCTTTAGGCCAGAGGAACACGGGAGGTAAAAATGTAGCTAAATTTTACCACACCAAATCATCAGTTTAAAAATTTTTCAAAGAACGCTTTGTTTTGATCATTCTCTCTGTTATATGATTTTTTTTTTACGTTTAACTCTCTGATTTTATCTTTATTATTTTCTTCTTTTTATATTCTGTGGGTACCTTTTGGTGTTTTATCCTAACTTTTGAGGATAGACGGTGTTTTCATTAATTTTCACATTTATTATTTTTAACTATTACTGATAAAATTTGACACCTCTTATCTTCACACTGCTTTATCTTATACCGCATGTTGTCACTGGTTTTTTCTGGGATAATTCAGTTAAATACATTTCTAATTTTATTGTGGGTTTATGACTTGTGGATTATTTTGGTATTTTATTTATTAATTTCCAAATGTATGGAAATATTTTAGTTATCCTTTCATTAGTTATGTCTCACCTAATTTATGGACGAAGAACACATTTCAACATTTTGAAATTTGTTATTTTTTTCTGGTTGTTTTATTAGCCACTGAAGAATCTTTAGCTGTTTTTGTGGGTTTGCCTATTTTTCATGCTATGCTGTACATTACTGAGTCATGCACTTTGAAACTGTATTTATTTATTACATGTTTGTGATAGCTTCTTGGGAATTAATCTAGTAGCAGTATGAAATATTTCATTTATGCATTTGTGAAGTATGCATTTTTGCCTTAAGGGTAACTTGATTTTAATATAGCTATATGTTGATATTTGCATGGAATAGCCCTTTACATTATTTTACTTGCATACTTTATGCTTTTGTTTTGATATTTCTTTTCCAATTAGTTTTTTTTTTCTATTCCAAGAGACTTTTTGGTTTTTAAATTGGTACAGATAGTCACTTCCAATTAGTGTAATTTTGATATGTGTAGGTGTAAATCTATCATCTTAAGATGTGCTGTTTGTTCTTCTTGAGACGTATTTTTCTATTTGATTTGCTTGTTTTGTACTGCTTCTTGTTTTTCTGCTTTTAATCCATCTATTTGTTTGGATCTCACACACCCCATTTTGCTATTCCTTGGTGATAATGATTCCGTTAGAGATTACAACACCTTAAAGTATCTCAGACTTACAAGAGTCTTACATTGATCGCAGCCTCTGACTCTCTTCCCAGGCAGTATTCTGACCTTTCACTTCCTCCCCCACAAGAATATCCTACCACTTCTGTGTGTTTTAATTAAGTCTATATTTTAAATTCCACATGGCATCTCCACTGTTTTCAGAGTCAGTATTTATTTAAATGCAGCATATTTACCTTCCATTTTTCTCTTGCCTGTAGAACACATTCCAGTATTGTCTTCAGTTAAGTTACTAAATATCTGTCTCTGTCTTTCTGTCCCTCAGTCCCTGTATCTCTGTCTCTTCCTCCCTCCTCTTCCTCTTCCCCTCCCTCTCCTTTCCTCCCAACCCTTCCTCTCTCATTTGGCTTTTAAATATATTTATTGTACCTTAATTGCAAAAGAGTATTATTAGTGGCAGTAATTATTTTCTGGTGAATCTTCTGGTAAATGAAATATTAATACCACTCTCTGCTTGCTTCAATTTTTTCAGCTATGGAATAATCTGTTTCTTTGTTTCTGACTTTTTAAATATCACCTCTTTGCCTTTACTTTCTGCAGAAATAATAGTGATGAATTTACTTTTTTTTTTTAATGCTACTTAACATTCTCTGGATTTCTTGCATTTTTTTTTTAGTGTCTTTCATTAGTACCACCTCCAATCTTTGATCCCTGCTTTCTTCTCGGTTATATTTCTCACAAGCAATTTGTTTCAATCATGCTAGTGTTGACGTTGCTGAGATTTTATATTGTTGAGGACTTAGCCATTATTGGCCAGAGTTCTGCATATCACAGAGATACTCATATGTATACTTCAACTCATAGGAAATCTATGAAGCCGGCTTCTGGTCAGCTCTCTCGTGTCTACGTCCACCATCTAAAAGAAAGTCACACTTGCTGAGTCAAAATGTTCCTTGCCTGCCTTTTACATGGGATGTACTCACTGAGTACTTCAGGATGGTTAAAGTGCCTTCCAGATTCTCTGCAGCCTGACTATTTGCACATGTTGCTTTCTGTATCTATCGCATACACATGCACAGGAGGATGAAAACATCTCAGTAGTTTAATACAAGAAATGTTAACACTTCACTCATTCATGGTGTATTTCAATGCAGATTGTATGTCTCATGTGGGTAGCACTACTCCAGGTGATATCCTAATGTAATAATCTCCTTCTATATCTGTATGTCTTCCCTTTTGACTCATTTTTTTTCTGCTTTTATCTTCTGACATATCTCTCTGACTTGTCTGAGAAAAATTATTTACCTTTTCAGGAATGTGTGGTTATATTGGACATGCCTGGAAATCCCCTATTTTAAGGAAAACTGGTTAATAATTTTCATTACATCTGTAAGGTGCGTTGACAACAGTTCTTAGATTAGTGTTTGATTGAATAACCCAGAATAGAAAATTCTGCCTACCACAATTAGTAACACTAATTTGAACCGCAAACACATTTCATTCTTATATATTACCCAATCTTCTAAAACAAAAACATACATATGTTTTGGGTTAAAGCAAACAAAAAAATCTAATATATAAGTCATAAATACATATGTTTTAGAAGTAAATTTCAACTTTAAAGTAGGTGCCATTTGAGAGATATTTATAATTATAAAATATGTAGATTAAATAATAACTTGACAACATGAGAAAATACCAGGAAGCAAAAAAACAAAACCAAAAACGAAAAGCAAAACCAAAACTTGTGATGTTATCCGACAGAATTGGGAACATAATGAAAAGTCAATTTTTAAACTTGTAGTCTAAAGCATGAGAATCTGAAACAGAAATAGAGATAGAGAAGACAACTATAAAAATATCCAAAATACATTATTCAGAATCCGAGGAGAAATTGCTTTACAGTAAAAAGAACATAAAACAACAACAACAACAAAGAAACCAAGTCCTGTAACTACAGTACGGTTACTACTCCCTCTACGCAGTAATCATTAAGGTGGTTATTTGCATGCACCGTGATACTGTTGTAAGCTTAACATTTAAAGTCAGTAATAGAAAGGATTTAATCAAAAAGCTCCTGTTTTAGATTTATTTAGATCATTAGATTTCTGCACATGTAATGTTCAATAGTAAACTCAAGTAATGGAGTAAAACAATTGCTATGCATCCATGAGGGAAAAAACAAACAAACAAACAAACAAAACCTCTGAGGTTTAAATCAGCTATAATTACCGTCTACATTTATCACATTAGTGGAGTAATTATTCAACCAAATTTGTAAAAGTCTACATTTACAGACACTAATTTATTGACTTCTTGGACACACGCGCGCACACACACACACACACACACACGCATAATTAATTCCCAGGGACGCAGATGCGGAGATGGAGTGATGAGCCCAAGAGATAAAACAGAGTAGGGCAAAGAAATTGTTCACGCTGCAGTGCAGACCTAATGCCTGTAAAGAGAACAGATATGGAAGCACGATGGGCAAGGAGAGGCTCAGACCACAGTGTAGACACACAACTTCCTGACTCTTCACATTGAGACTTCCAGAGCAAATACTGTCTGTTGGAGTTCAACACTGAGAAGAACCGGCCAGACTGGAGTACCAGATCAAACATTGGCTTTAAGATCATTTTGTAGTACAGGTCTGCTAATGGTGAATGCTTCCAGCTTTTATATGTCTGGAAACATTTTTATTTACCCTCATTTCATTCGTGAAAAAAATTTTGTTTCCTATAGAATTCTAAGGTGACAATATTTTTCCGTTACTTCGAACATGTTACTCCACTATCCTTTGCTTTCCATTGTTTCTGAGTTGAAAACAGCTGCTACCCTTACCTCTATTTTCCTCTGGGCACAGTGTTGTTTTTTTTTTCCCAATTGGTTTCATTTTTTTTCCCCTAAATCACCAGTTTTAAGGAATTCAATTATGGGTTTTGGTGATGAGGCCAGAAATTCATGTTCTAGCTTTTTTCTCAAGAGACAGTGGGTTTGCAAATGATCTTGAAACTAAAGAACTAAGAATGCAGTATACTAGAAATTACTTTTTGGGAGGGAATCCCTAAATTTGAGCTTAAGTGAAAGAGGAAGAGGTAAGTGGTAGAACTGACTTCTGTTCTTTATTTTTTTAGTTTTTAATTTTTAATTTTTAATTTTTTTCTTTTTTTTTTTAACTTAAATTCAAGTTAGTTAACAACAGTATAGTCTTGGTTTCAGGAGTAGAATGCAGTGATTTATCTCTTACATATGACACACCGTGCTCATCCTGAAAAATGCCCTCCTTAATGTCCATCACCCATTTATTGATTTATTTTTTAATTTTTTTTAAAGTTTATTTATTTTTTGAGAGAGAGAGAGAGAGACAGAAAGAGAAAGAGCACGAGTGGGGCAGAGGTAAAGAAAGAAGCAGATAGAATCCGAAGCAGGCTCCAGGGTCTGAAATGTCAGCACAGAGCCTGATGCAGGGCTCGAACTCACAAACCATGAGATCGTGGCCTGAGCTGAAGTTGGAAGCTTAACCAACTGCACCACCCAGGTGTCCCCTGATCACCCATTTAAAACACCCGCCCCCAATCGCTCACCACCTCCAGCAACCCTGAGTTTATTCTCTGTATTTAAGAGTCTCATATGTTTTGCCTCCTTATTTTTATTTTTCCTTCCCTTCCCCTATGTTCACCTGAAATCATGAAGACAGTATGGTACTGACACAAAACCTGACACATAGATCAATGGAATAGAGTAAAAAACCAGAAATGGATAAATATATGGCCAACTAGTCTTTAACAAAGCCGGAAAGAATATCCAATGGAAAAAAAGACAGTCTCTTTAGCAAATGGCGCTGGGAGAACTGGACAGTGACATGCAGAAGAATGAACCTGGACCACTTTCTTACACCATACACAAAAATAAACTCAAAATGGTTGAAGGACCTGAATGTGAGACAGGAAACCATCAAAACCCTAGAGGAGAAAATAGGCAGCAACCTCTCTGACCTAGGTTGTAGCACCTTCTTACTTGACATGTGTCCAGAGGCAAGAGAAATAAAAGCAAAATAAACTATTGGAACCTCATCAAGATAAAAAGTTTCTTCACAGCAAAGGAAGCAGTCAACAAAACTAAAAGGCAACTGATGGAATGAGAGAAGATATTTGCAAATGACATATCAGATAAAGGTTAGTATCCAAAATCTATTAAGAACTTACCAAACTCAACACCCAAAAAACAAATAATCCAGTGAAGAAATGGGCAGAAGATGTGAATAGACACTTTTCCAATGAAGACATCCAGATGGCTAAACAGACACATGAAAAGATGCTCAATATCACTCATCATCGGGGAAATACAAATCCAAATCAAAACCTCAATGAGATACCACCTCACACCTGTCAGAATGGCTAAAATTAACCAACACAGGAAATAACAGATATTGGTGAGGATGCAGAGAAAAGGTAACCCTCTTACACTGTTGGTGGGAATACGAATTGGTGCAGCCACTCTGGAAAATAGTACAGAGTTTCCTCAAAAAGTTAAAAATAGAACTACCCTATGACATAGCAATTGCTACCAGGAATTTATCCAAAGGATACAAAAATTCTGATTTGTAGGGACACATGCACCCCAATGTTTATAGCAGCGCTGTCAACAATAGCTAAATTATGGAAAGAGCCCAAATGCCTATTGCCTGACGAAGGGATAAAGAAGATGTGGTGTGTGTGTATGTATATATATATATATATATAAAGAGGATGTGGAGTATATATATATATATATATACTCCACATCTTCTTTATACCTTCATCAGGCATATATATATATATATACACGTATATATACATACATATATATATATATATATATATATATATATATATCACACACACACACACACACACACACACACACAGTGGAATACTACTCAGCAATGAAAATGAATGGGATTGTGCCATTTGCAAGAGTGTGGATGGAACTAGAGCATATTATGCTAAGTGAAATAAGTCAGTCAGAGAAAGACAGATATATGATTTCACTCGTATGTGGAATTTGAGAAACCTTTGTTCTTAAAGTGATCAAATGTTGAGTAAGAGAGAGTAAAGACTCTATTTTTGAAAATAGGAAGCCTCAAGCTAATGTGATATAGGTATATATTTACATCAGAGTTGGCACTTGAATGACCCCAAGCATGTGAGTGCCCCTTAAATCTTGTGCCTTTGATGCCTCAATCATTTGACCTTAGTCTTGACCCTGATTCGTAAATTAATTCAGGATGCAAATATGAAGATATAAGATTCCCCAAGAATCAGATGGAATGGTAATAGAACTCAATAATAGGCAGTTTGTTCAATTAGTCATCTCTTCCACAATCATATCACAGGAGTCCATAGACTCTCCAATTCAACTCCAGAGACAAGAAGGGAGGGAAGGAATCTATTGGAATAGTTGAGTTTAACTAAAGATGCTTCAGGTTACATTTTTTTCCTCCAGAGAGAATGGGGCTCAAAATAATCATTAAGTTGAGATAAATAATAAAATATAATTGCCAATTTATGCATGTAAGAAGTTTGTTAATAAAAATATCATTTTAAGGGGCTCCTGGGTGGCTCAGTTGGTTAAGCGCCCAACTTCAGCTCAGGTCATGATCTCACAGTCTGTGAGTTCAAGCCCCACATCAGACTCTGTGCTGACAACTGAGAGCCTGGAGCCTGTTTCAGATTCTGTGTCTCCCTCTCTCTCTGCCCCTCCCCTGTTCATGCTCTGTCTCTCTCTGTCTCAAAAATAAAGAAAAACATTTAAAAAATATATCATTTTAAAAATAGTAACATTCATCTTTTTATTATTTTTTTAGAAATAAATGATTATTCTTATCAGTAAGAAAAAAATAGTAGTCGAAAGTATCATTTAAAGACCTAAAATGTTTATAAAAACATGTTTTTTTATGTTTCTGCAATTTAATTACCTAATGTGTTTCTTTCAATATATAGTGAAATTAAATTCTCAGTAGTTTAATATCTGTAATTCATCATAATCTGGACGATTCATAAGAAACACTTTTTTTTAAAGAACCCATATTGTTGAACAAATCTATAAAGTATAATAGGTGTAATTTAATTTTAACATTACTGAAATACACTCCCTTTTGTTTTCTATATTTCAGTTTTGTATTATGCCAAGGGCAAAGAAATTATCATTTGTATTAGATTTTTTTTGTCATTAATGCTGGTTTGAAAATGACCCAAATATCATATTTTAAAACATATCTAAGCTATCAAAGTTTGTGTCAAAAAAGAAAGTTTCACTTAATATTTGCTTAAATCACAATGTATAGTTTTTAGCTGACTTTTAATATATTTTCTAGAAAAAATTGTTTGTTCATTAGAATATTGGTTCACAATCTTACAGTTTCTTAACCTGATAAAATCAAGTGTTTCTTATCCATGTGTAGACTAATTTTATTACCGGTAAGCTAATCTATTAACTAAAACTGGAACTAATTTTTTAAGAAATATAACATACTTCAAATATTCAGTTAATGGCTGCTTTCCAACCCCTACTCAACCGTAAGCCTCCAACTCTTCACTAGGGTTGGCCAATATTAAGATGGTCACTGGCAATGAGGAGAGAATTATCCCTTGTGCCCTTAAAACATTAAAGGGGTAAGTTTCACCATCTTTATAGGGAACAATGAGAAGCATACCACCAAGTAGATCTAGGTTATTTTCTTAATGGGTGAAACCAACAAGAATTTTAAAATATCTCATGATTTCGTAGATCAAGTATTCAAACAGGGTTTGGCTGGGTGATTTTTCTGTTCCACGTCGCATTATCAGGGTATGTTCAGCTGGTATCTGGTCTGGTCTGGTGATGATTATTTTCTATACCTTTGACTGACCACTATGCATTGAGGGCATCATGGGGAAGCATGTAATGGCCAGGGTGTGATTATATTATCCTGGTGTCCATGGTCAAAATACAATTCAATACCAACTAGGTCTTCATGATTACATGTTACAAGAAACTTCTAAAGAGTTGTGAAAAAGAAATGGTTGTCTGCTCTTCATTTTCTTGCATTACTTTCAAAGAACATACTGGTTACTTCCTCAATTTTTTCTATCTCTGACATTAAGAAACCAAGCATCAAACATCTGCTCTTGGTGCCAGTTTAGTAGCAAGACCTCATACTACATATTATTTATTTGAGGGACATTAATTCTGGCTGGAGTCTGGTCATGGGAGCTTTCCCAGTGGAAATGATCATGACCTGATTAAAAAAAAAATAAACAGATGATATACATATAGATAATAAGCTGCTCTTTTACCTATCGCACCCTGGGAAGATGGACATAAGTATGGAGCTGCATCAAGGAGAAATACCCAGTGGCTTGCATAAGGGAGTACATTAAAAGGGAAGGGAAGATTGGGGCCCTGGGTGGCTCAACTGGTTGAGCGTCCAACTTCAGCTCAGGTCATGATCTCACAGCTTGTGGGTTCGAGCCCTGTGTGGGGCTCTGTGCTGATGGCTCAGAGCCTGGAGCCTCCTTTAGATTCTGTGTCTCCCGCTCTCTCTGCCCCTCCTTCTCTCTCTCTTTCTCCTTCAAAAATAAATAAACATTAAAAAAAATTTAAATTCAGTGGAGGCCAGGAGTCCACAAATTTGAGTTACACTGAAAACAAGTTATTACAAGACAAGCCTAATGACTCTAGAGAAACTGGCTGCAGTGTTAGTAGTTAATTTCTGAACAGAGAAAAGATAGTATATAGTAGAACAATGGAGAAATCTCCCAGATTGCTGTTGGTGATTGTTCCTCAGAAATGTCCAACTTTCCCCGATTTTTCACTAATTTGTTTGCTTGTCAAATCGAGGTAGCTAGTCCTGAGGCAGACACCTAAGCAGCTTTTGCAGGTAAGATGTGATGCTTGAATTAAGATATAAAGACATAGCATTGTGTGAAAAAAGCAGTCAGAGAAGACATTGGTATCAAGCCAAGAAATAACTTGGCATCTTCAGTGAACTAAAAGAAAAAAGTAAAATTAGGGCACTACCTAAAAACGAGGAAGTTTTGAGGGCTGACTACAAAAGGAAGCAGAGGCCAGGTAATCAATATCTCTTGCTTGGACATGTTTTAAGAAATAGAGTAGTGAATAACTTGATTAGATTTATGTTGTGGGGACAGCAAATCAATAGGAAGGTGCTTGTAGTAATTGGAAAAAAAAAAAAAAAAGACACGATGCTTGTCTGAGCTACGGGACAGGGAGAGGGTCTGGAAATCGAGAATTCCAAGATTTAAGAGCTAACAGACAGCCTTATATACTGGAGAAGAGCAGAAACTCTGGACTAAGGTAGATCCAGTTTCAAACACCACCCTCGTCATTTAATGATTTTTGTACTTTGGCCAAAGCGTTTAATCTCTGGGATTGTCAATTTGCATTGGTAAACTGAAGATATAGCAGTACTCCTCAAATTCTTGCAAGAATTCATTGTGACATTGTGTGCAAAGCTCTTGGCACAGCAGCTGGTATAGATCCTCAAAGCACAATAGCTATTTTTATTATAATTCAACGAACGTGGCGATTGATCAGATGTTGGTATCAACAAGAGGAAAAAAACCTCCAATGTATGCTGAAAATGCTAATAAGATTTTATCATCAGTTATTCTATCTAAATGTTTCTTTATATGATCTTGTTTGTGTTTTAATGGAGCAGTGTCTGAAATCCTATATAAATTAGAAGAGGATGGGCAATATTTTCTTAAAGTAGAACAAATGCCCATTTACTCCCAAATTGCCCAGGAATATTTTATTTAAAATTATTTTTTAATGTTTATTTATTTTTGAGACAGAGGGAGACAGAGCACGAGTGGGGGAGGCGCAGAGAGAGAGGGAGACACAGAATCCGAAGCAGGCTCCAGGCTCCAAGCCATCAGCACAGAGTCAGATGAGGGGCTTGAACCCACGAAGCGCGAGATCATGACCTGAGCTGAAGTTGGATGCTTAACCGACTGAGCCACCAAGGTGCCCCCAAAATGAAATTGTTTTAAGCCCTATGCTTTCTATTCCCCCCCAACCATTATTTTTTTCCTTGAAGTTCTTATTGTTCCTGGCAATTTCAGAATGCACAGGCATTCTGAAATACCCTTTTCTTAGTAAAACATTATGATATGGGTAGACTAAAATCCAAAGATTACTAACCACTTTCCTTTTGAATACAGTGGATTTATTTCATTCTGTATCTTTTTATTATCATCAGTTTAAATGGCTGAAAATGTGTCGTGAATAATTTTAGAAATGTTAATGCCATTTACTGATTGACTTATTTCACTTAGCATAATACCCTCTAGTTCCATCCACGTTTTTGCAAATGGCAAGATTTCATTATTTCCCATCGCGGAGTAGCATTCCATTATATACATGTACCGCATCTTCTTTATCCATTCATCACTTGACGGAGATTTGGCTCTTTCGATAATTTGGATATCGTTGATACTGCTGCTATAAACATTGGAATGCATGTGCCCCTTCGAATCAGCATCTTTGTATCCTTTGGATAAATACCTAGTAGTACAATTGGTAGGTATTAGGGTAGTTCTATTTTTAATTTTTTTTAGAAACCTCCGTATTGTTTTCCAGAGTGGCTGTACATAAGTCAGTCAGAGAAATAAGATATCATATGACTTCACTCCTACTTGAAATATGAGAAACTCAACAGATGGACATAGCGGGAAGGAAGGAAAGATAAGATAAAAACAGAAAGGGAGGCAAACCATAAGAGACTCCAAAGTACAGAGAACAAACTTAGGGCTGCTGGAGGCGAGGTGGGTAGGGGAATGGGTTAAAAGGGTGATGGGCATTAAAGAGGGCACTTTTTGGGATGATCGCTGGGTGTCATGGGTAAGAGATGAATCATTGGGTTCTACTCCTGAAGCCAAGATTACACTGTATGTTAACTAACTTGAATTTAAATTAAAAAAAAATACCATTAAAAGTTCATTGCATGATCAATTTAACTTAAATTTTATAGTAATATTCTTGAGTTTAGGAAACAGGTCTCTTCCTTCTAATATCATGATGGCAACTAATTTGTTATTGGCTAGATAGTAAATCTCCAACAGATACTTTGGAGATGGCTAAAGTATAAAAAGAACAAGAAAACATAATTGTTGTATAAAAGTTTTATCAAAGAAATTAGTAAATAACAATGCAATCACTTTGTTTTTAAAACACAAATGATGTCCATGTCCATATATAGGATTTTAGCAATTTTTCTCTTTTTTTTTTTCACAAAATTCCTGAGACCTTCAGAGCACTGAGAAATGGACAATTCAAACGGATTCCTTTCCCATTTAAGTGAACAGTGTTGCTTCTTTTTAGTCAATTTTCCAAGGGCTCTTTTTAATCTATTCATCCTCTTTTATTCTCTAATGATGTTCAGAAAGCACTGGAGTGCATTTGTATTTGCTAAAACAATTCAGCATTGAAGCAATCTTTGAAATGTAAATAAAACTTTCAATTCTGCTGATTCTCACTAAGTGCTACCATACTTCCTAATAGGACAATCTAATACATTTATAAACCTTCTTTTTTATTTTTTTAATGTTTATTTTTGAGAGACAGACAGAGTGTGACTGGGGAGGGGCGGAGAGAAAGGGAGACACAAAATCTGAAGCAGGCTCCAGGCTCTGAGCTGTCAGCACAGAGCCTGACACAGGGCTCAGTCTCACAGACCATGAGATCATAACCAGAGCTGAAGTCGGAGGCTTAGCCAACAGCCACCCACTCACCCCACATTTATGGATCTTCTTAAAATAATCCTAGGACTATGGACAGGTACCAGAAATTCCATCACTAAGTCAATGTAGCTTACTTGTCACACTGATTTCTCATTGATTTTATTCAGGAATAACTTATGTAGAATAAACTTCATCCATTTCAACTGTACAAATCAATGATTTATGACCATGTTATAAACCTCTGCAATCACCAGAATGATCAAGATTCAGTACCTTTTCATCACACCCCACTGCTACACACACAAATTTCTCATGTTCTGTTGCAATACATCTCTCCCTACATCCTTGGGCTCAGCAATGTCTGTCTTGCTTTTAGTCACTATAGATTATTAATTTGAATGTTATATGCACTATTTTGCTCCCGGCTATTTTTATTCACCATGATTTTGAGATTCATCCATGTTTTTGTGTTCATCAGTAATTTGTTTCTTTCTGTTGCTGAGAAATATTTCATTGAAGAACCATACATTTTATTCATGTTTGCATAGTGATGGATATTTGGGTTATTTCCAGTTTTTGACTATTGTGAACTCTGCTGTTATAAATAACCATGTACATGTCTTTGTGTGGACACATGTTTTTATTTGTTTTGGATAAGTATCGAGGAGTGGAAATAGTGAGTCACGTGGGAAGAGTTTATGAATTATTTAAGAAACTGACAAAATGTTTACCAAAGTGTTACACAATTTTTTAAATGTTTTATTCATTTTTGAGACAGAGAGAGACAGAGCGTGAGCAAGGGAGGGAGAGAGAGAGAGCCAGACACAGAATCCAAAGCAGGCTCCAGTTTCCGAGCTGTCGGCACAGAGCCCGACGCGGGGCTTGAACTCACCAATTGCGAGATCATGACCTGAACCGAAGTCGGATCCTGAGCTGACTGAGCCACCCTGGCGCCCCGGTGTTACACAATTTTATACTTCTAGCAAAAAATGAGAGTGTTAGTTACTCCAAAGCTCACAAAAATTTGGCCATTTTAACATTACTTATTCTGGAGGATGTTTGGTAGATACTTTTGGTTTTAATTTGCATTCACCTTATTTCAATTTTGGCTGATCATCGTTTCACTGCTTAATGGCCAGTTTTAGCAAAATGAGTCCTAAAGTACCACGAAAGCTTAAGAGAGGTTATTTTCCAGTCTGGAAATGCTAAGAGTTTCTTCCATATAGATTAATGGTAATTACTTTTTCACTTTACATCACTTGGGCCTAAGAAAGTTTTCACAGGAACACTTCTTCAGATAGTGGGGAAAACCTATACTACTTTTGGTCTTTTATTCACATGTAATACATTTTCCTAGCTTCAATCATTTCTACTCTATACATTCTGAACAAGAATTTTAAAATATTAAACTTTTAATTGTAATGCCAGTAGTTTATGAAACCAAAGAGTAGGCAAGACAAATAATAATACATATTATAGAAACTACACCCGAGCCCTTTACAGCAATTATTGAGGGGAAAAATAACAAAACATCCTCATGTCTTTTATAGATGTCTTTTGCAGCAACAATGAATTGAGCCATTAAAAAGTCAAACACTCCATTGAACCAAAAAGCAAACAATGAATGTGAAAACCAACACCTGAGGAAAAAACATGTTGCCTGATCTCTGCTTTTATGCCTTCTCCTGCCTCTGAAAAATGGTGAAAAACTAGATTCTAAATTAAAATGCCACATGGGGCACCTGGGTGGCTAGGTCAGTTAAGCTTCAGACTTTGGCTCAGGTCATGATCTCGCAGTTTGTGAGTTCGAGCCCTGCCTCGGGCTCTGTGCTGACAGCTCAGAGCCTGGACCCTGCTTCAGATTCTGTGTCTCTCCCTCTCTCTGCCCCTCGCATGCTCATGCTCTGTTTCTCTCTCTCTCAATAATAAATAAATGTTAAAAAAAATTTAAATTAAAATGCCACAGGAATCGCAATACTAACATTTCAACCTATTTTGCATACCAGAAGAGGTTGCAAAAAAATTAAACATAAAATTCATGAGATGCTATCCAAAGGAAAAGTGGGTGGACAGGGATGTAAGCAATCCTATCAAAGCTATTATTAAGTAACTCTTTTTCTAATGGCAAATATGACTTATTTTATAGTCATTCAATTTACTTGGGAAAGGCATACTAAAAGATATGGAGACTGTTCCCATTTTATCATGAACCTGTAAGTCTTTAAATACTGAATTTTTGTTTCCAGCATTTCCCAATGCTGTGTGTGTGTGTGTGTGTGTGTGTGTGTCTTGTGTGTCTTGTGTGTGTGTTGTGTGTGTGTGTGTGTGTCTTGTGTGTGTGTGTGTGTGTGTGTGTGTGTGTGTGTTGGCTCCACGATAAAGAACCTTGGTTTCTGCAGGACCTCAATCTACTAAACTCAAAGGCAGTGAGAATTGAGAGCTTTCGTCCACCCCTGGAGGCTCTAGCTCATTCTCATGGGTTCCAACTTGTTCTTGCCAACCATATATCTCGCTGCCTAACCCAACTGCGTGCCCTGTGGTTTTCAAGTGTTCGCATCAATCCAAAAGGAAGACAACCCCGTTTCTTTTTAAGTTTATTTATTTATTTTGAACGAGTGTGCATAGGTACACTCACACGCATGCAGGGAAGGAGCAGAGAAAGAATCCCAAAGAGACCCCTCACTGTCCGTGCAAAGCCCCATGCAGGGCTCAGGAACCAGGAGATCATGATCTGGCTGAAATCAAGAGCCACCCAGGAGCCTCGGGAAGACATCCTCCTTAAAGAGGTTGCTTACTTGGCTCCCGTAATTGCCTTCAGAGATTTTAGGTGACATATCTCATTGAACTTTGATCCACTACACTTAGCCGTATTCTTTTTTTTTTCTTTCCAAGATTTTATTTAAATTCAAATTAGTTAAGAGCTTCTGGGTGGCTCCTTTGGTTAAGTGACCTACTCTTGGTCTCAGCTGGGGTTATGATCTCATGGGTTTGTGAGATGGAGCCCTACTTCGGGCTCCACAGTGACAGCCTGGACCCTGCTTGGGATTCTCTCTCTCTCCCTCTGTCTCTGCTCCTCCTCTGCTTGGGTGTGTGCATGTGCTCTCTCTCTCTCTCTCTCTCAAAATAAATAAATAAATATTAAAAAAAAACTTATAAAACCAAATAATTTCAAGTTAGTTAACATATAGTGTAGTATGGGTCTCAGGAATAGAATTTAGTGGTTCGTCACTTACATACAACACCCGGTGCTCATCACAAGTGCGTCCTTAATGCCCATCACTCATATATCCCATCCCCCACCCACCTCCCCTCCAACAGCCCTCAGTTCTCTACAGTTAAGCGTCTCTTATGATTTGCCTCCCTCTCTGTTTTTATCTTATTACTTTTCCTTCCCTACCTAGCCATATTCCTAATATAAAAGACTTTGATTTCTTGTGGAAAATGTTATAAGGATAAGGTTCTAAGATCTGACCATGTACATAGTAATTTCAAAATCATCTGTATACTTTCTTCTTTTCACTTTCTCAGACTGCCTACTTAGTGCAAATGAATGCTACCCAAGAAAATGAACAATACTATATAAATACATAACATTTCTCAACATCATTATTGAGTAGAATATTCTTTGAATTAATTGAATGATTATGGTTATGGCTATCAATCTACTAACACGTGGGAGAAAATAAAAGCATATTTTTTTCTTTTTATGTTAGATATAACTTTTACAGGGGCGCCTGGGTGGCTCAGTCGGTTAAGCGTCCGACTTCGGTTCAGGTCATGATCTCACAGTCCGTGGGTTCGAGCCCCGCGTCGGGCTCTGTGCTGACGGCTCAGAGCCTGGAGCCTGTTTCAGATTCCGTGTCTCCCTCTCTCTGTGACCCTCCCTGCTCTGTCTCTCTCTGTCTCAAAAATAAATAAACGTTAAAAAAAATTTAAAAAAAAAGATATAACTTTTACAAAAATTCTGTAAGTGCATTGCAACTTCATCCAAAGGGTTAACAGATCTATTTAACAGATTCACTACAGTTTATAGACTCAGACTTCTTACAATGTTCATAGAAAAGATGCCTCTTCTTTCTCTTCAATATTTTTTCAAAGAATATGTTATCAATTTGTGTCATTTCCTTTCCCAGAAGGAGATAACATTGCTTTGATTTCATATTGAAAATGAAAGAGGCACACTAGAAAATAAAATGAATTTTGACACATTTTACTCTCAAGAAGAATCCTCAACTTTAGTGGCACTGAATCTTATCAGAACAATTCACTGTAGGCTAAACTCTGAAATTGAGGCTGGATTTCAAAACTCTACAGATTTGTGGAAAAACAATATAAGGAAGCTCTAAGTATTCCCTTGTTAAACCATAGCAAGAATGGTGTTTGTTTGACCTACTTTTACTAACTGTACTGAAAATAGGAGCCTTCTATGACAACTTGTTACAGGTAAGAGGGGTCTTCAACTACTTTTCCAATACAACAAAACTAACCAAACAAGGTTATTAACTTACACTGCTAATAAGTGAGGTCCCCAAACTTAGAAACCTGGCTTAATTGGGATTTATGTGAGGAGAAATTGATAAAAACCACAGCAGTGTGTTATCCTCATTTTTTTTCCTCATTTCTCTGTCCCATCTCTATCTTTTATCTCACATTCTTTGGTCCAAATTACAGGATAAGATTATTTTCCAAAATAGGTTGAATAAAAACAAAACTAAGAAATTCTATCAGAATGTTATTGATATATTATGAGGGGGTATTAATTAAGAGCATATTCTATTGACTATGAAGAGAGAAAACCTAGCTAAATTAAGAGCTTAATTAGTAATGTCAATTAGTAAATTAAAGAGAGGAGTGATTCACTTCAACAAGACCTTGAAAGTAAAGTCAAAAACAAACAAAAAATCAGTCCTATGGAATGTATTTTGATCTTTTAACTGGAAGAATAAAGGTAGTCGGGTGGCTTACTATTCAGACCAAATAAAGTGAAGTGTCTCATTCAGAGTTGTACTGTAAATGCCCCATTCCCATTTGTCCTTGGAATCAGAGCCCTAAATGTAAACTATTGCATTGCAGTGACAAAATGTATAATAAGCCCTATTGGGACCTGAAACTCAAGTGATCTACTTGGAGAAAATATCAGAATATTTTCTTGTAGTGCATTACAAACCTTCCAGTTAAAACAAAAGATAAATTGGGGCACCTGGGTGGCTCAGTCAGTTAAGCATCTGACTTTGGCTCAGGTCATGATGTCCTGGTTCGTGAGTTTGAGCCCCACGTCTGGCTCTGGGCTGACAGCTCAGAGCCTGGAGCCTGCTTCAGATTCTGTCTCCCTCTCTCTCTGCCCCTCTCCTACTCGCATTCAGTCTCTCTCTCTCTCTCTCTCTCTCTCTCCCCCTCTCAAAAATAAATAAACATTAAATATTTAAAAAAAGATACACTATGTTTATGACCAGGAAGAGTCAGTAAGAGCAAAATAGCAATTATCCAGGACTAAATGTGTAAATCCAATCATTCCGAATAATGATTTTGTCAAACTGAGTCAAAATATACTTGGAAGATTAAAAGCTCAAGTAATACTGATGGTAATTCTTTTTTTTTTTTAATTTTTAAAAATGTTTTTATTTATTTTTGAAGGAGAGAGAGAGACAGAGCATGAGCAGGGGAGGAGCAGAGAGAGAGGGAGACACAGAATTCAAAGCAGGCTCCAGGCTCTAAGCTGTCAGCACAGAGCCAGATGCGGGGCTCGAACCCACAAACTGTGAGATCGTGACCTGAGCTGAAGCCGGACGCTCAACGGACTGAGCCACCCAGCCGCCCCTGATGGTAATTCTTAAAAAGAAAATAAAGAAACACACAAAGGACTAATATACTTTAAATATCATTCCACAACTGAACTGCTTTCTGGTAACCAAGATGTCTTTAATGACAACTGAAAAGCATTCGCATGCTTTAGGGCAATGTTAACCAAGCTCACTGAAATGCCATTAAAAAAAAATGCAGTACTGAATGTAACCTTTCCTAAGGTGTTATTCTGTTGTGGTATTTTTGCAACTTTTTTGAATTCTGCGATATTGTCACATTTCAAGACTTCTAATTTTTTTTTTAACGTTTATTTACTTTTGAGACAGAGAGAGACAGAGCATGAACAGGGGAGGGGCAGAGAGAGAGGGAGACACAGAATCCGAAACAGGCTCCAGGCTCCAAGCTGTCAGCACAGAGCCCCACGCGGGGCTCGAACTCACGGACTGCGAGATCGTGACCTGAGCCGGAGCCGGCCGCTTAACCGACTGAGCCACCCAGGCGCCCCTTTCAAGACTTTTAAAATTGCTTCGCAATTCTATCAACAAGTAAGTTCATACTAAATGTTTTATAAGCATATGTCAGAGGTTAGCACATACTTTGAAGTTATTAATAAGCTTTCATGTTAACAATTTAGCAAGACATGCCTTTCCCATTGATTACAATAAGCCAGCAACCTCCCACTATGAAATGTTAAAAAAAAAAAAAAAAAGAAGAAGATAGGAAAACTGGAGGTAGGAGGGCAAAAAGAATTGGCAAATATGACCATAATGGCCCTTTTTATGTCAGTTTCATTGGGTCTGAAAGTTGGTCAGCTTCCTGGACAAGAATGCGTCCGCCCTAAAATTGTTACTGAGAATTAAGAACTATGGCACTACTATTATTTCCGACACACAGGCATAAACTGGACAAACTGTTTACACTCAGGATGTATCTGTTAGTAAACGTCAGCATGACATATGAGAGCATCAGTTCTAGTGCCTTGTGTCCATCAAGAGGAAAACTGCTGCACAGAATTGTGCATCTTAGACACATACACGCACGCAAATATATATGCGAGTTCAAAACATTCATCTTCCAATACATGTGTCGGTTCCTTGAAATTTGAAAATGAAATAAAATAGGAAATAAGCCAAATCAGCTACTTTTGTCCTCTTTCTTGCACTCGTAGCAACTGCTATTAGCATGGACATGGGCAACGTGCTTGAGGTCAGAGGGCATAGGTCGCTTTCTGCTCCCGTGTGGTTCTGCCCTTTGGCCTCCTGGAAGGAGATCCCGCAGCCACAGGCACGAGGCCGGATGCAAACCACCTCCTTGCAGCTTCTTCCCTTTTCAGCCATCGATGATGATTTCTCTACTTTTTCCATCTTACGAAGAAATGTATAAATATGAAAATGACCCAAGTACTTTGGATAATAGCCCACATCTCTTGTACAAAGTAAGGAAATGTCTCAGAATGTGAATCCCCACCCTGCTTTTCTTTCTGGAATACCACTTCCTTCTAGCTTACACTGGTATTCTCAGAAACAAAAGTTCTGATAGAACAGCTACACTCATCTCAACTGTGCACTTAACTTCAGTTTTAAGTTATTGGGGAACAAAGTTCACTTCCATGGTGGAGGTAGAAGGAACACCAATGCTTAGTGCATTGCAAAATACCTCCTTTACTTTCAGACATTACAACAAATAGTAGCTAATTAGTGTCTGAGATGGCAGGATTGGGGAGTTTTTATATTATTAAGTAAAAACTTTTATAAAGAATATATGTGCTTTTAGGATTAGAAGAATAAACTGGGTCAGAAGTCATAGATGCTATTTCTGAAACTGGGAATATCCGAAAATGGGCTACGTGACGGGGATGAGTTGGTTTCAAGTTTCGAACTAATGAATAGAAAACTTTTACTACAACTCAAACATGAAACTCCGGGTTATTTAGAAAACGTGAAGGCTAGTTCTCAGTTTAAAACTCAATTTTTATTTTTGATATATTTAGCAACTTTATTCACATAAAATGAGATTTAATTTTTTTAATGTTTATTTATTTCTGAGAGACAAAGAGAGACAGAGAGCGAGTGGGGGAGGGGCAGAGAGAGGGAGAGGGAGACACAGAATCCGAAGCGGGCTCCGGGCTCTGAGCTGTCAGCACAGAGCCTGAGGCAGGGCTCGAACCCAAAAACCGTGAGAGCATGACCTGAGCCGAAGTCGGACCCTCAACTGACTGAGCCACCCAGGTGCCACAATTTAAATTGTACAAACTCCCCGGGCTATATTATCATAATTTCTTGAGTGATCCAATCACTATTGGGTAGCATATCGATGCTCATTCATACAGAAATAGAAAAATACCTTCTCATAACTAAATTTGTAACTAAAACATCTGAATGGTTAAAAAAACACTCACACACCACACCTTTCTTTGCTGTTCCTTCCCTCATTTGTGACAAGCGAAATACCACTATTTCTCACATGTAGAACACTGGCCCATGTTTCCATAGAAACCAGGCAGCTTTTAAAAATTATTGTCGTTGTTATTGGTAAATGGACTTGCAGGTTTGGGGGTGGGTGAGGAATTTAACAAATAAATCTGAGTATGAGTCTTAAGAGAAATCAAGACATAAATAAAAATTAAATAAGAATAATAGAATATCATTTCACAAACAGAAAAATGGTCATAGTGAGGAAACAGAAAACATAGGTACAGATACATGTATTACATATGTAATAAGTACATGTATATAATTCATAGCTCATAATGGTGGCATCACTACAAACTGTGGATGGAATACATAATGATGCAGAGAAAGTGGACCCGGCTTAAGACGGAAAATACAAATGTAACCTTGCCTACAACAAAATGTAAATGTGGTCTCTAGATAGTTATAGACTTCGGTGTGAAAGTGAAATTATACATTTAGCAAAGGCAAACAGATACTCGTTGTGAACTAGGGAAGATGCCTTCCCGAAAAATATGTTCAAAAGTATAAACCCCAGAACAAAAATAATGACGATTCCATCCAAAGTCATGTTCAATAAAGGATTCCATGAATAACAACAGCTGACAGCTGATGGCAGAAAGGAAGATATTTGCCATATCTAAAATTTCTGTGGGTGACATCCAGGATATCAATGAACTTACACAAGTAAACAAGAAAAAGTAAAACATAAAATTTTGCAAAAGTATAAAGAGGAAATTTAAAAGGTAGGGTGTATTTGATCTCTTTGCTTCTGTAAAATTTACCACAAGCTAGTGGCTTAAAACAATAAACATTTATTATATAGTTCTGGAGGTCAGAAGTTTAAAATCAGTTTCACTAGGCTAAAGTCAAGGTCTCAGGAGGGCTGGTTTCTCCTGGAAACAGCTGGTGTGCAAAGTATAGAACAGCAATTGGACAATGGTTGAACGGTTTCTGTGTCATTTGGGGAAAGACATATTTGATTTTACATCTTATCAAATGTACTTTTTAGAAATTCCTGAAACACTCCCTAAAAATGTAACATGGTTACAACAGATCCAAACAAAGTTTTCATAGAATTCCAAAGGGATTTTTTTTTTTTTTTTTAGTGTGGGCACACACAATTTAAGAATGTTTTTAAGGCTACAGTTCATAGACCCCTCCAAGGAAAGGATTCAACCAGGTACTTAAGCTGTGCTAGTTTTGTTTTGTTTTTGAAGTGAATTGATAGAATATTCTGGCCTAGGTAGACAAAGGATCGCTTCGGTTTGTAATCAGCTCTAAATATTCCTTCTCTCCTATATCTTTGCCTCCTGTGTTTTACCTACTCTGCTCAAGGGCACATATAGAGGTGAGTGACCTTGGTATGATTTCTGTATTTACTATTCAGGTAGTTTCCCAAGAGAGGGAATGAAATCCTCCAGCAAAATCTTTCATTCAGCATAAACTCTTTTCTTCTCCTTCTATTTTGAAGCCACCCTTAAAATTAGAAATGACACCTGGCTGAGACAAAATTGTTCCCTCTCTCTCTCTATCCATACTCCCAGCTATTGGTACACAACCTGTGTGAAAAGTGTGTGGCAGCAAAAGGGGAAAAGGAGCCGGTAGGGGGATGGAGTGTTCATCTGTGAAGAAACAGGTTGCCAGGCAAAGGAAGAATCATATCATTCCTAGAACATGTGTGTGTCTTCAGCACAAAAGGAAAAATCAGTTCATTGATCAGGTGGGTGTCAACCCTTGCCACTGAACCTCCTGGAGACACAATTTACAGTGGTTATGTGGGTACTTTTCTCTTCGTCGTCTAGATACTGCAAAATATTTAGTGAGCCCAGATTTCCAGGTCCACTCTACATGGATTTCCATCAGTATCACTCAACATGCGGTTTAAAGACCCATGTGGGTCCTAGAACTGCTTGTTACTAATTCAGGATGAGATAAGGAGTTGCAGCCAGCCTTTCAATCAACCAACTTGAGGGTTCGCCTGATGTTTTTTACTTGGCAAAGCTTTCTTAATTGTGTCCTGGAGAGGGGGTAATAAACACTTCAAATACAAACTATTCTGAGCAGCAGTTTTTAAGATCTTTCTTTCAGCCGTGTATTAATGTGAAATGTATGGAAACATAAGTACTTAGGTGAAAGCAAATATTTGCTGATAAAATTGGACAGCAGCACAGGGGTCAGGGAACCTGGGTCTTGGTGCAGACTCTGCCCCTTACCAGTTGTGTGGCCTGACATTAATCATTTAGTCTCTGTGAGTTTCGGTCTTCCTCATTTGCAAAATAAGCTCGAATCATTCTGGATTAAATAGCTTAAGGAAATGGGACAGAGTGAAAGGAACTGAATGCATTCTTATATCTAGACCCATGTCAGTGGCATACAAATGCTGCCTATTGAATAAGTGAGAGAACAGGTGTTAAACGTGTTCGTTTTTGGATTCAATTTGAACATCCCCTCAACTCTGATCCCTTGACTATTTCCCATCTTTAAACACATATTGTTGAAAAAGCCTTTGTGGCCACAGTATGACTTTATTGCTTACAATGATGCTCTGGAATTCAATCTGCTGGTTGAATACACTTCAGCCAAGAATCTCATTTGTTTCCATTAGAGAGTATCAGGACAAGACCCGTTTTCTCTTTTGTACAAAGTCACGAGACCTAGCAATTTTTCATTTGTAGGAGAATACATTAAAATTTTTTGTCTGCAGTTTGATATATGGCCAAACCTTACTCAGTCTTATTCACGACAAAAACAATTTAAGTAGCTATTGCTGATATATTAGTGACTGTCCAATCTTTTTTCCACGAGAAGAACAAAGTCAAATGAAAATTATGCAAGAATTAAGGAAAGATATTTTCCTAGACATAGAAATGGCGTTAGGAAGTGAATTGTTTCAGGGAAAAACTTGCAACATTAACCAAAAAAGTAATACATGTTAATTTTTACATTCTTATTAAATAGGTTTATCATTCTATCTAGTCAACTTACATCATTCCAATTTGCTGGGGAGGAGGAGAGATTTTTCCAAGATATGTGTGTATATGTGTTCTTGTGTGTGTGTTGCCATTGTTGTCCTTCTCCTTCTTCCACTCCTCTCAGTAATCTGTCACCAACCTCTGGGATTACTGCATTGTCTCTCACTAGCACCTTGTCCCAGCTGCCTCCACAATATTGTGGGTCTCAGTAATTTCCAACCCCTGCATGTCAGCCCTCTACATGTCACATCCTAGAGGTCAAGGTAGACCATGATCCCAGACCACTTTCCTTACCCCTGTTCCTTTGCTTTTCTCTTTCCGTCCAGAACCTTTTGTCTAAACTGCCAAGTCATTCTTTTTCAACTCAATTTTGAAGTTAACAAGCTGTTGTCGGTTATGTTCACTGCCGTATCTGGATAATGTAGGTGCTCAAATAAATACTTGTTGGATGGTTGAAATGCACTCTGCTGGAAGCTGGAAAAAAACATTAGTCTCAGTAGGCGAATGTCAAGGTATAAGCAGGATTGGCTTCTTCTGGAGCCTCTAAGGGGGAAACCATTTCTTTCCCTCTTTCAGCTTCCAGAAGCCACCTGCCTCATGGTTCATCTTTACATTGCTTCAACCTCCTTTCTGTCATCACACCTGCTGCTGTTTCTGGTCTTTCTGCCTTCCTCAGTGGGGACCCTTATGGTTACCCTGGACCCACCCAGATAATCCAGGATGATCTCACACCTATATCCTTAATATAATCATACTTATAAATCCCCCTGTGTCATGTAAGGTGATAGGAGTAGGTTCCAGGGATTAGCACAAAAAACATCTTGTGAGAGTAAGAGACTTCATTCAGTCTACCTAAGAGAAGCCCAGACAGTAATCATAATAGAAGTTAGAAATCACTAGTAATAGAAAAGCCCTAACTAAAACATTGAGATGCCATGTTACGTGTATTGGACCAGAAAACATAGATCACCAAATAAAGTCAAGAGCTTGGTGAGAAGGTACCGAAATACAAACGCTCGGGTCCTGCTGGCAGAAATGTTTGCTGGACAGCTGTGCCGAAGAACCTGCCAACATTTTCATCGTCCAATTGTGTCGAGAAGTGCAGATGACTGGGCCATTCCGCCTCTCGTTGTACACCCCTGGGAAATCTCCACCTAAGTTTGTGAACTCGTGTGAGCCAACATGTTCCTAATGGTATCGTTTCGGGTCGTGTGATTTCTATTCCGTGCTGTGTGGAGCAAAGTGAGCCGTCATCCTCGGCAGGAGGAAGGTAGTGTGAGGAAAATTATGGGGGATGAGGCAGCGGTCACAACTGATTAGATATATATTCACAGAGAACTTGATGAGCTTTATTTAGTGTTGTGGTGAATAGTGAACCAAAACATCGTCATGCACACACATATACATGCATATTGGTGTAAATATGCATGCATAATACAAATAATTATGTAATAGTATATTTTTTTTATGTTAAAGTAAGTGTATGATGTTGTATAATTTAGAAACCACATTCCGAGGGGCGCCTGGGTGGCTCAGTCGGTTAAGCGTCCGACTTCAGCTCGGGTCATGATCTCACGGTTTGTGGGTTCGAGCCCCGCGTCGGGCGCTGTGCTGATGGCTCAGAGCCTGGATCCTGCTTCAGATTCTGTGTCTCCATCTCTCGGCCTCTCCCCTGCTCATGCTCTGTGTCTCTGTCTCTCAATAATAAATAAACGGCAAAAAAAAATTAATAAAAAAAAAAGAAAACACATTCTGATAAAAATGATGTACAGAAGGGACATTAAAACATTTATGGTGTTGGGGCAAAATTAAATAAATAAATAAATAAATAAATACCACCAGCAACAAAACATTTATGGTGTTGGGGGAGAGAAAGGGCTACATTACGGTATGGAGTGAAAAGGAATGAATGGACAAATGACAGACTAATGACACTAATGCTCCATCAGTTGGGCCGTGTGATTAATTCAATCCTGTGCATCTGAGATGAAAAAATAATCATGAACACCTGCCAGACTGGTAATGACTCCAAAATACTCCGAAAAAGTATTTCGATTATCCAATTATTTCAGTACATTACTGCAAATCTGTGGAATATATACACCTAGTGCTTTATTTTGAAAGTTTCCTATCATTTGGTAGTTAATTTCATGTGGCAGTGAGAATATTCAAAATACTTATCAAGTCATATGGCTCAGACATCATCCAATCAGAACAAATTCATGATATAAATACCTACTTAATGTGAGTGCTGCAGGTAAATTATACTATATTCAGACATATTCTAACTCCTTCTCTGAAACCCTTGGAAAATTTGTGCTTTTGATGGTCCACTTCCTCCTGAGAACTAGAAGGAAAATTACCTAGTAGTCTGTTCCTCCTCTGGCAACTGAAAATGCACTTTACCCATTGGTCAGTTCCTTTATCAACTTCTTTAGAAATCACTGTCTCTATTTTGGAAATCATATATTCTTACATACGTTCAACAAATTGCTTTATCCTCTCTCGTGCTCCCCTTATCTTTACATACCAACACCTGCATTCGCTCCAACAGAGAACCCTGTAAACCCAGTTTCCAGGCACAGCAACTCTCGATTGCTATTTTATTGTGTGTCAAATTTTATTTGTTCTTTCCACGGTGCAAATGATTGAAGTAGAGTATTTTAGACCGTATTAAATGGTCACGTCATATTTCACTTATCTGTTTCAGTTCAAAGATCTATGAAAGCTGTCCCGCTGTCTGTAAGACAGCAATAGAGGGATGAAATATTGCGAACAGTAAGTACAACTGGATCCTGGATCTCCCTTAATAGCTGTTTATTCAGTTGTACAGCTAAATAAATATTGCTCAGTCAAATCACTATTATGCAGATACGATATTGTTACAGAATAAGACATACATTGGGTCTTGCTCCCGTTTAGGGCACAAGAGCTTCTAAAATGTTTGGAATTTCCTGAGTGATGGGGATGAAAGGAGTGTCTTTTGTTATTCATAGTAACCCTTTCTGAATTTATACTAATGAGGTGGGCTTTATGGGCCTCTTAATAGTTGCAGGATGGGAACCAGTTGCCAGCCGGTTACCAACAGGACAGGTCCCACAAGGAGTATCCAGCCCAGAATGTCCACAGTGCAAACTGTTCCAGTTATCTTTCTATCTGAAAGCAGAGGAAGAATTCTGCACTGCTTCAGGGAAGAGAATAGCATTAAATTTCTCTTATAGAAGACAGAACTCAACCTGTGAAGCTTGCAATTTCTAATGAATTAGCAGAAATCTACAACATGGAAAGCCAAAGATACCGAAACTGCGTGAAACTGAATTCCAGGTAGAATCAGCTGATAGAATTTGAAGTATTAGTCTTAATACATTCTGATATTTTATTTGGTTAGTGTAATTGTGATGAAAGATTGTTTCTTTTTCCTATTCACCAGGTGAAAATTTCATGCTGTACCTTATTTTCAAATTTCTTCTTCTTATTATTATTATTAATTTTTTGGAGAGAGCAAAAGAGAGCGTGAGAGGGGGAGAGGGGCAGAGGGAGAGAAAGAGAATCTTAAGCAGGTTCCACACTCAATGTGAGGCCCTATGTGGGGCTTGATTCCATGATCCTGGGATCGTGACCTGAGCCAAAACGAAGAGTCGGACCCTCAGTCAACTGAGCCACCCAGAACCCCCTCATGTTGTTCATTATTAACACTCAATTGAAAAACAAACAAACAAACAAACAAACAATGTTTGCTGATATGCATATGCATTTATGGTAATAAGAAAACAATGCTTTGTGGGGTGCCTGGGTGGCTCAGTCGGTTGACTGGCTCTTGGTTTCAGCTCAGGTCATCATGTCACGGTTCATGAGCTCGAGCCTGGCATCGGGCTCTGTACTGGCGGTGTGGGGTCTGCTTAGGATTCTCTCTGTCTCCTTCTCTCTGCCCCTCACTTGCTCTCTCTCTCTCTCTCTCTCTCTCTCAGAATAAATAAATACACTTAAAAAGCAAAAAACAAAAACCATGTTTTGTATGGAAAGTCATATCTCAGTTAAGAAAATACTCACACCACCTTAAATCCCTTCAAGATGATGTTTTGGTTAATTTAACTATGACCTTCAAGTACAAATATATATATTTTTTTAATTTTGAAAATGAACTTGTATTGCCCACCATATTTAGATAGGTGATGAGCTCTAGAAACTAAGTGTCCTTGCAGAGTATAAAGTCGGCAGAGTGAATGTCAGACAATTTTTGAATCATCAAACATATTGTCGATCACATAGACTGTTATCCTTTGCCCTGGATCCATGCACATAAAATTCTGATTGATGTCAATGGGAGCCACGTGCAGCTTTTGAGGGCACTGAAGTTTGAAACTTTATGGTGTATTCAGAATATCTGTGAAGTCCAGTTTCTGAGGAGAGACACAACGTTTAAAAAAGTAGTTCTTCAGGGCTTTTTCTTATCCATTGGGAACAAGTTTCGATTGCCTATTTTAAATGCAATGTTAAGCTAGAACTGCAAAACACAATATGGGTTGTGAGTAGTTGATTTCAAATGGATTGTTTCAGTTTATTTCAATTCTAAATTTATAGCCTTGGGGTCTGTCATGGAAAACAGCCCACCTCTCTTTTGCAACATTATTATTCATGAGTTTATTTCATTCAGTTACAATAGTGGTAGATAGTTATTGTATTCACGGTATTGCTATAAATTAAATTGCATTACTTTCGTTAGCTTAATCTACAAAATCCATCAACAGAACAAGATCACCTTTGCAACAACAAATTCATTAGTAAATTTTATCTTTAAACTATGGCTAAGTATGTTTTTATAAGAATTCGTCCTTTTATCTTGATAAATCTCTTTAAAGTACTTAACAAATAAAACTCCTTGAATTTATTTCTACATCAAGAGGTGGTTCATTAGAGGAATTACAAGCAACCACCAAAGTACAAGTGATGGTTTATTTATCTCAGGAGATCCCAAGGATATAAATCTTTTATGCAGTGCATGATATAACATTTACGTACTATAACATAAAATTAAATAAAATCTGTTATTTTCATATGAAATGTAATCTTTGAATAATTTAGATATCTTATGTAACAGGACTAAAGATTTCTAAACATTCAATTACCAAAAGAAATGTAACCAATTAGAAAATAAAGAATACTTAATCTCATTAAGCCGATCTAGCTTGGCTTACAGATGTTTTAATAAAATGCCTATCATGCATAGAAGCAATCATGTAGTTTTTATCAGAAACAAATTTTCGGTTATCTGAAACCTCCACATTTTCCCACTTGAAGATCTAAATGCCATAACCCAAGTAAATACCCAAAATGCTGTCTTTCTTGGCTAACTCCGATTTTCATTTTGGAGTATAATTAAGTTGTGTCTGGCACTCCTGAATCTGAAGCTTTTAGGATAAATCTTTGCTATTTTGCTGTGTTATTCTTACCTACCTCCATGAGGGGTCAATGTTCTTAACAGCTCATCAAGCATGAGCCTGATAATCCAGCTCAACCATAACTGAAGGAAAGTACTGAAGCAGTAATCAAGAATCAGGATATTTGACAGAAGATAAAAAAAAAAAAAAGTGGCAGACAGCCTTTCACCCAGGAGCTAACTTTTACATTCAGAGAGATTTTAGGGTGAGTATGCAGATGTCAGGATTAAAACAACTGAAAAGAAGACAAGACGTCAAGTATAGAAATGGAACCAGGAGAGGGAAGAATGATGGAAGCAGAGACACAATTTAGTTACTTTTTCATTTTTTTTTTCCTTGATGAAAGAAAGATAAGGAAGGGCTTTAAGTAGGCAAATGAGTGATTAGTAGGCAAATGCGTATTTTTAAATGTTGGTTTTGGCTTTGTTGAGAGAATGCATTAAAATGAAGAGAGAAAGCTCAAAACAAGTTAATATTATCCCATTAAGAGATGATAATGTCTTGGGGCTCCTGGGTAGCTCAGTCGGTTGAGCGTCCGACTTTGGCTCAGGTCATGATCTCGCCGTCCGTAAGTTCGAGCCCCGTGTTGGGTTCTGTGCTGACAGCTCAGAGCCTGGAGCCTGTTTCGGATTCTGTGTCTCCCTCTCTCTCTGACCCTCCCCCTTTCATGCTCTGTCTCTCTCTGTCTCTCTCTGTCTCAAAAATAAATAAATGTTAAAAAAAAGAGAGATGATAGTGTCTTGAGGTAATGTCAAAAATAAAGTCAACATCTCCAAGGGAGTTACATAGTAGTGAACATCTAGAGGTAGAATTGATTACATTTCATAAATTATTGGATGAGCAAAAAAAGGGGAAGAAGGAGAACCAAGGACAAGTCTCTGGCTTGAGCTACATTAAAGACAGAAACGTCATTTGACGAAAAATGCAATTTAACTTGATAAACAGGTAATTTTGGAGGGTAAGATGAATTTAGTTTTAGACTGATGAGGTTTAGAGATTCTATATACATCCAAGCATAAAAGTTTAGCAGCTACTTTTTAATTCTATGTGCCACAGAAAACTGCTTTTTCTGCTGCAGTAACTATGCCTTCAATAGATTCCTCTTAACTGAGGACCATGATCAGAGAACACAACCACATAGCATCTTTTCCATGGGTGTGGCTTGTCTCGGAGGTTCTGCTGGAGAGCTCTCATTTGTTCCCCCAGATTGACTCCACTCTCCTCTATGCTGCTCTGTGCTCTGGGACTGAATCAAGGAATCCTTTGCACTCTGGATGCTGCTCAGTTTCAGCCAATAGTAAGATCAAAATGAAGGAGGAAGGGCTCCTGGGTGGCTCAGTTAGTTGAGCAACCAACTTCGCCTCAGGTCATGATCTCACAGCTCATGAGTTCAAGCCCCGTGTCAGGCTCTGTGCTTGTGTGTATACACACACACACACACACACACACACACACACACGTAAAGTCGTTGGATTAAAGCACCTTCCTTCTGATCTTTGAGTGTTCCTAGGAAATACAAGGTTTCTGCCTACATGCTTATTTGGAGGGTGTGTGCATGAAGGAAGTGGGTCTGTGGTGCAAAACTATATGCACAATAACAAAACTAAACCTGGTCAAATAATCCAGTTATAGTAGAGAAAAACGATTTGCCAATGGAAAAAGAGACTTCCGTATAATTGAGTCTTATGGTATAGGGTTGCAGAAAAATAGTGACTTCAGACATGTTCTATTGATAACAGAGCACTAAATGTAAACATAAATACGTTTGATTTTAAAATGGGGGAAAAACAGGGAAATTAGTCATAGGAATCTGCTTCGATTTTGTGTGTGTGCATGTGTGATTTCCCTCCTCTCTATCTTTATTCCATCCCTACAAAACACACATAGAAACTATCTTAGCGAAGTGGCTTCTGCCCTGTATACCCATCAGAGAGTGCGAGTGGGTCTTAGACTGACCTAAAAGAGTACTGCCAAACCCGGCCCAGGGCACGGCTTCTCAACCCCAGCACTACTGACACGTTTAACCTGATAATTCTTTGTTGCGGGGGCTGTCATTTACATTGTAGGACGTTAAACAGCATCCTTGGACTCTCACATACTTGAATCGGTAGCAGCCCTCCTCACCTCCCCACCCGTTTGTTACAATAAAAAGAACAAATCCCGGATATTTCCAAATGTCCTCTGGGAAGAGGGAGGAAACAGCCCCCCTCCCCCAGTTGAGAACCATTGGTGTAGGACAAGGACATCCTTGGTGATGCCCTCTGCTCTCCTAATTCTATAATATTTGAACGAAAATGTTTAAATTCTGCAAAAGAAAGCACACATGACCAGTCATTTTGCCAGTAAATAAGGTCTTTTCATTGTTGAAATAAAACTCCAGCTTTCAGGTTAAACATCATTAAATGCAAACATGAGACAGCATAGCTGAATGGTTGAAGTACCTGCTTTATGGATCCAGACTACCACTTACTGTGTGACCTCGGGGAAATCACTCAACAGCCCTGTCCCACCATTTCCTCATTGCATAGATGGGGCCAATTAATAACCATTCTATATTGCTGAAGGGTAAAAATCAGTTAACACCTGTAAATTACTTAGAATACCGCTGAGGACATAGGGTGAATCCTTATTGTTTAGAAAGAGAATTTAGAATCATTCTTGACAAGAAGGCTAAGGTAGCTGACCTGTAGTTCAAACTCTATCATGAATTGTATAACCTCAGAACAATCACATCACTTCCCGAGCCTCAATTTCTTTATGTGTAAAACACGGCCTTTGAATGGTATTCCAAAAGTCGTAATATTCCAAATTCTTAGGCTTTGATCATGAAACGGTATTTTGCTAGCAATTTTCAAAACAAAAAAAGGACTATACTGTTATACACATTGCAATAGCAATGCGTGTATATGTATGTCTTTGCTGCTTTGGTCCAACATTTCATTGTAATGTGCATAATTTCTAGCCACATAGAACACGTCTCTGCTGTCTTTACCACCGATGCACTTTTCTCTATTTTTCTGATTTGCCTTTGGCAACTGTTACTTAGATAGGGCTGCGGCTCATAATACTGCCAGGAATGAATACCAAACTTGAAAATAATGCTAGTACTTGAATTCTCTCCAAGTTTTCGGTGGCTGTTGGTCTCAGTAGTATTTCAGCTGAGTCATAAGCCAACAGGGGAAATGGAGAAGTAGTAAATCCAGAAAAATTAGATTATAAATGGAACGTGGACTAAAACAAGGAGTGTTACATGAGAATTTCCAAACTCAAAGCAAAAACTCTAAACCTCTGAAACTGAAAGGGAGAGAATAATTACATCTATTCCATGTTTTAAGTAAGACGGAACGTTTCTGGAGCATAATCAGTCAAAGACTTGGGGAGAGGCCATCTTAGATTCTGGGAGGTATGAGAAAGGTAAGGGGGAAACATTAATGATCTTGGTAGGCCTCTTTAAAACTGTTCAAACTACAGTAATTTTCACTGACTACTGGATTTTCCATCCCCCACAAAAAGCTCTGTATACAATTTGGTCACCATTCTGCTCAACCTTTCTATGAAGTCCACCAGAAACAGTCTAATGGAGATAGATGGTCCCCATGCAAGACACCAATATTTCCAGTTTTCTGCCACATCCCCAGTCATCACTCCTTGGGGTTGGAATGCCATCCACTGGGTGTTGTGGTACAAAGAACAGACTGAAGTAACTTCCCTTAAGAAGTTCCTTAAAACACAAAAGATTTGAGCCCATTTGGAAGGAGTAAGGGGCCCTAAGGGTCTGCCAACCAGTCAGAGGACCACTTTGGAGGCGGTATGAACTTTTTTGTCTTCAACTGCTGTGGGTCTTGCTTGAGAAATCCGAACAATGGTGAACAACATTTTATTTTCCCAGATTCCCTTGTGGAGGCCAGGGATCGACCAATCCTCCTCCAAAAATTTTATGACTTGCCTCATAAAGACAAGCGTGAAGAGTCCGAAAGGCATTTAAGGAAAGACTACCAGCATATGATGTAGCCTTCAGATGAAGTGAAGGTTTTTCCCAATTCAGGCTACCTTAGGTTATATGGAGCTTCCCAAGGGATAACCGAATGTTAATTTCCGTAAGAACTGTGGACAGTTATCACTGCTATGGGAGTTATTCAATTAGAAAGTAGGAATAAAGTTTGTCTCTGATTCTGGTTGAAGTGATCAATGATATCCCTTCAGTTCTGGAAAGTGTTCAGTTCAGCCAAAACTGATTGGCTAAGGTTGTTACGAAAGACAGAACTCTCCTAGACATCCTCCTTATAGGACAAAGCAGAATCTATGCAATTGCTATACCTCCACCTGGACTCAGGTCTCAGGAAAAGTAGAAGGGTCACTTCAGAATGTTAAAGGGAAAGACACCGATATTTCTAAGGTGTACCCCGATGGTTAAGAAATTTGTTCAACTGATGCGTTTGAGACTCTGTGGAACATTTTTGAGATCAGTAGCTCAGGTGGCTACATCCTGCTGTTCAAAGTTCTGTTGAAGGTAGCCTTAATTAACTAAATGCTGCGTATAAAGTATGGATTTTATCACGGTCTCTGTTAGTTGAACTAATCCAGGTTGGCCAATGGAGTGGAATATTCGTGGCCGGAAGACAAGACAGAGTAGAAATGACGAGTAGATGGGAGAGCAATTCTCTGTGGATCGCTCATGTATTTGGCACATCTTGCAAGAAAAGGCATCGCCCCTGGGTTCCAGACTAATTACTTCGAAGATGATTTGTATTGAACAACCCTGATGGATGGAGATAGTATCTCCTTTCAGGGCAAATGACAATCTTTTTTTTCAATTATCCAGTGTAATATTGTCTCCCTCCGTGCCAAAGCGAAGATAGGTTTGCCTGAAGCCTATTTTGAAATATTAGCATTTCCTAAACTCGGAATTCCTTTCCCACAATGCAACCCCTGTGTGTCCAGGTGTCACCTGACTCTCTTTCTGTCTCCCTGTGAAAATAGGGGCTCAGAGAAATGTCACAAGAAAATGCTGTATTTCGGCCGTAGCTACTGCTATGAGTAATAAACCTCTTTTACTGTTAGCCCAGCAGGCTCATGCTTTCCCACAGCATCAATAAAACTATGGCGAAGTAACTTGTTAGCTTACAAGTGAGATCAAAATCTCAGACCCTTTAAAGTCCTTGAGACTAATTAGCAGAAGTATACTTTTGTCTTTCGATCACAAAGTACCTTAAATAATAGTGTGCTCTATTTTCTCTTTTGACATTAGACACCCTGTTTTCTGTTATTCCCTGACCATTCCACAGCCATAAAGTTCTAGGATTCGAGGAGATGATGAGCGGTTCCACCACATAGGGACAGAATAAGGGAACACAACTATACAGCACCTACCTTCACTCTCCTTTGCCCGATCTTGTCCACTTTGTATCTTCTCCCCCTGTCTTTGTATTGTACTCCTAACTTCTATTCTGGGAAATTGGTGATGGCTTTCCAATTTGAAACAGTGAGCTAATAAGTATAACAAGTAAACGTGAATTTAAAAAAATAACTTAGGGCCCCTGGGTGGCTCAGTCGTTTGAGTGTCTGGCTCTTGATGTCAGCTCAGGCCATGATCTCACGGTTCATGAGTTCGAGCCCCACAGCCAGTTCCGCCCTGTCAGTGCAGAGCCTGCTTGGGACTCTCTCTCTCTCTCTCTCTCCCTCTATCTCTGCCCTTCCCCTGCTCACACATGCTCTCTCTCTCTCAAAATAAATAAACAAACTTAAAAAAATAACTCAATGCTTATAAATATATTTTTAAGAATTAAAGAAAAAAAAAAGAGCTGTTTCATAAAACACCAAGCTCCTGTACCATTTTTGTGAGAAATTCAGTTCTCCTGGGAACACTGCTTGGGGATGTGTTATCCTTCTGGGTTTGTTTTGGTTGACGTTCATTAAGACAATAATCTAAGCTAATTCTTTCTGAGGTTCCATCATTTACTCATCTCACGGTGGTGAAAATTTGTACCTTAAAGCCTTTCTAGACTGTTCATCTCACACACGCAGAATAAAAATGTGCACTTAACATTAAATATTGTCAACGTTGTTAGTTTTGTTAAGTAAAAATAATTACAAACAACAACAAAACAGAAAGAAAATGCCTTAGCCTTTTAATTTAGACATGTGTCTATGATCCTACAATTCAATTGCATTTAATGGTAACTTAAGCACAAATAGATATTTTTGCTATATATTGTGTATATATCACACATAATGCTTATATGCATTTATTCACTGTCATCAGTTAAACAGTAAGATATCTGGGAGCAAGGAAACTGGCTCTTCTTTTGTTAATTAGAAATCTCTGTTCAGGAAACTCATATTTTTGACCAACTGCATGTTGTTTAAATCAAATATATTGATTTATTTACACTCCTTATATCCTACAGGATATGCTTCTAAATAGACATTTATGTCAAATGAGCCATACACTTTTAAGCATCTTGGGGGATAAAAGAAAAGAAATGTGCAGTAACATTAGAGATAATCTTATGCCGTAATTTAATTATCCTTTGTAAGTTATTACAATGCTTGTTATCTAACAGTCACAGAGAGGAGACTCATGACCTTTTAAGTTTTTCAAGATTATCTGAGAAACAGCAATTTCAAAGCATTTTTATCTGTGACACTGCACGGTGCAACAAAATGTAAAATTCAGAAATTACATCTATGATAAATCTCCAAAGTTCCTTTATCACATTCATTGACATTTCTACAGTGCACAGATGAATTTATTACAGAACTTTTACCCAGTAAAACTGAATTAGATTAATGGAAGAGAAAAGCAATCTTAATTAGGTGTAAGCACACTTTGTGAATCTATTCCTATTTAACTTTTTTTTTGATAAATTTCTTTTTTTAAAACGTTATGCTAAAATCTAAAACAATTAGAGTTTGTATATCTGGATATGGGCCCAAAGTTTTTTTTTTTTTATACATTTGAAATAAAATTTAATGTTTAATTGTATTATAATTAATTATGCTGATGTGATATATAATTAAAGAACTTGGCAGAAAGGTCCTTTTTTGTGTTGCATAAAAAAATAAAGTTTTACTTTCTGGCCATATGATACTTTTGAGAATAGGATATTTTTAAACATAAGATGCAAAAGGATTTTATTGTATACAGATGTATTTCTCTTCTATGAAGAATATTTTGCTGAGTAAGGAATCGTCACAGTGCGGTGAGGTTCAATTACACAGCTTGCCTAATGACCAGATAGTTCTGGCAGAACTAGTAATGGGTTGGGGATAAGGTGAAATCATTTTTCTTATTAATATGTGTGCTTCTTTATGGATAAGTTGTTTACCTCTGTATCTGGTGTATTTAAAAACAGCAGGAGGAAACTGAATAAAAAAATTTTGAAGTAACTTTCCTAGTCTAACGTAAGCATTTCTCACTAGTCTTCATTTAAAAAAAGTTTCTGTAGGCTTGGGGCACCTGGGGGGCTCAGTCAGTTAAGCGCCTGACTTTGGCTCAGGTCATGAGCTCATGGTTTGTGAGTGTGACCCCTCCATCCAGCTCTCTGCTGTCAGTACAGAGCCTGCTTTGGAACCTCTGTCCCTCCCTCTCTCTGCCCCTTCTCTCTCTCTCACTCTCACTCTCAAAATAAATAAATAAACTTAAAAAAAATTTTGAAAGTGTGAGATACGTCTGTGGATAAAGTCACATGTAATTTGAAACAACTGAGCAATAAAAAAATATTTTAAACAGATACAAGAACTAAATCAGTCGCCCAAAACTACACAGTAAAGTTTGTGGATAATTCTATATGTGAATATACTCATTTAAAAAAACCTTTAAGTTTATTTATTTTGAGAGAGACAGAAAGAGAGTAGGCATGTGAGCAAGGGGGGAAAGGTAGAGAGAGGGAGAGAGAGAGAAAATCTCAAGCCGACCCCCAACTCTGCCAGTTCAGAGTCCCATGCAGGGCTTGGCCCCACCACCACGGGCGAGAGTGAGATCATGACCTGAGCCAAAATCCAGACTCCAACTCTTAACTGACGAAACCCAGGTGACTGCCCCCCACCCCTACAAAAAAAGTTTCTAAGGCAAATATTTCAATAGCCATATTTGATAATAAAAAGTGAGCACACGTTAGATCATTCTTTTAACATTTGAGTTTAACTTGGAGACTTTTATGTGAAAATACAAGATACAAATATTTGCAGCCCAAAGGTTACATTATAACTTTCTGGAGCAAAACTTGTGATCAGTTCCTTCATTGAAACATAAATTACTGCACCACGGTCAGCCAAGGCCAGTATTATTTCCACGTCTGTTCCCTGATGCATCAGGCACAATTTAAACCTAAGAAGAAATGTCACTAGAAGAACATAGGAAACTTGCAGTTTCCTCTTCTGATGTAAGGAGCTTGGAAGTCAGTCACCACTTCAGAAAAAGCTGAACAGACTGAAAAATCAACTCTTCTGGGATCCATAAAAGGGAAGAGAATACAGGGCAAACCTCTGCCCCCACGGATGGAGACACAGAGGGGAATACAGGGAGTCTCAGATTACTTGAACAGACTATCGAGTGGAAACCACGGGGAAGCCAGCAGGGGAGAAGGAAAACCTAAATTAAAACTGACAGATGGCCAGAGGCTCAGTGCAGACAGCTCTTTGAGGTGAAAACCGGGTGGGGCACCTGGGTGGCTCAGTTGGTTGAGCATCTGACTTGAGCTCAGGTCAGGATCTCACAGTTTGTGAGGTCGAGCCCCAGGTCGGACTTGCCACTCCCTGTGCAGAGCCCTCTTTGGATCCTCTATGCCCATCTCTCTGCCCCTTCCCTGTTCGTGCTCTTTCTCAAAAATAAATAAACATTAAAAAAAAAACCTTAAAATCCTGCTTTGGATTCTGGGTCTCCCTCCCTCTCTCTCTCTCTCTCTCTCTCTCTCTCTCTCAAAAATAAAGCTTAACAAAATTTTAAAAATTTAAAATAAACAAACAGGGGGACCCCAACAGCAGGAGCCTCCTACTAGTGTGAGATTTACCTCCCGGATCTCACCCAGGTTCTTGCCATAAATGTCAGAGAATCCTCTGATGCTTCTGGCAGGAAGAGAAGAAAAGAAACAATTTTGAAACATCCCAGAGCACTCTGTTCTTAATAATGGCGGCCCTCGGAGGAAACTAATTATCCTGGGCCTAACCCGCTGGGGCTTTACCAGAACCTAACTGACCTGAGGGAAAGGAAAGGACAGACTCCAGTTAGCTGGACCCTTCCACATGTGAGAAGAGAAACCCCAACTCCTGCCCACTCTAGCCATCTTGTCCCCCCAAGGTCGGGGAGGAAGAAAAACCCTGAAAAACCCTTGTGAAGTTCACCGTCCAGAGGCATAGGCTCACTGAAAGACTGAGACCTAATCATAGCATTATGGAATACTTCCTCTCCCCAATATGACACCGTCACCCGACTAAAAGCCTGCTTATAGCCATTCCTTTTGTCAAATACCTCATGTCCCACTGCCCAGAAAAACTTATGAGGTATATCATACCAAAAGACAAAAGGCAAAAGGTATTTGGAAGAGGACACATAGGAGAGCAGAGCAGGAATATTGGAATTATGGAACCAGGAATTGAAAATAACTGCAATTAATATGCTAAGGGTTCCGATGGCTGAAGTACCCAGCATGCAATGGAAGCAGAGAGACAGAAATCCAAGGAAGACCAAAAAGAAATAACAGAGATCAAAAACACTGTCAAAGAAATAAAGCATACCTTTGATGAGCTCATTGTTAGACTGGACACAGCTGAGGACAGAATCCCTAAACTTGATGATATCTCAGAAATCTCCCAAACTAAAAAGCAAAGTAGGGTATGTGTTCTGGGACCAATAGTATGTGAGGGGTATTTAATGTAATGCCCCCGATTTCGAATCCGGGAGACCACCAAGGAGCCGATACCGATGCAAACGCACGAGGGTTTATTTGCAAGCTCGAGCTTGGGCCCAAGTGTACCCGACACAGCGGAGCAGGGACTTGGACCCCTAGGTTAAGAGGCGTAGCAGTTTTATAGGGGCCGGTGGCCAATGGGATTGTAACACACACAGAAAGTTGCACAGTCATGTCAGTCCACATGCAGGTGGCCAATTGAATTACAATGGACCCTATAGTAACTGTTTGAACTAGCCTACCACTCTGGTCAGAATTGGCACGCAATTTTAGCAGGCAAAAGGCGGGATTTACATTCTTTGGCGGTTAGGGGGTCCGCGTTCCTATATGAGCCGGTTTCCAGTAAGGGTGTGCTCAGCGGCTTGACTAGGGTGGGGGAGTGTCTTAAGCAATAAGTAGGTCATGTGGGGGTTATACACGAGATGGTGGGTGTAGCACAAAATGGAGTTAGTCTTGCTCTGCTTGTCCAGGGGTAGGGGATTTTTGTTAAATTCCTTGGGTCCCACATTTAAAAAGCAGAAAATAATATTATGCGAATTGAGAATTTGGAGAGGAAATGGTTTTCTGTCCATTAGACCTGTGACTTTCAAAAAGCAATACAGAATCTTTTTTTTTAATTTTTTTTTTAATGTTTATTTATTTTTGACAGAGAGAGAGAGACACAGAGCATGAGCTGGGGAGGGGCAGAGAGAAAGGGAGACAAAGAATCCAAAGCAGGCTCCAGGCTCTGAGCTGTTGGCACAGAACCCCACGTGGGGCTCGAGGCGGGGCTCGACGGGGGCTCCACCCAGGGCTTGAACTCAGAGACCCGGAGATCATGACCTGAGCCGAAGTCAGATGCTCAACTGACTGAGCCACCCAGGCACCCCATCAAAAAGCATTATAGATTCTAAGAAAAGTACAATTTCTAGAAGAATGAGGAAAATAGCTTCACTGTGCCCAGAAAAAAAAAAAAAAATTAAAGGTAATTTTTTCACGATATTGCTAGGTTTGGTTTGTCCCACACCAGTTAACAATTTATAATTCCTGATTTTGCTAATAGGTTTCATTTTAAATTACATGTTATACGAATGATGTGTGTCCTCCTCTTTTTGCACTGAAATATAAACCACTTGAGGACTGAGATTAGCTCAGTTTGGAACCCTACTGTACCCCAGACATGACTTACCTTTGATCAGTCAACCTAGTGTACTCTCCTCATTTTCTATATCCAGTTTATAAACATACTTCTCAGTCTTTATTATAAATTCCATGTCATATATATGTGTATGTATATGTGTATGTATATGTATATGTATATGTATATGTATGTATATGTATACACACACAAACTTTATATGCACAGTGTTTGTTGAGTGTTTATTTTAGTAATTTTATAAAGGAAACTTTTTAAAATTTTATCACAATGAATAGTTTGAAAGTGTTTATAAAGAAAGAAAAAATTATTTTTGATAGCTGAGGCAAAATAAATAAATAAAACATTTTTAGTTTTATGCCCATTGTTGCACGAACTGGCATTTAGAATTTCTCAATTTGGACTTGGGAAATATGAAAGATAAAGGGGAGAATGATGAAGTGTTTAAAAAAAATAACCTTTAGCACAAAAGACGAGACTGGGAGAGTAAAAACTCAGAGGATTCTCAGAAGATCTTGATGTTTGTCATATGAAAATATTTTATTCCTCTGAAAACAGTGAAAAAATGTAAGAACTCTAAGACTTGAATAGGGCCACTCGAAGATATAATTTGTATCAATAAAAATGAGGGGCGAACACCAAATGTTGATGAACATATGGAGCAGCATGAACTCTCATTCAGTTGATGGAAATATCATATGGTACAACCACGTTAGAAGATGGTTTGGTCGTTTCTTATAAAACTAAACATTCTTTTAACCATAAGATCCTACAGTTGTGCTCCTTGGTATTTACCAAAGTGTGTGGAAAACATGTCCACAGAAAATCGTGCACACCCACATTTACAGCATCTTTATGTATAATTTTCAACACTTGGAAACAGCCAAGATGTTCTTCAATAAGTCATTGGATCAACAAATTTTGGTACATCCACCATGGATGATTATTCATAATTAAAGGGAAATATACTATCAAGCCATGTAAAAACATGAGAGAAGTTTAAATACACATTAAGTGAAAGAAGACAAATCTAAGAAGGCAGCATACTGTACAATTCCAACCATATGACCTTCTGGAAAAGGAAAATTATGGAAACAGTAGAGGGATAGTGGTTTCCAAGGGATAGGGGTGAGGAAAGAAAAGACAAGTGAAATCCAGGAGATTTTTAGGGCAGGAAATCTATTCGGTAAAATAAAGCAAGGGCAGATACCCGTGTACAGAGAGAGAATTCTTCCTCAACCCTCAAGTTCTTCCAACTGGACTCAGATATAATTAACATAAGACAAGTTAACAGGAGAAAAAAAAAAAACACAAAGCTTTATTATATGCAAACAGAGACCCAGCAATGAAACAAAGACCTGAAGGAATGACCAAGGCAGACAGTTTTTATATATTTTAAACAAGGACATGATAAATTTATGAGGAATTTAAAAAATAAGGAAAACAGGTGTTTAGTAAGGAATTCTAAGTAGAGTTTGGACTGAGATAGTAGATTATTAGTTCAAGAAAGAAAGTGGTAAGATTTATTTCTACAGCTTTCTAAACCTTAACGTGTCTATCTCTGGTGATAAGGATGTCCTTTTACTTTCTAGCAGAGGAAGGATATTTTTCACATAGAAGATTTGTTTCCTGCTCTCAGAGGGACACTTCACGTGTGTTTGCATTGGTAGTCTTAAGTAACATTTATTTAAAATAATCAATATATCAAAGTGACACATTTTGAGAGTCGGCCCTTGGCTCCTACACCTGTCATTTTATATTTCTCAAAACCCATAGAATATACAACAACATAAAGGGTGAATCCTTATGTATACTATGGGCTTTAGTTAATAATAATAATAATAATAATAATAATAATATATCATTAGGAGTTCATCAATTGTAACAAATGTTCCACACTTATGCAAAATGTTGTAGTGGGACAAACTGGGTTGAGGGTAAGGGGTTATGCGGAAACTGTATTTTCTACTCAAGTTTTCTACTGAAAAAAAAAAGGTTACTAATTAAAAAAGAAACTGAAGGGTGGAAACAAATGCATGGAATAGTCAAACAAAATATTTCCTTCTTTCTTTAAAAGAACATAATTTTGCATACTTCCACGACTAGATTAAAAACAAGACTTAATTATTTTCTCAGGAGCAAGAATCTGGAATAAAATAATGGCAATAGGTCTTGAGCCTGAATACAACAAAAAAAACATGGAATTCTTCATCAGTTTCCTTCAAACTTGGAAAATGATTAAACAAAGAAAAATCAACAAAAAGAACTAAGTAATGCTCTTACAGTATTCCTTAATCAACAAATATTACAAAGAACTATGAGCACCTGAAATTGCTGTCTTGGGAGAGCCTTGGTGGCTCAGTCAGTTAAGTGTCAGACTCTTGATTTTGGCTCAGGTCATGATCTCCTGGTTCATGAGTTAGAATCCCGCATCTGGCTCTGTGCTGATGGTGCAAACCTTGCTTGGGATTCTCTCTCCTCCTCTCTCTGTGCCCCTTCCTACCCATGCACGCTCTCTCTCTCCAAATAAATAAATAAGCACTTAAAAGGAAATTGCTTTCTTAGAAGTCTAAGAAGTAACCTAGGATCTTACAACGGTGAGGATTCTCCTCTGGTATTTGGTCAAGGGTCCCATTAAAACAGTGATATTACAAACATCTGTTGTTTATCGACTAAGGTATTTCAGACATATTATAAAATTAGTGCAACCATGAAGACTGTCCCTGTTTCTTGATACAAATGACTTAATGAAAATAGCATCCACTAAATTCTGTGGTCAACTCAGCAAAATCCATTGGTCATTCAGGCCACCTTCACAAGTCCATTTCTGGCTCTGTGAGGCCTAACACAATTATTGCTTGTATCTATGTAGTTAATGATTACTATAAACTATTTCCTAAAATGTATCCAATTCGTAATAGCTTAAGTTACATATTCAAAAACTATATTTAAAAGCTCTTTATTTTTTTTTTTTTAATTTTTTTTAACGTTTATTTTTGAGACAGAGAGAGACAGAGCATTAACGGGGGAGGGTCAGAGAGAGAGGGAGACACAGAATCCGAAACAGGCTCCAGGCTCTGAGCGGTCAGCACAGAGCCCGACGCGGGGCTCGAACTCACGGACCGTGAGATCGTGACCTGAGCTGAAGTCGGACGCTTAACCGACTGAGCCACCCAGGCACCCCTTAAAAGCTCTTTAAATACATCATTCCATTTCAGATTATGATATACTAGAAATTAAGAACCTGACTCCATTTTTGATACTTGGTTGCTTTCAAGCTCACCGTACAATTCAGCAACAGCCAGATGGTAAAGATGTGTAAGATTGGATATGGAGAAAGGATACAGAGCTTCCATGCTCTCTCCAGGCCCTCCACTGCTCCCACATCACATATTCACCAACCCAGAAGCTTTCCATACCCTGCCATTTTGGATTCTTTATGGAGCTTTCATCACATAGGCATGGCTGATTTAATCATTGGCCATTGGCTATTGAACTCAACCTCTAGCCCGTCTCCCATCTTCCTGGCGGTTACGGGGCTGAACTGAGATTTCCAGCCAGCTAATCACATGGCTGGTGCCTCTGGCAAACAGCCCCCATCTTCAGGTAAGTTCCAAAAGTCACCTCATCAACATAACAAAAGAGACCTTTTTTTTTGCTCCTGTCACTTAGGAAATTCCCAGAAACTCTATGTCAGAAACAGAGATGAAAACCAAATATATATTTTTTATTATAAATCACAATATCACAATTTTTCTATTCCTATTTGTTTTTATCTTTTCGCTTTTTTAGCTTAAAAGTTTTGTGGTCAGAGAAGTAGGGTTATGTTCACATCTTTTGTAGCCAGTAATAATAATGGCAAAAATTATGGCTGTGTTAGGAATATTCCGATTGGTTTTTCTAAGTAAGCTCTACGCTAAATATGGGGCTTGAACTTTTAACCCCGAGATCAAGAGTTGCATTAAGTGATGTTTATAATTAAATAACTTAAAATCAAAAACAAGTCTATGAAGGAGGAGATATTATGAACCCAGTCTTATAGCTAAGGTTTTGGCCAGCACATTAGGCAGTCTGACCTTCAAGACCCTCTTCATCTAGATCTCCTGATTCCCAGTTCTTTTTTCTCCTTGCCACATGGATATTTAATTTTATCAAAACATGTTACTCACGTACAACTTGACTGCATTCTTGACTGTATCCTTAGTTCTTTATACAGTTATTCTCTAAGCAGTCTCTATCACTAAACTGGTTTTAAATTTAGAATAATGATGTCAACTGTTTGTGATTTCATTCGTTGTTCATATTCATAACTAAATCAGAACAAACACTGGAGTTCTGATTAGATGCACCCTGCTCAATATGCAAACATTCACAACAGTTGTCATAAAAAATAAGAAATTGAAAAAAATTCCAACTAATTTACAGCTGTAAACATTGGCCTAGTTGTCATCCAGGCTGCATATAAAATATTCATTGAATTTGTATTCAGTGCAAGGAATTCTAAATTTCACATGCCGTTATCACAAAATTTAATCCAGATAATAAATACGAAAAGTACATTATAAAGCCTGCAAATTATAAAAAGTGAAGTCAAATGGGATTTAAGACGAAGACTTAAGTTTTTATATTTGTTTTTATTTTTGTTTTTTAATCTTAACTATTATTGTATTGACTCTTAATTTCAGGAGTGGCTCAAAATCATAAGGCAAAATTAATTTCCAGGTTTTGAAAAAAATTTCTTTAGAATTTGCTTTCTGGTAACACTCAAAGCATCTCTAATATGCAATGCAAAATAATTAAGAGAATTATTATTACACTTGAAACTAAGAGATAGAACCATCAAAAAATTAATTGGATAACAGGGTTCCTGGGTGGCTCAGTTGGTTAAGCATCCGACTTCCCCTCAGGTCATGATCTCATGGCTTGTGAGTTCGAGTCCCACAGTAAGCTCTGTGGAGACAGCTCTGAGCCTGGAGCCTGCTTCGAGTTCTATGTCTCTCTCTCTCTCTCTCTCTGCCTTCCCCCTCTCCCGCTCTCTCTCTCTCTTTCAACAATAAATAAACATTAAAAAAAATTCACAGGGCACCTGGGTGGCTCAGTCAGTTAAGCCTCTGACTTCATCTCAGGTCGTGATCTCAGTTTGGGAGTTCGAGCCCCGTGTCGGTCTCTGTGCTGAGCACTCCGAGCCTGGAGCCTGCTTATGTTTCTGTGTCTCCCTCTCTCTCTGTATCCCTCCCCGACTTGTTCTCTCAACTTGTTCTCCCTTTTTGTACTCTCAAAAGTAAGTAAATAAACATTAAACATTTTTAAAAATTAAAGAATAATTAAATATCAAATATCATAACAGGGAGACAACAGTCTCATGAATATCCTCATGGCTTGAATCCGACAACCCAGTAAACTGATGGGTTTTCACAAATATAGAAAACAATACACAAGTTTTGTTTTCAATAATCTTTTTATTCACTTCTGCACATGAAGTTTTATTTCAGAAAAAAGAGTAATTTTTTTTGCCATAATCTGAAATTCCGTCAGAAATATCCAAGAATGCCAAAGTTACACACACACACACACACAAACACACACACACACACATATAATAGGTATATAATTTTATGCAATATACTGTGTAAGTTTCAGCAACATGTCATAAAAATATTTCATCGTTGGCTCCAATATTTTGGCAACCCATACCTTTCATTATTTGCATTAGCTTCTTATCCATATTCAAAGGGAAAAAATCAGGCAGAATAAGTGGCATGGTATAAATCCTGTGTTTTTAGAAAAAAAAATATCTTTTGGTGATTACAATTGTGAGATTGAGGTTGGAAAGGCAAATGTGAGACTTAAAATGAAACTGTGAAACCACTAGAGATCAGTATGTGCAGCATATTAACTAGACACAGAAAGTGGTCACATTAAATGATTTCTCCACTTAGGAGTTTCATGGGAAGAGAGAGCATTACAAGGCTCCTTCCAGAACCGCAGACTTGGTAAACGCATGCTCCTGCTCACCCCTGAGGTGCAGTCTGGCATCTTTTTCTGTAATTTTGTGATACCCTGAACAGTACACCATTAACTGGTAACAGTAAATATTTCCTTTCTTCAAAATGGTCCTATCCAATTTTTATCCTCTTTTCTCTGTGGTGTTCATTCGATGGATAATGTTTCCCAACCCAAAACCTTCTGTCTAACGCTTATCCTTCATATCATTTTGTTCCAGAATATATTTTGACCGGTTTGATTAAGTGGGTTAAATGTCATTAATGGGCATTTTTACAGCAATCATAGCTGTCATATGTTTAGAATTCCTCAAATTCTAAGCTTGGTGAAAGTTTTGGTTTTAGGCATCTTTATGTCCCTAGTTCCTGACATGTTGCATAACATAAACTCTCAATAAACATTAGTACACATTGGTTATTTATAGAACTCTTCTCATTTTATTCCCCTAAGAGGCTTATTTCTCAGGTTATTCATATATAGTAGTGTGTGTTATATGTAGAACTACTTTTAAGGAATTTCTAGAATATTTAATCTTAGTTCCATTTACCTAAAAAGATAGCAAGATACATTTATCCCTATTCTCTCTCAGATATTAAAAGGTAAAATATTTAAAGATTATTTATATATTTAACTCTATATACTTCCCATCTTCATGTTTTGTTTGGGTGCTGCAAGTTTATAAGCATGAGGTATAGTTGTAAACCAATTTAAAAAGCTTATGAAAATGAAAAAAACGTTAACAAATTCATACAAGTAAATTAAAAATATAGATTTTAGGAATGCTGAGTTCTTCATGGATCTGTAAGACTCAACAGTTCCTTAAAAAACAAAACTAAACAAAGCAAAACAAAACAAAACACACAGCAGCTTGCTGATGATCAAAATGTACCAGGGTCACTTTGAAACTTAAACCTGAATCATATCGATGAGCAATCCCCTTTCAAGATTCAGGACCCACCAGGAAACTTGGTATTTCATTGGTTTATCATAAGGTTTCAGGTTATAGCAATTATGCAAGATATTGGCAAGGTATATTTATGTAAGGCTTTATAGCAGTTAAAAGCACAAACTATAGCAGAAGGAAAAAATAAATAAAAACAAAACAAACAAACAAAAAAACAAAACAAAACAGGCACACATCCAAGATATTTGAGACAGTTTCCAGACTCTTTCCTTAGTCAGGTAGGAGACGGTTTGTCTCTAGATCATGAATCAGGATCTAGATATTTATATATAACATCTTGATATCAGGGAAGACCCAGTCTCATTCATGGAAGCGTCTTTTAAAACCCTCTGACTGTATGACCATACTCCATCACAGAAATCAAGAGACCAAAACAGAAAGCAGGTGCAAGCCATCATTCAGAATATTTTCTATATAAAACCGATTGGCAGGGTTTCATTCCTGCTGGAAGATACAGTGGAGAACTGTTTCTTTGACTTTTCAAGCTTCCAGAGCTTACATTCCTCAGCTTGTGTGTGTCCCACATTCTGTCAACCTCTGCTTCTATCATCGCATCTCTTTCTCTGACCTTCCTGCCCCCATTTTATATACATCCTGTGCTTATGGTGCTTCTATCCAGATAACAAAGGATAATCTCTACCCATAAGGGTCCTTAACTTAATAACATTTGCCAAGTCCCTTATGCAATGGAAAGTAATATATTCACAGATTCCAGAGATTAAGAGGTGGGCATCTTTTGGGAAACTTCCACAGCTGGTTTTTAATTTGTGTGTTGAACATTGGCAGTTAGACAGCTCATATGCAAATTACATTTTCTGATTTTAAATCCCCACAGACTGGTGAGGCCATAACTGTCCTATAAATTCATTTATTGTACTTCTACTGCCAAGATCCCAGGCCATCTGCCTTCACCTATGTCTACTTCTCTCTGTAGGAACATGTTTAACACCATCTTGAGTCAGTGTTCACAATCTGTTCCAACGTTCTCCCCTAGCAGTTTGTTCAAATATTTGCTGAGTCTGTGTCATCCTTTTTTCTGAATCTATACTATCTGTCCAAACTTCTTGCCGCCTCTTCCTTCTTCCTGAAATAACATTGGCAATGAGTCTTTTTCCTCAGAAGGATTTCTTTTTTAGGGTTAGTTTAGCTTTTCCTGGGAATCCTAGATTCCTGTCAAGTTATGTTTTCAGTCTCTTTTATACTCTTTCAGGAAATGTTGGTTTATCCATCAAGTATGTGGTTTCATTGAGTGTTCATTGCTTAAATGTGGCTTAAATCTAGACTTTCAACACTGAAGTATTTAATTTCCTAGGATAGTGTCTTAAGTCTATAAGCCACTTATACACTTTAGATTGAGTTTGCCGAAGAGTTTACCATAGGTCACATCTGTGAACCCTGGGACTCTCAGTAATATAGCAAGTATGCTAGCCCTCCCTCCAAAGTAACTTCTAAGCTAACTTTGGTTTGAGTTGACGAAGTGTACTTTATTTTCCACCATTCACAAAAAGTATGGTTGACAGCCATCAGGGCTCACAATACAAGTCAGATGCATAACAGATGGATATAATACATATCATATTCTGTAAATTTCTCCACAAATCATCCGTATGTTCTTACTCTGCATTGTGTGTCCTTGACATTGGACAAACCATCTGCATATTTTTGAGAGGAAAATATGCAAACTGCCAAAGTTCTGTGTGACAACAAAGCAACATTATGATTATTCCAAGGGTTTACCTAAAGGTGTTATGGGTCATTTTTATACAACATTTAGATGAATATAGGTTGAATGTCCTTAAATACATCAAGACCCAACCTAGATCTTTACTTTTTAAAAAAAAATTTTTTAAATGTTTATTTATTTCTGAGACAGAGAGAGACAGAGCATGAGTGGGGGAGGGGCAGAGAGAGAGGGAGACACAGAATCCGAAGCAGGTTCTAGGCTCTGAGCTGTCAGCACAGAACCTGATGTGGGGCTTGAACTCACAAACTGTGAGATCATGACCTGAGCTGAAGTCGGTCGCTCAACCGACTGAGCCACCCAGGCACCCCTAGATCTTTACTTTCATCTAAAATAATAGTTTACATGAAGCAGTCACCCGATGGACACCTGTAAAAACTCATTTTCTCACTCTCTGCTTCGCAGGAGCTGCCAAGGCAATGCAATATTTTCTGTTTTGCTTTACCTTGTTATTGGCTCCCTGTCAATCAGCCATCAATTATCTTTTGTTCCATCTGTCATTAATCTTCACCCATACCCTCACTTCTAGGGTATGATGGCTAAGCTAGCAAGACTAATGACCTGTAGTTATGGCAGCCATGTAAGTTTGGTCAATGTTTTCTCACTACCAGTTACTTGGAGTAAAATTAGATAAGAACATGAGTATAGGACTGTTGCAGCCACTGGTGGAAAGAGGCAGATTATACAAGTACCTAAAGGAATAATCTAGTATTCCTCAGAGGAATGATCATTCTCCTGAAAATTTTGGCAGAAATATTTAAAAGAATGGTCATGAAGTCATGTTTAGCAATCAAGGTTTTTTTTTTTTTTTTAAGAACTCATAAAATTAACACACGTTCTGGCACTATAATTTGGAGCAGAAAAAAAAGAAGTAAAGTGCATGTAAATTCTTGTGTCAACCCCCACTATCTCTTTCCTGTTTTCCCTGCAATATCTTATTTTATTTTATTTTATTTTAATTTTATTATTTTATTTTAATAATTTTTCAAGTTTATTTATTTTGAGAGAGGGAGAGAAAGATAGAGAGAGAGCATGAGAAGGAGAGAGACAGAGAGACAGGGAAAGAGAGAGAATTCCAAGCAGGCTTTGCACTGTCAGTGCAGCGCCTGAGGCAGGTCTCAAACCCATGAACCTTGAGATCATGACCCAAATTGAAATCAAGGGTCCAGCGCTTTACTGAATGAGCCACCCAGGCACCCCTTCCCTACAATATTTTAACCATTGATCCATTAGTGATCTTCTTACTTCTGCACACATTCATTCACTCAAGTGAGCCATCCCTTGAGTGTTTTACGAACCCTCAATTTATTTTTATTTTTTTTTACATTTTTTTTTTTATTTATTTTTGGGACAGAGAGAGACAGAGCATGAACGGGGGAGGGGCAGAGAGAGAGGGAGACACAGAATCGGAAACAGGCTCCAGGCTCCGAGCCATCAGCCCAGAGCCTGATGCGGGGCTCGAACTCACGGACCGCGAGATCGTGACCTGGCTGAAGTCGGACGCTTAACCGACTGCGCCACCCAAGCGCCCCACGAACCCTCAATTTAGCAAGCAGGTATTTTAGTCAACTATTACAATTTTAAATAATCTACCTTTTTGTGTATTCTAAAGTAAATGAGAAGTCCATCGTACCCGTTGCTGAATCTTTGACTGGTGTTATGGTGCACCTTCTGTAAAACGGTTCCGTGTATCAGTTGGTAGATAAGAGAGTCCAAATTAAAATAACGTTTTCAAATATTTTCAGCTAAAGACCCCTCCTAATATTAATGACACCTACTTCAGGTACAAGATATGAAAATCCAAATCCAGAGTAAGTACATATTTAGGTCAAGACCCGTGATTATCTACTCGGAATCCTGAGAATAAATAAATGTAACTGCTTTAGCTCATATCGGTTAGCCTGATCTTCTCAGTAAAGTGACGGTGGTATTTGCCTTAACAAAAAGGCCAACTGTCAGTCACACTCTTGTTTTCTGAAGAAGTGAGATAGGTCTTTTTCCACTACTCGTTGCATTGCTTGAATGACTTTGTCATCTCATCATGTCCACTTGAGAGGCCACTTCCAATGAAATAAAGAGCATGTCCACTTGTTGGCTTTATTCCCCCTCTGAATTCGGTGGTGGTCTTTTTCTTCCTTTGCTAAATGGTGATTTTTTTTTTTCATAACATGTGTCATATGCTATGATTCCTTTTATCTCCCAATCATCTGAGGTCTATTTTCTGGACCATATTGTCAGTTTACTGGCTCTGTTCAGGATTAATATAAATGTATATCATCATCATAATCTTTATCACCATCACCGCCACCACTGATATTGGGAACACAATTCTTTATTCTGCCCATTGAACGGACGTATCTTGTTCCTTTACAAAGTGCAGCTATCCACCACGTACAGCACAGCTGTTTTTAGACTAAGTGTCAGTCCTCCACCCTTGAAATGTAAACTATGTGCTCTTTGGCAAACTTACATAACCAATGATATGCAGGATCCCATCTAGCAGTGGGATTAGGTGACTTCTCAGGATGATCTAATGTAGGACTCAAAGGTATGGCAAATATATCTTCATGTACACAGTATGTACCTCCAGGAGTCCCCTGACACATGCCCTTGAACATGTGATGTTGTGTAGCGTTCTCTGTTGGAATGCTCTTCTGACATATTCTGTGAGGCAACAGGTATTTCAGGTCTCCAAATGACTATATGTCTTCTCATAACAGTAACAGGTTTAATTAAACTCTTGACAATAGCTGTATTTCAGAGGGGACATATTTTGCAGCAGCCTCAAGTAACTTTCTAACAAAATCCTACCGGTCATTTATTGGTGGTGGTCAGGGTCTTATTCCAGAGGCTCCAGCCCACGTAAGTGCAAGTGGCTGTCATTTCTAATGTTGTTGAGCTCTGACAATATGTGGCTTCAAAAAGGAATTGATCGGGCAGTAGACATTTGAAGCTCTAAGGAAGCCATTTTTGCTCAGAGTTCCATACCAAGTTAGACTGTAGGGTAAGAACATTTGTGACTATGGGGCTGAGAATATTGCTAGTTGTGGATTGTGGTTTCTCCAGAGACCAAAACTCTAATCAGTCTTTGTGCTAATTGTTTTCCCTTGGATCTTTTAAAGAAAACAGTTCTTTAATAAAAATGTGAAAGGTCTTTAGTACCAGTGGCCCAAGTAATGCATTCATCTTTTTTTTTTCTTTTTCAGGTGAGTCAAATATAAGTCTTTTGTTATCATGTAGTGCTGATGAGGAAGATAACTCAGATATTTCTGTGGTTTAATGGTCATCATGCATTGTAATCTGTCCCACATGAATGCAATTTTTCTACTTTCTTCTGTAAAAAAATCACTAAATAGTAAAATGTATCAATTCTTCATGTATTCTTAATGTATGCTAGAATAACCTATTATTTTTATGTTTTGTAAGTAACAAATACAATGGTGATGAAAGAAAAATACCTTGGATGTGCCTCACTTTATACAAAAATTAACTTGAAAATTGATCATAGAAGAAAGAAAGAAAACATATAGGACATCTATAGGAAAAATATCTGCAAACTTGGAGATGGTGAAGGTTACTTAGCCAGGACACAAAAGCATTACATATAAATAATAATAATAGAACAAAAATGAGCTTCATCAAGTTTACAAAGACCTAGGGGCGCCTGGGTGGCTCAGTCGTTAAGCGTCCAAATTCGGCTCAGGTCATGATCTCGCGGCTCGTGAGTTCAAGCCCCGCGTCGGGCTCTGTGCTGACAGCTCAGAGCCTGGAGCCTGTTTCAGATTCTGTGGCTCTCTCTCTCTCTCTGACCCTCCCCCGTTCATGCTCTGTCTCTCTCTGTCTCAAAAATAAATAAATGTTATAAAAAAAGTTTACAAAGACCTACATTTGGTTGTAATTTCTTTTTTTCTTCGCAGAAAAAGAAATGGCATGCTTCAGAAATTAAGAGAAAATATCTAGAAACATATTCCTTACTAAACACTTGAATATAGAATACAAAGAAGAGAGGAAAACTATCACAAATGAATGAGACAACATTCTAATAATGCAAAGAATAAAAGACTGAAACAGACAATTCACAACAGAAAATACATGCATGGCAACTAAGCAGCTGAAAAGACATTCAATATCATCAATCATCAAGGAAAAAATTAAAAAGCCCAAGATATCATCATCAGCCCACTAACATGGCTTAAATAAAAGAAAAGCAATGCCAGATGTTGGTGAGAATGCAAAACAGCTGGAAAGCATTATGATGGAAAGATTGTAAATGGTATTTTCACCTTACAACCATAGGACAATTTCTTATCACATTAAACACACATCTACACTTTGAGCCAGAAATTTGACTACTAGGTATTCCTCTGAGAGAAATGAAAACATATGTACACACACACACACACACACACCTTTACACAAATGTTCACAGAATTTTATTTTTAATTTCTGAAACTGTAAATAGGCCAAATAATGGTGCAGCCATTGTTTCATCATATAATGAAATATGACTCAGCCAAAAAAAAAAAAAGAAAAAAGAAAACGAAAATAAGCCAAAAAACAAAACAGATTGCTTATAGCACAACATGGAAGAAGGCTTTGTAATCATTTTCTCCATAAAGCCAACCTTAGTTTCGTAAAACTGTCTGGTCATATCTAACTCTATGCATCAGACTTAAATATGGCATTCCAAAATCTTGGCTATGCAACCAATTTTTCCAATTATGTTCTGTTCTAATGAAGGCAGATTATTATTAAATCCATGTAAATAACGGGGCACCTGAGTGGCTCAGTCAGTTGAGCGTCCCACTTTGGCTCAGGTCATGATCTCACTGTTCTTGAGTTTGAGCCCCACATGGGGCTCTGGGCTGACAGCTCAGAGCTTGGAGCCTGCTTTGGATTCTGTCTCCCTCTCTCTCTTCCCTTCCCCCCCTTCTCAAAAATAAAATAAGCACTAAAAATTTTTAAAATTTCATATGAATAATTATATTGCCATAGAAATAAGAACACTGAATAAGAGTTTCCAAATCTGGAGGGATCCAGTAGGTAAAAAAATAAATATTTCACTGCTGCTTACAAAATTTAGTAGTACAATCTACTAAATGGTAGCTGGTTATAGACAACTTATAAGAAACATAAAGAAGGGGGTTCCTTTTGTCCTGGAAATTGAACATTAAAGAACCAGCAATGTTGGAAAGAAAGCAATAACCATACTTAATTAGTTCATTCATCCCATGCAATTAATTTTTGTTATGTTTCATTTTAGGTTAGCAGTTTTATGGACACATCAGCTTCTCTACCAGTGTTCTGCAAATCCTTACTCAGTCCAGTGATGTAGTCTCAAAGTTATTATCATCAGAAGACTGTACATCAGAGTACCTATTATAGTTCTTTCCATGAGTCTCTGAAACAGTCCCTTTTTGTTGAAAGGAAAGCGCTTTGACCTGTAGCTAAGTGCAAATATTTTCGGGTAGGAATCAGTAAAACAAAAACTATCTATAGATGACAAAAAACTTCAAATGCCCTGGTTAAAGATCTAATGAGAGTTCATTTGAGAAGGAAATTTGGTTATTTTAGTGGCACACAATCTTTTAAAATAATAACCAGGTTTATGGCTGATACATTGCACCACACATCATGGACAGTGAGGTATTAACAAATTTCTAGGAAGTTTATATAATTTCTGAGATATTTATATTAATAGCATTTACCCATACAAATGTAACATAGGAAAGGTTAAGTATCTCATTATTTTATAAGGCTTTTCATGCAACTCAACATATAAACTTAATTTTTTTTTAACATCTCTCTTTCTATAGGTGAAAGAATGAATCATTTGGGATTTTTCTAAGGACCCTTTGGAAAACTGCAAGGTCAAGATCAAGGCTGCATCTAGGAGTTGTTTCTGTGAGAGAAAAAATGTCAAAAAAATATAAATGAAAACCACAATTGAATTAAAAATGAGAAATCTTGGTTCCCTGAAATAATCAAGGACATGAAAAGGTTAACCTAAAACACAAAAAGAAAATGTGACATTAATTTGGAGGAAATTCCCAGTCATTGTTGCTCTGTTATTTTCTCTCTTTTTTTTTTTCGTGGTATCTCATTACCTACACTTTTGTAGTTATCTCAGGGTTTTTGGATATCAGATTTGTTTTAGCCTTTATTTTGTTTTTCAGTTTTGGAAGTTCAGAGATTTTTCTCAGCTATATCCCATGTCCTAATAAAAGGCATTCTTCTTTTCTGTTGCAGTGTTTTTGATCCTTAGCTTTCAATTTTGATTCTTTCTTAGGTTGCCGTCTCTCTGCCTACATTACCCATCTGTTCATGAATGTTGTCTACTCTTCCATTATAGTTCTTAACATATTAATCATAGTTTTTATTTGTTTTCATTTTTTAAAGTCCTAGTCTGATAATTCCAATATTCCTTCCATATTTGACTTGGGTTCTAATACTTGTCCAGTCTCTTTAAACTGTGTTTTTGCAGGGCACCGGGGTGGCTCAGTCGGTTGAGCGGCCGACTTCGGCTCAGGTCATGATCTCACGGTCGGTAAGTTCGAGCCCCGCATCGGGCTCTGTGCTGAGAGCTCAGAGCCTGGAGCCTGTTTCAGATTCTGTGTCTCCCTCTCTCTGACCCTCCCCCGTTCATGCTCTGTCTCTCTCTGTCTCAAAAATAAATAAATGTTAAACAAAATTTTTAAGAAAGTGTGTTTTTGTCTGTTAGCGTGCCTTGTAGTTTTTTGTTGAAAGTAGACATAGTGTACTGGTTAGAACGGAGAAAACAGGCATCAGTAGAATATATTATTAGTACTCAAAGGTTTAGTACTTGTACCACGTTCAACTTTATTTCACTTAATCTATTGAATTTACTTATTAAAATTATATTTTATATTAATAATATATTTAATCCCACGATTAAAATTGTGTTTTCAACAATAATTCAAACTTCAAATTAAGATAAGTCTTCAGAAAGCCTGATCAACTTTTGAGCTGTTATAACACTATGAAAAATTAATCTTCAAAAAAAGTGACTGCAAATAGCTGTCTCTGTCATTTGAACTTCTTTATCTCTTCTAGTTAATTTCAGCCTTGCTTTAATACTGACATCACAACAGATCATTAAGCATTATTAGCAAGAAAAGACCTATGAGTGAGAAAATGGGACAGATTATTTTTTACTGAATAATTAAGATTATTAGTTGACAGTACAAATTGCAGTTAGCTTTTTATGTTCCAGTAAGATAATAATTCAATAAACATGAAAAAGATGATTTGACATTTAATATGTTTGAAAACATTGATGTCAATGAAAACAATCAATTTTATTTGGTATTTTAGTGTAATTTTCCTGTTCGGTCTTCTACTCAGTATCATGCAAGGGCATGTTGTCTGAAATAAGCTAGAAGATTTAATCAGGGAAAAGTCACAGAAAGCTTTGCTTATCATTAACTTCTTAAGAAAACAGATATACACCAAGAACAGAGCTGGTAAAGCTAATGTTTCTAAATATTGCTCAATACGCCTGTATTTGCCATAATAATCCCTTGATATAAATATAAAGTCTCTACATAAAATATGTTGCTAAATATGTTAAATATATTTTCAAATTAACCTGATGTCATATGATTAACAATCTCTAAAACATGATTTCAGAAAACTAAAAAAAGAATATGATTTAGAACACAGCACTATTCTAACAAAGACAGCTTACTAAACAAATTTAAGACTCCTTTCTGTAATGGCAGCTTAGGGAATGTTAATCAATTTCACTTTGGAGAAATTATTTATGAAGTGAAAACAATTATTTTAAAAAGTAAAATAACAAAGAAAGACATTAAAAATAATAACTGTTACGGGGGTGCCTGGGTGGATCAGTCGGTTAGGCATCCGGCTTCGGCTCAGGTCATGATCTCACGGTCCATGGGTTCAAGCCCCGTGTCGGGCTCTGTGCTGACAGCTCAGAGCCTGGAGTCTGTTTCAGATTCTGTGTCTCCCTCTCTCTCTGCCCCTCCCCTGTTCATGCTCTGTCTCTCTCTGTCTCAAAAATAAATAAACGTTAAAAAAAATTAAAAAAAATAAATAATAACTGTGACAAATTTGTAAACTCCCAAAGGCAATCGAAACTTGGAAAGGATTCATGTAAAATATCTAGTTCATGAAGAAAGAATGGCGTTTGTAAGCTTTTGGGCTAGGAGGTGGAAGAGGAAATAAAAACTAATGGGATTTTTTTTTTCTTCTTCTTCTTTTTTTTTTTTTTTTTTTTTGAGAGAGAGAGAGAGAGAGAAAGAGAGAAAGCAGGGGAGAGACAGAAACAGAGAGAGAATCCCAAGCAGAGCCCCATGTGCTGGATCCCAGGAACCACGAGATCACTACCTGAGCTGAAACCAAGAGTTGATTGCTCAACTAAATGAGCCACCAGGTGTCCCCTAAATGGGAAATTTTGAAAGAGATCTTTAGATGGGCTAAGGAAAAACATTCTCTACGCATTCTGGAATGGAGAAGCCAGGATCCCAGTGAAAACTGAAAGCCTGGGAGACTTGAAAACTTGCTGTGGTTGTGCACGTCTTCTTTAATCCACATACACCTCAATTAGCAGAAAGCCTAATTGGCTTGAAGAGTTGGAGCACAACGTTCAAAAATCGGTCTGACCCCTGAACCACAGAAGCACAGGAACTGTCCCTAAGGAGACAAGATAGAGAGACATCAACAAACAATTGTACACATGGGGGATGTAAATTCAAAATTTTGAGTCCAGACACATCAATTGTGTCGGAAATAAGAATTGGGTTACCTTCAAAGAACAAAGCAGAATCTAAATTGTGGAATCAAACTACAATTTATTGTAAAGAAATGCCCAGTCTTCAGCAACGACAACAAAAATTACTAAATACATAAAGGAGTAAGAAAGTGTGGCACTTATTCTGAAAAAAAAATCAGTCTACATAAACGAACTTTAATTAGGCCCAGATGCTGAATTTAGCGAACACTTCGTAGTTTCTATAACGGTATTAAAATAATTAAAGTATTAAATGATGAAAATTAATGCACACGTGGGAAAGCTCAACAAGAAAAGGCAATTAATCTTATAGAAAGTTTAAAGCTGAAAAGGACAGTAATGGATGTATTCATTAGAAGGGTGTAATAAAGATGTAGGATGGCAAAATAAAGAATACTTTCTCCTCAGGAATAAAGATCACCTGCTGCCTCGTAAGGTTTCAATAAATCATTTATTGAAAGTATGGAAGATGAATAAAGACCCAAGGAATTTCATTGAGGTGGGACTGACTTAGTGGGCATACGAGTTTCACTTAGGTTGTATATTCATTGTATGTGAATTCATGGGGGTGAAGATGTTACTAATGGTATTTGAGGACCACCACCAAGTACCTCCTTTGTTCTGTCATCTGTATAGAAAGAAAAAAGTGGTTTTGTTCTACCCTAAGCTCATCTACCGTCCTCTCTTTAAAGGTAACCGATATTATCAGATTCGTAGGTATGTGTGAAAATAATTCAATACAGGTACCTGCACCCAAGCTTTATTATTTTTTGACTTCACTGTGGCATAATTTACATAAAATAAAATCTTTTCATGGTAAGTGTTCAGTTTGATGAGTGTTTATACACACATGTAAAGAAGTATAGGCACCACCATTTTCTAGTAGAACATGGCCGTCACCTGAGATTTGCTGTCAGGCTCTTATGCAGTCAATTCCTCCTCTGGTCCTTAGACTCCGGCAATGACTGACCAGATTTCTGTCAGTGTACTCATGCCCTCTAGATAATCATCTATAAATGAAATCATACAATACATAGCTTTTGTGTCTGGTTTCTTTCATTTGTCATCATTTTTTAAAGATGTCTTCTTGTTATAGTGTTACCAGTAGTATGTTCCACCTTGTGTTTTATTGCTGGGTAGTATTCCATGGTATGGATACACCATATTTTGTTTAGTTATCATTTGGACATTCGTGGCTTATTTGTAGGAGGAGCTCTTACGAATACATTTTCTACGAGTATTCATTTACAAGTCTGTTTATGGATATACACTGTTATTTTTCTTGGGTATACGCATAACAGTAGAAATGCTTAGTCATCCAGTAATTGCACATTTCAGTTAAAAAGGGAAAACCTGCTGACCTGTTGACTGCACATTTTGCATCTGAATCAGTCAAATGGAAAAGACCAATATGGAAACTTCAAAAACAAAACTACCCAACTTTCTGAGGTACTTCCTGATGGTTTATAGGATTTGTTCAGCTGGGAACCTGGAAACGGTGTCATCTGGATATGACTGAAACAATATTGAAGGTTTACATCATTTTTGTGCATAGACTATTTTGATAGTGGCCTGAATTAAATGCTGCATGAATCAACTTCAACAGATATGGTCCCATTCCATGTCAGTTAAATTAAGAGTGTTGTGTTCACGCGAAAAATTTCCAGAAGCCAAGATGGTGTAGCTATGGCGAAGGTAAGTATTGGAGGAAAGACAATTTCCTCTCTGTCGTTCACATTACTGCAGCAAGAGGCATTAACAGATTTATTCCAGACTATTTTCAAAGCATATCTGGTATAGCAAAGAGCTTTGGAAGATAGAGATAAAGCAATAAAGCCTCTCAAAGGCACAAAGTCACTTTTGTTTCCTAACCAGGCCAATGAAGATTATGTCTCTGTCCACAGTGTCATTTGAGCAGGTTGGCCAGCAGCACGTTTATACGATTGGAGATTCGTTAAACACGGACTTTCTCAGCTGTAACATAAACCCAATGTGTGCAAGGCATCAACCTGTACAACCTCACATCAACCCCAGGATACTTGAGGGCACGGAGAATGGATGCAAACGTGTAACTTGAGCTGTCTGCTGTGCTCTGCGGAAAAATGCCTTTTTTCTCTGATCCAGGAGTGAATGTCTTCTGTCACCATCTATAAACTGGTGGCACAATAAACTTACTAGCCTACACGTAAAGTAAATTCTCAGCCCTTCTTGGTTCTTGGCATCATGATCTCATGGGGCTTGCCTTCCAGCTTAGGGAGACAGATACTTAGTACAGGTACACAGATATTAGCCTTCAGGTGATAGAGCACTATGAAAACGTACAATGCTTGGAAGGACAACAGAATGGTGATGAGTGCTATTTTATATGAAGTGCTCCAACATTAACCAGAGGTTTAGAGGAAATGAGAGTGTGAGTTAAGAGAATATTCCAAACAGATGGCTGCTTCTTTATGTAAATCCCCAAATTGCGTTAGTTGGAAATATTTTGTAGCAGTTGGATTTTTTGAATCATACGCAAGTATTAGCATTCTCCAAAACGCCCTAAAATTACACTTAGTTGAAAAAAAAATAAAACAGGTGGAAAAACTTAATTGAAATGGCTTAGTGGAGGTACAGCTAAGACATAACCATTCTAGATGACCACTTAAAGACATCCATGCAAAAAAACAAGCAAGTTGATTTTGGCATTGTTAAAAAAAAAGTGTGCTGATTTATATATTTTTTTTCGTTTTCATTATGTAAGATTGCTACACTCATACAAGACACACTCCCCTCTTCATGAGGAAAAAATCACATATGTTGAAATGAAACTAAAAAAAAGAAATAAAACTCAGTGAGAGTATGTTTTCTATGTTCTGTGGGGAAAAAGATTGAATAGTTGGATAAAATAATCTCTGATCCAAGAGGCATAGAAGCAACTGGATTACAAGTGTAAATTTCAGTACATTACCAGCATTCTGATATACAAAAGGTATTGCTAAGCTATTAATATTGTGGTTAACAAGTCAATTTTCACAATGTTAATGGTATTTTGTATCATGTATATTTTTGCCATGACTGTTTCTTGTTTTACTTTGTTTTAAAATAGTAAATGTACAAGATGGTTTATATGCTTAATTATATTATTAAATTCTAAGATAATTTTGCATTTTTTTCATATTCACAATGTGTGTACTAATTTAAATTCCTTTTTATAAATATTTGTAAATGTACACACTTGCTTAGGTTATTTCCATTGCAGTGTTTTAAAATCTTTAAAATTATTCTTGCTTAGGTTCTTTAAACTGAAGACTGTTTTTCATTTAACATATGAGGTGATAAGTTTATAATGAGAGGTGGCTGAGTGGTCCAGTCGATTAAGTGACTGACTTTTGATTTTGTCTCAGCCGTGATCTCACAGTCATGAGATCGATCCCTGTGTCCAGCTCTGTGCTGATACACACCGAGTACGGAAGCTGCTTAAGATACTGTCTCCCTGGGGAGTCCGGGTGGCTCAGTCAGTTGTGACCAACTCTTGGTTTTGTCTCAGGTCATGATCTCACAGTTGGTGAGTTCAAGGCCCGCATCAGGCTCTGAGTTGACAGTGCAGAGCCTGCTTGGGATTCTCTATCTGTCCCTATCTGTCTGCCCCTCCCCACCTCTCTCACTCTCTCAAAATAAATACATTTAATTAAAAAAAAAAACAGATCCTCCCTTTCTCTGGCCCTCCCCTACTTGTGCTCTCTCTCTCAAAAATAAATAAACAAATACATAATAAAATAAAAAGAATATAATGAGAATTTATATATATAAACAATTCTTATTTAAAAGGAAATGTTTTATGATTTGCGTGAAATCTGTTCTTCTAAAACACATGCGTTCAGCTGAAATGGAAGGTATAAAGCATGGTAAATTTTTTGCACTATGAACCATTTATATATTCAATCCGTCTTGATGATATGAAAATATGTCTTCCTTTTTACTGATGTCTTATTAAAAATGCTGCGGAATTGGGAAGTTTTAATACTTGAGTAGAACACATCAACCTCTTCCCCCCAACACACACACACACACACACACACACACACACACACACACTTAAATGCTTCAACAAAATTAACAAAAACAGCCGGTTGGTATTTTAGCAATGAACGCTACCAGAATTCAAGCGCTCATAATGTCCCCTAGCTAATTCAGCTGTGGAAAATCTGGCGTCAATGTGATGGTATATTTCCTTTCTTCTTTTCTTTTTTTTCTGGACAGGGACATGGAGAATGGGAATGATGCTGTGTTTTCTGCCCTAAAGTGATGAGGAAGCAGGCGATTAGCTGGAAAGGAAAATGCACACCCAGAAAGGTCTTGTCAGGACTCTGATCTATGGAGTTGACACGTTTCAGCTTTCGGCGTACTATCCTCTCTACTCTCCATACATCCAAGGATGACTGGGCACCTTCTGTATTATCGGGGCATCTCCAGGCTTTTAATAAATTTTAGTAAACGCTTTCTCTGGGTTCCTGTAATTGTGAAAGCATCCCAGTGTCAATAACAGATAGAGATAGATACTTGATTCTAAGTTATACTGGGTGGTTAGTAAGCCCCTAGGGGACGACAATCGTCCAGAGCTCTCTGTAACTGGCTCCTTTTGGGGGGCATTAACTAAGAGAAAACAGTAAATGGAATAGAATTCCACAGACAAACAGAGACGGGGCAAAATGTATACATTATAATCTACATGAAAGGAGAAGAGCTTTAGTTTGTGGGAACCAAGAAACAGCAGCTACAAAGGAGAAATTTTATATTCCTGGAAGGGAGATTTGAAATTCCCTGGAAAGGAGAAAACTGAACTGGGGTCTTTTGTGAAGAGAGCAACAAGCAGCAAAGTTTGTGTTACATCCTGAAGGTTATTCCCCTTTCTGTGTGATGACATTCTGTACGATTGAAGGATGCAGTGTTTTGCAAAAGCTTCATGGTCTTTTTATTGCTTTCTAGGTGTTGTTTAAATTACTGAGTAAAACTGAGCATTTGTTTTAAATTTCTGACAACGGAAAAAGCCTAACAAGCATAACGTTGTATAAATTTGGGAAAGCAGAGGAATTTTCGATTACATAAAAGAATAACCACATATCTACGGACATGCAATAAGACATACTGAAACAAAAACTGTTGAGTCAAAATTCTAAAATTGTAATTTATTATACATTTTTAATTCTACAAAGACACAAATAGCCGCTGAGTCATTTTATCAAGAAACAAACAAATAGGTGGGAGCCCTGTGTAACTAATTTATCAAATCTAAAATCTGACGACTAAGCCAGACTCTGTGGTGTGTGTGTGTATGTGTGTGTGTGTGTGTGTGTGTGTGTGTGTGTGTGTGTGTTTATACTTCTCTATGCCCACATGGTTCTGGAAGCAAAGTATTGATGTGAAAGTAGCACAATGCTGGGGGTAAGGGAACAAGGCGACAGGGATAAGGGAAGGTAACATATTCCTTAATAATTTTTTTCAATGCTAATTTTGCTGACTGAGAGTAAAGAAAGATTCCTATGATGGAGTTAAGAAGGTTAGGCTTCACATAAAGCTTAAATGTAATTGAGTTGATAGGATGACAAATTGTCCAATTACCTAAACTCTGCTCCATTCTGTCTTGTTTCCTCCTCTGGTTGATTCTCTGTGCCACAGCCCCCGTCAGCTTCTCTGCACTCCGCTCTCACTCTCCAAATTCAAGAAATAGCATCTTGTTTTTGTCCTCTTAATTTCATAGGAGTAATGGAATTCTGTTATTAGCCCCAGAAAAAGGCAATAATCCTTTTGGCTTAATAAACCCTACACTTTGATTTATTCAATGACCCTGCAATAACCCAAATGATTCATGTCCTCTGTATCTCGCCAGGACTGATACAGAGTAATGGACTGTGATATCATACATCCATGGCAAATTAAGTAATTTGGTCAATTAGGACATCAAATCAATTTGCAGAAAAGTTATTTTTTAAATTGTTCTGAGGGAAAAGATAAAAGAAATAACACAATAAAGTATAAGAAAAGCTATAATTTCTGTGAAGAATATTTTGGCTTATTATTTGTATTGTAGAGTGCCAATACAAATGACATGCCCCAAGTACAACTTTCAGTTAGGAAGATCATGTTATCCCTTTTTGTTTCCATAACTTCCTGTTTAATAAGGTGAGAATTTCCTCAAATATGATCTTTTCCCTCCACTTCAATGAGACCAGTCTTTTGATAATCTTACATTTCCCAATGAGTGACCTATTTATCCTATTTTGGCACAAAGCTAGGGGTGCACATATGTTTTAAACCTTACATTTACTTTGAAAGTTGAAAAATGTTTCCACTATTCACTATCAACATAGTGAATTTATGGTTCAAACCGTACCTTTCGCCCCATTTCAAAAATTGTCCAAACTTGTACAGCTATACTATGAAATAGATTATCCAAATGGCCAAGAAGCATGTAAAAGGGTGCCAGATGCCAACAAGAAGATATAAATGAAAATCACGATGTGATACGATTACACAGTGAACAGAATGCCTAACAAAAACTATCAAGTTTTGGAAGGAATGTCATTTATTTATTTTCCTCCTGATATCTTCCTAGTCCCTTCTCAGATTAAGCCAAATGAGGGAGGATTTTTTTTTTTTTTTGTAATCTCCACCATCATGACTGTCTCAAGAGAACAACTGAAATTAGGGAAGATAGTCAACCATCTCTTAAATGACTAACGGTTCCCTTTGCTTGGCACCTAAGATCATTTCTTACACACAAACACACAGAGAAACATACAGAGATACTCTTGGCAAATCTCGCTGCTCTGAGATTTAATCGCAAGTACCCTTATTTAATTGCAAGTAAAGTAAGGGAGTAACGCTAAGGTGTATGGGACCACTGTATGATACCCTAGAATGGAGAGATCTACCCAAGAAAGGACTTGAAAGAAGTTCAGACATGTTGGAGAAGATGTGGTTCACCTTAAACTCACTTGTTTGGTCAGGTCAGAGATGGTCCAGAGTTGTTGGGTAATCAATGGACCACCAGGAGAGTGTAGGTGGGGGAGAAAGCAATGTGAGCATGTGGTGGGAGACCAGGGAGGGCAGGACGCCTTCAGAGTGTGGGGTTATGTGGGGGCTGCAGAAGGAATGGCACCTCCACATGTGACCCCCCCCAGGCCACCAGCCTGTGGGCTCTATTGAGATCTACAGAACTCTCAGGCTGGTCAGGGGCTGTAGTCTTCAAGTAAAGAGGTAATGAAACGGTCAATGTCAGGCTGAGGCTATGAGGTGAGGGGAACCCAGATTATTGGCCTACCGGCCTCCACCAGATGCTCTCACACCCAGACAAATACACCTTCTCACTCTCGAAATGGCAGAACAATGTCTTTTTCCTGCAATGCCCTTCCTGGGGTCTCTCCTAAGAATGCTTAACATCTTGCTTACTGTAAAGGATCAACACTTTAAATAACTTATGTATCACAGAGCATGTATTGTAGGGTACACTCAAAACTGAGGGGCAACAGATTAATAACGGATACAGGGGGCCATCCAAAATTCTCAGTACTTTGTCAGTGTTGACCTGGAGGTAGCACTAGGCCATAGTCGTGACACTATGCTTGTCTGCTGGAAAGAACTAGTTTTTCCTTTGATATCTCTGAAGGAAGAAAGGGGAGAAGGAAAAATAAAGGATTAAGACACAGTGGAGTGAAAAGATGTATGTATTCTTTTGCGAGGGATGCCATAGCGAAATACCACAGACTAGGTGACTAAGTCTGGACAAATTCATTTTCTCACAGTTCTGGAAGCTAGAAGTTGGCCATCAAGTTGTTGGCAGGTCTCCTTCCTTCTGAGATTTCTCTCCTTGGCTTGTAGATGGTGGTGTTCTCTCTGTGTCTTCACCTGCCCCTGTCCCCACCCTGTGCAAACTTGTGTCCTAATCTCCTCTTTCTATGAGGATATCAGTTTTACTGGATTAATGGCCTCTTCTACGACCTTCTTTTACCCTAAATAGCCCTTTAAAGACTCTGTCTCCAAATACAATTACATTCTGACGTACTAGTGATTAGAGTTTCAGCATATGCATTTTGAGGGGATAAAATTTAGCCTGTAGAAGGATAGTAACTATTTCTGGCGTGATAGGTAATTCTTCTGTAGCAATTTATTTAATATATATTCAATAAGTCAGCCACAGGGATGCCTGGGTGGCTCAGTCTGTTAAGCATCTGACTGCAGCTCGGGTCATGATTTCATGGTTTGTGACTTCAAGCTCCACATCGGGCTCTCTGCTGTCAGTACAGAACCCACTTTGGATCCTCCCCCTCTCCTTTCTCTGCCCCTCCCCTGCTCTCTCTCTCTCTCTCAAAAATAAACAATAATAATAATAATAATTCAGCTACCAACTCATTCTGACTCTGACATCATTCTAAGTATTGGAATTTTCATCCCCAACTTCAATACTGCTCTTATGGTGAGAAGCAGCTTAACGACAGCCCTACTTTAATTGAGCTAGTTAGTATTCCATTATATTTAAGTCATTTTCTTTTAAAAATTACTTTTAGTTCATTTTTAAATTTATTTTCCTCAAAGAATGGGAAGATGTTTCCAGATAGTATTCAACTAGGATTGAAGAAGGACAAAAATCTAGATCAATCTTACCAATTCTCGTCATAAAAAATATTTGTCTATAATGTTCAGAGTACTAAAAGGAAAGAAAGTACAATTAAAATTATCTTAAAGTAATACATAAAACAAAATTTTGGATTTAAATGTAGGCTTGATATGGACACAATATGAGAGGTAGCTTTGCGGGAATATAAATTATATAAAAATTATATTATATAATAGCCAGTAATTAGTTAATCATTACAGAAGAAAAATACCTCTTCTGCATTTCTGGTTTCCATCATAAGGAAACTTAGAAGAAGTATATCTTCCTTTCTTCATCCCATTAAACTTCCATTGGAAGTAGAGGAAGTTAAATCTTTGTTAAGTAATCTCTATTGGTCCTATTGCTGGAGTTAATCTTTCGAAAGCTCCGGGTAGAGTATTTGATCTCCTTTTTGTTCTTTATTCATAGCATGCTGGGAAATGCTTCCCTGAACAAGTATTTTTTTATTTAGGGATTCAAACTTTCCCTCTAGTAGAATGTTCCAAGATTTTGCAGAAGTAAAAAGTCAGGAAGATTATTTGTCTCTTAAATAAGTTTACCTTTAAGTGTAGTGTTTGTCAGTATTAAAGAGGTATTTTTTTCTCTATATATTATTTTGTCTTATTTCTTAACTTATTTAGAATTCAAGCGGGGAGAAAACTTGCCATTTATGTACTCCAGGTTCCTAATAATTATCTACTATTACTCTGGCCCTGAAGCTAAAATAAAAATAAAGAGACCTATAATACATATAATTGAACAACAGAGCTTAGAAATTTACTGAGATTAAACATTCATTTTAGTTTTTAGTATACCACTAGGGTGCTATGAAAGAAACCTAGAGAAAAGTTGCAAAGCATAAAAATGATATGCTCTCTCTTCTCAGCAAATGTGAAATACGTCCAGTTTCCCTTTAAATGGAAATAGATGCAGTAGGGAGTGCAATTTTACGTCAATTAATTGTAGATGTCCGTTCATTATAGAACTTGAGAATTATTCGTTTTAGAGGTACATACATAAATATATTTACTACACAATACAAAGTTTTGTTTTGTTTTTCCACGTAGAGTATGTAACAATTCTTACCATTTATAAAGGCTGAAAGCTTTTCACTGCTTTTTTTCCTCCACAATAACAGCATTTCATGCAGAATTTGCAAGAAGAGGGTTGCCTGGGTGGCTCAGTCAGTTAAGCATCCGACTTCAGCTCAGGTCATGATCTCCCAGTTCACAGGTTTGAGACCCGCATCGGGCTTGCTGACCGCTCAGAGCCTGGAGCCTGCCTTGGATCTGTTGTCTCCCGCTGCCCGTGCTCTGTCTGTCTCTCTCTCTCTCAAAAAATAAAAATTATTTTTTTAAATAAAAATAAAAGCGTCAAAAGAATAAAAAGGCAAGCCATAACAGGAGAAAATATTTAAAGAAGATTTATCTGATAAAAGAACTCCTACCCAAGTATACAAAAAAAAAAAAAAAATCTTAACACTCCTATTAAGATATCCCAACATGAAGAACATTGACAATACCAAAAATTCCCTTGCTGATGGGAATGCAAAATGGCACAGCCACACTGGAGAAAATTCTGGCAGTTTCTTACAAAATTAAACAAGCTCTTAACCTACGATCCAGTGGTTGCACTCCTTAACATTTACCCGAAAGAGTTGAAAATGTATTTCTACACAGAGCCCTACACACGGATGTTTGTAGCAACTTTGTTCACAATTGAAAATCTTTGGAAGCAACAAAGATGCTCTTCAGTAGGTGAACGGATAAACTGTGTTCCATCCAGACAATGTACTAGGACTCAGGGCTACAAAGAAACGAGCTACCAAGCCACCAGAAGGCATAGATGAACCTTACAAGCATTCCTAGGTAAAGAAGGTCAACTGGAAAAGACTAACTGTTGTATGGTTCCAACCATATGAAATTTTGGAAAAGGCAAAAGGATGGAGACAGTAACAAGATCAGTGGTTGTCAGGGATGAAGAGGAGAGGGGAGTACGAATAGGCAGCACACAGAGGACTCTCAGAGCAATGAAACTGCTCTGTGGGACACTATTACGATGTCTGCTGTAACTAGGATGCTATCTTAGTTTTACATGTTATTATGAATTTTTCAAAACTTATAGAATGTACAACACCAAGAGTGAACCTTAACATAAACCTTGGACCTTGGGTGATCATGATGGGTCAATGACGGTCCATCAGTTATAAAAAATGAACCACTCTGGTGATGGATGTTGATAACGGGAGAGGCTATGTATGGGTGGCAGGCAGTGAATATGTTGAAATCTCTACCCTCTGTTCAATTTTGCTATGAACCTAAAACTGCTCTTAAAGTTTTCATCTAGGGGCGCCTGGGTGGCTCAGTTGGTTAAGTGTCCGACTTCGGCTCAGGTCGTGATCTCTCAGTTTGTGAGTTCAAGCCCCACATCAAGCTCTGTGCTGACAACTTGCTCAGAACCTGGAGGTTGCTCTGGTTCTGCCTCCCTCTGTCTCTGCCTCTCCCCCGTTCACACTCTGTCTCTGTCTCTCTCAAAAATAAACATTATTTTTTTCTTAATTTTTTCAACTATTGGGGTGCCTGGGTCAGTTCAGTCAGTTAAGCAACCAACTTCAGCTCAGGTCATGATCTCACGGTTTGTGGGTTCGAGCCCCATGCTGGGCTCTGTGCTGACAGCTCAGAGCCTGGAGCCTGCTTCAGATTCCGTGTCTCCTCTCTCTACCCCACCCCCGATATGTGCAATGCCTGTCTCTGTGTCTTAAAAATAAATAAATGTAAGAACATTATTTTAAAAATTTTCATCAATTAAAAAAACAATAGAGAGAATGCTAAATAAAAAACAAATAGACAAACAAACAAAAAACAAAAATAATGTGTGCACATATTAGGACATATTTCTCTACCCTACAAACACCTTTTTCAGTTCTGCTTCTTATGACATTAGAACACGTCCATGACATATTCATTCATGTTCCGTCTTATAACATGACATACACACCGAGAATTCTGGAAGCAGCGTGGGTCCAAAAGGTTTGAGAAGTCCTGAATTACCTATATTTAAACTTCTAGGTTAGAAACAAAAAGACTTTTACCTTGTTTGGTAAGTTTTTATTTTAGTACTCATTTTAAACGTTACCGACCCCCAAAAAGCTAATTGATTTTTCAAGCAATAGAAGAAACCATTTCTCTTTGGGTGTTTTATAGATATTGACAGTTTAATGCGTTGCTTACTAAAAAGCTCCCCCACCAGGGTGGTTTAAGTGTTAAAATCTGTTTAGTCACCTCACGTCCATATAAGGATATATAGGCTCCATATATATCTTTATTAAACCTTATCACACTTTCGGAGTAATTATTTTTATACTCACTTGTCACCCATTTTTCTCCTACTTTAATCGAAATAACTAATGAAAATACCAGTCGTCTTACTCATGTTTTCAATATCAGAGTCACTGACACAGAATTGGGATTAAAACAAACACACAAAAACGTTTGAATTAAATAGTCATTATCAAGTAGATGCTAGCAGTAGCTAAATAAGAATAAAAGGCTAACTAAAGAAAGCAGAAAATAAGTCATAGTTGAAAACTATTTTATCTATCTGGACCAATATTTGATCTATCTGTGCATGACGACAAATCTGACATCAGATTGATGGTACAAATGTAGCTAGGAATATGGTCCCAAAAGACTGGACTTCAGGTGCGATCTGAAGGTAAATAGGACAGGGAAAATAGATGAGGAAAATAGGGGTGTGTAGGAGGTGGATAAAATTAGAAAGAAGGCTATTTATTTAGAACCCAATTGTGTAGGCACCCTTTTCCATAGCGAACTCACCCAACAACACTTTATTTTTCATTCATTGTTGTCGAGTTTGAATACGAGATTCTGATTTATATCTTCTGCTATTTACAGGCAGCTATATGTTTCATGGATTTTTATCCTACCTGATAAAGCCCTATGTCAAGTGAAGTATTAGGAAGCATGTGGTTTATGCCAGCTTTCACTCTAGGCTTCTCTGGTTGATACAGGCACAAGGAGATTCAGGTTTCTTCTCAGTTCACCTTCACACTGAGGCCCTTAGACGTGATTTCGGATTGGACACAATTTGAGAAAAACAACTTCCCGGTAAACTTCACAGAAAGCAGGAACAATTTTCTCATATTCACCCCACAGACTGCTTTACTGTCTATTTCTTGCTCTAACATATGTCTTCCCATATGTCCAGAGGTTGAATATATATTTTTAAGCTCTGCATCAGCACTGCACCCCTACCTAATATCATTTGGCATGTGGTGAAGGTTTGAGTTTTGCCAAATGATAGACGACATCTGAAGTTTTGAGGCTACAGGAAGTTTGAGCTTTCCACGTATCACTGCATAGAAGAACATGACCTGAATCTTCCCTCCTCACTTACAATATACTATAGTTAGATTAAATTTCTTCACCACAAAATCAGCCTCAGTGGCCCTTTGGAAGTTAAAGATGTGCTAGCTTTTCTCCAGACTTTGTATTTATTCTGGTTATGGCCTTTCCGTATTCTGCTCGGTTATTTTTATTAAAAAAAAAAATTAATCAGAACGCACCAAGTAACTGCAATATATTTCTTTTTTAGTTTATTTATTTTGAGAGAGAGAGAGCACTGCACGAGCAGAGCAGGGGAAGGGCAGAGAAAGAATCCTAAGCAAGCTCTGAGCTGCCAGCAGAGAGCCCTATGCGGGGCTTCAATTCACGAACCATGGATCATGACCTGAGCCAAAATCAAGAGTCAGATGCTTAACCGACTAAGCCTCGTAACTACAATCTTTAGAATCACCCAGTAGCCTGCTTTCAGTATTGTTCCCCTCATGTAATTTTGGAGAATGCATACTACCTTATTCTGTAATGCACATAATATGTATTTATATTTTGATATATTTGTATATATTTACGTGCACACCTAAAATGTATATTTCAAGTATGAATATTTTGCATACACACACTATACACAAGCATGTGCACATGCGTTTACGGGTGTATGTTTCTTATATGGTTTGTCATAGGTGTGCTTTCTTGATGATTTTTGCACTTTCAGGAACAAACGCTTTAAAATTTATGAAAGAAAAATGATACGAGTATGTTCCATTTCTTAATTTAGGAAGATCCTAAGAAATATTATTTTTGAGTACTGATACACTTTATTAAACCAGATGAGTTGTTCTGCCACATAATCCTTTCCTTCTTACTTTAGATAACTCCGTTTGTTTTAAAGACTGAATGAAGAAAGCTGCTGTTCATGCAGACAGCTCAATCTATAAAATATTGGAGAAAATTTCTTCTCAATAGTGTGAATAAGATTACAAAATGAGATTCAGTATACGCCTTATTTTTCATAATGATCTTAAATGAAACAGATGGCGGTTTATTTCTACTCCTTTATGTTTGGCACATAAAATCATTTAATTTTTATATCAATCTTCTTCTTTGAGGTAGAATATGTTAAATTATTAATATGATTTGCCCAGTTTCTTTCTTTAAACCCTCTCTTCACGATTATAAATTTGGTGCTTGAAATATACAGCATGATATTTTGTAATTAGGAAAGTCTGTTATGCTCAAATATTTTCTATTAAATTTTGCATGCGAAGCTCAATTTCATTACCCATTAGTTTACCTAAGATAAACAACCAAACATGTTGGATTCCACCAACTAATCATAATTAATCGTAAGTGTAATCATAGTGAGTCATGACAGAAGCTTCCCTGTATTGGTACGCTAATACAAATAATAAAATGGCTATCTAAATATTCCATAAAATATATTCTCTTAGGTATTTTGTTCGGTTCTCCGAAGCTGTATATAGTTGATATTATTTATATGTACAGTCACCCTTAAATTTAGATATTGAAAAAGATAAGTGCCAAGCTAGGCGGCTGTTGAAAGTAATCAAAATGTCAATTGATCAAATATTGTGTGAAAGAAGTTACTGAAAGAATCCCCATGGAGGATTGGAGCGGGGTCAGTGAACTTAGGAAATATGGCAAATATGGGGGCCATACTGTGAGCATCTGGTCACAACATTTCATCAATCATCAGTACATACCATTGTTTCGTGTATGCCTCTATTTAGGAACAACTTAATATTTTTGTTAATTTATTATCATTTAATTCCTTGCCAGCAACACTATAACTCATCTCTAAACACCACCGATCTGACATGCATTTTCCCTCACAAACTCCATTACTCTTCCTGAACTTAAGAACGCTAGACTGCATCTCAAACACTAGGACCTGGGGACATTTTCAACAGTACAATAATCTAAATAAATAAATAAGTAAATACGAAATGAAAAAAAAAATAAAAATAAAAACTAAAACACCCACATGTGAAAAACTTGTCCTTAATGGCCCACAAAAGGGATTCTTGTTTACAGTAGGAGAGCTAACCAAGAAGGTGGAGCATTGCCCATTACCATGTTGAATCTCATCTGGACATGTGTGTATCAGACAACTCAACATTTTTGGCTCTCTGCCTATGTCCACAAATGAGTATGAAAAAAATGCCACCAGTAATTCTTCAGATTACAAATAAATTTTAGCCTGTAGCTAAATTTGCAAATATGCAATCCAGGAATAATGGCGATTGTCGGTATAAATATCATAATGTACCGTATACCATGTAAATATACACACACAATATATGTATATGTATATCATATAATGATATATATATATACACCAACAGGATGAATTTAAGAATACATTGAGAATGTAAATATAATAGGTTAATTTATAAGACAGTTTTATCTGTCAATCAATAAATAACTCTAATGTTATAGCAAATATGCCAGAATATAAAAAAGAAGAAAATACCATTTCAAAAATTTTCTAAGGTCAATGTAACCTGGATACAAAAATACAACAGGGACAATCTTAAAACAAAACAAAACAAAGCAAAACTTGAACATACTTACAAACCCAGACTTTCAGGTCAACTCCTCCTCCCTTCCTGTTAATATCAGATCACTTCATCAGAGTGGATGTTCTCCATCTGCATTGGGAAGATGTTCTCTGACTGCATTGGGAGACTGTGATTCAGATAAAGCCCCATCCTCGCTAGTCTCTAATAGTTTGCTGGAAGACTTGCAGCTTAGATAAATATTCATGGAATGTTTAAGTCTTGTATTGTTTCGATGAGTGGTTATGATTGAACACTTGACTTTCATCTTGGTGCATATTGGTTTAAGTCATTTAAAAATATTTGACCAATTGAGTGTTATTTTCCCTATAGATGTTTTAGAAAACCTTGTTTATGAAACATTTATTCTTGAGTCTATCGCATATGTTACAGATGTAGAACAAATTAAGAGTTTTAATTTTATATTTTTAAAAAATATGGTGTCGAATGTTCCAGTGCCATCAATAATTTTTCATGTATTAAACTCCTGTATATTATCATACCTGTTACTACTGTCTATATTGTAGCTGGTCTTTAGTCAATCATATCTCACAAATGTAACTGTTTTATAATACTATTCTTTGAAAGAATCTTTATAAATCTTCAATTATTTTGTTACTTTTAAAGTTTTTCAGGTTAAATGGTTTTGCAAACTCAAGAATAAATTAAAAAGTTAGAATTTTGACTGTTAATTTTTTAGTTTACATAATAATTTGGCAAGAAATGAACTCCACTGGGTATCTTAATGTACTCTATCCTGTCTCCTATTTCCATAGGATGTGCTAGTGTCATGAGTAGAAAAACATGCCTCAGGTATAGTAGACTAGAACAACTGAAAATTTGCTAGTTGGGATATAAATTAGGGAACTGTTATAAAACAACACAAAAATACAGTGCTTCAGGTATTTTACATATTTTAGTACTATAGAAAAATACTATAAAATTTTATTTTCTCCCTAATATGAATCCAAGTATCTCCAGGGGTGGACAAAAAGCTTACAAAGACACAGTCCCAGGCTCTTTCTCTCCTGTTGCTCTGCCACGTGCGGCATGATTTTGCTTTTTGCTCTCACCATCGCCTCCAACTGGCTGGAAACAAGATGGAGGCACTTTCCTTTCCTTGAATGGGAGACGCCAGCACTTGTACACATCACTTGCACCCTCTTATGATGAGTCAGAGTCTAGACCTAAGCACAGATGGGACGGGAAAAAGAATTTTACAAATAGAGTCTTCAGTTGCTGACTAGGGGTGCATTCAAAAATGTCATTATTGGGGCGCCTGTGTAGCTCAGTCGGTTAAGCGGCCGACTTCGGCTCAGGTCATGATCTCACGGTCTGTGAGTTCGAGCCCCGCGTCGGGCTCTGTGCTGACAGCTCAGAGCCTGGAGCCCGTTTCAGATTCTGTGTCTGCCTCTCTCTCTGCCCCTCCCCTGTTCATGCTCTGTCTCTCTCTGTCTCAAAAATAAATATTTAAAAAAAAAAATTCATTATTCATCTAATTAGAACCTGTATTGGGAGATAAATATTAGTCTGCACTACAGTAATCATTGTTATAGTCTAATTTTTTTTCTTTAAAAATGCACTAATTTGTAATTATCACCTTAAGTATTACCTGAGGGAGGTTTGTTTGTTTTTCCTAACACTTTGTATCTATTTCCTAGTTTTACTATATATTGTCAGTATATATATTTTTTTTCCTTTTGAGAATTTATTCAGTTTTCATATGGTCTCATATGTTATAAATATATGGGTCCTATGTTTTCTATTGAGGCTTTCAAAGAAAATGTATTATCTCTTCTACAAAGCACTTTTCACATACAGCTATTATATAGGATATTCAAACTTCTAGATATTTTTTCTTGAATTATTTTATGTATAAAAGATTATTTTTAAAAATAGTCTGTTATCTCTTCCACCAAGACAGTGATCGCTAGCCAGGAGACAAATTTATTAATAAATAAATTTTAGTAAATATTGATGATTTTACACAGGTAAATTTATTATGCTTCAAACGCATGACATTTAAACCTGTACATACAAGCTTGTTTATACTCTTTGAAAACATATTCTCCTGCTACACAATAGGAAAAAAAAAAAAAACTATTCTTTTACCTCTATATTTTGTATCAGAAGAAAAACTAAAAATTGAATAGAATACCTATAGGAAATAAAATAATTGGAAGTAAACAAGCTTTAGTTCAAGGCAATCACAAAGAAATCATTTATTCAAACATACCAGGAGTTCTTAAAAAGAAAATCTTTTATGTACTAATTAAAGTAACAAACTTCACAACTTGAGTTACTCAGCTCATTTGTTTCCTGACTTCTTTATTTCAAGTTAAATACTTCTAAGGTAGGTCATATAATTCAGTGACCTTTAAAGTAAAATTGAAATATTTGGTTTTACTGCTTTTCTTTATCTCCTTTTCTTTCACCACATGTAGCCTATAAATGCCAGTAGAATTAATTGCCTAATTACAGGGAATAAAAACATTGCCTTTTGAAAGGTTTTGAATTTGTATATCCTGCTGTGGAGATTTTGCTTCAATACCTGACGGGTATAGTCTGCATTTCTTAAAGAAGGAAAATAAGGGGACTACTTTGGAACACATTTTTAACTTGATAATGAGTGCAACAAGAGTGCTCTGTAATTTTATATTATTTTATACTTAAAGGCTTAAAGTATAAAAATTGAAGCCATTTTACTGTTTAATCTTTGAACATAACAATTACATATACTCTTTAATAAGCACCTTTATGTATTTTCTTTCTTGATACAACTTAATAATATGACAGAAAAGTAACAATAAGGAAAATATTAATCATCGCCAGATTGGGTATAACACAAGTTGTACTTTTCCAGCGTGAGGATTGGATGAGTTTGATTTAAAGGTTGTACAAAGAAGCTGTATAGTTAAGCAACATACATCATTCCTTTTACCATATGCCTTGAAGAAGTATATATTACTAGGTATGCTTTATATTATTTTACCTTTTAGGTAATCTTGCTGCTTCTGGGTGATGTGGGTCCAGGTAAATATAATATAGTCATCAAAATTTTATAAGATCACACTTCAAGTATTTGATGCAAACAGATAGATACATAGGCAAAATTCTAGAATAGAAAGGGGTATTATGTGATATTACAGGAAGACATAAAGAAGAGACATTTTGTAACCAAACTGTGAAGAAAGAACAGAACCCACCACCTAATACTTCCTTCAGATACCAACACTGATGATGCCACATATGGATCAAAAGGTATGAAACACTGTATTTCTCACATAATGAGAATTTTTGTAGAGTGTGCCAGCTCCCAAACAGGTCTGAAAATGGCTTGAGAAAACATGGGGAAATTTCTAGTTTGTCTTTTGTTGTGTTTAGGGTTGTGGCTAGGTTGAGGGTTCTTGTGCATTTGGGATGGGGTGTATGTGGTTTGAACTCTCCACTGGCACCAGTGTAGGGAGGCTGATTACATTATTGGCTTCCTAAGATACGGGGCAGAAGAGGAAAGGGGACTGATAGGGCATGAAAATTGTCAGAAATAAGACAAAAGTGGATTCAAACTCTGTAACAACTTACCCTAATGTTTGAATAAACTACAATGCGCCATGATTCATTTAATTGTATTTGAACGTGTTGAAGTAAGCCATTATGGCACTGTATGAGATTTGTAACATGAGGTTGGTAAGGAAGTAAAACTTCCATTGAATACTTTGGTCATGACTTGTGATTATTAATTTCATGTGTCAACTTGATTTGGTCATGAGATGCTCAGATATTTCCTCAAATATTATTCTGGGTGTGTTTAAGAAAGGGGCTGTGGATCAAATTAACATTTAAATTGGTGGACTAAGTAAAGCAGATTATCTTCCCTAATGTAGGTGAGCCTTATCCAATTAGTTGAAGGTCTGAAAAGAACAAAAAGAAGGTCTGACTCTTCCCCAAATAAGGAACTTCTTCCTGCGTGAGACATTTTAGATTTTTTTTTTTTTACTTTTTGTTTTTATTTATTTTTTGTTCTTCCTATCTTCCAACTCAAGCTGAAACATCTGCGCTTTCTGGGTCTTGAGCGTCCCCAGTCTTAAACTGGGACCATACCACCAGCTGGTTCTGAGTCTTTTGGATTTAGGACTGGAGCTAAACCATTGGCTTTCTAGGGTCTCCTACTTGCTGACTCATTCCGCAGAACTTGGGATTTGCCAGTCTCCATATTTGCTGATTCCTAAAGAAATCTCTTTCCGGGTCGCCTGGGTGGCTCAGTCGGTTGATCTTCCGAATTCGGCTCAGGTCATGATCTCCCAGTCTGTGAGTTCAAGCCCCGCGTCGGGCTCTGTGCTGACAGCTCAGAGCCTGTAGCCTGCTTCGGATTCTGTGTCTCCCTCTCTCTCTGCCCCTCCTTCGCTCATGCTCTGTCTCTCTCTCTCTCTGTCAAAAATAAATAAACATTAAAAAAAAAGAAATCTCTTTCTAATATGGTTATATAGATATAGATAGATATAGATATAGATATTTTATATTAATTATATGTTATATATATTTTATAACTATGTCTATCTAATACCCCCCACCCACACACACACACACACATCCATTTGTTTCTATTTCTCTGGAGAACCCTAATGCATGAGCTCAACTTTGTATATTTTGTGAAGTGTCTTGATCACTACCAATGATGTCTAGAACTCTGAAGGGAATAAAGAGTTTCTTGACAAAAACTTGGAGTGTGGTTCTACTACATGAAGAGATATGTGTGACCTTGACATATATTGTGGGCATTTCCTAAGAGAAAAAAAAACAGATATGGAAATCTTGTCGCTGCAATAATCCTGGACAGATGATGAGACCATTGTCAGTGGACAAATGATTCTGTCAAAATATGCAGATGGAGCCTGTTGTTGTCCAAGATACTCAGTGGTAAAATGACTGACTGAACTTGGGCCAGTTGTGCTGAGCCTTGAGTTTCATCCTTACTCAAGGATATCCTAGTTAAGGGATGAACAGCAGCAGCTATCCAGTGGGCTCCATCATGTGCGATGGAGGTGATTCCATCTATAAATTATAAAAACTATCTTTTCTTTTTACACTGTTGATCCCAAAAGACTCTCCAGTTGCCAGGGGGTCCAGGAGAGGGATGACCATCTTCAGCACTGTGACATCTAGCTGGGGCTGAGGACCGGAAAGGCTGGCTCCTCCTAAAGGTTGTATATGTCTCAGGGTACAGATTTGGCTCTTGCCTGTAGACAGCATTTTCATTTTAGCCAGAGGCTGGCGTCCGTACCGAGGTTGAGGAGTATCATTTCCGTGAGTATCTGGATATAGCGAGTTATGGGCTGAAGGCCTGTGAGAGCCTCTGATACAAGGAAAGCCCAGTTTGCAACCAGCAACTAGCATTCTGATGGCACAAACAGAAGAAAAGTAGTTTCTTGCATCAGAAACCCATTGGCAACATTGTGGGTGGTCTAGAAACTCTAAAAGACATCAAAGGAGCCTGTTAAAGCCTCTAAACAAGTCTCTGGGGGACTCTAATGAGAGTTCCAGTTGTATTGTAGTTTTAACACATTTTACAACCTCTTGTTGGGGAGGGTCCGTTCAAAATGGGCCCATTTGTGAGTATCAGCATACATATGCTTAAGTAAAATTTGTGAATAAAGAATGTGTTGCTTTTAGAACCTAAAAACATCTAAAAGATACTGGGTTTGGGGGCACCTGGGTGACTCAGTCAGTTAAGTGTTGACTCTTGATTTCAGTTCAGGACACGATCTCACAGTTAGTGAGATCAAATGCCATTTCGGGCTCTGTACTGACAGCATGGAGCCTGCTTGGGATTCTCTCTCTCCCTCTCTGCCCCTCCCCTGTTCACCCTTTCTCTCTCTCAAAATAAATAAATATTTTAAAAAAATAAAGGATAACTGGATTTGTATTTTAATGTGGGTATTTAGAATCGAGAACTATTTCTTGATAGTCTCAGGGATGGAATACTCCTTATCTAATCAAATAACACTCAGAAATTTGATTGAGGTGGTGGGACCCTTTACTTTGTGTGAGGAATAGTCCATCACTGTTTGTGAGCTCCTTTGTGGATGTTTGCCTGCCCTGAATGAATATTTACGATAAATTTCTTCAGAGGAGCATTCCATCAGTGTAATGTTGTGTGTCTATCCTGAAATTTGGATATAAATATATATTGCCTTCAAAGATTGTGTGCAATTGTAATGTGGAAGGACTCACATGACAGATTAGAGATTGGACTTGACGCTTTCTAAAGAAGATTTTGAGTTTGTCATTTCATAATGAAATCAACGCTTAGGAAAAATTAACCTAGTAGCTGTTTGCAGATTGAGAAGAGGAGACATTTTAAAAAAGTATAAGTCAGGGGAGCCTGGGTGGCTCAGTTGGTTAAGCGTCTGACTCTTGATTTCAGCTCAGGTCCGATCTCAAGCACTGTGGGTTGGGGAGAGTCCTGCATTGGGCTCTGTGCTGATAGCATGGAGCCTGCTTGGGTCCTCTCTTTCCCTCTCTCTCTGCCCCTTCCTTGCCTTGCGCTCCTTCTCTCTCACAGTAAATTATTTGTTAAATAAATAAAGTTAAAAATAAATTATTTGTTAAATAAATAAAGTTAAAAAAGTAAATAAAATAACAATATAAAGATGATTTATCTAGTCCAGTAATGAGATAAAATTGTCCCGGCTATAGTAATACAGCATGGTGGACAAAAATATATAAACAAAATGAAAAATTTAAGAAACTTGATTTTAGATTCATTGGAAGAGTCAAAGGGCAGAAAAGTGTATAATACTGAGAAGTTTTAGCTCTGGTGATTAAAAAATGACAGAGCCAATGGATTAGAATCGAATCAGGAGAGATTTTTTGAGAAAAAATAATGCCAATTTAGGTCATGCAAATTCCCTGGTTATCAATGGGACAATCTGAAAAATAGTGGAAAATTTAAAAAAACGGAGTGTGTTGGCTATATTGAGAGGGATTAAAGGATTTCTAATTAGAGATTTGAAAAGCCCAAGGGAGAATTGAATTAAAACACTTCAAACATGAAAGTACACCTTTTGGAAGGTTTTCACCTGCTTATTTGTAGGCGAGAGATTAACGGCAATACAAATGGGAGAAAAGGAGAAAGAAAGCAAGAGAAAAACAGTCACGAAAGGAATAAGAGATACCAGAAAGGAAAAGGGATTCAATTAAATTAAGGGAAGGCCTTCAGAAAACCTGGTAGGAATTCACACATGGGGAAGCTATTTATCATGCTCATTAATGCTAGTGATATGAGGCTTTCACTGTTGAATGTGTAATTATCGCGTAATAGTTTACAACAGAATGTGGCAAATACATTGAATAACAGGACACGTTAGTGTTCTAAGAGTTAAAATTAAGTATTCAAATGTTCAAATACTTAAGCAATAGTGGGTATTAACACTTTTTTCATATTTTCTATTAGCCCCATTTTTCCTTTTTGGGGACTTTTATTATTCTATTTGCCAATCCTCCACTTTTTTATGGTAAAAACACACATAATATAAAATTTACCCTCTAAATCATTTTAAAAAAAATTTTTTTCATGTTTACTTTTGAGAGAGAGAGAGACAGAGTGTGAGCAGGGGAGGGGCAGAGAGAGGGGAAGACACAGAATCCGAAGCAAGCTCCAGGCTCCGAGCTGTCAGCACAGAGCCCGATGCGGGGCTGGAACTCACCAACCGTGAGATCATGACCTGAACCGAAGTCGACCACTTAACCAACTGAACCACCCAGGCGCCCCTACCCTCTAAATCATTTTTAAGTGCACAGTACAGTAAAGTGAACCCTATAAACATTGTTTTATAAAGGATCTCTAGAACTTTCTCATCCTGCAAACCTGAAGCTCTATGTACATCGAACAACTCCCTTTTCCTCCCACCCCCCAGCCCCTGGCAATCACCATTCTACTTTCCGTTTCTAAGAATGTGACTGTTTTAGGTACCTCGTACAAGTGTAATCATGTAGTGTTTGTCTTTTTGTGATTGGCTTATCGTGCTTAGCATAATGTTCTCAAGTTTCACCCATGTTGTGGTATATGACAGTATGTCTTTATTTTATAGGACAAGTAACATTCTCTCGTATGTTGGTACCCTACTTTCTTTATTCATTCAGACATAATAGACATTCAGTTTGCTTCCACATTTAGTTTGGCTTTTCTGAATAATGCAGTGAACATGAGTGTATACATTTATTTTCAAGATCTTCTTTCCAATTATTTGGGATAAATCCCAATTAATGGATCTGATGGTATTTCTATTTTTAATTTTTTTTTGAATTAAAATGTTTTTTTGAATTAAATGAATTAAAACCCCTTACTGTTTTCCAGCAGCTATAGCATTTGTCATTTCCATCAACCGTGTGCAAGGATTCCGATTTCTCCATGTGTCCATCAAGACTTTTTACGCTACTTCACTATTTTATTTTATTTTAATTTATTTTAATTAATTGATTAATTTTACTGTTTTACTGATAATGCCATGCTAAGAGGTGTGAGGTGATATCTTATTGCGGTTTTGATTTGTATTTCCCTAAGGTTTAGTGACGTCGAGCATCTTTCCATACGCCCGTAGGCCATTTGTACATCTTCTTTAGAGAAATGTGTATTGAAACTTCTTTGTACATTTTAAGTCAGGTTATTTGTTTTTATGTTGAGTTGTAGGGTTTCTTTATATATTCTGGATATTAAACCCTTATTAGGTACATGGGTTGAAAATATTTTCTCCTAGTACGCAGGTGGCCTTTTTTAACTCTGTTAATTGTATCCTCTGTTGCAAAGTTTTTAAGTTTGGGGAGCCTGGGTGGCTCAGTCAGTTGAGTGTCTGACTCTTGATTTCAGTTCAGGTCATGATCTGAGGGTCATGGGATCGAGCCCCATGTTGGGCTCTGTGCTGAGCATGAAGCTTGCTTAAGATTTTCTCTCTCCCTCCGTCTGCTCCTCTCCCCCATTTGCACTCTGTCTCTAAAATAATTTTAAAAATACAAAAAATAATTGTAAAAAAAAGAAGTTTCTGGGGTGCCTGGGTGGCTCTGTCAGTTGAATGTCTGACTCTTGATTTTGGCTTGGGTCATGCTTTCACCGTTTGTGAAATGGAGCCCCATGATGGGCTCAGTGCTGATAGCATGGAGCCTGCGTGGGATTTTCTCTCTCCCTCTCTCTCTCTGCCCCTCCTCTGCACTCTGCGTCTGTCTCTGTCTCTCTGTCTGTCTCTCAAAAATAAATAAATAAACATCAGGGGCGCCTGGGTGGCTCAGTCGGTTAAGCGTCCGACTTCAGCTCAGGTCACGATCTCACGGTACGTGCGTTCGAGCCCCGCGTCGGGCTCTGGGCTGATGGCTCAGAGCCTGGAGTTTATTTGATAAATAAACATCAAAAAAGTTTTAAAGTTTGCTGTGGTTCCCTATGTCTGTTTTTGCCTTTGTAATCTATGCTTTTGATTTAAGAAAACATTGCCAAGTCCAATGCCAGGAAGATTTTCCCTATGTTATCTTTTAGCAGTTTCAGAGATTTAGGTCTTATGTCTAGTTCTTTAGTCCATTTTGAGTTAATGTTTCTATATGGTGTGAAGGGCCACCTTCGTTCTTTGCACATGGATATCCCATTTCCCAGCATCATTTGTTGAAGAGACTATCCTTTCCCCATTGTGTAGTCTTGTGAACCTTATCAAAGATCCTTGGGCCACATATGTGAGATTTCATTTCTGAGCTCTTTCTTCTGTTCTACTGATGTATATGTCTGTCTTTTTGCTAGTATCGATCTATTTCCATTAATAAAACTTTGTAGCATGTTTTGAAATCAGGAAGTATGAGGCCTGCAGCTTTCTCTCTCTCTCTCTCTCTCTCTCTCTCAAGACTGTTTTATCTATCCACGGTCTTTTGAGATTACATATGCATTTTAGAATTGTTTTATCTGTTTTTTGTTAAAAAATACCATGTGGATTTTCACGGGGATTACAATGAATCTGTAGATTCCTTTGGGTAGTATGAATATGTTAATAATATTAAGTCTTCTAAGCTATGAACACAGGATGTCTTTCCAAAGGTTTGGCAATTATAAATAAAACTGCCATACTCACGAAGTTCCTCTAATCTTTTGTACACATAAAATTCAGGGCAGGGAGAGAACTGAGTAGAATTAATCTAAAGTAAATACCCCATAAAACAGTAACCCAGTTTCCTTCAACTGACTTCACAATTAGAGTGATCAGATTTATTGCTGAGTTATTTATTGGTTGTTATTTTGAGAGAGAAAGGAGAAAGAGATTCACTTTCACCAGTTTTGACAAAGCTGTCCTCAACCCAGAGAAACTATGTTTATAGGGAGTCCAGTCTTTAGTAGGAACTATTATCAGTGCCCTAATTTTACATGTAGCAATCCTGAGACTGCTAAAAAGTTCACTATTGTTCGGTGAAATTTTATAAATTCGTTACAAGGATGTTGACTAGATTTCTAAATCTAGAACCTCCAGTTTTAAAAGTACATAATTATTTATATTTTGGTAGAAAATAATCTTCAGTCAAAGCACAGCAGGCACTTAGTATTAAAATAAAACATGTTAACATCTTTTTGTTCTGGACTGTGACCATGAATTAAGGGAAGTTATTAACCATCCAGAGAAGAAGTAATGCTTTCCAGAAGGGACAATTTGGTGCCTTTGAAAAATACAAACTAAATAGCTTCAGAAAAACATTTTTTTAAAAATGAAGACCAGTAGAAGACTGTCAGCAAAGAAAGGAAGATTTTTAGGCAATAAAAAATGAGAATTCTTGAGAGAGAGAAATGGTAAGGCTATTGGTGACATTAATTTCTGAAAGTCAATGATCTCCTTGAAGGTACATTGTGAGTATGCCACGAAATCCTAATTGAAGAGTAGATATCACTTTGATAGCTGATCAAGGTCATACTTGGTAATGCATAATTCACAATTATCAGAGGGCCATTGATCTTACTCAAGAGGCTCTTTAGGCATAAATGTGCTGGGAAAAAAAGTGAAATTTTGGTATGTTAAAGAATGGTCTGGGGGCACCTGGGTGGCTCAGTTGGTTAGGCAACCCACTTCAGCTCAGGTCATGATCTCGCAGTCTGTGAGTTTGAGCCCCACATTAGGCCCTGTGCTGACAGCTCGGAGCCCGGAGCCTGCTTCGGATTCTGTGTCTCCCTCTCTCTCCACCCCTCCCCCACTTGTGCTCTATGTCTCAAAAATAAATAAATAAATGTAAAAAAAAAAAAAAAAAGAATGGTCTACAATGACATCCCAGAATGTTCTCTCATTTAACAAAAATATGAACTTCAACTATGTTCTGTACACGTATTACAAGCTAGATTCCCGGGAGAGGCTGTATGGTGGTATCGAAGTACTTTTTTCTGTAATTAAACACTTAGTGCTAATACTAGACAATTGAAACTACAGATTAATTATTCATAGGTGAATAGATCATTTGAAATTTAAAGTGAATACCTGGCCGTGAGCATCTCCTAAAGCAGACCTTTATAATATAATAATTAATTAATCAAGCAGTACTCACACTTCTTGGTTTCTTTATAACAGTGGACCTAGAGGGTATTATGCTAAGTGAAATAACTTAGAGACAAATACCATCTGATTTAATTTATGTGTGGAATCAAAACACAAACAAACAAGGGAGCAAATAAGTAAAATCTTAAATACAGAGAACAAACTGGTGGTTGCTAGAGGGGCAGTGGGTGGAAATGGGTGAAATAGGTAAAGGGGATTAAGACAAACTTTAAGGGACCCCGGGGTGACTGAGTCGGTTAAACATCCAACTCGTGGTTTCGGCTCAGGTCTTGATCTCACAGTTTGGTGATTTTGAGCTCCGCGTCGGGCTCCGCCCTGAGAGTATGGAGCCTGCTTGGGATTGTCTCTCTCTCCCTCTCTCTCTCTTTCTCTCTGCTCCTCCCCCAATTGTGTCTATAGTCTCATTGTTAGAAATATTCACTGTTGAGCTTAGATCCTAATCTTTTATATTTTTTAGGATCTACTGATTGGCGTGGAGGTACAGGGTCATGGATATTGTTATAAATACATCCCTAGGTATAAGTACTCCAATATTGCAAAACTAATATTCTTGGGGTGTCTGGGTGGCTCAGTCAGGTAAGCCTTCAACTCTTGGTTTCGGCTCAGGTCTCTGGGTTTGTGAGATTGAGCCTCATGTTGGACTCTGCCCTCACAGCAGAGTCTGCTTGGGATTCTCTCTCCCCCTCTTACTCTCTGCTCCTCCCCGACTCATGTTCTCCCTCTGTCTCTCTCTCTTTCTCTCATTCTCTTTCTCTCTTTAAAAATAAATACATAAATTTTCAAAAAGGTAATAGTCTTACCATTTTATTAGCTGCATTTTGATTTTAAGCATTTTATTAATTTTTTTGTGATAATGAAAAAGATTCTTATCTGATTCTCATAACTATTTGGTTTGCCACTGTAAGATTCATCATAAAAAATTTAACAAGTTTATGTTATTAGATATACAGATCGTATCAAATATTTTATCACCGTAAAGAATACTGTACTAGACATCCTTATGGATAATTTGTTCACATTTTTCATTATTCCCTGGGAGAATATTTGCAGTGCTCATTTATTTTATCAAAATGCAAACATATTGCCCAATCGTCCTCCAGATAGTTTATCATAGTTTTCACACCTACCAGTAGGATTTGAGAGATTTAGCACCCTAATAATTTGCCAATCCTTCATATTAAGAATGTTTAATAAATGCAGTGAACAAATCTGTAGAAATATCTCTTGTTTTTAAAAATCCTGAACAATATTTATGTTGGTAAGTGCTGAAAAGAGCAAAGTGGCATCGGTATTTTGTGGACTTCTTTAAAACCAATGCAACACGATTGTAGGGAAAAGAATTCACACTCACAGATCCTGTGGAACTCTTTGCTGCTCGTAATTGAAAAAGAAATTTTATGACACTGTATTTTCTTCTCTCTTGACAGACTGAAATATTGATACCTTCTCACCAGAGAGTGTCTATATAGAAAAGCAATTATTTTTGTGGCGGTGGTGAGGCAGAAAATCTGTAAAGAATAACTTAAGTATCAAAATAGTCCAATGGTGCAAAGTGGTGCTTTCAGTCTGTAGCAATAAAAATGGTACCTACCTCTCTCAAAAACTCCGTGATGTCTATATTCTCTTAATAATAAAAGCTGAATGAACAATCATAGCCATCATACATGTATTTAGCTCACACGTCTTTAATAGTCTCCAGGAAACATTAAAGAAAAGTTAGATGTCTTAAAGAATATTGATATTCAAGAAATTGAAAAAACAAAACAAAACAAACAAACCTGCAACTGCAAACGATGTGATTGCTTTGATTCATCACAATTAAAATGGATGAATTGAGGGGCGCCTGGGTGGCTTGGTGGGTTAAGCGTCCGACTTTGGCTCAGGTGTTGATCCCACCGTCGGTGAGTTTGAGTTGGAGCCCCGCGTCCGGCTCTGTGCTGACAGTTCAGAGCTTGGAGCCTGTTTCGGATTCTGTGTCTCCCTCTCTGTCTGCCCCTCCCCTGTTCATGCTCTGTCTCTCTCTGTCTCAAAAATAAATAAACGTTAAAAAAATTTAAAAAAATAAAAATAAAAAAAAATAAATAAAATGGATGAATTGAAATTGTAGTCCAATGAGTGATGCTATGTAAGTGAAAATTCGGGGTTATACTACCACCTAGTGGTAAATGTGCTGCTCAAGGGAAACTATTGTCTTTTTTCTTCTTTTTTTTTTTTCCCTTCCAAATAAACACCAGGCTGATAGGTGATTGTTTTAGGGTTAAATGAGGTGTGTAGTAATTAACAAACTTTTGCATGTGTTAGGTTCTTAACCACAGCACACGTTATTCTATTTACTTCAACAGTTTAAGCATTTACACACAAAGAAGGTAGATTTTATGATAGATATACATCTAAGGAAAAAATAATAAGCTAGTTTCCTTATGGAATGATCAAAGATAAATTTTGATGGACAAGGTAGTAACTGATACTCTAGACTACTTAAAAAACTTTGAAAGATAACGTTCCATTTAAAATATTTTTTGTTTCAATAACTATACATTCAGGTTTTGTCCACATAACACTATGGTGGAGATTTCAAGATCTGGATAAATAGTAGGTTAAATTAACAAGTATAGACGGAAAACATTGAATACCTTAATGAAAATTACCTCTTAGAAATAAAATATGTGCAGTTTAAGAACTCGAGTTTTAAAATAAAAATAAATAGGACGATATTTTTTTACATTTATCTTAAAAATGTTATGTGCTATTTAAACAGTATGTTTTCTAAGAAATAGTATGAATCTGCGTATCATTGTGATTATGCGTGTGTTCGTATATTGTGTAAAATACAGGTTCTTTTTGTTAGATTGTACAGTCATAAAGCGATACCCGTGACACATGAATACAAACAGACATTATTAAAAAATAATATACTTGAATGCTTTTGTTGCTTGCTTGATAAATTATTAAGTTTGGATAGGTGTTCATTCTTTTCAGAATTGTAGTATATTCTTAAGAATAGTTTTCCTTTTGTTCTGCATGTTATCTACATTTGCACCGTGTATGTACTAGGAAACAACAGAGGAGGAAGATCTTTTATCATTTCAAAACCCACTGAAGGTTTATTTTATCATAAAATAATATTCTGTCATAACAACACACCTGGAAGCCAAAATGAGTTTTATTAGTGTCTTATGCTATTTAACCAGGAAATAAAGGATGCTATTATAAGAAAATACCTGATGAAACATTAATTCACTAATTTGTTTATTCACCAAAAACTTTTTTGTTTGTTTGTTTTAGAGAGAGAGAGAGGGCTCAAGTGAGCTAGAGGCAGAGAGAGAAAGAGAGAGAGAGAGAGAGAGAGAGGGAGGGAGGGGCTCATGTTTTTGCCCAAAGTAGGGCTGGAGCTCACCCGAATTGGGGCTCATGTTCACATGATGTGGGACTCGAACTTGCCAACCGTGAGATCATGACCTAAGCGGAAATCAGATGCTTAATGACTGAGCCACCCAGGTGCCCCTATTCACCAAATACTTCTTAAATTAAAGATACTTATATTGCCATATATGGTTCCAAAGGTGGCTCTGAATGGACAGACAAGGTCCTATCCACATAGGAACTTCTGCTCATTCTATAACCTGCTCCTCCTCTTTCTCCTTTTTCTAGTATCTTAAGCAACAGATTAAAAAAAAAAAAGTTTGTTTGATATCCTTGATTGTCTCTATTTAAAAAAAATTTCCTCAATCCTTGCTGTCTTTATTATTTTCTTTATTCTCTATTCTCTTTGGGGTAGTTTGATCTTATTTTTCTAGATTCATATTTTGAAAAGTGAAGTCACTAAGATTTTTTTTCTAGTAGTATTTAAAGCTCTAAATTTCTTCTAACTTCCGTTTTATCCACTTCCCATAAATTTTGATATGTTGCATTTTAATTGTAAGTTTCTTTAACTTTAAAATACATTTTAATTTCTCATTGAGGTGTTTTCTTGGCCTTTGGGTTATCTAGAAGTATGTTATTCAGTTTCTAAATATTAGGTGATTTTCCAGATATTATTTTGCTGTTAATTTAGATTATCATTGTAGTTGGAAAACATATTGGGTATGACTTGTTTTATGTCATAGAATCTGGTGTATCTTTCAAATGTTCCTTGAAAATTTAAAGAGTTTTCTGCCAACTTTAACTCTAGTGTTACATGAATGCTGATTAGATCGATGTGTTTGATGGTGTTATTAAATTTTTATATACTTGTTAATTTTTTTTCTAATTTTACTATTGACAGTGTTTAAAAATCTCTGCTTTTAACTTTGGACTTGTGTTTTTCTCTTTAAACATCTATTAAATTTTGCTGGATGAATTTTGAAGCTTTGTTATTAGGTAGGTAAATATTTATAGATATTATGTCCTGTGTTAAATTGACCCTGTTATCACTATGAAATGGCCCTCTTTTTTATGATGATCTTCTTAGCTCTAAAAATTAATTTTTCAGGGGCACCCGTGTGGCTCAGTCGGGTAGGTGTCCAACTCTTGATTTTGATTCGGGTCCTGATCTCATGGTTAGTGAATTTGAGTCCTGCATCGGTCTCTGCACTGGCAGTGGGGAGCCTGCTTGGGACTGTCTCTCTCTCCCCTCTCTTTTTGTCCCACCCCCACTCATGCTGCCTCTCGCTCAAAATAAATGAACAAATAACTTAAAAAATAAAATAAACACTATTTTTACATATATAAACATAGCTACTTCAGCTTTCTTTCTTTTTGTGTTTAGCATATGAGAGATTTTTTTCATCATTTTACTTTGTAACTTGTGTCACATGTTAAATTTTTTTTTGTTAGAACCATATAGTTAAGTCTTACTTTTTTAAAAAATCAAATGTGATAATGCATGCCTTTTAAATGAAGTATTTAGGCCATTCATATTATTGTGACATTTTCTTTTGTTTGAAAGCCTTCTTTAAAATGTTTGTATTGTTTTTGTGCTGGTTATGAAGATTTTAGGTTTTTATATATTAAATAAAATCTTAATTTCACTTTACTTATGAAACAAATATTCACTAGGCAAAGGTCGGGTGACAGTTTTGTGTTGTTTTATTTTGGTTTGGTTTTTCAATGATGTTAGAATAATTCAGATAAAAGAATATTTTTGTTTTGGTTCTTTGAAATATGTATTTTAAAAGTACTGTAAGACTTTTCTACGAATTTTATTATTTATACCATTTCTTTGTTAATGTTGTTTGATCATATTTTTTTTCTTTACTGTGAGTTATATTTTCCTGATCCTTGGAATGCCTGGTGATTTTGATGGCATGCCAGATAAAGCGAATTTACCTGGTTGGCTGCTACATATTTGCATTCGTAAAAGATATTCTTGAATCTTTTTACTTGTTTTCTTTCTCTTTTTTCGGATGCAGTTAAAATGACTTAAAGTCAGTCTCCTTGGGTCTTTGTCTGGATATTTCATAGCTATCAAGGTAAGGTCGTTCTTATTACTGGATCCAATGTCCATGAATTAGGAGGCTTTCCACCGGCCCTGGGCGTGTTTTGGCACAGTTCCTTCTAATATTTAGACTTGTAGTTTTTTTTCTCTGGCATCAGGTGACTTTGTACCTGTGCCCTAATTTGTACTCAGATCCATAATGTATGATGAATTTCAGATCTTCAGTGTTCTCTCTAGGCAGCTTTTTCTTCTCTACCCTGTGCTACAAACTCTGGCCACCAGGACTTCCCTGAATTGCTATTTCAGTTTCCTGAACTCAGGGGACACCTGAACTGTGGCTACTTCCTGGGTTTCTCCTCCTCATGTTTGGGATCTCTCCGGGTAGGAAGCTGGGACAATTTTACAACTCAACGAATTTTTCTTCCCTCCAACTCTTAAACATCACCAAATTTCTCTGCCTGTAATCAAGTGTGTTTTGTGGACCACTGTTTCATACATTTAGGTTACTCTTTCGGTTGTTTCCGATGGGAATTTGTTTCCTGTTATTCCATTAGAAACACTTACTTTCATTTTTTTTGGTTCAAATTTCAATTTTCAATTTAAAAAGTATGGCAAAACTTTAAAAATATAACCAACATCTATATCCCTTTCACTTAGATTATTTACTTTTTAGTATGTTGCCATATTTTCTCACTACATATTTTTAAATCATTTTTTCCTGAATTATTTGAAAGAAGTAATAGAGAGCATGATCTCTCACTCCTTAATACTTTGGCAAGTAGCTCATAAGGAGAATCATGTAGCCCAAATAACAAAAGCATTCTGTTATTCCAATGATGTAAAAGCAAACATCGCCTGATGTTTCTGTTTACCAAAAGAGAGGAAATAAATTCATCAAGCCAATAGTTGAGAATCAGAAACTAGGCATTGAATTAATTTGTTCTGAATTAGATATTGACATCTAGAAGATACACGCCAGCTAATGAGAGTAGGGGTGATAGAAAATAATAAGAAAGCAGAGCTTAAAACATGCAGTCTTTCAGTCTTTATAAATTATGTGATAAACTCTGCATTGCCAAGAATCTGAGGAGTTAAATATTAACAGAGTTTAAATGAAGTGTCTTTGTATTCTTAACTTCTCTTATTTGCTAGTTTGTAGAGAATACATGTAAAGTTGCAGAAGAGCAAACAAAGCAAGACAGGGGTCATAAACTGTGACCCTAATCTAGGGGAATTATGGTTACCTGACATAAATTACTTGCTGAGAAACATAGAAATATTTGATTTAATAATTATGAGAAATTATAAGGCTCAATTGCTGACTAACCAGATACATAGAGTAGAGGAAATAAGGAAAGTTTCAGATATATTTGAACTGGATCATTAGTGGTTTTACTTATTGAAATGAAGAAGATAGATTGGGTTTTCTTTTTTGATGGTTAGGAGTAATGAACGTTGGTTTTTGAGATGGGCAATTAGTAACACCTCTCTAGTAGGTATCTGTCACTATGTAACAAATAGCTCCCAAAATTCGTGTCCTAAAAATCAATGAACATCTTTATCTCACACATTTTATTACAGTTAAGAATCCAAGAGTGGTTTAACTGGACACTTCTGGCTCTGTGCCTCTTATGACGTCACAGTCAAGATGGTGGCTGGGCCTGCAATGATCTGACTCCTTGACCAGAGCTGGAGGATCCATTTCTAATGAACTCAGTCAAATGTTTGCATGCTAATGTTGATTGAAGCAGAGACCTCAGTTTCTCACCATAATTACTTCTTTTTAGAGCTACTTGAGTGTCCTTATGAACAGCACCTGGCTTCCCCAGAATGACTCATCCGAGAAAGAGCCAGGCAGAAGCCACAATGACACTTATTACCAAGCCTCAGATGTCACACAGTATCATTTCCACAATAATATCCTGCTAATGACACACGTCGGCCTCATTCAGTGTATGAGACGGCTACACAAGGCTGTGAATTTCTGGACAATAGGGCCTCTTGAAGGCTGACGATCATAAACCCTGTTTTCCCTACATGTTTATAACCAACTGAAAAGTAGATATAGGAGTGTATTGGCTGTTGAAACTAAATGAGCAATTAGCAGGATATTAGTAGGATAGTTAATATATCCTTGAGTTGGGGAAATGGCTATTTATTCATTGCCATGTCTAGGTAATAGCAGGCTCCTCTCCTGGGTGCCGCTCCGGAGGACAAAGTAGAAAACTGACCAAAACACATAAATATTGTGGAGAGCCTGGCTGAATCTCAAGAAGAGAGCTCAAAGCAACCAAAGAGATGCACGAAAATCCTGTCTTTTCTACTGGAGCAGGAGTAAGAGAAGGACAAAGAATAATTTACTTTAATATTTCTAAGAAAATGACTTCTAACTAGAAGAATAAGGTCAGAAACAAAACAATGATCTTGAGTTTGGTACTTCAATACCATGTCTTGATCTCATTCAAGGAACTAAACTGGAGATAAATAGATTTAAAAACATAACACCCTATACACAACTGAGATTATTAACCTGAGAGTATAAGGAGAGTGAAGTAAAGAGAGAAAAGTGTCTGGTAAACACTTTGTTACAGAGAAATATTTATACTCTCTGTTCTTCAATATGGGAAAATCACAGTGTAACGATCACCAAAGCATTTCACATGACATTGACGGACTTTTTCAGTCATCTTTACCGTGTCTTGCATAGTAGTTCAGAAGTGAAGCTCAGTTTCTTTTACATAAAATAACAAAGATGATATGGCATACAGGTTTTTGTGCAGTCGTGCATACACATGGATTAGTCTTCGGAAACCTTTATGAAGAGATGGCTAAAAATTGATGTCTGCACAGGGCTGATACATGCTGGAAAAGGAAATAAGTTTTTGGTGAGTAAAATTGACAGGGTTTTTTAAAACAGAAAATTGTTTTTAAACATACATTTTTGGGGGCGCATGAGTGGGTCAGGTGGTTAAGCGCCTGACATCGGCTCAGGTCGTGATCTTGTGGTTCCTGAGATCGAGCCCCACATCGGGCTCTGTGCTGACAGCTCAGACCCTGGATACCTCTTCATGTTCTGTGTGTCTCTCTCTCTCTGTTCCTCCCCTGCTCACACTCTGTCTCACTGCCTCTCTCTCAAAAATAAGAAAAGAATAAAAAAGAAATTAAACATACATTTTAATCTACGAAGGCGTTTTAAAGTATTTATATATTTATTCTTAACATTTTGGCTTGGCATAAGCAAATGTATGAATTTAGTTTGTGTATTTGATGATCATTGGTCTCTTTTATCATTTTCTCCCAATTTTAAGTAAATACTGTAAGTTTAGAATTCCTCTGCCAAGCATGTATGGAGAAAAGCAGGCTGTATGTGTCCAAACAAAGAGCAGAGTCTTGTGCTCTACAAATTTTGTCATAGTCATTATGTATCACAATATGGCATAATGCAATCATTTTGCTATTTCTATCTCCATGTAATAAATTTGTAGTTATATTTGTTGTACTTTTTATATAAAATTATGCGTCAAATTTCAATAACACTTTCCTATAATTAAGTTAATTGCTCTGTTGTTTTTAATTCAAGGGTCTCTTTCATTTCATTGTGCCCCCGCTAGTGTTTTGTCCTTATAATATTTAAACATAAAAAAGAGCGTTATGTGGCCAAAAATATTTGTGAAATTCTAGACTAAAGCATGTACTGTCTAACAGTGTTCTGGAAAAGAGATGTGAAAAGATAAGCAGTGTCCAACAATAGGTGGGCTCAATACCATGCAAAGAGAATCGGGGAAATAGGGGATATATTTTTTCTTTGTTTTTTTTTTAATGTTTATTTATTTTGAGAAAGAGAGCAACCACTCAGTCAGGGGAGGTGCAGAGAGAGGAAGAGAGAGAGAATCCCAAGCAGGCTCCACACTGTCAGTGCAGAGTCTGATGTGGGGCTCGAACCCACCAATGGTGAGATCGTGACCTGAGCGGAAACCAAAAGTCAGACGTTCAGCTGACTGAGCCGCCCAGGCGCCCATGTATTTTGTAATTTAATATACCATTGAAAAACTTAGTTTTCAGCAAAGTCAGCATCAAAAACTTATTTTTTTTGCTGGAGCAATTGTTCGAAATGATTTAAATAAGGCAGCTATTTGTGACTGTCCATTGAAATGCATAGTATTTTGGGGGAAATTACTCACTATTATCATGTTTAGAAGATTAAAAGTAATTTGATATGCTGAAAATGCCCAGGAAATTGGGAATGGTTATTATATTTATTGGCATCTAGAGACATCATACAGGATTTCTGTAAATAGTATAAGAGTATACTATAAATAGTATAAAGTATAAATTGTACAAAGGATCAACTGCTATAAATTTGTTTCTTCTAGATCAGGTTAGCAATTTATTTTTTGTGTGTTTATGTTCATATTTAATTAGGAAAATTCAGTATATATTTTGAGATGACTCACTTGCAATTTCTCTATTTCTTTCATTTAAGGGCTTAAAATCTGCTAAAATCAGCTGACCAGTTTGCCACTTACTTTTGCATTAGAACTTTTTAAAGTTTTTAAATTCCGGTTAGTTAACATACAGCACAATATTGGTTTCAGGTGTACAATATAGTGATTCAACACCTCCATACAACACCCGGTGCTCATCACAAGTGCCCTCCTTCATCCCCATCACCTACTTAACAACCCCCCTCTCTGGTAACCAGCAGTTCTCTATAGTTAAGAGTCTATTTCTTGGTTTGCCTCTCTGTCTCTTTCCCCCTTTGCTCTTTGTTTTATTTATTAAATGTCATCTATGAGTGAAATCGTATGGTATTTGTCTTTTTCTGATTGACTTATTTCATTTCACGTAATAATCTGTAGCTCCATTCATGTCGTTACAAATGGCAAGATTTCATTCTTTTTTTATGGCTAAGCAATATTCCATTATATACATGTATATTTATAAATATGTAAGTATATAATGTATATAATATATAATAAATATATATTTCATATAAATATTTTATAAATATATTTTAAATATTATATATTGTAAATCATATATATTTCTCTATGTATATTTCTCCCTATATATACATATATGTGTGTATATATACATATATATGTGTGTGTGTATATATATATGTATGTATGTCACATCTTCTTTATCCATTCATGCATCAATGGACATTGGGCTGTTTCCATAATTTGGCTGTTGTAGGTTATGCTGCTATAAACATCAGGTACATGCATCCCTTTAAGTTAGTATGTTTGTATTCTTTGGATAAACATCTAGTAGTGCAATTGCTGGATTGTGGGGTAGTTCTATTTTTACCTTTTGAGGAACTTCCATACTGTTTTCCAGAGTGGCTGCACCATTTTATTTTCCCACCAATAGTGCAAAAGGGTAACCCTTTCTCCACATCCTCCCCAGCACCTGTTGTTTCTTGTATTGTTGGTTTTAGCCATTCTGACAGGTGTGAGATGATATAGTTTTGATTTGTATTTTCTAGCATCATTTCACAAATTAAAAAAATTTAAAAAAATTTTTTTAATCTTTATTTTTGAGAGAGAGTGACAGAGTGTGAGTGGGGAAGGAGTACAGAGAGAGGGAGACACAGAATCTGAAGCAGGCTCCAGGCTCTGAGCTGTCAGCACAGACACTGACGCGGGGCTTGAATTCATGAACCGTGAGATCATGACCTGAACTGAAGTCAGACACCCAACAGACTGCGCCACCCAGGCACCCCTCATTTGACAAATTTTAAAATGGTTTCCTACTTCATGTTTCCTTACAATCGCCTTTTTATAGAGTTACCAATTCTTTAAACCCACATACTTTAAATATCCCAAAGCTTTTGTATGTTTTAAAATTGTCTTGAATCTTATTTTTTCTTTCATTCAGATTTTAAATTAATAGTTGTTTTTGTAGCAGAAGCATGGAAACAAAATGACTTCTAAGATAAGTTCAGTTTGCACAAAGATGTATTGTCTTGCCTAAAGCATGGTGATAAATGTTTAAGTTGCTCGCTCATATTGTTTTATATTTTAATGCCTCCCAGACCATGCAGCAGCACATTTAAAACTTAACAGGCATGTGCAGTAATGAATTGAGACAAATATTCCATGGTATTTCTCTAAGAATAATCTCACTTCTAGCAACATCTACTGAAGTCCTCATTAAATTAAATGATTTGTTACTTTCAATAGGATTCACGTGACTTCAGAAATGTTGAAGTTTCCAAGACAAATAAAAATTTAGTCTACTTCTTTAAGGAAAGTGTGCTCTTAAAATTTAACCAATCTCATATAGTACAGGTACAGAATACCTTGAAGTCTTACAAATACCTGAAGAAGTTACTGTTAAACCTCAAGAAGTTATTCTGTTTCTTAAACTGTGATTATATTGGCATGTTTTTTTTTCCCATGGAATTCTTTAAAACGTTTTTTTTTTCAGTATTTAGTCATAATTAAAATCTCACACTTCAGAGAACTTTCTAGAAGTCTTCAAGATTAGTAACTCATTCCTACCCATTGTACAAAATTACCAAATTGTATTGAAACAGTTTACATATTCAAAAGGATGTATATGCAAAATACTAGAAACCAATTTAAATGTATGTACTCTTACAGAAATACCTCATTATGGCTTAAGAAAAAAAAAAACCTACCAGCTTTAATAACTGATAAAGCATACAGTTGAATATAAGTTTCCAAAGTATAATCAAGAATATAATCAAGCTTTAGCATCTTATGAGTAAATATCTTGAATTTTATGAAACCACATCTATATGTATAGGGTAGTGTTATCGGCTTCATTACCATTATGAAAGTTGACTTGTTAAGCTGTCAAGGATGTGATATGGTAATGAACAGATAATTTCAGATGAATTGCAATCAGTCAATGTTCCCCATAACTTCCCAGGCTTTTCCTCCTCAGATTATTAAGTTAGATATTATAATGTTGTCACTTAATGAATTCAGATCCGTGGGGTCATTTTAGACCATGACAGGAATTTAAAGTAAAATTAATCATTTAGTTATTTCAAAGAAAGCAATGCATTCAGTGTTCAGCATGAAAATGCAAAAAACTTTGTTAAAACTATTGAATATTCCACATTTTTAATAGATTATTTAAATGATCATGTGTAAAGAAAACACTTGTTCAGCCATATATGCTGTATCGCTGTATGAAAAAATACCTATGAACATAGAAAATATTTGATATATGAAAATTATATGCATGAATATTTATAAGATGTTTATAAACTTAAGGTTCATCTATGAATTCCTTCATGCTAGTACTCAGCGAGTTATTTTGAGGGTAAAAGGAAATAATGTGTGTGAGATAACTTACTCACAAAATTAATTAGCTAAATGGTATATGCTGATGGTTGGGTTTTAAGAACTCTAACGACTAGGAGACGAGGTTTGACGCTGAGCATCACGGAGAGCATGGCAGCGAGCTGCTGGTGACAAAGGAGCCGCCATAACCTCGTCAGTATTTTCAGAAATAATGACTGTTCTCTAGTTATAGGAGGATTGTTTCTGCTCCTCTTGTTTTGAATATTTGGACTTTATTAGTCATCCCATCACTCCTCGTTTTCCCCTATTCCTTTAAAAATATACTGTTTTGCTGTATTTATATACTGTCTTTGCTGTTCATTTTTTTTTTTTTTATTTTAGCAGTTGTATTTGGATTAAGCTAAATACTTCTAAATGTACAAAATTTAAGGAAATACACTTTCTGGAAGCTTAATATGTAGACTACTCAAATTGGGATGATGGCTAATAAATAGGTTAACCAAATTATTTCCCTTGACACTGTAACGAAAGTATGATGATAAGGTTGATTCTCTGGGGAAGAAAATAGAAGCGTGCAGCACTGAGCTATATTAATGGTAGGATTGCTGTTTAACAAAATTGTTTTGTTGTTAACTCTCTTTCTGTTTCAAAATTAATAAAGACTCATCTGTTTTCTTCCCTCTCTGTCTCCCATTCCACCCTGATCCCTACCCACCTTTTAATTTCCTTTGTCCCTATGACCTTAGTCATGCGACCTAGTTTATGACATTTGATTGATATGGTTTTGTGCAAGAATATATACCCACATAACTGTGTGTGTATGTACATGTATATAATGAAATACTAACATACTTGAAAATGGAAAGTGATAAACTGATCTTTAAGTTAAATTCTTGTTTTGTTTTTGTTTTTATTTTATTTATTTTATTTTAGATGAAACAAAGGAAGAAGTGAGAAGTTAAATTTAACTTTTAATTGGTGGCAGGATACAGCCGCCTCCCCCCCCCCACCAATGCCTTCATTGGCACTTGTGGGTTTTTTTTTTTTTTTCGTTTGTTTATAAAATTCTTTGATACTAAAAGTTATTGAAAAGAAACTTTTGTATTTCTGTACTTCATTAACCGTTAATAGTATGGTGCAATATTCAATTAGAAAATCATAGAGAAATTGTTAGTAAGTAATTTAAAATGATATCGAGAAAATGAATCGGGGTTGTATTGTCCGAATGTAACTCCTCTTAGCAAACAAATCCCTTGGAATAAGGGACCAAAATTTCCTAGAATACCTGACATGGAGGAAAACTTGTGTTTGGAAATGAACAAGAGAGGGGTTTGAGGAAATTATGTATAGATTATGCAAAAGTAGACTGATTATCTTGTACATTACTGATGTAGCTTGCAATTGAGCAGCCGTTCTTCCTATTACAGTTGAAGATGAATTGGAAGGGTGCTTTAATCATTTCCACATTTGAAAGCTTTTATCTTTCTCCATGCTGGCCGGCAGCTCTAGCTTAGATCAGTAAGGTCTGTGCCTGTCCAGATGCACCGTATAATCAGCGCGGGAATCTACCAGGGGATCAGACAACAAAAAGTAATTGGCATGTCCATGGCATTTTTCTCTCTGGCCTTCAACTGCTGTATTCATTCATTTCCTGGTTGTGCTTTTAGTATTTGACACCAGTACCAAAAAGTGGTCATTTGTTCTTTAGTAAATAGGATAATCGTATACAACACCGAAAAAATAGACATCAAAATGGGCAGCTCAATGTCAAAAGAGCTCTAATCCTCTGATCATTCTCATTCTCTCCTAAACAGCTGCTAGATGAACAAAATCATTTTTTAAAAAGTCAGTGTTCAGAGTGTAGAATTTATTAGTAAGAACCGACCAAGTTAACGCTCCCAAGAACCACTACTAACAACATGGCGGGAAAGCTTCTGGAACGGTTGTCGGGTACTTCTGTGTGCCATTGCATGAAGATAGGTTGGCGTTGCAGAAAGATGTGCTGTTTTTCAGCTGGCACGTATTTCCTTGGCTTTTGAATTCTTAGGGAACATTCTAATATGGGGGAGAAGGGAAAGGCAAAGGGCAAAACGTTGAAAAGTCAAGTTGGCATTTTCTATTAAGCATGGAATCAAGTCTACTCAGCGTGATATAGCTGGAGACATGGCAGGACATGGCAGGACAAAGGAGGAGGCAGTGTGGCTGGGCCCTACCTAGCTAGCATGTGCTGGAACGGCTCCATATTGGCTCCAACAGTGACTTTTGGAAAATTTTACAAGTTAGTTGTTAAAAACACTCATCGAACACTGAGTTTTACCAATTCAAAATAAATTAAAATACACTAAACACGAAAAGAGTAAGCACTCCAACTTATACGTCTACTCCACGTTCAATAAAGTTACACGGCTTAAAATCATGCATTGTGGTGGTATTTGCACCAAGGACACGAGCAAAATGCATACTGGTTTATTTTTTTTCCTGTAAAACCAGTTACGAAATATTTACCAGCACATAATGGCTGGACCCGGAGCCCTACGCTGAAAGCTCAGACCTTATTCTTCAGCTTCTAATGCTAAGATGATCTTGCAAGCTAGAACAATAAATCTCCGTGGCAAAAGATAAAAATGCATGACTACAAGGACGTTTATCATCAATGGAACTTGGATGTGGAATTAAACTTATATATATAGGAATTTAAAGTGACTTATATTAGGTGTGCCTGGGTGGCTCAGTCAGTTAAGCAACCGACTTGGGCTCAGGTCACGATCTCACAGTTTGTGAGTTCGAGCCCCGCGTCGGGCTCTGTGCTGACAGCTCATAGCCTGGAGCCTGCTTCGGATTCTGTGTGTGTGTGTCTCTCTCTCTGCCCCTCCCCTGCTTGTGTTCTCTCTCTCTCTCTCTCTCTCTCTCTCTCTCTCTCTCTCTCTCTGAGATAACTAAATATATTTTAAAAAATAAATGAAGTGACATATTCTAACATATGACCCGTATCCAGTAAAACACCATTGTTTAAATATAAGTCATCCTCCTTCTGAAATTTTTGATGGAAAAGCCTTTCTGGATTCTAGTCTTTGTTAATTTTATCATGCCATGAATTTATTTTTAGCAGATAAGAATTAATTTTCTTATATGATCTTATTATGCTGTGATACAATTATGGCAGCTATTATTGTGCTAACATTACAGATTAGGAAATTAATACTCACTGAGATAAAAAAAAAAATCCCCCAAATTTAAACTTTTTAAAAAAGGTACATGCTTCTTGACAAAGACAATAACCAATCCATCTTTTTCCCTCATTGAGCAGGCATCCCTTAGAGGGAGGCTCATGACTACAGTATATTTATTATTCATAAATAATAAATAAGACATCTATGCTTTATAAATGAATACATTTATTAAGCAAATTATATATAATCTCTGCTCTTCTGGAGTGACTATAATATTGGCATAAAAATCAAGACAAGTAAAACAAAATAACAATCAAATCAATAAATGAAATTTCACAAAGTATGGAAAGAACAGTGAATTAAAGCAAAGAAAGTTATACAATTGAGTATCATTAAAATGAGGCTATGAATTGAATTAAATGAGTCATTTTTAAAAGGCCTCTGATAGAAAATGATACCCCTAGATGGCTTAGTCACCTTCTTCCCTTTAATAAAACTTAGATGTCCCCTGAAGATATTGCTCTCACTAAAAGCTTCTGGGGTAGAGACTTTGTTCCTCTCACATGTCCCTACCTGATATACTTTGTGCCAGGAAACCCTGTCTGTCCCCGAGCCTCAGGGAAAAGAATTCTTCACAGACAACCACTCCCATTTCCAAATCATTCCATTTCTTTTCTTCAGATACTGTGGTTGGGATTCTTCCTTAAGACTGTGCCATCATTGATTATTCATAATCGATCTAAGATAATAATTTGCTCAAAATAATATTAACAGTGTATATGATTATTTATGTTCATGTGTATATCTTACATATTAAGTTCCAAAAATGCCAAAAGAGCTCCCTGGGACTATCTTAAGTTGTTAGAAAACCTAATTCAATAGAGTATTTGTTTAAATATTTCCATTGTGCTAAACACAGAAATCCTGAAATGCGATTTACAGACTTTTTATTTAAAGAATCTCCTCCAGTTTCCTTGTTATCTATTTATTTAATCAGACAGAGGGAAACATAAATACCATTTTTCTACCCTAACAACTGATTTAAAAAGTTTGTGGATTTCTCGTGACTAATTAGAGATGGAAGTAAGGAAATAATAAGTTTACATTTAACAATAAGAATGCTAATATCTAATTCCCTGCTTATCTTCTTTCCTTCCTCCAAAATTAAACATAGTCAGAAACATTCATATATTAAGATGATTAGAAAAGTACAGCTAATTGTTCATCATTTAAAATGAAATGTATTAGAGCCTCAAAGACAAGAGCTACAGGATGATTAGTTTTCAATAAATATACTTGCACGTCCATCGATGTATTAGAATTCTCTAGTTCTCCAAGAATTTGACTTGGAGAACATTCTGCTCACTCCAGGTTTGCTCCCCGCTATAAAATACAGCTTTTAAATCATAAATATTAATCAGGCCCCATATCAAGAACTCCAAAATATTTTAAAATGATGTTATGAATAAATATGCTTTTATCCTTTTTTTCCTTGGAAGGTGGGTAATATTTTAATATGTTCAAAACATGTACAGTTAAGATGCTTCACCAAATACAAAAATTACTAAAACAAGCTGATATGGTTGTGATAATTTGCAAGCAGCGTATTTTTGCGGATCCCATCTCTACTTCATATCTGGGAAATATCTAGAAATATAAAAACGGAGAGAAACGTAACGATCTTCTGAAGATGATGGACTTGCCGTGTCACAGTGAAAGCGATACATGTTTCAATGTCTGTTTAACAACTGAAAAGCAGATATTTTGAACAGAGGTGGCTTGATTGCTTTACATGTTGTTGTTCCACGTAGCATTTTGGAATATTTCTAAGTGGGAAGAAATAGACGCAGGAGTGACGTAAGTAAAATGATGTAGTAAGCAGCTTCAAGTACTTCTTTTGTGCATTCATGTTACCAAGAGAGTGAAAAGAGAGCCTACAGAATGACAGAAAATATTTGCAAAAAAATATCTCTGATAAGGGTTTAATATCTAACGTATATAAAACTTATCACAATTAAACAACAGCAACAAAAAAGGACAAGCAAACTAATGTAACAAAAGGTCAAAGGACTTGACTGTACGTTTTTGTAAAGAAGATTTATAAACAGTGGCACCTGCGTGGCTCCGTCGGTTGGCCTTCCAACTTCAGTTCAGGTCATTATCTCCCCGTTCATGAGTTCGAGCCCTACGATGGGTTTGCTGCTGTCAGCGCAGAGCCTGCTTGGGATTCTCTGCGCCCTTTTCTCTCTGCCCCTCCCCAGCTTGCACTCTCTCAAAATTAAAAAAAAAAAAAAGCTTTAAGAAAAGATATATAAACAGACAATAAACACATAAAAAGATTCTCAGCATCATTAGTCACTAGGGAAATCGAAATCAAAGCCACAATGAGATAACACTTCTCATCTACTAGGATGGCTATAATTAACACATACAAACAAACAGCATGCTTTAGTAAAGATGTGGAAAAATTGGAACCCACATACATTGTTAGGAATAAAAATGGCAGGTCCACTGTGGAAAATATTTTGGTAGCTTCTCAAAAAGTTAAATATAGAATTACCATATGACACAGCAATTCTATTCCTAAGGGTTTGCCCAAAAGAATTAGACACAGGAACTCAAACAGGTATTTGTCTCCAATGCTCATTGCAGCATTATTTAAAATAGCCAAAGGTAGAAGCAATCCAAGCGGCTATCCACAGATGAATAATAAATGAAATGTGGCAATGGAATATTATTAACCACAAACAAGGAACGAAATACTGATAAATACTCCAACATGGGTCAACACTGAAAACACTATGCTAAGTGAAAGAAATCAGATATAAATGGACAAGTGTTGCACAACTCCACTTCTATGAAAAATCTGGAATGGACAAATTCCAAGGACGGAAATGATTACAGGTTATCAGAGACTGAGGGAAGGTGAGAGTGTGGCTTCATGCTCAATGGATACAAAGTTTCTGTGTTGGGTAACCAAAACTTCATGCCTGTTGCACAACAATGTGAATGTAGCTCAAGTCACCAAATTTTACACTTCGGATGTTTAAAATGGCAAATTTCATGTTATATGTTACCAGGGTAAAATATTTAAAAATGGGATTGATACAGAATCAAAAACTTGACAGCTAGAAATTAGCCCAGAGTGTTCAGCCAAAGTTATATCAAGTGTAAAACGTATAAAATGCAGTTTGACGTGAAGATATTTTGAAAGTAAGGCAAGCAAAAGTAGCTTAAGAGCCATGTTTGTTTATTTTATGGATTCTGGAAAATCACAACTCAGAGCATGTTTCTCTGGGATACCTTTCTTCAGATATGCATGAAAGCAAGCTGTTCCACTGTATACGCACACAGATGAGGTCGATTCAGAGGGATGCAAAACAAGTCTCAGAATGTAAATGTCACATTGAGGGCGCCTAGCGTTTGACGTGCTGGCTTGCCTATCGCAGTGGGACATCTAGGGGGCACCTCAGTGAAGGGAACGAAGTGTGTGAACTGACTCCATAGGTTGAATTTGTTCTCCTGGCTTCACCACCTTCGTATCCCAATGTGTTTTACGATGTTTTCTCAAGATAAGGTAAATTTATATCATGTGAACCTGTTTCTCTGGAAGTTGGCATGAAAACTGCCAAAGATGGATTCAAAGATGATGTCACTATATTAGCAAGCCTCAATGTCACCACTCCAGAGTGAACTTATAAACATATTCCCTCAGAATAGGCAACAAAAGCATTCTTTTGAGGTGCTCCGATTACATCTCATACCCTTTCTATTGATTAATCTACTCCATCCTCCCTAGACCCAAATCTTCATCACTGAGTCAAAATATGTAAATCGAAGATTTCTATGTGTCTATAAATCTAGGTTTATCTTCATTTTTACACTGGAAATGCATCTAGGTACATAATACATTTTAAGTGCAAATTAACGTTAAAAAAGTACAATTGGAGAGTCGATTTACCGGGGGAGGTGAATCTAGCAACACCCAGAACAAGAAGGCTCATAGAAAATATGGAGAATGTTGACTACAGAACAAAATTTGAGAACAGGAAGAACAAAATGCCACCAAAATGTCATAAGTAAATTGCAAATGATATCTTTATAACATATCTTAAGCGTTATATTCACTTACTTAATCATATTTAACTTATCACGCATATATGGAGCTTAAGAAGAATTAACATTTAAAAAATCAAAGCAAAATAAATGTGGGAACACATTATCATGGATTAGTTATCAGATATTACTGAAACAGAGTTAAGGTAATAAACAGTCGGTCCTCAACTTTTGCCCAGCTTCCTGTAATAAGTTAATGTGTAAAATATGTTAAAAGAGGATGCAAGGAAAATTGAGTAAAAGAATGATAAATGGATTTCACATAACTTTTTTTGTTTTAACTAAAATATAAGAAAAATATTTTACATATCCAAATTTTAATAGCCATGATTAATAAAATATTAGAAGACTAAATCCTTTATTATTAGCACTGAACCATTTTCCATCACATTCCTGTCTGACTTCCCTAGAGGCAGTTATTACCATGAATCAGGTAAAGTACCTCTTGACCACTCACCCCACGTCTTTCTCCCTGTGATCTGCACAAGCCAGCAATGGGTATCAGTTAAAGCTTTCATAGAACACACATTTCTTCTGTATGAAAGGCAATAGTAAGCATTATTTCAGGAAATCTGCAAGAAGAATAAAATAAATCTATTGGAGAAGTAGGTATATACCACATCTCTAAAGATAAACAGATACTAATTTCAGTTATAGTTATTATTTATTAAATATCAAACACAATTTTAAAACAAAGTACATGTATTAATTATTTCATTATATTTCTCTTTAAAAAATGCACAATGTAAGTAGCTTTATTATCTTTTGTTCACATAAACTTCTAAAGATCCAGTATATGAGAAAGGCTTGGGGTCAACCACAAGACTATCTTATCTTACTTATGAAGTGGGTCCTATGGAAAATTCTGAAATAAATTTGGCATCAATTTTAATTTTTCTTTTTAATTAGATTACGTGCGAACTACTCTTTAAGGGCAACTTATTTATATTTAGTTAGATACTTCTCTTGTTTTAGCTGAATATCTTGGGGAAAATAGGATAGATAGGAGTGGGATGGATTAGAGACAAGGCAGAAGACATAAGAAATTCTCATAATGGCATAGATTTTGGAGTAATTTCAAACATGTAAGTATCCCAAGATCTTTCATAAGAATTCATTGGCGGTGGTTCAGTAGCTTAAGTGTCTAAATTCGGCTCAGATCATGATCTCACAGTTCGTGAGTTCGAGTCCCATGTTGGGTTCTGTGTTGACAGCTCAGAGCCTGGAGCCTGCTTGGGATACTGTGTCTCTCTCTCTCTGCCCCTCCCCCACTCATGCTCTGTCTCTCTCTGTCTCTCAAAAAATAAATAAATGTTAAAACAATTAGAAACATAATTCATGGGTTAACCTTTTAAATCACTATGAAGCTGTCTCTGTTTATTGTATATGAAAAAGAGATATTTTATGTCATTAGTAGACTTTATATATTTTTTTCCCTTTCCTTTTAAGCTTGCATACTACTTTATGTAGGAAACCTACTCCTGAAAAGACGACCAATTAATAAATGAACTTTTTTACAGGTGACAATGATTGAAAACATATTTTACAAATTAATATGAAATTACCATTGTAAAACTTGAGTTTGAACATACCAATTATCTTTAGAATATGGAATATGTTTTAAAATAAAGAACAAGAATGAGCAAGCATAATATTGAGGTGGCTTTATCAGTAGCTTTTCATACAAATCTCTAAATCATGCTTCAACTCTATGTATTTAACGTAATCCAGTGCTCCCACTACGTTTGAATGATGAAGCAACATGGTACATTTCTACTGATGCAAATACATAATTTAATCACATTGTATAGAATGCCAGCTAAAACAAAAATAGTTCAATATCAAGCATCAACAAAAAATGCTACCTTGGAAAATTATTCAAATAAAAGTGATGTGTGAGAAATTTCATGCTTCGGTAATTTGTCAGAACAACTGATATATATTTAGACATACGTGAATATACTTTACACCCACATTTTACCTAACCTGCTCATTTTAACACATAAGCCAATTAAATTAAGTCATTCTCAAAGTGATCTTACATTGCTAATTTTCACAGAAATAAGTCAAGTTTTTCCTAGTCTCACTATTCTTTAAGTGGTGGTCGCATAGTGGAAGAAACTCAAAGTGAATAAGCACGTAATTAAAGATAAGACATAAAAATAAAAGCTACAGTTTAGTAGCTCTAAGTTTATTGATTTTTGTATATTGTACTTTTTTTGGTTGATAATATTGTGACATTCAGTAACAAATTTCTTCATATAATGGACTCACTGCTAATATCCAAGTAATTCTAGTATTTTCTATAATATTTTTTCAAAAATGTATAATGAATGCCTTTCTATTATAGTATCCCAGTGTGCTGATAAGATCTTATTGGTAGGTATAAAAACTCCTCTGCTCACCAAGAAAATCACTATGATCACACTTATTTTTTTTCTGATGAAATTTACCCAAATTGATCTTGGAAAGGCAAATGTTTATCATCCATTTATTCACACATTCATTCATTTGTTCACCAAATATTCCCTGGAGATTTTCTCTCTGTCAGCATTGTTCTACAGCCCGTTTTTAGTGCTGGGACACACACAATATTGCCCCCGTGACTTCTGTGGGAATAGCCCAACATTAAACAAAATAAATATTTGAACTACGTAGAAGTTTACAAATATATTAGATCTGTGGCAGGATGAGAAATAGTGTTTTGAGAAGTCAGAGTTCATTAGGATATTATTAAGGTGATAAAGGAATTCCTTTGAGAAGGTAATATTTTATCAAAGAAGGAAGTGAAAGATAGTGATGTGATTCTCTAGGGGAAGAGCATCCAAAGCAAAGGAAAAGAACGTACAAAATGTCTGGGTTGGGGGGCATCCTCTCTATTAAAAAAAGGCTTCAAAGGAGTGGGCAAAAGGGAGAGAGAAGCAAATACAGACAAATGATGCAGGGAGAAATTGTATTGGCCATCTCAGGCCTCTGTATACATTTTGGTGTTTACTTTCAGGAAGAAGGGAAGGGGGGAAGCTATTGGTGGGTTTTCCACATGACATGGCTTCTGTTTTCTCAAAATTACTCTGACCGCTGGGTTGCGAATAGACGATGAGAGAACAAGGAGGGAAGCAGGGTGACCAGTTATTACCTTCTCTTGGATCCTGTGAAACATCATGCAGACTCTCCATCAGGGATAAAGCACTCATTTCACAAGTTGCTGAGAGGGTTGGCGGCTGATGGCTTCCAGATGAGTCGGTGTGAGGAATTTCCCTTGGCTGGAGGAAGACGCTCACCCAAGGCTTACACCTGGCCCCCGAACTTCATTTCAGTTTGTCTCTGAGGGTTATCCCAGTCTAAAACTTCCTGGATGGTTGGTAAAGACTTCTTGCAACTGAGTCACATTCCAACTTTCTCCCTCCCCCTGGTCATGCTCCCAATTATTTTTTACAAGTGTTGTTCTAGAAAGCCCTCCTCAATAAAATGTGTGCATATGTCTCCATTGCAGGGTCTGTTTTCAAGGTAATCCTACCTGGGACAGATTTAATTGCAATAATCCAGGCAAGTCATCAGGGCGTGACCAATGATCTTTATATTGCCTGATCCCTTGCTTAATACCTGCCCATCACCAGGATTTGACACTTCTGGTTTCTCTCTTCTTCTGAGAGGGATTTGCTCATTTGGTCTTCAGAATATTAACTTCATCTTATTTTCCACTTACACACATGGCCAATCCTAGTCAGTGTTCTATTTCATTCTTCTTCACATTCTGGATTCTAAATGTCACAGTGTCTCAGGGTCTGGTCCTTCATCCCTGTCTCTTTGGTAGCTATCCTCATTCCCTATACATTGACGAAGTTTCAAGTTTCTCAATTACACAGGTGAAAATACTTGCTGTCATCACTTATTCTTTTCTTCCTTTCATACCCTATGATGAGTCTTTCAAAAAATCTTGTTAGCTCTACCTTTGAAATATATCTGGAATTCATCCACTTTTCATCATACCATTGTCTCCATACTGTCCCATCGACCATCGTTCCACACCTGGGTTATTTTAATAGTTTCTTAACTGATCCCCCTGCTTCCATTTTTGCAGATGATAGTGAAGCCATAACTGCTCTTTGAAATCTTAAGTTAGATCTTGATACTTGTATTTACAAATTTCCCGGTGGCTGACATCTGACCAAGAGCAAAACCCAATTGCCGCGCCATGATTTACAAGACCACGTCTGATCTTCTCTTGATGTGTAGTTGCTTGAAAAGCTGTATGAAGACCAGAGGCTGTAGAGAAACCAAAGCTCTCTCTAGCCCACATCAAATACCAAGATTTTATCACAGACTTCTGATTTCAGTGGGGTATGTGTGTTTGTGTGTGTAGGATGCATCTAATTCTACCAGTGCCAGAAAGATGAAGCTGGGGTGAAGATTCTGTTTTATCACATTGTTATAGCTCAGCACTGATTTCACCAGGTGTGAGAAGTCAGTGATTGATTGCTTCCTTGCGCAGCATAAGACCCAAAGGCCTGGGTGGATTCCTGGAAATCTGTCGTCTCAGATTTCCAGGTCTGTATGCACCCCCTAAGAGTTAAGCATGGGAACAGTGAGCCACACGTCCACCAATCCTGTCTCTACAGCTGTTCCTTAGCGAACGTGCTCAAGTAGGTCAACATGTAGGCTGCTTGGACACTTGCTTTTGGCCACACAATGGCTCTCTACTTTACTTTGTGAACTTTATTTCTTGGCATCCTTGTCTTTCCTCCAGTGTGCTCCAGATTCGCAGCTTCCTTGGGGATTTTTATGCTTAATACACAAGATCCCCGCTGAGGACCTTTGCTTTTTCTGCTCCTTCTGCCTGGGATGCTCTCCTTCCAGTGAATCTGAGACCTAACTCTCTTGGTTGCTTCAGAATTTTAAACAAAATATAATTCTTCGAGAGGCCATACTATTACTTCAAGGCTTTTGCCCTGACTCATTTCATTATCATATGATTTCTTCCTTCCCGCTGTTAACCTTAACAGTAAAATTTAGTTATTTTTACCAGCAAAAATAAGTTACTTAGATACAATTACAATTCAGGATAAACAAACTACGGTGAAACCATAAGCCCAGAAAACAAAGGAGAAGTACAACCCAGTACAGCGGAAAGGGAAGAGTTGAAAGGGCTATTATAAACAAAACGCCCCTTGGAATAAACCGAGAGCTTGAAATAGAACGACTTTTCATTGGCTACCTCGTGACAGTCTCTCACTAGTTGGGCTGTGGTCAGAGGAGAAGGAAAGTTTTCTTCTTCTTGCAGGGATAGTATGTAGTTTGGATTTTCAAGGTACACCTCTACCTGTTGGTCTGCATTTGACTAGGAGCGATAGGGTGTAACGGCTCCCTCGCTGCTGCCCTCCAGACTCCATTCCCTTTATTAATTTCCTCACCACATAACCATTACTCAGTATCAGAATTGTGTGTTTTGCCTCTTAGAGCCAGCATCGTTGTCTCTTTTACAGATAACTTCTTATAGCTAACTGAGTCTACACTGTAACACCTAGGATGACCCAGAAGTGCCAGAGAATTTGTATCCCTCTTAAAAGAGCCCTTAACTCAAAACTGACCTGCTTGCAATTGCATAAGTCCCAGCTCCCTTTTCTCATATCAGGACAAACATGTAGTGTAACATACCCCAGAGCTCTGCAACAGATTTACTATAAAGCCGGTGTTTATGGGAGTGTGACTTTTTGACCTTCTCCCATTCCATACCTTGCTTTGCCATGTCTGCCTTTACTGGTCTCTCTGGGAGTCTCTCCCTAATAAAGGGCTTGCAGATGAAGCTTGTCTCATGTCTGCTTCTGGGAAATCTGACTTAAAACAGTGGGTAACAGAGGTGGCCTGGGGGCATGGAATATATTTATATGATTCTGAAATTGGTTCTCTCATCAATCACATAGCAACAGGTTGGCCAATGGATGGTACTAATTTCTGGCATATTATAGGATCACAATTGATCATTATTTTATATGTCCTTATCTGAGATGTGATCAGCTGGGATGTAATACAAGCATGAGATCAATTTCAGGCGGTATCTATAGAGAGATATAGGAAGAATGACAATTACAAGGACTATGGGATTGATGGTCGCTGTGCCCCACTAATGCATTAAACAAAGAAAGTGATAGACTCAAGTAAACCAATTAATAATCGAATTTATGGTAGGAAAGTTATAAAGTATTCACATAAGCATTTAAAGATATATACTTTCCTGCAATTGAAAGAAAATTGATTTGGATCATCTGACAGATCTAACTGTACAAGTAGAACTTCTAACTGAACTGTTTGCTCAGCAAGTCAAAAACTGACTCAGAAATGCAAGGAATAAGACCGTAAGACTCGGAATGGGAAAATCTGAGTGAATGGATTAAAAACTATGGAACAAGCCAATCTTGAGCCCTCTACACATGTAGAAGTGGCTTACTTTCCTTTCTTAGACTATAGGTGATTCCTGGAGACTCTGAAGTGGGTCCATCTGAGACAGATTTCTTGCAAAGCAAAGCAGGTTCTTCTCCGACATTCCTTCTTGGCCATTTAGCCAAAAGTTATTATTAAGTTTTATCACGGCTTACAGGAGTTCCAGAATCCATAAGTGAGGAAAGAAATCATTTGTGATTGGAGTTGTTGGACCTGGCTAATATGTACCAGCAGGAAACAGAAAAACAATCCTACAGATTATAAGAATGAAAGATTTTTTAAAATGTATATTTATTTTTCAGAGAGAGAGACCGACAGAGCGTGAGTGGGGCAGGGGCAGAGAGAGAGACAGAGAGAGAGAGAGAGAGAGAGAGAGAGAGAGAGAATCTGAAGCAGGCTGCAGGCTCCAGGCTCCAAGCTGTCAGCACAGAGCCTGAAGCAGGGCTTGAACTCATGAACTGAGATCACGACCTGAGCCAAAGTTGGATGCTTAATTGACTGAGCCACCCAGAAGCCCCAAGAATGAAAGAGATTTGAAGTGATATGGATTTTTGTGGTAGGAAAGGAACACAAAATTCAGTGGATTTCAAGAACATCTGGGCTCAGCCCTAGTACACTTTAAGGATGGCTCCTGGAAGTATTATGAGGTACATCACATGAGTTAACTTTCCAGATACAGCATGCTAGAATGCGTAAAACCAATAAAAAGTCTGAGGGACTGGTCATGCTAGAATGACTGTGTACTTCAGGATGAACCAAAGGACATTAGCCTTACTAAGGTTATAATAAATGTGCCTGTTATATGCTTGACAATGCCTATTGTTTGTAGGCCAAGAATGATTAGCAGGTGGTGATATTTTGGAACTAGTGTCAATGATGGCACACAATTCTGGAATAGCAAAGGCAAGGTGGTAAAACTTAACCACTACCAAGAGATAAGGAAGAACACACTTCCCATGATAGCAGGATCAACACAACAAGAAAGAGGACTTGGTAGGCAGGGATTTATGGGCGTGGCTAAAAGACCATCCTAGTTCCCGGGGAAAGATAGAAAGACCACCAACAAAGGTCTCTATGTATGCACACATATGTTAAAAATATCCAGAATAGATGAGCAGAAAGTTGATAGCCACTCCAGTGGATAGCCTTATTCCCTCAACCTAGTTTTTAAACCTGAACCAATTTACAGACTCAGGTCCAATGACTAAAGCAGGGCTGTGTCCTGAGAAGCATCACTGATGCCAGAGCAAGGGTATACGGTAAACATAATTTCATTCTTTTACCCCAAGGGTCTATAGCCATAGGCATATGTGGAAAAGGAAGCACGCACCTCTTTTGACGCGGTGTGAATTAACACTGGTATCAGGTGAACCCAACTGTGATCATAGACTCTTCTAGGAGTATGTATGTACATCCGGTGGTAAATTTGGCCCAATCCTGTGTTCATCTCAGTGGGTGCAAAGAGTCCGTATCCTCACAGCGCGTCAGTCCCTATTTTCTAAATGTTTATCTAGGTGGGCATATATACTAGCAACTCACAGACCCTCACATCACTTCCATTTTATGTTGATAGTTATTGTTATAGGAGAGGCAAGGAGAAGACCTTGACAAGATTTCCTTTCACATCACAGCCAAGAGAATAAATAAAAGCAATACTGCCTCTGGGGTAACAGCAGAAATCAGTGCCATTGTGAAAGGCATGGAAAGTTGCACAAATGGTGATCCCTACTGTGTTCTTGTTTAATTCACTTGTCTGACTACTACAAGAAACAAATGCATCATGACACGCTGTAGCGAACTACAGCAAACTAAGCCAAATGGTAACCCCATACACAGCTGCTCTGGAAAGTATGGTATTCTTACTAGAACCGGTAAACAAACTCCGCTTTGTTATATATTTCAGTTTTTATTTTTAGTTCTAGAATTTTCGGTTTTCTTTTAAAATTTAATTTTCTACTCAAAAATATCACCCCATCTATCTTGATAAACGTAAAACTCTGTAGTTTTTCTCTTTTCTACTGATGACACTATTTCCCAGGTTTATAATGATCAAATTTGGTTATCCATTTGACTGCCAGGGAGTCGTTGAATTTTAATATTTTTAGACAGAAAGTTTCAAAGACATACTCATTTTTGATGAAGAGGGAACTCTTCTGCTTGGATAGACAAATAAAAACTGGCAAAGGGTCGAGCTAACTGTTGTTTTGTATCACAAGTTGTATTATCTTGAATCAAGGAAAAACATTTAAAAATCTAAACTCGTTACTGAAATTAACACATACTAGTGTTTCCAAGTTTTGGTTACCAACAGTCTCTTGTAAGTGATGTATAAATAAAAGATTAGAAATATTAGAACGTGTTGTCAAACCTGACCCCATACATCCCTTAAGATATTAGTTGAAATTAACTTGATATAAAGGTATAATTGAAGTACCATACATTGCAAAGAGAAACATATTTAGATGAAATTAATTCGGTAGTAATAAACACCATCTTCTTCAAAATTATTAACACTATTAGAGGTTATAAAATGTCTTTACTAAAATCAAGCTTTTAATGTTTATTTACTTATTTTCGAGAGAGAGAGAAAGAACGACCAGGGGAGGGCAGAGAGAGAGAATCCCAGCTAGGCTCTGTTCAGAGCCCAGTGCAGAGCTCAGACTCACGAACTGTGAGGTCATGACAGAGCTGAAATCAAGAGTCCCACGCTTAACTGACTGATCCACCCAGGTGCCCCACACTAAAATTAATTTAATCAGCCATATCACCAAAGTAGTTATCATGCAGATAAATATGTAATCATACAAAGACCTATTCAAAATAATATGAAGTATTAATTACAAATTTTATGTCATTCTTTCATTTATTTAACCTTTCTGGCTTTTTTTTTCAATCACATATATCAAGCATGTTTTTAACTTGCTTAAAATGAAATTTTACTTGAAATAATATGGGCATAAAATGGAAGGCTATTAATATTTCAATTTTTTTTTCCTATTGCACCATGATCTGTGTTTAGTATTCCCTTTGCTGAATGTTTACTTTTCCAAACACAAGACAAAAAGACCTTTGAAGATCCTAAGAAAAATACTACAATGATTATCTATTAGTACTATTTAAATACAGCTGTTGCTTTCCATTTTTTAATAACCTAGTGTGATTTCAGTAAAATAAAATTAAGTTAATAACATTTAAATAGATGTTTCAAGCCTATAGGATTTTTTGGTTTGTTATTTGCCTTTTGAGATTATTTTTTAGGGAAAGAGAAGGTAAGAGTTGGTTTATACTGGGCTTGGCCATATATTCCCTTAATACTTTTTATTTGAATAAGCGCCTAAACAAGTACATGAATAAACTAATTAATAAATGCCTTCAGCTAAGTTGGCACACATACTATAAATAATTTTAAAATACAATTTTTAAATACACCCTTTTAGATGATGTATGCAGGATAAACACTCTGTCTCATGGCACAGGTTTAGAAACAAATAATAATAATAATAATATTTGCTTCCTAAATTCTGACCTTCACATTTTTGGTACTGTAAAAGATACAGCAGCATTTTCTCCATTTACTATTTCAGGATGAAATAACACATTTTTATTTAACTATTTATAAATAAGACACATGAACAGGTAAATTAATACTCACTTAATGAAATAAACAATCAAATGAAAGTGTAAATATAAAAACATATTAAATCTAATTGAACAGGTAACACACTATGGGCTAGAAACATTATTTATTGACTATAGGTGAATCAATGTAAATATTTCCTAACATACCACACGCCTCATATTTGTGAGGATTCAGAAAATAGAATCTACGAAAGAAAATATGACCTTGCGAGATATTTTTCAATAGCACAATTCAGCGATCTTTGGGTTTTGATGAATAGTGTTCCGTTGATCAATATTTGCTATGACAGAGAAAAGATCCATAATCAATCTATATCAAAAAATAAAAATGTGTATTGATTTTTCTATTCCATCTATACCTTTTTAAAGGCTTGAAGATTCACACATATATGTGTGTGTGCGCCTATATATAGTTAACATATAATTAACTATAGTTAATTAACAAATAAAAGTTCATCTTTACTCCAAAATACAATCTGAAATAATAGATGGGGTAATTTTGATATTGTGATGATGTTATTGGTAAAGATGAAAAAAACATTTTGTGAGCCATCTTCGGCATGCATAACCCACAGTTATTTTTTTCTGTTTGAAAATATATGTTACCTTATCCTGGGAAGATGCCAAGAAAGCCACTACAACAAAACCTGTGACTTGCTAAAGAGATACCAACACAAATTTAGCACACCTAGAAAATCTTTACTCCAGTGTTTCTAGAAGTTTCTTTACCTTTTTTTTTTTTTTAATGCTTCTTTTTGAGAGAGTGGCGGAGGGGCAGAGAGAGGGGGACAGAGGATCCGAAATGGGCTCCCCGCTGACAGCAAAAAGCCCGGTATGGGCTCAAACCCACAAAATTGTGAGATCATGACCTGAGCTGAAGTCAGATGCTGAACTGACTGAGCCACCCAGGAGCCCCTCTTTACTTACTTATCTACCCCTCCTCTAATCTTGATAGATTCTCTTTGTTCTGGACTGTGTTCTAGAGCAAATCGGTATACTTATATATTTTTCCTTAAGGGTATATCTTATTATATATATATAATATATATATAATATATATATATATAATATATAATAACTTATATATTATTCCTTAAGGGTATATTCCTAAGTATATCTGATAAAAATAAACATTAATTTTTTGGTAAGGTATACAGAGGCATTTTGATGCAACATTTACAAAATTATACACTTCCAATTGAATTCATCTATATTAACTAAGCTGCATTCAGCTACTATTCCCTTACATTCTTAGAGAAGTGGTGACTGAGGGAGAAATATTTTATTTTTGTGGCAGTTCACTGAACACTAACTTCTTACATTAGTAGTAATATGTCAGTCCTAGAGCCATTTTTCTTCGTGGGAATTGGCTTCGGAAGCATTCATAATGGCAGCAGGAAGCCTGAGTGTGGCTGCTGAGATCCATGCCACTTCACAGCAAAAATAAGAATATAACCATAAGATAAGCCTTGAAGTTTTTAAGCTGTACATTTAATTTCCATGGGGAATGACTCTCTCTACCGGAACAGTAGAATTCAGACCATAAACAATGCAGAAATTTACTACAAGCCAAGTTTTGAAAGAGAAAGCATGCGGGTCCTTGGTAAATTGTATTTTATTTTTGGTTGGAGATAAAAAGAATACGTGGACTTTCCCATAACTTTGGAAATTTTGATTCATATTAAAGTCACACTTTGCAACACCTGGTATAGGCTCAAGATGAACAAAATATTCTATTTTTATCCCTTTAAGAATGAGTTTGGTATTTTTCTAAATCTGTATTGCTTCTTATGCCATTCAAACCTTATAGAGTAGTTTTTATTTAAATTTTGCCTAGAGGTGGTATCGAATTTCTGAGTGACTTTTCTCGAATTTTCTATGAATTCCAATCATACACATAGCTTTTTTTACTAACAAATATATTTTATGTGTTAACACAGAGTTAAACTTCCCTAAAGACTCTGAAAAGTGGAGGGATAGAAAAAAGAAATGTTTTGAGAAATATTTTTAAAAAGCAATTATAGAATACATATGTGGTGAAAAATATTATTGATTTGAAATTAACTACCTATATATCTATGTATCATCTCTAACTATGTATCTATCTGCATGTTCATCTAAATATATACCAAAACATAAAGAACATGTCTCATAAATTATAATAATTGATTAAAAAAAAGTACAATTGTTGAGGTCAGTTAATTCTGTAAATTACGATTTCAAATGATTGTGAATAAAACATTTCTTATAGAGCATGTTGAACTAGCCTTTGGATGAAGGCTTCTATTCTATAGAAGAAAAAAATAGATCTGTAAACACAGTATTAGTTCTCAAAGGTGGACCTGATGAAATATCAAAAATATTATTTGGCGGGGCACCTGGGTGGGTCAGTTAGTTGAGCGTCTGACTCTTGATTTCAGTTCAGGTCATTATCCCAGGGTCATGGGCTCGAGCCCCATGTTGGGATCTACACTGAGCATGAAACCTGCTTTAAGATTCTCTCTCACTCTCCCTCTGCCTCTCTCCCTGGCTCTCTCCAGGGAGAAAATAAATAAATAAATAAATAAATAAGAGGTTTTCTTGTAAAAAAAATATTATTTGGCATATTACAAAATGGACAGCAGACAAATTACAAAGTAAAGGGAAGTTTACATGTAATTGATTTTTGCAATATTGATGTACTATAATTTAACAAAGAAAATAATTTCATTTTTGACAAGTTATGAAAACAAAGATGAGAGAAGAAAAGATCAACGATAAATGAAGAATCTTATATAATGACTTTGTATAGTATATAAAAACTTCACTTTGTGATTCGCACACTACCAATACATGATTCACAATCATCAGCTGATCAAAACTGGGAAATGACAAAGAGGCAAAATCTCAACACTGAGATGAAAAAAGATCTAAAAACACATCAGGAAATCCCAAGGGAATTTATTCAGGGGCTAAAAACAAAACAAAACAAAACCACAAACAAACATACAAAAACAAATGACATTTTCTAGTTATAAAAAAATGTCGGCCGTGTCAAAGAGGTACTGACTGGGACAAATACAGTAGGCTGATCACGCAAGTGATGTAAAAAGACGAAGAGAGTTGATTCAGTGTCGTGCATAGTTCATCATGGATAAAAAGGTTAAAATACACTCCATATTAATTGGCCACTGACAAGCCATTTGTTATAATTCCATGTCAGGAAGTCACAGTGGAAGATTTAATTTAATTTTACTTAAAATCTAAACAGCTTTGGGTCTCTATTTATATGACCTAGGCAGATAGCTTGGTCATATGTCCTGAGCCATGTGTACTAACAAGCAGTTACTTTAATTTTTGTATCATAGAGTTATTTTTATTGTATAATATATTGAATAATACAGAATTAAACACTAAGCACACACACAGACACACAGACATTAGAAAACTTGTTATTGGCCATAAAAGTCTACCCTAGATATTACTATTTTACTATTAGCCTATTCTTACAGCATTTTTAGATACAAGCAAGAATCTTAAATTATTTGAAATTGGCATAAAAATTTGAAGTAGTAAAACAATAGTAGACAAGAGAAATAATGGGAATGGAATCCAATATTTAAAAAATATAAAAAGCTATTTGGAAATAATGATCATTTAAACTGAAAACCAGAGGTGCCTGGGTGTTTCAGTCAGTTAAGCGTCTGACTTCAGCTCGGGTAACTATCTCACGGTTCATGGGTTGGAGCCCTGCGTTGGGCTCTGTGCTGACAGCTCAGAGCCTGGAGTCTGCTTTGGATTCTGTGTCTCCCTCCCTCTCTGCCCCTCTCCTGCTCAGGCTTCGTCTCTCTCTGTCTCTCAAAAATAAATAAACGTTAAAAAAAAGAGGAAAACCAAATAAATTACACATATGTAGTTTATAAATGCCATGTTTACATGTGATTTCTTTTTAATTTATTTTGAATATGGATGGAGGATTAGGTAGATTATTGAAAAAAATAAACATTATCTGGCTTTCCAAACAATGATGAATGATATACCTGCAGAAAGTAAACTTATTTTACAATAAATATTACAAAGACTTGTGAGGAAGTAAAGGCAATTGATGGAATAACTAAACAATTCTGGAAAAAAATAATTAAACACAGCATTGCCATGTGAGAGTGCTTCAAGATCAAATTAAACAATCAACTCCTACTTAGTTTATTGGGATCCCGTCAGGTCACATGACCTTGAGCCTGGCTATCCAGTTTACTGAGAACAACAATGGAAAAGTCCTCTTGAGCCTCATTGGAGGGACATTACTGTTAACCACAAACATGTCAGTAAAATTCCAGTGAATGGATGTCTCCCAGTAAAAAAACTTCATACACTCACCTCCCAGATTTCCAGGCTGATGGTTGATCTAAAACATACTTTCAGCAGTCTCCAAAAGCAAAGTTATCAAAAAAAGAGACATTATTCTCAAGAACTTCAGATATTAGATAACTAAACATGGACCTTTTCTGCCCAAACCTTCATACAGAGAATCCTAGGTGAGGGTACTCACTGATGGCCATGCTCCCTTTTGTCTCTTTCTTTTCTTTTATGCTTATGTTTCCATCTTTCTGTTGGTTTCAAGTTTTTAATTGCTAAACTGATGCTCTTAAGATGCTGTTAACCTGTCATTTTGTATATCAGAAGGATGACCACATTGTACACAAGCCTACTGACATCAGGCCTCATTTTCTTACAGACTTGGGTTAGGATGGGATATGTTCTCCTCAGGGATTTCAGGCTGGGAAGATTCTTGGCTTAAAGGAATTGTTCAAGACTTTCTAATAATTCTGATTTTTTTTTTCTGGTATTCACAGGTTTCTCTTTTCTTGCACTTTCTTCAGAGACTTAAAGTATTCCAAACAGCAACTTGTTAGAGAAATTATTAGAACTCAACTGCAACATGTAAAAGTCATGGAAAGCCCTAATGGCGGCCATCATCAATGAGCCTGGGTGTTTGACTGATACTAGTGGTAGGGATTTGGAGGAACTAACAAAATTTGTCATATGATGAGACTCAATCTCTCCTTTGACCAAAAGGAGAAACTGTAAGAGGTTGTGAAGGACTGAAGAATGTCCACTTAGTCACCCATCCCCTCGACATTACTCTGGCCATGTGACTTTTCTCTTCCACCTCTGATATTTGCACGACCCTAACCCTTAAATACTTCTTCAATCCTCTTAGTAAGGCCACATAACCAAACAAACAGCTATTAAATCCCCACACAATCTCTCCCTCTTTTGAAATCCATATTTAGCCAACTATTCTCAAAACCTAACTGAACACTTGGGTAAAGCCCTATGGAATACTACCTATCTCTCCCAAGCTCAAACACATCTTTGAGATCATTGTTAAGCTGTCACATTCTAAAGAATTATGGTCAATAATGCATCTGTTTCTTTTCTTCCACTGATCTCACAACTTTCACAGCCCTGAAGCCTTTACATGGAACACTGCCAAGAGATGATATTGTCTTTAAATGTGTGTTCTAACACTTCCATCCCAATGACACCGAATACCAAGTGAAAATACAAATGTAGTACCTCACTTGATTTTATTCTTTCTGTATTATGAATAAACTGAAGTTTTCAAGGTTCTCCATGAGGCATAATAAGCACTCTTGTTCTAAATATTGTGGCATTCTCAGACCACACAGAAGTTTGCTGGTCCTTTGTGACACACTGACCAGTCACTCTTTGTAGTCATTCTTTTGACCTACAGGGAAAAGTCTGGAGCAGAAGATGTTTTCAGAAGTTGTAACTCTCCTCCCCTCCCCCCCCCCAAAAAAAAGAGTAAAAAGCCAGCATGGAGCTTGTAGAAAGAAAGAAGGGCCAACGATTTCTCCTTCAGTATGACTGTAGTGATTTGGCTTGCCTTTTATCCAATCCATTTGTCCCTATGGAGTTCATTACCACTTTAGCTACCTAGTAGGAAAATAGTAGTCCTTAATGGTACTATACATGCACAAACAACCAACTTTCCTTCTCCTGTTGACATGAATTTTTCTGTCTCATTGAGGTAGTCTTCTCATTGGAAGACATGTAACACATGGGAAATGTAACCCTCTTCTTTATAACTGTTAGTTTAATCTCGGACTTGATATATTATTCATTTGGACAAAACCTTCTGTTTTATTGCTGCTCTTTTACAACCCATCTTTCAGTCTGGGATCAGAACAGAAAAGCTTTTGACTATTTCCTGCCCACTTTGTATTGGCTGCTTAGGCGCTTTACTTTTTCATTTTACAAACACATTTTTCACATTCAATAGCTGACTTATTTTTACTTAATCAGAATAATCAGGGCCCTTGGAACACTATTTATCATAGGATAATGTAGAGACATTTTTCAGGGGTACAGTCCTTAATCATCTAATCCTTTTCTTGGTTTGCTTTGAGTCATAGTAGGAGAGTACAACGATTGGATGTTTAAAGTTTTTTTAAGTGTATTTATTCATTTTGAGAGAGTGATGGAGAGAGAGAGAGAGAGAGAGAGAGAGAGAGAGAGAGAGAGATCATGAGGAGCAGGGGAGTAGCAGAGAGAGCAGGGGAGAGAAAATTCCAAGTAGGCTCCACACTGTCAGATCTTAGAAAGGAAACGGAGAGCTGTTTTCTTCTCCCAAAGTACAATTATTTGTTTTGGACCTTAAGAAAAAATTAAACCCACAGGTTTTCTTCAAAGCAGTAGGTAAGAAGACACAATAAAGATTTTGAAAATTAAATTTAAATTGTGTATGATTATGAGTGGCAGGAAAACAAATCCATACTATGGTGTTAGCTACTGCTGTTTGGGTTAAAAAATAGGCATTTAGATTTGAGAAAGTGGTCAGGTTTACAGAGGGCTGGGAGAAAGAAACAGTTCTGAAAATTCTTCAAAATGTCCTAAGAATGAAAAGGTTGTCAATATATCTAATGTCACACTTTGTACGATTTACTATTTTGATTGGTTGCACGTGGTATTGATGAAAAAGGGGAGAAAAGCCAAATATGAAATCTGATTAATTATTTAAACTCAAGAAAAATGATTATAATCCTGTTTGTAGTTAGATTCATATTAGAATATCTCAATAACAATAAAGAGGTCTTTAAAATATAAGAAAAGGTAACATGATTGTCATATAATTGTATAATGTGCATATATATTTTATATTTATATGTACTTGAATAAAAAATATTTTATTAGGGGGTGCTGGGGTGGCTCGGTCAGTTAAGCATCCAACTCTTGGTTTCGGGTCAGGTCATGATCTCGCGGTTCGACAGTGTGGAACCTGCTTGGGATTCTCAGTCTCCATCCCTCTCTGCCCCTTCCTCACTCGTGCTGTCTCTATCTCTCTCCAAATAAATAAATAAAATTAAAAAATATTTTATTAGCTTACATGTATTTGTAAATACATTTGTAAATTTAGAACATGTAGAATCAGAATAAATAAAGAGACCTACCATTCAATGACAAAGATTGGAATGGAGAGAATGTATTACTGCTAGAAAATTCACCTCAACTTCTTGCACAATTCAAAATTCTAAAATACACAGCTCCAAAACAGCAGGAGTTTTCCAATACACTATTTTGTAGTGTCGGAATGCTTTTCAGTTTAACTATTCCAGATGTTTAATGATGAGAATTTTTTAAAAAATTAATTTTCTGGTTTTATTGAGATACAATTAACATAACATTGTGTTTAAGGCATGCAAAATAATAATTTGATATATGTATTATGTGATTACCATGATGAGTTAATATCATTACCTCACAAAGTTACAGTTATTTTTCTTGTGATAAGAACTTCTATATCTACTCTCTTAGCAAATTTCAACTATACTATACAATATTTAAAAAATTTTTTTTAATGTTTATTTATTTCTGAGACAGAGAGAGACAGAGCATGAGCAGGGGAGAGGCAGAGAGAGAGACACACACAGAATCAGAAGCAGGGTCCAGGCTCTCAGCTGTCAGCACAGAGCCTGACGCAGGGCTTGAACTCACAGACTGTGAGATCATGACCTGAGCCGAAGTCGGTCACTCAACCGACTGAACAACCCAGACGCCCCTATTATACAGTATTTTTAACCACAGTCACCATGCTGTACATTACATCCCTGGACTTCATCTTATAACTAAATGTTTGTACCCTTTGACTACCTCTACCCATTTCCCTTGCCTCACCCCTGCCTCTGGCAACCATGAATCTGTTCTCTGTATTTATGAGTTTGGCTTCTTTAGATTCCAGTTATATGTGAGATCATACAATTTCTGTCTTTCTCTGCCTGATTTATTTCACATAACATAATGCCCTCAAGATCCATCCATGTTCTCAAGTGGCAGAATTTCTTTTTTTTTTTTTTTTATGGATGAATAATGTCTGTGTTGTTTTAAATAATGCTGCAATGATCATGAGAGTTCAGGTAGCTCTTTGAGATAATAATTTTACTTTGACTATATGCTCAGAGTGGACATGCTATGTCATATAGTAGTGCTAGTTTTAATTTTTTTGAGAAACTTCCATAGTGTTTTCCATAATGGCTGTATCAACTTATGTTCTCACCAAAGGTGCACAAGGATTCCATTTCCTCCACATTCTTGACAGCATTTATCTCTTGTCTTTTTGATGGTAACCTTTCTAACAGGTATAAAATGATATTTTGTTGTTGTTTTTTTTTACATTTCCCTGATGATTAATGATATTGAGCACACTTTCATGTACCTGTTGGACATTCACATATCTTCCTTGGAAAAAAATGTCTGTTCCATTTCTCTGTTCATTTTTCATTTTAAAAGTTAAAAACTAACCATATAATACATTCACATCTTTTTCCCTTAATGAAAATCAACTTTGATGGATAAAGTTTTCTTGGCTGCATATTTTTCCCATTCAATGCATTGACTATATTATGCCACCTCCTTCTTGTCTGCCAAATTTCTACAGATAAGTTAACTCCTAACCTTATTTGTCTTTCCTTGTAAGTTAAGGATTTCTTTTCGCTTGCTGTTCTCAGGATATTTTCCTTATCTCTATATTTTGCAAATTTTATAATAGTATGTTTCGGTATTAGCCTGCTTTTGTTGATTTTGGTGGGAGCTCTCTGTGCCTCCAGGATTTGTATGTCTGTTTCCTTCCCTAGATTAGGGAAGTTTTCAGATATAATTTGCTTAAATAAAACTCCTGCCCTTTTCCCTTCTTCTTTTCTGGGACTCCTTTGATAAGAATGTCATTATGCTTTATGGAATAATTGAGTTCCCTAAATCTACACTTGTGATCCAATATTTTTCTTTCTGTCTTCTTTTCAGCTGCATCATTTTTCCATAATTTTATTTTCTATATCATTTATTCATTCTTTTGTTTCTTCCATCCTTGTGGTTATTATATCCAATTCATTTTGCATCTCAGTGAACGTATTTTTTTAATTTCAGCCTGCCTGGTTTTTAGGTCTTTTATCTCTGTGGTAAGGGACTCCCTGGTGTCTTCTATGCTTTTCTCAAGGCCAGCTAGGATACTTACAATTGTCTTAAATTCTGGATCAAGCATATTATTTATACCTGTTTTGATTAGATCCCTGGCTGTGACTTCTTGTTCTGTCTTTTGGGATGAATGCCTTCATCTTGGCATTTTGTCTAGGTCTCCGTCTTCTGTGTGTTAGGGAAGCCTGTTTCCTTCTCCTCAGAATAACTGCTATATTAAGATAAGGTCATACACTGCTCAGGGCCTGGCGCTTTAGGAAGTGTTTCTATTGTGTTCTGTGTGCACTCTGCTCTTGTGTTTTGGCTGCTCTTTCCCTCAGGTTAGTCCTCTGCAGAGTTTCTCTTTGCCTGCAATGAGTGTTTGGACCTTGTCCAGTGTGTCATGACTTTTAATTCGGTATGTTCTGGTCTGCTTGTTAAAAGAGGCTAGATCTTATTTCCACTAGAGCTGAAGCTTTGCAGTGGTCCATGGTCAGTAGACTTAGTACATGCATGGGGGTTGTGCTGGTCTTCTGAGAGAAGGGGCCCACTGTGGCCCTGGCTCTCAGGCACACTTGCCTTAGTAAAAAAGCACCAAGGGAGATTTATTGCTCTTCTGTGAAAGCTTCCTGAACGATGGCATGTGCAAACTTCTTTCTCCAGGGTTGAAAAGAAGTAGGGTGCTTCCATGCATCCCCCCATCCATCAGCAGGGATGGACTTCATTGAGCAGCACAGCGTCCCCAGTGGAGGCTTGAGACACCTACATCAAGCCTTGTCCCCCTGTGCTATCCGTTAATATAAATCAGAAACAACTTAGAGTAACCGAAAACTTCCACAAGGGTAGCAACAATAACAAGTCACATTTTTCTGTTCCCTATGAGCTAGGCCCTGCTCTAAAGGTTTGAACATGCACAATTTCTTATTTAATCTCTTTGGTGAGAGTGTCACAAATTTGCTTGTTTTCCACAACTGATAACGATGCTATGATGTCAATTTGCACTGAACATGGCATTTCAGCTGGCATGACATGTTTGTATAATGTCATTCCATTGGTCTATACCAATATATACCAAATGCTTACCATCAAAATATTACAGAAAAACACGACTAGGGAAGAATGCCTTCATGGATATATTGTGTAATAAAGGGCAGAATAATCAACTTTTAATCAAATTTTATGTTCTTAAATTATATTTCTAATTATTAAGATATCATAATACTTTTTTTTGGCAGAGAGAGAGAGAGACAGGGAGCACGAGCAGGGGAAGAGCAGAGGGAGAGGGAGAGAGAATCTTAAGCAGTCTCTATGTTCAGCACAGAGCTCAACATGGTGTTCAACCTCATGACCATGGGATCATGACCTGAGCTAAAATCAAGAGTTGGACGCTTAAGTGACTGGACCACCCAAGTGCCCCAGATATCATGATTCTTTGAAGTAAATGTCCATATACTTGAATAGAGACAGTCTGCTGCTCTTAAGTTGCAAAAAGGTGCTATAGGAATAGAGTGTGTGTGTGTTAAAAATAATTAAACAATATTGCTAAATAATGTTAACTGGACAAGTTTAATAATCTGAGTCTTAGTGGCAGAAATTAGAAATTATATGCAAATTATTTTTAACTTCTAAAAAAGCAGTAATGGGTTCATTAATATATTTTTTGCATGTGTGAAAGAAAATATTATAAATTTTTAAAAGCATACTGTTATGTGGACACTATTCTAACATTGTAACAATGTCTCAGTGGGATGCACATATTACATTTGTTTATAGCTATCAGGAGCATGAGAACATTTGCACAATAGGCTACAGGAAGATGGGGTGGGAAATTGCAGCATCACTGAAGCATGAATGTAGCCTAATTAACAAACTGAAGCTGCTACATTTATGCTTTCCTTTCATTTATCTTATTTTACTTGCATGATATATGCTTCTGCATTCAGTGAAATGTTGTTTGTCTCTGGCATGCTGTAATGTTTCTTGTCCACCTCTGCATCTTGCTGCTATCTCAGGATGCTGGGAGTGCAATTATCTTTTTGCTCAGGAGTACTCTAATTACAGTCTAGCATACCATGTAGCTTCTGCTGTTAAAAGCTAGTGTAAATATCCCATCCCTGGAAGCACATATTAAAACGTATTTCTTCATTTCTTATGCGTCTTGCTTATGGATTGAATTTATTTCCACAAAATCCTAGCTAAATTCTTTCCTACAATTTTTTAATGCACACACATGTTAACATATATTACAGAGAACTAAGTAAAGGTGAAAACAAATGAGGCTCACGTCTCTTGAAAACAAGCAAAACAAATCTTCTGTGAGTATTTTTGTAAGCCTTTCAGTTGTCGTAAGAATATCCATCAAGGTTTTTCTGTTCCTCCATTCAATGGAATGACCAACTATTTATTTTAATATATTGTAAGAGATACAAATAACATTATCTGTTTGAAGTAGGGAAGGACCACTTGAAAGAACATCTTAAACCCTGCATTTGAACTCTGGATGCCATGAAATGTGTAATTATGGCCAAAAAAATAATGTTTCTATGTCATAGTTTCCTGAGTCATGAGAGTGATTTGATGACCCTTAGAATTTCATTGATTTCTTAATTTATTTAATTTATTTATCTTTACTCCTTGTCAAATACAACTTGAGAGGTAGGAACAAATCAGAAGCAGAATATATTTATTTATATCAATACCATATAGTTAAAAGAAAGCACCCTTAACCAGTTCTGTTGGTGGCATTGTCACCCATTTCATATTCATTAACTTCAGTCAAGTTCAGGCATTAAGAATCCTAAACAATATGGGGCGCTTGGGTGGCACAGTCCACTAAGCATCCAGCTCTTGATTTCGATTCATGCCAAGATCTCATAGTTCATGAGGTCGAGCCCTACGTCAGGCTCTGTGCTGACAGAGCAGAGCCTGCTTGCGATTCTCTCTCTCCTTCTCTCTCTGCCCCTCCCCTGCTCATTCTCTTTCTCTTTCTCTCCCTCTCTCTCTCTCTCAAAATAAATGAATAAACATGAAGAAAAAAACCCAAAAAACAAAGAATCCTAAACAATAGTGTCAGGCTTCTGGATAGTTAATGTGTCATGAGAAGATAATGGCAAGGAAGTTCTTCTCACCATACAGTCTTGCCAACAACTTGTAATGATGATTAAGGGTCAAGATATTTACGAAGGCATTCATATATACATATACAAACGTTTTATTGTATATATATATGCAATATATGCATTCGTTCTTTTCTTCACAGAGGCACTGAGTTATTATTGATGTAAAGGCAATTGAATACATTTACATTGTACAATCTGATAAATTTTGACATACGCAATGGGTATGAAATTATCACTGTAATCAAACTAATGAATGTATGTATTCCTCCCAAAAGTTTCCTGTGGGTCTTGAAGTCCTCTTTTGTTATTGTATTTTTAAGGTGGTGGCTAAATGCATTTTTTAAGAAAACATTTGATATTAGAGCGCTATTGCAATGTGTTTTACCAGAAGCCATAAATTATCATTATTTCCTTCCTGCCTCCCCACCTCCACCCCTACTCCAACATGTCAACTAATCTATGCTGCTTGGATGACTGGGTAGTCAAGAGCTTAATCTCTAAGTGGTATGAACCATTTATTCTCTTAGTCTATTAAGATTGTGATTACTGCAATTTCCAATTCATTGTTATCACCTGGCAGAGGAGCAACACTGAAACCTCTGTTTTTACACGTGCTCCAATTTGTATCAGGAAGTCTAACTACTCACAGTAACTTTTTTGCTTTTTAATCTGTGGCTCTGCTGTTATGAGAACTCCAAAATGACCATAAGGCATTCATAACCTCGCATTCTACGGAAACCCTATGCTTACTTCCACCCAGTAAAGCTCTCTCTTCTTGGAAATAAGAGTTCTGATGCAACAGAGCTTAAACTTTCCACGATAGGAAGCACAATTCTACAAGTGAGTCACTGGGAATGTGGTTGAGAAGGGCCGCCTCCACACCTTGCTTTCTGGACCCATGTTTTACGTATTCTAGTTCTTTGGCACCCACTGCTTTGGTGAGTATTGTGCCCAACCTGCATCAGCTGAATTCTTATCTGGGCTTTGGTGGTCCATTGCCATATTCTAACAGTTCAGATGCTTATCAGGGATGTACTATTGGATACAACCAGTGGATAACAGAGTCGTTTATCCATGTTGAACCTCCTCCTCCATTAAATGGTTCCTCTGGTCTAACGCAAAGTAATGCAAGAACTCGCATAATTCCGTCAGGAGTTTTTATAATGGCGAGGTCAGAGGCAGAGTCAGAAAGGGCAAGCCCATTTAAGAAATAGGTGTTAATTCCAATAATAATAAAGTTTCAATTTCTCAGAGGGAGAATAATTTAGCTTTAGTTGACTTGGCACTAAGTGGCTACTGGGCTTTCTCAAGAGACTTTGCTATGCAGAGCGCAGCATAGGCTTCTGTGGTTGAAAGATCTAGAATTCAACAGTGGCAGTAGCCATGCTTCTGTGCCCATACATCGTGTTCGTCTCTTAACACCATGGAGACTGTGTTCACGGATCCATCATGTGAATCTACCAGTTAGTTGTGAAATAACTCATCTCAAATGATGCTCCCCTTTTTCAGGGACATTGATTTAGGGTTCAAAGACCCACATAGTTTGTTCCATTAATGCAATGCTATCTTTCTTCTCTAAACTGTTTTGTCTCCAAACATCTAGTAATACTCTTTCTAGGTATCTTACTTATGAACTAAGCTAATTACGACTGTCCAGGAATCCATATATATGTCTTCATCAAGCTATATACACGACATCACAACATTTATCAAAAAGAATATGGCTTACAGTGAGGATTTTAAAACTCCTGATGTTTTCTAGGGTTATCATTAAGCAAGGCAATAATCTGGAAGTGGTTTGTTTTCTGTTCTAACTGACATAGTGATCAATTTTTAATAATGTACTCAGGATTTTTAACTTCTTTCATTAAGTGCATAGAAGAAACCACACATGTAAGCATCGGTGTAGTCTAAGAAGAGGTGAACAGACCAAAAGATGTAGGTGAGATGAGAGTCTGATCCATCTCTTCTTTTTTCAACATTTATTTTTGAGAGAGAGAACACAAGTGGAGAAGGGGCGGAGAGAGAGAGAGAGACACTGAATCTGAAGCAGGCTCCAGGCTCTGAGCTGTCAGTGCAGAGCCTATTGGGGGCATGAACCCACTAACTGTGACACCATGACTTGAGTGGAAGTTGGACGCTCAACCAACTGAGTCACCCAGGTGCCGCTGACCCATCTCTGTAAGTGGCCTTCAGTAGCATGCTGTTCTCGCTGAAGCTGTTTGAACTCTCCAAAGAATATCCTTTCCATCATAGATTTGATTACCAGTATCCCTGCTGACCTAATTATTTTGTAGATGTGACAAGACCCTAACTAACTCTGGTCACTTAGGTACTTGATATCCTGCTCTCAGCCTCTTGACTCCATTAAGTTTCAGTAATATGTCAAAAACTATTACTCTACAGGCAAACAGTTCTCTATGAGAGAAGACATAAATTTTCACTAAAACCTTGGTGTCTGTAGGAGATTGTAAACTCTGACTGCAAATTGTTGTTGATGTGCTTCCTTTAAAGAAGTGAAGTCCATTTTTTCCCATCCTTTTGAATTTGGGAAGGTTTCTTGAGTTGATTTCTTATACACACAAATGCATTTTGAAATAATGTTGTTTTTCACAGGTAGGATCCTTTAGGAACAGATTCTGAGTTAGAGTTTACTGTACGTGATGTTTCTCAGGGGATTCTCTTGCCTGAGAACAGACCTCTGATATGCAAACCAACCAAATCTGAGGCCATGACACCATCCACTCTCCCTCTCCCCTAAATCACACCAGGGCCAGGTATTGGACAACTAGGGACCATGCTCACAGTAAAGAGCCCACCAAAATTATTCAAACTATCCAATGTTACACCCACCTACCGTGACACTCCCTTTCCTTCCCACAAAAAGAGGCATCTTCTGCCTCCTGAGTGACCCTGATGCTTCCCTCTGTGGCCCTTCCACTTGGGAACTGTAACATACCATTCTATAAAGGCAGGGGTCTTCTGATCTGTTGGACTCAACATACCTGAATAAAAACAAAATCCTGGGTGCATTCCAAAACAGCTTTTTCTTGGAAGCCATCAACCTTGTAAAGAATCACAGGCTAAATGATTGAATGATGAGAGACCATATGGAATGAAAAAACCCACATGGAAGAAAACCAAGGCTATCCAGTCATTGACCTGTGCTAATACTTCATACATGTAAGTGAAATCTCCTTGGGTATTTTAGGCCAGCTGAGTCTCTAAATGAATGAAGTCTCATGAGTGATTAGAGCCTGGTTAACAGTGCCTAGTTAATCCTCTGAAGCATGAACAAAAATAAACCTTTGCTGTTTCAAGACACTATGTTTCCGTAGGATTTGCTATATCACAATAAGTTATTAATCACAATAAATAACCAGTGGACTGGTGTCACAAAATCTGAAATGCATGGCACTGGCTTTTAGGGCTGTTAATAAGTAACAACAGGAAACATAGTCAGAACGCTGTTATTGGAAGTTGAAGTAAATAGTAAAGCAAATAGTAAATAGTAAACTAATTAGTGGTGGGGTGTGGAACAGTAGAAAAGAAATTGCTATTGGAAGGTGAAGAAAGAGAGACATTATATGGGATAGTTGCCTGCAATAACACAGGAGATAGAGAATACGCCAAATAAATATGTATACGAAAAGATCCTCCAGCAAAATATTAAAACTGCCAATTGGTGCCTTTTAGTTGCATATGTTTGGTGCAGATAGAAATGAACTGAAGTACCTGGGTGGCTCAGTAAGTTCAGCGTCTGACTTCAGCTCACGTCGTGATCTCATGGTTCATGAGTTACGGCCCACTGTGAGCACGGAGCCTACTTCAGATCCTTTGTCCTCTCTCTCTGCCCCTTCCCTGCTCATGCATTCTCTCTCTCTCCTTCTCTTTCTCAAAAATAAACTTTTACTTATATTTTTCATGTTTATTTATTTATTTTGAGAGAGAGAAATAGAGAGCAAGTGGGGGAGGGGCAGAGAAAGAGAGAGAGATTGAGAGAGAGGATCCCAAGTAGGCTCCACGCTGTCAGCACAGAGGTCTATATGGGGCTCAGACTCACAAAGTACAAGATGGTGACCTGAGCCAAAACCAGGAGTCGGATGCTTAACCAACTGAGCCATCCAGGCACCCCAAAAATAAATAAACTTTTTTTTAAAAAAAGAAATGAACGAATAAAGAAATTGTCACTTTTTCAAGAATTCTAGAAGACAGTTTTTCAGCTCAAGACTTGCTTTGTTAGAAACATAAACTTTATCATTCCCAACTTATCCAGATGGAAAACAGCTGATAAATTAAGAAATGGCCTTAGGCAAAAATTTAACTTTGTCCAACTGATGAAGTTCTGGAAACTTTCCAGAAGCGTAAGCAGGTCTTAGGCAAAGGCCACATGAAGGTAAATACAGGATTGCCTCGATATATTGCTGTTTTTTCCCTTGACTTATTACAGACTTTGTTCCTAAATCCAATAGATTAAAAGGCACATACTTTTACAAAGTGAAATGAGACATTAATTCATGGAGAAAAAAAAATAGAATCTTCCTCTTCTACCTCCATAGAGAAGTTCTGAGAGTCAATTTCTGCCTCTCCAACTCTTTCTGTTTCCTTCCTAAGGCAAGGGCACATGATCTGATTGAAGAAAGCCTGACTCATGTATGAGGATATACATCTCAGACACCAGCTATGGTTGTATGCTTGTTTATTTTGTTTATTTTATTTTTTTGACTGTCTTGTGCAGTCTATAAGAAGAGTGAAGATTTTCTTTTCCTATAAGAGTTTCCTCATGGGAGCAAAGCTAGAAAGCAGGATCCCACTCCACTTTCTCTGCCTGTAGCTGAAAAATAAGCCTGCTCTGATATCCAAGCTCTATTCCATTTAGTTACTTTGCAGGAGGTCCCTGCACATTTTCAAACCAGCTGATACTAGAGTTTATAGGTATATATTTTATATATCTCCATTTAGCTAATCACATGAGTGCCAGATTTTAGGCAGTAAACCCTACCCTGCATGGCTCATAAAAGCTTTGTGTAATCTATAAGTCACTTTGAAATAAGAGTGAGATGGTGATGTCACCACGTTAATTGTGTGTGTGTTTCTGTCATTTCATATCAACTAATTGCATGATTCATTTTTATCTTCTTTTCATTTTCTACATGTTTTTAGGCTTTAGTTTGTCCTGCTGGATGAAGTAATCATTTTCCTTCAGGGATCTGTACATATTAATGAGCCATGCCTCAGGCATTGTTATTTGGTGAACAGAGTGTATTTTTCACTGATCTTTTATCTTTGGTTGCTAGGTAAAAAATATTCTCCTTCAGGACATGCCTTCATTTGATTCGTTAATCGAGACAAATAATTTAGAAAAAAAAATAGAAAGGAGAAGGGGAAGAGGAGGAGGAAGTGAAGAGGGTGGGGAAGGAGAGCATGCCAGTAAGGGGCACGAAGGCCAATGGATAGCAGTGAGTTCTTGGTGGCAACCTCATGACAGCTGCAGATATTCTATAGTGGAAGTGGCCCCAAGCACCTGGTTCTCTGCTTACCCTACAAATCTTCCAGGTATTTTTTTTGGACTAAGGGGCTATGATCAAAATCCTTCACGATATCACTCTTCTTTCTTCCAAAAACACTAAACCACATTGCGTGTGTGTGTGTGTGTGTGTGAGTGTGTTTAACTTAATTCAAAATACAACCACTAGATACTCTTTTGTGTCAATATTATGAATACAAAATACTGTATTTTAACTGTTTTTACTGTTTTAAGTGTAAAGGCTTGGTCTCTAAGAAAGATTCTAATTCTAATTAACTAACATGATTGAGCCCAACCCTCAAACCATCGTTTAGAGTACACACATATGTGTTAAGAAAGCTGACTGACGAATGAACGAAGAATTGAATAATTGAGCTACGGAGAAAATAACTGCTATCAAAATCTTTAACTACTTTCATTTTTGTGCTGAAGGAATATTCATAAGTCATTTAAATCTTTCAGGAATTGTATACAGGTGCAAATATCAGTTTACATTTTATTTTTTTTATTTTTATTTTTTCAATATATGAAATTTATTGTCAAATTGGTTTCCATACAACACCCAGTGCTCATCCCAAAAGGTGCCCTCCTCAATACCCATCACCCACCCTCCCCTCCCTCCCACCCCCCATCAACCCTCAGTTTGTTCTCAGTTTTTAACAGTCTCTTATGCTTTGGCTCTCTCCCACTCTAACCTCTTTTTTTTTCCCTTCCCCTCCCCCATGGGTTTCTGTTACGTTTCTCAGGATCCACATAAGAGTGAAACCATATGGTATCTGTCTTTCTCTGTATGGCTTATTTCACTTAGCATAACACTCTCCAGTTCTGTCCACGTTGCTACAAAGGGCCGTATTTCATTCTTTCTCGTTGCCACATAGTACTCCATTGTGTATATAAACCACACTTTCTTTATCCATTCATCAGTTGATGGACATTTGGGCTCTTTCCATAATCAGTTTACATTTTAAAATTTTTTGAAGTAATCAAATTTTTCTGTTCTGTAATAAGACACCTGAAAACATTTTTAATTTAGGTGAAAATACAGCAATGCAGTAATTAAATGCAGAATTAAAACAACAGATATTTAATAATATATTCCTGGAAAGAATTCCATGTTTCTTGGGAATAATTGTACCTCAAACTAAAAAGTTGGATTGAAATCTTATAAGTTAAGTATGACTTTTAAATCAAGGCTTCCATTTAGACACTTTATGTAACCTAATTTCTTTCTTCCTATTAAGTGGAAATGCCATTCCCTTCAATTTTCTCGGAAAACTAATTTAGTTTATTTTTATTAGAATTTCTTATTTCCTTTTTGAACAACACAACCCTAGGATTATGCATTTGTCTTCAAAAGAGCATTTTAAAGATGTAAATGCTGAGTAAAAACAGAAACTCGTTCAAAGATGTTTATAATAAACTCCAATGACCCCAAAGCATCTCAGATATAGAACAGATTTCAAATTATGATTTTGAGTACATTATCAGGGGAGAAATTATGCTTTGTTTCTCTAATTCATTGCATCACATTGATTCAAAATGCCAAACATTAAATGGTAAATATTAAGATACCATTTATAAGTAATTTAAAGTGATTTAAATTTAATTAAATTAGAATAACATTCAATGCACACAATTATTCTGTTCATAGTGACATTTAAATGATAGTGGTTATTATAAAAGTAATGTTAGATGAGTGTTTTTCAGCTACATTATTTTTAATTTTAAATAGGTTTCTAAGCATTCAAATAAGGGTAGTGTTTGTAAATTCCCATTTCAAATCTTTGTGTTATTTTTTTTTCATTTTTTTTAAATAAGAGAGACTTTCCCATATCTGTCATAGAATTTCAATACAAATATTTGAAATTATTTTCATAGATACAAATCTCACTTTAGTGCCTGTTGAATACACTGCATCATTCAATGTAACTCAATCTTTTAAGAATGAGGATATGCAAGTTTTTTTAAACAGAAAACATAAATGTTAACTATGGATTAATGAATATTAAATTTAAAAAAATCCAGGAATTATAAATTATTTTATCCCACAAAAAAACAAATGTCTCTTAGCTTGTGTGATTCACTGTTTTACTCCTAACACCACTTTTAGGTGAAGCCAACCCACGCAAGTAGACTCAGAGAGAGAAATATAAAAATCAGTTACATTCAAATTGCTGTAACTTGCACATAATTAAAATGGGTCACCAGGATAAAAATTTCTAGGTATGCTAAATACAATATTCTTTAGAGCTATATGCCATTTTTTTGTCACCTCCCCCATTCCTATGTTGAAGTCCTAAGCCCCAGTAACTTAGTATGTGACCTTATTTGGAGAAATCACCTTTAGAAAAGTAATTAAAGTGATATGAGGTCATTAAGGTGTGAACTTAATCCAATATGATGGGTACTTATATGAAGAGAAGATTAGCCAATTAGAAAAAAGGGCAGAAGATATGAACAGGCATCTCTCCAAAGAAGACACACAGATGGTCAACAGACACATGAAAATATGTTCAGCATCACTAATCATCAGGGATGTGCAAATCAAAATCCCACAATGAGGTATCACTTCACATCTGTCAGAATGGCTGACATAAAAAACACAAGAAACAACAAGTGTTGTTGAAGATGTGGAGAAAAAAGAACCCTCTTGCACTGCTGGTGGGAATGCAAACTGGTGCAGCCACTCTGGAAAACAATATGGAGGTTCTTTAAAAAATTAGAACTTGAACTACCATACGACCCAATAATTCCACTACTGGGTGTTTACCCAAAGAATATGAAAACACTAACTCAAAAAGATATATGCACCCTTATGTTTATTGCAGCATTAATTACAATTGCCAAGTGTGCATCAATAGATGAATATGCTAAAAAAGCCATAAAAAATGAATGAAATCTTGCCATTTGCAATGACATGGATAGAGCTAGAGAGTATTATGCTAAGTGAAATGTCAGTCAGAGAAAGGCAAATACCAAATGATTTCACTCATATGTGGAATTTAAGAAACATAAATGAACATGGAGAGAGAGAGAGAGAGAGAGAGAGAGAGGCAAACGAAGAAACAGACTTTTTTGAAGGGAACAAACTGATACTTACCAGAGGGGATGTGGGTGGGGATATGAGTGAAACAGATCAAGGGGATTAAGAGTACACTTATTATGATGAGCACTAAGTAATATACAGAATTTTTGGATCATTATATTGTACACCTGAAACTAATATAACACTGTGTTAACTATAAAAAATAAACAATAGAAACAATAAAAAGAAGACATTAGGACACGGACATGTGCAGAGGGAAGACCTTATAAAGACACAAGAGGACAGCTATCTAAGAAGTCAAGGGGAGAGACCTCAGAAGAAACCAAATCTGCCAATACCTTGATGTTGGCCTTCTAATCTTCATAACTGTAAGAAAATAAATTTCTTTTGTTTAGGCTACTCAGTCTGTGGTATTTTGTTAAAGCAGCTTTAGCAAACAAGTCTACCAATACATGGAAGACACTAGATAATATAAACATCAAATTTTATATAAACACCCATTATTGTCTACATAGAGTCGGGCCAAAGTCAGAAGGGCAAGATACCAGGATATGGCATATCAGGAATGCAGGGTGATTTTAACCCAGCTCTACATACTCAAATTATTTCACTGACAAAATATATATTATATACGTATACATATATTCACATACACACAAATAGTATTTCAATACATAATGAGATATACATGTATAATATATATAATTAATATGTATATAACCTATACATTGAAATACATAGTTCCATGCATATTTCCTTTATATTTTTTCACAGAAATATTGAATTGTATTGATACATACCCATGTTGCATTTTCCCCTCCATATTCTGTTTATTTTTTCACAGGATCCTAATGATCTCTACACGTCCTCTGAATTTACTGGTTTTATGTGCTCCGTTACTAATAGCCAACCTCGATACCCTCCCCCATCACGACATACCCCCTCTCAAGCAATTCTGCCTTTTTACATTTTGCTGTTCTGTTTTATCCTGCATCAGAGTTGTGAAGTTTCTAGATATTACTGGTTTTCCATAAAATGTCATTTGTGACTTTTCCTTTTCCTCTTTCTTCTTTTTCAAAAGGCTAATTCTTGCAAAACTCTTAATAATATAATTTTCCCCCAGCTCTTTATTTTAACCAAATGTTGCTAGAGGGCTTTTATAAGGATAAGCCCTACATTTTTGAATCAAAAATATTTTAAAGTTAAATAACAATTCATTGTATTTATACTTTTAAGTTCACATATCTTTCCCACATTAGCATGTTGGTAATGAATCTGTGCGGTAAATGTGAGAACATTCTCAAAACAAAGCAAAATGATACAGCAGAAATTTGGAGATCTATTGAAGGGGAAAAAGATAAGAGACACTGAGGCAGAGCATAGTAAAGATGACCAGACGAGATGCTTCTAACACATTTTTTTAAATAAACAGACATTTAGGAAATATTTATGTCTAACTGTTGAGTATTCTGGTGAATACATATCACTTACTTAACTTCCAAGTAAATAAATTAATAGATAGACAATTAGTCATTAAGTATAGACAGACCTAGTATTGTGCTTGATATGTGAAAGACATATTTAAAATTGTTCAGGGATATTCAACTAATGTGCCCAGTGATAAAAAGACTTCTGACGGAAGCATTAGTTATATCTAGAAGCAAAAATAAGTAATACAAGACCCATACTGCCTTTTAAGTTCAACATTATGGTCCCTCAACCAAGTATTTGTATTATTACAAAACAATATTTTAAAACAGACAAAAAAAGAATATTCTTCCAAAAAGAACTTTCTTCTGATAGTGAATGTCAAATTCGTAATTAACACCGTTCAACATGGCTTGATGGTATATTCTGTTTGTAACTATAGTCAAATCATTTAATTGCCATCGAATATTTCTTCTTTCTTGAAAATTCCTGTGGTGTAAAATGTAATTTGGCTTCAGAAAGTTTGCGATAGATTAGAATATATTCATACTTTTAGAAGAGCTAAAAAGCATTAAAAACAAAACAAAACAAAACTCTGGGAGTGCCTGGGTGGCTTAGTCAGTTAAGCATCTAATTCCGGACTTTGGCTCAGGTCACGATCTCACATTTCATGAGATCAAACCCCGCGTCTGACTCTGTGCTGACAGTGCAGAACCTGCTTAGGATTCTCTCTCTCTCTCCCTCTCTCTCTGTCCCTCCTCTCTCTCAAAATAAATACATTAAAACTTTAAAAAATAAATAAACACTCTGTTAATACTAGTTAATAAAATAATTGTCTTGAAATTGAGTTTACATTTGAAAATTTGAGTTTACATTTGAAAAATGTATCGTTTTTATTTATTTTTTTTTTAATTTTTTTTTTTTAATGTTTATTTTTGAGACAGAGAGAGACAGAGCATGAATGGGGGAGGGGCAGAGAGAGAGGGAGACACAGAATCAGAAGCAGGCTCCAGGCTCTGAGCCATCAGCCCAGAGCCCGACGCGGGGCTCGAACTCACGGACCGCGAGATCGTGACCTGAGCTGAAGTCGGACGCTCAACCGACTGAGCCACCCAGGCGCCCCTGAAAAATGTATCGTTTTTAATGGAAGCAGGTTTTCAAATAGCTGGCACATCTTGAGAAGAAATATTACAACATCTTTTAAAACAGAATAATTATATGGGCTTTCTAAAATAAAAATTATTATCTGTTGCCCTTTGCTTTACCATGACACTGGCAGCATGCCAGATGCCTTTTCTACACTCGAGATACCTAAAACTGATTTTAAAATTTGCATCACCTACTGTGAAAAAAAACATTTTTGATCCACTCCATTTAACTCCTTTCAGACTGTAAGAAGTTTTAGTTACACACGAATATTTGTAAATCCTGTTTCAAATAATTGTTCGTGTTCGTGTTCCTGCACTCTACCAGGAGACGTACGTGTTACGTGAGTTAGTAGACATACAAACTAAATGACATGAACAATCTCCTTTTTAAAATCCCTCCCGATGACTGATGCCAGTCAAATCCCAAATCCGTACTTCAGCTAAATGTTTTCCATTGAAGTCCACTGGGAGTGAATAGCACAAATAAGAATGTTACTGCTCTCGATGCTCATCTCATTTCCCGTCTACTTTATTCTGGCACAAGCATAATCCTATTAGTCCAATAAATCAAGATCTTTTACACAAAAAAACTATAATTTGTTCATTAAGGACACCCATTAAACACTCCTCCCCCCTCTTTGGAACACATGACTTTTTTTTTTTTTATTTTATTTTATTTTTTTTTTAATTTTTTTTTAACGTTTATTTATTTTTGAGACAGAGAGAGACAGAGCATGAATGGGGGAGGGGCAGAGAGAGAGGGAGACACAGAATGGGAAGCAGGCTCCAGGCTCTGAGCCATCAGCCCAGAGCCCGACGCGGGGCTTGAACTCACCTACCTTGAGATCATGACCTGAGCTGAAGTCGGATGCTTAACCGACTGAGCCACCCAGGCGCCCCGACTTATTTTTTTTTAAAGATAGGTACACTAACAATTCACTACCTGGACATTAAAAATAATGCATGATAATTAAGTATTTTCCTTTCACATTTTTATAGAATTTAAGAACAAACATTTTGACAAAAGCTATGCTTTACTGCATGGCATGTTGGTCTGTGATAAAATTATTTTAATTGAAATCAACTGTTTGAGGGACCTTATCCCCCCATAGCAGTTTTTCCATTTATATGAACTCATTTATATCTAAAGTTCCAATGTGGATGGAAAATCGCAATTTAACTGGATTATCTCCCTTTCATTCTTTGGAATACTCTAGTGTTGTCATGAAAATTACAGTTATGTTTAAGCCACTTTTACTATCTTTTTTAGTAAGTAGTGACAAATGGAAAGTACTCACAGGAAATTGAAATGCTGAAATGAATTGAAAAGTAAGCCAAGGAATTTTAAGAAAACGCTAACACAGAGAGAAATAAATCCCTTTCTAAAAGAAGGATAGTGAATAAATTACATTGACTTCATACTGGCTTTCAGATTGATTTCAACATTTAACATATCCTTTCAGATGATAGAATATATAAAACTCCACAGCATTTCTATCATTTTCATTTGAGCAATATCCATTGCTAGTTATTATTATTTTAATTTTAGCAAAATAAACCATTAAGTTCCCTCAAGATAAAGTAGCTGCAAATTACTAAACTATCTAGTCTTTCTTTCACAGTAGAATTTCTCTAATTGTTTACATGGAAAAACCCATCACTTTCATCAAGGAGTATCAAGTAGAGAAAATTGAAGCAAACTTTAATTACTAGTGAAACTTCTCTGTGATTAAAAAATGCTCTTATTCATACTAAATTTAGTTTTCTTAATGGAAACGTTAAGATTTTAATTGTAATTTTCTCTAGTTTGAGATCATGGCACAATATCTGTGGGGTGGAGAGAAGGTGACTGCTTCTGAGCTGTGTTGGTGGATTCACATCTAATCATCCCTCCCAAAAGGGCAATCATGCCATTAACTTTTTGCTCGTAACTCATATTGATAAACACATGTAAAATAAATGTTACAACTAAAAATTTCACATCTCGTTATTTGCATTAAATGCCTAGGTTATGGTTAAAATTCCCTTCGAACCCCATCTCCTCTATTGCATGTGTTAGAGATGTTGTTGATTTCTCTCAGCCCATGTGCAGGGCCAATGATCCATGCTTGAGCACGGTGATGAAACTAAACCAATCAGAATACTCGCTATGAATTATCTACTCATATGGGTGGCATACACAAGCTTTCTGTCATATAATCCTAACTTTTCGCCATAGATGAATACGAGGCCAGTGAGCAAAGAGAGACAGAAAAGTAGATGTAGAAAAAAAAAAATGTGGAGGAAAATCCCTTGTTCTATTTCCAGGGCCCTCCTGTATCTAACCAGACCTGAACCTGATTCACTGATGTTTTTTAAACTTACAATTTTATGAAAATAATTTATTACTCTTTCATTTTTAATTTTCAAAAATTTTACTCACTTACTATTGTGAACCGCAATCTATATTAAATTTCACTGTTTGGTTGGTAAATGATGTCATTGTTCACCATTTACAATGAAACGCTGAAACCATATTTGCAGATGGGGGAATTCAACAAAGGCTATAAGAGTAGTAGATCTCTACCACATGCAAATAGTTGAGTCAGCCTAAGGTCTCAGTGGCTTCTCCTAGAAGGGATTGCTGAATTCTTTTTATGCTGAAGAAAAGTCACAAATTGAAAATACCAGTAATAGCTCAACTGAGCCTCTAGGAAACATAGCAGAAAACTGTTCGGATGCTGGGCGTGGGTTGGTACTGTCTGTAGTCTTCAGTAGCAGGATGGAAACAGACTGAATCTCACAGTCCAAAGATTTATGCAGTCAGGTAAGCATTTGGATTTCACTTTAATGATACGGGAGTACATTCCAGAGTAGCAATGGTGAGAATGCTGCTTCTCACCATTTTATACTTACTCTTGTTCCCACCCTTTGCCCTCCTAACACAGTGGGAAGGTTGAAATGTAATTATTGTCTCAGTGCCTTTAAAATTATAAAGGAAGCAGCACTACTTGTGAATTTCAGGAATAGCGCCATTATTGTTTTTCAACTCACAAGAGGAGTACAGTCCAATGACTGTATGACCAGATATTAAGAAGCATAAAAGTTTAAATAAAAGTTATTCAGCAGAAAACAAAAATAGTATTACACTATGTTCTTTCAGAGTTCAGAAACTGCCTTCAGTATGGGCATATTTGCGGCTTCATACCTCTTAAATTTTATTTTCAGTAACATCCTCTCATGGAATCCTGGCAGAATATCACAGTATGAAGGGACATTAAGATCATAGGTCTTTTTTTTGTAATGAAGTGATAGATTATCTTATTTCTTTTTGCTTCCGTCCTCAGTATATCACTTTGAGTAAATGTTGAAGACTGTAATAAATTGACATCATATTTTCAAACCCTCTCTTTTATGCTGAAGGTCATTTGGATAGGCGCTTGCCAGTAGTTTCCAATAAGATGGTATTGTCTAGATAACACTTAAAGTAAAATTTGCCAAGGAGCTTTTTGGGAGGGAGGACTAATGCTAATTATGGACAGAAAAACACAGTTACTTTGAAGTACACTTTTAGAAGATAAAGAATTGCATCATTATGGCATGTATCATTCTAATTAAGTACTTGTTTTAGTTTAATGTCAAACATCCTTAAGTATCTAAGTAATACAAAATAAACCAGATCCTTCCTCAATGTTTTAAGAAAAGCTGCAAGCATGGTTAATACTGAATTATTTGAGAAAATAAGAACAACTAAGAAAATATATGATCAAGCGTTAGTAACAATACATGAAATTCTAGATCACGGGTAGAGTGAATTCACTTATTCAGGTAACGGTTGCTCTGTCTTCCAGCCAATCAAATCAGTAAGGTCTCAACACACGAATGGAACTGCAGAGACAAACAAGAATCTGAACGTTGGGGTGCCTGGGGGGCTTGGTCAGTTAAGGGTCCAGCTCTTGATTTTGGTTCAGGTCATAATCTCAGGGCAGTGAGATCGACCCTCACCTCTGGCTCCACACTCCCTCTACTCCTCCCTTTGCCAATGTGCTCTCTCTAAAAGAAAAAAAAAAAAAAAGAATCTGATTGTTGACTCTGTCAGTAAGTAGCTGTGTGGATGCAGGTAACTTGCTTACCTTCTCTAAGTTTCAGTTTTCTTGTCTGAATAATGGGAACATAATTAGAAAGAACCAATGAGATAGATTATGTATATAAAGCCATTTGAACTTCACTTAGTGACTAAGAAGCACACCTATGTACTTGCTGTTCTTATTTCTGTGTTATTGTTGTTGTTATTATTATATGCCTATTAACATACAAATCTAAAATAAGTATATTCAATGAATGTGCCATTGATCTTCAATCTGTATAAAAGTATGTATTTATCAACTAAATTGCTTCAGTCAGTTCTATGTTGTGTATGTATCATTCATTTTTATAACTACGCTAAGGTTTAGTGTCTTCCAAAACTCACATGCTCAAAGAGACAAACATTTATAAATGGATATAAAATAGTATTGAAGAGAAAGGAATTAAACTATGTTTGGAGCCCTGGCTGTACTTCTTCCTAGGTGTGGGACCTTAAGCATCACATGAACTATCTGTGCTCAGGGTGTCCTTAGCATGTGTGAAGCATAGGTAAACATTTTTTTGTAGAAATCCTATCTATATCAATAATTTTGGTGCCCCTAAATTAGCAGGCTGCTACTTTCTGATGCTAGCTGTGCACTACTTAATGAAAGAAATGGCATAGGGGTCATTGGGAGTCTTTACCTTGCCAGGCTACTCTCCTGAAATCAGGGACAAAAATTACTAGGCTGTGGCACATCACTATACATGTGAGTGTCAAGGCCTCTTACCCCATCAGATGAGTTAGGCAAGTGCCCAAAGGAGGGAGGTAGAGACTGGGTCCTATCTGGGGACCAGGCTGGGCTCAGGACTCGGTCCTCAGATGACACCACTGGTATAAACCTGTGCCCGAAGGGAACTTTTTTTGAAGAAGGCATCCATGAGTATAAGACTTCATGAGTCCCAGTGTGGCATGACCCAAAGTAGCAGCCCTGCTCACCTGCGTAAGAGGTCAGTACTTCTCTGAGCAACAGCCTCCTAAGCTATACAATGATAATATCAATACTGTGCTTAATACGTTATCATATGCTTTAAAGAAGCTGTTGTACATATAGTTCAGCACAGTTATATCACCGTAAATACCAAACAGTTTCAAAACATGAAAGCATTTTAAAATCAAACGTACAGACCCCTTTGTTGTTCAACGAGGATCTGTTAGTAGTGAATTTTCCACCAAAAGGGAAGCCAGTCTGAAGATAAAACCAATTACCAGAGCAATATGAACTAGGTCTTATGTAGTGTTTCTGAACCACTGGTTAAAGGCTTAATTGAAGAAACCTCTATATGTAATAGTATGTGAACCAACAAATTATTTAGTTGTTTAGTGAGCTTAAATTGCTTAATATTACATGAAAAATAAAGGACTTTATATATATATAACGATATACAGTATATCGATAGATACATACAGTATATATAACGATAGAGAAAAAAACATACAGTATATATGACGATAGAGAAACAAACAAGATTTTAAAGTTCAAGGTATGTTCTATGTACACTTTAAATACATATTCAAGTAGGAATAACACGCATAAAAGTGAGCTGTGCAACACTGCTGCATTTAAAAATATATTTGAAGTTTATGCCTTACCACATTCAAATATTCTAAAATTATTTGGGCTGGCTTGCATTATCAAAGTCAGAATAACCGCACAGTTAGCATAAAACTTCCAATGTAAACTCAGAACTAGTGTAAAATTATCAGAGAACCAAATATGAAGTTATACAATTACTTTCAATTTTGAAGATCTAAGGACAAAACATGTTGCGCTGTCTGAAAAACACATGGCACTAATTTGAAGTCAGTCTTTCTCCTGCTACTAACTAGGTGAGGACTCGTCACCAAGACACCGTGGTATCATTAGACCCGATGCCTTTTTTATAATCACTTACTACAGGTTTCTAAAGTAAACAGTCCAGTGAGGTAGCTGTTAATGTTCAGCATGCAAAAGAATCAAACGGGAAACATGTGATAAAAATGCATATTTCTTATCCCACATTCTTAGATATTCTAAATAAGATGTCTGGAGTTCTCTCATGGATTCTCTATTTTAACAGGCAGTCCAGAAGTGCTAAATCCAATTTGTTCAGGAGATCACACTCTGAGAACATGAACCTATCATGCCATGATGATCTTCGCAGATCTTTATGCCATAGTTTATCAATAGTCAACCTACAACTTAATTTAACTCACTTTGTTTGAAAATCTAAATACATGCACATGTAAAAAGATGTATACAACAGAAAGTCGCATCAACCACCCAATCCTTCTCCACAGACACAACCACAGTGATAGATGCCTATGTATCATTTCAGAAATTCATGATGCATATGAACTCAACTCTCTTTCTCCCCCCTACAATTGATCATACAGCTACATCAAGGTGTTCCTTGAAATGGAGAAAATAATATACTCGAAGTGTCACTTTTGTCTACAGGATTATACTCACCAACCTGATGTCTTTGCAAGGTGGCCATTTACTATCAATTATAATCAGCAGTATTCACATCTTCACTGAACAGAATTCCTATTAGTCCTTACTGGCTGCAATTAGAATGCCAGTTTCTAGAAGGGATATTTACTTAAATTAATATTTGAAATTCTAGCTTTTGTTTGAAGAAATGGTAGCTGACAAATACATGTAATGCGTGTAAGGTAGGTGATGATAAATACTTAAATATGTGCAGGAGACAAGACATAACTCCATTCTTTCACTACATGTACTAAAGGGCATTGATAGATATATCAAGGTTTTTATTTTATCCTTCTCTTTTCATAATTGATAGACAATTCATTTTAATGTAGTTGAGAAAGGGCTTGTCAAATATTTAGAAGAATTAGTTTTTAAAATCGACTTTAATCAGAGCTAGTTATGTAATCTTGGTTAAGTCATTTAATTTGTAGTATCATAAGATCCCTACCTACAAAATGAAATTAGTGATCTCTAATATTAGATACGGGTTAAAATCTATTTACTATTATTTATCCTGAAATAAGCTTGTTTTTGTTGCCTAACATGTTGTGTTGTTTCTGTGTATATTTCACAAACTTTAAGCTCCAGTCTCAGTTCACTTTTACCCTTTATGGATTTTCCTCCAGGAACGGGTCTAGTATTTTATTGAGGTATTGAGCCTTAGCTGAGATATTTTGTGTTAAGCAGAAGAATTTACATCAGAAAGCTAGAAAAGTTGTTAAATACCTCTATTAAGATATAATTCACATATTATAAAATACACCAATGAAAGTACACAAATGAATATTTTTAGTATGTTCATGGAGTGGTGCAATCATTACCACAATCAATTTCAGAGAATTTAATTACTCCAAAAAATGTCATTTCCACATTTTCACCCAACTCCTGGCCTTAGGTTTGGGCAACCATTAATCTTCATTTTGTCACTACAGATTTTCCTTTCTGGATGTTCCATATAAATGGAATAATAAAATGTATGGGCCTCATGGCTGGTTTGTTTCACTTACCATGATGTTTTCAAGGTTCATTTAAATTGTGGTTTGTATCAGAACATTATTTTATCGCCAAATAACATTGTGTGAGTATACGACATTGTAAGTGTCATTGATCAATTGATGAATATTTGGATACTATAAATAATGCTTCAGTGAACATTCATATAAACATTTTTACGGACATATCTTTTCAGCTCTCTTGGGTATACATACCTAGTAGTGAATTTGATGAATTCTGTGGTAATTTTAAGTTGATTATTTTGAAGAATGCCAGATAGTTTTCCAAAGTCACTGCACAATTTAACATTCACACCAGAAGCATTGGAAGGTTCCAATTTCTCCACATCCTTGCTAAGATTTGTTATTATCTGTTTAATTTTTTTTTTTAATTTTATAGCTATCCTAGTTGTCCTAGTGGATGTAATGTGGTATCTCACTGTGGTTGTAATGCGTATTCCCTGATGTCTCATGAGGTTTAACGTCTTTTCCTATGCTTATTGCACAAAAGTTTTTGCATACAAAAATCAGTAAAGATCAGTTTAAATCAGTTAAAAGAAGACAGGAACATATCATTTATACTGTCTTATGATTGCATAGTTACTGTTACTGCTACTCATTATTTTGGATTGTAGTTTGGATCGTAGGAGCCTGAAGAACTTCCTTTACTGTTTATTTTAGGGTGGATCAGCTACCAACGCATTTTCTCAGACCAATGGAGACCTTGTGACAGTTTATTCTGATATTTCTATTTTGGGTGTGTCATCTCAGACCTGGTGAATAACAGCATGCATGGGCAAGGTCCAACATGGCTCAACTGCGAAAGGGAAATGATATATTCAAGAATATGGAAAGCTTGGGTCCAAAGGCATTTCACCTCTAACTTGTGAAAAATTGAAAATTCTTCCCATCTTTGGTAGAGACTTCGTTTTCCACCCTGCAGCATCAAACTAGAACCAAAATGGGGCGTGATGATTCTACTCAGTGGACAGAACACAAGGCCATTCTCTTACCCTGGTAAAAAATTCTTTTGGTAAATTTTGTTCTATTTTTACTGATGGCTATTTGGTCTGCCGCTTGGAAAACTACAGACTGAGAGATTTAAAGACCCACTTCTTTGGGGGCTGAGAACAGTTGAAAAAAACTGCAGCTTCGTATCAAACCTCTGGGTCACTCACGTAAACCCCACAGCAGGCCCTGTCCTCTGATATGACCACGGAGTCAAGCTACTGATGGCATTACCCAGATTTCTACCATTGTCGCTGGGATCCATCATTATTCCAAACATGTCAGTGCATTCACTCTCACAGACCAGACACACCATAAAAGACTCTGTTTCTGATGCAGAGGCTGCAACTACACAAAAACCTTGAGACTCCAGCCAAAAGTTGACCTCTTTGTCTCCTGGAAGATTGCAATCTGAATAGAACTGCAAAAGTATAATGGAGGACAATTTTTGGCCCTCCTGGTTATCTTAACATTTCAGATTCAACGTGTCATCATACTGAGAGGGAAAAAAAAATCCAGGACATTAATAATTATTCCCTGGGATATACTACATATGGAAAGAAGAAAATGGAAGAAAATACTAGGGTCGTTTTAAGTGCACATCACCTATTACAAATAATAGTAGAGTCTTGGAATGACTATCCTGTTTTAATGATAATCCAAACCCTGCCCTGCCCACACTCACCAAACCCACAATATATTAACAATATTGCTTTCAAATCATTAATGTTGTGACTTTTCATAGGCACAGTGTTTTATACTCTTAAATTTATATATATATATAATAAATTTATATATACTCTTCTATTTTTATATATTTTATGCTTTTAAATTTATATATATATTACTCTTAAATATATTATACTCTTAAGTATATAGATAGATATTTATATATATACTCTTAAATATATATTTTATAGTCTTAATTATGTATATATTTAAATACAGATCCAAATGCAACAGAACATTATTCTTTCACAACAGATCCTTACTCAATATTTTCTCATGTACTCACAACTGCCCCTTCCATGAATATTTTTGGCCTAAAATGAATGAACAGGTGGTATGGTGGTAAGAAGCCAGGTTGGTGTTAATGTGGCATCTCCAGAAACAAAGAAAGCATTCTCAGAATTTCAGGCTGCCAATCGACTTAGTTGGCATCTGCAGTCTAAATTATCACAGTATTTTGAGAGTAGGCCTGTTGCCATCATAGCAGATGGTGACAAATATTGACAGCCAAGTGATCGTGTATATACATCGGTTGTGAACGTTGAAGGCAAGCTGCTTGGTTAAGGTCACGCAGTCCAGAAGCTCTGTCCAGAGAGTCCTCAATTAATATTAAAAGGAATGACTCTCTGATCATATCTTATTACCTGTTTCCTTACCTCTTGAATAATTATAGAGATGTATTGTAACCAATATATTACAATCCAGTGGCATAGCAGATGCCTTAAACCTCAAACAAGAAATATTATTTCAAAAGCAGAAAAAAATTTAAAAGTTTACATAGAAAATGAGTAGATGGTTTGATAAATTATTTTTAGTTTTTAATGTATTCTGTTTAATGGAGAAAGGGGGCTTTATTTGGAATATTTATCTCCAGTCTTTCAAAGTTCAAATAAGCATGTCTGACAGTCTCTTTCATAAGTAGAGTTCATTACTTTGTAAGTCAATACAATGTTGCGAGTCAACTCAGAGAAAAATATTGAATTCCTACCAGTTGTTTACTGACTCGAATGAGCTGATTTCAAATTACACCAATTTATGTCATCACTTTCCAATCTATCAAATTTAAATCTGTGATTAATACATTTTTGTGTATTTATTTTGGTCCAAATAAAACCAAAGTAGGCTGAGAAGGAGAAAGCAAAATAATATTTTATAATTTTTTTTTTCTGTTCAGTAATTTACAACCAAAAGCTAGCACTTTTAGTGATGGTAAACCAATATCTTAGTGATAAAATTAATAGAAACTCAGAGAAGAAAGAGAGACTCAACATTCTCTCTCTCTAGGAAAGTTGCCGGGAGAGCATAGAATCCCAGAAAGAAAATCTGTGGACCCTTCATCAGTAGAAATGGTAAAGAGAGTATTTTCCAGCAAAGGAAAATAGCATGGTCATACCATAAGCTAGATGTAGAACTAGATTATAACAAAGAAAACAGAAAAACTGTACTTAAATGAACTGACACCCTTGTAACCTTTTTTTTGTTCTTTGGATCATTGAAATCTCATCAGTTTTCTGAACATTTGCTGTTGCTGGGTGTTCAATACAACAGAAACAATAGCTACATATATACAGAAGTAACTATATACGGGTAAGAGTATGATCTGCTCCTTCAGATACCATATGATACTAATACTGTCTAAATGAGTTTGAATACATTATGATAATGATAACCACAGAATAGCTAACACTTATTTAGGGCAGACAGTATGCTAATTGCTTCACACACATTATTACATTTAATACCTACAGTAAAACTGTAAGATAGCCTCACATGCTATTTCCAGTTGAATAACAGCACGGAGTAGTTAGTGAAGTTGAACTACTAGTCTAAGGTCACGTTTAAAATAACACGATGACCTGTGACGCTATCCCAAGTTTCCCAAATATCAGTCCATTTTCTAAACCACGACATGAGAATGTGAAAATAATGAAATAATTCAAAGCTAAGTAAAACTGTTTTAAACTAATAATGCCACGGAAGTATAAAACACAAAGCAAAGGCATACCTAAGTTTTATTTGTGTTAAGCGTACCTGAGTTTTTATTATAACCGCTTCCTAGTTTTGCATCTTGTCCTACCATTAGGGCTGACAGTTACAAAACGAGGCTTGCTTATCTCAGGATCTCATTTTCTCCTCTGCAACTCTCTGCAGTTCTTGAAGGGCATCTGAGTTTGATTTTATGAAAGTGGTGTGTGGATTTCAGCCGTCTTAGTTTCACGTCATAGATTGAATTAGAGGTTACACCGAAGTTTACACCGTATTGCACTTAATTACTCCTTTTTGCAATTAGGAGAGTTTACAAATTACTTTTTAGAAGGGAGAGGCTTGCATAACTTTTTGAGCCCATGGGAGCACAGTAGAGCAAAAGACTTTGAAGTGTGGGAAGAAAGGACCAGTGACAACTCATTTCCTGAATGGGGGAGGGGTGTGGAAAGACATTTGCTGCATTGTTATGGAAAAGAGGGACAGAGAAAGTAAGAGGGAGGCTTGCGCCTGGCTATCCAGAACTATAATTCCCAATCAAATCATTGTGTGACATTGTTTGGCAAAAAATAGTGTGGCAATGACATATGCTTATATTATATCAGTGTGTTTTGGCTACTCCATAAAATCAGTACTGTATACAAAAAAAAAAAATTGGACAAGCTGAGACGGTGGAGAGAGGAAGCAAGCTAAAAAGGGTAGTCTTCAAAGTTCAAAGGGCATGCAGATCCCGGTGAGAATCCTATTGATTTCTGCAGTTTGATTCAAGAAATCTCGGGTGGGACCTGCGAATTTGTATTTCTCACCAATTCCCAGGAGACCCCCTTCTTGCACCATACTTTGGGCAGCAAGGAGCAGGGTGTCTGTTGATTCCATGCAATGCTGAGCTGTGAAGGGGCTAAACCAGGATGATGGGATTGAAGCAGAGGGTGGGGGGGGAGGGACCTGGTGGTGTTAGAGACACTTGTTTGCACCGTAAGTGTAAATCAAACCATCATACTGTACGCCTTAAACTTATAGAATGATGTATGCCAATTATTTGTAAATAAAACTGGGGAGGAGAAGGAAATGCTTGTTTAGGAGAAATTGTGGCGGAAAGTATAAGCCTAGATTTTAACACGTGTATTTCCTGTCCCTGGGACGCACATTCACTGTGTACGTCAGAGATAGCTTTACCCTACTGTTTCACTGAAGTTGAAAATTCCTCAGGTATCTGCTAACCAAGCGAGTAACCTTCCTTTTCTTAGAGCATTTGCTTTGCAAAATTTGTAATTTTGAGTTCTTTCTCTGTCCCTGTGCGAGGTACATATTTTTAAAAGCCTCTTGCCAGTTTTACAACCCAGGATGGTCTTTCTCAAGGACCTGTCCTGGGAGCCATCTCTTGGCCATTTAGTCCTTCGGTTAGTCATCCCCGGTTCTCAGTCGCTATGGGAAAGTAAGAGCTTGACCCCAGCATAACTTGGAGTCATGCTTCAAGCTGTAGAACCACTTCCGGTGATGAAGATAGGAGGAAGTTTGCTTTTTCTTTGGGTAAAACCAGTTAGCAAACACAGATAGCCTAATCACGGAGACAAACATTTGCAAACTCAGGAATAACGTAATGGATGCATTCCATCGATTAATCTCCCACCTACTGTCCTTCAGTATTTTGCCACTAGCTCAGCTCAGCATTTAAATGCACTCTTGCCTTTTGAGGCTGTGTGCGCAGGCCAACTTTGTACTCTCTCCCCTGTTGCTGGGGAGAGAGTATCAGAATAACCCAACTTCCGATTTCTCATCTTGTTTTGTGTGATTTTTTTCTCTTTAACATACCACATAATGTAACATTAGGAAGATATCCATATGAGATTCTTCTAACTATAAGCTCTAAAGAATATAGGTTATTAATATTATTGGTATATTCCGATTTGTGATATTTCATATTCTACATCTATTACGAATACATCCTGATAATACGATGTTCTACCAGGACGAGACTTTCTTTTTTGCAAATTATGTGTATTTGAGGTATATCCAGACTTCTTGACCATGTAGATTGTCTATTTTTTTTCTACTACCATAAAATTTCTCATTTTACTAATATATATCTTCATTTAAAATACTGTGGTCCCTTGCTACTCCAAGTACAGCTGTGGCCAATATATTAATAGAAAAATTATCAGAAATGCAGAATTTGGACTCCACCCAATGATTCAGAATATGCATTTTAAGAAAATACCACGGAGGTTCATATGCACAGTGAACCCTGAGAAGCCCTCCTCTACTTGACTAAAAGGTGTCTGTGATCCCACTCAGTATTTAGAGTTCAATATTTTCCCCCCTGATAAATAACAATATTTGAAATATACAGTGGTAGGAAGATTTAAAGAAAGTTGGCGTTTCGTTCTCTTCATAGATAGAAAGTAAACCATAGATATGAGGACTGATTTCTGGAGTCTCAATAATATTTATTACATTGCTAATATTACATTGCATTATCTACAATGCTATCCATATGCCAGTATCATTATTTCTTGTTAATTGTAGCTTTGTCATAAGTTTTGAAAACATGAAGTGTGAGTCTTCTGGCTTTTTTCTTCTCTTCCAAGATTGTTTTTGGAATTTCCATATGAGTTTCAGGATCAAGTTATATACAAAAGCAGCTGTGATTGTGATAGAGATTTAACTGAATTTGCAGAAGAAATTAGAGAATATAACCAACTTAACAATTTTAAATCCATTCCATGAACATGAGTTGTCCTTTGATTTTTTATGTCTCTAATTTCTTTAAAAAAAGTTTTATAATTTTCAAAGTATAAGTGAACATGTTATTATTCAATGTGTCATAAAATTTAGTAGATTTCATTGAATAAATATTTCTGCATTTGCTATATGTCCTTAGGGCATTTTTATAAAGTTCAAATGTTTTTATTTGTCAATAACTTTTACCAGTTATAGCTTTTTCTCTAGGGATAAGGCCTGCAGAGCTCTTTATATCATCAGTCAACAGAATATTTGCTGTTACTTTTTGTTTTATTTACTGAAGTTTTATATTACCATGGACAATTTCAAAAGTTAGCAAATGCCTAATGGTAAATTTTATGTGCAATTTGGGGCTTGCTCTACTGTTGATCTCTCTTCTTCCTGACGTTCTGTTCTTCTTGACAATTGCACTTCAAACCCATCTCTTCATCACAATATGACACACCATTTTCTGTTTGACATCTGGGCCCCTTTCTGCAAACTGACAAAATTCAGGAAGGCCATTTCAAAGTGCTTAATCTTTTCTGCAGAGATTTGTCTATGCCAGTACAAGTTTCCCTGATTGTGTCGTCATGTATTATTTTGATCTTTGTTTTAATTTCTTAATGTTTACTTATTTATTTTTGAGAGAGAAAGAGAGAAAGTGTAAGTGGGGAAGGGGCAGAGGGAGAGGGAAGGAGAGAATCCCAAGCAGGCCCTGCACCATCAGAGCAGAGCCTGATGAGTTGTGGGGCTCGACCTCACAAACCATGAGATCATGACCTGAGCCAGAATCAAGAGTCAGAGTCCCAACTGACCTAGTCACCCAGGTGCCCCAACTGATTCTTTTTTAATACAGCCTTTTTTCTCTTCCACTCCCTGTCTTCTCCCTCTTGAATTTCAAAACATCCCAAAATTTACATAGTAGTTCCAAATGTTATATAAATAATTTGTTTTCTGGAACCATTTGAGTGTAATTTGCCAGCATGGTGTCCCATAACTCCATGTAACAGACAAGGATGTTTCCTTATGTAACTTCAATACCACTATACCATTCAACCATGATTTTAGATTTTAGATGACCTTGAACCCTCAAAACTCTGTAAGATATATATTAAGCTGCTACATAATCTTCAGTGCATAATATTCTCAAACACTTCAGATATGGTTAAGCAAGATAATGAAAAATTGAATGAAAATTTAGAGGTAAATATTAGTAGAGAACAATAAAAAAGATAATGAAAATATTAATTGAGTTTGCCCTTTCGCTCTCCCACCATTGTAGACTGGATGTGGGTAGTGATGTGAGAAACAAAGACAAAAGAAAAAATTACATGTCCTTACAACTTATAGCACATTGACAAATCCTTAATACAGGCAGAGTGACCTTCCTCTAGGAACTCAACTGCCTCAATGACGACACTTTGCTGAAGGCAAAGGCAATCTTAGCTTAATTATCCCAACCTCCAGGATTCTGTAGGTCCACTTTAACATATAAAAATTCCTTTGGAAACTTTTTTTTATCTCTGCCTCCCAAGATATATGTTGGCAATCATACTCCAAGCTTATGGCCCCTTGATATACATCCGAAGGGTCTCATGACTGAGGGTTTACTAGACCGTAGTAAATGACCTTTTCCTAACAACAGCTTAGCCTTTCAAGGTCCTGGAAACCTTGCTTCCAAAATTCCTTAGATGCTTATGCTATCCCTACCCCTTTCCTAATTTGAAGGTATATAATCAGTTACCCATCACAACACCAGGGCAGCTCTTTCTGTCTACGGGTCCTGTGTCTGTGCTTTGATAAAACCACCTTTTTTCACTGAAGACATCTCAAGAATTCTTTCTTGGCCTTCAGCTCCAAACCCCAGCACTTCAAACCATATCAGGTAGGACATAAAATTGTTTTATTTCTAATTTTTACATTTTTTAATGTTTATTAATTTTTGAGAGAGAGAGACAGGGCGCAAGCAGGGGAGGGGCAGAGAGAGAGAGAGAGAGGGAGACACAGAATTTGAAGCAGGTTCCAGGCTTCGAGCTGTCAGCACAGAAGAGCCTGATGCGGAGCTTGAACTCAAAGACTGTAAGATCATGACCTGAGCCAAAGTCAGTCACTTAACCGCTTGTCCCAGGAGCCTCAGGACATAAAATTGTTTTATGACCAATACCTAATTAAGGACCTTATGTAATACTAGGGAAGAACCTGGCTCCGAGCTCATTCATGTTGTTTGCAGAATTAATTTGCCTGCCCCAGCTCCTTACTGAACATCACATAGAAACCACCCCCAGACTCTAGAGCCCACTGGCAGTCATCTGCCACACGATCCTCTCCATGAGTACCTCGCAGATGACAGTTCATTTTTTCAAGGCCAAAAGGTGAGTCCAGACTGGAGAACCAGTCTGCGAAGATGGGGTTTTGTATAATGTAACGCAATCGTGAGAATGGCATCCCATGGCTTTCGCCAGATGTTATGGTTTAAAAGGGGTTTATGGTTGAAAACAGGTTTCTCCACATTCAAAGAAAAGGGGTCACAAAAAAGAAGATCATTGGGGTCAACACAGAGTGTGTTTGTCACACTGGATCTTCACGTGAACGTGGAACTAGGGGGACTCTACCCTCAGTTGTTTTAAACATACAGCACAGTGAGAAAAAAATGCCTCATGTTAAGTCACAAGTATTGGGAGTGATGTATTGTTATAGAATAAGCATAGTCTGTTACTATTGTCTCTGCCTTTGTTCTGTAATAACTTTTCTTTTAATTGGCGTTATCGGAAAAAATTAGTTATTGCACTTTTGCATAAATATTTAAATTACAACATGGAATAGTAAACAGTACATTAAATAAAGAAATAATAAAGAAACAATAAATAAATAAATAATAAATAAATAATGAAGGAATTAGTACATTAAATAAATAATAAAAACAATAAATAAATAAATAAATAAATAGCAAATAAATAGTAAATAAATAAGTAAATAAATATTACTTTAGTATGGAAGAGAGAACTTGAATAATAACAAGAAAATTAAGGGGATGTAGTGATATTTTAGTATCCTTCTTATGGTATTTACAGATTATCTTCTATCAAGGTCATTTAATGTAGTTTTTATCCTTTATAGTTAAATACACCGAAGGAAATCTAGTGTTATTTTAGTATCTGTCTTGGGGCACAAATGACTAGGTTGCTATTATGATTATTTATAGAAGATTTCCTCTGACATAGCTGATTATAAGCTACCTAGAGAAAGTGACTGCCTCAATTTTGTGTATCATACAACAACCAGGTGAGATAGTTAAAAGAGATTAAGAGGTGTAAACTTTCAGTTATAAATTAATGACTCACAGAGCTGAAAAGTACAGCATAGGGAATATAATCAATAATTTTGTAATAATGTGTGGTGACAGATGATGACTGCACTCAACGTGCTGAGCACTGAATGATGTATAGAACTGAATCAAGTTGTCTACTTGTAGCTAACATAACATTACATATTAAGTATACTTCAATAATAAAAAAAATCACAACTATAAGATGTTTTTTTTTTCCCCAAAGAGTGTGTTCAATAAAACTATTGAATCAAGTCAGAAACTTTGTAACTATACCATTTTTCTGCAATTTGGGAAGCAAATGCTTATGGTTGGTACAGTTTGTAACAAACTCGAGAACATGTTCCAACAGACCCAGTGAATTTAGTGCTAAACTTTAAAATGCCTCTTTAACTTGTTAAAGTCTGCCAGGCAAAACCACTTAGCCCAGGCTTGTAGGCAAACAATTATTAACTCCTGGGACTAGAAGAATATGCACATCAGAGAAGCCAGGGACCTTTCAGTAATAGCGAGCTAAGAGCAGTTTATCAGCAGATTTGGTATCGTGTTAGGTGATTCTAAGAAGCAATTAGGAAAGCACTAGTCTGTATGCATTGGTTGCTGTCAGGGAGAAGAGGACGTTTCCTGATCTTACACCATATGGCTGTTGTTGCTGTTGTTGTCATTGTTATTGTTTTATTTTTTTAATAAAAAATTTCTTTTTTTACAATTTATTTATTTTTGAGAGACAGAGAGAGACAGAGCACAGGCAAGGGAGGGGCAGAGAGAGAGGGAGACACAGAATCTGAAGCAGGCTCCAGGCTCTGAGTGGTCAGAACGGAGCCCAACACAGGGCTTGAACCCCTGAACCGTGAGATCATGACCAAGCTGAAGTCGGACGCTTAACCGACTGAGCCACCCAGGTACCCCTGTTGTTGTTTTTTAATTAGGATTAGAGTTGGGTTAGAACTGTCATTCATAAAGGAAATCATGTTAGGCAGCAGATTTCTCCTTGGGGACTACAATCAGGTTTGTACAAAATAACCACCAAAATCAAGTTTATTTTTTACTGTACTGATAAAAACGGTTGGATCACATTATTTTTTTTTATTTTTACTATTAGGATTTGTTTCTTATATTTTGGATATTTTCTTACATTTACTGTAGCATATAAAATGAATATAGATTTAAAATTTGATTGTTCAAATGAAAGGGGAAAAGCAGGAAGAATGAAAATAACCCAAGGCTATGCTCAAAATCAAAAGAAATGAGTCAAGTAAAATGTAAAATATTTCCAAAATCCAACATTTCTCTTTTTTATCGTTTTAGGTCTCAAGAGGTAGGCTGTGACATGAATAGTAGACTTAGAATATTTCAGTTGTTTTTTTTTTCCCCACATATAGAAAAAACTAAAGCAAAGTAATGCAAACCAAAACATTCCCTGTTTAAATTAGGTAAATGGGCCTTTGGAAGAAATCCAGGCAGTTGGATAAAATATGGGGATCCGCACTCTGTCCTTCAACTTTATTTACATTTGAAGAGCAGGGAGCATGCCTGTGCCCAAATTCCCGTGGGTAGAACAGAAAGTCTGAATATCTCAGAACAAGTCACTTACACGGATGGTCAGTTGTTTGTGTCGTGCAAATATCAGTGATTGCTCAATCTAGGGCTTGGGGTCCTTGGCACTTTTACCTGTCACCACAGCCCCGATGTCAACATAGAGATGGCTTTGTGGAAAGGCTGGGCATACGAGTCTGTAGTAGTCCTATGAACATTCTTCAAACAGTTCCTAGAATAGTCCTCAATATTCTTACAGTTCATCTGGGGAAGGAGTTTGATTCTGCCACAGTCTACACCTGCGTGCTTCAGAAGACAGAGAAACAGATTTCTTTTTCATAGATGACTCTGGCTCAGAAATAAGTAAGTTTCCGTTATTGGGAAGCACTTCCGTTTGGATTCTATTTTGGTTATTTTATCCTATTTTTTTTTCTTTTTAAAAATGTTTACATGTGAAAATAGTGGTAGTAGAATTCCATTGTTCGCTTGTTAGTTTTGAAAGGCATCGTCTTTGATAATTCCGTCTTTTTATCGAAATTGTAGTATGAAGGAACGACGTTTGATCATTCATTTCAGAGTCTCTTTTTTCATCTTTTTAAACATATTTTTATCTGTTTCCTTGATCTACTGCCAGAGTTATTTTTTCACATTTTTGTGGTGCATATACATATTATTGGTCAAGTTCAGAGTACATTAATACCGTAGCACCTTACCGATATTTTAAAATCAGACTGAGCCTCCCTCCACCCCAGTGCCCACATGTGTCTAGTGAGGCAGCACTTCTCCTGCAAAGATGTGGAAATTGCCCGGTTTCCTTAAATACCCACAACAATTCGTCTTCGATTATCAATAGTGCCATCACTATTAAGATCCCATTTCTCAGTTACAGATTTTTTTTCTCTTTACAGTATTGCTCTCTGTACCAAACAGTTACAAAAGTCATGTTGAGTAAGCTTTCATCATCTATAAGGACTTAAGAAAAAGAAAAAAAAAAGACTTCTAGCCTAATTTGTGGCAGAGACTCACAAGCACGAGGCTTACCAATAAGGAACTGTGTTTCTAGAAGGTGACCTTAGAGCAAATTGATTCTTTATGGAAATGGCCTAATATCCAGAGCTAAGAAAAGTCTCTGAGGGGAAAACCATCTTTTTTATGTGTCTCTTCTGTAATAATAGTATTATTGTACAGAGAAATTCTCTGTTCATTTACCTGGATTACATGCTCACTATTCAAGAAAATGCCAACTGAATCAAACCCTTTGCACGTGGAGATTATTATAAAACATAACAAAGAAACTTTCACACATGTGAACAATGGTAATAGCATTTCTTTTTCTAAATCCTTTCAACATTTTTCAAGGCGTAAAATAAAAATCCCTAGTATAATATACAGAGTCCCAAGTAACATCATGTATGTCCATGGCGCCCCATCTCCCAGCCTGGTTTGCTGAGCGACAGCCTCATGGATCCCTAACATTCTCAACTCTGTGCTTCAGAATTTCAAACACAGGCCTCCTAGACTAAAAATATCCCTTCAACTACCTTGTCCATTTATGGGGCACTTCATTTTTCTGATTGCTTTATAAATAATTGCTTTAATGTCATGCTCTTAGGAAAGGGTTGTATGAGACCCAGGGTTAGTTAGGTTCCCTAATATACATAACACTTTGCACTTTACTCTTTTTCTATATTAAGTTTTGTTTGTTTGTCTGTTTGTTTTTTGATTCAAGTTAGTAAACATACAGTGTAGTATTGATTTCAGGAGTAGACCCCAGTGATTCATCACTTACATATGACAGCCAGTGCTCATCCCAAAAAGTGCCCTCCTTAATGCCCAGACCCCTACCAATCTCCTCTCTAGCAACTCCCAGTCTGTTTTTGGTATTTAAGAGTCTCTTATGGTTTGCCTCCCTCATTGTTTTTATCTTATGTATCTTTTTCTACCACCATGTTCATCTGCTCTGTTTCTTAAATTCCACAGATGAGTAAAATCATGTGATATTTGTCTTTCTCTGCTTGACTTATTTCATTCAGCATAATACCCTGTAGCTCCATCCATGCTGCTGCAAATGGCAAAGTTTTATTCTTTTGGATTGCCAAGTAGTATTCCATTGTATATAAATACCACATCTGCTTTATCCATTCCTCAGTCTATGGACATTTGAGCTCTTTCCATAATTATTAAAGATAATGCTGCTATAAACATCGGGGTGCATGTGCCCCTTCGAATCAGCATTTTTGTATCTTTTGCATAAATACCTAGCAGTGCAATTGCTGGGTCATAAGGTAGTTCTATTTTTAACTTTTAAAAAAAAATTTTTTTTAACGTTTATTATTTTTGAGACAGAGAGAGACAGAGCATGAACGGGGGAGGGTCAGAGAGAGGGAGACACAGAATCCGAAACAGGCTCCAGGCTCTGAGCTGTCAGCACAGAGCCCGACGCGGGGCTCGAACTCCCGGACCGCGAGATCATGACCTGAGCCGAAGTCCGCCGCTTAACCGACTGAGCCACCCAGGCGCCCCTATTTTTTAACTTTTTGAGGAACCTCCATGCTGTTTTCCAGAACGGCTGCACCAGTTTGCATTTCCACCAGCAGGATTCCCACCGTTCCCCTTTCTACACATCCTTGACAACATCTGTTGTTTCCTGAGTTGTTAATGTTAGCCATTGTGACAGGTGTGAGGTGGTAGCTCATTGTGGTTTTGATTTGTATTTCCCTGATGATGAGTGATGTTGAGCATCTTTTCATGTGTCTGTTAGCCATTTTCTTAAGAAAAGTGTCTATACACGTCTTCAGCCCATTTCTTTACTGGATTATTTGTTTTTCGGGTGTTGAGTTTGATAACTTCTTAATAGATTTTGGGTAAAGGGTTTATTCTTTATTCTTTTCGAACTTTGTTCTAACACTTTATTCTTTTAGAACAATGTCACTATTTCTTTGTGAGAAACTTCTTTGGGGAGTTATTGGGTTTGAATTTTCGATCCTTCTAGTCTATAAGCTCTAAACACACAAGGACAATGTTTTCCTTGGTCCCTGGTATAGCTCTCACTTCTACAACAATCCCTTTATATGTGATAGATTTTAAATTACTACTTAGTGAATGAAGAAATGTTAGAAATGGGTATATGATCATAAACTCCTGGTTTCTAATCTGCTAAGCAAGACTGTAAGGTTGAAAATATAGAGAAGCCTATCCTACTTAATTCACATATATATAGGTTCTTGCATATTGAGTACTTTATTTTTATGTCTAAATTAAAATAATCTAATTTTACCATTATAAGAGCTATTAAAATAATCCATTACCCTCAATATTGAACCACATATGGACCAATAATCTAAGAACATGTTAGTCATTAGTAACATATGTAAATATATCACTAACATTTTGAAAAAAAATAAACAAAACTAATATTAAAGCACATTTAAATTTGAAAATCAAAATTCTTCTTTAGGCATATGCTTTTAAAGAGGTATTTACAATAATTCAACACTGACATTTATGTAGACAGCTAAACTTACATTACCAGGAAAATCATTTCTTTGATTCATTAAAATAGTGTATTATTCAATTTAAACAAGATAAATATAAGTGTAGAATCTCTAGATTAATTTCTATGACCGATATAATAAATGTTCATGGCCTTTTATATAGTTAAATTATATGTTCAGAAACAATTGACCTATGACACGATCAACATAATTTATACAATGCAATTCAAATACATGATTAAACACCATAACTGAAGCACCTTAAAGTTTATTCACCCATTATTTTATAGTCTAGTCTCTGACTAGGGAGTACTTCAATGTCTAAAATATAGCAGTGATCATGAATCAGATGGTTATCAGACAAACTTCTGCTCGGTTGTTCCCAGAGGAGAGCTCATTTCTCTCTCATTGTGCTCCAGTTCACACACAGAGGAATTAACCAATCTGCTGCATACTTTAGTTACAGGGTTTGCAAAGCCCCAGAGACAGATAGACCCAGATACGAAACCAGGGACGTGTCTATTTTCATTCATGACTAAAGCTTCTATATCACTTTAATACCAGGAAAGACTAACGGCCATGCATTCTTTCTGGAATGAGTATTACAAATGCCATAATAGATTCAGGTAGTTTTACTACATTGGAAAATAATATTTTTACAATTAAATTTTCTTGTTATATTAGCTTTCTTGTCAAATCATCTTGTTACATCGGCTTTTTTTTGTGTTTGGATTTTTCTCATTTGATGTAGGATGTTTTGGGTGTAGGTAGAGATTATAAAATAACTTCCGAAACTAAAGTATTTTAAATATACAAAAGAAAATTGCCATATATCAGTGCATTTTACCCATATCTGATATAAACTTTAAGGTTACATTTACATAAACACCTGCTCTGATTGTTCTACCAAGTTTAATTGGTCTTAGAAATTCATCTCTCTGAACTGAAAAAAGTTCTATAGTCTTGACATTCAATTTTGTTTCTCTTCTATAAATGTCTTCTAAAAAAAGAGAATCATTTGGTTGTTATCTGACATCTCTCTAGTTAGACTCTATAAGAAAAGTATACAAATGATTTAACTTTTGGAATTCTCGTTAGCAAATATTTTCGATGAAATTCTAATAGACTAATTTCTTTAAAATGCATTTTTCATCTGTAATGTAAAATCAATTTATATACTGGTTCTACATTTACACGGAGAAATTGAGTTAGAAACTTCTACAAATCAGTCAACAAATTTAGAAAAAATTCTTCCTATTAAAAACAAAAAGATGTACTTTTGTCCTCTGTATCATACTGTAAATACCCATCTCAGTCAATTTGTGACATAGATTTTCAGAAATACAACGGATCCCCCTAAAATGACACATGGAGACAAGTTACATATGTATGGAATTTACCTATATATTTATATATGTGAATGTACTTATATATACATATATACTTAGATATATATTATGGTCTTGTTTTTACATCTGAAATACTTTTTTTTTTTTAATTTTTTTTTTCAACGTTTTTTATTTATTTTTGGGACAGAGAGAGACAGAGCATGAACGGGGGAGGGGCAGAGAGGGAGGGAGACACAGAATCGGAAACAGGCTCCAGGCTCCGAGCCATCAGCCCAGAGCCCGACGCGGGGCTCGAACTCACGGACCGCGAGATCGTGACCTGGCTGAAGTCGGACGCTTAACTGACTGCGCCACCCAGGCGCCCCTGAAATACTTTTTGTGTATGACTGTTCTACTTCCAATTCTGAGTATTTGTAATAATAAATACTGTAACTAATAAATGCTGACAATGCCAACATATTTTCTAATGATATAACTATAGCCCATGTTAAAATCATAAATCCTGCGTTGTTTTTTTTTTTTCATTGCAGAACTTAGAGGATGTCTGAAAAGTTATTAGTTAATTATGAACCTAAAATTAAAGCACAGAACATATAAAACAATGAGATTATGTCAGAGTGACTGAGGAAAACAATACTAATAGGAAATAATGAAGAGGAGAAATCTGAATAACTGTTGATATATTTTAAGCAAAGAATGCAACTTCTGTCTTGATTTGTAGAAAAAATAAAGACTCCACATCTATGATTGAAAAGGGAGATATGTTTTTAACAAAAGGCAAGTGTAGATAATATTTCATCAAGATAGTTGGATATTGGTGAGGGACAATGTATTAGTTTCCTATAGTTACTATGGCTAATTACTACAAACTTGGTAGCTTAAAACAACAGAGGGGCAGCAGGGTGGCTCAGTCCGTTCAACGGTCCAACTTCGGCTCATGTCATGATCTCATGGTTCGTGAGTTCGAGCCGCCCGTCGGGCTCTGTGCGGACAGCTCAGAATCTGGGGCCTGCTTTGGATTCTGTGTTTTCCTCTCTCTCTGCCCCTCCCCTGCTTGCACTCTGTATCTCCCTCTGTCTCAAAAATAAATAAACATTTAAAAAAACAGAAATTTATCTTTTCATAGTAGTGAAGTCTCAAAGTCTGAAATTGGTATCATTGGGAGGAAACTATGTGTGAAGAGGGCTGTACGCCCTTCGGGGGTTCTAGGAGAGAATCTATTCCTTGATCCTTCCAGCTTCTGTTGACTGCTGACATTCTGTGGCTTATAATGGCATCATTCCAATATCTGCCTCTGGGGTCACATGTCTTCTTCTCTCCCACCTATGTCAAATTTTCTTCCGCATCCCTCTTATAAGAATACATGTGATTGCATTTAGGACCATCCTGATAACCCAGAGTAATCTCCCCATCTCAAGATTGTCAATTTAGCCACTTAGTATGAAGTCTTGAATCACAATGTTGTACACCTGAAATTAATAATACACTGTGTGCTAACACACTGGAATTTAATAAATGAATGAATGAATGAATGAATGAATAAATAAATGTAAATAAATAAGTACAGACATACATAAATAAAAATGTTAATGGAAATAAGCAATATGACTCTACAATCAGTATCATAAGTGTACTTTTATAAAAGATTTATACTCTCAATTATAGAGTATTATATATTATATGTTATATATAATAGCTGGAGCTCATTAGCAATTTCTGAAAACAAACTATTAAGGCCCTTAGTGTGTGTGTGTGTGTGTGTGTGTGTGTGTGTGTGTGTGATGTTTTTCTCTTTAAATTACAAATCCATAGACTTGTTGGTCTTATTTAATGGAATAATCTGTACGCTTTCATAAATCTCCTTAAGATACTCCACTTAAAATCTCTATCACATTTCTTATATTTGACAGCAACCTGTTTGAAAGATAAAATCGGTTTTAATCCTGTTCATTATTCTAATTAATGCAGTGCAAGAGTTTTCAGAAATTCCTTTGCACTGTGAATTCTATGTATATAACTGTAGATACAGAATCAGTTCTTACTACTTTTGATTATAGCAGTGACTAGATAATTACCATCTCATCTCCCCACCCAGCTACCATTTTTATGTGTGCACGTGCATGTGTGATAAGGGCACCTGAAATCTACCCTCTTAGCATATTTCTAGTATTCAGTAGAGTATTAACTATAGTCATTTTGCTGAATATTAGATCTCTTGGTTTATTCATCCTATGTAACTAAAACTTTGTATCCTTTGATGAATACCTGTCCATTTCTCCCACCTCCCTGCTCCCCACCCCTGGTGACCATTGTTCTACTCTTTGCTACTCTGTATCCTACTTTTTTTCAGATTCCGCGTATAAGAGAGATGATGCAGGTTTTTTGTGGATTTTGGGTTTCTTTTTTTTTTTTGGTTTTGTTTTCTTTCTCTAGCTGGCTTATTTTACTTAGCATAATACCCTCCAGGTTTATCCATGTTGTTGCAAACAATAGGATCACTTTTTTAATTTTAAGGCTAATTAACATTCTATTATATCTATAGATCCATCTAGATATATACCTGTATTAACGTTTAACTCTGTTCATGACATGAAATATGGTTCCACAACTAGAAATATGCAAGACATAGTTCCACAACTAGAAATATACAAGACAATTTATAAAAAAAATAGTTTAAAGTAAATCTAGTTAGGCAAGCACTTTCTTTATATTTAATACATATTTTTCAAGGTTAATAATAACATTAAAATAAAGATTCTCAAAGGTTTTGTGGATCAAAAATTTGCACCATACGGAATGTACTTTCCAATTGTGTTAAAAAAAATATGTTTAAGGCTCTTACAGTTCCAAATAAAAGTACCAACATCAAATATTTTTGAAACAGAGAGCTACAGGTTAATATAATTTATAACAGAGGTCTGCAAAAGTTTCAGCCTAAGAAACCACGTTATGCAATAAAAGGTAATACAAAAGACACACACACAGGAGGAAATGAGTTGGAAAAAGGCAAAACTGATGGAGTTGAAAGGGAGTTTGTGGTCCGCATGTCATTCAAACTACACTCATGTTTATGAGTCCGGTAGGGTTTGTGCCTACAGAAGACCTCAGAGGAATTGCCTGAAACCCACTAATCTATCAGTGAAACCGAGATGAAGCAAATTCTGAAGAAGTGAAGGGTAAACTATTGTATAAGCAAAACATTTTTTAAAGGTAATAATAGAATTACTATAATATTTCTGGAAAGCACCTTAATTTTTTTTAGCTCTTCTGCTTTTTTTTTTTTCTTTGAATGAAACAATTGTGCGCTGTATCGCATAGAATGGAAATTCAATAACTGAAAAACCCTTAAAAATGCAATAGATGAACATTGATTTTATGATTATAACAACAATTCAAGATATATAAGAAAGGTCAAAATCTAACTGTATTTTATAGAGTTTGCCTAAAATATCTTAAATTAAATCAGCGGTTATAACATTGAGAGGTAACTATCATTTTTCTTATGTGAAATTTAAAATAATTTCAAGTATCTTTTCAAAATATTCATTAGAAAACAATTATTTAATAAGACCAATCCAAACTATATTATATCTAAATGGAGCTAAATTTAATCATCTCCGTGAATCATTAAAATACTAGTGTAAAGCCCATAAAACACTAAAGGATGTTTTATTTAACTTTCATCATGGGTTGTTATATCACTGAATTTACTCTTACCTTACTTGTAAACTAAAAAGCAAGCAGTTACCCAATTATTAAACACATAGAATTCTAGGAATTAACATCCTTTAGTTTTTATATTACCAAAAATGTAAAATGTTTAATTTTTAATGCTTCATGTTTTTTAAATATGTATTTCTATTGAGAATTTGAATTTTAATCAAAAAAGCATTTACATTTACATAGATCTTATGAATAAACTATATGGTAAACGTTTATAGTAACATAATCCATATGAGTCAAAATGCATATTTTAGAAGAAATGATAAGAGGTGTTAATACAGAGCATGTACAAGTAGGATTTTAAGGAAGACATGCGTCTTCTATACAGTATTGATTTCTTTAAAATCTTCTAATGTCTGTATATAAGGTTTAATGTGAACTTTATAAATGATTACTAAGTGCCCTACTTTCTGATTCAAGGCAATGCTGCTGATAGTTCCTAAGGAAGATTATCTATTCTCTTTTTGCCACAAGATAGCAATTTATATTTTATTAGATCTAAGTTTTATTAAAATTGATTTTACTGCTTCTCCAACTCACTAAAAGGCAATTCCTTTGTCTCAATTAACATACAAAAGTCAGATGTGGAATATTTAAGTGACTTGTTCAAGGACACATACAACTTAGGAAAAATTAGAATTCTCTTTGCTTAATTTTTAAGTTCGTTGCTTTATTAAACTACTTATAATTTATTAACCTCTTCAAACAAATTCTTACTTTGATACAGATAACTTTGTTGGAGGATCTTGAATGTTCTGATAAGCTTCTCATCGCTTTTAATTGTCAATATGGTTTTAGGAAATAGTAATTGTATTTAATTATAGTAATTCCCACATAAAAATGGAAAAAGAATTTAAAAATATGCTAAGATCTTTAAAACCATATATTTAAAAATTAATTTTTCTGTGATTTGATATGAGTCTACATTGATTTAGTCAATTCTATAATTATTTTATGCTTCAAAAGTTTTTTCCAGTGGTGTCTGGGTGGCTCAGTCAGTTAAGTGTCCAACTTCAGTCCAGGTCATGATCTCACAATTCATGAGTTTGAGCCCCATGTCAGGCTCTGTGTTGACAGTGTGGAGTCTGCTTCGGATCCTCTGTCTCCTTCCATCTCTTTCTCTCTCTCTGTCTCTCAAAAATAAATAAACATTTTTTTAAAAAGTTTTTTCCATCTAATAAATGCAAATTTACAAGGATGTGGATTGAAAGAAAATTTAGCATTTATGCAAATTTTCACAAAATGATACAATTCTATTTATCAAATATATTGAATGTCGTATTTGACCTAAAATAGTATCTCTATCATAGAGTAAATTTTTGTGCTTGGCTTTCTCATTTTATTTTAATGTCTGATATTTTTGCAATGCCAGATTAAAATCAAATTTTAAAAATATATATTATGCTGCAAAATAATAGCAATACTAATATTAAGATTAAGAAACACACACACATTTAGTTAATACACTTCAGTCCAATATAAAACTGAAGCAGATTCAAAATTTCGGTTTTCCATAAATAAATAAAAATTCTACATATGGTTCGGACATGTTTTGTTCCATGTTTTATTTTTCTATACTTTCCCTCAACTGCTAAACTGAGGTGGGATTAAAGTGAAACCAACTGGTTAGTTTAAGCTGTTTGAAGTCGATGTACCTCAGAGGATGGCTGTCAGGACATAAAGTTATTTTCTTAGCGCTCACATTCTTGTAATTTTCATCATTATCATTGTTAACACAATAGCTCCAAAACTCTGAAATTTGTGGCAATATTTTCTTTCTTAAAGAGCACCATCTGTCCTAGATGCACATAGGGCCTTCATACACAATATTTAAGGCAATTCTTCCTTTTAAAAATCCTTTCCAGAATCATTAGTTATAATAAGATAAAATAGTCTCTCTTGGGACATTAAAAGAAGAAAAAAGAATTTTTCTACAAATGGAGAACTTTTGTTTGAAGAGTGGAAAATTCCAAGATTAAAACCAAATTTTGGCTATTTTTGCTATTTCCTGTGCATTTACACTTATTTACAAATAAAATATTCTTAAATTTGAATGGAAGTTCAAAGTCTTAAAAATATTATTGTATACCTTTAAGAAACCTATTAATGAAAGGTTTTTTTTTAATAATGAAAAAAGTATCATCTGTGGTATCCAAAGATATAGTTTGATTTTTATCATATCCTCATTTCTCTTGTGCTTATACTTATGTTTTAATTTTAAAATATTACGATAACCTAACATACAAAGAATGTCTTAATGGTAATTATATTTTACCAGGAATTTTAAAAATGTACAGGCCAAAAAGGGGCTACTTAAACCAGGGTATTTTATGGACAATGCATTGAAGTGGCACTTGGAGAGATTTATTATTCTGAAATGATAGATGTTATAGTCTTCAAGAGTGATTCCTAAATGCAATCAAGAATTTGTTTACTCAAGAAGCCCACAGACATTTGGGTCGAACTGTCTGGAAGCTGATGTCATCCCCTGCACTCGGGCTGCCGTGCTGGGGATGGGCATAGTCCCCTACCTGAAGAAACAGCCATGTGAAGTGTTTGAGGAATAAATCTTCACTACTTTGTACATCTGTCTCTATCCTCGACATGCACTCAACACAAACACTAGCCTGTAGAGGAACTCAGTTCATCTTTGAATGGATTATTGACTGAAAATAAAATTTTGGACTGACTATAATTAGTGCAGGATGCCAGACAAAGTGGGGAAGGTTTATGTTGCAGCTTTTTGCCTTGGGCTCACAATCTCTTGGGAAGAAGGGATTAGATTCTTCCCCCTTTATAATGGAGAGTAAATTGGTATTTCAGCTACCGATGTAATAAGCCATGCCAAACTTATTAAAAAATGATATATTATTTCTCCTGAGTTTGAAACTGGGCTGAACTCCTCCCAGGTGGTTCTTCCAATCTACCTGGTGTTTGGTGGGACTGAACGTTTAAGGGGCTTCACTCCCACAATGCAGCGATTCAGCTGGAAGGGCTAGAACAGTGGGGCTGTGTCGGCTTACCTATCTCTCCATGTGGTTTCTTAATGACTGTGGTAGGCCCCCTGACAACGCAAGTCAGGACCTCAAGAGACAGTGTCATAAGAAGACAAGCCCCAGTGTTCAAGTTCTTAACCAAGTCCCTGCTTTCATCAACTTGCTAATGTCCCATTGACCAAAGGAAGTCACGTGGCCAAGCCCAGAGGGACTACAAAGGAGCATGAATACAGGCTGTTTTCTTTGACTGGAGAATATCCATGTAACAATCTACCACAACTCTGATAAACACTGCACCCAGGAATAAATAAACTGCCATGGCTCATCTGGGAGGAAGCTGTTCATTGTGCTATAAAGATATCACAATGGATTTCGCTCATTCATTCATTTTAATAAATATTTTTGAGCAGATGCTAGGGATTCGGCATGGACAAAAGAGATGAGCTCTTGCCTCTGGAGAGTCAAATAATAAATATGCAAAGAAGACAATTTCATATCATGATAAATGCTATAAAGAAAATAAAATAGCATAATAAAATGGAGAGTATCTAGAGGTTGGGGGATGGCTATTTTAGCTAATGAGCTCAGGAGAGCCCTTCCTCAGAGGGGGTAGTTTACTCAAGACATAAATATGAAAGGTAACCGGCCATGTGGAGCTCTAGGAAGGAACATTCTAGGAAGAGGGAACCAGGGCAAAGGAAGAAGGCAGGTATGCAGCTTGACTAAAATTCAGCTTCACATGTTTTAGGGACAGAAAGAAGGTCAGAGTGGCTCACGTGTAAGAAATGATGAAATAGATGGAGAGTAGGGTCAGGGGAAGCAGGCAGGGGACTTGGTGGTCCTTTGAAGTATTATTTGAGCTGTGACCATAACCTTGCCCCTTGAATGTTCTCCTCTGCATTTCCTAAATCATTATTAAAAGGAGCTGGCTTAGTGGCTCAGTTGGTTAAGCATCCCACTCTTGATTTGGGCTCAGATCATGTTCTCACGGTCATGAGATTGAGCCCCCAGTCAGGCTCTGTGCTGGAGTGGAGCCTGCTTAGGATTCTCTCTCCCTCCCTCCCCTCCTGCCACTCCCCCAAGGAATTGCCTTATGTAATTTTGGATGCTGGCAAGTCCAAAATCTGCAGTGAGGGTTGGCAGGCTTGACACCCCAGAAAGCCATTGGTGCAGGTGATGTTGAAAGCAGTCTGGGGGAGGAGAATCCCTTCTGGCTTGACCATGGTCTTTTCGTTCTATTCGGCCCTTCAGTTTGTTGAATAAGGCTCACTCATGCTATGGAGGGGGATATTTATTTTACATAAAACTCACTGATTTAAATAGTTTCATCCCCAAACACCCGCCAACTTGACACATAAAATTAATCATGGTAGGTAGATGGATGGTAAAAGAGGTGAGTTAACATTTGTTAAAAGACAAGATCAATGTGCTTACCTGCAAATTACTTCTTAAATATAAAGGGAAATAATGAACCTTCACTTTGGAGAAATCTCAAAGCACCCTATCCAAGTGACCAGAGTTAGCAGAACCAATATAATAATGCATTACTCTTCCAACATGACGCACTGAAAGAAAATAAATCCTTAAGATTTTACTCTTGACAATGATATATAGCCGACACTAAATCATGGAGAAACAAGACAACTCAACTGTCCTTATTCTCTAAAGACACTGACATCATGAGAAATAAAGGTTGAAAAAAATATTCCCAGATTAAGGGAGATTAAAGAGTGTTACAAATAAATGTGATGTAAGTTCCTGAATCTGGGAATGGATGAGAAATGTAAATGCTATAGAGGACATTTTGGCAAGAGGGGAAGTTCGTAATATCTGCCATTTATTCGCAAATTATTTAGCAAAATAGTAAAATTAATACTTCCAGAATAATACTTAAAGATTAAATATAATACCTAATACTTATTGAGTAAATCAAGCAAGACAAAATATTACATTTGGTAAATTTAAGTAAGGAATGTATATGTGATCAACTGTAGGGCTTGACCAAGATGGCTTCAATGCACCTTCAGCTGACCAAACTTGGGACAGGCTTCTTCTTGTCTCTAGTCCCCTGTCCTACTTGTAATTGTAAATTTGCACTTTTGAGACATAAATCTTTATTTTTCAGCCTCTTGTCAATTTTATAACCCAGGAAGTGGTTCTCAGGGACTTGAAACTAACCCTTTGGACTGTAATCATCAAAGAAGACAGAGCCAGGGTCTCTCAGTCTCTGCAGGAGGATAGAAGCCTAACCCAAGTAGGTCTTGCTTCAAGCTGTAAAACCATTTTCTTTCAAGAGATAGGAGCAAATGTACTTTTCTTTGAGGAGACCATTTAACAAACACAGATGGCCTGTGATTCTCAACCCCCCACCTCGGACCCTCAACACTCCACAACCCATTCTGAAGATTTGATTTCCAAGATCTGGCCCCATTGCAATAGCCTTGAATGAAGTCTTCTTTAACTTTTTAGCTTTGTCAGGTGCAGTTTCTGCTTTGACAGGTAGAAACTATTCAAAATTAGTTGAAAATAAAGGAATGAGGTATTTGATTACTAGTGCTCAGCAGAGTGTGTTAACGCTACCTTAACTTTTCCAGGAAAGTATATCACTTAATGTGGGGTAAATCACTTGCTGTAAGTGTTCGGTGATTATACTAGGAAAATATGTTTCTGTGCCCTCATTCCTCAATTTTGGTAGCTCACATGGCACCAGCATCCAAACAGATTTAGAAAACAAAACAAAACAAAACAAATAAAAAATACCTAAGCAATTTGAAAATTGCTGTATGTGCACAAAACTACTCTGAAAAACCAGCCACCTGCCTCCTGAGGAAATTTCTGACTCTGTCATATATTTCAAGAAGCTTTTATTCTTAAATTTCTTTCCATTTGTCTTCAAGGTGGTTTTCCATGTAATCTATCCTTGTCGACATGAGAATGCTTTTGAGTGATGACCTATTAGCTTTAAAACATCAAGTGACATTCTTTTAATTGGATTTGTATCTGGAAAGAGAAGTTACAAACTTACTGTTTGTCATACTCATTATTGACAATCAAGACGACTGCTTTAATTTCACTCTATAGTTCTGTCTGTCTACTTGGGCCATGAAGTTATGAGAATCCTTTCTCCTTGTTTCTCAGAAAGTATAGAGAAAAAAATAAGGGAAAGAATGTTTTATATTTTAGCAATGAATATTAAAATCTGAACAGCCGTATCGTACCTACTAGGTTTTACCTCAGCAACCAGTGCTTGGAGTAAAAATTTCAAAGAATTTTCAAATTCTGCTCCTAGGTCAGGGATTCTGTGGTAATAGTGCCCCATCAGGGGACCAGGAAACCATGTAACTGTCAATCATCTCAAGCTCTGAACAACCATGACCGTTTCCACGAAAGCTAAAGTGTTACCAAGTACCCCAGAGCAATTCAACTATTCAGTTGGTTCTTTCATTATTCTCTTTCCCTATTTCCATATCTTATTTTTTTCTATGTATTCTCATTTTGGATTTTAACTTCACCTGGAGCCCTGACCTTGGCTTCTCTATTTTTCATGATACAATTAATATTAAAAAAAAAAAAAGTCCCAAACCAATCTGACACAGAACTTTGGATTGTGATTGAGCCTATAATCACCATCTGAGAAGTTAACGCTTCTAATAAAATACTTAAACAGTTTTCTAAAAAAAATTAAATACCGTTGTAATTTTTTTATGCTGGCTAAAAATAATTAACTATTTTGTTTCCTGTTAAACGTTCCTAACAAGATTAAATTGCAATACTGGCCTGTTAGAGGCCGTTTCCCTTATAGGAAAATTATAATGACACTTGACATTTATTTATTTATTTGAAACAAATTACATTATAATGGAAATATTTTATTTTATTGTAAATTTTATTTCAATTATGTTTTTCAGGGTATTTAAAGGATATACAGTAAAACCTTGGTTTGCCAGCATATCTCATTCCACAAACATGTTTGTAATCCAAAGCACTTGTGCATCAAAGTGAATTTCAAGAAACACTGGCTCAGTTGTGATCATGTGATATTGGCATCATGTACTACTCATATTGCAAGACATGGCTCATTTATCAAGTTGAAATTTATTAGACATGTTTGTTAATCTTGCAGAACACTCACAGAAGAAGTTACTCACAATCCAAGGTTTTACCCTATACCCATGTGAGTGCATTTATAGAATGCACTTATTTCCATTTTCCCTTATCTTCTTTCTAAAGAAGATTCAGCATCTTGACTTCTTCAAAACTTAATTCTCTGTCATCTTTTTCAACTCTTACAATAAGAAAATAAAAATTGGTTGTGAAAAAACAGAAATCTCAATATGGAAAGGATAAGAAGTGTTTAATTTTAAACATTTATTTATTTTTGAGAGAGAGAGAGAGAGCAAGCAGGGCAAAGGCATATGGAGGGAGAGAGAGACAATCCCAAGCAGGCTCTGCACTGTAAGCACAGAGCCTGATGTGGAGCTTGATCCCACAAACTGAACCATGAGATCATGACCTGAGCCGAAATCAAGAATCGACACCTAACTGACTGAGCCACCCAGGTGCCCTGGAAGTGTTTCACTTTAGAAGGTTCATTCAATCTGGGTTCAAGGAAGATTACAGAAATCTTAAAAGCCACATAGGTTGGGTTTGGAGTTGAAAAGTTGGGTACTGGAACAACTAAGGTTTTTAAGAACAGATGAAAAGTTAGGGGAAAAGGGGAATGACTAATAATTTGAATTTGTGTGCCTTCCAAGGTTTTAGAGAAATGCAGAAGAGAACTGGGTTTTGAAATTAGTGCAAGGGATATAATCTGTCCAGGAGTTGAGAACAGTTGATTCACATAGATCTATTTAATGATACTTTGTGGGAGAATGGATTTGATACATTAATTTATTACTTTAACACGTAAAAGAGTCAACCTGGAAAACAAATAAATGATTTCTTTCAAAGTACGCAGAAGAATCACTGATGTGAGCCCTACCAGTCTATGATGGATTGGGTGCAAATAAAGAAAAAAAAAAATGATCCATCCAATCTGATTGGAGGACATTATTGATAGTGAAACAGAGAAGAGCCAATCCAATCCTCAGACATACTTTAAAATTAGACAACACATTTCAGGGGGGAAAGAGCAAATTAACACAGAAATACAGAAACTGAGCACTTCAAGTTTGTTTTTCCTTTCCAAGTTGCCTTTTTAAAAAGTATTCCATTTATTTATTTTCAGAGAGAGAGAAAGAGAGCAAGGGAGTGGCAGAGAGAGAGAGGAAGAGAAAGAATCCCAATTAGGCTCTGCCATGTCAGCACAGAGCTCCACACAGGGCTTGAACTCACAAACCATGAGATCATGAGAATAAGAGTTGGAGGCTTAACCTACTGAGCCACCCAGGCACCCCCCCCACCAAGTTGCCTTTTACTGGGTTTGTTTGGATTCTACTCATTTGCATGTGTGTATACACATAAAAATTTATTTTTACTTATGAATTTATAATATATATTTATATATTATATATAAAAAGTATTTTATATGCATTCATAAATTTAAATAGAATACAATAATGTATTATATGTATATATATATACATATATGTATATATGTATACAATGAATTAATATATTATAAATATCTTGATATTTATTTATGCATATAATTCTAGAATTTACATGGTAAATCATTAGTAATTTTCCCAAAATGCATATACATATCCTATTTGTGTAAAGTCTAGAATTAACTTCAAAATTTCTACAAAAAAATATCTGCTAGCATATTGATTGGGATTATGTTATAGGTGTATATCACATTGTGAACAATAGACATTTTGAAAGTATTGAGTGAGCATTCTTATCCGTGAACATCTCTCCGCTTATTATTTATTTTTATTTTTTTAATTTTTTTTAAATTTATTTTAAGAGACAGAAAAAGTGCAAGCTGGGGAAGGGTAGAGAGAGAGGGAGAGAGAGAAAGAATTCCAAGCAGGCTTTGTACCATCAGCACAGAGCCCAATGCTGGGCTCGATCTCACAAACTGTGGGATCATAACCTGAGCTGAAATCAAGAGTCAGACGCTTCACCGACTGAGCCACCCAGGTGCCCCAACATCTCTCCATTTATTCTGGTATTTAATTTTTCTGTATAATATTCTGTTGTTTTTAGTGTGCCATTCAGTGTGCCAATATTCTTGTTGTCTTCAGTGTGCATATCTGATATCAAATTTATCATTATATATTTCATAATGTCAATGGTATTATAAATGTATTTTTAAATTTCTGGTTGTTTATTGCTAGTATGTGGCTATATGTGGATTTCTTTTTTGCATTCCTTTAGTTGTTACATATATAGGTTTCTACATTTATATATAAAGGTCTCTATATTAATAGACAACATATATTGGATCTTTCAATATGTTTTACCCACTTTGAAAATCTCTTCCTTTCCCCTGGTATGTTTTTCACATTTTTTAACAACAATATTTATCCTGATATCCCTGACATACTATTTCTTAAGTGTGAAGTTATCTTGGTATTTTGATTATTCATAATTTGCCAAAAATACATTTAGTATTGTATTTCGCTAGGACAACCATGTAGATTCAGATACAGGCAAATTATTCTGGAAACTTTTGTGAACATGATTTTTTAGAGATAATCTGCAGAAAATATTTTCATTGTATTAAATTTGCATTTCGCATAGAGGCAATCTCCTGATAAAGCTTCAAATCTAGGTTAAGCGTCATGCTGATTAGAAACATAATTGATATAATTTTAATAAAATTATCAAGCTGTGATAAAAATAAAATTGTTAAAAATGTTCCATCATTATGCTCTTTGGAGGTAATTTATATTTGCTGTTTATACAGTAGGCTTTGTCTTATTTAAAATGGCAAGCATTAAAGTACCCCCTAGAAATTTTCCTTTACTGAGTCTGGAAGAGGGTTTAATTTTAAAATTAGGTTTCTTTCTGTGTCAAAAAATTATTAACGAATCATTAACTTTCCACCGGCTTACTGGCCTATTATTTTAAGCCTGTGTGCTGGGCCTGCTCAATGTTAACTTCGTGCTATACGATGAGCCCTTCAATCTGTGGTAGTGAGATCAGAAAATGCATCGTTAGTAGTCTTTAGTAAAAGTGAGGTGATATCCTTGTTGCCAATTTGGTGTTAAATACTTTGTATAAATTACATCAGTATATTTAAATATCTAAGTATCAACTGATCATGCGTGAACGATGGACAATAATACCTACATAGAAAACTGTGGTGATCACTAACTGTATTAATACACATAAAATGTTTAAAATACTGATGAAGGGCTCTAAAAGTGTTTATTATTACTATTATTGTCATTGCATTAATGAGATATATGGGGAAAAGATGAATAAGTACACAGCACTTATAACTAATGATTTAACCCCCCTGCTTTACTCACACAAAAACATAGATATCTGCAGACACAAATTTTTAAATAAATTTTACTATACTAATGATGTGTAGTATATAATATACAAATACTGATAAAGTAAATAATACACTTTATTATCAGTTCCATAAAGCTAGCTGAAATTCACCAAATCCTTTTTGAACTTTTTTTTGTAAACTCTTTTATCTCCAGGCATCCAATGGTTGAATAGGTAGTTGACATTTGTGTTTATGTCAAACAGTATGACAAAAGTGAAATAAGAAAACGTATGTTTTCTTCATTCTCTGGTGGCATGCATGACTTTCTTTTCCTGGATCAGATAGCAGCCTGTGAGTATTAGAAGTTTATTTCTTCATTTTTTGTGCCATACAGAAGGTAATGGTTACACTTTTCAATTTAATGTACATTATTACTATTTTCTTGATTCACTAAATCAAGCAGTTAATTAAGCTCTGATTTGCAGTCAATTTCTATGGTGTACATACTCTCACCATAGCTGATTTTAAGCTACCAACATGACATCACAGAGTGTGAACTTGGGAAGAGACGTTCACTGTCTTGCCACCGTATATTATCTCCACCATATACATTTAAGACTGACGCAAAGTGAGATCACTGCCATGCTATTTACGCTATTTACACTGATCTAGGTCCCCATATACCCAACCTAAATGGTTTTTGGCTACCGCCTATGGAATCAAAGACCTCAAACCTGGAATAACTTGTAGCATATTTTGATCAGTTGATAGGCATTTTTAAAAGTGCATAGGTACATAGAATTTGTCACCAAAAATTTTTCAAAAAATGCAGATATTCAGCTAGTCACGGAAGCCTTGTTTATTTGAGCGCCCATAAGACCTCATAGGCAATTGCCTTTAGAATGTGCATTGGGCAGGCCAGCCTCTGGGAGTGCCATCGTGGGTGTAACTGGAGACATTTGGTTCTAACAAAGACAGCCACATCTACCTTCTACTAGGAAAGGAATTTTAGTTCCAGGAGTATTCTTGAGTTATGACAGCTAACCAGACAATTAAAACTGTCTTTCACAGGCCCAGTTTCCAGTCTGCAAACACCTAAACTAATATATCTAGACTTGGGCTATAGAGACTTTCTTCTTCATCTTCTTTTTAAATAATAAGCTTTAGCATTTTATAAATTGTTTATTTTATAATAAATATGAACTGATAGCTCCAACTTCAGAATGAGTTGTATTTTAAAAGTACATTAATTTGGATTTTTATGGAAATTGGAAAATGTTTTCAGCATTAAAACTATGAAAACCTGGGCACCTGGGTGGCTCAGTGGGTTAAACGTCCGACTTCAGATCAAGGCCCAGGTCATGATCTCGACGTCCGTGAGTCCCAGCCCCGCATCGGGCTCTGTGTGGACAGCTCAGAGCCTGGAGTCTGCTTCTGATTCTGTGTCTCCCTCTCTCTCTGCCCTTGCCCCACTCACGCTCTGTCTCTTTCTCTCAAAAATAAAAAAAAAAAAAAAACATATTAAAAAGCTATTGTAACAATTCCCAAGCTCACTGGCCACTGTACATTTAAGCCAAAGCATTTTGGATTTTAATATTATAAATAAATTTTGAGTTCTGGGAAGATGAGTTCTATTTAGGTTCATTTATTGACAGATTAATATTTTTATTTTTTTAATGTTTGCATATATATTTATTTACTTTGAGAGAGACAGAGGGAGTGACCAGGGGAGGGGCAGAGAGAGGGAGAGAGAGAAAATCCCAAGCAGTCTCTGCACTGTCAGCACAGAGCCCAACGCAGAGCTCGAACCCACGAACTATGAGATCATGACTTGAGGCGAAACCAAGAGTCAGATGTTGAACCGACTGAGACACCCGGGTGCCCAAGATTAATATTTTTCTTAAAGTTAACTTCTATGAAATAAAATTACCATTACCCTTCCCTTGTATCTTCAACTGGGTCCATTTTTCTTTTGCTTATATACAATAAATCCACTACATTTACCTAAAGATAGGCATCATATGCTTTTAGCATGTTTGATATCGATATTTTGAAGAATGTCCTTAAATTTGTATTTACCATATATGTTCTCATAATCATATTCAGATGATGCCCATACCCCACACAAACATGCAGCTGCCATCAACTCCTACCTTGCTCACCCCACCCAGTGGATTTTGAGTTGAATTGTTGAGAAGGTAAGGAAGGAGTGATGGAGAAGAGAAGGAAGCCAATCCTATAAATTTTCATTGGCTCATTTGGCAGATCTTTCTTGCATCAAATTTTTAGCAAATCCAGGTTCTAAATAGTTAACTTTAGCTTGTGAGATGCATTACTTTTTAAAAAAGACTTTTTAACCCAATTTAAAGTTGACTTTTGCTCAAACTTTATATCAGGTTGATGATCTATTTGACCTCAGTCATTATTAGAATGCTCTTTGACTGTCTTTTCCAGACACGTGTGAAAATACTATTCCCATATTTATGTCTTGACACGGACACTGTCATTCTCTTGTGTGATGGATTTTCACCTTAAAATAAAATTAGTGCAAAATTATAATAATTCTAATATAGGATATTTCTAAGCATTGACTTATTTCAATCCTTAGTTTTGTGCCTTTGGCCCAGGTGGGAAAAGACTGTAGATAAACAGAACATCACATTCTTTATGTGTTCCAGCTTGTGAATTTTGCTTGAAGTTATGTGCTTTAGATGCCATCAATTATTTTTATTTTTATGTTTGCAGTAAAATAAGCTTTTAGCTATATTTAGCAGTACTCTCTAACACATCTCCTGTGAAGACAATATCTTCTCCATGTACTCCCTGCAAGGGTCAAATGAACTGAAACTTAACTAAATTAGCAAGCAACACAGAACTTGTGTTTGTCAATATCAACCATATAATACTTCCCTTTTACAATAGGTCTTTTAGGCTTCTATATTTCTCCTGCTTTTTGTAATAATACCTACTTTTTATTGTTTGGCTAAGAAAATTAAAAATTGCAGAGTTAAATACTCCTTTCCCCCCTCTTTGCCAATTTCAAGTGATGAAGTTTCTAGTGGATACGTCTTCTCCTCAAGCTCTGTTTGCAGCGGAACCAAGCATAAAATATAGAAGTTTAGTGGCTACTTTCCAAAATCTCTAAATGACAGTGAATGAGAGCTCAGAACTCCCCAGCCCAGGAGATCGATGATTCTAAGTAGTGTTAATGTTTGAAATTAATTAGCTTACTATCCCCATCTTCACAACTATAATATTTTGAAACCGACCCCCCCCCCCACTCCCAGAGGTTTTCTGATATCTCTGTGTAACCATGGAGGAGAATCTCATACACACTCCGCTTTCAGACCATTGTATTCTCTAGCACCTATGTGGAATTCTGTGCTACATCTCAGCCCTACTTAGACTGACATTCTTGAGGGTGGATTTGGTCTGCTGCCTCACCAGGATTCCTGGGTCCGTGCTGCCCTGCCACTGCTTCATTGATTCACTCTAGTTCTGTTGCCACACTAAATACTGCTGCCGTGTCGCCTGCACATGTGTGGACAGGGCCCCATTCCAAAAGCCATACCTTCTGAGACTTAAATTGTGTAACGCTTTATGTAACTGAAATTTCACTTCAAAAAAAATGGCATCTTCAACTTCTGCCTCTACACATTATTTCAAGGAGATTCGGGTCGGCTGGGATTTGTTTCCCCTGAGATGGATGACAAACGCTAAATCATCTGACTTGAAAAAGAGAATTCATCTTTGCCTCATGTAAAAGAGGTCTGGAGGACATGTCCCAGGGAAAGCAGATTCTTCTGCCCTGTTGTTCTGCCAGCCCCATCCTCAGCGATGCATCTTGCAGTCCACACGGTCCAAGATGATTCCCTCAATTTGAGCTATCATTCTCACATACGAGCCACCAGGAGGAAAGAAGAAGGGTGTGATAATTTGAAGAATTGTGCAGCAGATGTTCATTTGACATCCCCTATCAATTTGGGCAGATTTTTCTTCCTCCCCCATTGCCGCTAGGCTTGGCCATATAACGTGCTTTGGTCAATGGAATACTGGCAGATGCAAAGGGCAGATAGCAGGTGCCCTCTGTTCTGGCCGGGACTCTAGAATAAGTAGATATGAAGCAGACAAACCCAATTCCCTTTCTAGATCCAAGTTCAGCTCCAGAATAGCCACCCAGGTGACCTCAACCCAGACCAGCTGAACTGAAAACCTCCGTGTAGGAGGGGTAAATTCTTATTTTTATTTTTTTTAACGTTTTATTTATTTTTGAGACAGGGAGAGACAGAGCATGAACGGGGGAGGGTCAGAGAGAGAGGGAGACACAGATTCTGAAACAGGCTCCAGGCTCCGAGCTGTCAGCACAGAGCCCGACGCGGGGCTCGAACTCACGGACCGCGAGATCATGACCTGAGCCGAAGTCGGCCGCCCAACCGACTGAGCCACCCAGGCGCCCCTAAATTCTTATTTTTAAATGCCACTAAGATGTTGAAGTTGCTTATTACAGACATGCCTCCAACATCCTGCATAGATGTCCATCATCCTACATTACATTGCCTACATCACCTAGGAGTATGTTTGTTCACAACTGCAAGCCCAAAGGAGTCCCTAAGTGCTCTCATGTGAGCTAAGCCTCAAAGCGATTCAACTCAGTAATTTCAGAATCACCATCCACCAGAAACTTCAATTTCTTTCCCCGTTTTAACTGCAGAGAAAACTTGCGAAATACACACTATAAGTCCCTTGTTTCCATTTCCCTTTGTGTGCTTTCACTCTCAATCTGCTGCTTTTCAACCCAACCTCTTTTGTCCAACTTTTCCAAACTTCCTCTGGAGACTTTCAAGTTTTAAAACAAAGTGGTCCCACTAGTCTTTACCGAACAGATTATTTCATGGTTGTTGAGGTTGTGATTGTAATCAAGAGGCATCACTCTCTTTGAAGCCTTCTTTTCTATGGAACTGTGCCTGTTTTCCATGCTATTAATGGATATTTCTGGACAGTGAGATTAAGGATTACTACACTTTATCTGTAATCACATTTTTTTACAGTGCAAATGTAGTATTGCATGTTTTTGAAAAAAAAAAAAAAAAGCTATTAAATGACCTGGAGAAAACACAAAACAGTTTTGCCTTCCCTGTGTGGGGATATCATAAAGCAATTATTGACATTACTTTGCTAACATTAACAGTCAAATTGATTGAGTCTTTAAAACAGCTTTTTCTAAATCTGCCATTGTATTTAACATTTTAGATAAAATATACAGCCCAATAGGATCAGCAAAAATTATAGGGATTTTAATTTTTATTATCATCAAATTTGCTAAAGGCAAATTAGAAAGCCCATTTGAAATGCTGACCCTTTAAGTATTAGTAAAAGATATATTAATTAAGAATTTCCAGTTCTTGACCCACTAATGCTATTCTTTAAATACATTGGGAAATATTCATTTAATACTTCAGTGGGTTTATTGTCCTTGCTATCTCATTTCTCATTTCATGCCGAAGAGCTCTAATTTCTTCCTTGATTAAACTTTTGCTGTGATAATAATGAAAATTTATTTTAATTATGTGAAATCTTTATCCATAAGGATTTGATATCTTTCTTACTTGGGTTTTTGTTGTCCTTCAAGTTCACACCATCATATTATTTCCATATCTTAATTAAATGTTATTTTCTTTTTCTAAAATTAGAATTAACATCTTTTACCTTTTTTTAGCTTATGTGGTGAAGTTCATATATTAATTTTCCTTTTTATTAAAATCAGGTATATAGTAATTCATCGATTTAGTTCCTAAGTCTATTTGGTGATATATAAAACCAGAGATCCAAACTGTATGGTTGCACAGAATAGGATTTTTGAGTATTTCTCACTGTATTCTTCAATAATGTCATAAAATTATCACTGTGTATCTACATAGTCATGTCTTTGTTTTTATAGTATACTTTTTGTGTCAAATGTTATAGAAGTAGACAATCATCTATGAGTCTATATAGACATAAAATATTCATGTCTATATTCTATATTATTATTCTATATCTTATTCTAATATATTCTATATTATTTATTACTGTCAATCCAGACACAAAATGAAGTTAAGAAAATTAATTAGTTCTACTATTTCGTGGCTCGTTCACTTGCCCTTTATGTCCTCCACTCACACCCCACTGCCAGACACAGCTCCTTACTTTTTATTTTGTTTGATGTTTATTTTTATTATAATTTATTTTTGAGAGGTTGAAACAGAGAGCAGGGGAGGGGCAGAGAGAGAGGGAGAGAGAGAATCCCAAGCAGGTTCCGGCACCCAGTGCAGATGCAGGGCTCGAACACAAACCGGGAGATCATAACCTGAACTGAAATCAAGAGCTGGATGTTTAACTGACTGAGTCGCCCAGGTGCCCCACAGCTCTTTACTTTTTAATAGAGAAATTAAGTGATAGTCACTTTAATATGTATTTTGTCTTCCATTCTTCCTGCTCTTTTTCATTATGTTTTACCCAGATCATTTGCTCAGCTTTGTTGTTCAATGCTCATTCTTTCTTTACTCTTGGATGGTTCTTTTCTGTGACTATGGATTCCAATATTATACATCGAAGATTCCACATTTATATGCCTACTGTATACCTCCTCTTTTTTAGACATATATATTGAATTCCTTCTTTGAGCTTCCTCTCCAAAGGATGTGCCATAAAATCACCTTAACTCAAAAACAGCTTTGTTCTCCTTCTCCTCTCTACCCTCAATGCCAGTCAATGGCACCACCATCCAAATCTTGTGTAGCCTTATAGGTTTCTATTTCTGATCTCTAGTTCCAATCCATAAAATCCTTTCAAATGGGTTTCCTAAAACTTTCCAAGCCATCCATTTTTCAAAATCAACACCTAATGTAAACCACTATCATCTCAAACTTATACTGCATGAACATTCTCATTCAATCCTCTCTCCTCACCTCAGGAAGGTGCCAAAGAGTTTCTAAATGCATAATATTTTGTTTTTGTTTTAACTTAACGCATTCCACCTTGACAACAAAGCACTTTTGACCTAGATGGTTGTGGAGGTAAATCTACCTGTGGCATAACACTTAAGGGGGGCTAGAAGTCATTCTTTACTCTGCAAACCTTAGATAACTGACGCATTTGGGGAAGAGTATAGGAGGAAAAGTGTTTAAAATGTATACTAAAACTTGTAAAAAAAAAATCCCTGAATTTTCAGACATTAGACACACTTCACTGAGCCAAACATTGGAAGCATCCCTCTGAGAGCCAGTGCAGCTAACCTATGGATTGGGCTAAGTGAGGGACACTTTACAGGAGTAAGTAAGTTCAGTAAAGCTATGTAGTCCTCATTTCCAGATATGTTGTGCAATGAACAAAACAAGGGGAGTCAGAGTTTGTGGTTTGCAATGAGATTGAGAATATATTTAACTTTCTTCTTCTCTGACATTTGCTCATAATATTGACACTTTAGAGTTGAGTAAACATATAGGGTTCTTCAAAAATTAAAGTGCAGGAACCAGAGAGATGAGAGAATGTCGCTTTAAATTCTGCTAATGTGAATACAGGCATGTCCAACAAATACTTTGGGGGAAAATGTTTCCATATTTTGATCTTATTTAGATTTGATATTCTATTTGACCCTATGTGTTATTGGGTAACCTTTACATTACTTACTATTATATATTGTGACTAATAATTTTTTGAATGAAACAAGGGTTTAAATGCTTTGACAGTTCAGTGGAGTTGGTTCCCATTTACAACTAGGATAAACAATTGACCTCATGATAGTAAACGGGGCACTGACAGGAAGTGATGTCGATGAAGAAAAAAACAGCACCATATAGAAAAGAAAACAAAGATTAAAAGTCCAAGGATGTCAGCCTGATGAAAGTGAGTTTCATTGAATAGCCCCAATGCAAGCAGTGTCAACATTCTCCTTTAAGATCTATTACAAATAATGCCTGAGTCATATCACTCTGGCAAAACATGAAATCATTTAAATTTATCAGAATCACTGATACATAGGATTTAAGATTGACATCATTTTTATACTTTTTTATTAAAATTTGCATCAAATTGAATGCTACTATGTCAAAATTACCTATAACTTTATAAGGTACTTGAAAAAATGGAAACTTTTTAAATGGATAATTTAATGTTTCTCAAAATCCCAGGTAGTTTTAAATCATATTTTGACAGTTTAAATTTTTTTTAATGTTTATTTATTTTTGAGAGAGAGAAAGACAGAGCATGAGCGGGGGAGGGGCAGAGAGAGAGGGAGATACAGAATCCAAAGCAGGGTCCAGGCCCTGAGCTGTCAGCCCAGAGCCTGACGCAGGGCTCGAACCCACAGACCTTGAGATCATGACCTGAGCCAAGTCGGATGCTCAACCGCCTGAGCCATCCAGGCGCCCCTTGACAGTTTAAATATAAGAAGTTTTTAGAATGTTTTAATGTGCTTAATGTTGTAATAATTATATCACATACGGCTGTATTGTGAGAAATAATGAGAACACAAGAGTTCTGTCTAATTTGGGAGAGTAATGCTCCCCTTTCAGATTAATTTATGTAACTGAATAGCATGAGTAAATGTTTCTGTAATGCAACAGCCTAGGCATACAAAAGAAGTAACATTAAAGAGTAAGGAAAACGTTTTGCTTTTTCTCGTCCTATTCTTTTTGGACTCATCATCTACTTCTAAACTTTTTTTTCATTATATTCAGATAACCCCTATGAGAATTCTGTTGCTCACTGTCCAAAGCCCAGGTATATGCAGCATGGGCATTGTTGCCTATTGTTTCTAAAACTCCCGTCCTCCTACTTGGATCTGGCCAACACTGCTTTTCCATGCTTCTCAAACTTGTGACACTAAGGGATATTGATCTTGGAGCTGTAACTGACCCCTGTCCCAGTCTTTACAAGCACTAGTTCTAGGTATGGTAGGCCTGGAGTGTTCTTAACACCGATGAAACCTAACATAGATCTACCAATTGGACTCAGCTCCTTAAAGCTACAGTGTGAAGAGGCCCTCCTGTTTTTTGATGCTTAAGATGAAATAATTCCCTTTTCCCTTATATATATTTCTCTATGACATTGTTCTCAAAGTAATCCTACATGTCAGTCTTAAATTTTTTAAGTAATCTTTTCCATTTTTGGTGCTTTTTCACGGAGCCCTTAACCCTTGATTTCACCACCATACCAGATAAAAATCCAAGGTTGGTCTTGAGAACAATCTTAGTGATACATTGCTATATTTAAATATGTTCATTCCTTCTGATGATCGAGCTAATGTTATTGAATACGTAGATATGCCTTATTCTCTTTTCTCTTAAGATGAATTATTACTCCCCCCCCAAAAAGATAAATTATTACCCAGGAAACTTTATTCTAAAGGATTAGACATGTAATAGATTCCCATATGAATTCTCCAGCTATTTTCTAAAAATCAAAAATATAAATATCAGTGGCTATAAATAAATAGTTCAAATTTCGAGAAGTATTGAGAGTTAGCTGAAATGGTTGACTATAATATAACACAGGAACGAATACTTCTGTTTTATTCAGTTTTTCTTCATTAACCTATCACTAATTGTTTTTAAGCAAACCTAAAGTACTTACTTTGGTTAATGTAGGCCTGGGATTTTTGCCGGGTAGTTTTGACAAGGAAAAGAGAAAAAGCGCTTGGGTATTGCCAGATTTTAAACTAAGAATCGCGGAAGCTAAAACATCAAATGTGTAAAACATAAGAAAGGGAATTAAATAAAAATAAGAGACAGAAAGACACACCAAGAAACAGACTTTTAACTATAGAGAACAAACTGAGAATTGCTGGAGGGGAAGTGGGGGGGGAGGATTAAATAGGTGATGGATATTAAGGTGGGCACTTGTGATGAGCACTGGGTATTGTATGTAAGTGATGAATCACTAAATCCGACACCTGAAACTAATATTACACTGTATGTTAACTGGAATTTCAGTAAAGACTTGGAAGGGAAAAAAAAATAAGGTGAATTAAGAATAGATAGATGAGGAGTATTTTATTACTTAATAAACCAGCCAAAGGGACAGGTTTTCTCAAGAAAGAAGGAGGGATAGGAGGATGAGACTGGGTCTTTATATCGAAAATCGGGCAGGTTCGAACTGTATTAAAATTCAACATGCACACACGAGAGCTGGCTGATGTGGATAGGAGATCAGTGCGTGATAAAGAGGCCAAGCATTACAAAACCTATTAAATTAAATAACAATTGAGTAGAGTTGGCGTGCAATGCTACATTCGTTTCGGGTACACAACACGGTGATTCAACTTCTATGTTATGCTACGCTCACCACGAGTGTAGCTATCCTCTTTCACTGGACAACACTACTACAATCTCATTGACTATATTCTCTACATTGTGGCTTTTATTCTGTGACTTATTCATTCCCCAAGTGGAAGTCTGCATGATGACTATAATGATGGCACATATTGGAATAAAGAGAAAGGCTCACACACTACACAGAGCATACTCACCCAAGACTTGTAACAAAGGCAAAGAATACAGTGGGGCCAAAGAGAGAGCACGCTAACATCAGAGGTCTGAGGGACCTCTAGGGTCAAACCACCCCCAGAGCTTTCTTATTCATTCAAGGCCACGCTTTGGCTTTGAAATCAACCACCAAGATGAGTGTGATGAGTACTAGTTGCAGAAGACTTCTGATAAAAGCTTCCAGCTGAGTCTTATATCTGCCGCCTGGTCAAACTGCTATGTGAAAACCATTCATAAATACACCAGGCCTGGGTGTCATGAGAGGAATTTTGGCTTTTAAGTAGCACATCACGAATCATTAATTAGTTAGTTAACCCACTTGCCCTTATCTTGGCCAAAAGCCAAAGCTAGATCCCCTCGCCTCCTCAGAGATAAGGATAAATATCTCCCAGTCCGACTGTAAAACAACTCTGGCCAACAGAATGACCTGCCCCCCATCACCCTCGTGCAAGGTGACCTGGTGAAAGTCACTTGCATTATCCCAAAGAGTTGGTAATTGTGTCAGCTGCTAATTTCTCTGAGGAATTGCCTAGGATTTGGTGATAAAAACAATGAGGATACTTGACAATTAACAGAGTGGACTCAAAGGCGCCAATATTTCTTATACAAACATATAGTCATACATAGATTCGCAAAGGGCTGGAAAGAGTAGAAGGTAGCTCATTCCACTTTCCATCCTCAAACCCTGTTATCGAACCTCCCTAATCATTTCTCTGTTCAGGTTGCCATAACAGAAATACCGTGGAATAGGTGGCTTGAAAACAAAGAAATGTATTTCTCACCGTTCTGGAGGCGGGTGCCAGGCAGATTAGGCATCTGGTGACAGTTTGCTTTCTGGCTCATAAATGGTGCTATCATGCCGTGACCTCACATGGTGGACGGACACCCTGTGGGTGGTGAGGGATCCTAGTGAAGCCTCCTGTATGAGGGCACTCGTTCCAATCATGAGGGCTCCACCCTCACGATGTAATCGTTTCCAAAAAGCCCCACCTCCTTCTCACATTGGTTTGGGAATTAGAACTTGAATGTATGAATTTGGGAGGTGAATTTGGGACACAAATCCATACATCATCCGGTCAGTACATAACATCATCCATTCAGATACTTAATGTCACCTCTTTAGAATTATTAAAAAAAAAATCCATAGGAAAATCTGCTATTCTCACACACACACACACACACACACACACACACCCAACACAGATTCCTGGGTGCCTGGGTGCCTTAGTCAGTTGGGCTAACGACTTCGGCTCAGGTCATGATCTCACTGTCCATGAGTTCAAGCCCCATGAGCTGTGCTAACAGCTCAGAGCCTGGAACCTGCTTTGGATTCTGTGTCTCCCTCTCTCTCTGCCCTTCGCCCCACTCATGCTCTCTCTCTCTCTGTCTCTCTCTCTCAAAGATAAAATAAAAATATAAAAAATAATATTTTAAAAAAGCATGGATTCCAGTTAGAAATTGTTAAGCTCTTCCTAAAGAGTTATTGAATATAGAACTATTAATGTTAAGTTGGTTTTCAGTGAAGTGTTTTGTCATTTTAAAATTACTTTATACTTGCTATTTTATCAATTTAAAAAGCAAAAATCACAATTTTGGAAGTTAATTAGGAGAAACATAATTTGTTTTATGTTTGCTTACTGAGAGCATAAGCCTGAAATTTAGCTTAAAGTGTAAATATACCTTGCCTGTATCACCAATAATGCACTCTCAACCAACACATTTGGCTTAAATCACAAGAAATTTGGAAGTATTAATGCCATGAGTCTTTCCAGATGAAGAGTTTCCCATATATGTGTGTATATGTTGATTGATAGCCACGAACTCATTCAAAGCCCAGGAAAAAGCTGAGTAACGTCAAGCAGTTGGCAACTCTGCAGATCGATCAAAGAAATACCTCATTGCTCCAGAGACAATGACAGGAACTCATGTTGAATCTGACAGGTTCACTGACATTACCTCTAATAAGACCACATTTCAGTGCAGTTGCATTAGACGACGAACAGAACTGCTCCCTGCTCGTAGTCCTTGAGGGAAAGACATGATTCACACCATCAGATAGTGCACAGACAGGCCATGAGTGATTACAGCTTACATGAGGTCTCGGAGTAGACCTGCTTTAAACGCTCCATAATCTTCTTTGAGTTGCATTAGTCCAAAATATCCCTCTATTTTTAACAAATAAAAAACAGCCCAAAATATGTGCCCAGCAGGTTGCTGGACACTCTGAGGGGATTCGTGAGATATAAATTATGCCCTTGCCTTCATGGATCTTGGGGAGCGATGTGTGTGCTCGTTCTACTCTTACTGATGTTAGGGCTTTGGCCTTTGGACCCCTAAGAGCATTGGCTATGCTTAATTAGTAATACATCAAATGTGTGATGTTGAAAGAAAATGTTATTTGAAATTCAGAGCATAATGATCCCCGGGTAAATACTGCATAATGACAGTTGGCATTGAGTTCAGCTTTAATTGATGGCACGATTGGGAAAAAAGGGTGACGGAAAGGGGAGGGCAATTCAAGAATCAGACAATGAAACAAAAGCATAAAAATATGAAAGACTAGGACATGTAACACGTTCTAAGAGGAGCTGTTTGCAACTTGGCCTTGCAAATCAGAAAATTTAGAGAGGAGGAGAGTGGGGTAAATTGAATGACAGGGATTGTGAAGGGCTTTGAACACCAGGTAGAAAATCCCAATCTCAGCTGTGCGTGGAAGTATTTTTCAGCCATGAATAATTTTACATTGTGGCAGGAAGGAAGAAAAGATCATAAATTTTCAGTAGTGTTGATCCCTTGGTATTGTGTCAATTGGAGATGAAAGAACCAGGAGTTAAGATGATTATTACAAAGCCACTTTTGCTTCTGGGCAAGTTTTAGTGTAAGACATCAGGAGAAAGAGGAAATATGAACTAGACATGAATGACATATCAACAGACGAGTAGTGTCTTACGACTTGTTAAAACAGTGAAAATAACTAATGGGCTTTCTTCTTATTTTCTCAATTGCTTTGTAATCATGAAACAAATATTAGCAAAACTCAAAACCTTTTTTTTTTTTTTTTTTTTTTTTTGCAAGGGGCAACTACAGGAAAATGCGTTTACTTTTGTTATTGAAAGTCTATGCATGCCCTCAGTTTTAAAACGCCTATCTAGGGGGCACCTGGGTGATTCGGTCAGTTTAGCATCTGACTCTTGATTTCAGTTCAGGTCATGATCCCAGGGTCGTGGGATCAAGCCCTGCAGTGGGAGCATGGAGCCTGCTAGAGATTCCCTCTCTCTCTCTCTCTCTCTCTCTGCCTCTGCCCCTCTCCAGCTTGCTCTCTCTCTCTCTCTCTCTCAAAAATAAAAAATAAATAGATAGTAGCCTATCTACTGTCTTTTTCAAATGTCTAATCTGTATTTATACTATTCATCTCAGATCAGTTTATCTTACTATTATTCTACACTTTTTTTTTTTTGCAAATTTAACTGTATATTGTAGAAATTCTCAAGCATATTCAAAGAGAACAGGATCATAAGTCTCAATTTCCCCATCACACAGCTTCAACAACATAGACTATATCTCCACTAAATCTCTGTATCTATTTCAATTATTATGGTTATTTCTAGAGGCTTTTTTTCTAGTCCAGTTGAAACACTTGTCTCTTATCATTAACTTTTATTGCCTTACTATGATTTATCTGGTTTATTTTTATATGTTACTGATAATGCAAAAGGAAACAAGGTGCATTGGATTTCGGAAAGGAGGGGGAAGAAAGATGTGAAATACCAGGCACTGAGGAGAGAGTCAACTGGTAACTTATAAAAATCTTAAATTGAAAAGATATAAAAAAGGGAAAAATAGAATCAAAGACACTGCTGGTGTGTGTCCTGTACCTGAGCTTTAAGCCAGGCCAGTCTGCTCATAGAATTTATGGATTAGTAAGATATATTAGCCTGGTTCCAAGGTAATTGGAAAAGACCCCACTCTTCACTCTTGTTGTTTCAGTCTGTGTTGAGTTTGTGTGAAGACTGAGTCCTGACTGGTTTCCATTAGACTCAAGCTTCATCTTTCTTTCTTCATTGCCTGAATCCTTCCTGGTCACATGTACACATTTTTTTTTAATGTTTATTTATCTTTGGGAGAGACAGGGCATGAGTAGAAAAGGCACAGAGAGAGAGGGAGACACACTATCTGAAACAGGCTCCAGGGTCTGAGCTGTCCACACATGGCCAGACATGGGGTTTGAACCCACAAGTGGTGAGATCATGACCTGAGCTGAACGAAGTCTGACACTAAACCAGCTGAGCCAACCAGGCACCCACATGGTCACATTTGATGGCGGTAAATATAAACTATAGTGCAACCTCCTTGAGCCCTCCTGCTGCAAGTGATTTAGACCTATTGGAGGCTGTTAGATAGGTGACGTTATATCAGTCCCCTTATTATTTATATGTTTATTTGGGCTTTCTAATTCTTAATGGTATAGTCTTGGTATGTTTTGTTTCTGTGGTTGGGTAAACTGGAGAGGGTCCTGGGCCCTGAGGCCTTGACCCAGCCTGTCCCAATGATGTCACTGGAGTCTCTTGACCTCTTCTTGAGAAAGATTTCAAGGACAGACAATGCAATGGAGGAGCAACACAAGTGGGGAAAGTTTACCAAGGTGAAAATACACTGTTCAGATGTGACAGTGGGTGACCTCAAGAAAGAGAAGATTTGAGTTTCTATCTTCTATTGGCAAATGTTAACAAGGAGGTGAAATATTTCTCACTTAGAGGGGATTTCTTAGAAGCTGGGTTTTGCACTTTTTCTTCCTTATTTGGTCAGGGGTTTCCAGGTCTGGCATCCGCCATCTTGGGCCCATCCGGTTTGATTGGCTTCTTGTGGAGTACTACCAGGACAGGCCTCTGATTTTCCCAATAGTCGATAGTGGCCATGACTTCCCCTTTGCTGGCCTCCAGGTATCCAGTTAGAACCTAACTAACTGCCTCTGACATTTCTAGGAATTTATCCATTTCTTCTAATTTATCCAATATGTTGGCATGTAATTGCTCATAGTAGTCTCTCATAATCTTTCTTATTTCTGTGGCATCAGTTGTAATATCTCCTTCATTATAATTTTACTTCTTTGAGTCTTTTCTGGTTTTTTTAATTAATCTAGTTAAAAGTTTTTCAATTTTGTTTATCTTTTCAAAAAGTCAACTCGGATTTATCTTTTCTATTGTTCTTCTAGTCTGTATTTCATTTATATCTGCTTTAATCTTTATTAAATTCTTCCTACAGCTAACTTTGCATTTATTTTTTCTAGTTCCTTGAGATGTAGTTATGTTTTTGAAGATCTTTCTTTTTGTGTTTCTATTTTCCTTTAGCTCAAGGTATGTTTTGACTTCCCTTTTAATGTCTTCTTTGACCCATTGTATCTTCAGGAATGTGTTCTTAAATTTCCACACTTTTTTGTAAATTTTTCAATTTTCCACTTGTTATTGAGTTCTAATTTTATAACGCTGTTGCCAGAAAAGATACTTTGTATGATTTCAATCTTCTTAAACTTTTTCAGAGTTATTTTGTGGCCCAACATATCATTTGTGCTGGAGAATGTCCCATGTTTGCTTGAGAAGAATGTGGATAGATATTGTATACCTGTTGGGTCCATTTGATCGATAGTGTTGTTCAAGTACTCTGTTTATTGATTTTCTGCCTGGATAATCTATCCATGGTTGAATATGGGATATTGGATTCCAGTAGTATGATTATATGGCTGTCTATTTCTCCTGTCAGTTCTGTTAACATTTGCTTTATAAATTTAGCTGCTTCAATGTTGGGTGCATATATATTTCCTATTTTATTTTCTTTTGATGAACTGACCCATGTATCACTACATAATGACCTTCTTTGTCTCACATGATCATTTCAACTTAAAATCTATTTTGCCTGATAAAAGATCCCCCCTTCTCTCTTCTGGTTACCATTGCATGGAAGATATTTTTCTACTCTTTTACTTTAAGCCTTTGTATGTCCTTATAACTGAAGTAAGTCTCTTGTAGGCAGCCTGTAAATGAGTCTTTAAAAAAAAAAAATCTATTAAGCTGATCTATGTCTTTTGATTAGAGAGTTTAACTATTACATTTAACTACTTACAGGTAAATATACCATTGATATTTTGTTCATTGCTTTCTGACTGTTTTATAGTTCTATTATTCCTTTCTTCCTCTCTTATTGTCTTCCTTTTTAAATTGATGACTTTTGTGTTTTTATTTTGTAATGGTATAATTCAATTCCTTTCTCTTTAACATTTGTAAATTTACTAAACATTTTTTGTGTGGTTATCATAGGCTTATATAAAATATCTTATAGTCATAATGTTTTATTTTAAGCTGATGATCACTTAACATTGATTACATACAAAACTCTGTACTTTTTTCTCGCATTCACACATCTTATGTATGTCACAATTTACATGATTTTACATTGCATATTCATTAACAAAATATTATAGCTGTAACTATTTGTAATCTTATGCTAGAGTTAAAAGTGATTGGGGCACCTGAGTGGCTCAGTCTGTTAAGCGTCCAACTTCAGCTCAGGTCATGATCTCATGGTCCGTGAGTTCAAGCCCCGTGTCAGGCTCTGTGCTGTCTGCTCAGAGCCTGGAGCCTTCTTCAGATTCTGTGTCTCCCTCTCCCTCTGCCCCTCCCCAGCTTGCACTCTGTCTCTCTCTCTCAAAAATAACATAAAAACAAAAACAAATTTAAAAAGTGATTTATACACCATCATTACAGTATTAGAGTTTTAAATTTGACTATATATTATACATGTGTGACTATATACTATATTTATCAGTGAGTTTCTGCTATCTCATGTTTCTATGTTGCTGATTAGCATTTTTGTGTTTCAACTGGAAAACTTTCTCTAGCATTTTTTCTTCTTTTTTTATTTTATTTAAAATTTTTTTAATGTTTATTTATTTTTGAGATAGAGCACGAACAATGGAGGGGCAGAGAGAGAGAGGGAGACACAGAATCTGAAATAGGTTTCAGGCTCTGAGCTGTCAGCACAGACCCTGATGCGGGGATCGCACCCATGAACCATGAGATCATGACCTGAGCCAAAGTCGGACACTTAACCGACTGGGCCACCCAGACTCCCCATTCTTTTTCATTTTATTTAAATTTTAGTTAACATACAATGAAATATCAGTTTCAGAATTAGAATTCAGTGACTCATCACTTACATACAACAGCCAGTACTCATCACAGTAAGTGCCCTCCTCCTTCCATCAACTCACAGATTATTCTCTATCATTAAGAGTCTTTTGTGGTTTGGTTCCCTTTTGTCTCTTCCTCACTTCCCATATGTTCATCTGTTTTGTTTCTCAAATTTCACATGTCAGTGATATCATATGGTATTCTTTCTCTGATTGACATATTTTGCTTAACATAATACACTCTATTTCCATCCACATCATTGAAAATGGCAAGATTTCATTCTTTTTGATTGCTGAATAATATTCCATTATACATATATATCACCTCTTCTTCCTCTATTCATCAGTCGATGGACATTTGGGGTCTTTCCATACTTTAGCTATTGTTGATAGTGCTGCTATAAACAGTAAGGTGCACATGGCCTTTCCAATCAGCATTTTTGTATCCATTGGGTAAATACCTAATAGTGAAATTTCTAGATCGCAGGGTAGTTCTATTTTAGTTTTCTGAAGAACCTCCATACTGTTCTCCAGAGTGGTTGTACCAGTTTGCATTCCCACCAACAGTATAAGAATGTTCCCCTATCTCTGCATCTTTGCCAACACCTGTCATTTCTTGTGTTAATTTGATCCATTCTGACAATCGTGAGGTAATATCTAATCATGGTTTTGATTTGTAATTTCCTGGGGATGAGTGATATTGAGCATATTTTCATGTGTCTGTTAGCCATCTAGATGTCTTCTTTGGAAAAGTCTCTTCATGTTTTCTGCCTATTTCTTAACTTGACTATTTTTTGGGGGTGCTGTGTTTGATATTTTCTTTATAGGTTTTGGATATTAATAACCCTTTATCCAATATGTCATTGGTAAATATCTTCTCCCATTCCATAGAATTCCTCTTAGTTTTGTTGCTTATTTCTCTTGCTGTGCAAAAGCTTTTTATCTTGATGAAGTCTTGATAGTTTATGTTTGCTTTTATTTTCCTTGCCTTCATTATTAGAGTGTTTTAGTATTAGTGTTTAGTATTAGAGTGTTTAGTATTAGAGTGTTTTAAAGTTGCTGTGGCTGAGGTCAAAGAGGTTGCTGCCTGTTTTCTTCTCTAGGATTTTGATGGTTTCCTATCTCACATTTAGGTCTTTTCTTCTACGGCAGGTCTCATGCCAATGAACTCCTTCAGCGTTTGTTTGTCTGGTTGTCTTTTTTTTTTTTTTAATTTTTTTAAACATTTCTTTATTTTTGAGAGACACAGAGAGACAGGGCACAAGTAGGGGAGGGGAAGAGATGGAGAGAGAGACAGAATCTGAAGCAGACTCCAAGCTCTGTGCTGATAGGCCCAACGTGGGGCTCAAACTCACGAACTGTGAGATCATGACCTGAGCCGAAGTGGGATCCTTAACCAACTGAGCCACCCAGGTGCCCCTGTCTGGTTAAGCCTGTATCTCATCGTCATTTCTGAAAGAGAGCTTTGTAGAGCCTAAGGAGAGATTTCACTTTCCTAAAGGTTTGGACTCAGGGAACACAGTGACTCTTCATGCAAGTCTAGGATTTTGTTAATATGGATAGAGGAAGAGGGACATAGGTATGAATCCAATAGTGTGTGTGTGCTATAGTGACATTAAATATAATAATCTACAGATAAAGAAACTAAAACTTAGAAATGTACATGCTTACTCAAGATGTCACAGTGTATGCCTGTTATAGCTGGAGTTGAGAATCACTGAAACAAAGGTCATTTTTACCCATTTTTTATCTCTTTTTATATGTCAATTCATTAAACATACATGTTTAATTATGCCAAATGCTGGTGCTTTGAAAATAAATAAAATAAAATAACAAGATAGTAAACACCATCAAGGATATCACAGTCTAGAGGGGCCAGGCGTACAACAGGTAATTTGTCAACGAATGCAAGTTAGATAAAAAGATAGCTGTAGCTTTGTTTTAAAGACAAACTGAATAAAGTAAAGCGAAATAAATAAAATATAATAAAAGGGACGGCTAACAAAGTTCAGTGGGACCTATGGGAAAGGAAAGAGTTGAACTGAATTGCAAAGAATAAGACCCCAAATTTATGGAAATCACTTGGAATCTTCCATAAGGAAAAAAAAAAAGGAAATTTATGAACACTAAAAAAGTCATTTCCTTTTCTTTTCCTCCTCCTGATTTTATTTACTTTGTTATTCATAGTCTTTAGATGTTGGCTTTATTCCTTTTGAGACTTAAGTAAAAGTTGGTTTTTATGACTTTAAAATTTCCAGTTAAACTTTGACATTTATACAAATTTATCACATTTGTAAGTTCTCAGGAGGGAAAAAATAATTTACTGATGAAAATCAATGGTTTATTATTTAAAAAATAAACTCATATTAACAGGAACTACAAAATTATTTCCTTAATCTTCTGGCAAAATTCTTTCAGTACTTTTTCTGCCCTGTCAATATGAGTATTTTAAAATATCATTACACTATTATATAAATAAGTTCATATATTATAGCAGTAGATTTTAAAACCTTTTTTTTTTTTTCCTAATTGTGATGGTAGAAATGAGTCAATGTCTCAGAAATCCACAGTTGTTTGTGTTGAAAAGGAAAAGAGTCTTTTTACCTTTCCCTTTCGGGATTCTTTGGGTAGGGCCCTGTATTTTGGACTAACAATGGACATTGACAAAAGAAAAACAAACTGAAATTTATTAACAGGAGCAGAAGACACACCCTCAAGTGGTTAGAATTTGGGCTTAAATAGTATCTTAACAAAAGAACAATACATTTTTTAGAGAAGTAACAAGACAAAGGAAAAACAAAACTGCTTCTAGGAGTGTCAGATTGCAGGTAAAAAATATATGGGGAAACAAATGGTAACTAAAGATCAGTTTATCAAGGTTTGCTTTGTAGAGTACTGTGGCGATGCCTCTGAGCTGATAAAGGTCTACAGTTGCCTCCAGTGATTAATTTCTGTCCTTCTTGGTAGAGAGGGGAGGAGACAAATTTACAAATTTATGTCTTTCCTTAGGCAAATCAGAGAGCTTTTGTTGTATTTGCTTCCTCTTAATTGCCTTCAGCTCAAAATAATTCTCTTGCCAAAACGGTAGCATACGCCCCAATTTTTCACTTGAAACTACATAATAACCTAATTGAAAAACCACTTAGACAATGAGAATAAAGTTTTCATCTATATACATATACCTTTCCAAATGTAATAAACCAGGAATAAATTAAGAACATTTTGGCATGTTGTTTATTACCTGGCACAGTTAACTCGTTCAGAATCCTGGTCATTCATACAATTTATTTAGAAGCAAACAGTATTGATGTCAAAAGAAAATTTCAAAGAAAAGTAAAAAAAAAAAAAAAATATATATATATATATATATATATATATATATATATATGGAAAGAAGTAAGGATTTTCTCCTAGGGTATGTGACTCAATTATTTATAAAACCATTCCCTCAAAGTAGTTAGAACTCTTGGGAGGCCTTTTTTGCTCTCTTTGTTTGAAGTGGAAAGCTAGAAATAAAATCAATAGGATTACTCCTCCTTACATCTTCCTTGGAACTGGCAAACAAGTTCTGCCCACTTTTCAGACTTAATGAAAACTCTAGTGCTGGATGAGCTGAAAATATCACAAGATAGTCAAAGTTTGAGGCATGGACCTCTAAGGAATGTTCTGACATTTATAGCCCCTGTTCACAATTTCTACTGTGTAGTTTTACTTAAGAATGATGAAAATTATGGAAACCCTAAAGACTAAAAAGTCTTCAGGCATGAGTATTTCATACAATTTATACAACTGCGATGGATATTCTTTTGATAGGAGTAAAAAGAGACATCCAGAGCCATTCTTGAAGTTTTAGCCTATCACATTCTAAGGAATGAGCAGAAGTCTAAAAAATTAATAAAGCAAGGGCTGGAAAAATATGAATGTACCTTCAATACAATACGATATAAGAGAGATTCTACTAATAGTATAGAGTATCTAAATACAAAATAAAAATACAAGGGTGGGATCTTAGAGGGAAAAATGGCATTCCCCAATTAGCAAGATCCAATGGAATGCACAACCTCATCATTTTATTATAGTATAAAGTCTGCTTAGCAAGCACATATTTTCACATTAGAGGTGGAGGCATTCAGGACTTGTGACAGTGAGATGTCATTAAATGTTATATTCCTTTAGCCTGATGTCATCCTCCTTAAACTTCTGATTGAAATAGATCTTAAAACATTTGTTTCTTATAATGAAGAAATGTGCTGGTTTTCTCACGAATTTTATTCTGCTCATTACAAGTCAGTAAACTGATATACTGCTTCATATCCCCCCCATTTGTAAGTTTTACTAATGTGAGCCAATTCTTAAAACACTGAACCTATCTTATTAGTGCCATAGCAATAAGCTGAGAACCAGACTATAAACAGTGATAACTGTCTTTATGTCAAGTCAGCCTATTCAGCAAACTTCTAGGCAAAAACACTTCAACTTACAGTTTCCTTCAAATCACACTCTTTACAAATGGACAAATTGAAAGAAAGTATTAGGCAGGGTATATGTTACGGTAGTTAAAAGCACTTGTTTCAAGTGTATTATTCCTCCAGAAAGTTAATATAGAAAATTATTCACGCAAATGAACACACTGACTCATCTTCCCTGCATAATTGACAGAGGTCCTGTTACAGAAGTAATTTTTTTTTTATTTAAAATGCAAGTAGAGGATCATCTGATCTTTATTATGGATAACTTTCCAGAATACCAGAAGAAATTTAAGTTTGACTGAAAGATAGAGTAGATCCAATTGAATGAGAAAAATATAAGGGTGGGGAGATTGGAAACAGTAAGTCCAACCTTCTTGGATGTCACCTTGCCTCAATTTGTATATAAATTAATTTGTCTGGACTAATAAAGCCAAGAGTTCAATAACTGAAATGGGGACAAATATTTGTCGCACTTACAAGCTAACAGTAGATGCTGGCAGAAGACATGAGATTGCTGGATCAGAGACAATGGACTTTCCTACTCACCACACAGAGGCAGCATGAATTTTATGTTCACAATGACTTCCCTTGTCACCAAGTCCCAGTAGGCAATGCAGATCAGCTCAGATACATGCTGCACACACAATATGCTGGCATGGCTGAGGAGCAGCTCCACGTTTCAGAAATCTCAATCTTTCAAATGTAGGTGCTACCAAGCATGTCCAACCTTTGTTCCAGAGAAAGACATTTTTTTTCTTTTTTTATTCTGGGGAGAAAAACAATCTGTCCTTTGCCGTGAAGAGAAGTAGCATTCTTATCCTTCAAAACAAATGTTATGAAAGGTATCAGTGTCTCTATTCAGAAACCCTTCAGGAAAACAGGAGACCCATTGGGATTTATTTCTCAAGTCATGAACAGTGCTCATTGACATTCATTATTGTGTAGACATGCAGTTCAAGAGAAAAAAAAAAAATAAGGGAGATTCCATAGAAACTTCATGTGTAAGGATATTTTTGCCTTGGTGATTGTTTTTTTCCCTCTTTTAATATATATTACACACACCCACATACACCCACACACACTGTATGAACTACAGAACTATTTTCAATATGTTTTGTTAATCATCTGGAACTTTGTTCATTTTGTGCTACTTTTGCACAGAGGAAAGTTCTAATAAAATATATGTTTTTTCATATGGTGCCTTGATATTGAACTTCTCAGCCTCGAGAACTGTGAGAAATACAGATTTGCTCTTTATAAGCCACCCAGCTTATGAAATTTTACCTATACATTGTATTTTCAGTTCCCTGGTGTGTGTGTATATGGGTATAAATGCGTGTGTGTATATGTGTGTGTGTGTGTGTGTGTGTGTGTACTTCATACTCAATATCAGTATATTTTCCTTTGTTTCCTCTGATTTAGAACAGTAGAAATTTCTAAGAACTCAAAGGAAAAATATTTTCTGACTGAATTTTCTTTTTTTCCTCCAAGTTTTTATTTTAATTTCAATTAGTTAACATACAGTGTAATATTAATCTCAGGTGTAGAATTTAGTGACTCAACACTTCCATACAGTACCTGGTGCTCATCACAACAAATGTCCTTCCTAACACCCATCACCCATTTAGCCCATCCCTCCCCCTACCACCACCCCCCCCCACTCCGCCCCTACTGCTGGCAGCCATCAGTTTGTTCTCTGTAGTTAAGAGTCTGTTTCTTGGTTTGCCTCTCTTTTTCATCCCTATGTTCATTGTTTTGTTTTCTAAATTCCACACATGACTGTAATCATATGGTATCTGTCTTTCTCTCACTTATTTTGCTTAGCATAATACTCTCTAGCTCCATCAACGCCATTGCAAATGGCAAGATTTTGTTCCTTTTTTATGGCTGAGTAATATTCCATTGTATATATATACCACATCTTCTTTATCCATTCATCAGTTGATGGACACTTGTGCTTTTTGCATTTTTTAATCAGTTTTTCTCTAGGATTTATATTTGAAGCGTAGTTTATTTTGATGTAAAATTATTGACTTATTCTTTCTCTCTCTGATTATATTTCAAGCTCTGTCTTCTCTTTGTAAATGTGACTGAAGAAATATGTGACTTCGTTTATTTTATTTCAGAAGAGTTGTTATAATAATAATTTCAAATACTTGTTTTCTCCCATTTTTGTCATATTTTCTTTACCTGGGAGTCTGTGTGTGTTGGATCTTTTTTGTCTATCTCCATTACGTAGTATTTGGTTTTTAATCTCTCTATTTCAGGATAATTGCCTTATGTGTTAGTAGTAAACTGAATATTTCACTAATCTAAAACAACTTCTGTTTTTTGTTAAGCGGAAGTTTTTCTGACAACTGTTGTTTTTCTTTTTCAAGTAGCTTTTTTAACTTTACTTTGAATTCTTTTTTTTTTTAATTTTTTTTTAACGTTTATTTATTTTTGAGACAGAGAGAGACAGAGCATGAACAGGGGAGGGGCAGAGAGAGAGGGAGACACAGAATCCGAAACAGGCTCCAGGCTCTGAGCGGTCAGCACAGAGCCTGACACGGGGCTTGAACTCACGGACCGTGAGATCATGACCTTAGCCGAAGTCGGACGCTTAACCGACTGAGCCACCCAGGCGCCCCTACTTTGAATTCTTAAATTTCTGATTTGCTGTGTTAAATCACAGGTGTGATTTATGCATGATTGCATACATGCAAAAGTAGACATATATATAATGCATATATTGTATACCCACTGAAATGTGCAATTATACATATATGCATATGTATAAATATTTGTATACATATAGCCATATACAGACATGCATATACATATATACACATTTAGAACTAATAGATATTAATACTAACTGTATATATCTGTATATGTATGTGTGTGTGTGTGTATATATATATATATATATACACATATGCATTTATGAGCTTATGTGACATCCACTAAAACATGAGTGTGTATGTGTATGTATGTTATATACCTGACATTGTGCGCATATGTGCACATACATTCATTTCAGGTTTGAATATTTAATGGCTGTTTCATCGCATCTGATGCCTGATAGAAATACTTTGTTAAGTATACCTTGCCCTCCTTTTTTCTTAAAGTATCTTTGAGTCAACACAGTTCAAGTTCTTTAATACTATTCACTGGTGATTGAGTCACAATTTGCCAGACCAGCCAAATGGGGAAGATTCCTTGGGAGTGAGGAGGAGTAACGGTAGCCTTTCACTCTTCACAATCTAAAACTCTTTACCCACTGCGTGGACTGTTTCATACAAACCTGGCCTGGTTGGTGAGAGTCCTTGTGTAACTCTGCTTTTTGGAACCAAAATGGCTACAGATAACTACTTTCACCAGCACCGTTCATTCCAGATGCATCTTCTTTATCTGCTAGACCATCTCATCTCTCTTCACACTTGTGTGCGTGTAAACTTTTTTCTGTAACCGTTTCACTGAATGTGATGCTTCTGTTAACACTTATCTACGTTCCGCCCATTGTATATGTGTCTAGTTTAACTGAGAACAGAACTTGTAAGGCTTTCATTTATCACGCTCTCTATGCAATTCTAGAATTTTTTTTTTTATAGAAGAAGGGGAAACAAATACCTTGAAGCATTGTTATTCATTCATTCACACAAATTTATTTTTCTCTCACTTGGATCACCTAATCACTAATGAATACTGACCATTATATAAATGCATACCTATATGGTTTTACTTATATTCATATTTATATATTTCACTTTAATATCTGTCCATTTGTGTCCATTTCACATAACACTATGCTAGTTACTAGTCAGAATTATACTAGATCTTATTAATATTTTCCTATCCATTAATAAAACTGTTGATTCCTATCAATCTATGATAGGTCTAATAAATTCTTCCTTTGTTTGCAATAGTTCCAGTAGTTTGTCAAGTATATTTTCTGCTCAAAATCTAACTCTATACTATTATTTTTGGTAAGTTTTATATGTTGCCATAGATTTAGACATATCAAAAAAATGTAAAAATAATACAGAGTTCCTGTATTTTCCTTACCCAGTTCTCCTCTAATGTTAACATTTTTTATTACTAAGAGAAATGTCACAACTAGGGCAAGTATTGGAAAATTGTTATTAACAAAATGCAGATTTTATTACAGTTCTCCCAGTTTTTCAATGGTTATATTTTTTGTTTCAGTATCTAGTCCAGGATAAAACAACCTGTCTCCTTAATGTTCTCTAATTATGATAGTCTGTACTTGTTTTCAAAGACTGAGAATTTTGAGTACTGATCAGGGATTTTGAAGAATGCTTCTCAATTTGAATTTGAGTCCTATTCTTCTCATGATTAGACTACAGTTATGGAATTTGGAGAAAACCATGAAAAACAAATACCCTTTTCATCCATTTATCAAGGTGTACAGTGTATCAAAATGATTTATCAACTAGGTATATTAATCTCAATCACTTGGTTAAGGTAGTGTTTGTTAGTTTTTTTCCCACTCTAAAACAACTACATACTATTTTTTTATTTTTTATTTTATGGAATCAAGTCACCAAGTTCAGTCCACATTCAAAGGGAGGAAGAGGTTATATTCAATCTCCTGGAGAAGGGAATATCTATCTATCTATCTATCTATCTATCTATCATCTATCTATCTATCTATCAATCATTTATCTGTCATCATCTATATTATTTGGAATTTTCTGAAAATAATGAGCACTCATTTGCCTCCATTTATTTATTTAGTAATGTATTATAACTATCCACTCATGTATTTTAGTTTTATACACTGCATTATAGTCCCAGGCCACCTTATTTATTTTATTCTCAAATTTCTCCAGCTTTTTGCCATTAAGAGTTCTTTTGAATTGGCTCCTGTGCCCTTTGACATGTTCCCCTCCTCCTGTCTTTTGATCATTGCTTTGTTTTCTGCCACCATAATATGCCAAAGCTTCATCTTGTTTTTGCCTTTCCCAGCCCTAGATTTGGCTATTTCTTACAGAAATCCTATTTCCTTTTATTGGAAACCAAAATCTGTTCTCTGGGTTTACCTGTTGAGCACAGTTTGTAAAATGGGGACAGATGCTTTGTTTCAATCACTTCAACTTTTGCTAGAAATCCCAATCTTCACAGATAAAGATTGAAAAATGTTCTCTTTTGACAAAAACAAAACAAAACAGAAAAACAAAAAAACAAAAAACCCAGACACTTAAATATAGAGAATAAACTGGTGATTGCCAGAGGGGAGGTGGGTGGGGGGGATGAATAAAATAGATAAAGGGAGTTAAAAGTTCACTTATCTTGATGAGTACTGAGTAATGTATAGAATTGTTTAATTATTGCATTATATACCTGAAACCAATATGACACTATGTTAAATATACTTCAATAAAAATAAATAATATATTCTATTTTGGGGATTATATTAGGTATATTAGTGTGTTTCTGCTATCATAGCAACATACCATAGACTGGGTAGCCTAAACCATAGAAACTTATTTTCTCACCATTACAGAAGCTACTGGTCCAAGATCAAGGTGGCAACAGGATTGGTTTCTAGTGAAACCTCTCTTCTTGGCTTGCAAATGGCCACCTATCCTGTGTTCTTACATGACTCTTCCTCTGTCCACAGAGACAGATCTCTGATGTCTCTTTCTCTTGTTAATCAGATTATCAGTCCTGTCACATTAGGGCCCTGCTCTAATAATTTCATGAACCTTAACTATTTCCTTAAAGATCCAAATATAACTACATTGGTGGCTAGGACTTCAACATACAAATTTGTGGGGAGGACAATCCATCCATACCATTAGGCAATAGCATAAGGATTCAAGTACAGTACGTATTTCTGTGCCTCGCAAAACACTATCTACAAAAATCAATACACTGGCATTTAGTTTCCTCAGCAGTGGGGGGAAAAAAATGGGGGAAAAAATAAACAAGTGGCCTGTGTTTGCAACAGAACTCTAGCTCTTTCTTTTTGTTTTATGTGAGCGTCTTTATAAATCAGGCATTGTTTGACATGTAGTGACAATCTCAATTTTTAAAATTTTGTATTTTTTGAAGAGGCTTCCCTCTGATATATCAGTGCTTCTTTTGAAATCTAAATAAATGAATGAAAAATCAAACAGCATCTACCACTGGAGTCCCTGACATTATTTTGAAGTAAATTATCGGCCTGTTTTCCAATAATTATGAAAGAATTAAGTCACCTCTGTTTCCTTTGGCAATGGTATTGTATTCTGTGTATTCTTTGAAATACCAAGAGAAATATTTCATTCTCTTGCTAATTCTCTTGGTAAGAAAGGCATCAGATTGAATATAAAATGTGAATAAAATGTGGTCAGTTTTCCTTTCACTCCCCCTTTTTTCCACCAGAGTTTTTGGTTCAGTCAAAGCAAACAAATAGATGTTTTATTAATAATTTTATAAATGCTTTGTAAACGCTGATACAATTTTGGCAACAAATCAAAGGAAATGAACAAATAATGAGACAAGCAGATGCAAACAACAATAAAAGCAATCAGCGTTGATTCTATTCTTGCATGATGGTCCTTGGTGGCTTGTCTGTAGTTTCTGATGATTAGTGCCTCAGGAAAACAATTTGGTGAAATCAGTGTTCCATTTATTTTCTGTATCTTTTCAGCGGCTGGAGAGATTGCTAACACTGTAAGTGACAATGAGCTAAATCTGCATATATTACAAACCTATCAATTCTTACACTTTATTTAACTATTTTCAAACTTAGTACTATGTGAAAGCTACTGCAAAAATATAAGCACTTAAAATCTGTACCATATTTTGAAAAATAATTTAGTAAATCATATAAATCAAATTAATATTTACTGTTACAAACTTGTATATAATATAATATGGGTGGATGTATAATTACTTGTTATCTTATTTTTATTATTGTTGTTAATCCATTCTGTTTGACTAATTTATCGTTGGAGACATTTGACTGTCCTTATCTATCTGCATTTGCAATTGATTTTAAAGGCACATCAATTATACGTAACTAGAAAATCTCATAATTTTTAAATTAGTAATTTCTCCATTTTTTTCTTTTGCATTATTGGGGCCCCCTGGGATATTGTTATTCTTAGACACTTACTCACAAGAGGAAACAAATAAAATGAATCCAATCTGATGTTCACAGTTGCATAGTACGATATTTCACTAGCTTATACCAAATAATGTTACTAAGTACCTCCTTGCTGGTACCTTCTCTGCTGATGAGAAAATTCTTTATCTTCTCACCCTATAGGGAAGACAGACAATTTTAACACTGGCTATCTGATATTGAACAGTTTACTTTTTTTGTCCCCCTAGAGATATGGTTGAAGACTGCAAAAACATTGTTGATAAGACAAGGTTTTAGGAGGTTTTCTTGAATTGATTATCGCTGATTTAAATAAAAATTTACATCCCTTAAAAATATGTCAATATCCTTTCTAGAATTATCCTAACATTTTATGAATGGGAGAAAACAGACATTTTTATTTGGCAACTGATTCTCTTTCTTAATATAATGCAAAAAAAGTTTTAAATTACACTTAAGAACACAGAATGGTTTTATTGAAGTCTTAGAATTGACAATGTCTTGGTCTGTTTGGGCTTCCAGAACAGATTACACAGACTGGGTGACTTATAAACAACAGAGAGTTATTTCTCACGGTTCTAGAGGCAGGGAATTCGAAGATTAAGGCACAAGACAGGTCTTTTGTGAGGGATCTCTTCCTGATTCAGACAGCACTTTTTTTATTTCTCTGTGTCCTCACATGGCATCGAAGACAAGGCACTCTCTGAGGTCTCTTTTATAAGGACATTGATCCTATTTATGAGGGCTCTGCTTTTATGACCTAATCATCTCCCAAGCCCCTATCTCTGAATTCCATCACACTGAGGTTTCAAAATATGCATTTTTGGAGGACACAAATGTTCAGTTTACAACAGATAATGAATAGGTGCGTATATATAGAATGTTATATAACTCCATAACCCATTACCTTTTATTTGGTAGTTTAGGAATTATTTTACAAAGAATCTGTTAACCATTTTTAAAAATATCTCTCATAAGTACATTTTAGAAAATTCTCTGTCAGCAATATATGGGATTTGCCAGGGTAATAGCATGGACTACTTGAAAATAATCTATTAATTAACTGCCCTATTTGCAAACCTTGTTCTATGTTAAAAGTTGCTAAAGTCATTGTGACATTTGACAATGAATATATACAAAGTTGTCACCATTTACCTGTCTTGCTAATAGATATAATAAATACCAGAAGATTCTCCATGGGGGTGGCAGAGAGAGAAGTGAGTAAGAAGACAAAGAGATAAAAGGAATGACACATGTTTCAGGGCAAATGTCATTGGAGTATCTCCAAGGCCTAGAGATTGATGCATCAATCAAAATACACATATTCATGGTTGCTTTTAATATACTACTTGCAAATTTCCCTGTAGGTGGAATTTTAATTTTCAAAATATAGCTCAGAGCAAATCATTTTAGCATCCTTTCCTTATACTATTTGGCAAGTTTACTTCATGACTCCTCTGTTGAAGACATTGTACTGAACACCATGGGAGTTTGAACAACTGTCGGATCCATTATCTACCTTCAAACTTTGGAAGCTTCCAAACTAGTCTGGTGTGTTGTATATCATATATGATGCAAGACATTTTAAGTTGAGTATGTGATACATAAATGTACGGTGTTTGTCAGGCTTTATCTTCTGAGATCCGAGGAGATCTGGCACATTCGGAGTGGTATGGCCATAGACTGCCAGCCTTTTTCTTAAACACTTCACATTTCTGAAGGTATTGAACATGCCTTACATAAAGAAATACAGTTACTGGGGCGCTTGGGTGGCTCAGGTGGTTAAGTATCCAGCTTCGGCTCAGGTCATGATATTATAGCTCATGAGTTCGAGCCCCACGTAAGACTCTGTGCTGACAGCTCAGGGCCTAGAGCCTGCTTTGGATTCTGTGTCTCACTCTCTCTCTGTGCCCTTTCCCTACTCTCTCTCTCTCTCTCTGAATAAATAAACAATAAAAAAAAAAGAAATACAGTTACTGAATAAAACCAGAATACATACTGAATAAGGAGCAGAGACTATTTCCTAAACCTGATGCAATAGTTTAAATGTCCTCCAAAAATGACATTACAATGGAGATATTTAAGGCAAGGGATCTTCTTATATTGATTGCTAGCACTATGTATGGTAAAGTAGGTGGAAAATCAGGTTAGAAAGATAGATTGACATTATTTTACATCTATGAAAACCATGGTAGAGAATTTTTATTCAAATCTGTAGTGAGTAACAAAAATATTTGGGGAGCAAATAAACTTTTAAATGATGGCTTACTCGTAGAGCAGTGGTGTTTATTTATTTAGTCAATTATTTATACCTGTTCCCATAAACAAATTATATACTGGAGGCCCATTATATGTCAGACGTTAGGGTAAGCTATAAAATAAAAGTAAACTGATAAAGCACACGAGAAATTATAGACTACTAAATAGAAGTAATCCTGGGACACATTCGGGCTTCTGGTAGAGAGAATTATAAGACTGCCGTGTGACTGAATCACGCAAGGTTAAGTTCACACCTATATTCATACTCTGACTTGAAATATGAGCTGCCTAGGTCTGACACATGTTTTATTACTCGGGTGTTTTATTATTCCAGAGTAGCACCTTGCGTTGGTTCCTGTGCTCAAACTTCTCACAAGGTGAAGCAATGAGGGTAAGATACTTACCCGCACATGCAGTGGAATTTGTGCTACAAGGAGGACGCTTGAAATTATGAGAGTTTATCTAGGACAGCTAGCACATTGTCGTCTCCTCACCTGCGGGAAGAGAGAAAGACATTCAGACAAATCCTCTCTGTGAGGTGAATGGAAGGTCCCTTGGTTTCATTAATCTTAGAATGTAAACCAAATGTCTCCAGGAGAGAGTTTAAAAGCATCTAAAAGTTTATTACCCTTAGAACGTACCACCCAGTAGCTGAGTAAGTGTCTGGACAATAGCTTCAAATCCCAGAGGAAGGACTCGAAAGACTAAAGGAGGACTGAATAGCAGTTCTAAAGGAATAAACCTTCAGTTAGTTTCTGTAACAGGGGACAGAGCTTATGGGATTAAATTCAACAGAACCATGAAGAAAGAGGTGGGAAATCCTGTCTGATTCTGTCATCTGCATTATTCCTGGCGGTTAGCTACATCCACAACTTGATCAGAGGTCAGTGTGTAAGCAGAGGAAAATACTTCCTTACTTGCAAGATATCAGTATACATGCAAAAAATATCAGCCTATATTTGTCAAGCCAGGCTTTGAAAATTCCCTGTAGGTGGAATTTTAATTTTCAAAATATAGCTCAGAGCAAAACATTTTAGCATCCTTTCCTTATACTATTTGGCAAGTTTCATGACTAATGAAAGATAGAACAATTGCTGAAGGGTACAGACAATTCCCATGTCCTGGAGCTAAAATTAAAATTTTAACAAAATTTTCAGTTACGTGAATTAAAGAAAAGTTACTCAACATTGTAATCCATATCATAAACTTGGAGAGAATGAATATGAGACATATCACGAATCACAGAGCAAAATATAGAGATAATAATCACAAGGGAAAACATGATGGTATTTGAAGTCATACCCAAGAGCATAGCTAAAAAATAATAATGTATTCACAAAAAGAAAGAAAGAAGATATTTAAGAGATGGAAAATTTCAAGAAACGTTCTTGAGCCAAGAAATGGCCTAAGTTTGTAGATTCAGGTAGAATTATCTAAGTTCCAGTCTGGACTGATGAACACATGGATATAACTGTGCATATTCTGATTTTTGAATCAAAAATATGAGAAATATGGGGCCCCTGGGTCCCTCAGTGGGTTAAGCTTCCAACTTTGGTTCAGGTCGGGGTCTCAGTTGGTGAGTTTGAGCCCTGTGTTGGGCTCTGTACTGACAGCTCAGAGTCTGGAGCCTGCTTTGGATTCTGTGTCTCCCATTCTCTCTGCCCCTCCCCTACTCACACTCTGTCTCTCTCTCTGAAAAAAAAATAAACATTATTATTTTTTTAATTTAAAAGTATGAGAAATAGTAATTTCCTGCTTCTGATAGAGAGAAAACCAAAGTCCCAAGATAAGCCACAACCCTGGAATCTGGAGAGAGAGAGAAATGCAGAGAATTACAGCCGGGATCTGATTACCAGAGGCAGGAGCCTCAAGAGCCATAGACTTGTAGGAACACTTACACAGGAACTGTGATGAATTATTTGAGGTGGAGTGTAAATTGAATCGAGCATTAACCCCCCCCCCCCCACACACACACACATTGCTGTATTTTACCTTTAAGAATCCCTGTAGGTTCTCACAGTAAAAAGCCAAGAATTTTGTTTGTCTAGCAGGCAGAAATAAAAGAAATTATTGTGAAAACACCCAAACCCTTCCCCATAACATAGGTCTATTCTGCAATGGAAAATGCTTCAATCTGCTTAATTGGAAGGATACTTACTGACTCCAGCCCCTTTTAAACTTAGGGTCTTTCCTAAAGTGATATGAAAACAAACAAAATCCAAAAGAACCCACTTTGATGGTCACTGGCCACTAAAAGATTAAGATTTAATCATAAGATAACAGATTGTTTCTCCACTTCTATACCTTACCATTAAAATTAGAATCCATTATAATAATACTAGATTACAGATGAAAGAATTTCAGAGTGTATACTCTTGTTAAGGGGAAGAAGAAAAAAAATAAATCCAGACATTAGAGAAATGTGAAATCTCTGATACCTACAGCTACAAAAAACATTCAATATAGCCTAGCTCCTAGAAATATTAACATTAATACCTCACACTTACCTCATACCATGTTATGGTATACACCACGCCCAAAATTCAACAACAACAAAAAATGACAAGGCATGCTAACAAGCAAGAGAAAATACACGCTGAAAAGAAAAAAACAAGTAGCAGAATTAGACTGACCTATGATATAGAGGTTGGAATAAAAAAAATTAAATAACTATGATTAATATGTTAAGGGCTCTAGTGAGAAAAGTAGACAATAGCAAGAAAAGAAGGATAATAGAAGCAAAGAGATGCAAAGTCTAAGAAATAACAAAAAAGAATGCTAAAAAACAAAATCACTGTGACAGAAATAAGAATGCCTTTGATGGAATCATCAGTAGAACAGACACAACCTACAAAAGAATTGGTGAACTGGAAGAATTTCCAAAAGTCAAATGCAAGGGGAAAAAATTACACACACAAAAAAAGACAACATAGAACACTTAACAATTGTGAGATAATTTCTAAAGGTGTAACATAGGTATAATTGGAATACCAATGGAAGAAGAAAGAATGAAATAGAAAACAAGTTTGAAGCAATAATGATTGAGAATTAAAATAAAAAAATAATGACAGTCACTAAAGCACAAACACCAGAAGCTCAGAGAACATCTATAAGGACAGATACCAAAAGAATCTACATGAAAGCATATATGTCAAAAGTCAAAGTAATATGTATAGTTTTGTAAGAATCCAGGATTTGGAAGAGGGGAGAGAAAGCCATGCATCCATAGAGAAGATAAGGTAAGAAAAATAGCAGATTTTTCATATTGTGCAGGCATGCAAGAAGAGAGTAGAGTATACTATTTGAAATGATTAAAAAACAAAACAAAACAATAGCCCTTAGAAATCTATATCGACTGACTTTTTTCCCCCTCAAAAGATGAGGAGAAATAAAGGCTTTTCAGATAAACAAAGACAGGGAATGAATCATCAGAAGATCTACAAGGCAGAAAGCACTAAAGGAAATACTTTATACCGAAGAAAAAGTGTATATATCAGGAACTCAGATCTAAATAAAAGAAGAACATTAGGGAGGAATAAAGGTTAAATAACTTGTTTATTCATAATTAATCCAAAAGATATTTGTTTAAAATTACAATATTAGGAATTTCCTGGGTGATAATAGCGTAAGTGAAAAGAAACACAGAATTCTCATAGGAATAGGAAGGAGAAGGTGGAAAAGCTCTGTATGAGACTATTTTAACATGAGAAACAGCATAAAGTTGTTTGAAGGTGGAAATGATAAGTTGCAAATGCATATAGGAAACCCTCAGGCAAACACTAGAAAATTAAAAAATGAAGTATAGTCAATATGCTAAGGAAAGGTATGAAGTGGAATCATATCAATTCCTCAGCTAAAACCAGAGAAAGCAGAAAGAGGGGAGAAAAGGAGCAAAGAACAGATGCAATGAATAGAAATAGTTATAAACATGGTAAATACTAAGCTAACTACATAAATAATGACTCTAATTAATGGTACATATACCAATTAGAAGAAAGAGATTGGCAGAATAGATCAGAGAGAGGGAGAGAGACCCAACTACGTGTTATTTACAAGAAACCCACTTTATTTTTTTTTTCAATATATGAAGTTTATTGTCAAATTGGTTTCCATACAACACCCAGTGCTCATCCCAAAAGGTGCCCTCCTCAATACCCATCACCCACCCTCCCCTCCTTCCCACCCCCCATCAACCCTCAGTTTGAAGAAACCCACTTTAAATACAGACTCAGATATGGGGTGTCTGAGTGGCTCAGTGGGTTGAATGTCAGACTTCAGCTCAGGTCATGATCTCACGGTTCATGGGTTCGAGTCCCACGTCTGGCTCTGTGCTGACAGCTCAGAGCCTGGAGCCTGCCTTGGATTCTGTGCCTCCCTTTCTCTCTGCCCCTCCCCCGCTCGCGCTCTGTCTCACTCTGTCTCTCAAAAATAAATAAATGTAAAAAAAATTGTTTGTTAAATATAGACTCAGGTTAAAAAATAAAGTGGTAAAGGTACACATCCTAGCACTAATTTTGAGAGAGCTAGAGCAGTTATATTAATTTCAGGTAAAACAATCTTTAGATCAGGTAAAGTTATCTGGGTGCCCCTATTTTGTATTTTTAAGGGGGTAATTATATAATGATAAAGAAATTAATTATCCAAAAATTATAGTAATCTATAACATACTTGCATTTAGCAACAAAGCATCAAAAATCATGAGGAAAAAACGGATAAACGAAATGGAGAAATAAACCTACTATTATGGTAGAAGACCAACATTTATTTCTTTTGTAGTAATTGATGGACAAAATGGAAGAAAATAATTAAGGATATATTGACCTGAAGAGCAATACGATCAGCTTAATTTGGTTGATATATTTAGACCATTTCAGCAAATAAAGCAGGACACATTCTTCTGAAGCTCACATGAAACACTTCCCAGGATAAACTGCATTCTTGGCCACATCTTGCCAAATTAAAAAAAAAAAAAAAAAAAAAAATAGAAGTCAAAATATATTCTCAGAACTTTAAAATATTTTTTTAAGTTTTTTTTAATTTATTTTTTGAGGGGGGGAGGGGCAGCAAGAAAGGGAGAGAGAAGCCCAAGCAGACTCTGTGTTGTTAGCCAGAGCCCAAAATGGGGCTTGATCCCAGGAATTGTGGGATCATGACCTGAGCCAAAATCAAGAGTCAGACGCTCAACCAACTGAGCCACATAGGGACCTTATATTCTCAGATCTTAATGGAACTTAACTAGAAGTCAATAATGAAAGATCTGGAACATTGCCAAATATTAGAAAACTACATGTTAAATTACATATTAAGAAATTTCACAACACTTCGGAAGAATACATTGGGTCACAGAAGAAGTCTCAAGACAAATTTGAAAATATGTTGAAATGTATATTGGAAAATATATTTAAAAGAAAATATAACTTACCAAAATGCGTGGAAAAAAACCAAAACTGTGTTGAGGAAAATTTACAGCATGAAATAGATGTGTTGGAGAAGAGGAAATATATAAAATCAATAATCTAAGCTTCCATCTAGGAAAACTAAAGAAAAAAGAGAAATGTAAGCCTAATATGAGCAGAAAAATAGAAATAAAACCAATAGTAAAGCTTGGTGTAGAAAAGCAGATGTGTAAAAAAGCATGGCCAGCCACGGGGGCCAGAGTCCTTGACTCCAGCTCTGCCGATTGGGCACCCAGTTTGGTTTGAGGACAATTTTCCCCCATTAGGCCTACTGGATAAGTCTTTGTAATTGTCCAGTGTCAGACCTTAAAAATGATATAGATTTTTGGTCATGAGCCAGATTCTTCACAAATTTTGGAGAAAATGAATATCCTTAAATGTTCATTTTAGAGAAAAAAATTAAGATGACTGAAAACTTATATGTCAAGAATATAATGCAGAGTGAAGTAAAAGAAATCCAAAGGATCTCGGAAAGAAGAAATGTGTGAAAATTACTTGATAAGATTGCAATAAAAAAATCAAAATTTTTGGACATACTAATTAAAAAATGAAAAGCCTCTGGCAAATGGTTCAATACCTTATCATTATTTTGAATTTTAAAAAAAAACCTTTTTAACGTTATTCATTTTTGAGAAAGAGAGAGACAGAGTACAAGCAGGGGAGCAGCAGAGAGAGAGGGAGACACAGGATTCGAAGCAGGCTTGAGGCTCTGAGCTGTCAGCACAGAGCCCAACACGGAACTCAAACTCGCCAACCATGGGATCATGACCTGAGCCAGTCAGACCCTTAACCCACTAACCCATCCAGGTGCCCCTATTTTGTATTTTTAAAATAACGATAGGGGCACCTGGGTTGCTCTGTTGGTTCAGTGTCCAACTCTTGATTTCGGCTCAGGTCTGGATCTCATGGTTGATGAGTTCAAGCCCCACATCAAGCTCTGTGCCGACAGTGTGGAGCCTGCTTGGGATTCTCTCTCCTTGCTCCTCCTCCACTCACACTCTCTCTCTCTCATAAAATAAATAAATAAACTTTTTAAAAAATAGAGGAAGAACAAACAGCATATATAAATACTGTTATATATACTGTTAATATGTTATAGTATATTACTTATTCTCTATATTAAAGTGGACCCTTGAACAACACAAGGGGCAGGGGTGTGAACCCATCAGTCAGTGAAAATTTGCATGTAACTCGATCTTTCAAAAACTTGACTACTAATAGCCTACTTTTGACAAAATCTTACCAATAACATAAACAGTTGATTAACACATATTTTGTATGTTATATGCATCATAGTGTATTTTTACAATATGTATTCTTACAATAAAGGAATCTAGAGAAAAAAATGTTACCAAAAAAATCATAAGAAAAAAACATTTACAATATTGGACTGTAAAAAATCTGCATATGAGCAGACCTGCACAGTTTAAACTCACGTTGCTCTCACCAGTGTAAGGTGGCATCTCAAACTGGTTTTGATTTGCATTTCCCTGGTGATGAGTGATGTTGAGCATCTTTATGTGTCTGTTAGCCATCCGGATGTCTTCTTTGGAAAAGTGTCTATTCATGTCTTCCTCTCATTTATTCTCTGGATTATTTGCTTTTTGGGAAAGCGAACAACTCAGGAAACAACAGATGTTGGTGAGGATGTGGAGAAATGGGAACTCTTTCGCATTGTTGGTGGGAATGCAAACTAGTGCAGCCACTCTGGAAAAGAGTGTGGAGCTACCTCAAAAAATTAAAAAGAGAATTACCCTACGACCCAGAAATAACACTACTAGGAAATTATCCAAAAGATAAAGGAGTGCTGATTGATAGGGGTACATGTATCCCAATGTTTATAGCAGCACTTTCAACAATAGCCAAATTATGGAAAGAGCCCAAATGTCCATCACCTGATGAATGGGTAAAGAAGATGTGGTTTATATATACAACGGGATACTACTTGGCAATGAGAAAGAATGAAATCCTGCCTTTTGCAAAAACAGGGATGGAACTGGAGGGTATTATGTTAAGTGAAATAAGTCAGCCAGAGAAAGACAAAAATCATATGACTTCACTCGTATGTGGAACTTGAGAAACTTAACAGAAGACCATGGGGTAAGGAAAGGGGAAAAATAGTTTCAAACAGAGAGGGAAGCAAACCTCAGAAAACAAACTGAGGGTTGGTGGGGGAGGGGAAAATGGGTGATGGACATTGAGAAGGGCACTTGTTGGGATGAGCACTGGATGTTGTACGTAAGTAATGAATCATGGGATTCATGAATCATGGAAACAAAGAGCTCAATGTAAATGCTGTATGTTAGCTAACTGGACAATAAATTATATTATAAATAAGTAAATAAACAAACAAACAAAAAAACAAACTCATGTTGCTCAAGGTTCAACTGTAAATGAATATATACAGAAAGAGACTGTCTATCTAATATATTCATGTATACATATATACATACATCAATATGCATACACATATACACATATATTTAAGAGAGAGCACTTTTAAGAGAATATTATGTCAAACTTTGTGTGAATAGTTTTGAAAATTAGGCCGAATTTCTAGAAAAATACAAATAATTAAGATATAACCATGAAGGAGAAAATCTAGACAGTCCTAAAGCTGACAGAATATTTAAGCCATTACACATATTCCCACAAAGAAAAGACAGAACACAAATGATTTTACAGATAACTTTACTAAATATTTAAGGACTAAGAACTTGAAAATTATGAAAAATGCTGCAGGGAACAAAACAGAAGGGAATGCCTCAACCAATTCTGAAACCAGTTTAACATTGTTATCAAAACCAATTAAGGACTAAATGATAAATAAAATTACAGGTCACTATCATTGTTCGTCAGTGGTCTTAACACTGGTGTTACTTCTATCTCAGATGGATGAAAATGAGATTAGGTTATGATCAGATTGGGAGCTATAGGAATAAAGTGTTAATACAATATTTTAAAATTATTTACAATTAATACGGTAAGCACAAAAAGGATAAATGCCATAAATTATCCTAAATGCGAGACAAAATTTCTAAAAAATTAAACATTCATTTCTGATTTAAAAAGTATAAAATAATTCCTTTTCAATTCAGGAATAGAGGATAACCCACTAAAATTTAAAGACCAACAGTAAACATACTGAATGGTAAAATAATGAGTCCATTGCTCTTACAATCAGGTACAAGACAAGGATGTGAGCTAGCATCTCTTTTTTTTTTTTTTTTTTACATTTATTTATTTTTGAGAGAGAGAGAGAGATAGAGCACAAGTGGGGGAGGGGCAGAGAAAGAGGGAGACACAGAATCCAGAGCAGGCTCCAGGCTCTGAGCTGTCAGCACAGAGCCCGACTCAGGGCTCCAACCCACAAACTGCGAGATCATGACCTGAGCCGAAGTTGGACGCTCAACCGACTGAGCCACCCAGGTGCCCCTGAGCTATCAACTCTTTTATTCAATATTCTTCTGCATTACTTTTGTATTGTTGCAGTAATACCAGGTGAAAAAAAAATCTACATTTGTAGTGTAGAAGATTAAATAAAATGTGATTTAGGGGCACAATGTGAGCTCTAATGAAATAAAATAGCATAATTAGCGCAGTTATTATAACAGCTGTCGTGGGAGAAGGGAAGGAGGGAGGGAGGACGACATGATCAGGAATCCAGACAGGGCATTTCAGAGACATGGCATCATTGTGTTTCTTAAGTTGGATGGTGAATACACTAGGATTCATTTTATTCTTGTTTAAATTGCCCACAGAAATTATCTGTGCATGGGTATGGATAATATATTTCATAAGAAAATTCTGTGCTGGACCAAGGGGCAAAAATGTATGAGTTTAAGGTCACTCAATGTCCAGTTCAGGCTTTCCTTCCACTGAATTATCTGGCTTATATTAATTACTATGATTCCAAGAATTTTTCTCTCACGCACTAGAATATTTCATTTAAGAATAAAGTCTTTTAGGACACCTGCGTGACTCAGTCGGTTAATCGTCTGAGTCTTGGTTTTTGGCTCAGGTCACAATCAATCTCACCGTCCTGAGATAAAGCCTCGCACCAGACTCTGTGCGGAGCCAGCTTAAGATTATCTCTCTAGCCCTTTCCCTATGCCCCTCCCCTGATCATGCTCTCTCTTTCTTAAAACAAAACAAAACGAAGCAAAACAAAACAAGCGATGAAGTCTTTTTTTCTTTCAAGATCTATTTTATTTTATTTTGTTTTATTCTATTTTATTTTATTTTATTTTATTTTAAAGTTTATTTAAGTTTAAGTTTATTTATTTTGAGAGGCGCCCCTTCCAAGATCTTATTTAAATTCAAGTTAGTTAACATACAATTTGGTACTGGTTTCAAGACTAGATTGAAATTGGTGATTTATCACTTACTTATAACACCTAGGGGTCATCACAGGTGCCCTCTTTAAAACCCATCACCTTTTAGCCCATCCCCCTACCCACTTCCCCTTAAATAACCCCTCTTTCAATACAGCTAAGCACCTTCTGTCATTCATTATCAAGCACCTGAAGGTGGTAGGTCCAATAGTAAGGTCTGAGCTAACTCACTGCATGCCAGAATCAGGGAACCTTGTCTACATCACCATAAGTGTAGACTTTTCGTCTCATTATGGATCAGTCCTTCAAATGATGCTAATAATGTTTTCAGAAGCTATAATTTTGCTGTAAATTATGGTATGTAGGGTAGAAGAAGAATGATATTAAAATCCATGGTTTGTGTAAATTCCCCTGATACTATACTTTATTTCTTATTTTGTTATTTGAATTAAAACGAATATATAGTGTTGTATTAGTTTATATAGTATAATGACTCAGTTTTAGATGTCACTGGGTGCACATCACAAGAAGTGTATTTTTATCCAACACCGTACTTTGAAATTAAATGTCTACTAACATACATTAAGATACGAAAATGGTTAATTGTATTTTATAATACTTTAACAGATTTTGCACTGAGAATTCTGTTCATTAACTGAGATTTAATCTTTGACCATTGTCTAAAACCAATCATCTATGTTACATGCTTAAGTATGTAAGTTAACATGATGTTAAAACAAATTAAGTAAAAATAAAATCCACTTTGAAAGGTACTTAAATTAAGCAGCATGTTCTTCTAATATTGATGATATTCAAATTCATTTCCACTCAATATTCCCCAGAGATTGAAATTCAGAAACATATGTGCATCTATTTTTATAATTTTCTGCACATTTGTGAAGACACACTGCCCTCTTTTGAACAAAAGCAGTTAAATTTCAGGGGGGAAAGCAAAGCAAATTCAAAATTCACAAAACGAAATAGGAAGATGATGCTAAACAAACCAGATTGCCTTTCCCTTTTGACAAAAGGTTAAAGAATGACTGTTGTATTGGATTTCAATACAATTCTCAAGGCCAAAATTTCTATTGCATATGTATTTTTCTGTCTTTTGTTCACTTTCGTGGACGCATGTGAACACAGCTTGCTTGTTTAAAGAATTTTTGCACTTGGAAAATCTGGTCTTAAAAATATTTAATATTTACAGTAATTAATAAAAAAATCCCTGATATTCTCTGTAGAATCTCTATAATTTATCCGAAGTGTTTATGACCATTTTACTATTTGCTATTATTCATCTCCATGAATGCTTTGTCCTTAACAAATGAGCACCTATAGTTTAGCAACAAGGCCATTGCAATAAACCTGTCAGTGTGAGGTACGTTGTGTGTATATAAGTTTATAAGATGGTCTCTGTGGTAGATGGCTACTTAAAATTTATTTCTCGAATGCCACATCTATATTCACTTTTTCTTTTATTTTACAATCTTTGAGGATTCTAAGTTGAAAATTAAAGATAGACTACAAAATAAACAGGGACAGTGGCACAATGGATAATATGTCTGACTACAGATCAGAAGATTCAAAATGAATGTGGCGACTTCATAATTATTAGTCATTTTTAATAGAAATATTGAGACCCAGCACGACAAAGGAGAATTTTCCATGCAATACTGATGTGATAGATGTTTGATCACTGATTCTTGAGTGAAAGTAGATAAGCATAGAATATGGTAGCACTGTAATAAACAAATGTAGTGCAATTACTCTAATATATATGATGCCCATTAAAGTAAATCTTAAGATGAATCTATTATTCACATGGTTTAAGCCCTATTCTCCTTTTATGATCCAAAAGGAGTCCTTTGGAAAGAATGAGCAAAGGATTTTCTTCTGCCCTCTGCATTTTGCCCTCCCCCATGATGAAGAGTCAGACAAGCATATCCTTTGTTGTGGTCCAATATGAATGATTTAATAAGGCAGCTAATAATTAAGAATTTTTGTTGATAATAAAAATGGAAATAAGATTGGACGTGCAATGAATTATCATCACTTCTATTGAAAAGTAACAAGTTCCTAGACAAGATGGTTAAGAGAATCACCAGTAAGTTGGTTTCAACAACTACCTTCGTGGTAGAAAGAGGAAGTAAGGTAGTAAGTAACCAAGAAAGTAGCAATGTAATACAATTAGGAAGAAGCTCCATAAAGGATAGTAATACACAGGCTCTATGGTTAAAGTTCAAAACACAAATAAAAAATGGGGTAGAAAATGGATCATTTATTACGTCCCCACTCTTAAGAAGAGAATAAAAGACTGTACTCTATCCCTGTTTCACCACACTTGACTCACACTGGTAGGAAGAACAAAACAGAGCTTAAAGAATCTAATAACAACAACAAAATCGTAATGTCCATCATTTAGGGTATGTCCTGCCTAATGAGGAGAAACAATCTCTGCTAATACACTAAAGATTTTCCAAACTTATATTAGATACCTCATAAAATGACAACCCCAAAAATCCCTACATGTTTTAGTCTGTTAAAGATGCTATTACAAACTACCGTAAACTGGGCAGCTTATAAACAAAAACAAAAATGTATTTATCACCATATGGAAGCTGGAAATATAGGATCAGGGTGCCCACATGGTCAGGTTCTATATCTGACAAAGGACTATTTCCTGGTTCACAGATGCCCTTCTTTTCACTGTGTTCTCAACATGGTGGCAGGAGCAAAGAAGCTCTCTCAGGCCTCTTTTATATGGTACGAATCCCATATATGAGGTTCTACCCTCATGACCTAAACGCCTCCCAAAGCCTCACCTCCAAATATCGTCACCTTGGCAGGTAGGTTGCAAAATATGAATTTGCTGAGAGGACACAAATGTTTAGCCCACAGTGCTGGGCTTAACTAGATATTGTTGACATCACTGTCGATTTCTTCTGAAATTCTAAAACCTTTCTATTTAATTGACTTAAAATCCTAAAGCTAAAAGCACATTTAATTTTTGGCGCTGTAAATCTTCAAAGGAGTACATTTTGGCTAACATTAATACTGAAATTCTATAAACTTATGCTAAAAATTGCATTCATTAATATAGTTTTTTTAAATAATCTGAAAAAAATTCTTTTTTTAATTTTCTTATTTTTGATCTATTAAGTTCAGTGAATCTAGATATCATTGTCTAATAAATGTTACAGATAAAACGTATTGTTATCACAAATGGGACAAATTAAAATGTAGTTGTATAGGTTATTTATTAAAACAAGTTGTAGAGAATGTTAATATCTCAAGCGCTTAAAGTAAATCTTACAATTTGGGATTAGCAGCAGTGATTCTGATAACCTATACCAAGTGAAAATATTTTATGGTAAGTAAAACCACAATTTTTGTTAAAATGCAGGAGCTAATATTTGCACAAAATATAATTTTAAATATTAGCAATATTAAAATAAAAAGAGGAGGAATTAATTTTTATGGAACTAGCAGTATTGATTAACTCATACGAATTTAGGTCTTGAGGAGTTGCCATTAACTTAACTATTTCACTTTTCTTTTGTTCTTTGGAATCTACTGTACTTTGGAGTTATTCCTATTTTTTTTTTCCTAAAAAAGAAACTAAGAGGGATGTCTGGGTGGCTCAGTTGATTAAGTGTCCGACTTCGGCTCAGGTCATGTTCTCACAGCTCCTGAGTTGGAACCCTGCGTTGGGCTCTTTGCAGACAGCTCAGAGCCTGGAGCCTGTTTCAGATTCTGTGTCTCCCTCTCTCTCTCCGCCCCTCCCCTGCTCATACTCTTTCTCTGTCTCTCAAGAATAAATAAACATTCAAAGATTTTTTTTGAAAATGAAACTAAGAAAAATGTGAGAATATTTAAACAGAGAACATGACATATATCTTTTCATATGAACCTAGTAGTGTAGTAATGTAATTTCCTTTACACTTAATATAACACTTATCTAGAATTTTCTACATGAACAATGATTAGACTCTCAGGATGGTGATAATGTTTTATGCTTTTAAATCATAATATGACAGTTAATATTTTATTTAAACTTTACAGACACACCTAGAAAAATCTAAAATGCAAGTTAGTCTGTCAGTATGAAAATAGTCAAGTCCTAGAAATTTAGTTTATAGTTAGCTTTTCTGAAGTAATTGCTTCAGAAAGTATTGTATAACTTGCTGAGATATTTTTTCTCTAGAACAAGCATCAAATTCTTTTTTATTTACCTGGTTATCATTTATATTTTGGGGAAAGCTCTTTAACTTATGGAAGCTGGCTTGCTCATCTGCAAGCTTCCAATGAATATTAAATGTATTAACACGCGTAAACCTCAGTGCAGTGACTGATCAACACTGAGTATTCAGTACCTGTTAGCCATTATTAAAATTACTCTACACACCTGTATTTGAAAATGCTCTGAGGCCTGACAATAAAGTCAATATTACCTTCCTTTTCCTCCCACCATCCTGCATACACTTCTATTGCAACCTTCACAAAATGATATCCTATTCCGAGATTATTTTTAACTTTGAGATATTCATCTGGGTTAACAGTTAATGAAGGTTCCCAGCAGAGTGTAAAGGTGGCAATTACAGCAGATTTTTTGAGCTGCAGAGCTGAGTTGTAAAGCAAATTCTATCTTAAAGCACCATCAAGAAAGTGATAGCACAGGGTAATGCAGTAACTACACTGGGTGGGTATCTGTAAGGGACATACATCTGCTGTTAACAGCCCTGAGGACACCATTCTCAAATACCTGTGTTGAGGGGGAAATATCCATTCTTAGGTTCATGCATATGTTCTGTTCTTCAGATATGATTTACTTCTCATTTTAGATAAGAAGAGATTAATAACATTATTCTTTTTGCTCTTTTTTTCTAATCACTACAATAAATATGGTCACCATGTGTAATTTGAAGATCTGTGAAGGGGTGCCTGGGTGCCTCAGTCGTTTAAGTGTCTGACTTCGGCTCAGGTCATGGTCTCGTAGTTCCTGAGTTCGAGCCCTGGGTCAGGCTCTGTGCTGATGGCTCAGAGCCTGGAGCCTGCTTTGGATTCTGTGTCTCCCTCTCTCTCTAACTCTCTCCTGCTTGTGCTTTGTCTCTCTCTCAAAAAGAAATAAACATTAAAAAACTTTTTTAAAAATGAAGATCAGTGAAGGGTACAATTAAGCAGTAAAAAAAAATTGTATGGAACATGCTATTTAATGATATTCTTTTTTTTTTTTACTTTATTTATTTTTAAAAGAGAGAGACAGAGCATGAGCAGGAGAGGGGCAGAAAGAGAGGGAGACACAGAATCTGAAGCAGGTTCCAGGCTCTGAGCTGTCAGCACAGATCTTGACACAGGGGTTGAACTCACAAACTGTAAGATCATGCCCTGAGCCAAAGTCAGACACTTAACCAACTGAGCCACCTAGGGGCCCCTATTAGATGATATTTTTAAAGTCATCTCAAAATGTATGTTCATATTTTCTTGTATCTAATATTATATAAATGTGGCTTGCAGATGCACCAGCTTACTTCCATCAATTAAATGGCTAAAGCAGGAAGTTGATTCTAAGTCTGTTTCTAAACTTTGATTTAATGTTAAAACTGGTTTTCAAATAGAGAAAAATAATAATAATAAAAATAAGCCTTCCCAGATGTCTCATTCTCAAGGTCAATATTGGGTAAGATTTAGCATATTAACCACTGCTTGCCTTAATAACATTTTTAGTTACAGCTCAAATTGGAGTAATTTAATTTACAACAGGGTTGTGACAATCAGGTAATCTTTTTCCCTTAAGGCTACCAGTCACAAAGACTCTGGCAAAAGCTACTTGCCTGTCTCCAGGCTTGCAACCAGTTTTCTGAAACAACTTTGTCAATGTAATTTCATTGATACCTTTAAAGACATCGGTTCAACACTTAAAAATGTCTGTTTAAATCCAAAAAGGATTTCGTAACATTGAAAGAAGTTCCAAATTCCAAATGTGAAAATATGTGACACCTATATCAAATTTATATTTGAATAAATAAAGCCTTTGCCTAGCACTTTAAAAGGTTATTATAAAAAGTGTTACGTAATGAAACAAAGATGGGGGTGTCAGACACAATGTGGGTAGGTACAGATCTTACAAGTTAAACATTTTAAATAAGTATATTAATTAAAAATGAAATGGGGCAATAAGATCACTACGAACAATATATATAGCTGTTCAATGGCAGAGCTTGGGTTAGAATTCATCTCTCCTGCTTCTTTTTCCAACTGCTTTTCCAAAGCAGTCATACCATTTGTATATCCAGATGACCCTTGAAAATTGCAACATTATACCTAATATAAGCAACATTTAGTGCTTATCTATAATTTTGCATAAAAAATATGTTTAAGATTACACTAAATTTTCTGAAAATTGAGATAGAGTTTGGTTGTTCAGATAGCATCCTTATTTATTCATAAAACTGTGTGCATCCCAAGTATTTATTTGCTAAGATACAGCCAGAGTCAACAACGTTAAAACAAACAAAAAGATTAAAAAATGGGCAAAAGCCTTGAATAGACATTTCTCCAAACAAGATATACAAATGGCCCATAATCAAAGGAAAAATGCCCATCATCACTAATCATTAGAAAATGCAAATAAAAACTATCAGACACCACATCACACCCATTTGGATGATTATTATTAAAACAAACAAAACAGAAACAGAAACAAACAGAACACCCAGAAAATAGCAAGTATTAGCAAAAACATGAAGAAATTGGAACCCTTTTGCATTGCTGGTGGGAAGGCAAAATGGTGCAGTCACTGTTGAAAACAGTATGGTTGATTCCTCGGAAAGTTAAACGTAGAATTACCAGCAATTCCATTTCTGAATATACACCCAAAGGAGTTGAAGCAGGGACTCGAAAAGATATTTATAGGCACATCTTCACAGCAGCATTATCCATAGTAGGCAACAAGTGGAAACAAGTGTCCATTGGCATAAAATTTGGTATATACATAGAAAGAAATATTGTTCAGTCTTCAAAGGGAAGACAAATTCTGACAAATACTAACTACAGCATGGCTGACCCTTGAAGACGGTATGCTAAGTGAAATAAGCCAGCAGCAAACGGACAAATGACTTAGGCGCTTCCTAGGATAGTCAAATTCGTAAAGACAAAAAAGTAGAAGGTAGTTGCCAGGGGTTGGGAGAGGAGAAAATGGGGATTTAGATTCAGTTGGAGAAGATAAACAAGTTCTGAAGATTGATTGGGGTAATTGTTGCCCAACAATGTGAATGCACTTTATGTTACAAAACTGTGCACTTCAAAATAATTAAAATAGTAAAGTTGAATTTATGTATTTTTACCATATTAAACACATAGGTATAAGAGAGATGGACTCCACATGATTTTAATTTGCAGTATAATTTTATATTCCCCACACCCCCAAAAAGTATATTTTAGTTTTATTCTAATAAGCCAAATAAACTATTCAGTAGACAAATGTTTTGATTTTTCACTGAGGAAAATTATACAAATGTATGCGAATGATTGTCCTATAAAGTTCCAAAAAGAGTCCATGTGAAGAGTCCTAATTGTCGTTTCCAGAAAAGGATTTCAATGAGCCTCAGCATCTTTGTGAACTGAAGTAATTAAGATCTGTGTGGTTTCGTTTTGGCCTCAATATGTAATTAAAGTTAGATTTTTTTTTTCTTTCAGCTGGTCACATTTCTCAGTCAAAGAAAAAATTTGTATATAAATGATTCTGCGAGTTAAATTGGTCGCACTCAAAAATACTTCTTCTCAGGAATGCAAAGTGAACATCACCTTAAACAGGAATCACTATCTGGGAAAAAAAAAAAAAAGTCAGAATGTATATGGAATTGAATGGAATGTGGATGGCCAGCTTTTCCTACAAACAAGCTCCACAAGTGTCCTGTACAAGTGTTTGCTTTATCTGTAAAAAAGGAATCTGTTCTCACTTTGTCTCACTGGGGTTTGCCTAATATTTTGCCCTGTTGATACTTCTGTAAATGAAATACTGCAGTGACTGCGAGTGTAACATCTAATATCCAATGCATTTATTTTTTTCTCATTTTAGCTTTAGTAAAGTGATGCCATACATTATCTTTAAATATTGGCTTCAAAAGAAGAGAAGCTGTGTCAAAGAAGGACTGTCCAAAAAAGAAAGAAAGAAAGAAAGAAAGAAAGAAAGAAAGAAAGAAAGAAAGAAAGAAAGAAAAAGATATATTGATGTGACATGATGAAAAAACAAACAAACAAACGAAACAGTGTGAACCGGAAGCTGAGAACTCTTGGTTCTCTTTAACATAAATTAACTTTGTGGTCCTAAGCGAGTCTACTAATATACCATCTCAGAGTGGCGATTAGACTTGCTAAATAAGCAGAGGACACTTGAATGAGAAGGTGTGAATTTGTTAATAGGCCTCCTTTTTGGCTCTTCAAAAGTGTTTTAAATATAAAAAGTTGATGAAGACTTTTAGTCTCTCAGTCATTCTATATAACTCAGCAAAGTTATGCAGTTGAAAACAACAAATTTGACCCATTCTCTCCTGGCTCAAGGGCTTACATACTTTTTCTACATCAAATTTTCTAGACCAACGGCTGGGTTGGGACATTCAGGGAGAGATCATTTCTAGACACTTGAAAGGTCCAAGTTCAAAACAGACTCTTAACCAGAGAGGACAAATGGAGGGTTGCTGGAGGGGGGGTGGGGGGTGGGGAGAGATGGTTTACATGGGTGATAGGCATTAAGGAGGACATCTTTTGGGATGAGCCCTGGGTGTTATAGTGATGAGTCACTAAATTCTACTTCTGAAACCAAGATTCTACTATATGTTAACTAGAATTTAAATGAAAACTTAAAAAAAAAATAAGGCCCAAGTTCAATCTGTAGAATAAGATAAAGGCCCTGGTGCAAAAGTCAAGGAGGTGATCACAGTCTTGTCAAGGAAACTTGAGAGGTCAGTACTAATATTCCCTGGGTTTTAATCAGAAATGGAACTAAAAAAATTCCTAATTAATGCCATACTCATGTTAAATATGACCTGAGGCCTAAGGTTGGAGTTACTATTGTAATAAACAAGTAAGTAAAGTCAGAGAGAGTTAAAGAGAGTGAAGTCAAAGGAATATATTGTTGCTGTTTTTCCTCAAAGAGTTTACCCCCCTGAAACCTACATTTCTAAGTATTACAGAGTAAATTTTAAAATGAAAACAAAAGTGGTCCTTCTGTAAAGCTTTATGGCAACGATATAAAACGATTTTTGGTTTGATGTTTCCTGCAGCTAAACCTGATGAGGAAGAGAAAGAAGTAAGTCAAGCTGAGCACTCTTACTCGGTATTAGGGTCAGATGGGGAGCTTGTCAGTGTAAAAACCTACCACCGGCAATGGGCAACAAATTTTATCGAAATGTTCATTAAAAACATACGTGTTTTGAGGGCGCCTGGGTGGCTCAGTCAGATAAGTGGCCGACTTCGCCTCAGGTCATGAACTCACAGATCGTGAGTTCGAGCCCCGCGTCGAGCTCTGTGCTAACAGCTCAGAGTCTGGAGCCTGCTTGGGATTCTGTGTCACCCTCTCTCTCTGCCCCTTCCCCACTCACACCGTATCTCTCCGTCTCTCAAAAATAAATAAACATTAAAAAAATGTTTTAAGAACATACATGTTTTTGCTGCTCTTTTCTATCTGTGCTACCATTGGGTAATTTTCCTTTATTTAAGAGTAGAAACTAGCTCCCGTTGCAAGAATGCTGAGTTTTAGGTCATTTGTCTTCTGTCTGACATTTTTGCTTACCATGGGAAAAGTATATTTTAGTGTCCCAAATAACAGGTTTCCTTGTGACAATATGATTTCACCAATGTTATATCAAGAAGGTAAAAATAAGCAAGTGTGATAGCATTTTTTTTCACTGACACACAACCATTAGCAAATATTAGACTAAAGTTTCATAAAATCAACTTTGGATGATATAGTCTAACTATTTAGAGCTGCTGATTTGTGAAATCTCATTAGAAATCTGAAACTTGGCCTTTTCTTCCCTTGGGTAATTTATAATGAAGTTGTTTCACTACTGTGTTCTGAGAAGCACCAAAATAAATACTAAGGAAGCAATGGAACAAATAACCATAAGACAACCAGGTAGATGTTTCCCACTTGAACAACAGTGGCTGTTGGGTACATGAAAATTACTGTGTCAGCTTTTTTGAGATGGCCTTGCTAACTTAGTCTCTGATGGACCATTGACATTTCTCATTTTATCAATTTGTTTTGAGAGAAACCACCTGGAGGTATGATTCTTTCTGTTTGAAGAAGTTCACAGTACTCTGTAAGACTTAATCATAAATACAGAACTTTGAAATGTTTTTGCCCATTCTTTTAATTCAAGTTTATGGGAAACTTAATCTAATAAATTTTGAAAGCTGCATTTAAACAGTTTAAGGTAAAGTAATCAATTATCAGGCCCCTAAAGGAATCTTGAATCCTTTTAAACTAACTATATAAAATGGTACCTGGAAATAACATTTTAACTCTCTAACAATAAATGAAAAGGGATTCTCCATCTTATAGCTTTCTTAGTATCAATAACAAGTAATTGAAATATATATTGGAGCAGAGCTTTGATATTAAAACTGTGCCTTGGCAAATATCTAAAAGAAAACACTCAATGCTTTCAAATTTCTCTTGACTACTTCATCTCATTTTAGAACCATAAGTAGAGTTTACCCCACTTTCTTGGAAAAAGAGTTTACCCCACTTTCTTGGAAAAAATCATACAGGTAGCTGGACTGTGTCAATCTGTTAGATTTTATTAATTAAATACTCCTCATCCTCATTTTAAATTTCAGCTGACAGTGACGTTACTGGAAATGACATGATGACTCATTCACTATAAGATGGTTGTGATTAATATGTGATTACTGGGTCATCTCTTAAATGGGAGTTTGCAATAGTTAAGGGACAAAGACTCATCCTAAATAAGTTCTAAACATATTATTTCAGGTGTCAGAAGTAGGCTTGCACATGAAGAGATTTGGGTCATTCAGATCTGGTAATTGCATGTGTGTGTGTAATGCATTTCTAATTATGTAGTTAAATGTAATTTTGACCATATTCAATATGAAGATATGTTTTCATCATGACATTTTTAACTAAAATATTTCTATGAATAGGTTCTAGCACAGTATTTCTAAATACTGTTACCGCTGAAAAAATCATAGGGATAAATCACTTAAATTCTATAAGACATGTACAGTAGGGAATGGAAATGGGGATAATAAAGGTGACTACTCCCTGGCTACTTAAAAAATTTTTGTGTATAAGTATACATATATTTATACATATTTTATATATATATAACATACAATATGTACAATATAATATACATTATATATTATATGTAATATAATATGTACAAAATAATGTGCATTATATTATAAACAAAATACATATTTAAAAAAAAAATTTTATCATTTATTTTTGAGAGACAGAGACAGAGCACGAGCAGGGGAGTGACAGAGGGAGAGGGAGACACAGAAACCAAAGCAGCCACCAGGCTCCCAGCTGTCAGCACAGAGCCCAACGCGGGGCTCGGACCCACGACCCACAAGATCATGACCTGAGCAAAAGTCAGACACTTAAGTGATGGAGCCACCTAGATGCCCCTAAATATAATATGTATTAAGTATATGTACTATACAATGCATAATAAAACACAATGCATATATGTATATATACATCATTATATATACACATATGTGTTTATATGTATTATACATCCTATCTGTGTTCTTGACACCACGATGAATCTTTAGAAGCTATAATAGTATATAAGTATTCTGGGCTACTAAACTATGAAGAATAACAAAATACACATTACAGAGGCCCTAACGTTGTTTAATTTTTATGGGCTCGTATCATAGCAAATTGTGCAGATTCTTAGAAACTGAAGTGATGAATACTTGCCCAAGTCTATCATAAAGGCTAAGGAAAATTGCAAGGTCAGTGTAAGGCCGTTAGCAGAGACATTTCATAGTCTTCTAACAGCAGGAGTATTAAATGCCAGAGTGACAGATTTTTTTTTTTCATTTTTTGCTATTGTAATGTATCTTTAAAGAAAATTTAAAGGACTATTTCACATTTTTCAAATAAAAATTTTATAACAAATCACATTTTAAACTTGACTTTGAGGGGCGCCTGGGTGGCTCAGTGGTTGAGCGTCCAACTTCAGCTCAGGTCGATTTCACGGTTCGTGGGTTCAGAAGTCGGACTCTGAGCTGACAGTTCAGAGCCCGGAGCCTGCTTCATATTCTGTGTCTTCCTCTCTCTCTGCCCCTCCCCCACTCGCGCTCTGTCTCTAAATAAATAAATAAATAAATAAATAACATTAGAAAAATGTTTCAACTTGACCTTGATGTAGATATAAAATTAATTCTTTAAAAATGTAATCAGAAAGAACTTCATTCTCTTGTTATAGTATAATAATGCCAATAGAAGAAAAATGATGGGTGTAGAGAAATATTGATATATATCTATGTATATATTGCCTGTGTACTTGTTTGTTTAGACATAGGTTTATATTTCAGAAAGTAAAATATACCTTTTTACTTCCAAACTATGAATGGCAGAAAATAACATTTTTTAAAAGTGATACTAAACCTCATCCTTATCATTGAAAGCAGTCAGACTATAGAGAGCGAATAAATGTATGTGTGCTCTGATGTGAAAGAGTTTGAATTGCCTATTGTTACATTAAATATAGGGTTATATAAATTTCAGAGGACCTTATTTCTAGTGATGTGTAAGTTATAAAAAATGTTAGCAGCTCTTCTTCTTAAATCAGGCTGGAAAATGTTAATGTACTATAGCATTTTTTAGGGGCTATTTTGACAAATTACTCATTTGTCATTTGACAAATATATCATTTTTCCTTTCTATTCTGAAAATTACACTGTATGATTATTAAAAAATTTATTTTAAATATTGTTTTACCAATTTTCCTAGGTTATAAGAAACAGCCTAAAATACCACCGTTTCAACTTTTATCTGTATCCTTCCAGAAGACAGACAAAATTAATTTCAATTATTTGATAAAAAAGTAGAATAAAGACAATAATTCTTGACTAATATTTATGAGCTTATTAAACACTTTCTCAAAGTACTATTTTGCTATTTTCTTAATTACAGAAAAATATTATGAAATAATTGCTGAGAAATTAAGTAAAATTAGGGAAAATATTTATGATTATACATGAATATGATTCAAAATATTTGAGCCATGTTTCTACTGCAACAATTTGCAATATGGAAGAATTGATAAATTAATAAACTATTGAAACAAATTCAAGCAAGCACACATTTTGGTTTTCCCCCCAATGAATCAAATTATAATAGATTATTAAATTAGTGTTTTTTGCTGGATGTTTATCCAATGAGTGTCAGAATATTTGAGGATTAATATTCCCAATTCCAAAAATAAATATATCTCCATGTTAAATTCCAAGTTAACTTCTCTCTAAATTAAAAATAGAATGTAAACATCAGTTTTCCTGTTTATCAAATACATGCTAAGAAAAATCACAGAAATAGACTCTCCAACCTCTTCATTCTCAAATCAAAACAAGTTTATATCTTAAAACAGAACAATCATAGGAAAAGTCATACGAAATGTCATTTACTTTGGACACATTCTGCATTTCCTACATTGTCACGTGATGAAAATAATATAAATTGTTTTTTGTATACTCGAGGTTACATATTTTGAATTTGTATGTCAATTCAATATTGAACACATGTTTCTTCTTAACCTATACACACGATTTCAATATTTTGAAGGTAACACATCCATTTAATCAATACTTGCATGTGTTCAATGAGTTTGTAACTTGGAATTTGACAAATGTGATAACTCCAAGAGTAAGTGGAAAGTATATGTACCAACAACAAACAAAATAATTTATGTAGAATTTGTAGGATTAAATATGTTAGTCATCGTACCAGGGTATTTCACATATTGTATCTCATCAGTCACAAAATAATACATGACATATTGCATCATCTACTCCATTCAACTAATGCCAACAGACTTGGATTCAGGCTAACTATCCAACCAAATACATAAACACAGTGTACCTCACCCACAATATTTACTTAGATTTCTAAAAGAATATGGGTCAGGTAATTACACAGCAGAGTAAGATCTTAGGATTTAAAGGCATAGTTTCAGATGTCCTAGGCACTCCATATTTGGGATCTAGGTGGTCACACACACACACACACACACACACACACACACACACAAATTGAGTGAGCAAGAGTCATGTAGTTAGAGAAACCCATCTCTTCTAAGTTTTTCTTGCTCTTGCATATGGTTAATAACTTAGCTCTCACGGGTACCTGGCCAGCTCTTTCATAAATTCTCAGTCAAGCCAGCTCTTCGTGGGTGGTAAACATATAATAAACCCACATTATTTTGTGTTTTTAAGTTTGTTTTGTACACCGTCAGCTTTGAAATGAAATGATCTGATGAAATGTAGCCTAGAGGACACAATTAAGACACATTGTGCTGTTACATTTAACAGAGTTCTCAGCAGGGTCTTAGTCACAATGGAAACTCAAAGAATATGTGTCTGTTCAAATCAGGATCCATTTAAAGCCAGCAAGAACTACTTTTAAAGCTCTTATGTAATTCACTGCTCTTGAGAGGAGAGCTGACTCATTCTTGAATACTCTTTCTCCAATGCCAGCTTTAACTGATTTATTTCCTGTTAGAAGTCTGTAAACATGTCTAACCAAATTAACTGTTTCAGTGAGCAAAAGAGAAATACGTCACTTTTCAGTATAAAGATACATAACTCAGACTCTTAAGGACCAATCCCAACACCTTTCCATTTAGCTAACTAATTCCAGGACCAGAATAAGGTGTCTGCTTTCGCATTCCAGTTTTGTTTTTTTTTTTTATTTTCTGAGTAAATAATTAGCCCTGTCTAGTAAGCATCAGTATGGCACATTTTAACTCTTTCTTGGAATTCTCATGAAATATTCATAATTTTATTCCCTGTACATAAATATCCTGCTACATCATCACCTAGGGCTCGTATGTCTGACAGTACAATGAAGCCATAAATTCCTAAACATCACCTTGGAAGTGAGAGCCCAATTCTTCCTGTAATGTCAGCTATATTGCCAGTTCTGTCCTACATATGCAGTTATTCTTGCCTACTCCACTTTACCATCTACGGAGTGAATACCGGCAGAAATACAAATGACCTCCGATCTTTCCATTTGTGAACATCCTTCATAAAGAAGGTGACAAGCTTTGTTTCACTGGTGGAGAAAATTGTCCAGTTTCAGGTAACTAAGCAATAGAAGCTCTCAGTTCTTCTGAGGGTTTTAGTGGAAGTCCCAAATATAGATCCTATCATAGCCATGATGTTCTCAACCAGACCAACTGGTAATGACTCACTTCCATTTATACCATTTTGATTTTATCTTTCAGCTTTGCCAAGCTGTTCCATCCTCAATGGAATATAGCCTTGACACGACCCTTGATACAATAAAAATTTGGGATCCAGGCTTGGCTACATCATTTGTGAGCCCCAGGGCAAAATAAAAATATGGGGCCCTTTGATCAAAACACATTAAGAATTTCAAGACAATCACAACAGGACATAAACCAAACATGGGGCTCTTCTGAATATGGTGCTTTATGCAACAGCGCAGATAGCACACCCATGAATCTCAGAAGTATTTCACATCAATCTCTCATTAATTGAGCTGTCTTTACCAAAGCTATGTAGCGGGCCAGCAATGGACTCTCAGGATGATTCTAGCTAGCCATGGCAAAGGAAATTTGTCAATCCAAAATCCCTCTGGAAGCTGTGTGACAGTACTCTTCTGCCATCGACGCCAGTCTACACGTCTTCACAGAGCAGATATTCCACATTAATGTGCAGAAACCGATAAATGCTACTCAGGGATCAGTTGAAACTCTGCCTGACTCTTTTGACAGGGGGCTTGTTCTGTTAGGGGATCTTACCTGAAGAAGCAGAGGGCGGAGGGAAACTTGCCATTAGGCCATTTGAGACAGTACATAATACTGAGTCTTCCTTTGAGACCTCACACCACATATTGGTCAACATAAAATATCGGGCATCATGAACACTTTCGTCATATGTGGTGAAGCAGAGGCTGTGGGTGGAACCAGATTATTCAAGTCATAAAAAGTTTCCGAGAACCATCGGCTTTTCTCATCATAAGTCAAGCAGGATTGTTTTGCAGTGTGCTGTTGACAATTAAATCCTCTCTTTCAAGCATTTATTTTATTTCTAATGTTTGATATTCACTATAGAGAAGATATGGGACAATTCTAAAGCTTGCTAATTAAGGTGTTCGATTAAAATTGGCAAAAGATATAAATTCCCCCTCTCCACTGTTACATCTATTTCAATTATGCACTCACATATAAGTATTTTTTGTAATTTTACAAATGTTCCTTTTATCATAATTATATTACCTTCCATTACACAATCATCGTACCTTCAAATCTTATTTTCAACCTCCTATTACTGTTCTTTTATCCTTCTGTAGGGATAATAGCTCACTGTGCACCAGTTTCTAATATTCCCTAATGATTCTGTTTCTCTACCGCCAGCCATTCAATTTTGTTTATTATAGAGGCAACTCGGTTGCTCTCCTAAGGACCAACAGTTGTCTTATCCAAATTCCACTTTTAATATTTAACCCCAGGAATCACTGACAAAACTTTCACCACATCAAACCAAGAATAGTTTATCAAATATCCTTGCCTCAAAGTCGTGTCAGAACTTCCCCATCCAAACCTTCTCTTATTCAACGCTGCCCTTGATGGGTTGATAGGAGGATGTGATCATCATTCCTGCTTCTGCCCCCACTCTGCAACATGCTCTCAGCTCCATAAGCAGCCACAGTCTTTAGATCAAACTGACAATCAAATTGTCTAGACAAAACAGGCCTCGTACTGTGCTACTGTTTTTAATTACATCAAAGCATAGAAAACGGGAAAATGTGGCATTCACAGCAACAGTATATTGTAATTCTCGTAATTTCCAAAGAGAGCTTCCACATATCCCCAGATTACTATAGTTGGGACAGACATGGTCACAAGAAAAAACTTGAGTGCAAACCGAGAACGCCAAAATAGAGAAGCAAGCCATAAACGCAGGGAAATTTTTGAATTCCAAACCCTGCCAGTTATGAAGCCACTCTGAAATACTGATTAGATCCCCCCCTTTTTTTGGCACAGCTGTATCTTATTATTACTCGTAATGCATTTCTTGATTTAAAAAAACCTCAAAAATGGGCACGTGTTCATAGGGTGTAGACCAAATTCTCACTTGTCTTGAATTCTTTAAGAAAGAGTTGTAAGAAATATTCTGTCAAGGATCTAATCCTTAGACACCTCTAAGAGGAACACACAATTACTAGAATCAGTTTTAACCAGTTCCTTCCATTGACCTGCCTGACAATTTTAAATTTCATCTTTGTTGTTTAGGAATTTGTTAAATAAGACGAATTATGATTTTTTTCTAACCAATTCTGCCTGAACCTCAGGAAATCCTTTCAATCTGCATGGTTAAGTCTATTCCTCAACTCAGAGAGTAATTCTTCTAATGTTTTTTTTAAAAAATAATGCATCACCTCTCTCCATCTGGTACTTCTTGCCTTTCTTCATCTTCCATTACTCACAGATCACACCTCTGATATCTCTGCTCTGATAATTTTTTTTCTCCAAAATGGTTGCCTCTCGTTGCATGCTTATTCCAAAACATGTCTTCTGCTTGATTTCCATCTCCCTTATTCAAGTCTCCACATTGAGAGTCTTCCCAGTTCATCTGTAGAATTCTTCCTTTTATGATTTATTAACTTTCCCTGAACAAAGACGATCTTTCTCCAAGAGTACACTCAAGCAGTCAGCATCCATCTGTAATTCTGCGGGACCAAATTCTGGAGGACTCAGAAATTCAGGCTCTCTCCAATGTCTCATCCAGAACTTTTAGAGACATCTTCCTAGCTTCTCTTCTGGTCCAAGGAAGGAAATGTCTCTAGAGGCCTTCATACCTCCTACTCTAGGGCACAGAAACTGCTAAACTAAAGGAGACACATGGAGTAGATTGGAACTGGGGGAAAATTAGGATGCTTCCTGGTCATATGGCTGTAGTCTTAGCTAGATGTTTGTTTCTTTGATCCTTAGAAAAATGTCAGAGTCCTATGCAAATTCAGCATCTTTTTCTTATACAAGCATGAAAAATCTATAATTGTATTTAAATCCCCATGATCTTTAATGACTCAAAATATTCTGCTGTGCAATTGAATGTGACTATATTTGATGTGCAGATCATTAGTTTCTCAATGAAATGTTTAAGTTATGACAAGATAAATATATAATTTTACTTTTAAAATCCAGAATATTACATACATAACTATTTAAGTATTTTGTTTGTATTAATTTTTAAGGAAAAACATTCAGTGATCTTTTTATTCTACTTCTCCTTGCAAAAGTATTTGCCTTAATTTCACACCAAGGGTGATGTGAAGTCAAATTGAGTCTAAAGATCATTGAAAATAATAAAAAGGCAAATTAACTTAGCACGTTAGAACTACTTACAGAGACATCGCAAAATATGGATTAATGATCAAACACAATGAAAAGAACTTTAACAACTGGATTAAAGAAAGAATAAACCAGATGACTTTTTAGCTAAAGGAAATAGGAGGTTCTTAAAATCAGAAGTATTCCCAAATTGCTAACTTTCACCGAAAATAAGAATATCTTTTTCATGAAGAAATGCAATTTCTTTTCTGACAAATACCAAAGCAGCGTAATATATTCCCACGGAATTAAAACAAATAGAGCTGCATTGCCCTGAGAGAAGATCTATTCTTGACCAACATGCTTGTGTAGTTTGCATCTTCCAGAGTGTAGTGAAAGAGATTGATTGTTCCAGTGTGTGGGGGTTTCATAGATTTGTGCCTTTTGCTACAATATGTGTAGATTTTACATATGTATGTACATTTTCTAACATAAACTTCAGAACACTGCATTAATTCTGAATTCTAAAATTCAAAAATACGGCAATGGATAAACACTAAGACAGTAATTAGTATTTATATCACTAACATCTAGCTCCTTTTGTATAATTTTTGGTAAAATAACAAATAACAACTTTTTGAGCTAGTAAATATTGTGTCATTTGTTTAACTGGTTGGAGAGAGGGAGAAAGAGAGAGAAAAATGGAGAGGGAACATACCCTATGAATGTATAACTTACTGTTTGAAATGTATTAGTCAAGTTTCTTAGAATTTTTCAGTTTCCATATAAATGACTTTGCTTGGTTAGTGATGTCATACCAACACAGTCATAGTTTTGCTCTCAAATTATTACATAATACACCAGAATTTTCAGTTATAGCTGTTGTAATTTAAGACAATTCTCATTCTGTCATTTGAACCATTTTAGATGAATTTTAAAGAGATACACTAATATAAAAGACGTAATATTTTTTACATTCGTATTTTATTTAAATGTGTTGTCTCTTGCTAGGATCCCAACCTCTATTTTCTCTAAAACCTCCAGTTTAGATCCTACCTCAAAGGGCTTCTGAAAGCATAGCCTTTCATGACTTTCTCCTTTTCCATTGGATCGCCTGTGAAACACCATGCTTAAATCCACTTAGCACGAAAAAATGCAAATAGCAACAAGCAAATATAAAATCCTTTCTTCTGAGATTAGAAAAATGCGCTGCCAATTTACTGGTCATAATTCTTGTTTTATTTTCTGTTTACACACAGGAAGAGACTTTAAAATTAGAGTCTGTATTTTCCTTGAAAATGAGTGTTAAGTGTACTTCATACCCTTTCTTGGCAGTTGGTAGACAATTTACGAATGGTCTGCTTCTGAGCATGAGAGATAACAGAAGTCCCACCGAGACCATTGGACTACTGGCCAAGGTGATTTGCTGACAGCCAAAGGAGACAGGAAAAGACATGCAATGCAGTAACATTTCAAAAAGTCACACCACTAAATAAATCATTTTCACAATTGTTTGCATTTTAAAAGGTATTTTTGTTATAAATGTAATAATTGCTTATTCTAAATATGCCCATGTATACATAAAAATGTGTGCATACACTTATACCTATTTCAAAAGATGAAATCCCCTTCTTACTCTAATCCCACATCCCCACCACCAAAGCTCAAGGAATAAAGACTCTTTAAAGTGTAGTGAATATCTGTACCAACTTCGCAGCCAGTCACTGAAGGAACTAAGGACATGGACAGTAGGGTCACTAGACAGATTTAAGAGAGAGGTTCAGTACCGTCCTCCCAGGATTTGGTACCTGACTAAGGTTGCCATGAGGATGGAAAAGTTGGTACATGTGAACTCCAAGCACATAATGAATGTTATGTAGGTGTTTCATTAAAATAAACAAACAAACAAATACACAAAAGGTATTTGTTGTATTGTTAAAAAACAAAGCGGAAAAAGCAATCTGAGTGGCCACCTGAGCTCAGATTTCAAATCCCCCACTTACTGTCTGTGACCTTGGGCGATGTACTTATCATCCCTTAGGGCTCCTTTTCATTCCTCTTCTGTGAGGTAAGGATGACAAGAGTTCATGACTCTCGAGATTGTAATGGAGATTAAATAAATTACTATTTATGAAGCGCTGAGACCATTACTTGTGGATTTATGAAATAAAGTGCTACCACTTATAAAACAAAAGATCCCTGGGAAATCACTAGAACTAAATAGCTAAACAAAAAATAAAGTATATCTAATGCTATATATTATATAAGGCATAAGGAGATAAAGAATTAGCTTTATGTTGTGTTAATACTTATCACAAAGATTCCAATTCTTCATATACATGTGCATATATAAATATACAATTCAAGACACCACATGCTTTTCTTTTCCTTCTTGCAAACATGAAGAGTGATTTTAAGCTTAAGTTTAAGGGTGACTGGGTGGCTCAGTCTGTTGAGCATCTGACTTCGGCTCAGGTCATGATCTCACTCCCCGTGGGTTCAAGCCCCACATCGGGCTCACTGTGGTCAGCACAGAGCCTGCTTCAGATCTTCTGTCGCCTTCTCTCTCTGCCCCTCTCCAACTTGCATGTGCTTGCTCTCTCTCTCAAAGATAAATGAACATTAAGAAAAAAAAAATTTAAAGATTAAGATCAATGAATCGAAGCACAATAAATCCTTTTATTTAAAAAAGTACAAAAATAGCTATTTAAAAAATTACTTTATCTAATTTTGAAAGTACTATGCTGTTACATTAATTTAATCAAAAATAAAAAAAATGGTCATGATTAGGAAAATAGATTAATGTAACTGAATAGAGATTAACAAAATAAGTGGCAGCAATGTGTGTGTATGCATTTGTGTGTGTGTGTGTGTGTGTGTGTGTGTGTGTGTGTGTGTGTGTATACCAAAACCAAATAATAAAGTACTGGATAAAATGCAACTTTAGAACACACACACACACACATACACATTTAGAATATGAATTAGTTAACATTTCTGCTCATAGAATGAAATATTTGGGGACAATATTAGGTCCTTGTTGCAAAAGGAACACACAAATAAATCCTGGATGGATTAAATATTTGAAAACAATAGCTATAAAAATACTACAAGTTAAAAATTAACCGTTACTTACTATTATCTAGATCCTATTTTAAGTGTTTTATGTATATTACTTCGTATAACCCCCACAAAACCACCATATTTTAAGTACTGTTGTTGTCATTTTTTTTTTAATTTTTTTTTAACGTTTATTTATTTTTGAGACAGAGAGAGACAGAGCATGAACGGGGGAGGGTCAGAGAGAGGGAGACACAGAATCTGCAACACGCTCCAGGCTCTGAGCTGTCAGCACAGAGCCCGACGCGGGGCTTGAACTCACGGACCGCGAGATCATGACCCCAGCCGAAGTCGGCCGCTTAACCGACTGAGCCACCCAGGCGCCCCCGGTTGTTGTCATTTTTAATTGAGGAACTAGAGACACATTGAGTTAAGTACCTGATCCAAAATCATGTAGCTAATACAGGGTCAAGTCAGCTTAAGTGCAATGACACTAAAGCAAATTTGCTTACCCCAGATTTGGGGCAAGAAAGAGTCCACCTAAAAGAAGTTGCCAAAATAGTTTGAATTTCCTTTTCTGTAGTAATGACACTTATAAAAATTTGTGTCTATTACAGCAGTTGTTCAGGTGGTCCTGATCATGACATTAATTAGTGAGAATAATTTGTGACTTATTTTCAGTCCCTAATAAATAATGGGCAAAAATTTCTTAGTTCTAAGAGTTGGTCTTCCAAATTGCCAAACCAGATTTCAACAGAATCTGTTGTGCTATTGTGATTACTATATTTTTTTAATTTAAGGGAATTTTTTTTCTCTCACTATTCCTTTTTATAGCAAAGTATTTTTCTTCCAAACCTCAATTCACTTTAGGAATATTACTTATAAAATAATTACAGTTGGCCCTTGAGCAATATGGGTCCATGTGCTTGCAATTTTTTTTCAATAAATATAATGGAAAATTTGTTTGAAACTTACGACAATTTGAAGACACTCGCAGATAACCCATGTTGCCTACAAATACTTAAAAAAATTAAGAGGGGTTCCTGGGTGAGTCAGTCAGTTAAGTGTACGACTTCAGCTCAGGTAATGATCTCACAGCTTGTGAGTTCAAGCCCCATATCGGGCTCTGTGCTGATAGCTCAGAGCTTGGGGCCTGCTTCGGATTCTGTGCCTCTCTCTCTCTCTCTCTCTGCCCCTCCCCTGCTTGTGCTCTGTCTCTCTCTCAAAATAATAAAATAAAATAAAATAAAATACATTTAAAAATGAGAAAACTTTAGATATTATTGTAAGAATACAGTACATAATGCATTTAACATACAAAATACGTATTAATTGACTGTTTATGTCATCAGGAAGGCTTCCAGTCAATAGCAGGCTATTAGCAGTTAAGTTCTGGGGGAGTCAAAAGTTACATGCAAATTTTCAGTGGTGTGAGATCGGTGCCCTTAACCACAGTGTTGTTCAAAGGTCAACTTGAATACAGTTCTCCTTGTATTAACATATCTATCACTCTTTGGTTCCTTCTGCTTGTCCCATCCCATGTTTTTGTACGTGCTCAAATGTTAAAGGAAGTTGTAGTTTGGTCAGTATCCACAGCTTGTGGAAAATACGTGGATACCGTGGAAGTCACCGAAATCAATTCAGGTCTCTCTTCACCTCTCCTGGCACAGTCATAGTGGTGTGAAAACTCTGGCAATCCTTGGAAAGGCTTCACCCTTTGTGAAATGGCCAGCTGGGAATGGATGATCATGTAGGCTTCTCTTCGTTCCCTAAGAAGCCTAAAAGATTCAGGGCAGGAGTGGGCAGCCAGTGCCACACGTACTGCCCCCTGTACCAGCATCGATTCTTTACGTCAATGATCATCCATGTTCATTATAATATCTAGGAAGTGGACCTTGGGTCCCAGTGTCCGCTGTGTGCACTTGTTCCTCACATGCTCACGTCATCAGACCTCTGCTAGTGACATTTCAGGCTACCTGAGCCTTGTTAGCCCATCATCACTTGTAGGAAATAGGAAAGCAGTTTTATTAAAGTAGAGACTATCAGAGGAATGTTCTTGCTCTAACTCTGTTCGGTCTATTTTTCTATTTGTCTGCTTGGCCATCCATTCAACACAGGGCCACCTATATCAACTATATTTTCTTATCTTCTATATTTTTGATGGCCTGGGATTTGGAAGAATACAGATCCAAGGAAAAACTGTCCTCCCAGGGTTATCTAATTCCTGAAGATAATCACGGCTTGCCTAGGAGCAATTCCTTCATATATAAACCTCTTTGTCTCAACCTCACACACCAAGCCAATATGTCCCCCGCCCTCAACATGTGAGGGCCAGGTATCAGACAACTAGGAACAACAGCTCTATGCCCCAAAGACTTGCCTTGGCTTCCCCATGGAAACCCTGATACAGGCTCAGACTCAGATTTTCCTCTTGCTTATATCTTCTGTCTTTGACCATACAGACATTTCCCCTGTGTCCCTGTGTGGTGTGGCATGTTTTCTCTCGAGAAATGGAAGTAATAAATTCTCCTTTCTTTTTTCCTCAGTATTATTGGGATATAATTGACAAAAAAAATACTGCTATATCAGCATGAGGTATACAGCAAAATTATCTCACTTACATATATTGCAAAATGATTACCACAGTAAATTAACATCCACTATCTCGCATAGGTAAAAAAAGGTAATTTTTAATAATTTTCCCTTGTCATCACAAGTACTCTTAGGATCTATGCACTTCATACCTTTCAAATATGTGATACAACACCAGTGAATCCTTCATTCGATAGCATTGGCCTCTGCTTATCATCAATCAGTCATATCTTCATAAAATAAACCTTAGGTGCAATTTCAGAACAGTTCTATTGTGCCGCTCCATTGTCCCTATGTTTGCAGTGACCGCTTACAAGTGGCTTTGTCACTACACTCTGTATGATATATTCAGTTTTAGAAATATACTGTAGCTTCTGTGGGGCACCTGGGTGGCTCAGCCAGTTAAGCACCTGACTTGGGCTCAGGTCATGATCTCATGGCTACTGAGCTCAAGGCCCACATCAGGCTCTGTACAGACAGTGCAGAGCCTGCCTGAGATTCTCTCTCTCCTTCTCTCTCTGCTCCTCCCCCACTTGAGTGAATGAAAAACAAACAAAAAAAGAAATGTAATATAGTTTTCAGCATTCTCTTGATTTGGATTATTCTGAATTGTATCAGAATAATTGTAACAGAATTGTCTAATATTGTATCACATTCTCCTGGAGATATGATTGGGACTGGATTGGTTTTCCCTAACATTTCATGCCTAATACAGATTGCTGTTTTGGCAAAGGGTATATATATTCTAAGATTGAGGCTAACTCAAACATCGTACACCTAGTAACAAAATTGTGCAAGAAACCACTGCTTCTTCAGGGGTCCCCGGCTGTTCCCAGGTTGCAGCAACGAAGGTCCCCTCCAGACTCACTGTCATTTCTCCTTTGAAGCAAACCCAGCCTTCTGACCTCCACTTTTCTCCCAGTGCTCCCCCGACCCCTACCCTTCTCCCGGTGAGTTCAGTCGCTGTCCCTTGCCTTAATGACAGTCTCTGAAGCACGCAGCCTAGGCAGTAGTGTGCCAGGGAAGAGCCACAATCACCAGACCTGACAGCAGGTAGCGCCATGAAATGCAGGCAGGGAGTGGCAAGCAAATACAAACGCAGGAGAAACCATCTCCGGAGGAGACCGACAGGAGCCTGTGGCTGCCCAGGTAATAGGACTGGATCTAGCTGCAGGACGAAAGGAAATTTCTAGTGCAGGTGAGAAGAGAATTTTGGTAAGCGGGGGCTATGGAGAACATGGGGGGTTAAATTAATGTTGTTAAACTAGGCTCATTACTGAGAGTCCTCTAGCACCCAGGATAGTAGAATTTTTCGCGGGCATTCAATACAGTAACTTAAATTGTATTTTGAAATGTTAAGAAAGTGGGGTTGCCTGGGTGGCTCATTTGGTTAGGCGTCTGACTTCGGCTCAGGTTATGATCTCACAGTTCATGGGTTGGGTAGCCCCGCGTCGGGCTCTGTGCTGATGGCTCGGAGCTTGGAGCCTGCTTCGGATTCTGTGTTTCCCTCTCTCTCTGCCCCTCCCTCACGCGTGCACGTGCGTGCTCTCTCTCTCTCTCTCTCTCAAAAATGAATAAACGTTAAAAAAATTAGGGATGACTGGGTGGCTCAGTGAGCTAAGCGTATGACTTTGGCCTGGGTCATGATCTCGTGGTCCATGAGTTTGAACCCCGGGTGGGTCCCTGTGTGGACAGCTTGGAGCCTGGAGCCTGCTTCGGATTCTGTGTCTCCCTCTCTCTCTGCCCCTCCCCTGCTTGCACTCTGTCTCTCTCTCTTTCAAAAATAAATAAACATAAAAAACATTAAAATGTTAAGAAAGCACATTTGCCTCCTTTCATTTTCTCTGAAGTTCATCCTCATTGAAAATGTCTGCTGAGACCCTGTTAAATGCATGTTTGATTAAGCAGCACTAAAATTAAAATCAAGAAAAATCTTCCCCACTCACTAATATTTTGTTGGCTAAGCAAAGTCAGTTATTGTCTATCATTCTAATTCAGTTTTCACCAAGTTTATTTTGGTTTCTTTCGGCTTTAATTATGCTTCCAATCCATCCACTTTTATTTACACTTATATTTTAAATCAATGTTGTAGATCATTTAAAATTACATGTTTTAAAACATCTGGTTTCATTATGCTTCCTCTCTTATTGCCATCGTTGCAGCAGCTGTCTCTTGCACTGACTGCTACCAGAAGTTTATCCTGCCTCATTTTTCAATTTCGTTTTCTTCTTTATGCAAACCGCCCCCCCCACATTACAGCAACTATTTTCTTCATTATTTTTGTTTTCTAATAGTTGATTATGTGTTCTACAAGGAAGAAGCAAGGCATAGGGAAAAACCAACAGTGAGTGAACTCTGTGAGGAGAACAGCTTTGTATGCTGGATCGGCACCCCCACTGTTTGTAATTTGTCTGTGGCATTTTCCTTAATGTTCATATATTTTGAGAGAAAGAGAGAGAGAAAAGAGAGAGCACATGAGTGGTGGGAGGGGCAGAGGGAGAGAGAGAGAATCCCAAGCAGGCTCTGCGCTGTCAGCATAGATCCCTACGTGTGGCTTGATCTCACAAACTGTGAGATCATGACCTGAGCAGAGATCAAGAGTCCCACACTGAACCAACTGAGCCACCCAGGTGCCCCTAGCTGTGACTTTTACCTGAGCTTTAATGCAGAGGGGCTGAACCTGAGGACACAAAAAGATTGAGACAACCTTATTCTTATCTGACACTACCCAGTTACCATCACTGAAACATAGAATAATATGAATAAATCCTTGGGAAATAGATCCACCCAGACGTTTCCATATTTAGAAGTACAGTTTTCTAATTCGCTGAGCTGGCACTCTGGTGCTTAAGGAGAAGAAAAGAGGTAAGAGTTGGGTATTACGTCTTCCAGCTTAGGATACATTGTTTCGATCTTCTCAATATACAGTTGAGTTCCTTTTAATCTTTATTTACTTATTTTGAGAGAGACAGAAAGAGAGAAACTAGCAGGGGAGGGGCAGAGAAAGAGGGAGAGAGAGAATCCCAAGCAGGCTCCGTGCTTTCAGCACAGAGCCAGACACAGGGCTCGAACTCACAAACTGTGAGATCATGACCTGAGGGGAAACCAAGAGTCGATGCCTAATTGACTGAGACACCCAGACACCCCAACAGTTGAGTTTTAAGCCCAGAGGGCTAATAAGACATTTTTTAGTGTTTATTTATTTTTGAGAGACAGACAGTGGGGGAGGAGAAAAGAGAGAAGGAGACACGGAATCCGAAGTGGGCTCCAGGCTCTGAGCCATCAGCACAGAGCCCAACGCGGGGTTCGAACTCATGAACCGTGAGGTCATGACCTGAGCTGCAGTCAGATGCTTAACCGACTGAGCCACCCAGGCACTAAATTTGACACTAAATATAGATTGCATGGTGTAATGTTACACAGATACGTCTAAAATTAAACTATCATTATTTAATGTGACACATAGCAGTACCTCCATATTTGTTTTTTTATTTTTTTTTATTTTTTTTAACGTTTATTTTTAAGACAGGGAGAGACAGAGCATGAACGGGGGGGAGGGTCAGAGACAGAGGGAGACACAGAATCCGAAACTGGCTCCAGGCTCTGAGCGGTCAGCACAGAGCCCGACGTGGGGCTCGAACTCATGGACCGCGAGATCATGACCTGAGCTGAAGTCGGCCACTTAACCGACTGAGCCACCCAGGTGCCCCAATATTTGTAACTTCATATTAGAAACACCTATGATAAAAAAAAAAAAAAACTTCACGATATTGAAATTCACTGATACTTGAGCAGCACCAGAGCACTTTAAAAAGAATTTTATATATATCATCTCACTGCATCTCCAAGACGACACGAAATTATTATAGTCTCCACTAAGCAGATAAGGAAGGTGAAATTTGAAAATGTGATAGACCTGCCCAAAGTCACACATATATTAAGAAACAGAAGTGGTACTGGAATCTGAGGCTTCAATTTGAGGTTCCTTTCCTCCTGCATGGGGGTAATGAAATGTCACCAGTTTAAGGGGCAAGAGATTGAGGTTTTAATTCCAGCTCCATCATTGGAAAGTTATTTGACAAATGGAAAGTTATTTTATGTTTCTGGGAGGACATCCAGGAGTTTCTATGTAAGGTGAAAAAATCTGGGGTCTGAAGTATTCCATCTCACTCATTTACACATGTGTTTATACATATATGCATATATATATACACACACATATATGTGTAGACACATATTGACACGTATACATACATATTACAGCTTTTGAATTATACATTAACATAAATAAGTTCCAATGTTTTCTTTTTTAATAGTAATACTAAATAACCTAGCAATATTAACATGCTACAAAAAGTCCACAGGGCTGCACGGGTCATGTTCTTATAATATTTGTGGAGAAATAACAACTATTATACAATAACGAAAATTCAAAATGTATTTATTTCATCTTACCTGCCATATGAATGAATGGGCCAAACTATTTTGTTTTAAAAATGTTTAACATTAAGAAGAGTGAAATATTTAACTAAAGAGACCAAAACTTTCGGGGTGCCTGGGAGCCTCAGTGGGTTAAACACCCGACTTTAGCTCAGGTCATGATCTCACTGTTCCCGAATTCGAGCCCTCTGTGCCGACAGCTCAGAACCTGGAGCCTGCTTTGGATTCTGTGTCCCCTCTCTGTCGCTGCCCCTCCCTGACTCGCGCTCTGCCTCTCTCTTTATCAAAAACAAATAAACCTTAAAGAATTTTAAAAATAAAAAAGAGAGACCAGAATTTTCAAACTTCAGTGATGCTTTGTTCAATCCTTCTACACCAAGTCGGTTGGAGAATGCTGATTGAACTCCCAGACCTGTCTAACCAAGATGTGAGATGTGTCCTCTAATATATTTTTATTTTAACGAAAGAGATTCCCAAATAGTTAGCAAAATTCTTAACTCATTGCATATTCCTTCAATTTTTCAAGCCTTCTTGAAGCTTCATGACTTCAGTTTCTTGAGTCTCTGCATCATAGAGTCAGTCTTCCCTTCATTCTTTACCTTTGTGTTGAGTCTTGAACATAGCATCATTTGGGAAAATAGCTCACCTTCCCTCTGCAAAAAAATTAGCTATTTTTATTTTAATTCGAATATCTGTCTCTCCAGTAGTAAGTCATCAATGCAGTGGACAATAAAACATAAAATCAATAACTTTGTGCTATGCCTTGATAGAACTGTATGTTTTCATTCGATGGGATTATCATCATGTGGATATTAGGGGAAGGTCAGTAAAGAACTGGTATATGAGTTCCTGGAAAGCAGTAGCTGAGATGTCTCAGTGGTCTCTGATGTCACTGAGTACGTGTTTTTGGAGTTCACTCAGTCTGCTCAGTGCACATCTAATGCATATCTGTTTGGGATATAGAATAACAATCCATTTTCCTCTTGTATTTAACATTACAAGGTAAATAACAGTAAGTCAAGGTTATTTTTAGGGCAGAAATATGATGCTTTCTTAGATAATCAGGTATATTATCAATATTTACATCACTTATTAACACCTAAGATTGCTGTTTCCCAATGTGAAATAAATATTACAGAATTTTTAGCATATATTAAAGATACAGACATATGTCATCAAATTATACTTAAGATCGTGATATAGTATGGTGGGGCGCTTCCAAATGCTGCAAAATATTAAGGTAAGCTTCCAAACTGGGGAATTCAAACAGCAACAACAACACAGTCAAATACACCCAAATTAAGGAAAAGGAAGACAATAAAGGTGAGAACAAAAATTAATGAATATTTTAATAGCAAAACTTGACCTGCTGAAAATTTATTCCTTTTTAAAGAACTAACAAATTAAACAAACCTCTAATTACTGGTAAGAAAACAGAAAAATAAAATACATGATTGGAATGGAATGGAGACATAAAATGAGCTGCCGCTCATTTATGAGCTGCAGACATGAACTGTTAAAACATGGATTCGATGAATAACTTTATATCAATAGCTTTGAAAATCCAGATAAATTGATAGATTCCTAGAAGAACATGATACATGAATATTGAAGAAATTTTTATTCCAGAAGATACTGAACATCTAACTAGTACCAAAACGTTTGTTGGAAAGATGAGTCAGTGGGGCACAAGCCTGGTTCAGTCAGCTGAACTTCTGACTCTTGATTTCGGCTCAGGCCATGATCTCACAGTTTGTGAGTTTGAGCCTCACATCAAGCTCTGCTCTGACAGCACGGAGCCTGCTTGGGATTTTCTCTGTCTCTGCCCCTCCTTCATGCATGTGAGTGTGCTCTCTCTCTCAAAATAAATAAACATTTAAAATCAATAATAATAAATAATATATAAGTAAACAAAAATTAAAAAGGAGTCAGTAATTCATTTTTTCTTGAAGGTTATTATGTGTCATGTGATAAAATTGGTTACATAAGTATAAAATAATCTTGATACAAAAAAAAAACAACAAAAATGTGGAAGAAAGGGTAATTGTACATTTATCTCAGTCATAACAATTGATTCAAGTATCGTAATCTAAATATTAGTAAACTGAGTTCAGTAATGCATGAAAAAGAATCGACACCGAAAGATCCATTTGGATGAAAATCATGAATGCAGGATTAGGTCAGTATCAACCAGTCAATTAATATGATTTCCTAAAATAAAAGAGATTACATAGGAAAATAAGATTGTCATTGCAATTAATATATAAAGCTATATAACATTTAATAGCACCTGTCAGTCTGGATGATCTTATAAGAGACATTTGAATAAAAGCTTAAGGCAAAACCATACTAAGTGGTGAAAATTACAATATGCGTTAAAAGACATTAAAAATACCTAAATAAATGCAAAGTGAATGAAAGATACAGCATATTCTTGTAGGGAAAAGACCTCATAGAAAGATGACATTTCTAAAGGATCATTAGGTTCAATACAATGAAAAGAAAAATCACAGCAGGATGTTTGTAGTGTGAAAAAATGCAGGAGAAAATGGCCAAGAATAACTGAGACTATGATAAAGAACAAGGCAGTCACACCATCTCTAGTGACTATTCACATAGACGATAGAAATGATAGTAATTTTTATTGTTATTTAGGAATTTCAGTAATTTCTCTGGTATTTGAGTGGGAATAGGCAAATGGCTTATTGGTTTTAAAGACTGAGCCCAGGAGTGCCTGGGTAGCTCAGTCCGTTGAGCGTCCAACTTCAGCTCAGGTCATGATCTTGCGGTCCGTGAGTTCGAGCCCCACATCAGGCTCTGTGCTGACAGCTCAGAGCCTGGAGCCTGTGTCTCCCTCTCTCTCTGACCCTCCCCCATTCATGCTCTGTCTCTCTCTGTCTCAAAAATAAATAAACGTTAAAAAAAAAAAAAAAGAGTGAGCCCAGGATCAGATTAAAAAAGTGTGGGCACCAGTTTTTTCTAGAACAGGTATTTTTGAGAATTTGGAATTTTTTAATTATCTATGAAGTTATATAATTTGGAATTTGGAAATTAAATTATATAATTTGGAAACGATATTGTTTACTGTACAAAAAATAATATAAAGAAAAGAAGTGGTGTTGGGACAATTAGTTGGGAAGAAAATGAAACCAGATACTACCTCACAATATGTACAAAATTCACTTTCATTTACATAAAATAATTAAAAAGATAAAGGTATGAAGGTCTTAGAAAGTAGTACAGAAGAAAACCTTTCTATTGTTCATAAGGAAGGATTGCCAGCAAGGGGAAAAAACAAACTATAATGGAAATGTTTCATAACATGAACTCTATTAAATTCCAAAAAGAAGTATACCTTAAAAAGAAAAACTTCATATGTCAAGACAATACTGCACCCAAAGAATTTTAAATCTGAATACAAAGAAGTCCTATCAACATTAGAATAGATCAAATAATCAGATGTTAAAGGGCAATTTGCAGAATAGAAACACAAATTGTGCATAAACAAATGAAAACGTGTTCAAACTCGTTAAAACCGGGAAAATAATGAAGGCCCAAATTTTCTGTTTAAAATATTGGCAAAAAGTTAAGTTAAATGTATTCGCAGTAAATATTACTAAGGATGTGTGGAAACTAGGATTTTTACACTCTGGATTGTCCAGCAACATCGAGAGAGTTGAACATGTACATCAGGCATTCCACATGAAAAAAATCAGGAAGACCACATGGGGGGCGACACGGGAAATGTTTCCTAATCTAAATGGGGGGGAGGGGGGATATAAGCCTTCATTTATCTTTTATTCTTTAATCTGAATAGACCATAAAAAGGACATACTTAAAGAGTTTTCATTCTTACAGTAAAATGAGTTGTAAGTAAATACATACAAAAGTATTGTCAGATTAATGGTGGATTAGTGTTGTTATCATGTAGCACATTTTAAGTGATACATGTATGTCTTTATGTATTGTTATATATTTTAACCCACTAGATTATAAAGAGACCTCAAAAAATTAAATATCATCTACAACTTCAATTTATTTCAAGTCACACTCATAGATCACCTAGTGTAATTTACTGTATATATATCATGAGCTAATAGTCTCTTGTCATACTTTATAAAAACTCATATGACAAGGCCACACGTCCACAGTATTTTAACGTGGTAATAGGGAATATAAATGAACCAAAAAAAGGTATCAAAAGCTCCCAAATATCTAAAGTATCATAGGTATGGTAATCTTTTCATTTTTTGGTAACTGTCAGAATTTTTGAATAGATCATTAAATATATGATTATCTTTCCACACGGACCAGGAGGCAAGTGTAAAATTAAAAAAAAAAAAAGGAACAATAACTCATGAAGTATAAACAAACACAAGTAAGAATATACCCAGTATTTAATCCACACAACACGATGTTGTAGGTACTATCATTATTCCCATTTTACAGATAAGAAAATTAAGACATACAGAAAAGTCTAGCATCTTCTGCATGGTCATAACCTCTAAGTGGTGAAACTGGGATAAAACCTTGGCCCTTGGCGGTGCGTCGCCAGTAGCCATGGTCCAAATCACTATGCTGTGACACATCAGCAGAAATAGAGAGAGATAGGGTTGAAGCCCAAATCTGTGCTGAAAACATCCTCCGAGGTAATACAGGGTTTCCCAGCTTTTAACTGCCAGTGACAAAATATAAGCCCAGGTCCGTCTGATCACAAAGTCTAAGCTCTTTACTGACATCCTCAAATGAAAGGAAAAAAAAAAAAGGATCTAAAGATGTACGTGATGTGAACCAGTTTGGATTCCATCCAAACATATCTCTCTTAGGCTCCATTCAATTTGTCTACCATAGCTGAAACTTCTATTTAAATCCAATTGGCACTTTCTTCCTATCTGTTTGGATATCGTGTTTGATACTTTGCTTCTCATGTCCATGCTTTCTGCGACTTAAAATGTTATTTGCACCTTTTCTCCATTCCTCAGTCACAGGGCAGCCAAAGCCACCATCAGACAGAAGCTTCTCTAGGAAGAAGCAGCTCCAGGCAGAAACCGTTTTCTCTGAAAGAAGGTTCAGTAAGAAAAAAATAGTAATATATACACTTCTCTTTTCTCTCTTCACTTTTGTGTTTGAGCAACTTCTCTTCATTTTCTAAACAAACAAACAAAAAACTTTTGGGGCTTTCTGGAAGTTCTTCTTGTATGTAGCTTTTTCTACCATGCACACACATACCACCCATGCACCATGCCATACACATTTTTGCAAAGATTATCATTTTAATGAAAACATAGTCATCTTCTATCTCTGCTCTAAAACACTTAATGGCCCCTTGTTTTCTACAGGGTTAATTTAAAATCTTTAGCATGGGAAACAAGGACATCTTGAAATGTTTTGCATGTATATGTTGAGGAGTAATATTGTTTTAAGATTGCTGCTGACATTTTTCTTTGTCTACTCAATAAGCACTCATGCCATTCTCCTAATAGACCCCCAATGCATTGCAGATAAATAGTTGTTTCTTCTACTTCCTTTATGCCTCGGGGGAAGCTGAATCCAGTGGCTCGATCGATTTTGAAGTAATCTCCAAAACCTTGCCAGAGATTGCTACAGCAGTGGACTACGATCCTACCACCATAACTAGTGGCAGTGGACTCAGAAACTTCAGGAAAAGTTTTCTCACTTTGAAGAGAGACTACAAGAACAGGTAGGATTTTCATTTTCTTCAGGATATGTTTGTGCCTGGGAATGTGACAACTGGAATCAATATGGCCTTTTTACTACCAGCCTGAGAATGAATTAACTGAAGGAAAGCAGGTAGAAAGAGCTGGGTCCTTGAAGATTCTGCTGAGATGCTGGCGAATGACCCTGAAGTCTATCCCTGTTCACATTCCTTCATGGAGAAGCATATGTTTTATTATCGATCACAACAATTTGAGACAAAATCCCTGTGAATGGCAGGGGAAAATACACCACACTGTATGTAATATCTGAGAATGCTATATCCTGAATTTCTCATATTTTCTGGTGTTCCTCGAATGAATCAATCAGTGGCACTCGTTGCTTCAGGGAGAACAGCAGATTTCTAAATAGATTTTTTGCATGCTTGGAAGAAATATTAGTCTTAAAGCAGATACAATTTTATTATGAAAGCTAGGCTGTTTTGGAGATTAATTTGAACACAACAGTGCTACAAGCCTGAAATATTTACAGCCTAGAATGCATATCATAAACCATAGAGTGGGGAGCAATGGAGAATTATGTGAAAACTAGGTTTTCCTCCCACTAGGAAAAGAGATGCATGGTTGAACAACTATAGAGGGCAAGAAACTTTATAGAAGACATAGAAGTAATTTTATAAAATCTGAGTCCCTGAGAAGGGTGATAAAGACCCAACTCCAGACTAGACTAAAGTCCCGGAATAAAGGAGGGATGTTAGAGAATAGAAAACACTGTGTTTGCATCCAAAAGACTTAGTTGGGGTGACTGAACACCTAACCAAATGCCCAACCCCAATGTGAAGTAACAATATTTGATGAGTAATAGTCAAATCAGAAGTGTGCCCAAAAAGGCTTTTTAGTAGCCTCACAGAGACCTGTGGACCTCAGCTGGGCAGTCCAAAGGTCAGCAATGAGAAGAAGCCTGAGGATCCTACAGTCAGGTGGAAAAGACTACAGAGTGCACGGTCCTGGAGAATGGAGGCCATGGCATGAACACAGATTTCAAAACCTGATTCCAGTATATGATTGTTCGTGATGAAAAGGAGAGAACATGAGACTCCATTCAGCAGATGCCAGCAGAGAGTCAGAGATGACTGAAGACCACCCTTCACTGGTTAGACAATATGTACACTTTCCTCATCTTTCCCAGTAACACCTGGAATTGTCCCTATTAATCTGGAGTTTAGTAAGTTCCATAAGAAGACCATCTGCAAAAGAAAAAACAGTGAATCCATTGCATCACTGAGGAATGTTTTTGAAACAGTAGCATCTGGCAAGGGCACCTGAATTGCCATTAGATGTGGAGTTTTGGCTTTTATTGATTCACCTCAACTACAGTTGATTACTCACCGCTGGTAGATGATCTTGGATCCTTGGGTGTAATGATAGCCATGAAAGCTCAGAAATTGGTTGTAAGTCATCAATCATCTTTCAACCACCTTAGGTTAATTGAGTCTGAACTGATTAGGGCTGGAAGCTTTAGTCCCTAAATGTTGAGGTGACTGGGAGAACGAGCAGCTGTTTTTTAAAAATGTTTATTTATCTCTGAGAAAGAGAAAGAGTGCAAGCGGGGAAGGAGCAGACAGAGGGGGACAGAGGATTTGAAGTAGGCTGTGCACTGACATCAGACAGCCCTATGTGGGGCTCAAACTCAGGAACTGCGACATTATGACCTGAGCTGAAGTCAGACACTCAACTGACTGAGCCACCCAGGTGCCCCCAATAAGCAGCTATTTGTAATAATTAAGCACAACTGAGATATAGGACAGGTTTATCAAGATGGCCATGATGATCCTTCACAGAACAGACTCAAAATTTCATAAACAAAATGTACCCTTAAAAGCATAGATGCTGAATTATATCTCCAGATTAATAGTGTGTGCACAGGATGGGTAAGGGATGGCTTTCCCTAAACAGAATCTCTAGAGCTAAAATTGCATAGGAGTTGTGAAAGGGGTTGGCACAAGTTTGAAGATATTGAGGAAAGAGTTGCCAAAGTCTCCATTCTGGCGAGGGCCGCTTCTTGAAACAGGAGCAATGGGAACAAGAAAGCAATGCATCGAAAGTAGAGGATAAGAAATAGATAGCTGGGGATTCCAAGGATTCTGAAGCTATTACTGAAAGGCTGAGAGTGAGGAAAAATACACAATACAACATGTTGCTAAGATTCTAGCTTACTAGCTTACTACACTAAATGAAAGGTGATCAGAAGAAATGTTTTTTTAAGGGGTGTCGATGAGAATGACTTTAGTTCTGAGCCAATAACATTGAACATTGCCTCCTAAATCACTCAGCATCCCATAGTTAAAAAAATGTTACACTCATATTGAGAAGGTTGCAAAATTTAATGAAGAGACCAATCACAATGTTGTGTTTAGAGAAGTTACAGAGGATAAAGTACCCAGGAAAGGGGAGGATGGGAGTCAAAGGGGGAAGCTTTGGAAACCAGTGTTTCCTCCACCCCTTTTTTTTACCTGGCCATGAGTTTGGTTATCACTGCTAAGTACTCAGATGGAGAGGCAGCCCAAGAGGACTCAAAACAGATGTGTGTACGAATGTTTACATGGATTCCCTACGGCCTGGAGTAGAATGAAAAATATTACTGAAAGCAGAGAATCTAAGAAATCACCTGTTCCAGACCACTTTTATATAAGGTTGTTATAGACGTCTTGCCCGGAGCTGTAATCATTAATATATTTATTTGTGTGTATCTTCAAAAACTGATTTTTTTGCTCTTGACTGTGTGTAAATTTCACTTTCTGCAAGAAGTAGGAAAAATTTACTTTTGTATATGTGTGTGTGTGAATTCTCAAAACATTCACATTGCCAGTATTGGTCATCGTTTCAATGTTTAGGAGTAGACATGAATCTTTAGATAATTCAGATGAGTGCATGCTGAATGAAAATATGATGTGAGAAAGAAGCAAGAAGGTTTAAGTTTTTGAATTCCTGACTGACGTTGTAGAGTATGTGCCCCATTCCTCAGAATTAATGGTAAAATTTGAGATTAATTAACTTATTATCTGGCACCTAAGTCACCAATGTAGCTAAAGTATAATTTTACCAAATTTGGTCAAACTAACTCAAAGTTCATAAACATCATATTTTCATTTAGCATGCATTCATCTGAATTATCTAAAGATTCAAGTCTACTCCTAAACATTAAAATGATGACCAGTAATGACAATGTGACTGTTTTGAGGATTTTGTTATTTAAACACCCTGTAATAAAATCCAAATTTATCCATTAAAAATTACTGACTTGGGAGGCGCCTGGGTGACTCAGTTGGTTGAACATCTGACTCTTGATATCAGTTCAGGTCATGATCCCAGGGTCGTGGTTTTGAGCCCCTCATTGGACTACACACTGAGCATGAAGCCTGCTTAAGATTCTCTCTCTCTCTCTCTCTCTCTCTCTCTCTCTCTCTCTCTGTCTCTCTGCCTCTCTCCCCCACATGCATCCCCCCCCCCAAAAACAAAAAAATTACTGACTTGGTTTTATTTCTTTTTTTAGTGTTTATGTTTGAGAGAGACAGAACATGAGACGGGGAGAGGTAAAGAGAGAGGGAGACACAGAATTGGAAGCAGGCTCCAGGCCTGGAGTTGTCAGTACAGAGCCCAACACGGGGCTCGAACTTACAAACTGTGAGATCATGACCTGAGCCAAAGTCGGACGTTTAACCAACTGAGCCATCCAGGCACCCCTGACTTGGTTTTATTTCTGCTCCAAAGTGCACACTTCCATTTTATCCATGGAACTATTTTTGCCACTTTTTAAAGAAATTTCCTTGTTATGTGTCTTCCAATAATAGCCAAGAAGAAGCAGTGACATGTAAACAGGGAATGGCTACCATCTCAGATGACACAAATGTGGGCAAGCATTCGTGAACAGGAGACACAGAGGTACCTTATACACTGCTCCAGTCAATTCTTCCCAATTCCCACGGGACGGAGACAGAAAATAAATGGAAGAACACATTAGGGTAGCCTCTTATGGACCAACTGTTTCATATTCCATAATTGAACTCACTTTAAGAAAGCTATTACGGACTGTGATTGGAATTTTCCTTTTGCATTATAATTAAATGCTAACCTACCTGTTATCTCTTATTACAGAATAAACTAGCAGCCAAACTAGTCTGAAGGAAGTATTTTAAGATTTCAGTACAGGTGGCCTTTGTAGATGGCCTGCCAAACCTTTGCGATACTTGGTAGGGGAGCCTGTGCAGATGTGAGTCATGGATGAGGAGAACCAAGGCGGTGCTCTGTGAGAAAGAACGCAGACCATGGGACATTACACCGTCTGGGATTGCTAAGGGTAAAAGCCAGCAAGAATGTACCCGTCGGGTAGTGGGGGAAGGAAATATCCACAGCCTTAGTAGCATTACACTAGGCAAACTCTTGAGAGCAAGGCTATGAGGAGGGTTACTTGTGGGCATGATGAAGCACCAGGTCAATCTTCTAGAAAATATGTATGAGAAAAACTGTTTTCTTCTTGAAACCTGAAGAACTTAAGTCATTTTGATTATAAAAAAAAATTGCATACATATATATACCTATATATGTGTACATATATGATTATTAGTATGATTAGCTTTCTTGGTTTTACTTTAAGGTCATAATAGTAAAAAACCCTGAATAACTGGGTATAAGCTAGAAGGCAAGACATTTTGCATACATTTCTAAGCTTAAAAAATCCCTTTAGAGGTAGCTCTTATAGTTTCTATATTACCAATGAGAATCTTGATCCAAACTCGAGATCCTCAAATTTGCTCAACAACTAAAAGAGAAGTAATTTGCACAACACCAACGCAAAGTTGGAAAAATAACTGAAGTTTCCAAAACTTTAAGTTCTATCACAATACATCTTACCACCTTCATTTTCTCAGTAACAGACATAGATGTAATCATGTATGATTTTGTGAAAATTATGTTGTATTATTTATCTCACAAGATCTTGTTGCCATCTGGATCATTTACATAACAAAAAAATGAGCCGGTTGCACAAGGAAATGACAATAGCTCTGAATTAATTTGTAGATTCAGTGCTATGTTTTGGATGACCATGTAAAATAAGGCTGATGTCACAAACCAGCAAGAGGGAAATGGAACACTGAGATGTAATTTTCACAGGAAATTATGATCTTAAAATAATCAGTCAGTGCTTCTCCGTCTCATGAAAATATATTTAACTCTAAAACAAGCAAACCAAATAAAGAATGCTACAAAGTCTTTTGAGATAAGAGTATATTTTGTGCTACAGATATGCTATTGAGTTCGATTTCAATCAAGCAGATATAGAGATATAGACACAGATGACATAGAGATAGGTATGGATATTAATGATAGCACTAAAGCTGTAAGATTCAGACCCACTGCAATCTGGCTCTTTTTTGTGCCATTTTATCACCACCATTGTCATCCATCCAAAATTTATGACATTAAGATAGGATCAATAACAAGACTTAGAACTGCAACCTGCCAATGTCACATACTAATCATACATGCTGATACTGACCACATAGCTCATTAAGCTCAGTTGATAAGATATATGAAAACAGCTTTAGAGAAAAGGAAGTTAACTAGAAAGACCACAGCCAGAGTATTTAGCAGAAACATTCCAAGATACTCTGAAATACAATTTAAAACAATGCCTGCCACGACACTATACATAAAATGCACCTGGGTTCTTGGCAGATTAAGATGACTTCTTTAGAAAAATCTCTAAAAGTAATTCCATGCTTTGCACTCTCCAGAGGCATAACAGAGTGTGGGGGATGGGAACCTATCTGTTTCCTACTCCAGAGGCTAGTGAAGCAGGGGTCTACAAAGTGTATACAGTATATACAAAGCAACATTTGGGACATATATACTTAATATAAAATAACCGATCTATTTTGTTAGTTAATTAATTAATTGGAATTCTTAGCAATATAATATATATATATATATATTTATACATATATATTTATTTTTTCATACATAATATACATTTTAGTGTATATCAAATATATACATGCAGCAGCAGCTTACCCAGAAGCCTGTTAAAAATACGGAATTTCAGGGCACCTGTGGGGCTCAGTCAGTAAAGCGTCTGACTCTTGATTTCAGTTCAGGTCATGATCTCATGATCTTGAGATTGAGCCCCACATTGGGCTCCACACTGGCCATGGAACCTGCCTGAGATTCTCTCTCTCTCCCTCTACTCCTGCTCTCTGCCTCTCTCAAAAACAAAACAAAACAAAACAAAACAAAACAAAACAAAACAAAACTGCAGAATTTCATTCCCATCCAGACCTATTGAGTTAGAATCTATATATTAAACAAGATCTTCAGGTGAACCATATACACACCACAGTTTGAGACGCCCTGGTCCATACTGTATAAGAGTGGACATGTTCATTCTTGCATGAATTATTTTTGCAACCCAGATTTCCTAAGTGGCCTTGTGAGTAGAAAAATATTTGTGGGAATTTTAAAATTTGTTTAAAAAGGAGGGAGTTTCCTGCCTACTTATTTTCCAAATTTTCCAAAGAAGAATGCAAAGGTAAAAACTGGGTTAATATGTGTGATATTATGGGAATGTATTGTGCACAACATGGCATTTATTCAACTATTGATTACCGATCAATCAAATAATTTTCTTTATGGTGCAGGGAATGATTAGTATAAGGATATCTTCTCTAAGAAAACTGGAGAAGATGGTGAGGCAAGACCATTAGGATTTGTCTGCATATAATTTCAGTGGGGCTAAATAATATGTTGCATTTGTTGTTCAGGCTTTAAAACAACAAAATATCAGTTTGCTGAACTGGAAAAGGCCTCCGAGAGCAATAGAAGACATGAAATCATCATTCCATATGCACTAAAGAAATTTGCCCTGATATGGCGCTTCCTTCCTGATACTCATTCTTACCCTGAAAGTAGTCTAAAAAATTGGTTCATGATGAACATAAACATTATTGGTAAAACTACTGAAATGGAAAAATGTTCTTTTAAAATTGCATATCACCATGTAAATTTTATTCGATTATTAGAAATGCATTCCTTTTAAAATTACTTAGTTTAAAAACACCAAAAATATAATTGTAACCATTGTGTTCTATTCTATAATGCAAATTTGTAACATAATTTACTATATTTTCCCACTGTGTAAAAGTACACCAGGGAGGCTAAGAAGCATTTTTGAGCTCTTTCAGGCCACTTGGATATTATATACGAAATTAGCACTCATTATACTGAATAACACACTTGGTGCTTAGAAAGGTCAATGTAGCTTTCAAAAATTCTAACTTGTGAGATTATGGCTCTAAAGTGGTCATTTTGCTTTAACTACATATTATTAGTTATATGCAAATAAAAACCTTATTTAGTGATAATAAAAATGAATATATGCCTGGATATAGTTACTTTAATTTCTGGTAATAAGATGAGATATATGTTTATGTAAATAAAATAAAGTAAAATAAAATAAATACAATGTTACTTTTTACAAAGACAGTTATCTCTACATACGATGGGAGTAAGTCGATGAACTCATTACTGTGAGATGTCTATACATGTTTAATGGAGAGAAATAATCCACCCTCATTATCATGAGTCCTATTAGAAGCCCAACACCTCATACATTTCATAGACTCAGAAACTTCTTGAATATTCAACTTCTTAGAAATGTGTATATGTTTTCTATTACTCTGTGCTGACATGCTGATATATATCTAGTCTATTGTGATTTAACAAAAAATTTTTCATTTTTGAGAGAGAGAGAGACAGTGAGAGAGTGTGAGCAGGGGAGGGGCAGAGAGAGAGGGGACACAGGACCGAAGCAGGCTCCAGGCTGTGAGCTGTGAGCACAGAGCCTGACGAGGGGCTGGAACTCACAGACATAACCTGAGCCGAAGTCGGACGTTCAACTGGCTGAGCCACCTAGGCTCCTCCTTATAAAAACTTTAATGCAGATTTTATCAACTCTATTTGATGATACCAGAAAATGTGCTTAGGAATGAGAAATTCCTTCTTTGTGTCTATATGCAATGCGATTTCACTACTTTACCCATTCTGGTGATTAATTGCACATGGCAACCTGCCAGGGCCTTGGGGTTCTCAGACATTTGGTCAAACATTACTTCTGGGTGCATCTGTGAGCGTATCTATGGATGAGGTTAAAATTCGAATCCATCAGTTCACAGACTAAAGCGTATTGTCCTCCTTAACGTGAGTGGGCCTCATCCAATCAAACAAAGACCCAAATACAACAAAAAGGCTAAGAGAGCCTTACCTCTTGCCTTCCATGTCCTTTTCTTGCCTTCAGGCTTCAACTGAAGCATCGGCTCTTCTTGGGTCTTGAAGTTGTGGCTTTCAGATTGAAACTGCCAACTCTCCTGGTTCTTAGGTCTTTGGACTCAGATGGATACTACACTACTGATTCCTTTGGGACCCCAGCTTGCCAATGGCAGGTCTTGGGACTTCTCAACCCACATAAGTCATGTGAATTATATCTACATTACATGCAGCACAGAGGGGTGACCTAATCCAGTCCTCACAGCCACACCTATGCACTTGGCAGAAAAGAGCGGTAGGAGCATAAAGTTGCTGAATAGGCTTTGAATGGATGTTCTTCTTCAGGCTTCTGTTAAAACATGTGCTCATCATAAACACACAGAACAAACTCTGAGAAAACTGCCCTACAGCTGGTATAGTTTGATTTTTTGTTTGTCTATGCCTAAGATTCTCATACCGCTCCACTTTAGGTAATACCTAACGGATCACTGAAGGGTTAATACAGTGGATTTCTGCAATGGAGCAAATCAAATTCATTACTAATACGCTTCTGAGGCTCAGGTCAATATTTATAAGTAACCACAAAAATAGTTTTACCTTCACTTGTTTTATTATTACAAATTTCTGATTCTCTATTTTAAGGCAATTATTAACTTAAGACTGTATGTAAAATAAGTTCAATAGCTAGAAGGAAATTACTTATGACATTTATTAGCTCTAGAACGCATATAAAGTTCATCAGTGGAAGCTTTTGATGATTACATAAAATTCAAAAAGCAAACTATGGGCTTTTCAACAAATGGTGCTGGAGCACCTGGACATACATATATAAAAACACATAAACAAAAAAATGAACCAAGACATAGACTGTATACCTTTCACAAAAACATTAACTTGAAATGATAATAGACCTAGGTATAAAACTCCTAGAAGACACAGAAGGAAATCTAGGTGACTTTGGTGATGACTTTTCAGATTCAACACCAAATCATGATCCATGAAGGAAATAATGGGTATATTTGATTTCATTAAAATTAAATATACCTACTCTGCAAAAGACACTGTCAAGAGAATGAGAAGGCAAGCCAGACTAGAAGCAAGTATTTAAGAATGGCTCATCTGATAAACAGCTGTTATCCAAAATAAAAAAGTATACTTAAAACTCAACAATAAGAAAATGAACAACTCAGTTAAAAAATAGGCTAAATAGGGGCGCCTGGGTGGCTCAGTTGGTTAAGCATCCAACTTCGGCTCAGGTCATGATCTCATGGTTCGTGGGTTTGAGCCCCACGTCAGGCTCTGTGCTGGCAGCTCAGAGCCTGGAGACTGTTTCGGATTCTGTCTGACTCACCCCTGCTCTCTCTCTCTCTCTCTCTCAAAAATAAAATAAAAAAATTTTAAAAAATTAAAAAAAATAGGCTAAATATCTCAACTGACATCTCACCAAAGAAGATATACAGATGGCAAATAAGTAAAACAACACTCAACATCACATGGCTTTAGAGAATTACAAATTAAAACAACCATGACAGGACACCTGGGTGACTCTGTTGGTTGATCCTCCGACTCTTGGTTTTGGCTCGGGTCATAGTCTCATGGTTCATATGTTCGAACCCTGCATCAGGCTCTGAGCTGACAGTGCAGAACCTGCTTGGGATCTTCTGTCTTTCCATCTCTCTCTCCCTCTCTCTCTCTCTGCCACTTCCCTGCTTGTTCTCTCTCTCTCTCCCTCTCTCTCTCTCTCTCTCTCTCTCAAAATAAATAAATTAAAAAGAAAACAGAAAACAACCATAAGAAATCAACACCTGCTAGAATGACAAAAATCCAAACCACTGACAAATGCTGGAAGGGATCTAGAGCAATAAGAACTCTGTGTCATCACTGGTGAGAATGCAGATTAGCCCAGCCACTCTGGAAGACAGTTCGACAATTTCTTAGGAAACCACACACTCTTTCATATGATCCAGTTCTCAAGCTTTTGTATTCACACAAATCAGTTGAAACACGCCCAAACAAAAACCTGTATATGGATCTTTAGAGCAGATGCACTCATCATTGCCAAATCTCAGAAGCAACCAAGGTGTCCATCATTCATAAAAAGGAATATTGATTATAAATAAAAATCAATGAGCTCTAATGGAGCCACAAAAAGAAAAGGTGAAACCTTGAAAACATATGGGTAAGTGAAAGAAGTCTAACTCAACAGGCTACCTACGGTCTGATGCCAACTATATGACATATTGGAAAATTCAAAACTATGGAGAAAGTGAAAACATCAGTGTTTGTTAGAAGTGTGTGGAGAGAGAGGAAGCGACAAATGGAGCACTGAGGATTTTTAGGATCCTGAAACTCTACCGTGTGATACTATAATGGTGGTTACATGTCATAGTACATTTTTAAAACTTATAGAATGTACAACACAAAGAGTGGATCCTAATGTAAACTATGGACTTTAATAATAGTTTATCAGTATTGGCACATTAATTGCAAGAAATGTAGCACACTAACATGAGATATAAGTTAAAGGGGGAACAGGGAAAGGTTGAGGAGATATACAGTAACTCCTTGTCTATCTTTAACTGACAACTCTAAAAATTAGTACACAAATTAAAAAAAAAACTTTATAATCTACATGTTTATAGATTCTACATGTTTATAGATTCCTCTCAATAGACATTTTGTCTTCAAAACTCTTCAAAAGAGTTACCATAATTATCCCTATTATCCTGTATGTTTGTTTTTAATAGACATAACAGCTCTTATTGAACTATAAGATTGCCCTTATAACCCAATTAGAAGAATTCGTGGTGTTTTGTTACTTTCATGGTTTTTAATCGGAAGTTTCATATATATTGCTTTATAGTTTTATCTCTGAAGTCTAGGTACAGAAAACAGAAGTGTAATACTATTCACTACATTCTGAGTTTCTATGTGATCACTATTTAATTCAATATGCATTTATTCTTTCTTTATAAAAATATATTAATTCCCTGATCATGACCAACTTCTTATTATATAAAAAATAATATATGCATGATTAAACTATTTCCCAAGGTATGCCTTGATAAATTATTTTTAAACATTTAGCTTCATTATTCATCTTGGCTGGGGAAATGAGAATCAATGTCACTTTCTGGGAGCCATGAAATAGAGTAAATAAATCTATTTCGGTGGACAGCTTACTTAATCTATCATCTCAACTAGCCTTTGTATTTAAAATTTTTAATTTATATTATTTTTAAAATTACCTTTTATTTTTTTCATTTATAATTAGAGTACCTCAACTGCATTTCTCTCTCAAACTGAATAGGCATTTATAGTTCAAATAAAATATATGTGAGTTATTATATTATATATATTATGTTGTATGCATTATTTTACATATTTCACATGAAGTTATAGATTTCATATAAATATATGTATTTATATATGTATGGTGCTCTCCTAGAGACATGGACCTGATTTTAAGTGTATATATATTAAATATTTATTATATGTGATTTATTGTATATTTTTTTGTTTAAAATTCAGATACAAAGTAATAGATTGGATTCCACCAGATTTTGAATATATTAGCATCATTACTTTTAAGAAGTTTGCTAGTACTCATAATTTTAAAATAATCCAGCTATGATTATGCATAATACACACAGAATACATACAAAAAGAAACCATGGGCAGCAATTGCAAGAAACAAAACACTGCTGAGATGAATTTGAAGTGTGTGCTCAAAGCAGAGGAGAAACAAAACAGAGAAAAAAATTAGCCCTTTCATAAGATAAAAAATACAATTTAGCACTTTTATAAAAAAATCTATTAAATCTTTCTAAGTAACAAAGATAAGAGCATAACTGGAATCATTGGGATGGCAAAAATAGCGAACACACATCCTTTGCAATGAGACTTTCTTTGGAGATCATCCCATTAAAAATTAGTCTATTTCCTCACCAATAGAAACTTGACTGGCTTTGCTACTTGCTTGACTAATATATGTCTGACATAAAGTGATAGTGACCCAGGTTTCATTAGAGTCATCAACCATTCTTACTGGCTTCTGCTTTCTCTTTTAAATTCTGGTGTTGCCATGTGAACAAGCTTGGTCTTCATTTTATGCAAAAGTGAGATTGTCCAGCAGGCAGCCAGAGCCAGAGCCAAATCAAAGGCCTTCAGCTTAACGCAAATAGATGCAGTAGCTGGAGACCAGTCTAAAGTTGAAACCTGAAGAATCATGAACTAAAAAAAAAAAGCTTTTTATTTTATGCATGGATTATTAGTTTGTTATGCATCAAAAACAGATATGAACAAAAATATAACAAAAATAACAATATGAACAAAAAATGCCACAAATCTAAGGCATTGACATATTATTATATTTTTGAAATAATAACACATTTTTGAAAAGTCACCTAAAGAGAAGATCCATGTTTGACATGGGTAGACAGATAGATGGATGGATAGATGGGTGGATTGTAGATTGATGGATGAGATAAATATGCAGGCAGAGAGATAGATAGTTGATAGATAGATAGATAGATGATAGACAGATGATAGATATAGATAGATAGATAGATAGATAGATAGATAGATAGATGATAGACAGACAGATGATAGATATAGATAGATAGATAGATGATAGATATAGATTTGTAGTTATTTTACATAAAAATATACATACATATATACTTGAAAAATGAATCTAAAACATTAGTTGTTAAAGCATCTACAGTTTATTTTAGAAAATTAAAATTGTTTTCTAATGAAAGTATTTAAATAAAACTAATTGAAGTTTTCAGTTTTGGGAGCTCCCTGGATAGAAATTCGCTGTCTCCTTCATCTTACATTTCTTTTATAGTTTTATATTTTGTTCAAAGATTCAAGATGAGTTTCTCTAATTTATCTTTAAGCCTTTCTTTTGTTTTGAGGCTATATTTTAATTTTCACAAGATTCTGTTGCCTTTTCAGATCTTTTTGAAAATATTTGCAGAGATCTATATCTCCCTTTTCTGCCCACCCATCGGATCTGCTTCCTCTGAAACCATTTTTTCTTTTTTGTTTTTTTTTTGCTCCTTTGCATCCTCTATAGATCAGGTGACTGATGATTACACGTAATTAAAATTTACTGAATAATGTGATACTTCAAATATATGTATATGAAGCTATGCATATATATGCACACATACATATACACATAAAAATATATGTAGTAAATATGCTCACTAAAACAGTGTAATATAAATATATGAGTTTGGTTAATCTGTAATTTAAGGGCAGATTTCAAAATTTGAACTACTTTAATCAGAAACTCACACACATACACTACACTCATTGTGTTCATCTTATTTAAAAGTTCTGATGTTTGGTAAAAACTGGCTACCAAGACCTTAGTAAGTCCTATCCTAAATATGTACTGGAAATCTCGCTAATTAGATTAACATTAGGTTAATATCTGACTGATGATTAGATTATTACTAATTTACTAATTATTAAAAATTGCCAAAATAAGCAATGTTTAATAAATACTCACTAGAAAGAACTGTCATGTTGCACAGTAATTTCATGAATAGGAGACACCTTATATGAACACTTTGCATGAACTGGAGTAAGCATCTGACAACGTGCATATTCAAAATTTACAAAAGAACATTCCAGGCTGAGAGTTCCACTTATTCCAATCATGGAATATCTCAGCTACATGATCTCAATAAAAGGTTAACTTATTCTGCCAATATAATTGTGTGGCATCCACCTCAGAGAGAATTGAAGCAAATCATCACCTAATTATATGTCTTGCCACAGTGTAAAAGCTTAAGAACTATGTTTATAAAAATGGAAGAACTTTTAATATTATTTTGTTAGGGGAAAAATTTCTAAATTAAATTCTATTAAGCATTTGTTGAGAACCAAGAATTGGTCATTTGTTGATCACTGACTACTAGCTAGCACTGTGCTATAGAAAACAAAGTGATTGGGGTGCCTGGGTGGCTCAGTTAGTTAAGCGTGGGGCTTTGGCTCAGGTCATGATCTCATGGTTTGTGAGTTTGAGCTCTGCACTGGGCTCTGTGCTGACAGCTCAGAGCCTGGAGCCTGCTTAAGATTCTGTGTCTCATTCTCTCTCTGCCCCTCCCCCACTTGTGCTCTGTCTCTCTCTGTTTCTCAAAAATAAATAAATGTAAAAAAAAAAAATTCTACAAAGAAAAGTGATTAACTCCACATTCCTGCCTCCCTTCTAGGGGATAAAAGATAAGTCAGTGAGAAAACAAACAAAAAACACAGGATAAGTCACATAACATCACTTCTAAGATAAACATAAAGACACATCAAACAGGAAAGAACAAATAGAAACCACCGTCTTTGAAGATAGGTCTTCACGAGAACTGGGAAAGTGCCTGATCTAACTGGGGACTTTGTGAGCCTCCTTTGGAGCCTGAGACAAATCACTTCTCCAGGTAGAAGTGATGACCCCCATCAAATCATGCACATGGAGCTTCTCTGAAGAGACCAGCGGGGGTGAGACTGCCTGTAGGGTACCCGTTTATTGTAGAATATTCTTTCTTATTCTTATTTTACAATACAAACATTCTAGGACAGATATTATCTTAAACCCTTATTACATATTATTTTTATAACATATTTATATCAAATTTGTGTTGTCAGGCAGGGATAATGTCCCAGATAGAAGACCTCACACGACACAAAGGTATGGAAAATAGGAGCAGAAGCCAGCAAAGAGGACCAAGATCCTGATAGAAGTGGCTGAGATCATTAGCATCCAAGAATATTAGCTATAAATCAGAATCATAATACCAAGCCAGTGTTGAGCATTTACCATGTGCCCAACTCTGCAATATATGCTTCAGGTATATTATCTGTTTTATTTTCAAAATAACCCTTTAAGGTAAGTATGAGTTCTACACTTTTTATTTTATAGATGAAGAAATGAAAACTTGAGGAAGTTAAATAACCTGTTCAAACTACATAACAAGTGAATGTTGAGTCTGAGATTCAGTCCCAGGTATCCTAAATCTATTCTGGACCGACGATCCCAGAATTCATGTTTGTATGTGGGCTGCACTCTGTTGGCCTCTGTGTTTTGTTATCAATGTAAGAGAGTTTAGAATTCTGTATGGAGCCAGCCCTGACCTCACACAGTCAGTTTCCATAGATCAAATCAAATACAGGTGAGGAGCAAAGATATTCACCTTACTGATCTTGTAAAAATAAATGTTTTGAGCTGCTTGTAAGTGCCACGCCATGCTTACCTTTTAGAAACAAAACAAAACTACAGTGATTTGGTGACCCATTGTTAAGTTTTTAATAAAATATGTAGTGCATTCATTTTTTTTTATTTTTTAAGGAGTTTTTTTTTAATGTTTATTTTTGAGAGAGAGAGAGAGAGAGCAGAGGAGGGGAAGAGAAAGAGGGAGACACAGAATCCAAAGCAGGCTCTAGGCTCTACGCTGTCAGCACAGAGCCTGACGTGGGGTTCGAACCCACGAACTGTGGGATCATGACCTGAGCCGAAGTCTGATGTGTAACTGAATAAGCCACCTAGGTGCCCCAATAGTGCATTTAATTTAAAATATTTGAAACTCTAATTTACTTTTGTTTTTGGTGAATGTAAATTTTATTTGTAAATTAAACACATGAGCTACAGAAATTCATTTTTTAAGAACACTAATTATTGAAATCCCAATTCTACAAATTTTATAATTAAGAAGTACTTCTTAGTATGGTTTATTAGTAATTTTATGCAACAAATATTAAATTCTGTGGCATAATGCTTTAGAAAGGTGATTTTTAAATAAGAATTTTTATTAGTGCAAAATAATCTGTTTTGACATCTGCTATTAAAATGTTTCATCGTATTCAACCAGTGAGATAATTAGGAATAATTTTATTGCATACACCCCAGTCATCTACTTATTCACTCACTTGAGAAAGGTTCATTGAATACCTATGATGAAAAGGATTTACTTAATTTCATTCTTTATTTAAAATTTACAAAATTGTTATATTACAAAATAGACTGTGAATCTGATTTTCATAGCAGCCCTGTGTTTACAGTCATAAATCACATTCCTTAGTCTTATATAGATTTCTTTTCACCTGTTTTACTTGTGTAGATAATTTGTGAAATGGTACTCAAACTAATAATAATGATGATAATAGTTCTATTTTACCATGTCAAAAGCTTATTTTGATTTATGAATCATAAGAATAAAATAATTAGTTTAACATAGGATAGGGGCAGTTAATGTTAAAAATTAAATGGCCTAGGGGCGCCTGAGTGGCTCAGCCAGTTAAGCTTCTGACTCTTGGTTTTGGCTCAGATTATGCTTTTGGGGTTTGTGAGTTAGAGCCCTGCATTGGGCTCTGCACTAACAGCATGGAACCTGCTTGGGATTCTCTCTCTCTCCCCACTCTCTTCTCCTCTCCTGCTCATGCTCTCTGTCTCTCTCTCAAAATAAATAAATAAAATTATAACATTCTTGTGGATAACTTTCTTCTTGGCACCAGATCTAATGAACTCAGATTCACATCTTATAGAACTTATCCAAACACAAATTTCCTATCTTTAGGCCAAGTTACAAAACAACTGGAAATTATTTTATGCATTGTAAGATGTTGTCCACAAAAGAGATATTTAAGTCAAAATCTTAATGTCTTCAATATAATACACCTGTGGATTGAAGATTTATCTGATTTATCCCCCCATGAGGCCACTACTGATAATGACCATTCTGGTTAATTACTTCCTAGATTGTACCAAATATACTAAAAAGCCTATGGCTTTTTAGAGTAAGTTACCATAATATAATATTGGGTATAATATAATATAATATAATAATATTGGGTATAATAATATTTGTTTTCAAGATTATCAAAATAATGTAGTCTATTTAATAATTAAAAACAATTTTCCACAAGAGCATAACTGTCTTCCATAAATTTTCAAATACACAAATACAGAGAAGAAAAATTTTCAGTATGGTAGAATTGATAAATATTTAGCTAAATATAACTTCTGTTGTTTTAAATGTATAGCATCAAATAGCCACCAAAACTTGTCAAAACCATATCAAAATGTTGAAGTTGTAAGTAAAAGAAGACCATGTTTTCAAAGCTCAGAGCACTGGTCACAGCTTTCAGAGAAGTGGATATTGCTTGAAACAAATTCCCGGTCTCCCTGGACCTTTTCCTCCAAGACATTTCTTGACCTTTGTAACTCAACAAACACCTAGCCCCCAAAAGGATGTACATTAACCTTCTCACTTTTCTCTGCCTTCCTTTCCCCTTACCCTATCGTTCCAGGTTGCATTAGCTATTTTAGTGGACTGAGTTTTAGTTTTAGACAATATATCAGTATAAAAGGTTGGTTGTTATTTCAGACAGAAAACAGGCACATGGTGGGTGTTGGATGGAAGTGAGGCGGTGTAGCAGATGGGTCCTAGCTAAACTCCAGTGGACTTTCATCCTTCTTGGCATAAAGATTAAAAGCTTTAATACTCTCCACAAGGTGCCACTTGGTCTGGCAAATGTAGACTTTTCCAGCCTCATCTGATGACACTTGTCTTCTAGGTCAGGCTCTGTTTTTTTGTAATATGCTTTGAGAGATTCCCATCGGGTTGGAATTGTGCTCAGTGCATGTTCTCTTTCTCCTCCGTCGTATGGTCACAGCAGGTACACAACAGCTTTTCTACACAATAATTCAGGCAGCCACTACCAGTCACTTAGAAACAATTTAGGAGAGTAGGGGTGTCTGGGTGGCTCAATCAGTTAAGCATCCGACTCTTGATTTTGACTCAGGTCATGATCTCACGCTCAGGAGATCGAACCCCTGAGACAGTTTCCCCACTGAGCATGAGCGTGGAGCCCTCTTGGGATTCTCTCTTTCTCCCCCTGCCTTTCCCCTGCTCACTCTCGTTCTAAAATAAAACTAAATAAATAAAAATAAATAAAAATAAAAATAAAGTAAGTTTAGAACAAAGCTGAACTTGGGCTCCTGGGTAGCTCAGTTGATGGAGCTTCTGGCTATAGATTTCAGTTTAGGTCATAATCTCACGGTCTTGAGACCAAGCCCTGCAATGGCCTCCCTGCTGAATGTGGAGTCTGCTTGGGATTCTTTCTCTCCCTCTCCCTCTACCCCTCCCCTGCTCTCATGCATGCACACCCTATCTCTCTCTCTCAAAATGAATAAATAAACATTAAAAAAAAAAGAAATGATTTAGGAGAGATTAAGCCTAATAATCATCCAAAATCTGAAGCTATATAAAGTGATTAAAATACCCTGGAATATCTGACAGTTGTTAAGAACAGTGTAGGGATTTAAAAAATCTCTTTCTGGGAAACATCTGGAAAGAATGGCATGTTAATAGCTCTCTTCCCAATACTCATTATAGAAACTAAATGAAATGATTGAAAATAAACACACATAGGAAAATATTAATTAACATGGAGATAATGATATCAGCAACCAGAAACTACTGAAATATATGAAATTATGAAGATTAGATTCTTGCACACAGGAGAAAAGTGAAACAATGAATAAGAAGCAAGTCAATATATTCTTTCCAGGGAAGAAAAAGGGTAGCTTTTAAATACAAACCTAAAAAAAATTGACTAGCGTTTCCAAGTTCAAAAGCTAGAAATAAACACAAGCAAGAAAAGGAGAACGCTCTTCCTGTGAATTCTTTCATTCAATGGCAGATCATCAATATGCAACATGTATAAGGAGGATAGAGGTCACCCTGCAAGCCACATGACAGAGAAAGTCTGTAGAGTTATGTATTACCAGCACTCACCAATGTACCATTCTCTTTTCCCTGGAGAACTGAATCCAAGAAGGGCATATTTCCCCTCCCACTTGTTCAAGTCATGTGACACACTCTAGTCAACCAGCCTTCAATGTATCACTTCAAGGTTCCAGAATAAAAAGTCAGAGGCAAGTTCTCTACTTTGCTAGAATTTTCTAGACAGCTGTTATGGAGGCCAGTGTTCCAGATAATACAATGGGGGGGGGGGTCAAGAACTGTAATTTTACCCTATTTGCAAACTAACAGATTAACTTGGGACAATGTCATCAATGAGAGCTGAACATATGACACTTCTTTTTTTTTATTTTTTTAATGTTTATTTATTTTTGAGACAGAGAGAGACAGAGCATGAATGGGGGAGGGTCAGAGAGAGAGGGAAACACAGAATCTGAAGCAGGCTCCAGGCTCTGAGCTGTCAGCACAGAGCCCGACGTGAGGCTCGAACTCACAGACCGTGAGATCATGCCCGAGTAGAAGTCGGAAGCTCAACCGACTGAGCCAACCAGGCACCCCACTTATGACACTTCTTCTGAGTCAGAGTCAAATAACTTTCTTTCAAATAGTACAGCAAACAGCAGGGGCTTCATGATCACATTAGTTCTACTTGCCTCCAGTTCCTTAGAGAATGACCCAGGTGAATGCAGCAAGTGCAAGATGAGTTTTGCCACAACTGAAGAACCCAGAGTCTAGGAAATCTCCAAAGGGGCTGCTGACAGATCCGTCCAACCTCTGTTACAGAAAGACATGATCTCTCTGTTATCCTCTGTTCCAAAACCATTTACTATTCTAATGTCCTTGAAACATTTCAGAATAAAGTTGCTAATGTCTCTTCATAAGACCTGCAGGAACAAGTAATCCATGGAGAATTGTCTCCCAAACAAGAATGTCTCTAACAGCCAGAGTATCAGAACAAAGATTAACTCATACCTGATACATAACTTGATAAAAAAATGAAACTTGGTTGTTTCAAGCTATTGACATGTGGGGATTGACTGAATGCTACACTATTAACTAGTCTACACTCATGAAAATCAACGGTAAGAGATGGGGCTGGTTAACCATGTGGGATAACAATACTTATATTGCTGGAGCACCTGGGTGGCTTAGTTGGTTGAGCACCTGACTTCAGCTCAGGTCATGATCTCACAGTTCTTGAGTTCGAGCCCCACATCGGACTCTGTGCTGACAGCTCAGAGCCTGGAGCCTGCTTCAGATTCTGTGTCTCCCTCTCTCTCTGCCCCTTCTCCACTCACACTGTCTCTTTCTCAAAAATAAACATTAGAAAAATTTAATAATACTTATATTGCTGATAATTTTGTTTCTCAAGGGCATCCACTCTGGATTTGCCTTCAGTCACAGCGTTCCCTGTTGAAACTGCGAGCTGATGCAATTCTAAGAATGGATAAAGTATTGCTTTGCCTCATGATCTAATTGTATATACTAATTAGGAAACAATAGATTAAAAAACATATTTATTTTGATTCTGTGTGGGCATGCAAAGTTATAGAGTGGTTCTATTTATACTACTTGTACAATTATATTGGAATGGAATTCTAGTAGAAATTACAGAACATACCGGTCTAATACATAGATGACTCTTTCGGATTAGTTTTAAAATCAAGACTCAGAGGCAAACACACTGCTTGAACTGGGCTGAACACTGAAGAATGTAATCAAGTGATAATATGACACGGAGAGAGGTTCATCCACAGTCTCCTGTTCAGACATTTCAAAGGGTTTCAGCCGAGTAGTAATCTCTATGTGGCCCTGGTGGAACAACTTCCTGTTTTCTACTAATTCAAAGAAGTGTCTATAATCAGTGTCTTGAAATAGGAAGGGACCCTATTGTGAGAAAATTGGAAAATGTTTATCTTCTGGGTTGAAAAATTGAAAACAAAATAATGCTAAACTCATATTTATTTTGATCCTGTATTATGTTTGACGTGTACACAGAAACTAGAAACTGAATATATGGCAAGAAATCAGGATATTGCCATGCACTCAAGAGAATTATTTTTCTGGCGAGGAGACAGGGTTGGTTGTAAAAGATCATTTATATCCAGAGAGCTTAGTGGTTCCAAAATATTTACAGAGCCTGAAGCTGCAATTTGGCTCATAATTTAAATACTATAGGAAATTATATCTCTGTAAGGATTCTAGCATTCAGATAGAAAATAGGAACTTGTTCCAGGAAAAATAGGTGTCTTTTGTTTTGTTTTACTTAAATAGTTCTAAAGAGGTGTCCTTGCACATTAAAAAGGGTATTTAAGGGCACTTGGATGGCTCATTTGGTTAAGTTTCTGACTCTTGATTTTGGCTCAAGTCATGAGCTCATGATTGGCGAGTTCCAGTTGGTGAATTCGAGCCCCATGTGGGGATCTACGCTGACCTCACAGAGCCTGCTTAAGATCCTCTCTCTCTCCCCACCCCTGCTCTCACTCTCTCTGTCTCTCTCAAAAGTAAATAAATAAACTTTAAAAGAATAAATAAAAATAAAATAATGAAAAAGGCATTTAGCCAAAAATAACTAGAAAGATTTGATATAAATGAACAATTCCTGCCTATTTCATACCTTTGTCGGGAAGCTTCATCTTTAACATGCCTTTCGGTAAATGTGAGTAAATCGTTACACACTTATTTTAAATCTTAAACGATGCTATTCAAATGTATACTTATATTTTTAGAAACCAAAAGCGAAAGCCTTTTTAAGCAGATTGGGAAAAAAATGCTTCTTGTAAGTTGCATGTTCACATGCAAGGAGATGGAAAGGAATATACAGAAATGTAACCCCCAAGCTGACGATGGAGGAGAGTTACCCACTCTAAAATGCCACAGAAGGATTTTCTTTGTGGGAAGAAGCAGTTTGAAAGACAGAGGCAACATATTAAAAGTAGTGTAAAAAGACAGCTGAAACATCCCATGGCCCAGAGAAACGGTACGCATTGCAATAGAATGACGGGAAAAAGATTCGTGTTTTCTTGATCAGGTTAAAGAACGGTGTCCACCCAGTAGAACATAAAGTAAAGAACCAATACCAGGATGTAAGCTCTGATGTAAGGACAGAGGGGTTTATAAATTTTTGTCACTGCTATAACTTAGCACCTAGCCTAGCTCCTGACCAATAATGATGCTTGGGGACTATCTGCTCAACATAGGATTCCCTGCATGAAACCCGAACAGATAAAAGATTATAGAAGACAAAAATTCTTTCTAAGTTGTAGCGGGAGTAGGGTAAAGGCCTTGTATGTTTCTAGAAAGTTGCCTTTCAAAAATTGTACATTGACTCAGAGAAGACCTTAGAGGCATGGTTATTTGGATACTATTAGCAACAGAATACCATGAGCCAAATAATGCAGCATTGTTTTCTTATCCAACAGGGTTTCTTTCACACGAACACTTGTATACTATTTGCTTAAAGACTGAATACTTTTTTTAAAAAATAAATCTTATTTATTTATTTTGACAGAGAGAGAGCAAGCGAGTACAAGTTGGGGAGTGACAGAGAGAGGGGAAGAGAGAATCGCAAGTAGGGTCCATACACAGTAAGCAGCCCAATGTGGGCTCTATCTCATGACTGGAAGATCATGACCTGAGCCGAAATCAAGACTCGGATGCTCAACTGGTTGAGCCACCCAGGTGCCCCCAACTGTTTCAACTTTTTTTTATTATTAACTTGTTTTATTTTTTATTTTTTTTTAATTTACATCCAAATTAGTTAGCATATAGAGAAACAATGATTTCAGGAGTAGATTCCTTAGTGCCCCTTACCCATATAGCCCATCCCCCCTCCCACAGCCCCTCCAGCAAACCTCAGTTTGTTCTCCATATTTATGAGTCTCTTCTCTTTTGTCCCCCTCCCTGGTTTTATATTATTTTTCTTTCCCTTCCCTTATGTTCACCTGTTTTGTCTCTTAAAGTCCTCATATGAGTGAAGTCATATGATTTTTGTCTTTCTCTGACTGACTAATTTCACTTAGCATAGTACCCTCCAGTTCCATCCATGTAGTTGCAACTGGCAAGATTTCATTCTTTTTGACTGTCGAGTAATACTCCATTGTATATATATACACCACATCTTCTTTATCCATTCATCCATCGATGGACCTTTGGGGTCTTTCCATACTTTGGCTATTGTTGATAGTGCTGCTATAAATATGGGGGTGCATGTGTCCCTTCGAAACAGCACACCTGTATCCCGTGGATAAATGCCTAGTAGTGAAATTTCTGGGTCGTAGGGTAGTTCTATTTTTAGTTTCTTGAGGAACCTCCATACTGTTTTCCAGAGTGGCTGCACCAGCTTGCATTGCCACCTACAATGCAAAAGAGATCCTCTTTCTCCACATCCTCTCCAACATCTGTTGTTGCCTGAGTTGTTAACGTTAGCCATTCTGACAGGTGTCAGGTGGTATCTCATTGTGGTTTTGATTTGTATTTCCCTGATGATGAGTGATGTTGAGCATTTTTTCATGTGTTGGTTGGCCTTCTGGATGTCTTCTTTGGAGAAGTGTCTATTCATGTCTTTTGCCCATTTCTTCACAAGATTATTTGTTTTTTGGGTGTTGACTTTGATAAGATCTTTATAGATTTTGGATACTAACCCTTTATCTGATATGTCATTTGCAAATATCTTCTCCCATTATGTCGGTTGCCTTTTAGTTTTGCTGATTGTTTCCTTCCCTGTGCAGAAGCTTTTTATTTTGATGAGGTACCAGTAGTTCATTTTTGCTTTTGTTTCCCTTGCCTCTGGAGATGTGTTGAGTAAGACGTTGCTGCGGGCAAGATCAAAGAGGTTTTTGCCTGCTTTCTCCTCAAGGATTTTGATGGCTTCCTGTCTTACATTGAGGTCTTTCATCCATTTTGAGTTTCTTTTTGTGTATGGTGTAAGAAAGTGGCCCAGGTTCATTCTTCTCATGTCGCTGTCCAGTTTTCCCAGCACCATTTGCTGAAGAGACCGTCTTTATTCCATTGGATATTCTTTCCTGCTTTGTCGAAGATTAGTTGGCCATATGTTTGTGGAAAGATTGAATAAAAATGTTAAAGGACTAAGCTTTATTTTGTATTACCTGTTGCTAAAACATATAGCAGATACTAATCACTGACCCCCCCAAAAGCAGATGGCACACACATAGAGCACAATTACTTGAGGCTTCCATGTAGGTGTTATCTGCAAAACTGTAGCAGAGTGTAGAAGAACCACAGGGATCAGAAGAGCAACAGGGAAGCAGAATGACCTGTGTTCCCACTCATATTCCCTAAGAAAGACAAGAGGGACAAGTGATTATCCAGACCAAAAGGAGAGAGTCTTGTGAAGGACACCCAAAAGGAAGCAATAATCCTTGATTAAAGGACACTAGGGTGGCAGGTGAAGAAACCAGGCAAATGTGTACACTGAAATCATTTTCCTTCCTCATCATAGATCCAATCCAAATGGAATTCAGAGAGCAAGGAATTTTTTTAATATTTTTTGGTGAGTTAGGAAAGGTAGAAGTTTGCCTCAGGACCAAGTGGATGGTCAGGGAGCACAGTAACAAACAGCTAACTAAGAGGATTGGTAATTATATACAAAATACTTTTTTTCCCAAAGTTTATTTATTTTTGAGAGAGAGAGAGAGAGAGAATGCAAGAGCATGGGAGGGGCAGAGACAAAGGGAGAGAGAGAATCCCAAGCTGCTCCCAGTGCAGAGCCTGATGCAGGGCTTGAACTCACGAACCCTGAGATCATGAGCTGTGCCAAAATCAAGAGTCAGATGCTTTAACAGACTGAGCCACCCAGGTGTCCCAAAATATTTGTATTTTTATTGGTATTTCATTACATATTTAACCAAATTAATCATTTATTGCCATACTGTATAATGGACTCATTAATGTTCTGAATGTTTCAAAATATTTTGTTTTTCAGAGATCTGGATCTAATAGAATTAGGTGTCTCTAGAGCAGAGTAATGATTAAATCAACATTTTCATAATGAACAGAAATTCACATCATATTTTCTACAAGTTACAAACTTAGCTGATGTAAACAACAAAATATGAAAAATATTCCACTTTTTTCTTAGAAATCCCCCCTTCTTTTGTTCTTTTAATCCCCCACACAATGAGTCTAGGAAAAAGAGAGCACTAGGTGCTTACAATGGACTGGCAAATTTTAGATCTTATAAAGATAGAAATTTCTTTTCCTGTGATAGGCCATTATGAATTCATATTTGTGAAGTACTTAGGAAATAATTCAATTAATATGTATTATAGCCATTGGCCATTCATCTGTTTCATTCTAGCCTTTCATTTTTATGATCACAGAAAGTCACAGGGGTTCTATATGCAATTCGAAATTGCTCTAAAACACAAAGGAAAAAGATTGCTTGCATTTCAAACTGTCTGAACAATAATTCATGGCTACATTTCTTCTGGGGACTTTATCATTTTGGACTTCAGAAATACATGGATTGTAAACTCTGAAGCCTTTCTATTTTTGTAAGTAATTAAATGTAGATCAAATATTGTAAAGGTTTTGACTAGGGTGGAATTGAAACGTCATCTACGCCGTCACTAGTTTATCTGAGGTTGAAAAAACTGAAAGTCAGAGACTGAAGTCACACAGTTAACTCTCTTAAAGCTGTATCAGGATGATGTTGGCTTTCTAAATTTAAACAAAAAGAAAAAAGAAAAAAAGAAAGATTAAGCAGGAGTACCAGGAAGGAGAGTTCAAAATGCAAAGAGGAAATGGTATATTTCCATTTATACATGTAATTTAAAGTTATATGGGAACAAAAAGGTAGAAAGATTTAGCTTTATAACCATAAATTTGAGTTTTTGCAAATATTTTTGTGAAAATTCTCAATGAATGTTCAAGAACAATCTGGATCCCCTAAGAAATGCCCAACATTTATGTGTGGTTCCACGGACACTCTTAAGTGTTTTATTTCTTCTTTATGATATAAATATCTTAAAAGCAGGGCTGTAGAGTTATATTTCTTTGATATTTCTAATAGCTTTCCTTATTCCATATTATAGTATTCTATTGCTAGATCTACCTATAGATTACCATTGGTCAAAGATTCACCCTCTTTCTTTTTAACACATATTTGCTACTCCTCCTCTAGATACTTTTACTGCCTAATTATAGTAGCTTTGAAACTTATTAACTATATGAACATGGCCAATTTGTTTGATGTATTGCAGCCTTATGGTCCTTATCTATTAACTGGGCATAATACTATCTTGGAGAATAGTTCTGTTTTTATATTTCATAGGTGTACAATAGGGGGAAAATCCAGAAGGATATAAAATCTGTAAGCTCACACCCTCAAAAGAGTCAATTACCTCAATCTGAATGATAGCTTGTGATGAGAACATTTCAGGACTTGAGGTCAACTCATCCCGCTTAGTCCATAAAATGATGGAGAGCTATATTTCAAAAGATAGATTTTTGAAGTGTTTCAGTAATAAAACATAAATATGTCTATGTTAAACCACTGAGGTTTCCTTTAAAGGTCCAATCCTACATAAAATAGATAAACCATTTTAACATGTATGCATATTAGTTATGTAAGTCATACTACTCTGATACTTTAAGAAAATACATTTTTGGGGGACTCCTGGGTGGCTCAGTGGGTTAAGCATCTGACTTTGGCTCAGGTCATGAATTTGCAGTCCATGAGTTCGAGCCCCGTGTTAGACTCTGTGCTGACAGCTCAGAGCCTAGAGCCTGTTTCAGATTCTGTGTGTGTGTCTCTCTCTCTGCCTCTCCCCCAACATGCTCTCTCTTTCTCTCTCAAAAATAAACATTAAAAAAAAAAAAAAGAAAGTCTTCATGCTGACCATGCGGAGCCCACTTGGGATTCTCTGTCTTCCTCTCTCTCTGCTCCTCCCTCACTTGCTCTGTGTCTGTCTCTCTCAAAATAAATAAGTACACTTAAAAAGAAAAAGAAAATATTTGTTTTAATGTCTATGCTTAACCCCACCTTCAGTCATTAAATTTCAATACAGAGTTATTGTAAGTGGTTCAGAGGATGTTTTGTATGAAGCTTTAACAACTGTACACGATACTGGGTAAAATGAATTAAAATCAAGTTCAAGGAAAATGATCTATCCTGTTGAGAAAGAAATCACACTATGTTATACAAACTATTCTATAAAAGTTTAATCTTTGTAAAAAGAAATTATTCATCATTCTGCCGCTTAATTCTATTCAAAAGTGCCCCAAATTGACCCAAACTTAATGCTACACTATACCATGTTTAAATTGCCCAGTTTACAATCTATTTCTCCCCCTTTCCCTGCTTTATTTCAAATGCACCACCATGGCAATGACTTGTTAGTTCTCCAAATATGACAAGCCATACCCCACTACAACGCTTTGTACATGCCATTCTGCCTGCTCCGAGAAGAGTGCTCCTGTTTTCAAATCTTCTGGTCTTGTCCAGATTCTTCTGAAGGTCTTCAAGCTTTACATTGTGTTGCACTTCCTCAGAAAGCCTTCTTCCCCACTCCTAAATCTCTGCCAATCTTTTTCATTATTTCGTTATCAGACCTACTTATTTTATTTTATTTATTTTATTTTATTATTTTAGGACCTACTTTAATTTTAACGTTTTTTTTTTATTTATTTATTTTTGAGACAGAGAGAGACAGAGCATGAACGGGGGAGGGGCAGAGAGAGAGGGAGACACAGAATCAGAAGCAGGCTCCAGGCTCTGAGCCATCAGCCCAGAGCCCGACGCGGGGTTCAAACTCACGGACCGCAAGATCGTGACCTGAGCCGAAGTCGGCCGCTTAACCGACTGAGCCACCCAGGCGCCCCATGACCTACTTTAATTTTAAATTGGTTATTCATTTGCTACATTGATTTTTTTTTTAAAAAGTATGTCTTCACAAAAATATAAGTTGCATAGAGGCAAGGATTGAGTATAGTTGGTTTATTATAAATTCCCTATAGCTTATTCAGTTTGGTGTATAGTAGGGGTTCAATGAGAAGCTACTGAATAAATGAATCAATCAGGAGTAACTATACAATGTAAAAACAATAATAACAACCAATGAAATTAACAACCATAACAAAATCAGCTATGTGTGTGTTACATATAAAGCACCGAGCATAGCTTTGTGTTTATCATGTCATTAACACAGTAAAGCATCCTATGAAAAAGTTACTACTTTCCTCACTTTTTAGGTAAGAAAATAAAGCAATTAATCTTCTCTATGTGGCATGGATAGTAAGTGAATTTAGATACATTTGATTTCGGGGCCTATGAAATTAATCAATGTTTCATGTTCTCTTGGCTTTTATGACTTTACCAGTGTTTTTGTTAAGTTATACTCTGTCTGTTCTTTGGTAGCTACCTTAAAAACATTTTAGAAATGGTTGAGAAGGTGTTTATATTAGACAGATATAGAAGCAGATTTAAATTCAGAATTTAATCTAAAGCTATCAGAAGACCAACAAAATCCATTTCAGAGTATCTACTACATGTGAGACATTACACACTAGTGAGCTCACATGGAGATGGAAATCAAGGTGGCTGCCAGAAAGAAGCTAAAACATGAAACCAGCACATTTTATTTTTTAAAAATAGATTAATACTGCAAAGTAGAAATGAAGCATACACTGGGATTGGTGGAGCAGACACTCTATCCCAAAACCCAGGGAAGGGAAAATCTCATTACCATCTAAATCTGAGACATAACCAATTGGCCAGAGAAAGACATACCATCCAAGTTAGGCCAGGCAATGATTCTCTCCAGGAGCTATGCACTGGGGCACTGACACTAAGTCAGAAGATATGGCCTCTGGAACCAAAACACTGCCTAGAGATTGTGCTAGAGTCGTACTGACCAGTCAGATCTATGTGTAAGCAGAAAATTTGGATAAAGAGAATCACCAAAGGAACAAAGAGAGTGATTCTGCAGAGAGAAGTATGAGCATGGAGTAGACACACAGAAAGAGAAGCAAAGATGAGAGCGAAGAATGGCCCCATCAGACAAAGTGATTGTTTCTGCTTTTCCATTCAGCCATATTTCCCAGACTTGCAAAATCTATTAGGTTATACATCCATCCATTGTGCAAATATCTGCTTTCTTGAGCTAACAATCCATTGCAAAGGTATAAAAAAAGATCTTTAATTAAGATAAGATAGGTATTTTAAAAATTGAGTATGTAGTAAATTTCAATGGAATTCTTAAATAAAGAAGATAAAATATGTAAATACTTATAGTAAGTAATTTCTGAGCTTTAAGATGTATCTTGGGAAAACAGGTTTAGGATTAAGATATATATGTATACACACACACACACACACACACACACACACACACATATATATATATAATTTTGAGAATATTGATCAAAAGAACTTCAAAGCAATAAAGAAATAATGCTGATTTAAGCAATAAGAAAGTCAGTCTAATTATTTAAGTAATGTATAAGTAAAATCAAAGTGAATATAATTTGGTTAAGAATTATTTTTCAATCTAAATCTCTATGTAAATCTGATTAATTGTATACTAATTAGGACTATTGACTTCAAGAACAGAAATCCAAATTGACTTAGTTAAAAAAAAAAAGTAAATAACTTTAGTTCTTAGAATTCGAAGTGGAATGAAACCACTCAGGTGCAGAAAGGGCACAGATGGAGCTTGACCTCAGGGGCCACATGAAGACTTAAATAATATCAGGCTCTCTTTAGCTCTGGCTGCTGTGTCTTAATCTCTGTGTGCTTGATTCCGTCTATTGGCATATTTTGTTCCACATGACAAAAAAGTCATCCATTGACAGTTCCATAATTTTAAAATTCATAGCTTCAAGCACCTTAAGAGAGAATGACTGGCAACCAGACCCAAACCCAAGTCCCATGGAGCTAGTCTTTGGTTCAGATTAAATCAGGTACTCATATTTGGACCAATCATTATCACCTGTCACAAATAAAATGAGAATTAATTAACAGGACACTCATGATAACATGTGCATGGGACAAAGGAAGTTTGATAAACAGAATAATGACCTCAAAGATATCTCTACTCTAATTCTTAGACCTGTAAGTATATTACTTTCCATGGCAAAAGAAACATTACAAGTGTGATTAAGTTTGGGTGGGAATGTTGAAAAGATCATACTGGCTTATCCTAGGAAAGCTCAATCTAATCAGAGGAGTCTTTCAAATTGGAGAAGGACCTGTCTCAGTTGTGGTCAGAAACAGAAGGCAGCATGAGAAAAACGTTGTGCCCTATTGCTGATTCTGGAATGCAGGGGGCTATGTGCAAGGATCAGAGGAAAGCCTTTAGAATAAGGAACGGCAAGGGAAACAATCCTTCTCTAGAGTGTCCAGAAAGGAATGAAGTTCTCCTGACATTGTGATTTTAGATTATGTTGGATTTCTGACCTACAAAATCTAAAACAATGGTTTTTTTTGTCTTTAAACCACTAAATCTGGAGTAATTTGTTATAACATGAACAGGAAGCTAACACAGGAAAGAAACAAGAGACCTTACAAAAGAGGTGCTATAATGACTGTCCCATATGTACCTAATATCAGCCATATTACTGTGACTGGTTGTGTCAAACTCTATTGGCATGCCCTACAGCTATAAAGTCTGATACATAGATGGTAAATAAACAGACAAATATGACTCAAACCAGCCTCAAAAAATTCAGATTATCAAACTGGCTTCATGGTTATGATAATTATTACACATTTGATTATTTGCTTTGAGTGCATTAAAATTTTAGGCGCTCTGCATCATATTTATATGTAAATAAAATTAGAAAAATTCAATTATGTGTATTTGAAATAATAAGAAATATATATGTGTATATAGAATGTCTCTACCTCCCACCCCTTCCCTGACACAGAGATCCTAACACCCTTGCAAATAGAGGTGCTAAGAAATCTTTTGTTCTGATATTTAGTCGTTGACCCCTGTTCCTGACGCCAAGTTCCTAAAGTTCCTAATTTCTTCAGTGATGGGAGGGCTTGACGCAGTTTCTCAATCCCTTAGAATTTCCTGAGTGATAGGAAGATCTTCTGTTCTAATGAGGCAACTTATTAATGCTTCTGGATAGGGGATGGTCACCAGAAAGTCCAAGCCAAGTTGGGAACTTAGAACTTTCAGCCCCACCCTTCATTCTTCAGAGAAGGGAGAGGAGCTGAAAATGCAGTTAATAGTCAATCATGCCTGTATAATGAAGCCTCCATAAAAATTCTAGTAACACAGAGTTTGGAGAGCATCCAGGCTGTCAAACATACCTACATGCTGGGAGGGTGGCACATATCAACTCCATGGCGACAAAAGCTCTTGCATTCAGGACCCTTCCAGACCTCTCCCTATGTACCTCTGCATCTGACTGTTCATCTGTATCACTTACCATATCTTTTATTTTATAATAAACTGGAAAACCTAAGTAACTGTTAACCAAGTTCTGTCAGTAGTTCTAGCAAATGATCAAATCCAACAAGGACTTTGTGGGAATCTCCAGCTTGGGGCCAAGTCAGACAGAATTTGTGGATAACCTGGAGACCCCAGTTGCAATTAGCATCTTAAGTGGGACAGACAGTCTTGTGATATAGAGTCCTTAACCTGTGGGATCCTTGCTAATTCAGATGAGTATCAGAATTGAACTGAATTGCAGGACACCCAGCTGGCATTGGAGAATTGTTTGATGTGTGAAAAACCCATGCATTTAGTGACCAGAGACAAAGTCGTACTGAGAATACAGAGATATTCTGTGAGTAATGAGTACGGGAGAAACAGGAGTGGTTTTCCTTAAATACTACTGAATATATTTTGTTGCATCATTTTTTTAATGTTTATTTACTTTGAGAGAGAGCGAGAGAGAGAGAGCAGGGGACGGGTAGAAAGAGAAGGAGAGAGAGAATCCCAAGAAGGCTCTGCACCATCAACAAGGAGCCCCACATACAGTTCAAACTCCGGAACCATGAGATCATGACTTGAGCCAAAATCAAGACAGATGCTCAACTGACTGAGCCACACAGGCCTCCTTTGTTGCGTTATTTTATAAAGTAGGTAAAATTCTTTCCTAACATGACAGAATGTTAATATCTAGATGGTTCCTTTTGTATGTTCGTATTTTGCTATAATATAAATTAAGTGTGTACACTACTTGATTTTAGAATCATTATTCAAACAAAATCAATACACAGGCCTATCTCTTGAATATTTGTTTTTAAACCACACCAAATAAAACACTGACTTTTTATTTTCCATTGGTATGTATTGGAAATCAATCTCTGTCTTGGAAGGAATGAGTCAAGCTATGAAAAACACCTTATGATAGGCATCACAAAGAGACCAGGGAAAGACAATTTTCATCTTTGTATAATTAATGAATTATTAGACAGTTGTTAAGCTGAAATAATAAAAAGTCATCAAATATCAACTTACATTCTTTCAAAAAATATAGTAGATGTGTAACTAACATTTAAAATAAAGGGAGTTGTTATATTGACACTGGAAATTCTAAAGCTTGTAAATTTAGACTTGGCCATTGTCTTCATCTCAGAAAAAGTGGTTAAAATCTTTAAATATAATACAATAGGAATAATTTTCAGGTGTTTACTTCTAATTACACTGGACTGTAATCACCACATGATCTCCTAATCTTCTCAATCACCCAATACTGGACAAAGAAGTGCAAATTTAGCATTAGAAATTCATACTATGAATAACAATAATTCCTCCAAAAAATATCCTGGTGATTGTCACTTCTGCAATAGGACTTTTACAAACTGAATTCTATCCCCCCAAAACTATAGATTAAAACTCTAAACCCCAATTTGACTGTATTTGTAGGGAGAATTTCTAAGGAGATAATTAACGTTAAATGAGGTTCCAAGTATAGGACCCTAATCCAACAAGACTTGTCCTCATAAACAGAGGATGAGACACCAAGAATATCCATAGGGAGAAGGCCATGTGCGAACATAGAGAGAAGGCGGCCAAGGAGAGAGCCTTCATGAGAAGTCAAGACACCTTGGTCTTGGACTTCCAGGCTCCAGAGCTGTGAGAAAATAAATTTCTGTTGTTGCAACCACCACGTCTCTGGTATTTTGTTATGGCCGCTGTAACAAACTAATAAATGGTGTTGATCACTCATGTGCTAAGACTACAGGAATGATTGAAGCAAAAGACGTCTGTTAATGCATCATCTGCTATAGTCCACTGTGCAGTATATTTAATATTATTATTATGGATTATTTTAAATGATAAAGCAGCGACATAATTAAATATGTCATGTATTTGCAAGAAGCTCATCCCACCAAAAATAAATTGCTAGTGCTCAAAACAGTCACTCATTGTTCCAAACAAAAACAAAACAAAACAAAACAAAGTAAGACTTTTTTATATGCATTATGTAATGGTAGGAATTAAATATCTGAGGATGATTCTAACCCAAAATTGATGGGATTTATGTTTGTTTCTAAACTTTCTTCTTTAAACTATTAAAAGCCATAGTCGCGGGAATGGACATTAATGGAGAAAATAATCATTAAATTTTATTATTCAAGGACAGCGAACAGGATTCCGTTCCTCCTATTCTCCTTTATCCAAAAGGATATCTCCTTTATCCTTTGCCTTATGTGGTCTACACTTTTTACTATTTACACTTCTCACTTTACTTTTTACTGACCATTCGTTTGAAGAAAGGAGTTAAGGATGAGAGTAATGGTTTAATACCACCACCGGAGTAATACATTCATCATTCCAGGACTTTATATATAAATTAATTATATTGCAAGTTTCTGAATGTATAAACAAAGATCAAATGTTGAATAAGCTATCGCAAATCACTTTCCCAAAGTATAAATACAAGTAAGTTTACTGGTGACTATTTTGAAGACTGGGAAGAACTACATCGAACTACTACCATAAATGTCCGACTGTGGAAAAGACTCAAGTCACAAACTGCACATACTCATGGAACAACTATGTAGGAAGAAGACATATACACTAACAGCAGAAAAAGGATAGGAGTCTGTCTTTCCACTACTGGGTCCTATAATGTGTACTCTGTCCAGATCTCTAACGACCACTAGCATGTGGGTAAAGCACCCGGGTACCAGGTGTCAGGCAGGAAGCCCAAAGTCTGCTGGTGGGAGTCTGTCGTGGTGAACTGTCACATGGGCATTCCAGCTGCCTGAACAGTCTTTAACATAAAAAAGCCTCAAAGTTCCAGTGAAGCCAAGTGCAAATCATAAATCCAATTACTATTAATAAATAATGCTGAGAAGATAGTACATTATACCCTAAAATAACTCACGAAATTGTGGTTGTACAATATCATTTACATAGCTATTATATTCCATTGGGTTCCTTGGGGGACATTATAATGCTCTAAGAAGTTCTGTTTAAATCATTTCATGATAGCTGTCACAGTCTTTTATCATTTGACCCATAGCTACCTCTCTAGTTTTGTTTGTTTTCCCTATGCTCACTCTGCTTCATAAGCAGACCATCTCCCTAGTTTTGCCTCCAATACATATTTTTCCATCCTCCTGTCTTCAGGGCCTTGACACTCCTTGCTATGACCTTCAAACAGTCCTTTGTGGGGACACTCCTTCTCATCACTGATCCACACACGCTTTTTCAGACAGATCTTTCTGAAACATGCTACCTAAAAGTCTGTCTTATGGCACTGAGCACTGTCCGATATCATTTATCCTCTGCTTCTCCCACTTAAACGTAAGGTGCAGGATATCAGGAATATTATAGTCCTGGTGCCTAAAACTGTGTCCCTCACATGGTATTATGCTAGCATACATTTGCTACATGACAATGAATTTCACTTTATTTGGTTTATCTCTTAGACAAAATGATTTGATTTGGAAATAGTTTAAACGCTGAAGCTGTTCTACATATATATCTCTATAGATAACCACATGATAGCTATAGATATAGACATAGACATAAACGCATAGAGACATAGACATACAGATATGTGGGTATCTATCATCTATCTATCTATCTATCTATCTATCTATCTATCTATCATCTATCATCTATCTATATTGCTGTGTGTATATATATATATATGTATATATATATATACGTGTATATATATATATACACGTATATATATATATCTACAATATTGGTGGGTAATATCCATATTCAGATTGATCCATATAAAGTCAATTTTAGTGCTATAGATATTGGTTCAACGAAAATCACCCAGTTACTTTTTAATTAGTGTAGATATTTAAGAATTGAAAACCTCAAATGCACTTTATATCTCCAGGCTTTCATGCTGTCAAAGCATAATAATACATATGGTGTATATCTTGAATTTTGTATCAGTGTCACAGACACCATGCTTTTCAAATTTTTCTTTTTTTTAGTTTTTATTTTAATTCCAGTTAGTTAACATACAGTGTAATACTAGTTTCAGAGGTAGAATTTAGTGAGCCATCACTTACATATAACACCCAGTGCTCATCACAAGTGCCCTCCTTAATGCTCAACACCCATCTAGCCCATCCCCCGCCTACCTCCCCTGCGGCAACCTTCAGTTTGTTCTCTATAGTTAAGAGTCTGTTGGGGTACCTCGGTGGCTCCATCTGTTGAGCGACTGACTTTGGCTCAGGTCATGATCTCAGGGTTGGTGGGTTTGGGCCCACATCGGGCTTTGTGTGCTGTCAGCTCAGAGCCTGGAGCCTGCTTTGCATTCTGTGTCTCCCTCTTTTTCTGCCCCTCCCCCACCTGCACTCTGTCTCTCATTCTCAAAAATAAATAAACAGTAAGAAAGAAAAAAGAATCGCTATGGTTAGCCACCCTCTCTCGCTTTTTTTTTCTCCTTCCCTTAAGTTCATTAGTTTTGTTTCTTAACAAATTTTTCTTTTCTAATTGCTGATGAATATAGAAGTCTATAGTTGCAATCATTCTTCCTTTGTTTTTATTTTTTCCCATTCTTTTTACGGTTTCAAAAATACCTTCTATGAAACTCTGCTGAAACCTGAAAGTACCAAAGGCAAAGATTTGCCTCGCCTTTTGGATTAATGTATAGTGATAAATAAAAACAAAGTTCAGGGGGATTAATACCATTTGTCTGTAATAATATAGTTTATTATCTGCTCTGGGGAAAATAATTTTTAGAATTATATTTTTCCCCATTTCCTCAGGTTAGCTGAGCTTAACTCCTCCCTCCAAACCGCACTGTGACTTAAAAAATGGTAATTGGAGTAGATGTCACTGCTGAGCATTTTGGGGATGTGAATCACCTTTAAACCTAAAGTATTGCTCTGAACATGGGGCCGCTGATCTTGGGCTTGAGCTATAACTCAAGTCTTGCTAACATCAATCACTAGATTCAGTGACAAATGGAACAGATTCTACAAACTACCTTGCACAAATAATGCTTTCGGATCGCTTGTTGTGTTCCCTTTCAGAGATGAAGGATCTATTTGGCTTCTAACCCTTGAGGACAAAAATTCATGAGCCTTTCTACTTCCACTCCAATCAGTGCCATTTTTTCTCTCGTGAGTGACTAGTTGTGTGGAACATCTGGCTGTCATTTTAACCACTGGTTTATGAAAGCTTCAGTGTGATCCAGAACTCTCACATTCTGTAACCTTCCACACAGACTGACTGGCTGGAAATAAAAAGGTAAATGCCTCAGAATAAAGCTGTTTTTGATCTTAGTTACTCTTTGACTTTAGATAGCTCCTCAAATAATGAAATCACTGCGGTAAGTGCTTTGTACGGAAAAAGTAACAAGTGACAATGATTTTTTAAGAATATTTAAATTTGGGGGCGCCTGGGTGGCTCAGTCGGTTAAGCGTCTGACTTCAGCTCAGGTCATGATCTCACGGTCCGTGAGTTCGAGCCCCGCGTCGGGCTCTGGGCTGATGGCTCAGAGCCTGGAGCCTGCTTCCGATTCTGTGTCTCCCTCTCTCTCTGCCCCTCCCCCGTTCATGCTCTGTCTCAAAAATAAATAAACGTTAAAAAAAAAAAGAATACTTAAATTTGTTTTTAAATGCGAAATGTTGCACTTATTATTATTTTAACATTATTAAGGAGAGTAAGTATATCATTAAGGAATACAGGCACTATAGAAGTGTTTTGTATACTCCAAATGTGTATCTATATTTTGCCTCATGTTGATTTTAAGTTATTCAATGAAAAATAGCAAATCATTTTAAAATTTTTTAATGCTTATTTATTTTTGAGAGAGAAAGAGGCAGAGTGCAAGATGGGGAGGGGTAGAGGAAAAGGGAGACACAGAATTCAAGCAAGCTGCAGGCTGTGAGCTGTTAGCACAGAGCCTGACATGGGGTTTGAACCCACAGATCGTGAGATCGTGACCTGAGCCAAACCTGGATGCTTGACTGACTGAGCTACCCAGGAGTCCCAAAAATAGCAAATCTTAATATGGCCAATAATTGCCTTGCATATAGTCTATATCCAATAAATAAGGGTTGAGTGCTTGATTGTTTGACACAAAACAGCATGCAAACTTTCTGTTGTGTCATACCAACTTTGTGCAAATCCTAATGGCATAGTTTTGATAGATATGCAAATATTAATGTATTTTTTAAAGGACATGTTTTGAGTGGCCAACTGCTCTGAACATGCTTCTCATAAACTTCCAGACATGTAATTCCTGAAGCAATTTTACTATGAGTGGTCTTTTTATTTAAGTATGTGTGTGTGTGGGGGGGGAGTATTTATAATGATATAAAACTACATTGGCAAATATCCAGTATGTCTTCTTCTTTGTCCCAACTTTGATAGTATCTCATAACCAAAAATTTTCACTTTGCACCCTGGCTTAGTACCAAGCCCCTCCTTCTGAAGGACAAACATCAATACTCCAAAAAAAAAGCTAAACTAATAAGCTATGATGCAGTGTGGAAAGATGATAGTTATTGATATGTGAAGTCAACAGTTTATATAGAGAAAGATATATTATATTGAATCAGACAGGAAGCAGAATGAACTGACAAATGAATTTAACAGAAGAGAAAACATTAAAGAAAAATTTTACAGGGGTATATTTGGGGTTAAGGGAATCAAAGGAATGAGGTCGGGGATGTAGATACTAGGAACAATGGAAATCTATAACTACTCTTAGGCCTTAAGTGGCAAAGGATAAAATTATTTGGAACTGGAGCAAATAACGCAGAACCCTCCTATGGGAATTATAATTTTAGAAGATTATAGCTATGCAAGAACCACAAAGGGGGGATACCAATAGCATCTCCCATTGGGAAAACCTACCAAGCCTCAGCAATGGAGTCTGATGATGCATGCATGGATGTTGACCTTTAGGGGCACAGGACCATGGAAGGAAAGAAGAAAACAGACACAGTAGGGAAACAGCTCAGGATAATAATAATAATAATAATAATAATATATTTTAATCAAACGAAACTAGGCTTAACATATGGGATACAAGCACTTGAATTATTGCATATCAGCAAAAATATAATAGTCATTAAAATTAGACCAAAAGGTTTAGGTCCCATGCTGAACTATATTTCTTTGCACCAGCTTTGATACTGGTGACATCGCTATTTATTCAATACTTATTCACAGGTTACTAAATATGCCTTAATTAAATTAAGCATAGGTGATTTAATTTATGGGTTTAGTCTTTCTTCAATTTGGAAAATTTTTTGCCATTATTTTTTCAATTGTTTTGTGCTCCAGTCTATCCCCCTCTCCTTTGGGAACTTTATTGCTTCTACATCAGGCCAACAACTTGAAATTTTCCCATGTCTCATTGATGCCTTTCACACTTACTTCAATCTCCCTTCTTTGTGTCTTTTAGATTTTCTTTTTAAGTTGATTTATTTATTTTGAGGGAAAGGGAGTGAGCTGGAGGGGGGCAGAGAGAGAACAAGAGAGAGAGAGAATCCCAAGCATGCTCCACACCTTCAGCCCAGAGCCCAACACAGGGCTTGAACTCACGAACAATTAGATCATGACCTGAGCCCAAATCAAAAGTCAGATGCTTAACAGACTGAGGTTAACGACCCAGGCATCCCTGTGTCTTTTAGTGTTTAATAGTTCCTATTTCTATGCCTTCAGGTTAACTAGTGTTTATTCATTCAATGATTAAACTTTTTTTTTTATTACCAATTAATGCATTTTTAAAAAAATCTCAGACATTATAGTTTTTGTTTATGGAAATTTGATTTGGGACTATTGTACACATATATACATGTTAAGTACACCTCTAATTAATATATGCAATCTTTTTTCTGGCTCCTTGGAGATATCTAATACAACTATAATAACTATTTTAATATTCTTGTTAATAATTCTAACATCTGTGTTATTTCTGGGTCAAGATTGATTTTTTTTTCCTTCTTCATGTCCTGCCTGGCAATTTTGGATTGAATGACAGATATTGAGAAATAGTCTTTTGGGGTCCTCAATATTTTGTATTTCTCTAAAAATTCTTTAGCTTTGTTCTCTGATATGGTTAAGACACTTGGAGGTACTATTCAGATATTACTTTTCACTTTTGGTAAACAAGGTCGGAGTAACATTTACTCTCTGGTTAATTTAAATAATTACCATATTTTAATAATTCAATAAAGCAAAAACTGCTGAGTACCCATCTTCATGGTCCATGAAGGTTTTCCACTTTAGCATATGAGAACAGAGAGTAATCTCCGAACTTATGATAGCTCAAGTAGTATCTCCTGCAATCCTTCGAAGGATAGTTCTTTGAATAGTTCTTTCCTTGGCTTGAGTAGTTTTCTCATACACATATACATATGTTGATCAATACTCAGCAGAAGGCTTGAAGAAGACCCCATATAGATTACTATAAAGCATTCTACTCTGATAGTCTGCACTGGTACTCTAGCTGTGTTGGCCTTTGCAAAGGCCAATCACTGTTTCTCAATGAGACCACTGTGCTCCAGGTGTGTGCCCTCTCCCTGTACTCCAACCAGTAACCAAACTGAACTTTTCGATGGAAATCTGGAATACTCATTCGCAGAACGCATCCATTTATAAGAGTCTGTTTTCACTCAGGATCAATTCAAACCACGCCTCACTTAGAATTGACAGATTGATCCTTGTATCACTTTTTTATAGAAAGGAATAAAGAAATTAAAGATTAATAAGAAAGAATTCTTGAAAATGAATGAAAGATATACATTCTAAAAAAGAAGGAAAGTATGTTACGCAAAAACCAAATGCAGTTTTTAATGGAAATGATCCAAAGAAAAATTAAAATCATTCAATTAGGTCAAAGAACTGCGAGGGCAATTTTAATGGCTGATTAATCCATTAATGGCACTAAAAGAGATTCTTGATAATCATTAAATCAAGGAAGTCTCAAACTATAAGGCCATAAAATTTTAAAAAAAAAGGTGATATAATTTGCTGCAAGGTGATTTGATTTGCAATAAGGGTACTTAATTCTCTTTACTCATCTTGGCATCTGGCCTCTACAACCATATTAAATATATTACATAAATAAATGCTGTCAGTGAAGGTCTGCTTAAACACTTAAAACATAATCAATCATCAGAAAATAGAATGTACACATTTACTCAATTTATTCATGTGTTACTCATATTTTAAATTACCCCAGACTTTTGAGCTGCTATCAGTTGGAATGTCTTGAAAGTCACATATTGAAGAACTGATATGACAACAAAATTATCTAGAAATTGGAAGTGAATGCTGTGTACTAATTTCTGCCAGTCCCAATTCCCAAATTATGCTCTTTTCTTGTTTTTCAGTATAAGTAGGACATGCATACAGAGACATTTTTTAATTATATTGATTTCAGGATAGAAGCCCATATAAATCATCATGCAAAATAATATATAGTATGGCATCATGCTGTTACATGGTTGTGATACAGTTTATACTATAATCATAGAAAAATTAAATCAGAAATATATTATTTGACAGGATTTTTATCTATGAGTACTTTACATTTTTCTTTCTCATGAATTTATTTTGTTATAAATGTAGGTTTGAAAATTACTACTACTATAAATTTAAATGTTTTACTTCAAATTACTAGGAAACTGAAATTAGCAGAAGACAAAACAAAACATTTTGTAATATGCTTTCTTAATACCACATGTTTATAAGAAAATAAATATAGACAAAAAGACTTTGAAGATGGATTATTCCTGTCACAACATGGTCTAGGCAGTTGATTCACACATGGATTTATTTATGAGCAAATAAAGCACATCTTGTTGTAGTGTTTTATATGGACGACCAGGCCAGAGAAAACTCAGGAAAGTTATGGTAAATCTGATGACATATTTAACAAAACCAATTTAAATACATTTTATGGAAAACTTCATCAAGAAAAACTGTGCATTATTTCATCCTGACATGAAATATTTATCAAAATTGATTGGTCAATTATAATTAATTGATCATAAAATGGGACAAGATCAATTAATTTCAAAAAGCTGTGATTATTTGTTTCTGTTCTCTGACAAGAGCAGAATTAAGATATTCATTTATAGAATTAAGAATTTAGTAATAAAACTAAGTAATCTGTTGGTGGAGAAAGAAGTTGCAAAGAAACTTACAAAATATATTTTCACTTGAATTATAATTAAAAATGGTAAATCAGAACTTGTGGAATGCATGTTAGCAGTGCTTTAGAAAAATAATAGAGCTTCAGTTACAGCATTAGAAAGAATTCTAAAAATAAATGATTCAAGATTTATATCATAAAGTTTGAAAAACTTAGATGCAATTTAAACCCATAAGAAGTAGAAGGCAAGGGGCACCTGGGTGGCTCAGTCAGTTAAGTGTCTAACTTTGGCTCAGGTCATGATCTCAGGGCTCGTAGGTTTGAGCCCCACATTGGACTCTGTGCTGACGATTCAGAGCCTGTAGCCTGTGTAGGATTCTGTGTCTCTCTCTCTCTCTCTGCCCCTCCCCAACTCATGCTCTGTCTGTCTGTCTCTCTCAAAAATAAATAAATAAATATGTATATGTGTGAATATATTTGTTTAAATGTTAATATATGTATGTAGATAAATCATCTTGTATTTATTCTTAAAAAATTAAATTCCTAATTTAAAACCTTCCCTGAAAGCAAAATCTGGCTTGAATACATTCATTGTTTTTTTCCTCCAGATATCTGGGGAGAAAATAATATCAGTTGTATACAAACTTTGATAGAAAATAAGAGACAGAAGCACTTCCTAACTCATGTGGAGCTAAAATCATCCACAAACCAGACCATTATTTTATAAGAAATAAACAAGCAAAAACTAAACAAAAACTAAAGATTAATATCCTTTATGCAAATAAATGCAAGAATTGTGACTAAACTATTAGTAAATAATATTCAGAAATCTATATAAAGGATGGGCATTATGTCCAATTGTGATTTATCCCAGGAATACAAGATTACTGCAAATTTTGGCAATCAATCAATGTAATATCCCATAACAGTAGGCTGAAATATAACAAAAAATGAAAACAATGTTTAATCATCTCCACAGATGCACAGAGCACTTGACAAAATTTACTATCCACTTACTACAAAAACTCAATAGGCCAGGTAGAGAAGGAAACTCAATCAGATACATTATAAAGTGGTGAATATTATAATAAATTACACCTCGAATTTAAAATGAAAAACAGAACTTGCAAACAAAGAAACTTTAGATCCAGTTGAGTTTACTAGTAAAGACTTCAAAGAATTTCAGGAACAAATAGCAGGAAATTTGCACACATTTTTTCAGGTATTAGAAAGAGCGGGGTAGGGAGAAACATTGTGATTTATAGGGAAAAAAGTGTCCTTACTATAAAAGTGTAAAAAAGAATATTTCAAGAAGAAAAACATTGAGATTGTTGAAAATAATCCCGTGGTAGATCTTCTGTATATGGAAACTTCAGGTGTGATTGCAGTGGAAATGGAGACTTTCCTCAGTATGGAAAAATCAAAAATGATTTTCAAGTTTCCCACTTTTTGAAAGAAAAAGAATGCCTTCCTTTCACCATCAAGAAAGAAAAAAAATCAAGTCCAGTTGGATTAAATATTAAATATGAAAGTATCTTTTAGGATAGAACACAAGCAAATGTCTCTATGATCTTCAGAAGACAGCAATGTCATAAACAAGATGGAAAATAGGAGAGAATTTAGGAACTGACAGTAAAGGCAAATCTATATAAAATATTTATCAAACAATAAGATAAATATAAACAATGCAAAAGAAAAACGGATGCAGAATATCAATAAGCATTTCACAGAGTAAACGACACAAATAGGCACTACATCTAAGTCCTAGATGCTCAGCATCGTCAGGAAGCAAAGTGATACAGATTAAAACACTGAAAGTTAAAAATTTTTTGTTCACCTGTAGGTTTAGCAAGAATTAAAATCTGACAATAATGATTTTGGAGACTATTTGAAGCAACCAGACCTCATGCGTTGCTCAAAGTAAAAATTTTTTTAATTTGTCGAAGAACAATTTGGAATAATCTACTAAATTTAAATATGCATTTATCCTAACACCTAGCAATTACCCTCTTGCGTACAGTCCTAAGAGCTTCATTTTTGTGCCAAAAATCCCATAGATAATCTTTAGGACAGCATTGTTTGCAATATCAAAAACTTAGAAATGGGGCTCCTGGGTGCCCACTCAGTTAAGTATCTGGCTCTCGACTTCAGCTCAGCTCGTGATCTCATGGTTCTTGAGTTTAAGCCCTACATCAGGCTTGGTGGGAGAGATTCTCTCTCTCTCTTCCCCTCCCCGCTTGTGCTGTCTCTCTCAAAATAAATAAATAAATTGACAGGAAAATGGGACTCTTTGTGTGTCTATGTGTATATATACATAGAATAATATATATTATCTTACACATACTATGCTTGTAAATATATGCAAATATACTTATTATGCATACATACTATAATACTATATAGTATTAAAATCTTTAAGTATGAAACATGCAAATATAATGCTGAGTGAGAAAGATAATTTGCAGAATAATAATCACTGTGTAGTAAATTAGATAATTTCAGAGACCAGGAAAACAAACTACTAAATACATTTTAACTGCACATGTATACATCATAAAATAACATATGGAAAAGAAAAATATTGATCAGAAAATTAAAGTATCAAGTTTTGGTTAATTCTGAAGGGAAAAGTTAAGAATGCATCCGTGAGAGCCATAATGTGTTTCAAGTTTATTTCTTAAGCTGATCAGTTAAAAATATGTTTTTTCCCCTAGTACTCTTTATGATATTCTTTAAATGTATACTTTTTGCATATTTAAGATGTTTTAATAAGCCCCCTTATATAGATTTGCATGGCAAACAGCAGCACAGTGAGCAGTTTTTTTTAATTGAGCTAAAATTTACATTATGTAAGCTTTCTGCGCTTTCTGCGTAAGTTTAAGGTGTAAAATGTGTTATCTAAGTAACTATGTATTTATGTATCTATCTTTCTGTTGTGGTGAGAACATTTAAGATCTAGTCTGTTAGCAATTTCGAAGTATATAAGACAATATTGTTGACTATCACTATCACACAGTGCAGATTTCTAGAACTTACTCATATTGTAGTTATGAGTTTGTACCGTATAACATTGTTGAAAGAGCTTATCTAGATATAATTTAGGATGTCAGCTATAATGCTCAAAAGCTAAAAATGCTGTTAGTATGATGATCCAGTAAAAATAGAATGCAGAATTAGGCATTTAGAATGTAGCAAAAATTCCTAGATTTCTGTATGATAGTTAGTGGACTCTTGAACACATGATCCTTGCAGTCTAATGCTAACTAACCAAGCCAGCCCAGGGCAGATTGTTCAGCCTACACTGCCCAAACTCACCACCCTCAGAGTGGGCCTGCCTCTGTAAGGAAGAAGGGGAAAAAACTCACTTAAATCTGGCCTACCACATATCCTCTGCTATAATACTCTTTTGCCAACACAGCTATATACCATAGTGAAACCAATCTCAAAATACAGTAAAACTTTGGTTTGCGAGCATAATTCGTTCTGGAAACCTGCTTGTAATCCAAAGCACTCCTCTATCAAAGCGAATTTCAAGAACCATTGGCTCAGTTGTGATCACGTGACATTCGGCATCAAGTTCTACTCATACTGCAAGACCTCGCTCGCTTATCAGGTTAAATTTTTTGGAAATGTCGTCTCATCTTGTGGAAAACTCAGAGGACGAGTTACTCACAATCCAAGGTTTTACTGTATCTTCATCAATCTTCATTCTTTTTAATTTTTTTTAAAACTTGGAACAAACTTTGTGATCTTGCCTAGCTAATGAGTGTAGCAGGATTTTGCTAACCTCACCTCACATATTACATACATATCTCATGTTTCTACAATTTTGAAAGAAACGTGACTGAGGAAGGCCTTCTTTCCCTCATGATTATACTGTATTGACATTATTTCATGACAGATTCAGCAATTTCCCTGTTAAAAATTGAGCTATGTGATAGAGTTTAATAATTTTATAAATTAGCTTTCATAGTATTAAAAATTACTTTTGTGAATGTTAAAAATCGTCTATAATTTTTATACATTATTTCCGTACCATGGTACGTTTTCAAACAATATGCACAGGATACTTTGCAAATATAAAGACATTACCAAATAAACTCTTCTATTTACTAAATGTTATTTCTACTTTATATGGCCACATTTTGAAAAATGATAAAATGACCTCTTTACATGTTTATCTGTGCTTTTAAACTTTTAGTTAAAAGCTTTTGCAAACCATTGAGTCTTTAAAATTAATAATTGCAGCGTACCAGGGTGTTCTGGTTGAGCGACTGACTACTGATACCAGCTCAGGTTGTGATCTTGCAGTCCTGAGATCGAGCCGCCCTTCAGGCTCTGTGCTGAGCAGGGATTTTCTCTCTCCTTCTCTCTCTGCCCCTCCCCCACTCATACTCTGTCTCTCAAAACAAGTAAATAAAATTTAAAAAAATAAATAAAATAAAATTAATGATTTCAACATACTAAGTTTCCTAAGTGTAAGCTGCCCAACGGAGCAGACATTTCCTGCATCAGATCTTCAGAATTTTTCCTTGGCAGTCTCTGACTTCGTTATTTGACTGAGGCTCTTGACTTGTTCAAACTGTGTCTAATTCACAAATGGCAATGTGAATTGGAGTAACTCGACCAGCTCTCTTTACAGGGCAGTTTCTAAGATAGAATTATATACAAAGGTGTATTGAAAATCACAAACAGCTTTAACATTAACACGCAGAAAATGAACTGCCGTTATTTTCACAGGTTGGGTGATAAAACTGAAGACAAAAAATAAAAGCGGCATCAAAACACGAAAAGAACTTTGGTCCTGATCATTTTACGTTATCTGGTCAAATACAGATACTTCAAAAGAAAGACCCCTTACGGTGTCATGATTATGTGATGAAGTGTACAAAGATCAGCTCGCTCCCACATAAGCTGCCATTTGCGGTTCATGGCAGAGTTCCGCCATATTACGTTGAAGACACACAGGGGAACATTGATAACACATCACTTAAGTGTGACACTTTAATATTGCATTCTTATAGCTGAAAGCCCTCACAAAAATTTGATGAGATTAAATTGGTACCTTCTCACATCAGCTATTAACTTCAATTGAGAGCTGATCTTTTTATGAAGAAAAGGAAACAAGGTACAACTTTTAAGTGCTTTCTGTTTTTCTTTCGTTGTCTCTTTTTTTTTTTTGAAAGCTAGCACTCTCACAAGAAAAATCCTGCACAACTAAACTCAATGGATGTGGCAAAAATTATTTTTTCCCTACTTAGGCATCAAACACTCCTCCTGCAGCAGCAGAAGCATAAGCTCATTGTGTCTGGGCCTGTAGTTTCATTCAGCGGCTGAAATTTTAGAAAACAGTTTTAACTGGATGACTCAGTCCTCACTTTCCCTTTTGTTCCTTCTCTGTAAAGCTGACTTTATGAGAGCCTCATTATCACCGCTTTTCCTTATACATTCCCATTGTCATCTCCTCGTGCTGTTCAAAAGATAAACAGTTGACTTTCCCCTCCCTTAGAAGATCTAGTCATTCACTGAAAAGTGTTCTTTAAAAATACCTGCTGGTGGGGCGGCTGGGTGGCTCAGTCGGTTGAGCTTCCGACTTGGGCTCAGGTCACGATCTCCTGGTTTGTGAGTTCGAGCCCCATGTCGGGCTCTGTGCTGACAGCTCAGAGCCTGATGGAGCCTACTTAGGATTCTGTGTCTCCGCCTTCTCTCTACCCCTCCCCTGCTCACACTCTGTGTCTGTCTCTCAATAATAAATAAACATTAAAAAAAATTAAAAAAAAAAAAACCCGGCTGGTCAGCAGACAACAAGTTGTGTGAGATAGATAAATCTCATTTAACTCCAGCATCAAAGAACATGTTGAAATCAAAGGGATTTTAAGGGCTAAATAGACGTTATAAGAGATATACTTGAAAGCCCTTCACAAACTCAATAAACTAAAGAAGGATGACAGGGGTGAGTCCACGGAAGCTCACTGCCAATTTCACAACCCCCTGACCTCATGGGTTAGCTTTGCAGACCAGTTGTAAAAGAATGCAAACTTTTCTTCCTCACTCTTGTCGTTCTCCAGGTGATGTCCTTTATACAGAGAAGAAATGCAAATCAAAGTTATCTAGTGTAAAAAAAAAAGTCTTCAAATTAACGTTTCTAATATCTTCATGCATTGACCTATAAAACTTTAGAAAGTAATAAAGGCTGTCGGGTGAACGGTAAAAGTGAACAAAACTTAATATCGTTAAAAAATGCAACAATACTGCCATCTATTGCTGCAAATATTTGTCCTTCTTTAATATTAATTGTGTATTTCATGTTTTAAAATAAAAAATACATGACTTACCTGCTGCTTTTAAGTAATTTGATACAGATCATACAATATATAGCATTTGAATATAAATGAGAATTTCTTTTATGATGCTACATATGTCACATAACATATATGATTATCATTCAACAGATATAATAATGTCGCCAAACTGCATTTTGCTTCCTAAGGTTTTTTTCTAAATTTTTTCAAGGTGTGAGCAGAGGGTCATGCTTGGTGAACCTGCTATGGATAAGAGTATAAGTGGAGTTTAGGGTAGACATGAAATTTGAAAAAAAAGAGCAATTTATAGTTTAAGACATGATCATAACTGTATTGAGGCTACTCTGAATGTTCATAATCTGTACTACATTTCTCCCATCATACTACATACTTCAGCCTTAATGAAGATCTGCTTGAAGCAAAGGAACAAAAAAAATATTTCAAAATGCTTTTCCCATCAGAGGGAAACACCAAGAAGGTTGTCACCACGCCAGTTACGTGATGAGTTTTTTTACCCTGAGCTTAATTCAGCCTCATGTTAAAATCCATAGTGATGAGTCTACATTATTAACTAATCTGCTCTCCAGGACCCCCACATCTACTCAGGCCTGGTTTTGAAGAGCTGGGATCGAATCTCACCACCTTTAGCAGCTGGAAAGCAGCATAATAGACCCTTTAAAAAAGAAATAATGCAGGGGCCCCTGCTGGCTCAGTTGGTTAAGCGTCCGACTCTGGCTCAAGTCATGATCTTGCGGTTTGTGTGTCGGAACTCAGAACTTGGAGCTCGGACCTGCTTCAGATTCTGTGTCTCCCTCTCTCTCTGCCCCTCCCCCAGTTGCACTTTCTCTGTCTCTTAAAAATAAATAAACACTAAAAGGAAGGAAGGAAGGAAGGAAGGAAGGAAGGAAGGAAGGAAGGAAGGAAGGAAGGAAGGAAGGAAGAGACAGCCTTTCATGTTTCAATTCAGCAGTCTTTTTGTTTGTTCTGTTTCATTCATGATTTAGAATAAATTACAAAAGCACTGGGCATAAATCTATGTTCACAATTCTCAAGCTTAATTGTATTACTTACATTTCTGTCCACGGGGTAATGCTATTTTGCTATTTTATTTTCATTTTGTTTTTACTTAGACTGCACGTTGTACCGTGGTTGACTTGTTTGAAAAGTCTGAATCTAGGGGGCAGGTTGGTGTGTGTGGGCTTGGGGCTGTGTTTCTGCTTCCTGGTGGACTAGACTCAGGTTTGTCACCGTGCAGTGACCTCACCAAAGATAACTTTTGCACTTACGTGATTTGTTTTTTTCTTGGAATACGGTCACTTGCATTCAGATTTCTGGTTTTCATCAGTTTCTATTGCTCTGGAGTTGTTAAACTTGATAACAGTTTATTTAAACTCATAAAAGAGATTTATCTGACAGTTTTTGTGTTGAGTTATGAAAGATATGGCTGCTTATGTGTCCCTACACAGCTTTCTAACCACATAGTCAAGAACACCCAGAAGAGAAGGGCTGCTTCTGTGCAAAAGATACGGAAAACTGACCAACGATAGATCGGAACAATACGGGAAAGAGATAAGCCTCTAGACCTATCACCACGTGCTTCTCCCTCTCAGAAATCAGTGATTCCATGGGATGCCTGGGTGGTTCAGTCGGTTAAGTGTCTGACTTCAGCTCAGGTCATGATCTCAAGGTTCATGAGTTTGAGCCCTGCGTGGGGCTCTGTGCTGACAGCTCAGAGCCTGGAGCCTGCTTTGGATTCTGTGTCTCCCTCTCTCTGCAGCTTTCCGGTCTGTGTTCTCTCTCTCTCTCTCTCTCTCTCTCTCTCTCTCTCTCTCTCTCTCTCTCTCTCAAGTAACCACGGGGCTGCCCTCACCTTCTTGTGAAGAAGCCGGCCAGGCTACTTCACCTCTTCCCGGTACTTTCCATTCCTTCCCCACAGAGTTTACTGTCTCTCTGAAACAGCACGGTTAAGCAAGGCAAAATGACTTTAGGAATGAATAAGCTAAAACAATGCTGTATGAATTCCCTACTGCTGCTGAAACAAATTACTTTGTAGCTTAAAACAACAAAACTAACAAAACATATTATATGATCGTTCTGGAGGTCAGAAATCTAAAGTGGGTGTCATAGGGCGAACATCAAGGTGTTGACAAGCATGAGGTCCTTCCAGCCACTCTTGGAGAGAATCTGTTACTTTGACTTTTCCAGCTTCTAGAGGCCACCTCCTTCCCTTAGCTCATGACCCCTCTGCCAACAGAATATATATCAGTCCACTCTGCTTCCTTAGTCACATATCTTTCCTCTTTGACTCTCCTACCTCCCTGTTAAAAAGACCCTTATGATTACATTGGACCCACACAGAAAACCTAGGATAATCTCCCAACCCAAGATCCTTAATTTAGTCAACTATAAAGTCCCCCTTTGCCATGTAAGGTAACATGGTGACAGGTTCTGGGATTAGGGAATGAATACCTGTGCAGGGAGTGGGGGTTAAGCAATCATTTTTTTGTTCGTTTGTTTTTTTATAATTCGTTGGAATTGCTTTATTTGGTAATTTGGCTTATAGTTGCCTTATTTCTAACAAGCACGTATTTTGTTCCTGCTGTATTACTGAGATCTTTATTGGAAACTATTACTTTCATTTTTACTTTAATATTTTAACATTTTCTTTTAATTACAATGTCACAAAAATGAAATTTTCTTCAAGACATATTTTACTTTTAAAGTTCACGACCTAGTTAGTGAGCAGTATTTTAATAATCTGGCATATTAAATTCCCAAATTTAACGTTTAGCAAAATTTTGCTCCACGAATTCAGTTTGTCAGAATGATAAGGAATATATACGACTTAGAACCCATATTCAGACAAATGCCTTTTCCCCTCCTCAAAATAAATATTTTAAGAAGTACAGTATAAAACTTTTAGATATGAAAGTACTGCATAGCTCTGAGTCATTGGGCTAATGTGTGGGAGGGGTGTAACTTCCAGTGGACGTCTCACAACATTTAATAGCCTTGGACAGAGCGAACACTGAACGTTCTAGTTTGTCTTTCACTCCCACAACTCTCCAATAACTGAGGAAATTATCAAAATAATTATTATGTCATGAAATAACTTCCACTAACTACTCCCTGCCTTTTTAATCTTAAAGTGTTCCTTTTTGCTTTCTTTGTTTCATTCACAGAAGTTTCTTAGCACTTGAAAATCACTTAACTGTTTCTCATCTCAGTGACTTCACGTAAGATTTTCTGTGTGTCTAAAACGATATACCACACTCACTTTTTAAATAGAATGTTTAATGCTTCGATGGGTCTCAAACTATTTGCATGTGTCTGACCTTGTGTCATCATAGAAGGTGGGTTAGGGAGACTTTCAGGACACCTGCCATTTCTGCACGTACATACATGCATATATACCTCATGACCAACATAAGTTCCTTCTGAAGGCTCTGGGGGAGAATCTGTTTCCTTGACTTTTTTAGTTTCTAGAGGTCACTTTCTTTATTAAATAAGTGAGTTAATAAATAATGCAGCAACATGTTCTTTTGGTAAACTTTGTGCTTGTTTTAAATTTTCAAAAATAAAAATAAAAAATAAAATAAAGTGCATGAATGCACGATACATATACAACTTCCAAGCAATATAAACATATTTTAATAAAATGTGCAACATCCACATCAACCCCTCCAAGTTTAGCTCTACCCAAAGGCTTACATTTTAATAATTGGGTTTGTTTTTTTCCAGAATCTAATCATTATATACATGGATATGCCGAGAGCAATTTCAGTTTCAAAATAGAATGTAGAAGGGAACTGCAAGCCACTGCAGCAATTAGGGAAAAAATGAAAAATATTTTAAAAACATAGTTTAGAAATATCAGATAGCTGTTGAAGCAAAGGGAACTATATGAAATAAAATTCCAGAAAGGAAATGTTTTTTTCAGGATACAGTATATGTATTAAATCAGGGATGTTGCATCAGGAGAACATATGTGCCTGGGATCCAAGGAGTGAGATCAGGAGTCACCCAGTTATCCCACATATCATAATTTTGTGCCTCCTGTCCCTGAAGTTTTGGGTCATGCAGGATTGAAGATTTTGGCCACCAAAGGGAGACACATTCTTATCAGGGAACATGGAAAGTTCTCAATGAACTACAAAATATAGTTGTTTCCAGGATACTTTGGACCTTTTGTGGCCAGGGCATAGCCAGCTTGGCTAGGAAATGCTATGCCGTCAGGGATAACTGATCCTAATCAACAGATATTGGTTGGGTTGTTTTTATGCAATGGAACAAGGAGGAATATGTGTGGAAACCATGTGACCATTGGTGCCTTTTAATTCTTCATTGATTCACTGCAACTATGAATGGACATGAAAAGCATCCTTATCCTAAAAAGAATATATCTGCCAAGCACTCAAATCCCTCTCTAACAATGGCTTGGGCCATTCTAATGAGCAAGTTATAAAAAACTTCTGAAGTGAGACCTGAAGTGATAGCTGGGTTAAGGTGAATTTAGAATGAATAGTTCTCAAAGGGAAGGAGAAATACCAGTTGCAACCGAGAACCTACAGTTCATTCTATTAATTCCCTGTTCAAAATTTTACATCAGGAAGAAGCTCCCAGCAACTATGGAGGAGCTATCCTCTAACCCCATCAAGGAAGGAGATCTGTGTGATGCAAGTGGCAAGCTTCTCACCATGAAAACGTGAACTCAGATTTACTGCTTCTGGAAGCACAACTGCCCCATGGCCCCAACGCTGCCCTGCTGTGGTGCAATGCGTAAGAAACACAGACTAGAGAGAGGAAGCCTTCAACATGTAAAACAGGTCCTCCACTCCAGACATTTGCCGGGTTATGAACCTGAATGTGCCTAAAATCTGGTGAGCTAAGCTCAAAGTCTCCAAAAGGTAGAACTTTCAGAAAGAACTGACAAATACCTGCGAAGCATTGAGAGATCTATACCTAAGGGATGGAGAGGGTAGTGGCTCTGGACCTGAAAGGCGATGTGAGACTACTGGCTTATGTAGGAGGCAGAGTCCCATTGTAAGGAGTGATCCGCAACCTGTACACATCATAACACTTTCAGTACCTTAACAACGATGGACTAAAACAGCTACAACTACCCCCCAATACAGCCGTATCGGTAGGATATCTAAGGGACCTCCCACACCTTCTATCTGTCACCAGAGGAATGAACAAATAAATACTCCTAGGGAATAAACAAAGGATGTAGCAGAGAGAAAAATCAGTGAATATAAAGAGAGTTCAGTAGAAATCATCTTCAGTAAAGCACTAAGAGAAAAACTAGCAGAAGGAAAGAGATCTGTGTATATGGTACATAAAAGATACAGTCAAACAAAGACTAACCAGAACATAATGGTGGTACAAATGGTGGAATGTCTGCATTTATACATTTATCACATTTAATCTCTTTTTGTTCTTTAATTTTTTTATCCTGTCAGCTTCTTTCTTGCCAATACATTTTACAGTTCAATGTGAAAGGTAAAATTAGAATAGTATTTATTAATTATTTTATTTCTACCAAGCTTATGTCATTTGGAATGGCTTGCAATATAATTCAGAGTTCCTATGTGATCGCACAATATATTAAAATAGTATAAAATGATAAGAGTCAAACAATGGGTGCCTGTTGTCGGAAATCTGTTCCTACCTTGATAACTAGTCATCACGTAACTTATCTCTTTGCTAGACCAACACCCGCTTGCTCCTTCCTGCATACCTTCATTTCTGCTTCTGAGAGGCCCTGTATGCAGAAAGTTACAAAATGAGTGTAGTTACTGAGATGTTATGGAAACTGAGCCCCAAAGCTGATGCTGAGCAAACTGAGAGGTAAATTTAAACAAAGGACAGATCACATCAATTTCATTATCAAGCACAGAAGCACATTTGCTTAACAGAAGAGCTTTGCACTTAGAGAGCATAAAAGAGCCTATCTGGGGTAATTTATTTTGGAATTGCTCTGTCAAAAGCTAATTTCATTTTGGCTTTGTGCAGCCAGTTTGGCTCATATGTCTGTGTTTTGATAAAGGCACTAGAATAGTATTAGAATTCTAGCAGCTCTATGGAGATTGAGAAACTTCCTTGACTTTGGAAAGACTGAATGATGACTAATAAATGAGGGGAAAATTTTAAATGGATTCACTCAACAAACACTTACTGAGTGAATGCTGTGTGCCAGACACACACTAGGTATAAATCATCTTCTGCTACAGTGAGTGAGCCAGAGTGCAAAACTAATTTTCAGGAAACAATTGTTATTCAAAATGGCTGCTTCACCTTTATGCAAGATTTCAAATTTAGTCAAATTTCAAACTACCTTAATACGGATTTATCTAATCTTATGGATTATAAGACCCCAAAATATAGTCACTTGAAAATATGTATTTACCTCTCACCTAACATACAGGGCATGTACTCCAAGGTTCTCTTAGCAGCTTGATCGTTAGGGAAACAGACTTCCTTTTATCGTCTACTCTTCCATCATTACATATTTTTGTCCACAGTGGAAAAAAGAAAAGAAAAAAAGGAAAATAGCTCATAATATCATTTGAAGAAAATTATCTAGAATTTGACCACGTATTTTCTACTTATGTCTCATTAATCAAAACAGGACACTAGGTCACACCTAATGAAAGGGAACACATAGTGTTGAGCTGGGTGGTCGTGTAAATCCTTCTTCCCACAAATAAAATAACTTGATCTCTAATCTAAAAGTGGCAGCATAGAACCTATCTATTTACTATACCATGGTGAAATTACACGTCTTCATGATAAGCAATCATCTCCAGAAGCTGTTTAACACAAATACTAAACTAAGTCCTCTTCCGCATAAAATATAAATCAGAACGGAGTAATGATAACTACCATTGTAACTCCATTTGGAAAATGAAAGCATAGGCGACATGTATCCTCTGTTGCCAGCAATCGCCAATACCTGTCAGGAACGAATGTGAAAAGTCTCTGCACTGGGATTCAAGGAACTCTCCTTAATGGGTTTAGATGGCAGTTCTGAGTTGCTGTTTTGCGGATTCTTCTTTGCTCATTTTACTCTGAGGCCACACCTGTGATACTGATGAGAAGGGGAAATGGTATCCTTGAGAGATACCCAACGTTGTCACCTGATTCCTGTGGCATATGCTTCACAGGCTTTTGCAGTCCAGGTATTATGGTCTCTGGTTCATTTGTTTCTGCAACACAATTCCTGCAACGGAACAGTGTCAGCTTGCTTGTTTCCGGTAAATTTCATATGCAAGTGAGACAGCAAAGACTATAACTTTAAATAGCTAGTTTGTTTTGTTTTGTGTTTTGCTCTCTGAAACTTTGTTTTCTTTTGTTTGTTTTTTTTTGCATTTACAAACTTTGACTAGCCTCAGAACTCTGCCAACCTTCTCTGTCAACATCGCAACATAATGACAGCAGTTTCAAAGTGAGAGTTCAAGATGAGACACTATTCTGGATGAATAGCATGGAAAGAGGATCTCCCTAGGTGCCACAGCACGGTCACAGGCATTGACACAGCGCATGGACTGTGCCTTTGTAAAGAGTAATAGGTACTCCTTCTCAGAGCTGCCAACTTCACTGCATGTTGAATGAGGTCAAAGCTAGATTTCAGTCCCAACCTGCCCTCCTGCCCTCATCCCTGGTAGCCTTTCTCAGTGCATCATTCAGCTGCACACATTGATCTCGCATTAAGGTCATCTGGAACCAGAGGCTAGAATTGCTGCTAAAAAAAGTAAATAAAAGGTGTTCAATCCAATACAGAAAAACCTTGGTTTGCGAGCATAATCTGTTCCAGAAACATGCTTGTAATCCAAAGCGCTGGTATATCAAAGTGAATTTCCCCATAAGAAATAACGGAAACTCAGATGATTCATTCCACAACCCACAAGTATTCATATAAAAATGATTATAATGCTGTAATATAATACAAAATGGTACAGAAAATGCAAAATATACAGAAAAATGAACAAATTAACCTGCATTCACCTTTGGATACCTTCGTGGCTGGTGTGAGGGAGACGAGAGAAGAGGGTTATTGGGTAGGACCCGTTTCACTATCACTAACAGAATCACTGCTATCTATTCTTTTTCGGCATGGAGGACATTGTATACACTCTCATGGATGCTGACTACAGTACAGTACTAATAAAATCTTGTCATAGACTGTATTTTATGTAACTGGCAATAAGGCAGCAGAGGAAAGGGTCTCTATCTGCAGGCAGCCTGACCTAGAATGAAGCAAAGCATTCCTAAGCTTCTTCTTGTATGGAAAAGCAAAGGATTGTCCACAGGTGCTTGGAAATGACAAAAAAAAAAATACACTAGTGTCTGTTGTGGGCACCTTCCAACGTTCTGACAAATCAATGATTTTTGCCAAACACTGAGGCCTGAGACCAAGCATCTGAGCATGGAAAAGATCACTCACAATCCCACAGAGAGAGAGAGAGCGAAAAGAACCATCGGCTCAGTTGTGATCATGTGATATTCCGTGTTACATACTACTCCCATTGCATTCAGTTATCATTTATCAGGTTCATTTATCGTTCATTTATCAGGTTAAAATTATTAGAAATGTTTACTTGTCTTGCAGAAAACCCACAGAACATGTTACTCACAATCCAAGGCTTTATTGCAGTTGCAGCTTAACTGGCTGAGAAGACGGAGAATGCCCTAGGGACACAGTGTTGTGTCCTGCTTACACTTCCTCTTTAGAAGAGAGCCAATTGGGAGCACCTGCTGGATGGCTCAGTAGGTTAAGCATCTGACTCTTGATTTCCACTCAGATCATGATCTCATGGTTTGTGAGTTCAAGCCCCGTTTCTGGCTCTATGCTGACAACATGGGGCCTGCTTGGGATTCTCTCTCTCTCTCTCTCTCTCTCTCTCTCTCTCTCTCTCTCTCTCAAAATAAAGAAAGTTAAAAAATAGAGGCACTTTTTTTTCAAAATAATGAAAAGCAGAGATTTTCTAATCTCTGCTCTAGTAGAAAATCAGTCCAGTCTACTTGACTAAAAGTAACAAAAAACAAAATATTTTGTGTGTTTCCAACCATTTTTGCTGAGTGAAGAAGTTCTGTTGGTATATGGTCAAACTTCTTTTTTTTTTTTTTAACGTTTATTTATTATTTTTGAGACAGAGAGAGACAGAGCATGAACAGGGGAGGGGCAGAGAGAGAGGGAGACACAGAATCTGAAACGGGCTCCAGGCTCCGAGCTGTCAGCACAGAGCCCGACGCGGGGCTCGAACCCACGGACCGCGAGATCGTGACCTGAGCTGAAGTCGGACGCTCAACCGACTGAGCCACCCAGGCGCCCCGATATATGGTCAAACTTCTAAAGGATTCCTGGTGACATTCTCACCATGACATACCAGAGGTTACCAACTCCAGCAGCAACAGTTGTGTCCTTGCTCCCTGGTCTAGTAGGACATAACCACATCACTTTCCTTTTTCGTCTAGAATTTCCCTACGTCTTTCTACTAAATTCCTTATTTGTTGAAATATGAGCTAGGCTAGTTGCCTAAAGGACAACAAAGCACAGCGACTTGAACTCTATATAGATTTGTTTCCTTCATGCACTCTTACATTCTCAGTCACGGTAAGTGGAAGACGACAGACATGGAGGTTTGATGACGTGGGGAAGCAGACCACCTGTAGAACGGGTCGCTGGTCCACTTGGTGAAGGTTAACGGAGCCTAATACCTGCGCTGCAGTCCACAGATAGAGGACAGAGAAGGTAAGTACACCCTTTCCATAGGCGCTTGCCAGAACTTGCACACGTCTCTTCTGCTCTAATGCAAGAAGGCTAGAACTTATAGTCTGTGGTGGGCATTTGTGTATCCGACTAAAAATTATCTTGCTACGAACAAAGAAGAATTGATGTCGGTGGAAACACCAGAAACACCGGCAGCCTCTTTCAAGGCACAGATACAGTTTTAAATGTTTATTCTGGACATTTTAAGAGCAGGATTGAAGAAGTAAATAGTAGCTCATTTTTAAGCTACATAGATTATATCACCAAGATATATTATGATAATAAAGCATGCAACAAAGGGTTAATGACATTCCTTTCTTCAAACATCTCCAAACCAAATTCAGATAGTAAAGGTCAGATGCTACCTGAGCTGACAGGTAAGGATATATGTGTGCAAAAAATAACACAGATTCAACAAAATATTATGCTAAGACTTATTGAAGTAAAGGAGATGGTGCGTCTGTAATTGAGCATCTCCAAGCAAACTTCTCTTTACACTTCTTCATCATGGCCCTTTTTGTAACATTCCCTCAAACAACCGATTTTCTGATGAATGCCCCATAAATTCAAAGTTGTTGTGAATAATTTGGATGCTGGCAAGAAAGTGTGTTGACACAATTACATTCAACATAACAGCAATAAATTATCTTCCGCTATCATTGAACGTATATTTAGTAAAATATTAAAGCATTCATAATAAAAAATAAATCTTCTATTTCCAATTTTTTTCACAAAAATGAATTTCTAAGGGCTTAAGCTTATAATAGATCATGTACTTTATCTCCCAAGAAATGCTGCTACTGCTTGATTAAACCGAAACAAATCATAGATGTCTGCACTTACCAAATCTTGATGCTGATTATTTTTATTTGCTACAATCAGCAAATCAGCTCAAAATGTTTCACAGGAGACTGCAGTTTAGTTTCCTCTCTGTCTGAATAAGGAATATGTGGGAATCAAGGGTAACTTAAATTACCTGGAGGTTCACATCATGAAGCAGGTGTGGGCTGGGACTGAAGTGGAGAGGACACTATATTGATTTTCATTGCAAATGTTGAACAGTATCTTTCTTTTATAATTGTTTGCTAATCACAATTTTGGATCAAAAATTTCAGCTTTCAGTCTTTAGTATTATATAAGTGAATTCAGGAACTTAACACAGAGGGGCTCCTGGGTGGCCCAGATGGTGGGCATCCGACTTTGGCTCAGGTCTCATGGTTTCTGAGTGTGAGCCCTGCACCAGGCTCTCTGCTGTCTGTGTGGAGCTGAATTCAGAGATCTCTATCTCCGTCTCTCTGCCCCTCCCCCACTTGGGCTCACACATGTGCACACACGCTCTCTCAAAAATAAATAAACATTAACAAAAATAAAGCCGTTATTATAGAAGATTTAGAACAGTGCTAGGCACATAGAAAATGTTTTATTTTTTTTAATTTTTTTTAATTTTTTTTAATGTTTATTTATTTTTGAGACAGAGACAGAGCATGAACGGGGGAGGGTCAGAGAGAGAGAAGGAGACACAGAATCTGAAACAGGCTCCAGGCTCCGAGCTGTCAGCACAGAGCCCGACGCGGGGCTCAAACTCATGGACCACGAGATCATGACCTGAGCCGAAGTTGGCCGCTTAACTGACCGAGCCACCCACGTGCCCCTAGAAAACGTTTTAAAATGTCAGCTTTTCTGTGTATCTTACTCATAAACTTTGTTCTGTGAATGTGGAATATAAAGAGAATCCTTTATATAATTCTAACCTCATAGAAGGATAGTATCACTCTGTATTTTGTCTTTTTTTGTCATAAATCGCTTGTAATTGCAATTCTAATTACTAGCATATAAATTGTCTTACAAAAATATTTCTTATTTAGTCAGTTGGAGGAGTAAAATCTCCTTGACTATTTTTCCCCTATTTCAACTTCTTGAACTCTGCCTTATATGCTATTGAACTACAATAGTAATTTTTTATTTGGATCTATTCCTATTCAAAATGTATAATGTAACTTTGAAAGATCTTCTTTATTTGTGAGGATCTGTGTAACACATCATTAATAGCACACACTCTGGGGCCTGGTTGTCTCAGTTGGTCACTCACTAATGAGGTGACAGGACTGCTGTTCACAAGTTTCAAAAGTAGAGCTAATTTACTTACTTTTCCATTTAAATCTCATGTAACTCAAACACATGTTAATATATCTATGACTTTATTTATCGGTGGCCACTTTGGGGAAAAAAAAGTGTAAAATGTGGAATATGAAATATTTGACTTACCAAGGCTCCTGACCATGATCACTCCAGAGAAATGATTGTTTTTTTGATGTACAGTAAGCACTCATTGATTACTGACCACATTTTAATGATAATTCCAGGTACTAATATTGTCTCAAATAAAGTATGCCTTCTTTACTTTAAACAAAAATTATATACTGTTTATATTAGTTACTGAAGAAAATAAGTTGCATTAAAGTGTTCAGAAGCCTTACATAAAAAGCCTACTTAGGGGCTCCTGAGTGGCTCAGTTGGTTAAGTGACCAACTTCAGTTCAGGTTGTGATCTCACGGTTCATGAGTTTGAGCCCCACATTGGGTGCCATGCTGACAGGACAGAGCCTGCTTGGGATTCTCTCTCTTCCTCTCTCTCTGCCCCTCCCCCATTTGTGCGCTCTCTCTCTCTCTCTCTCTCTCTCTCTCTCTCTCTCTTTCTCAAAAATGAATAAATAAATCTAAATGAGTATGGGAAAAGATGCTGTGAAAGAGACCTTCTGACTCAAACCGCTGCTTCACTCAATGACTAAACTGAATAGTTACTTTGAATAATTAGAGCCAAAGGAAAAGACACAAGCAATAGAGTATATTACTCATTTCAAAGGAAGGTATTTAATAACAGAAAATTACCTTGAAGAGCAAGAGCCAGATTAGTAACTTTTGAAGTAAATTTATGAACGAAAGTTATAGAAGTTAAAACCTCTCCAAGAAAAGTCATGTGATTTTCACTAGTGTCATTTACATTAAGATTACAGTTGTGCTATGATTTAGAGAATTTGGTGCCATTCTGAGGTAGTAGGCAGAATCCTAGCCCACCACAGTAGTCCACTTCCTAATGCCTGAAGCTAGAAATATGATTAAGGATGTTGAATTGGGGAGATGATACTGGCTTATCTGTGGGCCCAGTATAATCACAAGTGTCTTTTTAAAATTTTTTTAAATGTCTACTTATTTTTGAGAGACAGCGAGAGCACAAGAGAGGTGCAGAGAGACAGAGACAGAGACAGAGACAGAGGATCCAAAGCAAGATCCGTGCCGACCGCAGAGAGCCTGAAGTGGGGCTCAAACTCACAAACCGCAAGATCATGACCTTAGCTGATGTCAGAAGCTTCACTGATTGAGCCATCCAGGCTCCCCAGTCACAAGTGCCTTTATAAGTGTAACAGAGAGGCAGTAAGTCTGAGACAGAGATGTGGCCACGGAAGCAGAGGTTGGAGTGAAACGGATGTGAAGGCCATGAGACACGGCATGCAGGTGATGGAAAATGCAAGTGCACAGGCTCTCTCCTGAAGCCTCAAAATACAAAACAAAAGAAAAAACAGCCCTGCTGATATCTGATTTTAGCCCAATGAGACCCATTCTAGACTCCAAGCTACCAGAAGTATAAATTTGCATTGTTTTAAGCCACTAAGCCTGCTATCATTTGTTACAACAGCGATGAGAATCTATTATATCTGACAAGGTTAAGGAATTTGAGAAGCTTAGGTTATTATAATTTAGGAAATACTATCAATCTTTCTTTAAAAAATGTTTGTTTATTTTTGAGACAGTGTGAGCAAGGGAGGGGCAGAAAGACAGGGAGACAGAGAATCTGAAGCATGGGGATCGAACCCATAAACCATGAGATTATGACTGAGCCAAAACCAAGAGTTGGGTGCTCAACCGACTGAGCCACCCAGGCGCCCCTAACTAGTATCAATCTTTATACTCTTTTTCCCCAACTGTCGAATGGGCCCTGTAGTGCCACTCTTACCTACCTCCCAATATCATGTAGATAGAACATGAATAATTGAAATAATGCATTATTTATTCTGTAGTTTAAATAGCTTTCTTCCATAATGCATTCACTCAACAAGTATTTATCAAGTGTCATTTATATGTCCTTAGTGCTGGGGATAAAGCATCAAATAAACACTAAAAAAAACCCAAAACAACTCTGTGCCTATGAAATAAACATTTCCAGTGGTGGTAATGTAGATAAAACACAAATAAATAGAATGCATTATGTGTCAGATGATGATCAGCACTCAAGAGAAAAAAGTAAGCGTGGAAAAGACATTGGAAAGGAGGATTACAGTTTAGAATAGTTCTGGAAAGTCTCAGTTACAGGCTAATTGGGTAAAGACCTGAATGTGATAGGGGCATCTGGGTGGCTCAGTCAGTTAAGTGTCCAACTCTTGATTTCAGCTCAGGTTATGATCTTGCGGTTTGTGAGCCTGCGATTCTCTCTCTCCTTCTCTATCTGTACCTCTCTCTCTTGCTTTCTCTCAAAAAGAAATAAATAAACTTAGAAGTTTTTTGTTTTTTGTTTTTTTGTTTTTAAAGAACTGAATGAGATGACAGAGAGCAAGGCTTGTGCAGATCTGAAGGAAAGCGCTCCAGTCTCTTCATCCCGATGCTGAAGTGTAGTTGGATGTTGGGAGGCTAACATGTGCGACTGGAACTCAGAAAGACAGGCATTGGGTAGCAGGCCATGAGTGCAAAGTCATAAACAGGGAGGAATTTGAGTTGGGGCAGATTATTGCGGGGCTTCTTTGCTTTAACCAGGTCTTTGGTTTTACACTGAGAAAAAAAGAGATAGCTTGGGGGTTGTGAGCAGAAGAGTAACGTGACTGAAATGAAGTTTTTTAAAGATTCTCTCCAGCTGTTGTGTTAAGAAAAGCTATGAAGTTGGCTGGAGAGGTAAAAGAATATTGCAAAAATCTATACCACTGATATTGGTGGTTGGGATCAAGGTGGTACTACTCCCAGAGGCAGTAAGATGTAGTTCAAGTTTAAATACATTTTGAAGGTTGAGCTAATGCAATTTGCTGATGCACTGGATATGATGTATCAAAGAAGAAAGGGGTCAAGAATAATTTCAAAGCTTCTAGATTGAGCAGCTGGATTCATGATGTTGCCCCCAACTCAAACGGGCACGACTGAAGGAAGGGTAGTTGGGAAAAAGCAACTGTTTATTTTTAGATAAATTAAGTTAAAGACGCCTGGTGGCTCTCCAGGTATGGATGTTTTGATGGCCATTTGCATATGCCAGTCTGGGTTTTATTGATGTGGCCCGGATTGGAAACAGAAACCCTGATGCATAAATCATTTATTTGTTACAACTTTGTAAGGTTTTCTAAGAATGTTTTTAATGTAGCAGGGTCTTCAATTTGTATACTAATTGGAGTCTCACTATTTAGAAAAACTAAATGGAGCCAATATGCCTCTTTCTATGTATATTATGTGACAATGCTAAAGTAAATGAACTCTGTACAGAAAAGAAAATCATATTAACCTATATTACTTAATCACTCATGAAATCATTCATATTGGTCTTTGGAAAATACATATCGATTTCAACATTCAGACAAAGGGAAACATAAAGACACACAAGATATGGATTATTCATTTAAATGAGGGTGTCTTTTAGTATTTTCATAATTAAACTATATAAATTATCTCATTATTTAACTCCAGATTTCTATTTTAAAATATAAAAATCCCCTTCACTGTATTTATATAATTTGAGTTTCAGAAACACTTTGAGAACCTGCTTCTTGACATTAAAGACTGAATTGTGAGGTAAATGAAGATTATATCTTCATAACCATTCTGAACATTTTCTTTAGATATATGAAAAAAAAGGGGAAGGAAGATTTCACTGAATTATTTTTTATTTGCTTTAATATATTATACTGTTTGATAAGGATAGAAAGGAAATTGATAAGCTTCCTTTGTTTTCTTTTTTAAAAATTTTTTTTTAATGTTTATTTATTTTTGAGACAGAGAGAGACAAAGTATGAACGAGGGAGGGTCAGAGAGAGGGAGAAACAGAATCTGAAGCAGGCTCCAGGCTCCGAACTATCAGCACAGAGCCTGACGCAGGGCTCAAACCCACAGACCGTGAGATCATGTCCTGAGCCGAAGTCGGACACTCAACCAACTGAGCCACCCAGGAACCCCTAATGTTTGTTTATTTTTGAGAGAGAGAGAGAGAGGCAGAGCGCAAATGGGGGGAGCGGGACAGAGAGAGAGGCAGACACAGAATCCAAAGTAGGCTCCAGGCTCCAAGCCCTCAGCACAGACCCCAATGTGGGGCTCAAACTCACAAACCATGAGATCATGACCTGATCTGAAGTTGGATGCTCAACCGACTGAGCCACCCAGGTGCCCCAGCTTCCTTTGCTTTCTTAGCTGTAATAATTCACAGATCAAAATGTAATGCTTACCTAAGAAAAAAGTTTCAGAGAAAAAGAGATCTGTACTATGGCTCAAAAGACAAACATACAAGAGAGGTCTACTTAAAAATATTAGAATAAAATGCTTGGAAGCTAGCTATAGATAATACCTCTTTAATCTCCTTTCTAACATCGTCAGTAAAATCTAGAGTTCTTCCTAATAGTTTATAGATTTCTTTTCCCTTTTGGTGGATACTGGGGATGCGATATTGGTGGGGGAGACAGGAACGCGAAGGGTTAAGACTGGTGTCAAGTATAATGTGGGGCAGAAATAGAGACTGTTCCTGCGAGATGAGTGATATATGGTTTGCATATTCTCCAATACGAATAAACTAAAAAAAAATAATAATAATAATAAAATAAAATAATAAGACACTATGTTACAAAAAAAGAAAAGAAGGAAAAGAAAAGATTTCACATGTCTGTCTGATCTAGGGGAAGTGACAGAATTAGAATTGGCTTAGATGTAGGTCAGAAAAAGCTGGGGTTGTGGGATGGTCTGGGAGACAGTGATTGTGTGTGAACAGCGAGAGTTAGAACAGTGGGTTTAGGATCCTCTAGTGAGATGGGGCAGTCGTGGGCAGGCAGGGACAGGGTCATAAACAGCCTGGTCTGAATCCCCAAGGGTGTGCACTTTAGCCTGAGGGCAAGGAACAGCCCTGGAAAGTCTACCCTCTAGTAGGAATTCACCTCAGTGGTGGCAATAAAGTGGTAAGCAGAGCAGACACAGTCCATGCTTTCATTAAGTTCAAAATCCCTCTGGATGCAAAAGACATGGACCTATTAGTCACATAAAAAATAATAATAATAATAATAACAATAATAAAAATGGTAGCCTCTTTTTTTTTTTTTGATAGATCTAAAGAAAATGTCTAGAATGACTATAGGTATATAATCCTCACTTACCTTACAATTCTGTCTTAATGCAGTCTCAACAAACAGGTTTTCACAGTGATTAGATGATCACCCTGGAAAGCAAATTAATGTTTTAAGAAAGAGTGACTTGAAAGAGCCAAGCTGAGTTGCAGGAAGACAGAAGGCTACCGCAGTCCGCAGGCTAATCACTGGGTGAATTTCCTCTTTCTCTTAGTTCACCCACACTGTTTAGTCCTAGTAAGTGCACATTTTTATTCTGGTATTAATTTATGCCACTAATGCATTTTAAGTATCTACCCTTTAATAGAAACTGAGCTAACTGTCTGAGATCAAATAGTAAGTAAAGCAGACACATTCATGGTTTCATGAAGCTTAAACTCCCTTGGGTACAAAAACCACTGAACCATGAATCACACAGGTCAATGTGTTACTTAGCTATGTGGTTCCTGAGGAACGAAGAGTTGAGTGACCAAGAAAAGCATAATAAAGTATACCCTGTGTAGTCTGGATTTGCTCACAATTCTATTTTTTTTTTTATTTATGAAATTTTAGAAGTATCAGGAAATCCATTTTCTTAAAACCAGCTAACATTTGAGTACATATCTCCCTCAATAAAGTAATTGACTTAGAAATTGAGAGAGAGAGGACAGAGAGATTCACTGTATCTTAGTAATGCAGGGCTCTGAGCAATACAAATATTACTATATTTTACACTAACTTTCAAAATATAGGCCTGTTAACTTCAAATCACTAAGTCACATTTGCTAAGAAAGCTGTCTCTTTTCTTTCATTTACTTTGACACATGTTTTTTTACACATTTTGGTTACTTTTCCATCTTTACCTCTTAGAGAAACAATTTAGATACTATAACTCCAACAATCATGCATTCACATACTACAGAAAATAGACACTATTCCAAAGTATTATAGTTTGAGTCACTGAATATTTGAGTTTAAAAATGTCAAAATATCTTTTTTCTTTTTTTTTAAACTTAGGTTTTAGACTTAAATGATCAGTCTAAATTTAGTGGCTACTAAATTATCCACACAGCTCTAATGATTATAAACCTCTATAGGCATAGGGACATATGAACATTCCCAAAGAGTTCTTGGCCTTTCTATTAGTGTCCTCATTTGCAAGGGAGTCAAAAAGAATTACTGACCTCTGCACATGAATGCGGACAAACACTGATAAACAGTCCTTGTTCACATATGGTACTGAATCAGAAAGACTTTCATTAGAGTACCACAGCTTCCTCTTCTCCAAAAATGATAAATTCACAGAGAAGATTCTTGAGATTCTAAAAGTACATTCCTCTTAATCTCCTGTTCAGATGATGTGAATTCTGAATCCTACAAATGACTAGTTTCCCCATGTAATTATTTAACTAAAACTAGTGCATCATCCTGAGATAGTGATCCCTTTTTAAATAGAAATGTATACTTACTCATTATCCAGTGTTTTAGGTACTTTTGAATTGAAAAGATTAAATTAATATAACAAATAATAATTAAAAGCATGTTGGGTTACACAAATGTGACTTGTTGCTACTGATGTATATGATATTCACTTGACAATTTTTTTACAAATATACAAATGATTTATCTACTTATGTACAGATGATGAAAATCCTGTGTACTGGAAATTATTTTACATTCAATGATCATATTTCTCAAAATTAAACCAACTAACCATAGCGATAGTCTGACCCAACTCAACAGACCATAGAAATATTCTGACCCAATTACAAAGCTGTTAAATTGGATTTTCCTTTCTTAGAAGTCTTCACCAAATATCAACATTTCAGTGACATTTACTTCTCCCATTAACCTAGCCAAACCTAAATAACTTAGCAATTCCTCATGCCTGTTTTCCCTTTTTACATCCTTTACAGATGCTCAAATGGAGAACTAGAATTCTCTAAATGACTCAGAAGCAAATAAAATGAACATGTTAAGATTATTAGCACAGGAATGATGCTTAAGATATAGTTTGAAAAAATATGGGTTGGTCTCATAGGTGAATAATACATCATTATTAAAGAATGCACCATGATCGTTGTATCTAGATATGACATTTCACACTTAGGCTGTATAATCTGTAAAATGTTAACAGTGACAGCAAATCCCTTTATTTGCAAGATGGTAAAGATAACTATCTGAAGTGACAAGGAGAATGACACTCAGCATCATGAAGGGTGCAGCTTATTTCGTTGCTCACAGAGATACTTACACTGACATAACAAATATCGTATTGCTTTTCTGACAATAATGATGCCATAGTATTATTAATTAAAGCATACTACACAATTTAAAAATCACCAGGTCATGGCCGTGTAAACAAGTGATAAACTATACACAGTTTTTATAAATTTACTTTTGCTTTGCTTTACACCATGCAGCGTTCTACAACAGGGCATTATATATTCTAGAGCTCAAGCAATTTTTGACATAGAGAGTATTATGAATAGAAAGCTTGTCATCAGTGATACTGGATTTCAAAAAAAAAAAAATCCAGTGGCTAAGGGCAACTAGACTAATAAAAATTCTTGAAGGTGGTTTTATTAGAGTTAATTTTCATAGTGAAGCCGCAAAGGTCAGTATCCAGAGACCCAATTTCTTGCTGCTCCTACGACATCTAGATGTTCTATGATAAGCCAGCAGAATTAATTTTATGATCCAATGTTTGATTCATCTTAGCTTTTATCGTTTTTATCCATGTCTTCCTATTTTTTTTTTCTTTGCACCCAGTGTTCACGGCATTAAATTTACTTTCCATCATGAGACTGTTAGACAACACTGGCAGGAATGTATTAGGAAATATAGTTATGTTGCTTTGGTTCTGTTTATATTTGCAACCACAAGTTGTGCTGAAGAGCATCTCAGCAATTCATATAATAAATCATTAAGAAATAAATCTGAATAAAGTCTACAGAATCAAGTGAAGTACAGAATAAGGATGATTCGCCTTATACTGCTATTGTCTTTTCTGGCTCTCTTATCCGTTGTTCAAGTGTCCTATGTGTGCCAGAATGAAAAATACAACAGAAACAAGTAATGATTTGGCAGGAAGGAAGTTGAAAAAAAAAATTGAGTGCAGGTGTTCTCCCTATACACATACTCCTTATCAACAAATGAATTTGTCTCTTTTATATCCTCTTCTCCACTCCTTTTGCACAATCTAGATTTATTATAATAACTGACTTCCTTTGACATCTCCTCAAGTGTGAGCACTTTACCCCGTGGGCTTCTTTGCCAGAGGGCACCAATCAAACTATTGTGGAATAGCAAGCAAGAAGAAAGCATAGGGAAAATTCACCTCAAGTGAAAGAACACATTTTATTCACAGAAATTTTAAAATGTAGGTAAAGCCATCAGAAAAGAGGATAAAATTGAATCAGTTTGAATATGTCATATATTTTGTAATATTATTCTGAAACTGCATATTAAAGCAAAAAAAAACTATGATAAATTATATTCAACTCATGTAACACAAGACTAAGTTTGGCCCAAAAATATACTAGATTTGGTAATAACAATGATGATAATAATAATAATAATAATAGTGTTAATATTAATTAAAAAGTTAAAGAACTCAAATTTTTTGAAACATACCGATTTTATACAATTGCAGTATAATCTTCAGACATCTTATGACATTCTAGTCATTTATATCAGTTATGTATCACTTAAGTAGAGTTGAAATCCACTCCCAGTAGAAATGTCAACAAATATCTGAGAAATGATCATGATTTTTAATTTGAGAAAGATAAAATACTTAGAACCACGTTGGACCCTTCCTTCCACACCTCTCAGAATAGTTATGAAAATAAAATAATTTCTACATGGCTACTTATACTGCATCACAAACAGTCCTTTCTCCTTGTTTGTGTTCTCATCATTCCATGCTTAGTGCAATTAGGCATGACTCTCACATCACAGTCTCTATTGCTCAGCTTTTAAAATTTATGTTTGGAGATTTCATATCTCGAGAAATTTTATCTTCTTCCTACATTATTAAATACATTTGAATAATTCCTGCCTCTCATTCTGTATCTAGAGAGTAATATACGAAAAGTCTCTTGGCAGGTACATTTAGAAGAAACACCTGAGCAGTCAGATGGATGCTGATAGAAGGTGGTCCTGTGCAGTCATGGTGACCTCTGAGGTTGCAGCAGTGATCCAGGGAGAAACAATCAGAAATAAACCTCAGCAACAGTGTGGACGTGGAGAAGAGAAGAAATGGAGACAGAATTGAAATATTAAAATCAGATGCCCCCCTCTCCACCAATTATTATTTTTTTAATATAGAAGCGAAGGAGAAAAGGTCAAAGATAATCTCCGGTTTATGATATTGACAACTAATTAAAATATATGTATTTAAAGATATAAGGGATTTTATGTAAGTATGGGTTACCAAAGGGAATATAAGTACTGTGTAATATAAATTCCTTAGGAATATTTGATTTTGACTGATGATATCATGCCATCATATTCGTGAAGACATTTACAATTTTAGGTGGGCTGTCTAAGGGGAATGTACGAAATGAGAGATGGAGAAATCATAAGAGGCAAGAAGTCATCAATATCTGAAAAGGTGAACAAAGGAGAATAAAACCATGCAGAAGATTAAGGGAAAATTGTTTTCAAGGGATACAGTAGAAAATAGGGCCACATAAATATTTGTTGATATACATCTCAATGAAGCAGAAGAGAATACTGCTATCAACAGATGGTAACTCTCTCAATTACTTTAACCACCATCTACAAATGTCCCTTTATACACCTCCTTCCAGTCTTCCATCGTGTCTCAGTGTAAGCTGTAATCCTCTTCCTGCATCACACTAATGATTGACCATGTATTTCTTTAGAAACATCATTTGATGGACAATCAGGAAATAGTGATTTCAGGGCAAAGGAGAAAGACACCTTCTGTTTTCATGATGATATTATTGTTCTAAAACACACAAGGGAAGCCAATATTTAAAAAGAGCGTCATAGGGGCGTCTGGGTGGCTCAGTCGGTTAAGTGTCCGACTTCAGCTCAGGTCACGATCTCGCGGTCCGTGAGTTCAAGCCCCGCGTCAGGCTCTGTGCTGACTGCTCAGATTCTGTGTCTTCCTGTCTCTCTGACCCTCCCCCGTTCATGCTCTGTCTCTCTCTGTCTCAAAAATAAATAAATGTTAAAAAAAAATAATAAAAATAAAAATAAAAAGAGAGTCATCAAATTAAAATACTATAGATAACGTCTGCCCAATAAAATTAAAATAATAGAAAATGTAAAATATTTCACCCATTTTTTTTTAAGAGACTTTTTTTTTTTAATTTTTTTTAACGTTTTTATTTATTTTTGAGACAGAGAGAGAGCATGAACAGGGGAGGGTCAGCGAGAGGGAGACACAGAATCCGAAACAGGCTCCAGGCTCTGAGCTGTCAGCACAGAGCCCGACGCGGGGCTCGAACTCACGGACCGCGAGATCATGACCTGAGCTGAAGTCGGCCGTTTAACCGACTGAGCCACCCAGGCGCCCCAATTTCACCCATTTTTGAAAGCCATAAAACAATAACAAGTAAATGGAACCAATGAGTGAATATGAAATATGACCAAGCATATATCCTAATAGCAAATCTGCAGCCATAAAAACAAACAACTCTTTACATGGATAAATCCTAGAGTAGAGATCCAGAAAGAATTAGTGTATTATAATTCATTGCTGTTAAATCCACTTAGAGTACAACATAGAGAAATAACGGGCTGAAATATGCAAGGAAGATATTGAGAGACCTGGTGGATATATTAAGTATGAAGTTACAAGGAGTAAGAGTTTCATGACTATAGAGTGAAAGAAACAGAAGAAAAATTCAGAAAATACAAATGCCAGAAGTTTACCATCACAAAGGCAACGAGTGCAGATTATTAATGTCTGAATTATTTTGCCAACCTAGATATGGTCTAAGAGATGGAGGTCTGTTCCAATGTTCTCCTTCCCTTCTTATCACATTTAAGAAATCACACAAATATGAAGAATTTTGAAGTCAAACTTACAGTTTTATTGCTGATGGAGCCCTGGTTGCAAGGTGGGGTTTTGGCCAAGTGTGCTAATTAACTAAATCTCCGAATTACAACTTCTCAGCCAGTTGCAAATGAGGCTGGACACAGGCAGTACAGGCACTCTGCGGCTCAGGAAAAGATTACTTCTGGAGGAGAGGTGGATATTACAACTAATTTCCAAGAAAGAAATCAGAAAGGGGCAAGCCTGGAGCGGGGTCAGATATATCTCTTGAAGCCCATCCTGTCCCCAAGACAGAAAGGTGGAGCCCCCTGCCAAAGATGGCCACTCAGTGACAATTTTCAAAGAAACCCACTATGGTAGTGGTTTGCCTCCTCCACAGCTCCCCGTTTCACCCCCACACCACATGTGCAGTAGCATGAAGATACAAAGGTTGAGTGAGGGGCACCTGGGGGCTCAGTGAGTTAAGCTCAGGTTCTAATCTCATGGTCCCTGAGTTTGAACCCCACATTGGGCTCTGTGTTGACAGTGAGGATCCTGCTTGGGATTCTCTCTCTCTCCCTCTCTCTCTCTCTGTGTCTGTCTCTCCCTTGTTCTCTCTCTCAAAATAAATAAGTAAACTTAAAAAACAAAAGATTGGGTGAGACCCAGGTTATTCTTAGGGAAATTTATTTTCCTGAATCCAGTTGTCATTCCCCTTAACACTATATAGATTCAGTAGACTGATACACTTGGTGTGGTCTCTGTTAACCTCTTCTTGTATATTTGTGTGACTCTTACCACAGTGCTCAGTTTGAAGAAATAACCCAGCCTCTGGGCCCTCTCACCCTTGGTACTCAGTCTTTCGGTCCAGTCACCCTGCAGGAGTCAAATTCTTAGCCACCTCAATTCGGTTCTAGACCCAACTTCAGGAGACCCATAGCCCCAGCTCCTATGTGTTCTGTAGCCCGTGTTTGTGAATATGTATGTATACATTCAAAAGAAATTTATCTGAGGAGTCAGAGAGAGATTAGAAAGTGGGTAAATTTTATAGAATAAAGTTTCAGTGTCATCAGGATAAGATATCCTTCAGAAAAAAAAAAAACTTTTTTTTTTTGCATTATATATATTAACATACATTCATTTAATGTCATGATCACTTGCCCTCAAGATTATATTTGGCAGTAACTACCATGATTCTAAATACATTAGTTTAACCAATCAAGGGTTGATTTTATTTTTTTTTTCCACAGGAGAAGAGGTAGCTTTACAAAGCTGGTAAAGAATTTTCATGATATCGGCAACAGGTCAGGGCCCCTCACATCATTCTGCTCTGCTATCCTGAGCACTGGATATTGTTCTCACACTTCTGATTGCATAGTGGCTTCTTTCCTTAGTGGTTTTGTAATGACCTCTGCCTCCACATTTCACGTTACAGATGGGAGATAGAAGGAAAGAATCCTTGATTCACTGAATTTCAGGGAAAAAAAGATTCCTTATTTTGTCATAACTCTATTGTCATCCAGAAGGATTGAGGTGATATTTAAGCAAATAATATACTTTCTGGCAAAAGCAGTTTGACATTTAAGTAATTTACTTTAAAAAAATTCTGATAAGATGAAATATGCTAGACATAATTTTAAACTTTTTTTTGATGTTTCATCAAGAACTTATATTGATCAAATGTGGGCAGCCCATTGGTATTATTTATAGTGAGCTAGCACTTGCAATAATGAATAAAAATTATTCCAATACTTTTAGGGCAAGTTATATGTCCAGAAGAGTAAAGAAAACCCTGAAATAAAAAAAAAAAAGATGGAGGCATTATACCACATGTAAAAATATAAAATATTGATTTATTGATGCACTAACAAATTAGATTTTAGCAAATATTCTTATAAACATACCATGTGATAATCTGTTCAATATTGAAGTATGATTAAAGGTCATCTGTCCCCACATCAACTGGTGAAAATTGTTTATTATGAATGGAAATAATACTACCATATTTGAAAGTGTCATTTCTTTTCCAAAATAAAGTCAGGTAAAATTATACTTAAAAAGGCATGAATAGTGTGATGCTAAAAAACAGGTGATAGATACCTTTGCCTAACCAATTTTACTTTAATCTTGCTCAGAATTTAATGTTATTGCCATTTTTATTTACTTTTTTTAATTTTTTTAATGTTTATTTATTTGTGAGAGAGAGCGCCAGACAGAGTGTGAGCGGGGGAGGGGCAGAGAGAGAGGGAAACACAGAATCTGAAGCAGGCTCCAGGCTCTGAGCTGTCAGCACAGAGCCCGACACAGGGCTCAAACTCGCAAACCATGAGATCATGCTCTGAGCCAAAGTCAGACGCTTAACCGACTTAGCCACCCAGGTGCCCCATCCATTTTTAAATGCTGATTCCAGATCCCTACATTAAAAAAAAAAAAAAAAAAAAGATAACTAAAATATTTCAGGTTAAATATGTGGAACCAAATTTTAAAAAGTCTTAAATTACTGTATTGTCCACCTGGAACTAATATAACACTATGTTAACTCACTGTAATTAAAACTTAAAAAAATAAATAAATAAAAAATAAAAATGGCTAAGAATTACCTACCATTTGGAACATATGAAAATAAATTATTTTTTCTAATAATATAAAGCTAATTTTTTATTAGATTCCAAGTATATACAACAGAACAAGGACAGCAATCTGATATCATGGTAGATCCCCCTATAATATATTAATTTGCCGACAAATAATTTGAGTGAGGTACACATTTTAATATTTTTCACAATTTATGTAAATTATTTTCATATATTAATTATCTAGATGCAAAATGGCTTTTGTCCTTGCAATACAATTGACTTCACAGTGAAAATTTTTGTGCAAATTTTGCTTTCCTGCTTTGATAAACAATCTTTTAATAGAAATTCTAGATAGACCTTGTCTATCTGTCTCATGCAATATGAATTAACTAAATATAATTCTTTAGAGAGTCTTGTGGCATTGATTGCCTTGACAAATCCTGCTTTTTGGTCAATCTCCATTTATTTATTTTTTCAGTAAGAGAAGAAGAAAGAAATAATCTGTCCTTAATCAGAAGTAGTTACCAAAGATAGAAGAATACTGTTAAGAGATAACACAAAAGGTGACCAAGTGCTATGTCACAGCCATAAAAACTCTTGAAATAAGTAAAATGAAGAGTAAAATCCAATGTGCCTGGATCTTAAAAGATCTTTGCAAAATTTTATAATATAAACAAATATTTAATATCCTCAACCTACCAAAAAGATTATAATTATGTGTTCATTTGAAAAATATTTAGCAAGGTATTATTCTAAGAGTTACAGGTAAGGAAAGACAGACAGACAAGGATTATCCTTTCCTAGAGCTGATTTCTCAGGGAGATGTAAGCCAGTAAATAAGTAGGTAAGTAGTTGTAATTAGCCAAGTTGTTTGGTAATTACGATATTGATGAATAACTTGTATATAAATATTTCAGTTGTTGATTTAATAAGGGACATTAAAGAATGTTGTGGATAGGGGCGCCTGGGTGGCTCAGTCGGTTGAGCTTCTGACTTTGGCTCAAGTCATGATCCCACGGATTGTGAATTCAAGCCCCGCTCAGTTTCTGCACTGACAGCTCAGAGCCTGGAGTGCTTGGGATTCTGTGTCCCTCTCTCGCTCTGCCCCTCCCCCACTCATGCTCTGTCTCTGTCTCTCTCTCTCAAGAATAAATAAAACATTAAAAAAATAAAAAAAATAAAAAAAGAATATTGTGGATAAAAAATGATAGTGTTATGGTTTAGAGCTAGACTGGAGTAAGGTTGGAGGATCCTAGAAATATTGAGTAGAGTTGCAAGAATGGTCCTCAGAGGAAGCAGCATTTTAAAAAGAAATTGAACTGTTCAGATGATCGTGACAGGAACAAAAACAAATAACCTGGGTTTCGGGGCGCCTGGGTGGCGCAGTCGGTTAAGCGTCCGACTTCAGCCAGGTCACGATCTCACGGTCCGTGAGTTCGAGCCCCACGTCAGGCTCTGGGCTGATGGCTCGGAGCCTGGAGCCTGTTTCCGATTCTGTGTCTCCCTCTCTCTCTGCCCCTCCCCCGTTCATGCTCTGTCTTTCTCTGTCCCAAAAATAAATAAAAAATGTTGAAAAAATAAATAAATAAATAACCTGGGTTTCTACAGTGCTTACGCTCACATTATTAGTCAAAGTTATTTTCTATTTTTTGACAAAGTCCTTTATCAATATTTTAGAAAAATAGCGTGTAAGGATATGGACAATTACATATCCAATGTCACATACTGAAATAAAATTAAGAAATTAACAATGACTAAGAAGAAGTGACTTTTATCTTCAAGAAAAGTATTGCCCAGGGGCCCCTGGCTGGCTCGGGCTCAGTCAGTAGAGCATGTGACCCTTAATATCAAGGTCGAGTTCAAGCCCCATGTGGGCATAGATATTACTCAAAAACAAACAAACAAACAAAAAGTGTGCTACCCAAACAAAATATAATGTAAGCCATATACATCTTTCAGTTTTCTAGTAGACACATTTTTGAAAAGTAAAAATAAATTTAATAATAGTATATTTTATTTAACCTAATGTGTCTGAAGTATTATCGTATCAACATATAATCAATATAACATTTAAAAAATTTTTTTTAACGTTTATTCATTTTTGAGAGACAGAGACCGAATGTGAGAGGGGGAAGGACAGAGAGACGGAGACACAGAATGTGAAGCAGGTTCCAGGCTCTGAGCTGTCAGCACAGAGCCTGACGTGGGGCTTGAACTCACAATCCACAAGATTATGACTTGAGCCCACCTTGGAAGCTCAACCAACTGAGCCACCCAGGCGCCCCTCAATATAACATTTTAATGAGATATTTTACATTCCTTTTTGGTAATAAGTCCTCGAATTCAGTGTATATTATGTATAAACCCATCTCCATCCAGACTTGCCACATTTCAAACGTTCGACAACCACATGTGCTCGGTGGCTTACATATGAAATAGACAGTTTTAGGGTACATTTAACTGAGGAAATCTGAAATCTGGCAAAGAAGAAACATAACTAGGTAAGTAAGCCAGCAGTATTTCAGGAGTTCAGATTAGAATCTTAAGTAAAAAAAAAAGCAGTTTAACTCTCGAAAATAAAACTGTGTTGATTGCTATCTGGATGACATATTATATAAAAATAATTCTTTGAAAGAAATGACTATTTTTATCATGTACTTAACTATGTAAAATACATAATCCAAAAAACTGTCAAATGAAAAACTACCTGTCTATAACTGAAAATAATATATAGGCTTATAAGTTTCAGAAATACTTTGATTTAACCCTGATTGATGAGTGAAAAATCAACTTAAAAGAAAAGAATCTTGTGAGAACGAGAACAATTTCTCACATGGAGACATTCATGGTTTCTAATTATGCTATATCTAAACTTAACAAAACTATTTAGAGGCATCAGGGTGGTTCAGTTGGTTAAGCGTCTGACTCTTGGTTTCTACTCAGGTCATGATCTCACAGTTTCATAGATTCAAGCCCCACATCGGACTCTGCACTGAGGAGGGATTCTACCTCTCTCTCTTTCTCTCCGTCCCCTGCTCTCTTTCTCAAAAATACATAAAATTAAAAAATTTTAGGATAACAATTCTACTCTATTTTCACAGCCATAGGGGTGTGTGTGTGTGTGTGTGTGTGTGTGTGTATGTTTCTGTGTATCTGTGTGTAATCTCCAGCTGCTTTTGACCTTTAAAATTAGAGGATATGAACTAAAAAATACAAATTATTTTTCTTGAGGAAAGATGATTGAGTTGTACTGTTTATAGTAAATAATTCTAGAAAATAATAAAGGAAACATGAATGGCTAATGAAAAGTAAATAGCATTTACTTTAGCAATAACAAGAATTTTGGGCTATGAATCATATCACTGATTATGTAAGTCTGAAAAATCAATGAATAGGCAGTAAATTTAAATGAAAAAAATCAATAAAAGGAGGAAAAAGAGTACATAACTTGTGGAATTACTATTTTTCACAAGCTAATGAGCTTTTCTGAAGTATAGACCTTTAGTAATGAGACAGCAAAAGTATATTCAATGCCATTAGATGATTTTTTCTTTTTTTAAAAAATTGCTAACATGATACTATCTCATCAAGTTATCCAGTAAAGCTTTATCTATTTGCCACATGAATGAATGGGTTGATAAATGACTCCTAAATAAAGATTTCCCACAAGTTATTTTTAATAATGTCATTCTGAGTAATGACAGAAAAGGTATTATTTATTTTTATTTTATTAGTCAAATCCTATCCCCCTCTTTTGACAAATATAGAGATGAAAGTTACATGTTTGTAAGAATTAAAGACTATCATCAAATTATTACTTGATAAAGGATGTCCTCCATAAAACCAATTACCACTGAAAATATAGTTACTGACACATTGGAAATTTTAATCAATTCATTGAAGGATATGCATAATGCAAAACCAAGCTTGTATAATTTAATACATGCCACAGTATAAATATGTATGTATAGTTATATTTATACACACGTATGTACATATATATATATATATATATATATATATATATATATACATAGATACACACAGGCATACACACATATTCACACACATATATTGTGTTTACTATGTGAAGAGTACTTTAATATCTACTGTTCGTGTAAAATATATTAGGTTTTCCCTAGAGGTGTACAAAAACAGTGCTAAATTACAGCACAAGTTTTCAAGAAAAAGAAATAGGCAGTAGAAAGAAATTGATAGCATGTTTTCTAAACTATAAACTCCTCACAATAAAATGTTTTATATATATTTAATTACATATTGGAAAGATAAAAAATTTTAAATTTTGTATAGCGTGATGTGGGAAACAAAAGGAGAAGGAAATAGCAGATAAAATTAAATTCCCTTGGGGTGTCAGGGTGGCTCAAGAAACTCTTGATTTCTGTTCAGGTCATGATCTTGTGGCTTCATGAGTTTGAGTTCTGCATAGCTCTGTGCTGGCACTTTAGAGCCTGCTTGGGACTCTTTCTCTCTCTCTCTCTCTCTCTCTCTCTCTCTCTCTCTCTCTGCCTTTCCCCCTGCTCACCCTTTCTCTGTCTCTCACAAAATAAATAAGCTTAAAAAAAAGATTTCCTTACAGCCTGCAGCCCACTGACAAATAGTTGAGGCAGACAGAGTGGAACATTCCTCCAGGAACTTGCTACTGTCTTAATGCTAATGCTTTACTAGAGGGAAAAACAAACTTATCTTGACAATAGCTAGGCCTCCAGGATCCTGAGAGTCTTCTTTAGCATATAAAAATCCCTTTGGAAACTTTCCCATGCCTTTACCTCCCCAACTCCCAAGTATATAATCAGTCTCTTCTCACAATCGTGGGGCACTCTTCCTGCCCAAGGGTCCTGTCCCTGTGCTTGAATAAAATCACCTTTTTGCACCAAAGACATCTCAAGAATACTTTCTTGGCTGTCAGCTCTGGACCCTCACCACCCCTCCAAAACCACATCATAGTGCATAAAGAAAAAATTTTAAAAAACCCCTAGACGCCCACAACATTTAGAATAATTATATTACAACTATCTTTAGAAGAATATACGACTACTTTCTGGTTCAATCATCTTCTCTTCCCCACGTAGGTGTAACCAAAATTTTATTCATTCATTTATTTATTTTTTGTATTTCTTTACCTCCAACTTCCATCCAGAGTTTTGCTTCTTTTACAATTTTATATAAATGGAATTACACCACATAAGAATTTTGACCTGCTCGAATCCCCACCTTACGCTCCTGAGAATCACCCATGTGGTTGTGTTAATTGCAGGCCACTTATTTTTTACTGATGAAATCCATTTTATGTATAAATGATAATTTGTTTTTCCTATGCTAATGCTGATAGGCATTTACGTGGTTTCCCGTGTGAGTGTGGAGCTGGTAGAAATAATGCTACTCTGAACCTTTTTGCATTTGTTTTTTGACGTATATGTGCAAGATGATAATATAGAGGGGTGAGATTGCTTTGTTCAGGAGTCTAAAACAGAAAATGGAAACAATTTTGAGCACTTAAACCATGGAGAGTACATAGCAGAAAATAGGTTATTTGGGTGAGAAGCCCCAGGAGGCAGTGAAGCCAGCTGATTTGCTCTAGCAGGAAATGGCTACTACCCTCACTACCCTGAGGCAAGAGTGACACTGGAGGGATGGGTTGCTGCAAGATCTTTGGCTCTGGATTCTCCTTGCAGAAGCAGGAAAAGTGGTGAGAGAGAGAAACCTATTTTGATTTTTGCCCTCTCCTCCCCCACTCCCCCCCACTCCGCCACCATCAAATTCCATTGGTAGAACTCAGCAAGAAGGCAACTGACATTGGGACATTAGACACTCAGCTTGCAGGCGGCACAACTCCTGTAACAGCAGAAAGAGGGTGAGAAATGGACCAGATGAAAACAGACCTAGTTAAGAGCACATGTTTTGAACTTTGTATCCTCTCAAATGCTTTTCCAAAACGGTTGTAATAATTTAAATTAAAACAGACTGTGTAGGGGCACCTGGGTGGCTCAATCGGTTAAGTGTCCAACTCTCAGTTTCGCCTCAGGTCATGATCTCATGGTTTCATGAGTTTGAGTCCCGCATCCTACTCTGTCCTGGCAGTACAGAGACTGCTTGGGATTCTGTCTCTTTCCCTCTCTCCCTGCCCCTACCCTACTCATGCTGTCTCTGCCTCTCTCAAAATAAATAAACTTAAAAGTAAAAAGAAAAAAACAGATTGTGTAAAAGTATTTCTTCTGAATCTGTGTGCACACTAACATTTTAAGTTGTCATTTTATTGATTTTTAATCTTATGAATGTAAAATATCTTATTAAGTTTCCAACAGGAAGCCTTCATGGAAAAAGAAATGATACAAGTGATGACCACAAAATTGTCAGAAGTGATAGAAAGCAAAAGAGATGGTAAGAATCTCGTTATGTATGAATGAATATTGGTTGTTAACAACATTTGGTTTTTAAAAATATACAGTATTGAGATGCTTGATAATAATGATATAAAAGATGGAAGGAGGTAAATGGAATTAGATAATTCTAGGTCCTAGTATTTTGCGGGGAAATAATAAATGTAAAAGTTTTGTTATGGGACTGTAACATATATATACACACTTTAATCTCTAGGACGTCACTGAATGTATAACAAAGTAATGACTCCTTAATAACCTATAGAGGAGAAAACAATTAATTTATAGGCACAGCCTCAGAGATATTGCCAGATCACTGCAATAAAGTGAATATCTCACTGAAGTGAATCAAATAAATTTTTAGTTTCCTGGTGCATATAAAATTATATTTATACTATGGTATGGTCCATTAAATATGCAATAGCATTATGGCTAAAAAAAAATGTACATACCTTAATTGAAAAAATATTGTTTTTCTAATAATGCTGTCATTTGAGTTCTCAGCAAATTATTGCCTTTTATGCTGGTAGAAAGTCTTGCCTCAATATTGATGGTTGCTGACTGATGAGGGTGATGATTGCTGAAGGTTAGGGTGGCTTCTTAATAAGACAACAATGAAGTTTGCCACATTGATTGACTCTTCCTTTCATGAACAATTTCTCTGTAGCATGTGATGCTGTTTGATAGCATTTTACCCACAGCAGAACTTCTTTCAAAAGTGGACTCCATGCTCTCAAGCTCTGCCTCTACTTTATCGACTAAGTTTATGTAATATTCTAAATCCTTTGTTGTCATTTCAACATTCTTCAGAGCATCTTCACCTGGAGTAGATTCCATCTCAAGAAACCACTCTTTGCTGGTCCAGAAGAATCAACTCCTCATCTATTCAAGTTTGATTATGGGATGGCACTAATTCTGTCACATCTTCAGGGTCCACTTCTAGTTCTTTTGCTATTTCCACCATGTCTTCAATCAGAACACAGACACAACATTTATTGATTAAGCTCTGATAAAGAAAATTTTCAACTTTTGCTTTTGGTCCCTGCTCCCAGGGAACCTGTACTTTAATATTTACCAAGGTGAAAATGACTCTCCAGAACCTCAGAGCAAGGGCTCCAAGCACACATTGTACATATGCTGTGTTAAAATAATAATAATAATAATAATAATAATAACCAAAAAGGAGCATTCCAAATGTAAAATAAGAAAACCAAAAACTCTCACTGGTTACAGTAAAATTAAAGTCATAAAGCCTCGCACATACTAAAAATGTAAGAAAAGTGTCACGACCGGCATGACAAACACCGAGGTCAGGGTCCTGAGGGTAGGGGAATGCAAGAAAAAAGAGAGAAGAGGAAGTTTGGGAACAGGAGGGTCCCCTGGGCTGATGGCCCAAGTGACGGCTTTATTGTTGCTGTACATAATCTTTTATATACAGACTCTTATGGGTCAGGCCATTCTAAGAATAAACAGGTTTCACATAATCGCTGCCAACCAAAACATTTAGTTCTGTGTTTCTTGTGCATTTTCTAGACGGGTCAAAATAAGACCTTGTTGATAAGATTGCTAGCAAAACACAATTCCCATGTTTGTTTCTATGTGACTCGGGGTAGAAAAAGGGAGGTAGCATTACTGCCAACACCTGCAGACCACAGGCTTCAGGAATTAACTTTTTCAGCCTTGACAAGGCTTTCATATGCCCTTGAAAGTGGGGGAATGGGAGGGGGAACCACCGGGTTGGCTTGAGTCAACAGGGAACATTGCTCGACCCGGTCTCATCCTGGCACTGGGGCCCGGCCCCCCACAGAAAAGGTCTGTAACTTTCTGGAAAGTCCTTCATCATGAGGATTTTGTAACTCTCTAGGTAAAAAAAACATATATAGCCCTTCACCAATGTTTTTTTTTTTTTTTTTTCCTCCAGAGAATGCTTCTCCTTCTAAAGATTGTGAATCCTGGGCAGCTTTCCTAACTTGGGCTTAAATGAAACTCTTTTCTTTTCATTTAAAATTTTAAAAATGAAGTAAGCAAATGCTATTGGAAAAATGGTGCTGATAAACTTGTTCAGAGCAGCCTTGCCACAGACCTTTAACCTGTAAGAAAATACAATATCCAGGAAGTGCAATAAAGGGCATATGCCTGTATGTGCATGAATGCAAAAAGGTAAAAAAAAAAATACAATGTTGGGATGGATAAAGAATATATAGTAAGAAAACTTTAAGGTGTGATATAGTGCTGTAAATTTTGTAAAGAGGATACGTAATGAGAAAAGAGTCAATTCATCAGGAAGAATATAAAAATACTAAAACTCTGTGTACCTGAAATCACAGCTCCAGCACATGTAAAGAAAAATTGACAGAACTAAAAGAAGAAGAGCAATAAAAACAGTTACAGATTTAAAACACTACCCACAGTTTTGATAGAATGGACTAATATAAGTCAGTGAAGTACATGAATAATATGAAAATGGGATAGAGGGAGGGGGGTTAAGGGAGAAGAAGAGATCATTGCACTGGATAATGACACACACATATTGTTTTTAAAAGATTTGTTCCATTTTGTGGGGAATAAGCTTAGGAATCCCCCGGGCTTACACCAATGGGTTAACAAGGCACAAAGAAATACAAAGTCAACAAAATGCTCCACCTGAGTTTAGGTAATCCTAATTTGCACTCCAAGAATAGGGGGGTGCAAAGACACCCCAAAATAGGGAGAGGGTGGTGAGCCCCCAAAAATAGAGAGACAAAGGCCTGAAATAGAAATGGCGCAGAGGTTCCCAATACATAGGAATAACAAGATTAGATATTCAGGGTGAAAGCAGCCCAAATTTAGTAGTATAGCAGAAAGCTATTTCATAAGAGAATAGGGCCAGGTTAGTTAAATTGGCGAAATGGACGTTGAACCGCTGCACTGCAGGCAAAGTAGCACGGAGCAGAGATGGTTAACAAAAGAAAAGGTGCCTTATTAACACTGAGGTTATTCCCCCTACCTGTCTCATCCTTTAGGCTGGCAAAGATAAACAGGCATGTCGCCTCCTGTCTGCTGTTAACAACCATCTATCCATCTGCCCGGTGCCTGGATTTTGTTTTATATTGACCCAAACCCCAAACACTGTATATCTTCAAAATCTCCTTTCCCCCCTCACATCCACAAGTTAATGTTCCTAGTTTCTTTTTTTCTTTTTACATGCCCATCACATTTGTGAGCCTTCTGATCTGAATAAATACGGGGCAAGGACCCTTATTCCGCGCTCTTGTCTTTTTCCCAGGACATTAGCCATCTCTCGTTTGTTTTTTTTTTTTTAATTTTTTTTTTTTAACGTTTATTTATTTTTGAGACAGGGAGAGCATGAACAGGGGAGGGTCAGAGAGAGGGAGACACAGAATATGAAGCAGGCTCCAGGCTCTGAGCTGTCAGCACAGAGCCCAACGCGGGGCTAGAACTCACTGACCGCAAGATCATGACCTGAGCCGAAGTCGGCCGCCCAACCAACTGAGCCACCCAGGCGCCCCATGCCATCTCTCATTTTAATTCTGCATCCGCTCTTTTGCTGGTCAAAAGAGAACTTTAGACTTAGAGTCTATGACACCATTTGCCAAATTTAGTTCTTTGAAAAGATCAAGAAAAATGACTCCTGTTTATTTATTTTCTATTTTTTATTTATTCCAAACATAGAAGCATAGAATTTCGATTTCACTAAAGAGGATACAAAAATAGAACACATATGAGAAGATGCTCAATTTTATTAGTCATCAGACAGACAAAAATTAAAATCAAAGAATGATACTGACAAATAAGGAAATAAAGCATAAGAAAATAACAATAAGCAAATAAAACCAAAATATCCCGGCATTAACAATGTTAGTGAGCTCACAGGATGTACTTGTACCCTGCAGATGGACCCATAAAGTATTATACCACAATAAACTGCTCTAGCTAGCTTTTCATATTCATTATTTAACATGAAGTAGAACATCAATTCTACTGTTTATGGTTGGCGCCTAATTCTACGGTATGCATGTCAAGTTTTCCTGAGATCAAATTCACCCTTATGTGAAGATATTTCTAATATTCGAGCAAAGGGCAAACATCTCATATAACCACATTTTCTACCCTGTGACTATGCTATAAGCCACTTAAAGAGATTTTTTTTAATTGTGGTAAAACACTCATAGCATAGCTTGCTCTTTCTCTCTCAAAATAAATAAACTTTAAAAAAAAGAAAAAAAGAAACATTTGCTTTTGTCCAATCTGCTTATTTGAACTTCACTACTTGGGAGCATAAACTTATTGCATCTATTCTGAAAAAGAAAATTGATCATGTAGAGAAAAGAAAGGAGCTATAAGATTTTTTTAGGTGACTTTCTCAGATAAAGATTACATATTTAGATAAAAATATATAAAGTACATTATTAAAATAAACTTCAGCCAATAGAAACTTAGTTCAGGCACAAATAAAGTTTAACAATATGATCAGGACATGATTCCACTTTTTAAGAAAAATAAAATTTAGCTGTCATTATATTGAGTGGTGAAATAATTGACTGGATCTAACAGGCAACCATTAAATTCAAATTGCTCATGAAAATGAAGAAAGTTTTAGTTTTCTGTATTTGATTTATGGGAAGATATTCATTCACAATACATCCTTCCTGGTATAACCCACATTCACCCATCCACAAGCACAAACATGCCCAACAAGCACAAAGTGACTATTACTACATCCAACTAAGCAGTCTACTAAGCTGTCTCAAAAAGGAGAATATACTAGGGAATTTAACAAGTTAAACGTGTGGGTGTGCCAGGATGGTTCAGTCAGTTGAGCATCTAACATGGGCTCAATTCATGATCTCACGGTTCAAAAACAAAAGTGTTAAACTTGTGAATTTTGTAAATTTGTACATTTGTAAAATGAGTAAACACATTTGAATTTTTTATTTGCGCACTCTCAAAGTCTTGATGAGGTTTATTTTATGGACATCATTTTTACATGGAGTTTTCATATATTTTTAAGAGACACTTGCCCTAAAGTTTTTGTTTGTTTGAAAACGTGTTTGGTTTTTTCCTCAAGAATTTGGGGCCTGTCTACCCAACTTTGTAAAGTAAATTTTTCTCTACCCTGAAAATAATTTGTCATGTAATAATGAAACAAACTAAAATGTGTGTTAGGCTCAAGAATATCATTTTAATTCAAATTTGTTACACTTGGGTTTTCTGTGGCCATTATAATCATATCAAAAAGGCATCAATCTAACAAAAATAATATTTTAGGTTCTTGAGACAGAATAGTAAGTTGCAATTTTCCAACTTTCCCCTTCTGTCTGTGATCTTCAAAGTAATTCTTGGAAATGTATCCATATTTTTTCTGTATGAGAATTCTCTTTCATGTGTACAGAGTCAAGTAATTTGAACTATAATATCCAAACTTAATGAAGACATTGCCTTACAAGACTCTTATTTTCAAAAACACATTAACTATAAATATATGCATCTGAAGACCTTTTTTTTTTGTTCTTGGAAGTTTCCATTGTTATTAACATCGATATATTAGTCACTACATTGATTCTGTATAATTCTGTATAAATATCAATAGAAATGCAGTGCAAAGTGGTCTTTTCTTTTGTAAAATGTTAATTATAAAATAAACTGTATTCTTATCAAATGGATTCAAATAACTTGAAAGACATTAGTATCAGTGAGTAGCAAAGGAAATAGGAACTCATTTCAACTGTCTAATCGGGAAATTTGGGGTGACCAGAAGCAGCTAATGGAACACAGGTGGTTGGTTGTTTCCTCGGGAGAACTCTTTGTCATCGTCTTTAAATGAGGAAAGTGAAAATGTCAGTTTTAGGTATTTTTGAAGTCTCACAAGTGTGAAAGCCATCATACATCATAACAGAAATAATGGGAAGTAATTAATAAACTTCACCGACTTAAATGAGTTGCCAGATGTATCTGATTCCCAAGTAAGCACAAGAAAGCCAAGAGAAGTCTATAAAATGTGTCACAACAGTTTATGACAATTTATGTGAACACAGAGAGAGTCATCCAATTCCCCAAATAATGTAATTACAGAAACAGAAGTTACTTAATTTGAGTACTGAATGAAGTTTCGTATTTTACCGCTCTAAACCTTCTTTCTAAAAAACAAAAACAATAATAATTAGAAACCTGAATAAGTGATAGCAAATATACCAAACATACCAAATGTCTCAATTGTATAAAAAATTAGAATCGAAATAAGGTGTAAAAATAAAATCCTAAATAAGAGTTTATCTGTTTGCAAGGAATAACATAAAAAAAAAGTAAAGCAATTAGCAAATATTTCTAGGCTTCAATTCTCAAAACTAGTTGCTAATTTAATTAGCAAGTTGTGCCTTAATAGAGATCCTTGGTGGTCATTTTATATGTAAGTATTAGGAAAGTATGTTTGAATAAATAATCCTCTTTTCTTATAAGAAAGCCCAACTTGGCAAAATGCAATACATTAATGTGTTTTCTAAGTCCCAAGCTTTATCATTAAAAATATTAAACCTGTAGCTTAGTCTCAATATAAACATCATGAAAAATAAGTTTTGTAAGTACAAGATTTTTACCTAATCGTGTTTTCCAAACATTTTCAGTCTTCTTCCAAAGCAACAAAATACAGGTTTTTAGCAGCCTTCACCATCATGTTCTAAAGCTGAAAATATTCCTAAATTGTTACACTGTTTTAAAGATGGCCTCATCTTAAATGGAGATTTTTGAGTTAGATTTTCAAGATCTATATGGTGCATCTCACCCCCACAATTCATGGACTCCATCTGGGATGGGGTTGGTTCATAGCAGTTTTTGAAAGTATTTCCCAAGCATCTAATGCACAGCCAGGTTGTGAAGCCCTGTGTGAGACAATATCTAGCAAAATTTCTTGGCTTAAAGCAGCTACTTTTATTCATTCACATAGTAACTCTTTTTTGAACTATAATTCTAAGATGAACAAAACTAGTTTTAGTAGAAAAATGTATATAAAGATATCTGTCTACTTACCTACTACTCTATCATAATCAGTCAACGATGGTAATTTACTCTCCTTTAAAGATGCAATTAAATGACCCTCAAGTCTATAACCCAGAACAAAACCAATAACTAAAATTCTTCAATGTTCTTCCAGTCCCTTGAATTCAGCCTGACCTAAACTAAGCACATTATCATATGTACTAAATTAGTTTCTCCTCCTGACTTCCCTAGTTTCTTAAAGTCTTGGAGCTCTTTCCATTGGCCCAGTTTTATTATTTAATTTAATTTTTTGGTTTGCATCTCCATCTAATGAGTCAATAAAAAAAATACTTTGAGTTCCATTTCAAAAGTATCTTTCAGGTAAATCTGTCTTTGCTATTTCTACTACCCACCTGAAGGTTCTTATTCTCACTACTTCTCAGTTTAATTATTTTACCTACTGACTAGAAAGTCAAGCCCACATTTTGAAGAATTCCTGCAAACAGTGGTTGAAATCCTTCTAAAACTCCATCATCTTGTGGACATATCCATGTTAGAATTTCTGTAACTTTAAGGAGTGATAAATGCTTATTCCATCATAATTATTTTCATGAATTGGTCACACTTTCACATTTCTATTGTTACTTTAAATTTTATTTTCTTCAATTTGGCTTCATCATGTTAATATACATTTGTTGAACACCTTTGATGAATTAGTATCAAGGGTTTTTTAGCCTATATTATTTCAATGACCAAATGTTATCCTTAATTATCTTTTTATTTATGTATTTTTTAGTATGAAATTTATTGTCAAATTGGTTTCCATACAACACCCAGTGCTCATCCCAACAGGTGCCCTCCTCAATTCCCATCACTCACTTTCACTTTCCTCTCCCTTCCATCCCCCATCAACCCTCAGTTCTCAGTATTTAAGAGTCTCTCATGCTTTGCCTCCCTCCCTAACTTTTTTTTTCCCCTTCCCCTCCCCCATGGTCTCTGTTAAGTTTCTCAGGATCCACATGAAAACATATGGTATCTGTCTTTCTCTGTATGACTTATTTCACTTAGCATAAGACCCTCCAGTTCCATCCACGTTGCTACAAAAGGCCATATTTCATTCTTTCTCATTGCCAAGTGGTATTACATTGTGTCAGAATAGGTTTTTTTTTTTATTTGAAACATGGAAAGGGATTCAATCTGTTGGCCTTGTGAGATCTTGTCCCACTCTGTGATTGCCTATAGTCAATTATGTAATAGAAAAAGCATGGTGTTCAGTGTTAAAAAGATGTGGGATCACATTCCAGTGGTGAATTTTATAAATACTTAATAAGCACTAATTATATATCAAGTGAAGACCATTTATCTGTTCTCTATAGAGCCTGGCCATTTACAGAGTTCTTTTCACAATGGCTAGACAATGATGCTCAATAAATGTTAATTCTTCCTCTCTCTTTGTATGACAGGGACTATTTCTCAAGAAAATTTGTTCTTCCCTCTTCCATAACAATAGAAATATTGATTTGTAACAGGAATATAGATAGTTTCCATCATTCTACTGTAAGTATGTGAAAGGGAATACGTCCCGACCAGGGAAGTAATAGCAGAAGTGGTATGGAGAACTTTTAGGAAGTTTCTTTAGGCAGAGAGGATACAAATTTCTTACCTTTCCTTTTTTCTGTTGGCTGAAGTGTTTATGTTATTATGGGAACTTGGGGCACCACATTTGGTGACTTAAGAATGCAGACCTATAGAAGAAAAATAAAACAGAATGCACTGGGGATTGTGAAACTGTCAAGATAGCAGGTGTGAAGCATGATTTTTACATGAAAAAAGATATATGTCCTTCATCACAATTATGAGTTTCTGGTTACTCATAGTTAAAAACAAGCCCCTTTGAATTTCCTTACTTCATATCTGATGTAATATTATATTTCTCTTACAAGTAACCCTCTTAACACATATAGTGATATATATATATATATATTTATATATCCAAATATATAAATATATACAAATTTATATAGCTCTATATATAAAGTAAATATATATATATGTTATGCATATATAAAGTATATATCTATACATAAGCATTTGTATATATAAAGTGTGTGTATATATATATATATATATATATATATAAAATGGTTACATAATACAATATTATTTTATAATATATTTTATTTATATTATATATAAAACTATTATATTCACTGGTTTTAGATCACAGTTTATCCTTTGGTAATTCAGTTATTGTTTAATGAAGGCTTACTACGTGGCAAATATATTTAAACTGAGTAGACATAAGAGTCAACTAGTCTGGGGCATCTGGGTGGTTCAGTGGGTTAAGTGTCCAACTCTTGATTTCAACTTAGATTATGATCTCACAGTTTGTAAGTTTGAGGCCTGTGTCAGGCTCCATGCTAATGGTGTGGAGCCTGCTTGGGATTCTCTTTCCTTCTCTCTCTGCTCCTCTCCCCTCTCAAAATAAATAAATAAATTTTAAAAATATAGTCTACCGGTCAGTCAAAATTCCCTTTCTCATGAATCTTATATTTAAATTTTTCTTAAACATTTATTCATTTTTGAGAGACAGAGACCGAAAGTGAGCAGGGAAGGAGCAGAGAGAGGGAGACACAGAATCTGAACCAGGCTCCAGGCTCCAAGCTGTCAGCACAGAGCCCTACGCGGGGCTAGAACCCATGAATGGTGAGATCATGACCTGAGCCGAAGTCGGATGCTTAACCAACTGAGCCACCCAGGCGCCCCATGAATTTTATATTTAAGTTGAAGAAAATATAAAATAAACAAATGACTAAGGAAAGTTACATTATCTGGTGATAAAGTGCATTGCAAAAAAAAAAAGTGAGTAGAAAAGAAGATAGTTAATGTCAGGGTTGGGGAAGGGCTGGGGAGTGGTTGTACTTTAAAATAAGGAATTCAGGGAAGGCCTCAATAGGAAAATAGCTACTGTACCATGACTTGAAAATAGGAGAAACCAAAATATGTGGATACATGGGGGAAGAGCCTTGGGTACATGCCTGAGAAGGGAGAAAAATCAAGGCACCCTACTAAAACTGAAAAAATACGAGTAAAGGTAAGAAAGAAAGGAGATTAGTCCAGAAACAAGAGAGAGGAGCCCAGACTCCCCGCTAACTGTGCTTTTGCTCTTGTTTTCTCCTCCTGAGGGACACTTCAACACTGTTACTCTTTTGAAATTCTAGATGTCCTGAAAGTTCGCAAATGCACTTTCTTCTAGAAGCCCTTTCTCACACCCTTGTCCAGGTGATGGCTACTCATTGACAATATCCTGATGATCTGTTTGTACTTTAATGCCTCTGGCTAAAGTCTGGCTGTAACTAAGTAACTCTTAACCGCCTCACCTGATAGACTGTTTCCGGAAGGTGCACAATGAACTATACCATCTTTCATTCAATAGTAACTAGCACATCAAAAATCTCATCACATAGGGAGATACAAATGTATATCTGCATTAACCGACATACTATTTTATTATTTTACATCTTAACACCATCCTTTTGTAGTAATTAGAATAATTGTTCCCTTTTATCAAGCATGTTAAAATTCTAGTTAACTACACACAAAGTTTGCTTAGCGGGGCCCATCAAAGAGAAAAGTATAATCATAGAAATGTTCTCTTCAGGCTATAAATAAAGACTAATGAAACAATTCTACCTCACAAGCACACTTACTGCTGTCTTTCCCTTGGCTGGCCTAGAAAAATATTTCCAGATCCTTGTTCTTTAAAAGTCTCCTGTTTTAGAAAATTGTGTGTTTTAACAATGACCACACTGTGTCGTCCATTTTACACAGTCTTCTGCAACATAACCTTGTCATTCCTGCATCAAAGGTGGAGTCTATTTCTCCAACCCTCAATTCTCAAAGGGTCCTGTGATTTCTTTGACAAATAGAACATGTAATAACACCATGAGAGTTCTAGGCACATCTCCTACCTGGCCTTATAGCTTCATTGTGTGCCCATTGGAGGAGAGCCATTGTATTAGAAGTTTAGCTTTCTTTAAATGACTATACTATGAGAAGCCTTTGGACATGGGGAAACTGAGAAAGATAATCTGTCATGAAGAGACAGAGAGACAAATGATTAGCAAGGAACCCAAGAGGTGAAGAAGCTACTTAGTGAAGAGATTCTCCGGCCCCAGCAGTCTCACTGCCAATGTGGACCAGAGTCTAACCATCCAGCTCTGGTGTTCTGCAAATCCTGAATTCCATGTGTATTCGTTGATAAACATTCCTTGTTAAAGATAATACCTTAATGTATTTTAAAGCAAACAATAACATGTTTATTATAATTTTTTTTAATTAAGAAATCAGACTGGAAAGGGGCACCTGGGTGGCTCATTCCATTGAGCTTCCAACTCTTGATTTCAGCTCAGGTCATGATCTCATGGTTTGTGAGTTCAAGCCCCGCATCCAGGTCTATGCTGATAGCATGGAGCCTACTTAGGATTTTCTCCCTCCCTCTGTCTCTCTGCCCCTCCTTGTCTCTCTCTCTCTCTCTCTCCTTCACAGTAAATAAATAAACTTAAAGAATTAAAAAAATGAAATCAGACTGGGAAGAAAAATTTCAAAAATTGCACAACAGAGATTTAACTGCTTCATGTGCTTACATGGGACAGACCTGCTGGATGTCCATAATAGTTTCCAATTGTCACTGTAACAACTTTGGTGACTTCAAACAAGGCAATTTTATTCTCTTTTGGAACTTCTGGAAACCAACAGTGTGCAACAGGATTGACTAGGTCAGAGTCAATATGTCTACAGGGCTATGCTTTCTGAGGATTCTGGGGGACAATCCTTTTCCTCAACTTTTCCATTTTCTAGAGTGGCATTCCCTGCTTTCCTTAGCTTGTGGACTCTCACCTCTTCAAAGACCACAATGTAGCACCTTGCTTAAATCATCAGATTGCCTGCTTTTTCTGTGTGAAATCTTCCTTAGCTTCCTTCTTCTAAGTACACTTGTGATTACATTTAACGTCTATCTGATAATCTAAAATAATCTCCAAATTTTAAGATCCTTAATTTAACTGCACTTGCAAAATCCTCTTGGCCAAATGAGGTGACACTCACAGGTTCCAGGCATTAGGACACAGATATCTTTGGAGACCGTTATATGGCCTACCCTGGTGCCATATAATAAAACAATTTGGCTTGTGAGGGAAACAATGCTTCATTTTGGGGGACAACCTCTCCAGTGCAATCAATGCACCATGACTTTCTCAAATGTATTGAAAGTTCAGTATTTTTCCTTTTTGTATTTAGAATGCTTATAATTTCAATTCCAGTTCTAATATAATATGCCCTGTAAGTATTTCCTACATTCATGAGAGAAACATAATATCTTATGATATTTCAGAAGTAATTTGTCCATGCTTTCCTTAGGAGTGTCTATGAGGGGAACCCACCCAGTATACTCTGCCTTCTGGCTTTCTCCTCCTCCCCATATTGGAAAGATTCATTTATTTCATATTGGATGTGAGACTGGGAGGAGATTCAAAGCAAACAGCCAAGATGATCCTACTTTCTCACATTTATATATATATATATATATATATATATATATACATATATATATAATCTGTGTTTTATATATATATAATCTGCATTTATATATAATCTGTATTATATATATTTTATCTATCTATATATAGATATATCTATACAGATAATATATATATTTATATATATTTATATATATATTATATATATATTTATATATATATATAATATTTATATATTATCTGTATAGATATATCTATATTTCTCTATATATATGTGTATATGTATATATATCTATATTTCTCTATATATATATATATATATATATATATATAAAATCTGTATTTTTTCCCTCACATACTGAACTGAGACATTTGAGTTTAAAAGCCAAAGGTTTATTTACCATCTCTCTTTTCTAGTGCCATTTGGACAAATTGACTCAAGCAGACTGCAATGTAGTTTCAATGCCTCAATAGATGACCATTATTTGAAAGAAAAAAATCAGTTAATATCTAACATTAAGCCCAGACACACACAGATATATACATGCTCTATAAATATTTTAAGGCTCATTCATATCTCTTTCTGTTGAGCTGTGGTTCAGAAAAATGGGCCCTGTCACCTAAGGATGGGATTCAGTAGGTCTGGAGCGGGACCACAAATTTACATTTACAACAATTTCCCAGGTAATGATGGTCTTGCTCTCCCAGGGACCACTGTCCTCAATAAAAGTGATGCTTCATCTTCCAGTTCTCAGTCTTTCGTAGGTGATGACTAAATAGCTCTTTTTCTTATTGCTTTGAAAATGAGCTGTATTTCATATATGATATACCACCTGCCAAAAATGCCTTATGGTAGTTTTAATCTCCTTGTGTTCAGATCCTGTTCTATAGAAAAAAGATTTCCATCTATAGAAAAAAGATGTCAGAATGAACCTAAGGTTTGTAGCAAAGCTTAATCTGCTTCTACACATTATTTATTCCTCTCACTGTAAGACCACACCTGGAATTAGAGTCTCTCCAAGTGAGACTCAAGTAACATTGGCTTCATTTTCCCCACAAAAGTCTTTCAGTAAAGAAAATCTTTGATCAACCTGCAAGGATATCATTATTTCTCTGAAGGATGGAAGGGATTAAAAACAAAACCCATCACAGAAAAATAACCAGCAGAGAACTGCCCCTCTCTGCCCCTGTCACACACAAAAACAAACACACAAAATTGTTTTCAAGGTTATTATGGCCACATTAGATGTTGAGCTTACCATTTTCTGTAGCCAACAATAGATAGAGAAGTAACTGTTTATGACTACCGATTAACGCTTATATTTTTGTATTTTTAATACAAGTGAGAATGTCACCTATTATCAATTCATGGGGGCAGGAAAATATTATCCTACCAATTAAAACCCTTGTGATGATGTGGCAGGAACCATCTACTGAATTATCACATTAACACAGATTAAAGTGAGGGTGTCTTTTAGGAAATAATAAACCACATAGAAAAGAGGCAAAAAAAAGTCTTCCTTCTTTCAACCATTCTTAATTTTTAACTGTTATTTATCATAATTTTCTAGAAATTTATTCAAGTACACATGAGTTCTATTCCTTTTGTCTTACAAAGTAATTACTTATAGGTTTACAAACACACTTTTCCAGAAGTGAGCAGTTTTCTCCATTAGCTTTGCTGTGAGCATCCAATATCATAGCAATTACAGAGAGACTATTCAATGCATACTAATTAGTAACAAAAATCAATGAGACTTGGTATTGCCTCTTCATATGAAGACCGTGGTTTCCACTATCACGTCATTATGGTCATTATTTGGTAATTCTTGCTGTGAACTTGGATTGATTTTTAAAATCTAGAACATAGAATTACTTACTACTTGGCATAAAAAAGAATGAGTCTTCTGGTGTGTTCCCTCAGATTTTATGTTACAAGAGCAGGGTCTTTGTCATCTATGTGGTAAGCAAAAGAAGAGATTTCATTAAGGAGCTACTGGATGTCAGTTTTCAACATTGTTTCCTGAAATTCTATGCATCAGGGAAGCAGGACTACTATGAATATTACTGCATAAGAGGTTTCAGGTGTTAGATCATGCACACTTCAAATAAGGGATTGCAGGAAGTGGATCATACACCCTAGTGAGAGGAGACAGGAAGAGGACGTCTGGAAAGGGGAGCTAAAGGTCAAGGGGGACTCACCCATCAACCCTCTTAAAGCAGACAAGTTGTATTTGCAGAGAAGTTGGAGCCTTCTGGATGGTCTGGATGCCCCAAAAGTTCCACAAGGGGAAGCAAGTGGGAGCTACTGCCCTGTGCCCACTGGTCAGTCTGGGGCCACTGTGGTCTCCTGCTCCACCAGAAACTTCCAAACCTTATGGTAATGTCTCACAGATCAACTCTAACTCAGAACTATACAGAGAAAGGAGTTGTGGAAAACCTGATTCCAGGTTAGACACTTTAGACACAGTGCGAAACCATCCCATGAAGCATTACTGTTTTCTCTCTTTTACTGAAATCATGTGCATGTGGGTTCCCGTGTGTTAATGTGGTTATCAGTGGTTAAATTATGGGTTTGATTACATGTAATAAATATAAAACTTGTATATAGATATGAATGTTATATATTAGTATATGAATATATATTTATGTTTTTATAGAAATACATCCATAAGCATGTAAATAGGATATTTTATGTTTCATGCACAAACACGCACACATATACACACACAGTTCAAGGCTGGTTCTACAGAGATCTTCCGTTATTCCATCAATTTCTTTCCTTTTATCTTTATGAGAAAAATTAATTAACACTATCATTGATCTCTCAAGTGATGGGGTGGTTTTTTTTGTTTGTTTTTTTGTTTTGTTTTGTTTTGTTTTTGCATGCTAATGTATGGACAATGGTAGGAATGGTAAAACACTTGTTTCCAATGTTTTTTAGGAGCATGGGCATATAATAACTTTTTCTTTTGAAACATTGAGGACATTCTTTACTTTTTACAATTTTCTAACATAGCACAGTAAAGTGTAAATGGCCTTGGTGATCTGACTAAAGACATTTATAAATGAGCTTGTATTCAGCTTTGCAGATTCTAAGACAAAGTGATCTTAGTTGGACCAAAGACAACATTGTAGCTAATTAAAGAAAATTAGGTAAGCAAACTAATTGGGTGAGATTTGTTATTTAATCAGTTGTGGGGTCCACAGCAGGTGATGTGCATTGGCAGGGAGAATGAGAAAGATGCATTATGCTAATTAATTAAGATGTTAATTTATAATTCTAATGAAAAAATACAAATGTTATTCTCTCATTCAGAAAACTAAAGTAAAATAAACATGCTTGGAAAATAGCATACACGAATATAAGGAAAGCATAACAGTGTTGACAAGATCTTTTTAATACTCAACTCCTTGTCCCAGAGGAACTGTGCAATCAAGGCATATTCACACACATCTTTGAAAAATAGTATCTGGTGAAAAACATTGGCCATCAGGACACTTTTATGAATTCTCTTCATCTAGTTCACCAAAAATCAGTGGCGGCTTTTTTTGTTACTGCAATCTTACAGATCAATTTTCACAGTTGTTACATGTAACATTATTGAACGAGTATGTATACATTCTTGAATATATTTTATAGTTCTTTAATTTTAAATATGAGTTCTGAAAATATATATTAGGCACTGGGATTCAGAAGTGTATGAACACTCCATGGATGAAAATTATGATAAACTATATTATTTATAGCAAATTATTTATTTCTCTTTAAAAGAAGAGCTGAAACTATTTTATTTGAGAGAAAGAGAAAGAGAGAGTGCAAATGTGGGAGGGGCAAAGGGAGAAGGAGAGAGAGCAAGCAGGTTCTACTCCTGGTGTAGAGCCCAACACAGGGCTAGGTCTTACAACCTTGAGATCATGACCTGCGCCGAAATCAAGAAATCAAGACTCAGCCCCTTAACTGGCTGAGCCACCCAGGTGCCCCCTGAAACTAACTCTTTACTAAATAAATCGTAGGCTGGAGAAAAGTCTTATTTTATCTAATAAGAAAAGATTAGCCTTGGACTTTAGTGATATTACAAAAATTAAGGTATAAAATTTTTAAAAATCAATTATCATTGGACAGCATTTCCATTCATGTAAGTTACTTCAGTTTCTTGTATGGCTTGATGAGAAGTTAAATTTAGTATGTTAAAAAATATTTGGGAAAGAGAGAGAAAGTGTGTGTGTGTGTGTGTGTGTGTGTGTGTGTGTGTGTGTGTGTTTGTGTGTGTGAGGGAGAGACAGACAGACAGACAGACAGACAGAGTCTGAGAGAAACAAAGCAGATGAAAGCCAGAAGAGAGAAACAGAGTGAACTACATTATTGCTTGTTCTAAAGACAAGGATTGTTTTAGCCATTGGGTTCTAAGATTTTGACTGGCCCATCAGCTTCATATTCCATTTCTGATTTCCCATAACCATAGTACCACAAGAAATATTTTTCCTGATTAATATTTAAGACATTGTACTTCCTACTTTTTCTTACTTAGAGCTTTCAACTAAAGTAGCCAGATAAGAATGATCTCTATGGAAACCACAGAGTAACACTGAATACTTCAGAGATATCAAATCTGATGTTTTATTTCCCTTTAGACTCTACATTAAGCCTATTGTTCTCTGATGCACACTTAAGAAAAAGTTTTTGTAAATAAAATAATTTAGAAAATTCATAATTCACAGACATGTAAGAGGTATCTGAAAGTTTCTAATTATTTTTCCCACAGTTGCTGTACACATATATATTCTCTGTTAAAACAACATGCTATGTGGAAGATATCAATTAATAAAGCTATGTTTGTTATATAAATTAAAAGATAATGGTAAATTCTAATATTTGTGATATAACAAATGAATAAATTTGCTCTAGAATGAGGAGTAATTTTACAAATGGTATTTTCTCATAGCTCAAAGCTATTCTGTCAGGATGACCAAGTTCAGTAGCAAAGGTTCCTGAGCACTTGGGTTTGTTTGTTTGTTTGTTTTATTATGAAATTTATTGTCAAACTGGTTCCCATACAACACCCGGTGCTCATCCCAGCAGGTACCCTCCTCAATGCCCATCACCCACTTTCCCCTCCCTCCCACCCCCCCATCAACCCTCAGTTTATTCTCAGTTTTTGAGTCTCTTATGGTTTGGCTCCCTCCCTCTCTAACTTTTTTTTCCTTCCCCTTCTCCATGGTTTCTGTTAACCTTCTCAGGATCCACATAAGAGTGAAAACATATGGTATCTGTCTTTCTCTGTATGATTTATTTCACTGAGCACTCAGATTTAAAACTCATCACTTAATCCTTCTTATCCTTCACTACCTGCCTTTATACTTATGCCATTTGCCAACCTACTTCACTACTTTATTCTATGAAGTTCTGAAGTGTAAGAGAAAAATAATAGCTTGAGTACACAGTCATCTAAAATCCTATTTCAATAATTTTGAAAATGTCGGTTCTTTGTAAAATAACTTGCTAATGACTCAGAATTTTTCTAGCTTTATCAGAATAAGTGAAATTTTTCAAAACAGCTTCTCAGTGAACTATGTCTTACTTTTTAAGCCATGAAAGGAGAGATTAATCATTATTTATCATCCATTATTTTGTCTATAAGCATCTTTGGAATCCTTATTAATGAGCCCAAGTTAAATAAATTATTGTACACATCACACACACACACACACACGCACACACACACAGAGCTTCAGAATTTCAGTTGTTAATTATGACAACACATGTTGAAGATGTAATGTATATTAAACTGTTCTGTAGCTACTTTATAAACTGAACTAGTTTTTTCTTTGCAATAATCATATGAATCAGCTATTATTGTCCTTACCTTCAGGTGAATAAATCAAGGCACAAAATGATAGAGTAAGTCACCCAATATCATTCAACAATCAAATGGGTTTTCAAGTATCAAAACTGAAGCAGACTGGCTCCCAAATCAAATTACATAAATGCTTATCAACTTCTGCAGATTTATTTTTCATTTAGGTGCATATGGTAGTGTTGAAATTTTATATTATAATCAGTTGGTCTTCTTGAATAAATTCACAATCACAACAAGGATAAAGATGTGGATCTAAATGCACATACACACATGCATGGAGATATAGAGATAGAGACAGATAGACATAGGCATTGTTAGGCGTAGGATGGACTTGATTTTGAATTTTTGAGATGACGAATGTAATTCATTAATTTATCTTTTGCACATACACAAAATGACTACACCAATTATAAAGACATCAAAGTGCTTTCATTGACTCAGTCATAAAGGTAACACTCAGAATTTTATTTTCCAACTGCATCCCACATGCCCACATGTGCATTTTTGCTTTATTACAGAATTACACTGTGCTAATAATAGCTGTTTTTATCTTTGCCCTTTTTAGGTTTCTGGTCCTACTTTAATGTAAATTTTTTAGCATGAATACAATTTCCATCGGAAATGTAGAAGTCACCAGTCATTTATAAAAAAAAAGAAAAAAGCATAGAAGAACTTATATGATAGAAATGAGCATCTCTTCTAACATCATGTTTGTGTTTTTTGCAACAACACAATTAGTTAAAAGTTGACAACAAACAGGGACAAACAAGAGCAAAATAAAAGCAACTTTCAAACAACCAAATGCCAGTGTTTGTTCATTACAGCTTTGATAAAGCGAAGTATTTGTAATTGTTTGCACCTAAAAAGCAAAAGGAAATCAAAAGCTGAGACAATATATTCCCTTGGCCTGAGTCTATATGATTACAGAAGGACCCACTGTGAGACTTGATTGGGCAATTTTGGAGGGCAAAGGAACGATTCCATTCTACTCATAATTTATTTTTTCCTTCCGTACAGCAGAAACTCCCCTAATAACACTAGAGGCCTCACTCCTTCTCTTCACTCATTCCTGCCCATAAAGGGGAAGGGTGAATTCGTGCTGGTAAATTGAGGAAGAATAAACTGGACATGGTCAATTCAGTCCCTTTCTCTTCCTCATGGGATAGTCCCTGCTTCCAATTGGCCTGCAGGAGTTCCTAACCCTCAGAGTGGAAGGGGCAAAGGAGCAAGCTGGGGGTGGAGAGGACAGATTGGCTATGGTGGCCAACATATGCCTGAGATGGGGTGAACACATTCTATAATACTGGGTTTGGAGTTTAAGAAACTTCCTTGCACTCAAATACAACCTATGTTCTCTTATATCATCTGTATCAATAATAACAATGTATTTTAGTTTTCATCTCCTGATTGCTACCATCTTATTTTAATCATTGACTCATGACTTAGGTAGGGAAAACGTCTGACTGGTTTGCCCTTATATTCAAGAGTTCTAATAGAAATATCTTTACATACTAAGAATATAAGTCAGACTATTGTGAGAATGTTTTTGTAGAACTTCCACAGACTGCTTTATTTGGGTGTGATTTTAGGAAAAATTGATAGGGAAGTAGGAGAGAGAGAAGGAAGAAAGACAAGACAGGGCATGTCAAAAATCAAATCACCAAGGTAGGCAACTGGGACTCAATGTGACTTGAGATGGCTGGGACACTATATGGAGCCTGCTCCTGAGTTGCCCTCCGGAGGGAACAGGAAGCTGGTGTATTTATTCACCAACCCTTTTTCCTGTTGTTAAGGATTCACTGCAGCAGGCTTCATTTCTGCAGAAACTCTGTCCTTTTCGCACATTACGCTTGATGGTCAGAGAAACCACAGTAGGAAACCAGAGGTGCATTTATCGAGCAAAACTCTCAAGTCACAGGCAGATCACCAACAGCATCTGCTATGGAGAATTTTTTCCACTCCTCTCCCCCAAAGTTCTTCCACGTAGAGAAGTTCCAAGTGAGATTGTGTCTTATGAAGGAGTGGAAAATATCATTTGATTTTATTAAAAGTGTTTTAACTTTTAGGGGTTCAGGAAGGACAAATATAATTCATGGACTGTTCATTTTCTATACACATCGTAATCAAGATCTCATAGGTGCATTTCATTTGAAGTAAAACTTAATTTATGAATACTTGTTGCCAAAACCATTTTCTAGGACCACAGATTTTGCTATAAAATGAGTAGCAACAGGAAAGAATACTTAAATATATAGAAGCAAAAAGAAAAACTAAAAATTGATAGTGAAGAAAATCACCAACAATATATATAAATGTATTCCAATGCACATAAACTTTGTCAAAACAAGTTAAAGAATCTCATTTACTAATATGGAACCAATGCAGCAAAAACATGGATCTGGAAAGAACTGAGAACAAGAATTCAGCCTTATATTAGCAGACAAAAACTTGAATCCCAGCTCCCACCTTCCTTAAGAGTGTTTTGGAAAAGCTCTATGTCATGAAAAGTTTTATATTCTGAAAAAATAGGAAGTCTGGTTAATGAATTTCTATTAACCTTCCCTGAAATATTAGCTATGATTCTCTTTTTTAACTTTATTTTTATTTATTTTGATACAGAGCAAGGTGGGGAGGGGCAGAGAGAGAGGGAGACAGAATCCCAAGCCGATTCCCTGTTGTCAGCACAGAGCCCAGCGCAGCGCAGAGTGGGGCTCTCTCTTGAACCAGAAGATCATGACCTGAGCTGAAATTGAAAGTCAGAGGCTTAACCGACTGCACCACCCAGGTGCCCCTATTTGCTATGATTCTAAGAGAGCTCAAGTCTGTGCCAAATATGCTAACGTTTGAATAATTGAATGCTAATATTCAATTAAAACTATTTATTGAACTCTCCTATGTGATCAATCAGAGGGTTTAAACAAATTTAGCCTATATTCCATTAAGGAAATTATTTGGAAAAAGATGTTCAGCTCAGAGTTTTGCTTTACAAATTGTCAACCAAGATATTGCATATTAATTATTAAATAACTTGTTAATGTTGAAAATTAATTTAAAAATCAGAGAAAATAAATGACCATTTTCTTCTTTGCCTTCCTTTAAAAATGTGCCCAGTAAGAAAAAAAAAATAGTAGCTTTGACTGTAAACATTAGTGTTTACTAAGGCAACACTGAGTAAACGTAGCACAACCCAGTGTTTCCAGATATCACTCACGTCCCTCTACTGGCAATGACACTCCTCTGACATCATGAAATACAGTGTGTCTCTGATCCCAGGTGACCACAGTCCTTAACTTGCTCAATCATGCCTGCAACAATTATTTCAGTGTTTTCGAAAAATTACTCAGGGATAATGTTCCCCAAACTAACTGTTCAAGAGACTATCATTGCCCTTGCCCAGAGAAAGATTCAAGTGTATTAACAAGCTCATCTGTCCATGTCACGATTGCCATTTTATGTGCATGGTGATGATTCTAGAAGAGGAGACAACCTGGATCTCTGCGAGAGGATTTTTGTAGAATTCCTCCTCCTTTTATCTACCTCATTTTACAAATAATCTGTCAGGCACCCTAGGCAAATGCCAGTTCAGTCATAACTTTGAGCTGAAAGTTAAGAAGTCAAGGTTCATGGATGGGTTAATAAACACCCACAAAGATGCAGAATCAAGGGTCAGGAAGCCACTGATTTTGAGCACATGGGAACTGATATAAACAGTTGGGGGGATTGGTTATAAAAAAGTCCAGGCTCCAAATAAAAAGGTATTAACATATGTAGAGGAGCATATTTTTTCTCAGTAGTACTTTTTGCCAGTGGATAAAAGCTAAAGGCTTAGAAGAAAGAAGATCAAAATGCTAATAATGCTAATACATCATTTTCTATGTATTAACAGGAATATTTAACAAGTTCAGAAGTGTCAAATAGCATACCAGATCATGTATTTTTCTGCATTTGTATTGAATTTCTATTTCTACTAGAAGAAATAAATGAAAATGCATTTAATATAAATACCTGTAGGGAAAAGAAAAATAAAACAATTCCAAATGAAGTCAATTCATTTCACATACAGCTTTTCTGAAAAAAAAAAAATGATGCTGAATTTTTGTTGGAAACCGACTATCTGATGTGCATATATAAATAAAATAGTGTATGTTATTTTGTCTTTGTAGTACATCCTCAGGCACAAATAATACTGAAGAGTAGGGGAATTTATTCTTGGTAAATGATGGATATTCAGTGGGGAAAAAGTAACAATTAATTTCTGGGTGTCATTAATAATCTTAAATTGCTTATTTTAATTTTAATACCTCAGACTTTAAAAAAGCTAAGATAATGGTGTGCCTGGGTGGCTCAGTCGGTTAAGCATCTGACTCCTGGTTTCAGCTCAGGTCCTGATCTTGCAGTTGGTGAGTTCAAGACCCGCAAAGGATTCTGTGCTGGCAATGCATAGCCTGCTTGGGATTCTCTACCCCCCACCCCCATCTCTGCTCCTCCCCTGCTTGTGCTATCTCTGTGTCTCTAAAAATAAAGAAGCTTAAAAAATTGGGGCACCTGGGTGGCTCAGTCAGTTAAGCTTCTGACTTTGTCTCAGGTCATGATCTCATGGTCTGTGAGTTCGGTCCTGCATCCCACTCTGTGCTGACAGATTGCAGCCTGGAGCCTACTTCGGATTCTGTGTCTCTCTCTCTGCCTCTCTCCTGCTCACACTCTGTCTCTCTCAGAAATAAATAAACATCAAAAAATATCTTTAAAAAGCAAAGATAATATCTTATGAAGGATCTAATAGTATGTATTATTGTCTTCTAAGATTTCTAAACATTCTTGGTCTCATAAATTTGCATCAAACTCGACCCCTAATGTTTCAAAGTTCAGAAGATTAAAGCAAGAATCATGCTTTCATCCAACTGTGTTAAGAAAGGATTAAGAGAAAAACAAATCTGAAATGGCTAAATAAGAAGCTCCAAAAATCCACCTTTCCACAAAAACAAAGTTAAACCCAGACAAAAACTTCAAAATCAACATTTTCAGGCGTCTGGAAATGACCCCAAACTTGTAAACACCCAAGGAGTGTTTATACGAGAAAAACAATAGACTAATGGTAAGAACAGTCAGGTTTGTGGTGTCCTTTTCCCTTATTTCCATCCATGCTGGAGGTCCCTCCTCCAGCAGCACCTCAAACACAGCAGCTGGAAAAACCAGCACCCTAGGGGCAGCTTGAAAGCTGGTCTGGAGCTCCTTCAAAGCCCTGTCCTCAGAATATTGTCACTCCCTGACCACTCTGGCAGCTCCCTGGGGGCCCCACTTGCTGGGCAGACACAGAGCTCGTGCCATACCAGATCTGACTCCATTGGTCACGTTGGAACTCCCGACAGATTTCACACCTCACCTCCACCTCTTCCCTGTCTGCCCACAACAGGGAAAGCTGATGAGAAGTCTCAGATGCTCCCTCGTTTGGTGCTGATGAGAGTTTACCCCATGCAAGACCCTGTCCATGTGTGGACACCTTCACCCCTACCCCATCCCATTACATCCATAAAAATCCCAAGCCGGTCTACTTTTATTTATTTATTTATTTATTTATTTATTTATTTTTATCAAGCCATTTTCAGATCAACTTGAGAGGACTGTCTCGTGGTCCTTTGAAAGCCTCATTATGTAAATAACACCTTTCATATTCACTTGAAGTGTGTTTGTGGCATCATCAACCTTGATATCTGAAACAAACGTTGGGCAGAGGGGCTGTACTGTGTGTTCAGGATGATCTAAAAGACTGATACTGTGAGCAGGATGTGTAGATGATGACCACGACAGGGGTCTTTCTTCCGTCGCTTTGACTTGCTAACCGGATCTGCTGTCTGCTGCTGAACATGCACACTGAGCTGCTGTTTTCTGGGTAACTTGCACCTTGAGCCCTACTGCCTTATGCACATTTGATAAGTTCTACCAAGCCTCTGTTGCAGATTTAAATGACCTAAGTCAGAAGTTTCAATAATTAGCCCTTAGAAACAGGAGTAGAGAATTAGAGCCTCCTAAAAGTGGCTCAGGTCTTATATTTTAGCTGAGGAATATAATGGAACAATGAAATATAATGGAATGAATCAGGTGTCTTGAGTCCAGTATGGTCCTAATGGACACTAGGGTCAGGGGAAAGACTTATAGCCCATGTGATAGACTGCTGGCTGGCCACACATGTGGAAGAAGAGCAGTAACCATTTGAAAAGCAGTCTTGTAAAATGCTTGTGCTGCTGCTTCTGCTTATTGCTTTGTCAAAACAAGATCTGAGTCTCAGGATTGTAGGAAAACACACCCATGGCATCTCTGTGGTACAGCCCCTATGGTTCACGTCTTTATTCCCTGTAAAGTAAGCACTGTGATGAGTGAGGCCTATAACTGTAGCCATACTGTTCTGAGGCTCTTTGAAAGGCAGAACCTCCTAGAAACAGGAGCCAGGTAGAGAACCCTCCACACCAATGTGCATCAACTAACCAGGGAGAAAAGGAAGGAAAATGAAGCTTGGAGACAGGAGGAGTAAACAAATCACTAAAACAGATGTCTGAAATTTGACCCAACTGGATACCCATGATTTACTACAAGAATTTATACAACAAAAAGATGAAAGGATTTTGTACATCTATAACAAAAGATTTGAATTAACTTCATACGCTGACACATCAATTGACAAAACTCCTTAGCCTTAATGCTAGTTCAAATTATAGTTATATCTTGGGGATCCCACTAAATTGAAAGAAAATGTTTGTCCTATAATCTTAGGGAAGTTCTTAAACATGAAATAAAGGACAAACAAGTATACTTCACTTTAACTACAGAAATTATTGCATTGCTTAAATTCCTCATGATTATCGCACCCATTGCCTTAAAATACCTCAGAGTGGGCATGGATGCTCTTGACACAGTGTGTAATAAATTAAAATTAAATTAAATCTTTGGCACTTGCAAATTGACAATTTGCTTGTGCCTCCCACTCTGTTAAATAGTTAACATGGCCAATGTAAATTAAAACAGGACTTTCAAATATTGAAACCCATTATATAAGAACTATTTGGAGAAGTGGTGATTATCCTCCACTGCTTCTCCATTTAACATTACAATTTTGCTTGTTTTCAAACTTGGAAAAAAATGAATGCCATCTCAGTCAATTACCATAGCTTTAATGCTATGGCTCCATCCACTGGGGCCCTGTACCAAATATTATTGAAATTACTGACTATCCAGTCCGCCACAAGCAAACATCTTCCTGTTACAGATTTGACTAATATATTCTATTCAGTGCCATTTCAACCGCCTCTCAGCTGTAATTTGCCTTCACCTCCAAAGAGACATTTATTTGGCTACTCATGGGTTATCTTAACTGCCTTGAAAGTACATATAATCTTTGCAGACAAGATCTTAATAGCATCCAATTTTCTCCAAGGGCTCAGATATAGCATTGTATTGATGTCCTCATCTCAAGAGATTCATTTGGTATAATTATCTGAGATATACAAATAGAAAAAAGCTCACAAAAAAGGGGAAGGGCCATCACTCATATAGTTCAAGGACTTATTACCTCAGTTTAATTTCTGAAAATTATTTGATAAACCAAGAGCTGCTTCATTCTGATACTGTCAAGAAACAACCATCAACCTTCTCGACACCAATGGTATTAAAATAATCCCAACATCTTGTAGGCTTTTGGGGGGTTCTGGATGCAACAGAGGTTCCTCATTAAAGATTGTACTTAAGCTAACTAGTGCCTTTCAACAAAAGTCTCTAGAATCTGTCCAAATTGCAATACAATAGGCACAAATATTAGTGTTCCCCAAGACTTTTCACTGTAGAAACTCTAGCAGCGTCCTCATAGCTCCTGGAGTGTCTGGATCACCATGATGGCCTCACATTGTCTACAGACTTGTACTGCAAGACATTGCCTCTCTTGTCCCTATCTTTATGGCATCAGAACAATAATTGCTTGCCACAAACCAGGTACTCCCGGGAACAGAGGTTTTCACAGGCCCTGGGGCCTGTGTCTTACATACACACATGTTCATTATACCTTGGGTCATGGAAGCACCACCTCAAAAGTTCACAAGCTCTTGCATAGCCACTAAAGACTCTTTGTTAGAGGATGGACCAAACCTAGGCTCTCTGGCATATCCCATATGTAGGAAGGGATGGCCACACCTATTCTCAGGGTCTTACATATGCCACAGGGCTGGAGGACCTCATCCCTCTCCCAGAACCCCTGACCACCAAGGGAGAATCTGAGATCAACTGACTAAAAAGAAATGGAAGTTCATACACTTTACACGTGGTATCACCACTGTCACACATGACAAACTCAGTGAAGAGTGGCTGTTTTCCATCCCTTAACTAGGACATCCCTGAAAAAGGACAGGACCAAAGGGTCAACACACTTGGCCAAACTTCAAGCAGTCATCTTAGCACTGGATACTTTGGCCAACAACCAGTATCACCTGAATATTTTTACAGAATTTCAGGCCCTTGACAATGTTCTGCCTACATGGCAGCAAAAGCAATTTCTTACCAAAAGAAGATCTTGACTCACAAAGGCCTAAAATATAAATCACAGTAACACATGTCCCTACATGGTTTCACCTTTTTACCCCCTTCAGGCTTCCAGACATCAGAAATAATGTTAGAGAAACAGTTTATTGCACTTTCCAATTTACCTTTCTTTACTTGAAGATAGAATGACATACTTTAACCTATGAAGGTTATCTGGGATGTTCATTAGTCTAGAACTACATTTTTCCACTTGAAAAATAGTTGAAGTTATCCAAATCACTCGGGTGATCCATCACAGGGCAATAGGTCTGCACTTTAGAGCTATTTAAAATTTTTTAATGTGTATTTATTTATTTTTGAGAGAGAGAGAGAGAGAGAGAGAGCGCAATCAGGGGAGGGCCAGAGGGAAACAGAATCCCAAGCAGGCTCTGCACTGGCAGCACAGAGACTGATGTGGGGTTCAAACCTACGAACAGTGAGATCATAACCTGAGGGGAAACCAAGAGACAGACACTTAACCAACTGAGCCACGCAGGCACCCCTATTTAACTTTTCATTCATCTTTATCTTAGTGTATAGTCTTTAGGGACAAATGTTTAAGTTAGTGATAGTTTGTCATAATTTCTTCCTTTAGCTGTGCCCTTATCTTGGATATGGTTTTCCAAAGCCTAACAAGGTAATTTTTGTGGCAGTTCTTCTGTCAGAAAATGACCTTTCAGCACGATCAGCTTTGAGTGCTAGAATTTTTCCTGGTATTTGTTCTATCTCTTAAGCCACCAATAAGAGGCCTTGTTTATTTTGTCAAAATTTGTAGTTCTTCTTAGTGAAAAGTTTGAATTGAACTACCTAATATTCTATGAACTAAAGCAGAACCTTAGCCAATTTTATGTTCCATGCACAAACAAATTCTTAACTAATCTTATTTAAGCGTAAGATGTTGGGTTATATTTTATGAAGCAATGACAGACTGTTGCTATAATTGTAATAACTCAACCTGATATTTTTCACCTTTCATGTGTGAATATCACACGAAGGCACTCTCACCATGTTGTTAATCCTAAAATACCTGGAAATGTAGCATAATTACACTTCTCTATCCTTGATGAAGTTCTCTGTCCTTGATGACTAAGCATGGTTTATGTTTTAGAGATGAAAGATGTTTGAGACAGACTATAATGACATTTCCAGTCTTCTCGTCTTTCATCTATTCCTTCATGAAAAACTGCAAAGCAACAACTAATGAATTTATTTTGATTTTGTAGATTTTTACATGTATGCATAAATGTATATATTAACATGACATATATGCAGTATATACATTGTTTATATTTATGTACATATATACACATTTACATGCATGATATTTTTTGTTAAGTAACTTTAAAACTTCAGAATCATCTAAAGCGAAAATTCTGTGGTTTATTATGTATCTAATGATTTATAGCTTCCTTTCTCAAAATGAATCAAAGTAGCAGAAAATATGCCCTATATGAATAAGGAGCTTTAATACTCCTCTGCACATTTTATAATATCTATTTACCTCTTCTAATCTAGGGAAATTCTGTAAAAGGAAACTCATTTTCCTTTGTAATACAACTGATTAAGCTTCTTATTTAAACGTGACTAGATAAGTCTATAGGATATTTTATGAAGGTCATCTAAATTCCACTAAGCAAATTAAATAAATTGGCAAATGTTGGCTGGGTGTTTGTGAAGAATTATGAAGAACTCCATCGTTATTACCTATTTTAAGATAATTGTTAAGAACTAGACATTTACCCCTTATTAAATTACCAAATTCATTTGAAAAATTATAATAGTTACCCTCTCAGTTATCTTCTGTAATTATTTTACATTACATAGCTACTAGCCTCAAAAACTACTGACATGGGCTAAATCAAAGCCCTCTCATTATGGAAAAGAGAATTTTTTTTTCAAATTTTCATGTGCTACACTGAAAAATACACTTATTAAGGTTTTAACCCTTGAATAATATTACATTTTTATGATGAACTAAAGAGTGCCATTTCAATTTTCCATTTTGATAATTATTAAGCATACCCTCTTGTGATAGAAAAACAAATTTTGAATATTTTAATTCTCATAATGTTAAGAATACAGTTGTTATTAATCCGATAATTCCTTATGACTCATTAATCTCTCCAGAGAAATTGAAAAAAAAAATCAGTCTACGTTTGTATTGTTACTCAAGAAATGATGCAAAGTGGATGCTGATATTGAATTGTTCAAGAATGAACCTTAAATATCTTTGATGCTAACACCATACTCTAAGTGATCTGTGGTAAAATACATTCTCTTTAATCAGATACTTTAAATTTTTTGAGCTTATTTATTTATTTTTGAGAGAGAAAGAGAGGACGAGAGGGGTAATGGCAGAGACAGAGGGGGAGAGAATTTCAAGCAGGCTCCATGCTGTTAGTGCAGAGTCCTAGATGGGTCTCGAAACTACGAACCATGAGATCACAACCTGAGCCAAGATCAAGAATCAGATGCTTAACCGACTGAGCAACCCAGGCACCCCCAGACATTTTAAGGATAATTGCTTGTCACTTGCTATGGACTAAAGATTTGTGTCTCTCCAAAATCCATATGTTGAAATCCTAACCTCCAATACGATGGCATATGTAGGTTGGCCTTTGGGAAGTAATCAGGTTTAATGAGTTCATGAGAGTGGGGTCTCTTTATGGGATTAGTGCCTTTCTAAGAACATAAAGAGATTAAAGCTCTCTCTCTCTTTCTCCATGTGAGGCTAGGGCAAGAAGGCAGTCATCTGTAAAATAGGAAAAGCACCCTCACCAAGAGTTCAGCCATGTTGGCACCCTGATCTTAGACTTCCAGGCTGACTGTCTGATGTTCTCATTCTTGATTATCTAGAATCTGGTTTGGATGTACCTGATACCCCAAAGGATGGTTCAACAGAATGTTTACAAGTATAAAATGCCATTTCCTAAGAGTTTAGTCACATACTATAATAACAAAGTTGGTAACAAAATATTTGCTGCTGTGGTTGTCCCAGCGAATGTTAAAATTCAAGAAAATTGTTAGGGCACCTGGGGATTCAATTAATTAAGTGATCGACTCTTGATTTAGGCTCAGGTCATGATCTCATGGTTTGTGATTTCAAACCCCACGTCTGGCTCTGTACTGACAGTGTGGAGCCTACTTGAGATTCTCTGTCTCCCTCTTTCTCTGTCCCTTTCCCACTCATGTTGTTTCTGTCTCTCTCAAAATAAATAAATAAACTTAAAAAACATTTCTGTTGTATTGAACCACCCAGTTTGTGGTAATGTGTTACAACAGCCCTAGGAGAGTGATTCAACAATGATGTGAAATTTTCTTCGACATTTTCCACTACAGATCTTTCTCGGCTTATGATGGAGTTATATCCCCATAAACCCATCGTAAGTTGAAAATATTGTAAGTCAAAAATGCATTTAATACACCTACCCGACCAAACACCATAGCTTAGCCTAGCCTGCCTTCGATGTGCTGAGAACACAGTTCTCAGTTAGGCAAAATCATCTCACACAAAGCCTATTTTATAATGAAGTGTTGAAAGTGAAAAATGAGACGGCTGTATGGGTACAGAATGGTGGTCAGTGTATCCATCACTGGTTGATCCTGGTGATCCCGTGGCGGACTGAGAGCCTCACCTCGCTGCCACTGCCTGGAATCATGAGAGATGATTGTTCTGCATATAACTAGCCCAGATAAAGATCCAAATTCAAAATTCGAAGTGTGGTGTCTACTGAATATGTATCACTTTAACAGGATCATAAAGTCAAATCATTATAAGTTAAGGACCAGCTATAGTTGATATATATTAAACTTTTGGAGCTACAAGTTTTCTCACCACTCAAGTAAAAAATTTAAAAGTAATGCCATACAGGGGCACCTGGGTGGCTTAGGGGGTTAAGCATCTGACTCTTGATTTTGCCTCAGGTCATGATCTTGTGGTTTGTGAGTTCGAGCCCTGCATTGGGCTCCATGCTGGTGGTGCAGAGCTTGCTTGGGATTCTCTCTCTCCCTCTCCCTGTCCCTCCCCTACTCATATGCACTCTCTCTCTCTCTCTCTCAAAATAAATAAATAAGATGCAAAAAAAAAAATTAAAAGTAATATTATAATGTTCTTTGTCCTTAAAATTGTCTCATAAACCTAGAACATTCTTTCAATGGACAAATGCACTTGACAAATATTCTGAAATCTACTTCTCTATGGGAAAAGTTAGATGTATTTATATATTTTCCCAACTGTATTAATCCAAGATGCTTAAATCCACACCTATTCTTCTCAGCCCAATTTTGAAAGGCACTTTATATTGTTTGCTGGAAATCCTCAGAAGCTGAGACGTTTATTTAGGTAAAAGTGGGTACTTTTCCCATGACAGAGGTTATTCTGATACGTGTCAAGAAGTACCCACAAAGTATTCAGCAATTCATTTCTTTGAATTACTGTTTCACCTGAAAGCAGTAAATCTCTTTGTATTTACAGTGAAGTTTCAAGCAACTGACAGAATGCTATTGATCCATAGCCACAAAGTCGTTTATGATTGGAAAAGTATCCACACTGCCCGTTGTAAGAACATTATCAGAGTACACAGAAGACCTATGTTCTTTCTCTCCTCTTCTCTGATCATCAGTAGATTCATCCCTAACACAATAGCTACTAGTTTTTGAGTGCTTACTGTATCTCAAGTGCTATTCACACGTTTTTACATGTATTAATTTTTTCTTTGTATCAGTCTTGTCATGTCAGTGAAGATTATGCTACAACTACAATTTCACTAGTGCGAAAACTGAGGAACAGAGAAGTTACAAAACGTTTCTAAGGATGCACAGTTAATAAATAGAATTGCAGTTTATCTGCAGAGGCAGCATCATTAATCAAAATGTCACTGATTCTCAGCATCCATCAGCTGCGGATGCACAAGCCACCGCTGAGAAGCCATCCAGAGCCCCTGAAAATGTGAAACGACACATACCTTTTAGCTGTTGCCAAATATAAGCACAGTGCATTTGTGCATAAACGCAAAATTTTGAAACGTCCAACATTCATCCTATGATGAACTAGACTGACAAACCACATGTTAGCATCATTGTCCCCAAAACTTCATATTCTCTACTTATAAAAGATTCAAAACATTGGTCTTATGTATAGGGAATATGAGTATACTAAGATATAGTTTATAGGTTCCACCTGGAAAGAATTTTAAACTTGACATGTAATCCAGTTATCTCTAGCAAATGTATAAATGGTGTTATCTGAACCATAAGGTCAGCGTGAGAAATTCTCACTTCTTAAAAATATATATAAAATTCTAAACTTGGATTTAAAATTAAATTTTAAAAGGCTTTATATTTAGTTAATTTAGCAATAGTAATTTTGCAGTCAATCATTCAATAAATACTCCTCTCCTGAGTTTTCTAAATACACCTGAGTTTTTGTGGTCATAAACCAGAGTAACCAGAATCAGTCTAGTAAAAAGTATACATCCCAGTGCAGGAAGGCTGAGTTAGTTTAGGCAAAGGAATGTTGATTCATCTCAATTTTACATGATAGTTACTGTTAAAACTGCTTTTACCTAGTCTGATACATTATCTTCTACACTTAAGGACCCCTGCTTAGACCTCTCATAGGTCTTCGAGGCAAGATGGTTTTCTCCTTCCAAGTCGCTTGCCCAAGAGTGCCCCTTTCCCAGGCTTCCAGTATGGTTAGGTTGAGGGTTGGGGTGTGGAGGGGCAGTGGGAGAACTGAGAAGTGGTTACTTATTCACTGACTCCTAAGGCTTCCCTCTAGGTGAAAGAGTGACCATTAGCTTGATACTCGTGGTATCTTTCTTCCACCTTCATTTATTCTCCCCAAGGGTACATCTATGTATGTATGTATGTATCTATCTATCTATCTATCTATCTATCTATCATCATCCATGTATCACCTACTTATCAATTGCTCTTGGATATGCAATAAACTTCACCGTAAGAATTCTGTCCCCGTGAGGTAAGTCAATGGTTTTCTATGCCCAGGAGGGGGTCATCCTAATATTGGGTTACTCTTATAAAGTACATTGTAGAAATACCTAAACTAAGTCCACTAGTCTGGTCTTTCATTTTATGTAAAAGTATTATTTTAATTATGCTTTTTTAAAATATTTTTGAGGTTATTAATTGCTATGCTCCTTTTAAAATAAACCTTTGTAGATATTTGTTTTTAATTTTCTTTTTCTGTAATTTCCCTCTTTTTCTTTTCATTCTATTCATGTATACTTAGGTATCTATCTATCTATCTATCTATCTATCATCTGTCTCAATTTACCCCTAATTAATTGATGTGAAACCCTTCCCATCTCTGAGCTACAGTTCAAGAGTTGGGCATTGTTCAATTTCTTCTGTAGCTTGAGAAGAAAGTAGATAAGAGGGGTCAGAGAATGACTTATTTGGGCCAAGTAGGATTTTATACAGAAGAACTGAGCTCAACTCTCTGTTATGAAATTTTGTGTTCTGACCATTTTCAGGCCCCACTATCCTCTGTTGCAGCCTTCAGAAAATTATTTTAAATTCATTTAGATCTAAACTGTTATTAAATCATTAAATTTTATACCTTCATCAGATTTCTTTGATGTTATTGTCATTTGTCTAAATATAACTGTTTTGTTTATAAGCTATTGAGGTTGGAATATTCTAGAATTTAGCTAGGGAGTAAATGTAATCATTTGTGAATATCATCCACCAATGTTATAGTCACAGACTAAATAACTTTCAGACAATGGCTAAAAAATGACATGACATTCATGACTCTTAAGATAGAGATCTCAAAGCATAACCGGGATAAATTAGATGCATAAACTCAAAAAGCCAAATAAACATACTTTTTTTTAATTATTATTATTGCAAATACTCTATCTGCATCATTTTGCACGATCTCTGAAAGGGATCTCTGAAAGAGAGCCTCCACCAGGTGAAAACTAGGCTGACCTCCAAGTTCTTGTTGAGAAGACTCTGGAGTCTCATCAGTCAATGTTACCATTGCTTCAATTTGCCACATAATGCAGATTCTGACAACTGGTCTACTGCTGGTACAGATCCCTGAGCTGGCTGCCATGAATATTTGAAGGAGATTGATGACACTCACCAAGCACTTATGTTATTAGAATGTTTCCTGGGGCACAGCTTCAATGATCTGATTGTTTTCTGTCCTGTGTAGTTATTCCCCAAATCATGAGTCATCACCAGGTCTCCTGAACCAAGTTTGGTTTAAACTAATGATAGTCAATCAGGGATGATTTTTCTCCCTCAGGAAATATTTGGTAATGTCTGGAAACTTTTTAACAGTGGGGCAAGGGGCTACCACTGGCATTTGGTGTGTACACCCTAGGATGCCACTAAACAGGAAATACACAGATAGCCTCTGAAAACAAAGACTTCCCTGGCCCAAAATGTCAAGTTCAAAAGTAGGAAAACTCTTATTTAAAAAACACTGTGGACCTGAAGTCAAACCTCCTGCTTCCAGATAACATTCCTTTTCAATGATGACAACACCAAATGTCTGATTAAATAAACTCCATTTCCCCCATCATCTGAAATACCTAAACTCTTTCATTAGTGTAGTTAATTTGACATCCACACACATCTCCAATTATTCATGGAGTGAAACATTTGTGATTTCTAAAAGGTTAGCTCCCTTCTGAGCTAACAATGATCCAAGAAGCCATCTGGAATTTTTCTTACTAGAACAGAAAGAAAAAAAAAAAAAGGGAAATATATTTACGCTGAGATTCCGACTACACAGCCATGGACGAATGAAATAAGCAGTAAAATAAGAATGTAAATCAAATACTTGAAGAGTACATTGGGGGAAGTTCACATTTTTACTTAACCTGATACTAGGCTTAAAATTGATTAGAATGGAAGTTATTTAGTAGCATGATGATTTTGTAACCCTCTAAGTTTGACTCAGAAGCTTCAAACCATTGCAGAAGCTGTCTTTTTTTTTTTTAATTTTATTTATGTTTGAGAGAACATGAGTGGGGAAAGGACAGAGAAAGGGGGACAGAGGGTGTGAAGCAGGCTTTGCACTGACAGCAGCAAGCGCGATGTGAGGCTCAAACTTAGGAACCATGAGATCACGACCTGAGCCAAAATCTGACACTCAACTCATTGAGCTACCCCAGTGCGCTTTGGCTTTGGTTTTTAATACAACTTTTGTAGGATGGGCAGGTTCAGTTCTGTTACAAGAAACATCAACAGCAATGGTTAACTATCTTTAAGACCAAGCCATGCACCAATATTCATAAGTCTGTGCTCAACTGTTAAGTCTCTGCAGTGTACTCTTTTTCAACCTAAAATTCTTACTCCTTTTCCACCATCAACAGAGAGGAGTACATCTGTAGAGCTGAAATACCATGGGTTGGATTGCTCACAGCAACGGCCTATAAAGAACAGCTCTTGATTCTGGGACTGAGGAGGTAAACTCAAAACAAAAGAAAGAAAATACACTCCTGCCTTCCAGATGTGCATTTAAGACCATGGATGGCTGCAAGTCTTGAAAAGTTCACTGATTTAGGAGATGTATTCCCTAAATTCTATAGATGAAATTCTGGTTATATTATTTAATTATCTATATAATATTAAAGAACAGACTTAAAATGGTAAACATTTTTAAATTATCTTTGAATAATTTACGCAAGCATAAATACTGATGATCATTTTATAACAGTGTGTCTCAAATGCATTACATGAAAGTCTTTATCTTGAATATTTAATTTATATTAGATATTAAGTGTTTTATGATGAAGAAAGCTCACATTAAATGGTTGACGAATGAATAACTAAATGAAGGAATATGGGACAATGTGCCAAAGTTTAAGAGTACTCTGTCTCTCTCTTAATGAGGGAAGGCTCCAATCCTATGTTTTTTTGAGGAATACAGAAAATGTGGAAATGCACTATGAAGAATGAATTCTAAGATCCACTGTCCAAATTTAGAAAATATCTGTGTCAGTCTTGGGAAGGCGGAGGCTAAATGGGCCTTTCCAGTATGAATCACTTAGATGGGTGGGATTCTCCAGCCATTCTCACACTCTAATTAGGTAAAAGAAAAATTTAGATCTTATTTCTAGGATTTAGTTTATCTAGGAAACGTTTGAAACTATTATAGTCAACAGTTATTCATGGCTCCAAATCAGGGAGAAACATTTATCTCCAATAACTAGTTTATTACCTTGGCCACTTCAACAAATCCATAGAAACCATGAGATGGGCTTATATTGGGGTTCCTGGGTGGCTCAGTCGGTTGAGCATCTGACTTAGGCTCAGGTCATGATCTTGTGGTCTGTGAGTTCAAACCCTGCATCAGGCTCTGTGCTCTGACAGCTCAGATCCTGGAGACTGCTTCCGATTCTGTGTCTCCCTCTCTCTCTGCCCCTCCACTGCTCATGCTCTGTCTCTCTCTCTGTCAAAACTAAATAAACATTAATTTTTTTTTAAAAGAAACCATAAGATGGGCTTATAGAATCAGGTTTCTGTTAAAAGTGGGAGAACCAAAGCAGGATCACAGCTGAAATGTGAGGAAAACTTGCTTATGACCATGGTCCTCTCTACAATAATATGTGATCATATATATATATATATGATATATATATATATCATATATATATATATATATATATATATATATCCTATAATCCAGTTAAATGAACATCTTTTAAGAATATCTCCCAGAACTGGGAAACCTGGGTGGCTCAGTTGGTTAAGCATCCAATTCTTGATTTTGGCTCAGGTCATGATCTCACGGTTCATGGGATAGAGCCCCACTTCGGGGTCTATGCTGACAATGTGGAACCTTCCTGGAGACTTTCTGTGCAGCCCTTCCCTGCTCTTACTCTCTCTGTCTCTCAAAACAAATAAGTAAATATTTAAAAAAAAAGAATATCTTCCAGAATTCTCATCCCTTTATATATTTTAATGTTTATTTATATTTGAGAGAGAGACAGAATGTGAGCAGTGGAAGGACAGAGAGAGAGAGACAGACAGACAGACAATCTGAAGCAGGCTCCAGTTTCCAAGCTGTTAGCATAGAGCCCGACACGGGGCTTGAACTCACAAATTGTGAGATCATGACCTGAGCTGAAGTCAGACGCTTAACTAACTAGGCCACCCAGGTGCCCCTTTTTTAAAAATATTTTTTTTTAATTTTTACTTATTTTTAAGAGAAAGCCAGAACTCCCACCCCTTTAATGCACAAAGTACCCCCCCCATATTTCTTCTCCATCCTGCACCTCATAATCACTGCAGAAGATGCCATGTTCTTATGTGACTGAACTCAATTAGTTGTTCTTCTAATGTACACCTGACACAAATTAAACTACTACCCCACAAACACAGTGAATTTAGATAGACACAAATATGCAATTCATGTAGAGCTACTCTGTCCCTTGCCTGGAATTTCTGAATTTGTCAGCAGAAGACGCATTATGGCAGCCTGTCTTTAATGGTATAAACTGAGAATTGCAAAAATATGAGCTCTATGGTTGGTTAGCTATGTTGCCATATTGCTCACCATGTAGAGGAAGCCAATGGGCGTTAGGACAAAAGGAAACAAATATTCTAAGAGAAAGAATTGCCAGATGTTGAGAGATTTCTACCTCATGCTTTGGCATATTATCACATCCTCATTTATTTAGTTATTCCCTCACCAGCTACTTAATGTGAGCCTTCTTTATCATCAGCAAGACACCAGTAGCCAACGGCCATTTTTCTGACTGTTCACCCACATCCTTCCCCTTCCTGTAATTTTGTTGATAAGTCCCTCCATGAATTTTATATGCTTATAAAGGTCCCTTTTTGCTTAAGTCAGTTTTAATAATATTTGTTAATTTGTAACCAACAGAGCCTAAATAATATAACCTCTTCTTAGATCATTTATTTCCAATGCTTAATGTTAAGAAAATTTCATAATCAGCTTCTTAAAAATAACAAAATATGAATTTCCTGTTTCAATGATATATAACCAAATCTTCCATGTTTTCCCATCAATTCTACTTCCATTCTTCAGTTGCCTTGAATCAACTAAGTGCATCTCTTTTCCTTTGACACATTTATTTTGTATCAGCTGGGAGCTCAAGTCTTTCAACTTTCCTGGAGCAATCAGAAATCAGGGCCAAAGTGTGAGAATGAGTAGAAATGTTTTATTGCTTGGACTATGGATAAAGGGGAACTGAAGTGTGTACTCTGTTTAGGATTATCTCGAGAAGTGAGTGGGAGTATAAAATATTAAGGACGGGGGTTCCTGGATGGCTCAGTCAGTTAAGCAACTGACTTCAGCTCAGGTCATGATCTCATGGTTTATGGGTTCAAGCCCCACATAGGGCTCTGTGCTGACAACTGATTCTGGAGCCTATTTCGGATTGTGTCTCTCTCTCTCTCAGCTCCCCCCACCCCGTCTCTCAAAAATAAATAAACAATAAATATATAAATAAATAAAATATTTAAGAAAAAGACAAGAAAATGGATGCAATAGACAACAACCTTAAGAATATTAACTTAACCTAAAGCGGAGATTCCACTATAGCCTGTAGGGTAGTTGGGTTCAATGTCAGAGTCAGAGCCTCAAAAGATTCAAAAGTATACTTTCTTAAGTGTAAGTAGCCTCTCCTAGAGAATTGGGCCTTATAGGGTAGAGGAAATTTTATTTATTTTATTGTTTTATTTTGGTTATGTTTAACTTACCTTTTTATAAAAAATGTTTATTTACTTTTGAAAGAGAGAGAGTGTGAATGGGGAGGGGCAGAGAGAGGGAGAGAGAAGATCTGAAGCAGGCTCTGCACTGACAACAGGGAGCCCAACGTATGGCTCAAACTCATGAACCACAAGGTCATGACCCAAGCCAAAGTTGGATGCTTGACCAACTGAGCCATCCAGGTGCCCCTGGGATAGGAAATTTTTATTTTATTTTATTTTATTTTATTTTATTTTATTATTTTATTTTATTTTATTTTAAATGTTATTTTTGAGACAGAGGGAGACAGAGCATGAACGGGGGAGGGTCAGAGAGAAAGGGAGACACAGAGTCCGAATCAGGCTCCAGGCTCTGAGCGGTCAGCACAGAGTCCAACGTGGGGCTCGAACCCACGGACCGTGAGATCATGACCTGAGCCGAAGTCGGACGCTTAACCGACTGAGCCACCCAGGTGCCCCTGGGATAGGAAATTTTAAAGAGCACCTCTTTACTTGGGTTTTCCCAAAGGAGGAAAGGAAGCTAGCAAGACCAGATGGATGTTGGAGTATTTACTGGCAGACTTTCCACACGGGGCAGCCTTACAAATACCTAAAAGCAGAGCGTTAGTCTGCACTGATCCTCTCACCTCCTGACTCTAAGAACACTGATGATTTCCACAGAATAACCAATTTTGAAAAGACCTACTGTGTTTCCCTGGGCCTTCCCCTTGGCTGTCTCTGTCCTGTTTTACATGTTCCAAATGTGTATTATAGGGGAGACTCTCCCCAACCTAAACTTTCAGCAGGGTGTAAGTCATCTGGCCATGTTGGTAAGGTGTGACAGCCTCCACGGGGCAAATTTGAGCTGACAGTACGATAACACCTCCTAATCAGTCTAGGAGTGAAAGCGGTGAACAGAAAAAAAAATAGAAGAGGCATATCATAAGCTGAATAATTCTTACAGATATCGTTGCAGGCATCTCAGAGAGTTCAGAAATTTTCACCAATTTTTTTTTGAAAAAACTGTTCAGACTTGCAAAATCTGTGAACTCAAAACTAATCCACGTACCTATAATTTTAGGAAGAACTGTACAACCTAGCAGATTACCAAGCAGATCTCCTGCCAGAGTCTATGGATCACAGCTAGTTATTTTGTGTCAGATAAGAAATGGACTGTTTGCCCTAATGAGCGAAAGTAGCCACTGCCCTATTTCCACATCCAGGAGCAAAACAGGAAGTGGGTATGCCTGGCTTCTGAAAGTTAAAATGTGCTTCTGTGTGCTTCTATTGACTATAAAATTAAATCCTGAGGTTGCACACTAATTCAGCCCAAAACAATGTAAGTGCAAGTGTGTGGTGTTCTCAGGACACATGCGGGCACGGTGTTATCTTTCACTAACTGGTGCAAGGTCCAACTTAAGTACCCTCAAAAGCAATATCAATTTATGTTTTAATTTTACACTCCCACACAAAAAGAATTATATGTAAATCAAAAATTAATCTTAAAAAATCAAAACATTAAAAGTATATGAAAATATAAACTATTTCTCTTATCCTGAAATATGAAAAGATATTTGAAGTTTAAATACCCTAGTAAAAATAATTACAAAGAGGAAACTGGTAGGCTCAGGAGTAAACTGGTATTTTTTCCATGTCTTTATTTTAGCTATGGAGAATTGATAGTCAGAAGCATGGACAGAGACAGAATCGAGATGAACACTTTGAGCAGTTCATTAAAACTACTCCGGGAGCAATTACTTGGCTTTCAGCAGGAATGAGCCCCAGCCCTCCTGGGTGAAACTTCCTCATCACAGCTGATCACGTGGCACAACCAGAGACAGGAGCAGTGACCCGGGTCAAAGTGCAAAAGCCCTGAATGGAGCATACTGGCTGACACCTCAGCTAGAACCTTCCTGACAGCTGTGCTATCCAACAGCAGCTTCCTCATAAAAGGAATTAATTTTCACACAGAGCAGCCAGAAGTTGTGACAAAATCAATGCTATTAATTATTCAGTGAGTGGTGCGGAGGTGAATTACAGGAGACCAGCAAGTCGGATATGTTTATCATCAGGCGTCTCTGGTAATTAAATTTATTTTTATAATTAAATTTAATTGTATATATAGCAAAATATTAAGTAGAGTAAAACACAAAATATTCCAACCTGACAGTAAAAAGAGCAGACCTAGGATTCCATTAAACAGCTTTCTGAGGAGGGCAGAAAATGATTCATCTTTATGATTTCCTTATTTTAGAGGTTCCAAAGTTAAACCCTCTGTAAAGCAACAGTTTTTATGTCTCAGTTATGATGTTGTATCTCTTTGATGATAAACTTACTGTAGGCAATCTCTAGGATTATAATGATACCCAGCAAACTGAACCAATTATGAATTTCCTATTCATTTTCCCTCAGTCTTGTATCCTGTAATTGTATGTATGTGTACACACACACATACACATAAACGCACATATACAAACACACCCATACACACATATATCCATAGACACACATACACGCATATGTACACACACATATGCACACACATACATCCATACACACATATACGCACCTATGTGCATAAACACACACATGTGCACACACACATAGATATAGATATATAGATATATAGACATAGATATAGATATAGATGATATAGATATAGATGATATAGATATAGATATAGATATAGATATAGATATAGATATAGATATAGATATAGATATAGATAGATATAGATATTTTTGCACATATATTGACCTTGATATTATCCCTTTCTGTGTGGGTTTCATAGATTGCTATTGCCTAATTACCTTATGCATAGACCCTTGCCAGAGGTAATTAAGGATATCTCACCTACTATCTAGCACCTGAGGTAACCTGCAGCCAGTCTCAGTGACATCGTGTCTCAGTGACATCATGATACTGACTTCTATAGGCATCTCTTAAATACCACTACAGTCTTATAATCTCTGTTTCAATTTAAACATCCCTAGCATGTTATTCTCAAGTAGAAAGCACATTTCCTACTATTTTTTCTTTAAGAGTTAATAATATTTAAACTTTAGTTTTTATGGAAAAAATTATTATATTTCTTCGGGACAATTACAAGCATTGTTTCTTCTTCATAATTACAAGCCCACTGAATTAAACAGGTGCTTGCAAGACTTGTGGTTTTACATGTTTTCCTGACTGAGCAGTTCCGAGTGTCCTCACAGCAGAAGCCCTGAGGTGGAGAGGGAGCAGGAAGCCTGATGGATACCTAGTCATGAAACAAGACGGAGCCCTCCCCACAAACACCCATGTTCACATTCACAGACCATTAAATATTGAGTCTTTTGTTTTAATTTGAAATGCATATTATATGTTATATGTGCATGCATATGTGCCGCAAGGCAAGCTCGTGATAAACTTATTCTGAGACACAGACATGTTATGTAGGTATTTTGCATTTGCTCAGAAGGGTGCTGTTTTCAACGTATATGTGTTTACCTACATATGTATATGTTTATACAGGAAGAGAGACGGAGACAAGAGACAGAGAGAGATCATTCCAGAAAATATTTTACCTCCAGGAAAAAGTAGCTAATGCCAAGATATGCTTCAGAGGTAGAGAAACAGCTGGCAGTTGGGGAATAATATTTAGTGTAGTACTTATTATTCAAGTTCCCTTTCAACTTTCAACGTATACTAAGAGTACTAATGCCTTGCCTCAGAGAAATAAGTTTCCGTGTAATGAATGAAACACTTTAGGCAAACACACTTTATTGGCATTACTATAAGCCTTTGAAGGTATGCAATGAAACACACCTGTTAGCCGTTGACCTTGGTGGGATTGAGAACCACGCTAACACTTTGAGGGCTCCCACAGAGAGTGTCCTCGGCGTAGACATCGGTAGCAATTGTGGACACCGGTTCCCTTGGCACAGACAGCGGCCTGGGCAGCGGTACCGTGGAGCCAACACCTCTCCCAGGTATCAGTACCTTAGTAGTCACTCCACACACTAAACCACAGGGGGAAGAGATGAGGACATTGATACCTGCCACAAAATGCCCACAGAGACTGATGTGCGGGAAAGGTTTGAAAGAGTTCCTGGAGTTTTCCGGACTTGTTTGAGATATTGTTGGTGGACGCTGTCATCTCCATAAAGTAAGTGGGAACAGAGCCAGAGAAATCTTTTTCTGAATATAATTATCTATGTAGTTTTGTCTACAGTTTGATGTTTTCCTGGTCATACCTCATTTTCTCCCTAGTCTAGGAGTCTAAGAGGTCACAACTCATAGCAGAATCATTCTGTGTGTGTGTATATGTGTGTGTGTGTGTGTGTATGTGCGCACATGTATGCCCCTATAGTGTATACAACTTTTATCACATGGTGTTTATAGAAATTTTACTATAGTTTTGTATATACATGCTGTCAATTTAGTTTAAAAGGGCTATCCATTGGATTTAGACACAGAGTAGTAGCCATTAGGTTTAACACTAAGGAAATGTTTTGTTTTTATTTTGGATTGTTCAGAAAATAAGCACCTATTGAAAATACCTGTATGAATAACATACTGTATTTTCCATAAGTTCCCCAACTTTCTCAGTTTATGATATCTTTTAGTATCTCAATATTTTTCAATACCCATGGACAAAGAAAATACTTAACAGTCTCATTTACAACAATTAGGCCCAACAACTTAATAAATATTTATTTCTTAACAATTTCTGTTAGTGCAGAACAACTTGTCAGACTTCCAAATCAGACTGGATCACCTTTATTTTCTTCTCCACATCATTTTTCTCACAGTACTTGCCTTTTACTTTGGGCATCACTGAAAACCCAGTCTCACAATGATAAAACACCATAGAAAGGAATGTAGTGATCTGTTGAAATTATGAACTACTTTTAGCTAGTAATTTGGCCAGTTACCAAGAGATGCCACAGTGCTTCCCTCAAAAATTTAAAATAATTTGTCATTTAACATCACCCTTTGAAGCTTTGAAACAGTTCTGTGAGTTCACTGTGATATCCTAAGTGGGCTTAAGTGGCTGGTTTGGGAAAAGCAGATATATTTAAAAGAAAATGACAAATACTGAGTAAAAATAGAGTAGTTCTAGATATATGTGCTAAAGTGTTTACCAAAAAGGGAATACTATTGACAATAATACTTGTCATTATAGACAAAAGCAAATAAACTTGATGCTCTCAAAGTAAATTAAATGTTGGGTGCCTGGGTGGCTCAGTCGGTTAAGCATCTGACTTTTGCTCAGGTCATGATTTCACAGCTCCTGAGTTCAAGCCCCGCATTGGGCTCTATGCTGACAGCTCAGAGCCTGGAGCCTGCTTTGGATTCTGTGTCTCCCTCTCTCTCTGCCCCTCCTCACACATGCTCTGTCTCTCTCTTTCTCAAAAATAAACATTTTTTTAAAAAATGTGCAGTGAATAGGGAGGCAAGCCGTAACTTAAATACAGATAACAAACTGAGAGATGCTGGAAGGGAGGTGGGAGGGGATGGGCTAAATGGGTGATGGGCATTAAGGAAGGCACTTGTTGGGATGAGCACTGGGTATTTTATGTAAGTGATGAATCACTGGGCTCTACTCCTGAAACCAATACTGCGTGGTATGTTAACCAACTTGAATTTAAATAAATAAATTTTTAAAAAATGTGCAGTGAATAAAAACTTTATTATCATATGTGTGATTCTAGGCCAACATTTATAACCCAGTCCTTTTGAAATTTTTTTTCTTTTCTCAGGGTACACTAATATATTACCTACAACTGTTTGTACAGTGAAAGTGAATAAAAACCAAAGAAAAGTATTTTCATGTTGATGTAAGAGAAACTGTTTGCATGAGAATTATTTTTCTGTAGATTACGATTTCATCAGCATAAAACTGAGCCATATTAATGATTTTCTGTTTACATGTGGCAGTAATAAGAAATTTAATTAAAAACCCCAGCAAATAAAAGTTCAGTACAAGCAAAAAGCTGTTGTTTTATCCATGTATAAGCAGGTGAGATATCAAAAACTAAAAGAAAAACAGTATTTCAATATTTCCTGAATAAGTGTTAATTTGTATATGCATCATTTTCTCTAGAACCATATTTCCCATTCCTAGGGTATTTCCAAATATCATTAGAGAATTTCAGCTTATTATATTGCTTCTTTTTATATAATGCAATGCTCAAATCAAACTAATAAAATCATGAATAGAATGCATTATTATAGTGTTAAAAATGAATAGTACTTGTGTGTGTTTTCCTTCTTCTGCAATCATCTTCATCTGAATTAGCAAGCCCCCCACTGCAGCACCATATCTTTTTTTTTATTATTTAATTTATTATTTTAATTTACATCCAAGTTAGCATATAGTACAAGATTGATTTCAGGAGTAGATTTCTTAAAGCCCTTTACCCATTTAGCCCACCACCCCCCACAACCCCTGCAGTAACCCTCTGTTTGCTCTCCATATTTAAGAGTCTCTTCTGTTTTTGCCCCCCTCCCTGAAGCACCATACCTTAATTCTGTGTCTTGGGGCTTCTATCACTGGGAATTCTGTAGATCTAGTTGCCACATTGGCAGGTGGCTTGGCCAATGCCCACCTGTCCCAAGCCCTGTTCCCTCTAGCATCCCAGGAAGAGCTCAGTGGATACACCAGTTTCCCAGAGATCATGAGGTTCTCGCTTAACTTTTGCAAGGTCCAGGATTCACACCATATCTGTGTCCAGCAAGAGAAACTCATGGAGCTTCAAACTAAATGATTTGAAGCCTTGATTAGGTCTCCTAGTTTCTGTCCTGCAGCCCAACAATTCTGTAGCTCCAGGCCCAAGCACAACTATGAGTTTCTATTACAATCCAGATCCATGGTGATGCACATTTTATTTTTGAACGTGATTGGTTCCTTTTTTTTCCATGTTATCTAAGTTGGAAGATTGAAGGATTGAAAGGTAGTGGTCTACCATGTTAAATAACAGCATTAACCTGGCCAGACATTTGCAGAACAAAATGTTTAAAAAATCAGATTTTCAAGCATAAACATTGTAAAATATATTCAAGGCAATAAGTTTGAATCAATTCCTTACAGTTTTTGAAGTAGGTAAATGAGAGCAATAAACTAGGTCTCAAATGTGAAAAACAAAAAGGAGAAATAGAGCAAAGTGATAATATAGCTTAAATATCAAGGTGCAAAAAAAGAAAATTTCATGCTAATAAAGGGCCCTCACTCAGGATGATGGATTTCAACAGGAAGCAAGTGCATAGAAAGTGGAAGCAGCTCAGAAAATACTCAGGAAAATGTCCTTAACCCAATTAGGAATTGCCTGTCATTAAAGCTTTATGTTAGGCCTGGACAGAGACATGTGGGCATCCCAGCAGGCTACTAACATGGTTCTTGTTTAAAACAAAGATAAAAATAGATACTTAGCAGAAGAGGAAACTTCTTTCTATAAACATTCATGTATATAAACTTTGAAATAAAAGACTAATAGCCAGGGTCGCCTGGGTGGCTCAGTCAGTTAAGCATCCAACTTTGGCTCAGGTCATGATCTCACAGTTCATGGGTTTGAGCCCCACATCGGGCTCCCTGCTGATAGTTCAGAGACAGGAGTCTGCTTGGGATTCTGTGTCTCCTTCTCTCTCTCTCTCTGCCTCATCCCCTGCTCATGCTCTGTCTCTCTCTCAAAAATGAAGAAAAAACATTAAAAAGCAATCCTATAAAAAAAATAAATAAAACAGAAAGACTAATAACCAGGGGCGTCTGCGTGGCTCAGTCGGTGAAGCGTCTGACTTCAGCTCAGGTCATGATCTCGCAGTCTGTGAGTTGGAGCCCCGCATAGGGCTCTGGGCTGAAGTCAGAGCCTGGAGCCTGCTTTGGATTCAGTGTCTCCCTCTCTCTCTGCCTCTCCCCTGCTCTTACTCTGTCTCTCTCTGTGTGTCAAAAATAAATAAACGTTAAAAAAATTAAAAAAATAAAGACTAATAGCCATTAGAGAATGTAACATTATAGTCTACCTTAACAGGTACGATCCTGTTTTTGAGATTCTTACAACCACACGATTAATTGAAAGCATACTAAATTTTAGATAGAAAAACAAAAACAAAAACAAAAAAAACCCTCTTTTCCAGTTAGATAGCTCTCACTCTGTCACTAACTCAATAGTCTTTGAAAAGTTACTTAATAATATACTCTAATTGCATCATCTTGTAAAATGGGAATGATAATAATAGTCATCTCATGGCATTGCTGAAGAAATTAAGAAAGGTAATATGTGTAGATGTTTAGAGCAATACATGACACATCTCAGTGATGAATAAAAATTTTTATTAAAATTTGATTGCAAAATTTCCCTGTGTCTAATGGTCTAGACCACACAAGTACTTGCTTGTCGACAGTACAAAAATACTGAAGAGATTCAGTCAACTCAGATGACAAGTGGACTTTTTGGTTTTGGTTTTTGTTTGTTTGTAGTTTGTTTTTAAATTCTAAGCTTTTGAAGCCTGTTACAAAAATGTGGTCAGTTATGAATTCATTGGTTTTATAAGGAGTCGCATGTAGAATTTTAAGTTTCCAAGCACTATGATTCATTAAGGCTTTAGGTTTTTAGAGTTGTTATAGATAGATAATAAAATTGAGAGGAAGGTACAGAAATTTCCCATACACTCCCTGCCCCCACACGTGCATAGTCTCCCCATTATCAACATCACTCAGCAGAGTTGTACATTTTTTTACCAAAAATGAACCTAATCTGAAACACATCATAATCACTCAAAGTCCGTAGTTTGTTAGGATTCATTCCTAGTGTTGTATATTCTATGGGCTTGGACAAATATATAATGACATATATCCAACATTATAGTGTCATACAGAGTAATGTAAATACCCAGAAGTCCCTGATCTTTTTATTGTCTTTATGGTTTCGCCTTTTCCAAAATAGCAGAGAATTGGACTCATACAGCATGCCGCTTTGTCAGGTTGTCATTTAAGCTTAGCAATACACATTTAGAATTTCTCCACATCTTTTCACAGCTCGCTTCTTTTAAGTGCTGAATAATATTCTATTTTCTGGAGGTATAAGAATTTATTTACCCATTCACCTACTGAAGGACATCTTGGTTGCTTTGGAGTTTGGTCAATTATGAATAAAGTTTCAACTCCTTTGGATAAAACCAAAAAGCATGATTGGTGGATCCTAGGATAAGAGTATGTTTAGTGTTGTAAGAAACTGCCACACCGACTTCCAAAGTGTCTGTGCCATTTTTCATTGCCACCAGCAATGAATGAGAGTATGTTGTTCCACATCCTCACTAGCACTTGGTGTTGTCAGTGTTCTGGATATAGTCATTCTGCTAGGTGTGTGTTGCTTGAATTTGCACTTCCCCAATGGCATATGATATGGAAGATCTTTTCATATGCTTATTTACCATCTGTCTATTGTCTTTGGGGAGATGTCAATTAAAATCTTTCTCCCACTTTTTTTTTGAAAGACAGAGGTTGATCAGAGAAGGAAGAAGAGAGTGGGAAAGAGAATCTCAGGCAGGCTCCACACTCAGCCCCATGTGGGGCTTGATCCCACTACCCTGGGATCATGACCTGAGCTGAAATCAAGAGTCAGACACTCAACTGAGCCACCCAAGTGCCCCAATTTCACCCACTTTTTAATATGGTTGTTATTTTATTGTTAAATTTTAATAGTACTTTGTATATTTTCCATAGCAGTCTTTTATCACATATGTCTTTTGAAAATATTTCCTCCAAGTTTCTGGCTTGTCTTCTAATTCTCTCGATATTTTCTCTTTTAGAGCAAAAGTTTTTAATTTTTGACGAAGTCCAGGTTATCACTTATTTCTTTCATGGATTGTGTCTTTGATGTCATGTCTAAAAAAGCATCGCCATATTCAAGGTCATCTAGGATTTTGCCTATTCCATCGTTTATGAGTTTTATAGTTTTGCTTTATTTATGTATCTATCTATCTATCTAGAGGGAGGGGAGAAGAGGGGCAGAGGGACAGAGAGAGAAAGAGAGAGAAAGAGAGAGAACGAGAAAATCTTAAGCAGTCTCCACATTCAGCTCAGAGCCCGATGTGGGGCTCCATGGGATCCCCATGGACCCTGGAATTATGACCTGAGCCTGAGTCAATAGTCCGATGCTCAACCAACAGAGCCACTCAGGTACCCTTGCATTTTATATTTAGGTTTATTTTCCATTAAGTTTTATGAAGGGTATAAAGTCTGTGTCTAGATTTTTTTTTTTTTTGCATGTGAATGTCCAGTTGTTCCAGCACTATTTATTGAAGACACTATCTTTGTTCCATTGTATTGCCTTTACTCCTTTGTTAATGATCAGTTGGTTATATTCATTTGGGTCTATTTCTAGGCTTTATATTCTGTTCTATTGATCAATTTTTGCTTTACCAACACCACACTGTCTTCATTAATGTAGCTTTATGGTAAGTCTTGAAGTCAGGTGCTTCAGTCCTCTGACTTTGTTATTCTTCTTCAATATTGTATTGGCTATTCTAGATCTTTTTCCTTATTGTATAAGCATTGGAGTCAATATGTCAATACAGATGAAACCGTGTGCTGGAATTCTGATTGGGATTGCATTAGATCTATAGGTCAGGTTGGGAAGAACTGACATCTTGACAATATTGAGCATCACCATAATTCAAATTTAGGCCAGTGTTACTATACCATTGTTTCTATTTTGGTTTCCCAAATAAATTTCCCAGCCAGCCCATTCATTAACCTGACTCTGATTTTTTAATAGAGTTACTGTGGTACTAAGGAAAGTAAATTAGATTTGGAGTCAGGCAAGCCAAGCTTTGGCTGTCTGAGTCTGGGACAAGTCTTAACTTGGCTGAATTCCCTGTCAGGACAACAGTGATAAAACAAAGAGCTTGTACTGTAACTGAGACTTACATGAGAAAACGTGTAGAACAAACAACTCTGTGGTTAATATATAGTATTTGGAGTTTCTATTTACCAAACTGCTATTGTCCCTTTTCTTTGTTAATAGTGTCTTGGTTTTTCTTTAAGAAACCACGCTGTTCTCACTCACTGTTTATATGGCTCAAGTGTGTTGAGCTCATGAGCTGGAATAATCTCTCGTGGTAATACGTATCTAGACTGACAACTCGATGAGCACTATCCATGTGACTTTTTCTAGAATTATCAGGAGAGTGTTTTGTATGTTACAGGGTAGCCAAACTGGCAGAATGGCCATATTTTCTGCCACTCTGAAAATCTTTCTGAGAATGACATCAATCCAAGGGATAAAATCAATCTGAGTTGTGAGACAAAGAATGCGATCAGTCATATCTGGAGGCAGCTTTATCCCATGGTCTGAAACAGTTAACAAAAATTTTTTGTTGGTTTTTAAACATGTTTTTACACCTGTCTAAGTCGGATTTAGTTGCCTTTTACTTTTGCAAGCTGAAGATTACTGGGAAATAGAGTAGGTATCAATGGGTTGGGATTATATTATTAGTTTTATACCTCTCTTTTTATAAGTTTATTTATTTATTTTGAGGGGAGGAGGGAGAGGGAGAGGAAAAAAGAGAACAAGTGGGGAGGGACAGAGAGAGAGAGAGAGAGAAAGAGAGAGAGAGAGGGAGAGAGAAAGAATCCCAAGAAGGCTCTGCACCACCAGTACAGAGCCCACATGAGGCTCCAACTCACAAACGATGAAATCATGACCTGAGTCAAAGTTAGAAGCTTAACCGACTGAGCCACTCAGGCACCCCTATACCTATCTCTCAAATATCAGAGTCCCAAAGAGAAGAAGACAATTCCTTTACATGGCAATTTATAATTAAATTAACTAAACACATAAATTTATTTGTAAGCTTTTTACATGTCTATATAAATAGTTATAATCAAGTGTAATTTTTAAAAAATTAATGAAACTTGTTGATCATTAATTTTATGTCGACTTGACTTGTCCATGGGGTTCCCAGATATTAGGTCAAGTGTTATTCAGGGTGTATCTGTGAGGGTGTTTTTGGATTAAATTACCCTTTATTTTAGTAAACAAAGTAAAGCAAATCATCCCTCTAATGTGAGTGAGGCTCATTCAATCAGTTGAAGGCCTGAAGAGAGCAAAAAAGCTGGCCTTCCTCTAAGTAAGAGAATTTTTTCTGTATGATTGTCTTCAAATTGGGATGTCAACTTTTTCTCACTTCTTCTGGAACATTGGCTCTTCCTAGGTCTTGCTGGCCTTCAAACCTGAACTGCATGATCGCTCTCCTTGTTCTCAGGCCTTCAGACTCCTACTGGAACTACAGCATAGACCCTCCTAAATCCCCAGCTTACCAACTCACACTGCAAATCTCGAGACTTTTAGGCCTCCATATTGCATAAGCCAATTCCTTATAATACATTTCTTTCCCTCCATATACACACACCATTGGTTCTGTTTTCCTGGAGAACTTTGACAAATTAAAAATTAAAAAAAAAAAAAAGAAGCCTGCTTCTCAATGTAAATGTTTACCCAAAACCATATCTTAACTTTCATTGGAAAAGAATGAGCCTCAAAAAAATCAGGCTATTAAAACTTTTATACAAATGTAAGCCTTTGAAAAAAAAATTATTCTCTTTGTTTCAACAATTGTTAAAATCATTACAGTGATTTTATTGTTAGGGAAACTATAGTATGGCTAATAAAAACTTATATTAGAAAAAATGGCTTCATAATCTGCAGGGAAAAGGCATATTCTATCTGTCCTGGGGTTGAATTGTGTTCCCCAAAATGATAATATAAAGTCTTCATCCCTAATACCTTAAAATGTGACGTCATTTGGAACTACGATCATTACAGATATAATTAGATAAGTTAACATGAGTTCATAGTGGAGTAGGATGGGCTTCTAATCCAATAAGAAGAGAAGAAATGAAGACAGACACACAAGGGGAGTTGCCATGTGACCCTAGAAGCAGAGACCACAGTGCTGCAGCTGCAAGCCAAGAAATGCTAATCATTGCTCCAAACCGTCAGAAGCTAAGAAAAGGGAAAGAAAGAGTAAATTTCAAGGAAAAAGGACCGGGTGGACACCTTGATTTTGAACTTGTAGACTCCAGAACTGTGAGAGAATGAATATATATTCAGTGTTGTTGTTTTTCTTTTTTTAATGTTTATTTTTGAGAGTGGTGGCGGAAGGGACAGAGAGAGGGAGACAGATGATCTGAAGCAGGCTGTATGCTGAGAGCAGAGAGCCCCATGCTCCAACTGAAAGATGACCTCAGCCAAGGTCAAGAGCTTAACTGACTGAGCCACCCATCTGATGCCTCCATATCCAGTGTTTTTAAACCACCTACTCTGTAGTACTTTGTTACAACAGTCCTGGGAAGCTAACCGTCATCCAAATGTAAAGTTATTATTTAGTATTTGTCCATTTAATACTTTTTAAATTTTATATCTGAAGTTAATCTATTCATATCAAAAAAAGAATCATGGAAAGAAGTGGGTGGGGACGGGCTAAATGGGTGATGAGCATTAAGGAGCACTTGTGATGAGCACTGGGTGTTGTATGTAAGTGATGAATCACTAAATTCTACTCCTGAAACCAATATTACCCTATATGTTAACTAACTAGAATTTAAATAAAACTTGGGGAAAAAAGATTACAGAACTGTTTATAAGAAACAGTTTATTTTTTATTATTTGTTAAAATGTTGTCACTGTTAGGTGCCTGGGAGCCAGATAACCACTTTGTTCTTTGCCCAGAGGGGGGGCCTTGCGGCACCTGTGGCTCAGGATAGAGGCAGCCTGCCTCAAGCAGTAATAGTTTCCTTTATCAAATAGTTCTCGGGGAGCCTGGGTGGCTCAGTTGGTTGAGCTTCTGACTTCAGCTCATTCATGATCTCGAGGTTTGTGAGTTCGTCCCCCACCGGGCTCTGCTCGGAGCCTGCAGCCTGCTTTGAATTCTGTGCCTCCCTCTCTCTCTGCCCCTCCCTTGCTCATACTCTGCCTCTCTGTCTCTCAGAAATAAATAAATGTTAAAAAACATTAAAAATAGTTCTCAATCCCCCCTAATATGAGGCCAAAGGATAATTTTATTAAAAACCAAAGTCAAGGTAATTAACATAGTAATAATAGAAGTCTGGACTGTCATGCTAGTTTGTATATTCGTAACTCCCACAAAAAAAATCCATGCATCCCATTTTAAAAATAAAGACACAAGCATAATTACCTTCTGATTGTCTTTTTAAACATAATTATCCTCCATGATAAAGGACAAAACCACATCAATTCAATGTATTTTTACACTGAGAACTTTCTATAAACCGTCCTGAAATATCTAACAGAAATAAGACAATGAGAAATATTTTCTTGAATGTAGCATATTAAATGGATGGAAAGAAGATTCTGCCAGCAGATAAAGTAAGAAAAGCAAATCAGTATTGAAAACCGCTTATGATTCGATGAATCACAGGAATCTACCCCCAAACCAAGAGCACACTGTATACACTGTTATGTTAGCTAACTTGGCAATCAATTATATTTAATTAATTAGTTAATTAATTAAAAAGAAAAAGAAAACTGCTTATGATTTAAATGAATGTCCTTCCATACTTTATTGGCAGAGGGGATATTTAGGAGGGGGAAGTGACTCCATTTGTAAATGTAACCAATATATTTTTATTTTTTTCAAGTTTTTATTTCAATTCCAGTTAGTTAACATACATCATAATATTAGTTTTAGTAGTAGAATTTAGTGATTCATTACTTACATACAGCACCCAGTGCTCATCACAAGTGACTTCCTTAATGCCTGTCACCCATTTAACACATCCCCCTCACCTCCCCTCCAGAATCTCTGTTCTCTGTAGTTAAGAGTCTGTCTTATGGTTTGCCTCTCTTTTTTCCCCCCTATGTTCATCTGTCTTGTGAAGCCAATACATTTTTAAACAGTAAAGAAAGATATTAAAACATTCTGTAGGAGAAAAATTCTATTCCAAAAATCCAGGAGTAATCCTTACTTTCTCTTTTTACTTCAAGTCCCACATACAATTAATTGAATGATGTCTCTTATTGATGTCAAAGCATATCCAGAATGGAGCCACCTCCCTGCACTGTACTTCTGTCCCAAGCCACTGTGATCTTCTACCTGGATTGCCACTGTAGCCCCTTAACCATCTTTTGCTTACCTATCTCACCTCCTCAAATAGTGTTAACCCACAGTAGCTCCCATTTCACTCAGAGGAGACACAACCACCCTTCCAGGGCTTGCCAGGTCCTACACATTGGAGACTACGGGTCTCCAACCTCATCTTCTTCCAAGCTCCTATTCCCTTACTCTGGGCACTGGTCTCCATGGTGTTTCTAGAACAGGCCCAAGTCCAGTCCTACCTAAACTCCTTTCTTCTGGATAGAAAGCTCTTCTCCTACTTATCACACGGCTCACTCCCTCACTTCACTTGAGTTACCTTTCAAAAGTCAGTTTCTGTTATGGTTTGAATTATATCTCACCTAAAATTAATGTTAAGTCCTAACCTCCGATACCTCAGAATGAAACCTTATTTGGAAACAGGGCCATATAATGAGTTAAGATGAGGTCATACTGGAGTAGAGTGAGCCCCTAATCTAATAGGATGGGTGTCCTTATAAAGGGAAAATTTGAGGACAGGCTTGGACAGAGGGAAGACTATATGAGGAGATACAGGGAGAACACCACATCAAGATAGAGATCAAAATGATGCCATCTCTAAGCCAAAGGATACCAAAGATTGTTGTCCCATCATAAGCCAAGGGAAAGGCTTTGAAGACAATCCCCTTTACAGCCCCCAGAAGGGAGGCTTGTCCACTCCTTGTCTACTCCTAGATCTCAGACTTCTAGCCTCCAGAAGCGCGAGACAATAGATTTTTGCTGTTTAAGCTACCAGTCTGTGGTACTTGGTTATAGCAGCTCTTGGAAACTAATACAGCTTCTCAGTGTGTTTTACCCTGATGTCTCTATTTTTAAAAGTTGTAGAAGATGGTGGAACAGCATGGAAGCTTTTTGTGTGTCTCGCGTCCATGAAATACAGGCAGACCAACACTTAAACCATCCTACACACCTAGAAAACCGATTGGAAGATTAACACAACAATCTGCACAACCTGAACCACAGAATTCAGCAGGTACGAGACACGAAGAGCTGAACGTGGGGAGCAAGAAACCCACAAAAGTAGGGAACCTCTTTTGCGGGTGGAGAGAGGACAGAGACTGGGGAGGGGGGAGCATATGGGAAAAGCACCTCTCCCCAAAAGCAGCCGGAGAGAAAGTGGAAAATTGGAAACAGCCACAGGGACTAAACTTAAAAGGGAGAAAGGAGGAAGGAGAAAGGAGAAAGGGGACAGTTTAAATTCCATTAAGACTGTAAACAAGGGGAGTGCAAAGGCTGCGACTCTGTAGCTCCCTACCTGGCGGTGCTCGGGTGGGAAGGGCGAATCCCCAGGAGCAGAGTGGGGTCCGGGAGGTTCTCGGGCCACACGGGGAAAAGCGGTTCCACTGCTGGAAGGACCTTTGGCAGAGACTGTTGAAGCCACCTGGTCCCAGGAGACCCCGGAAGGCGGCCACATTCGCTGGTGCTGGAACAAGGTCTTTAAGGGTGAAGCCTGGTGCCAGATGTGTGCTGTGATTTCCCATATTCCCTGAAACGCTACTGCTACACTGTCTCGCAACTTTTTCTGGGGTGGGCTGGCTCCTGGCCACAGTCTCGGGGCACCGGCAGCAGCAGGGTCCAGCGGGCGTTCCTGGCTGCAGCCAACATTTGGCCATTGCTCTTTCGGCCAGTGCTCAGTGAGACCCTCCTGCAGAGGGGCGGAGCGGGTCAAAGCCGCAGTCCTTCAGAAGTAAGGGGCCAGGGAAAACAGCCGCATCTGAGACAGAACTCGGGAGAGAGGTGCTGCCTGGGGCCTGGTCACGGAGAGTGGAAAAGCAGGGAGTGGATGAGAGCTGAAGACGGAGGACCGGTGTGCAACTGCTGATCCGGGAGAACAGACTGGGTGGCGCCATTTTTCACAACTCCCACGCATGCGCATGCCCACCGACGAGCACTGCAACACTCCACCCCAGTAGGCTAGCAGCGCCATCTAGGGGACAGCGGAGCTGTTACACCGAGCCCTGCCCAACTGGGCCAACTCCGCTCTTCAAGAACACAAACCTCACCACCGGCTTAATTTATGGACTATAAACAGCTACATGGACTGACCTCTAGGGGAAAACGAAGCAATTTCAGTCATACTTCAATCTATTAGCAGGTTCATCTATTCAATTTTTTTCTCTCTTTCCTTTTTCTCTTTTACAATTCTTTTCTTTTTCTTGAATACAGAAAGAGAAAAAACTCATTTTTATTTTCAATTTTTATTAAAAATATCTCTTTAATTTTTATGACTATATTTTTTACTTTTGTGTAAATTTTTTCAAATTCTACTTCCATTATTTTATTCTAGTCTACTTCAGTGTACTCACCTTCTCAAATTTTTAAACAATATCCTTTTTTTCTTTCTTTTTCTTTTTTCTCTTTTTCATTTCTTTTTCTTGAAAGCAGAAAAAGAAAAACTTCATTTTTACTTTCAATTTCTTTAAAAATATTTTTATTTAATTTTTATTACCATATTTTTTGCTTTTATGTAATTTTTTTTCAAGTTCTATCTTACTCCCATCATTTTATTTCAGTCTACTACAGTGTATTCACTTTTTCAAATTTTCAAACGATTTTTTTTGTCTTTTCTTTTTCCTTTTTTAAATCTTTTTTCTCTTTTTTGTTTCTTTTCTTTTTTCTTAAATACAGAATATGAAAAAATTCATTTCTTTTTAATTTTTATTAAAATATTCTTCCATATTTTTTCTATTATATTCTCTACTTTTGTGTATTTTAGTCTACTTTAGTGTATTCGTTTTATCAAATTCTCAAATGATTTCCTTTTTTTTCTCTCCCCACACCTTTTTTTTTCTTTTGTTTCTCTAATCTGTCAAACTACTTTCTACACCGAGACGAAAACACACCTAGGATCTCACATCATCTATTCGATTTGTGTGTGTGTGTGTGTGTGTTTTTAATTTTTAATTTTAATATTTTTTAATTTTAATTTTTTTAATTTCAGTATTTCTACCCCATTAATTCCTTTTCTCCCTTCAAAATGACAAAACGAAGGAATCACCCCCAAAAGAAAGACACGAAGAAACGACAGCCAGGGATTTAACCAACACAGACACAAGCAAGATGTCTGAACCAGAATTTAGAATCAAGTTAATAAGAATACTAGCTGGAGTCGAAAATAGATTAGAATCCCTTTCTGCAGAGATAAAAGAAGTGAAAAACAGCCAGAATGAAATTAAAAATGCTATAACTGAGCTGCAATCACGGATGGATGAAGCGGCGACAAGGATGGACAAGGCAGAACAATCAGTGATACAGAGGACAAACTTATAGAGAATAACGAAGCAGGAAAAAAGAGGGAGATTAAGGCAAAAGAGCACGATTTAAGAATTAGAGAAATCAGTGGCCAATTAAAAAGGAACAATAGGATCAGAATCATAGGGCTCCCAGAGGAGGAAGAGAGAGAAATAGGGATAGAAGGGTTATGTGAGCAAATCATAGGGGAAAACTTTCCTAACCTGGGGAAAGACACAGACACCAAAATCCAGGAAGCACAGAGGACTCCCAGTAGATTCAACAAAAACCGACCATCAACAAGGCATATCATAGTCAAATTCACAAAATACTCAGGCAAGGAGAGTATCATGAAAGCAGCAAGGGAAGAAAAGTCCCTAACCTACAAGGGAAGACAGATCAGGTTTGCAGCAGACCCATCCACAGAAACTTGGCAGGGCAGAAAGCAGTGGCGGGATATAGTCAGTGTGCTGAATCAGAAAAATATGCAGCCAAGAATTCCTTATCCAGCAAGGCTGTCTTTCAAAATAGGAGAGATAAAAAGTTTCCCAGACAAAAATTAAAGGAGTTTGTGACCACTAACCCAGGCCTGCAAGAAATTTTAAGGGGGGATTTCTGAGGGGAGAAAAGAGGAAAAAAAAAAAATATATATATATATACATATATACATATATATGTGTATATATATATATACGTATATATGTACGTATATATATATACATATACACATATATATATGTATATATATATATACGTATATATATATACTTATATGTATATATGTATATATATATATATACTTATATGTATATATGTATATATATACATATATACTTATATGTATATATGTATATATATATATATATATATATATATATATATATATATTATATATATAAATACCAAAAGCAACAAAAGATTAGAAAGGACCAGAGAACACTACCAGAAACTCCAACTCTACAAGCATCATAATGGCAATAAATTCATATCTTTCAGTACTCACTCTAAATGCTCCAATCAGAAGACATAGGGTAACAAAATGGATAAGAAAACAAGACCTGTCTACATGCTGTTTACAAGAGACCCACTTTAGACCTAAAGACACCTTCCCATTGAAAATAAGGGGATGGAGAACCATCTATCATGTTAATGGTCAACAAAAGAAAGCCGAAGTAGCCATACTTATATCAGACAATCTAGACTCTAAGATAAAGACTGTATCAAGAGATGCAGAAGGGCATTATATCATAATCAAGGGGTCTATAGACCAAGTAGACCTAACAATTGTAAACATTTATGTGCCAAATGTGAGAGCACCCAAATATATAAATCAATTAATCACAAACATCAAGAAACTCATCAATAGTAATACCATAATAGTAGGAGACTTCAATACCCCACTCACAACAATGGACAGATCATCTAATCAAAATATCAACAAGGAAACAATGGCTTTGAGTGACACACTGGATCAGATGGACTTAACAGATATATTCAGAACATTTCATCCTAAAGCAGCAGAATATACATTCTTCTCCAGTGCACATGGAACATTCTCCAGAATAGACCATATACTGGGACACAAATCAGCCCTAAGTAAGTACAAAAAGATCGAGATCATACTGTGCATATTTTCAGACCACAATGTGATGAAACTCGACATCAACCGCAAGAAAAAATTTGGAAAGGTAACAAATACTTGAGACTGAAGAACATCCTACTAAAGAATAAATGCGCTAACCAAGCAGATAAAGAAGAAATTAAAAATTATATGGAAGTCAATGAAAATGATAGCACCACAACCCAAAACCTCTGGGACACAGCAAAGGCGGTCATAAGAGGAAAGTACATAGCAATTCAGGCCTTCCTAAAGAAGGAAAAAAGATCTCGATACACAACCTAACCTTATGCCTTAAGGAGCTGGAAAAGAACAGCAAATAAAACCCCAAAACAGCAGAAGACAGGAAATAATAAAGATTAGAACAGAAATTAATGCTATCGAAACCAAAAAAACCAGTAGAACAGATCAATGAAACCAGAAACTGGTTCTTTGAAAGAATTAACGAAATTGATAAACCACTAGCCAGTTTGATCAAGAAGAAAAAGGAAAGGACCCAAATAAGTAAAATCAAGAATGAAAGAGGAGAGATCACAACCAACACAATGGAAATAAAAACAATAAGAGAATATTATGAGCAATTATATGCCAATAAAATGGGCAATCTGGAAGAAATGGACAAATTCCTAGAAACATATACACTACCAAAACTGAAACAGGAAGAAATAGAAAATTTGAACAGACCCATAACCGGTAAGGAAATCAAATTAGTAATCAAAAATCTGCCAAAAAACAACATTCCAGGGCTAGATGGCTTTCCAGGGGAATTCTACCAAACATTTAAGGAAGAGTTAACACCTGAAGGTGTTCCAAAAAATAGAAATGGAAGGAAAACTTCCAAACTCTTTCTATGAAGCCAGCATTACCTTGATTCCAAAACCAGACAGAGACCCCACTAAAAGGAGAAATATAGACCAATTTCCCTGATGAACATGGATGCAAAAATCCTCAACAAGATATTAGCCAACCAGATCCAACAATACATTAAAAAAATTATTCACCACGACTAAGTGGGATTTATACCTGGGATGCAGGGCTGGGTCAATATCCACAAAACAATTAATGTGATTCATCACATCAATAAAAGAAAGGACAAGAACCATATGATCCTCTCAAAAGATGCAGAGAAAGCACTTGACAAAATGCAGCATCCTTTCTTGATAAAAACCCTCAAGAAAGTAGGGATAGAAGCATCATACCTCGAGATTATAAGAGCCATATACGAGCGACCCAACGCTAATATCATCCTCAATGGGGAAAAACTGAGAGCTTTCACCCTAAAATCAGGAACAAGACAGGGATGTCCACTCTCGCCACTGTTATTCAACATAGTATTGGAAGTCTTAGCCTCTGCAATCAGACAACACAAAGAAATAAAAGGCATCCAAATCGGCCAGGACGAGGTCAAACTTTCACTCATTGCAGATGACACAATACTCTATATGGAAAACCAAAAGATTCCACCAAAAATCTGCTAAATCTGATTCATGAATTCAGCAAAGTTGCAGGGTATAAAATCAACGCTCAGAAATTGGTTCCATTCCTATTCACCAACAATGAAGTGACAGAAAGAAAAATCAAGGAATCGATCCCATTTACAGTTGCACCAAAAACCATAAAATACCTAGGCATAAATCTAACCAAAGAGGTGAAAAATGTATACACTATACTATAGAAAACTATAGAAAACCTATGAAAGAAATTGAAGAAGACACAAAGAAATGGAAAAAAGATTCCATGCTCCTGCATAGGAAGAACAAATATTGTTAAAATGTCGATACCTCCCAAAGCAATCTACATATTCAACAGAGCTAGAACAAATAATCCTAAAATTTGTATGGAACCAGAAAAGACCCTGAATAGCCAAAGCACTCTGGAAAAAGAAAACCAAAGCAGGAGGCATCACAATCCCAGACTTCAAGCTATACTACAAAGCTGTAATCATCAACAGTATGGTACTGGCACAAAAACAGACACTCGGATCAATGGAATAGAATAGAGAAACCAGAAATGGACCCACAAATGTATGGGCAACTAATCTTTGACAGGGCAGGAAAGAATATCCAATGGAATAAAGACAATCTGTTCAGCAAGTGGTGCTGGGAAAACTGGACAGTGACATGCAGAAGAATGAACCTGGACCACTTTCTTACACCATACACAAAAAGAAACTCAAAATGGATGAAAGACCTCAATGTAAGACAGGAAGCCATCAAAATCCTCGAGGAGAAAGCAGGCAAAAACCTCTTTGATTTTGCCTGCAGCAACTTCTTACTCAACACGTCTCCGGAGGCAACAGAAACAAGCAAAAATGAACTACTGGTACCTCATCAAAATAAAAAGCTTCTGCACAGCGAAGGAAACAATCAGCAAAACTACAAGGCAACCGACATAATGGAAGAAGATATTTGCAAATGACATATCAGATAAAGGGTTAGTATCCAAAATCTATAAAGAATTGATCAAACTCAACACCCAAAAAACAAATGATCCAGTGAAGAAATGGGCAAAAGACATGAATAAACACTTCTCCAAAGAAGACATCCAGATGGCCAACCGACACATGAAAAAATGCTCAACAGCACTCATCATCAGGGAAATACAAATCAAAACCACAATGAGATACCACCTGACACCTGTCAGAATGGCTAATGTTAACAACTCAGGCAACAACAGATGTTGGAGAGGATGTGGAGAAAGAGGATCTCTTTTGAATTTTTGGTGGCAATGCAAGCTGGTGCAGCCACTCTGGAAAACAGTATAGAGGTTCCTCAAAAAACTAAAAATAGAACTACCCTATGACCCAGCAATTGCACTACTAGGCATTTATCCATGGGATAGAGGTGTGCTGTTTCGAAGGGACACATGCACTCCCATGTTTATAGCAGCACTATCAACAATTGCCAAAGTATGGAAAGAGCCCAAATGTCCATCAATGGATGAATGGATAAAGAAGTGGTATATATATACAATGGAATATTACTTGGCAATCAAAAAGAATGAAATCTTGCCATTTGCAACTACGTGGATGGAACTGGAAGGGATTATGCTAAGTGAAATTGGTCAGTCAGAGAAATACAAAAACCATAAGACTTCATTCATATGAGGACTTTAAGAGACAAAACAGATGAACATAAGGGAAGGGAAAGAAAAATAATATAAAAACAGGGAGGGGGACAAAACAAAAGAGACTCATAAATATGGAGAACAAACTGAGGGTTACAGGAGGGGTAATGGGAGGGGGGATGGGCTAAATGGGTAAGGGGCACAAAGGAATCTAGTGAAATCATTGCTTCACTATATACTAACTAATTTGGATGTACATTTTAAAAAATAAAAAATAAAAGTAGAATAAAAAAATAAAATACATTGTATACCATACATCTTCACCTCCACAGTGATTCCACTTACCTTGTTATAGTTTTCTATAGTGTTCAAAATAATTCAGTCTTTTCATGTTAATTGTTTTATGTCTTCCTACCTCAGCTGGAACATGAGCTCCATAAAAGCAGTCTTTTTTGTTCCATTCACAGATATATAGCAAGTGCTTTGAATACAGCACTTAGCAAAAGATAAGTTCTCAATATAGTTGTCAAAAGAATAAATGAATGAATAGACTGTAATAGATTATTCTACATTTCTGTATAGAGAACACTGAGATGTTTAACCTTAGCAGTACAGTATACCCCATTGACTTGTGAACTTAATATCATAAACAGTTTGCAAATTAGCATTAAGTGCTTCTCCGTTAGGCAAATACAAAAAGTAACAGATCAAGGAAGACTTTTTTTTTTTTTTAAATAAAGGCTGAGTGTCAAACTATCATATATAGATAGCAAAAGAAGGCAACATTCCTGACAGGTTATTGTGAAGCTGTGCTATAATATTATCCATCAACAACCAACAAGTAATAATTAAACTCCTCCTGGCATTGGTCAATGCTGTCCTTGAATCTGAAGAGATAATTTTAACCGTGAGTCATGGTCAATGGATCCCAATATCTCTTGGTGTATCGAAGAGAAAACAACTGATAATAAAACAAATTACAGAGAAAATAAGTGTGTGATAATATGCACCAAAAGAGTTGAAACAAACGCATAATATGGTTCAAAAGCTTGGAAAGTCTTTTTTGAAGAAGTAAAACTTGAAATGAATCTTGAAAAAAAAAATGTCTAAGAGCTATGTCCAAGAGACGATAAAAGATTTGTTTATAATAGTTTCATCTACTGAATGGATTCAGTATCATTCAGAGCAGCAAAAGTACATTGTATATCTATAAATGACACTATAAATGTCATATTTATTTATTTTTTTAATGTTTATTTTTTTTTTATTTTGAGAGAGAGACACAGAGAGTGAGCAGAGAAGGGACAGAGACAGAGACACAGAATCTGAAGCAGGCTCCAGACTCTGAGCTGTCCACACAGAGCCCCATGCAGGGCTCAAACCCACAAACCCCGAGATCATGACCTGAACCAAAGTCCGGACGCTGAGCCACCCAGGCACCCCTATAAGTGTCATATTTTAAAAAAGGGAATAAAATTAGAGAAACAAGAACTTTGCAAGTATAATGTACAGTTGTGTGGCTCACAAAATAGCATATTGACCACATGAAAATTAAGATAATATAAAAAAATAGATAATATATTACATTATTATGCATTATAACACTTATTATATGACATTATATATATGTATACATGTGCATGTGTCTTTGTGTGTATGTTTATTCTGATTTGAACATCTCAACGGCAAAGAAGATATCTTTTGCCTCTCTCGATCCATAGAGACCCGTATGAATTTAAAAATGTATTGTGTGTGTGTGACTCAGCAACCATAAAATCACTTTCATTTATTTATTTTCATTTTGATGTTTCAAAATAAATGCATTTAAAGACGGAGATATTAAACCACTGCCTCAGCCAAGAGAATTTCTGAAACCAAGATACAGAGGAAGAGATAATCCCACAGAAATGAGCGATCACTTCTCATGAAGCAGAGAAAACTGCTTCATTCAAGTGATGAACAAGAAGCTGAGAAGCTAGGCAGAGCGTTAAGCAGATATATGATAGTAGGGACCCAAAACAATGGAGTTAAGGACACAAGAAGAACACACTTTTCTAGTAAGATTATCTACTATGGGATGGACATAACTACAGATATGGCTTATACAGTGGTAAAGAAGGAAGACGGCGCTCTTCTTTCATGGAACTTTTCTCACTTGCCTGATATTAACTTCTTCAAAAATTAATGAATTTTAGCAATTAAAAAGTAATAACTTGTTAGCAAGAGATCAAAATAGCAAATCATATTCTCATATTTAAATCTCAATGCCTCTTTTAATCAAGAGAAAGAGAAAGTTAATAATAAGAACCATAGTTTAGAAATGTAGTTATTGTATCTTGGGGTGCCTGGGTGGCTCAGTCAGTTAAGCCTCCAGCTCTTGGTTTCAGCTCAGGTCATGATCTGACGGTTCATGGGTTCGAGCCCCACATCGGTCTCTGTGCTGGCAGCTGCTTGGGATTCTCTGTCTGTCCGTCTGTCTATCTTTCTATGACCCCACCCCTCAAAATAAATAAGTTATGTAATTATTGTATCTAAAGTTTCTCCTTCTTTTTACACTTTTCTGTTTAGGCTTTGACCCCCACACATTATAAATAAAAGTGAATATGATATAGAGCAATTTTCTCATAGGTCAAAGCCCACCTTGGAAAGATCTCCTGATTGGATTAAGGCAACTATGAGATTACTAGGGCGTCTCCTTGTAACAAAAGTATATATTTCTTGACAGAAATAAACACTATTTTGAGTCTCAATGTACCTATAATATTTTCACATAAAACTAAATGCTGATCCAGAAGTTATCAGACATACTAGAAGATCAGGAAAAATGGAAAACTATTAGCAAACGCAGACTTAAAGGTAACATATATTGAATGTGGATTTTGATATTGTGTTTATAAAACATAAACCAATGTGTATTCAAGAACTAAAAAAGTAAAATGGACTTGAATACTTAGTATGCGTTTAATAGCAGATCACACACGTGAAGAAAATGAACAGGCAGGTAGGTCAAAAGTAAATATTCAGACAAAAGCACAAGGGATAAAAGGCAGGAAATGTAGACTACAGAGTACACATGTAATACAGTGAAAAGTTCTACCATATATTTCATTAAGGGAGGAGGGGCACCCGGGTGGCTCAGTTTATTAAGTGTCTGACTTTGTCTCAGGTCATGATCTCACCATTGGTGGGTTTGAACCCCATATCAGGCTCTGTCCTGACAGCTTAGCTCACTTTGGATTCTGTGTCTCCCTCTCTTTCTTCCCCTCCCCTGCTCGTGCTCTCTCTCTCTCTCTCTCTCTCTCAAAAATAAATAAACATTAAAAAAATTAAAAAAACAATAATTACAGGAGGAGAGGTGAGAAGGAATCATTAGGAACCAATAACTGAAGAGGTTCTATCTGAGAATTGTCTAAAACTGGACGTGATATAAAACCACAGATACAAGAAATACAACGAATCCTAAGTAGGAAATTAAAAGAATACCAAACTGCGCAGCAAAACAAGAAAACATAAAAAAAAAAAAGATATAGAGAAAAATAAAAACAGCCACAGGTTGGGGCAAGGAGCAGAGGGTGGGGGAGTAAGGGAATGTTTAACTGTAAAGTAACACTATTAGCGTTTAGAGCTAGCATTTTATCGGCAACAGTGGAAGTCAGACGATAAGGAAAAAGTGTGGTAATTTGAGTGTGAATCTAGAATTCTCTATCCTCAAAAAAGTATCCCCATGGTTAAGTTCCCTTGGCTTTGGAGTTACATCTTTGTGCCCCTTCTACACTTAATTGGCACAGTATTTATTGAGCAGGTTTGTTTATATTTTTGATACACCATGAAAAATATGTTCTGTGTCTCTGTATTATACATAGTGTGGTCATCTATCACAAAGCACAGCTTGTCATAAATCCTAATAAGTGTTGTTAATCATATGTGTAAGTTCCCCACTATCTCTGGACAATGTTCCCTTTTAGAAGCTAGTCTTCAGAATTCATCTTTAAATAAGATTTAAAGGGAAATACTGATTACTTTCAGGTAAGTATTCATTTTTTTATATTAATAAAAATGTGCAGCAAATTAAATAAATACACAAATTGATGGCATGCCTTTCATTGATTCAGACGATTTTTGGCCCAATCTCAAGAACAAGAACCAGTTCCTGATAGGTAGTCACTAAGCACCAATTGCCATATGGCAGGCAATTGGCCGTGCAATTTTCTGCTTCTTCGCTTAGCCCCTTTTCCTATGTCCATTCACTCTGCAATCTCTGCCTTCCCAATTTAATCAACAAAATCAAACTCTATTGATACACATTTATTTCTTTCTAAAGTTTAACTTCTATGTCTTCCTTTTGAAATGAAATTTGACTTTACTTTTCCTATTTTTTAACTTTAAATAATTTTGTACCTACAAAAAAACGTAAAAATAGTACCCAGTCCGTTTACATATCCTGCTTCCTCATAGAGCAATGCATTATAAAACCAAAGTGCAATTCCCAAAAAGAACAAATTAACATCGGCGTGACAGAGTTCACCGATCCAGAGATTTTATTCAAATTTTACTAATTGTGCCATTAAGGTTTATTTTTCAGGCCCAAATTCTAAGACAGGATCATCCATTGCATTTAATTGTCATGTCTCCATATTTTCCTTAATCTTTCTTTTATGACTTTGAAATTAGTGAATTTTATTGGTCAATTATTGCATAGAATTCCTATCAATCTGGCTGTATCTAATACACACCACAGAAATTCTGCTGTGTTCTTCCCAGTGCATCGTATCAGAAAATATCTGATATGGTATGTCACTAGTGATATTTATAAGGTAGGATGGCATTTCAGGGGCATGAGGTATATGACTAAAAGCATTTTGGATTAAATTCTTCCAGCTTTGATATTCCATCAAATTTAAGCTATATCGATTGTAAGATGCATATTGGCTTGTATGCAATTTTTTATTCAACCCTAATGAACAGTGTTATATTATTTTCAGGGGTACAATATAACGATTTAACAATTCTATACATTACTCAATGCTCATCACAATAAAAGTATTCTTAACTCCCTTCATCTATTTCACCTATCACCCCACCCACCCTCTCTCTTAAGATGTATTGATTATAAGATGTATACATACAGTTTTTAAACAAAAAACATACTTCCAATCAAAGTATGACACCATAACTTTCTATCACCTAGAAATGTTAGATTATTTGAAAACCTATTCTGTTTCTGTGGACACAATAGATATGCTGACAAGAGGAGCAGTTATAACCAAAATTAGCAGGAGCAGTCAGGAAATAGTGTATAACCACAACTGTTGCCTCTGCCAGACCAACTGATTGTGAGTGTCTTTTTTGGTTCACCAATTCTAAAATGGGAGGGGGAATTTTGATCTCAGAATCAATGAAAATGAGGAGATAAATACCCTCATATTAGAGTAAGAAGTCACAATGGATTGTAGACGGTGGATATGCATTAAAGCAAGGGAAGAACACAGTCAGAATTAGGTACATATGCTGGAACATTCTAGTCCTCAGGAACGGCAGAGAAGGGAAAAGTGTCTGTTGGAGTTTAGAGATTATATTGCTAAGAAAGAAAAAGGACATCTGTTTACAGAATTATACTATTTTACCCACAAGCCGCAGCCATGGAACTATGCTAATAGTATCCTACTTTAATTTAAACATTGGGAAAAGCTGAGACAAGTTTAGAAAACAATCATGAAGGAAATCTTGAAGCCAAGACCTTCAAAGCCGATCATTTTGCATCTCACAGTATGGAGTCCCCATGGAGGTTTGCTTATATTCTTGACCCAATGATTGAATAAGCAATACACCACAGTAAGAAATCTGACGAGACAATCAAAACAAATTTATAATGATGGACAGCAACTTGCTAGAGTAACAGCTTTTTACCACTGAAAAGTGTAAAATGTTCATTTCCCAAAATGTACTGTAAAGTATTAGAAAATCTAAATGAATTATTTTAGACAATCCATTGGTTTATGTTAAAGAAATGAGGACATTTTTGTTGTACATAAACATAGATATAGATAGATATAGATATATAGAGACAGACATAGTTATATAGGGATATAAATATATAGATCCATAACTAAGGTGACTGGATAGCCCAGTTTGCCCAGGATAATCCTCATTTATGCCTATCAGCCTGGCATAATCATCAATACCATCCCCTCTCACTCTCAAAATTGTCCCAGTTTGACAATAAATTATAGGATCGTTGAACTGATAACAGAATTATCTATTCCAGAGGGGGTTTACAGTTGTTGGTTTAGGATATACAATGCTCAAAAACATAATCATTTTCACATTAATCCCAATCAAGGTATGAGGGATAAGAACCTGAAATTGTAGGTGTTATACTTCCAAAATATCTTTTTAACTTCAAAAATGCATCTCTATGCTAAGTTTCTTATATTAGCTTTATCTGTCATGGTATTTTGAAGTGTATGGGATGCCCAGGAACTTTCCTAAATAATTTGAATAGGTACAAAAGAACACAGATTTTATGAAGTAAGTTAACAGCATGGACTTCCTCCAAAGCATTTGAGTTCTGGCTGAGTGACCTTGATGAGTCACTCAAAGTCTTCTGTGCCTGTTTTATCATCTGTTAATTAAAAATCATTACTGTGCTTACCTTAAAGTGTTGCTGCAAGAATTAAATGAGTGATAAATCTTTATATATAAGTTATAGATAGTACCTGTCATCTTGTTGGTATCATATAAGTGTTTAGATACAGATAAAGAGGAAAAGATAGATAATGGTAGCAAAAGGGGAAGTTGCGTTCATTACTGAGTGGTCTATGCAAGTTGAAATTTTCCTTGGAGAAAGGGGGACACGGATGGATTTTCAACCACAGCACTCTGAGAAGATGTGCTTCAAGAGTACAAACCAAAACTTGACCATGGAAAAGATAATAGACTTCGAGCCCTTTTAGGACTCAGCATGGCACAGGTCTAAGATAAGCTGTAGGAATGTGACACGGGTGCAACTTCCAAAAGCTTTGAATATATGTCTTTGAGAAGCTGAAAATTAAAGTGAAACAAAAAATGTTAGCTTCCTTGTCTCTTCCTTTTATCTCTTATTTTAGCAAATCCCGTTGCCGCTACCTTTAACACATTTTGAAAGTGTGCCCATATATGTGATCACTTCCTGCTGTACCATCCTATTCTAGGCCACCACTGCCTTGATTCCAGTTACCTAATTGGTCTTCCTGCTCTGTCCTCGTCCCACATTCAGTGTATTCTCTCTCAACAGCAAGAATCATTCAGTTAAGGTGGAAGGCATTCCTTGTCTCTCAAAACCATCCCATGGTTTCCTGGCCAGTTGCAGTAAAAACAAACAAACAAAACAAACAAAACAAAAAAAAAACAAAGAACAAAACAAAACAAAACAAACCCTTATGGTTGGACACATGGCCTTATATGATCTGATCCCTGTAACTCCTTTTTAAATTATACTCCCTAATAATGTGGTTCTGCTTTACTTTTGTAGAAGCCACACTGACTCCACGCTTGTACATTTCTGCTTCGGGCTTGTTTTTCCCTGTACATGAAAACTCTCTTCCCACAGAGCCATGTGACTCAAAGGGTCTTTCCTAAACTTCCCACAGAGCCATGTGACTCCTTTGGGTCTTTCCTAAACTTTCTTCATTTCGTAACCTTTTCTTGAGTCTTCTGAGGGAAGGAATTTCCGCCTGGTTTGGTCCCTGCGACATGGCCAGTGTCTGGAATGGTTTCTGACATATAATAAGTCCTCAATAAATACGTGGTGAATGAATAAGCACTGCATTAGCTATTTTATCAGTTCTTTTGATAACTAGACGATAGCCGTGTTAAGTCAGTATGTCAATCATGATTTAAGTTAGAGTTCAAGTCTTCATTTCAAATCAAATTCCAATGTCAAGTTTATTCTTGCCGTGTAACACATTCTGCTGAAATAGTGCAGAAACTGGAATGAATTGAAGTGGAATATAAATATTATCTGGGCCTTTACTATGTATTAGCAGCTCAATGCTAATGAACAAAAGAATAATAGAAAGTGTTTTATGTAATCCCCTAGCAAAATATAGTATACTGGCAAAATGTGTTGTAAACTGCTAATGAAAAAAACAAGTGGTTAATTATAAAGCGATGGCTATTGACCTGCACATTTGATTGCTTTCATTTCAGCAAGTAATTGTTACCACCCCAGAACCTGTAATGGCACTTCACATTCTTAATCTGCTAAGAAAGTGCAAAACACATCCCCATTACTTTTATTGAGTATGAAATTGTTTATCTATTAAAATAAGGATTATAGCCATTAACTACAAATTTCTTTTCATAGGCCCTTCTCATGCAGAAGCACCTGTGCTTACTAAGCACCTCGTAGAACAGGCCTGTTTTTTCTCCTTGTAAATTAGCAGAAAGCATTTAGAACCAGGTAGAATGAATATATGTTTCTGATACTGCCTTAAGGCGTCTTAAACATTGTTCTTTTTTGTGATTAAAAATGTATAAATTGCTAAAAAAAAAAACAAAACCACACATACATTCTGAGGAGTGCAGCTTTATGGAATAAATGATTCCGTTTTCCAGGTTGCTAGAGCTAACTTCATATCTGAAGTTGGACAAGCGCATGTTTTGCATAGTTTGCAGGCTCTTCTCTCTTCAAGTACAGTATCCATCCTGGCAGCTCCCTATGAAGAGAGCCAGCCACCCTAAGGAATCATTTCCTCCTCTCCAAAAAATGTCTCTTTTCAAGAACACTTGGTCAGCGGCCACTTAGTATACATCATGTTGTTGACTGAATTTATGAACATACTGAGCCAAAATGTGCCGCCAACCTTCTTTGCTTCAGAAGGTCAAACTTCAATTTATTAAATCCAAAAGACAGGAACAATATCATAATTTAAAAATAATAGTAATTCTTTAGAGAGTATGTTCGTCTACAAAACAAATTTTGACTAAGCTCCTTAAGGGTAATTACTATATGATCATAACATGATTTCATAAATAAGTGAGAAGTAGATGTGTTGCTTCAAAATCTCATAAAATAATATCCTAAGATATATTTTCTAAAATAGATGGGTCGTAGATACTAATCTAAAATCTACTAAGTGAAAGGAGAGATCTTTGCATATTAATTGAAATGTTAGTTAATGTTAAATATGTTATTTTCTTGAATGAATATGTTTTTGGTCTTTTGCTTACTTCAATAGTGTTTTGTTTCTCTGGATACTTCCCCCTATAAAATGATTACTTACTTCCCTCATATACCATGTGTTAAATCTGAGACAAAAGTTGCCAGAAGATATTGAAGGCAGTCAGATATTCTAGGAGGTCAGCAACCTCTTTAGTAATGGCTCCAAGCATCAGTTATTTTGGTACTGTATTTTCTGCATTTTCACAAGATGAAAATAAAGAAATATTTATCCTAATAATGTAACTTAAACATTAGTGGTTGTTTTGGAATGTTAATTCATCTTCTGTATGAGTACATAAAAGGTTCAGTGACCTAATATGCTTTATTTTGGAAGATACAAACATGTTTATTGCAGCAAACCTTGCTCTGGTAAGAATGTAAATAACATAAGGCAAACTCGACTCAATGCACTACATTTACCCTCTACATTCATTACTAAAATGTCTTTTGAGTCTAACTTTCTTCATTTAAGAAACAAAGAGCAGTACACGAAAGACACCTTTTATTTCCCAAAAGTCACACCCTGGAAAATTCTGATGTAGGATTTAATTAGGTAAGATGCCTTCAAGTGAGTAATTGGTTCACCCAACAGATGATTTCTAAAGTGTTTCTCTGAAGACAGACCTATTATGTTTTCACCTTCAGATACCAGAGGTAACATGTCTTATTAATGCCTTGATGAAATTGTTCCGGTTCCACAGGCATAAAACCAAATAGATAGCTCATCAAATAAAATGGATCCTTTTTTATCAGTTGTTCAATAAAGGATTTTATACACAGTTAGGCACTTTATGAAAACAAGTTTCCATTTTTTATGGAGAGACATGAAAAATTTTGAATTCACTGCATCATTTTGCTAAGTAGGATGCCAACTTTAAGAAGTTACTACTAGGAAAATGTCAGAGATTGTTATTTTATAGAACACTACTAAACAAATAGCATTAGTTATCCTATAAGAGTTAATTTCTCAGTTTCTGTATGAGGCCCAGTCTCTTTTTGTATAAATAAATGCAATAGTAAGGTCATTTAATTGGAATTCAGCTTACCTCACAAGTATGGTTTAGCACAGAAAGAGATCCATGCATTCTTTTTTTTTAATTTTTTTTTAATGTTTATTTATTTTTGACAGAGAGACAGAGCATGAGTGGGGAGGGGCAGAGAGAGAGGGAGACGCAGAATCTGAAGCAGGCTCCAGGCTCTGAGCCATCAGCACAGAGACCGAGGCAGGGCTCGAACTCACAGACCGTGAGATCATGACCTGAGCCAAAGTCGGATGCTCAACCGCCTGAGCCACCCAGGCACCCCGAGATCCATGCATTCTTATTCCAATTTAAATAACTTACAAATTATAACACTAAAAGATTAAGGCATTTTCCCTTAAATCTCAGTGCCAAGACGACAAGCCTTGTCAAGCTGTAACTTAGTCATCTATGTCACTCCCATCTATATGCTGAAAACATCTACACGATGTCGTCAAAAAATTATACAGATTTTCATACCCATGAAAATGACATGTGTGCCCGCCAGGAAAGAAAAGTAATATATTCAATTTCACGGTATCCAAAAGTTAGTTTACAAGTGGGATAAAAATCTCAGACTCTTCACAGCTTTTGACAATCTTGGCAATGAACATGTGATACCAACAGACATGTGGCCTTCTAGAAAAGAAAGGATGAGTGCCTTGCAAATGGATTAAGAGGATCTGAAGGAAATCTGTGGAAATCAAAGGTGAAAATTAACAATGGTGAAAATGTTCTGAGGTCAACAGCGAGATAAATAATTAACTACATTTTTCCTATGAGGAAGGAGAAATCGGACAGGTGGTTGCAAGCTGAGTACCATGAAGCAGAATCAAAGATTGAACAGTATACTGGATTGCTGCTACCTTTTACTCCCTCTGAAGAGGGAGTCCTACTCACCAGCTGGAGGTCAATCTCTGGTCTATGCAACGTAACAACTAACACTGAGCTCTGACCAGGGTAGGTTGAAAAATCTGGACACTTTTCAGCTGTCGTTACAAAGAGTCATACCTAACTGAACATCAAAAAGGGGATTTAAGACTGCATAAAATGGGCAGAAACTAGGTAAATTAATCAATCTTCTGTTGGTTTTTTGAAAGAAGAGGGGCAAGGTATATAATGCTTATAAGGGAAAAATGGGAACAGCTGGAGCCTCTTAGGTAGGGCTCAGGACCTCCTACATCCTTGGTTAATTAGGAAGTAACACTAAGAGGACTCAGAATTTCTGTGCGGTAAATTATGGCTGCCAGAAGGACACTTTGGCTCTCTTGAGATTTTCCTTTAAGAAACAAATTCTCTTAACTGGTATTCAAGTCCTTGTAATCTTGGATTGGGTTTATGATGCCAATGATGGTGACCCACTACAGAATGTGAAAGAGCACAATCTAGACATATTCTTGTGTTCATCCCTGTCTGCCCCGGAACTCCCATAAATCTTATTTAGAAACCCAGCAAGAGTGTAAGAGATGTCATCTTGGAAACAGGGGAACAGATGCTCAGGATTAAGGTAGATTCCTAGGAAAAGGTCACAACTGCATGAACCAAAACTGGGTCACCCCGAGGGGCATAATCCCTGGCCCCAAGCCAGAAAACAGTGAGGGCTGTGATTATTGAATCAAGGAATCCTCAAACCTGAAACAGATAGTGTCAGTAAAGATGTCCTTACGGTATATATAAGGTTTCTTAGAAGTCTGTTTGAATGAGGCATTGGAAATTTAAAGTCAGTTCACCTTACCTACTGGCTGTAAGCCACTCTCTACTACTGCATTAACTTTTCACCCCAACCTCAGATGCTTTAAGAAAAAAAAAAAAAGATGATTACAGGTTGGGCCCAAGATCTTGCTAACTCCAAAAGAGACTGAAAGCTATATGCCCATCCTCAAGTATGCAGGGAAACTGTTACCTTGGAAACTGAAAGCTGAAGGTAAACTGCAGCGGAACATAGAGCAGGCTACACAGGAAATGATTTCAGTGAACTATGCATGAATCTTTCTGTGTGTGCCCACCTGGTGCAAGCAATGACTTAGCACATTTTCCATGATGCTCCTGTTAAGCGTAAGTTCAAATTGTAGGAAGGGCATGAACTCAGCCGAAGAAAGGTCAGGCATCATGAGCTGGGGGATAAAAAAAAAAAAGAAAAGAAAACAGCAAACGGTTACAAGAGATTGAAGCAGTCAATGAAGTTGTACGTGGAGGGGATATACAAAGAACCAGCAAGGCTCGAACTCACCACAGCAAAGGTGGAAAATCAGGGAGAGATTAAAAGAACAGGATGAGACTTTGGGCAAAGCAGCAGACAGTAGGGTGTGCAAGTGACAAGTCACTGGCACTGCTGCGATAAAATAATTCCCGCAGAGCTAAGAAAAGTGATTCTTAGGAGGTTTCAAAGCTTATCTCTATCCTTATTATCGCATAAACTCAGCCTCAGTCCCAGTCCCTAAGCACCATGATACTTACTTACGTCTCCCTTTATTCCGGCTTCCATGTTTTTTCCAGGATTGAGGCTATTCTCCAGTTTCCACTCTCTCTTTGTCCATGTATAGAAGTTGTTCATGGCCTTTTCTCCAGCCTTTATTCCTAGTAGTTAGCTCATGTTTAATTCATTTGGCATATCATTGCCTACAGAAAGGTCCAAATAAGAGTCTTTTACTACCCTCTCTCATTTCTCCCACAGAAACAGTCCTTCTACTTGTCCCCCATGGTGAAATGTTCGAAATATGAGGAAGAGAAACAAAATGTGACAGAACAAGTAGACCATGTTAATAAAGAGAGAACATTTGACTCAGACAATTTCACTTTATGTGCCTTTTGTGAGGACATTTACCAACCTTGTTTAGACCAAAATTGGGGCCAAAAATATCGGTACTCAATTGCAATTATAGTTAAGGGGGAACAACAGAGGGTAATCAATAACACTCTGGGTAGGAAAATTGGAAGATGCTTGTTTTTATTATATTTAAAAACTCCAGTCATGGACATAAAAACTCTCAGTTCACCTATCCCATGAACAATTACTGAATTATGCATTTGTATAGCATCTGTTTCCATGGAATCTAAGTAGTAAATGTTATGTACATAATATATAAATGCAGATTTTTGTATACAAAACATCTTTTACAAATACATTTTCTTTCCATTTAGGTAATAGCCCCAAACTTAGCCAGATATGCAATAGTATTTTGACTGAGTGTCTGTTTGATGTAGAAAAACAGTGCTATTTTCCTCCTGTTCAAAATATAATACTTTTTCTTCCACTTAATTCACAGAGTGTTTCATTCTTAATGAATATTCTTCATTCTCCAATGCTTCACTATATCAATCTATGGCAATGATGCTTATTTCTTCAGGGAAAATATTATTCACTCAGATATATTTAATTTGCCCAGTACCAATGAAGGCAAAAAGAAAAAAAATGTTTGATAATATTTAGAAGTAGATAAACTTCACCTCATTATCCCACATAGTTTAATGTGATAGACAATAATAAAGAACAAATTCTTACTCGTTGTCAGCTTGTTTGGACGTGTCTGCAGTGAATTTCAGAAATGAGGATAAACCAGGTTCTTAGTGTTAACTTTGGAATGTGTTAGAGAGTACATCATTTGGGTGCATTTTCTCTAGTAAATCTCCTAGAGACTGGAAAGGCCAACTGTGGATTGGCTCCCAATAGAGAAGATATTTTAATAATCTTTAGTGTTCATTGAACTTCATTGTAAATGCTCTACTAAGTTACTCTTATGTACCGGGCCATGAAAGATGGCACCAATAGGAAAGTACAAGCAGGGAAACAGGTTATTTATCATTTAAAAATTAAGTAAAGAAAGAAAGTATCTTCCAGGAAAAGAAACTAGTATGTAAGACAAACAAAAATGTCTTCCTCATTTATCTTGAAGTCCAATCTCTTGAATTTACCTCCCATTCATTTGATAGCACCCAGGAGAATTTTTTCTAACATATAAAACTGATGTTAGTGGTATTGAATCATTACCCTAATTTCAAAAGTTGTAGAAAATAAATTTAGAATGTATTTCTTCTTGAGTCCAAGTTCCTTTAAAAAGAAAGAGACTGTGCTGACAGCTCGGAGCCTGGAGCCTGTTTCGGATTCTGTGTCTCCCTCTCTCTCTGCTCCTCCCCCGTTCATGCTCTGTCTCTCTCTGTCTCAAATATAAATAAACGTTAAAAAATAAATAAATAAATAAATAAATAAATAAATAAATAAAAGAAAGAGAAACCAATAAACAGAGGATTGAGTTGAGGCATAAAGGGATTGATAGCAGAGATTTCATATAATGCTAACTTAACAGCAGGTTTCCTTTTTTCTATATGGGTAACTGCTTCTGCTAGGCAGAGGAAGGGTACACTTAATTCTATTGCAACAATTACAAGGGCAATTTGATGGTTATGGCAAAATTGTATCTTAGAAGCCCTCATCCCCCCCCCCAAAAAAAAGATAATTATGTGATGGGACAGAGGTATTAGCCAAGACTAAGATGGTAATCATATTGCAATATATAAATGTTTCAAATAAACACATTATACACCTTAAACTTACATAATGTTATATGTCAATGTATCTCCGATCACCAACAAAATAAAACATAAACACAGAACTCAGAGTCTGGCAGTGCAATGTTATCACAAAGTACTAATTATCACAAACCTATCACCATGGGTTTTACTAACAAAAGATCACAGATTATTATAGGAAAAGTTCTCACAAAGGTAATAACGGGAGTCTAAATATAAGCGGGAGACGAGAGAAATTTAATACTAACATAAAGCCAATAATATGTGATTACTTTAAAACATGATTGCAAGTTACATGGAGTCCTCATTAAGAGCCATTTCCTAAGATCTGAAAGGACTAGCAACCACGTCAACCAATTACATATAATAGAAGTTATGCCACATTCTTATGAGTTATTAGCATTACTATATTAGAATTCTAGGGCTGCCATGACAGACTATGACAGACTGGGTGGCTTAAACAACAGAAATCCATTTTTCCAGTTTGGGAGACTGGAAGTCTAAGATCAAAGTGCCAGCAAAATTGATTTCTTCTGAGGCCTCTCTCCTTGGCTCACAAAGAGTGCTTTCTCCTTTGTCTTCATGCGACCTTTCTGCTGTGACTAGGCAGCACCGTGTCTCTTCCTCTTCTTATAAAGACACCCGTCATACTGGATTAGGGCCCCATCCTAATGACCTCGTTGAACCATTATTGCTTCTTCAAATGCCCTATTTCCAAATGCAGTCACATTGGGAGTTAGAGCTTCAACATCTGAATTCAGGATGGAAGTAAACAATTACAGTTCACACCAATGGCTTTTGAGGCTATGTTATAAAGATTTCCACTTTTGTTGCTGGAAATATTTTTTAAAGTTTATTTATTGTTGTGAGTGAGAGAGAGAGGGAGAGAGATCAAGTACGTGCACAAGTGGGGGAGGGGAGTAAAGGAAGGGGGAGATGCAAAATCTTAGGTAGGCTCCAGTCTCTGAGCTATAAAGGCAGAACCCAACATGGAGTTTGAACCCATGAACAGTGGGATCATGATCTGAGCTGAAGTTGGACGCTCAACCTACTGAGCCACCCAGACTCCGCATGCTGCTGGAAATTTTTATTATATAGTCCTGAGTTTCTATTAAGGAAGTTCAGCTATTCAAAACTGTAGAGGGGCAATGCAGAGAGCAGCCATTTCACATTTTAAATGAGAATCTCGGTGCATTTATAGGCATACAGTTAAGTTTATGTGGATGTGAGAATGTTACAACATAATGTTATTGACCTTTAGACTTTCTACCTACTGAAACTATATAGTTGGAATGCCTGGATCCAAGAATTCAGTTAATGTAAGATTGAATTTGAAGATGAATGCATGAAAAAGTAACTGATGAATATTATAATATCCCACTACTGGATGCTGGGCCTCTTTTCTACATGATGTCCTCCAGTAATGTAGCTCTAAAAAAATACCTGTTCTGATGACAACCAGAACTCTACCTTCAGCATGATCTTGCCTCTTGACGTCTAACTTGTATATCAAATTTCCAGCCCATATACTGTTCCTCACCCAATCTTCTTTATCAAATAAATGGGAACCACCAAGTCATTTTTTTAAGAGACTTACCCCCTTCCAAGTCATTCTTCAGGAGATATCATTTCTCACATACATTCAAACCAGTGAGAAAGCTGATCTAGACTCACGCTAAGATACTTGGCTTCTTACTGTCTGCAAGGTGACAGTAATAGCCCAAGACATGATGTTTTCTTGCCTTAAACACTGCAATGTCATCCACGTCGGTTCTTCCCACTTCTTCTCTTGCCCTTCTACCAGCACTTATCCACTGAGTATCCAGAGATTTAAACACACACACACACACACACACACACACCCCACAAAATTTATGTCATTTCTACTTTAGTGACTGTCCATTTCATTGAAAACAAACTCTAGATCTATTACTTTGTTTTACAAAGTCTTACTGAATTTCCTTCTTGACATTCCCACCATTCCACCATGATCTTTATTTTCCTCTTTACACACTTGTATTTTTTCTTATCCTCATGATGCGAAGCATGTGTCTGCTTTAGGGCAGTTATGTCCTAGAAAAGCCCTTCTCAAAATGTGTAAAGAGCTGCATCTGACCATTTAGATCCCATTTAGTCCCTTCCTAATCCACGCCTTATCTAAACATACAGTCAGAGACATGCCATTCATTGTCATATTATGGCACCTGCTTAATTTTCACTGTAGCATTTATCTATCACCCTTATTAGTATTCCCTTATTTATTTACATTTTTATTATCTTTCTGTCCTCCATCACCACCATTAGAATATAAGTTCCATGAAAGTAGACCCCTGTCTTCCTTCTTTACCACCATATAACCCGTATCTATAATTATGTCCATCTCATAGTAGACAATCAATAAATATATGTTGAATAAATTAACATTTGAAGAGTTTAAGCCATCTCAGAATTTAGCATGAACCACTAATTTACTCTCCAAAGATCTCTAAAATTATACCTCTAAATGTTCTTTTTTTGTACTAAAAAGGATAGTCGAAACATATTCTCACTTGCCTGAATATTAACTTCTTTAAAAATTCATGAATTTTATCATTTAAAAAGTAATAACTTGTTAGCAAGAGATAAAAATAGAAAATCATATTCTCATATTTAAATCTCAATGCCTCTTTTAATCATCAAGAGAAAGAGAAAGTTAGTAATAAGAACTGTTGCTTAGAAATGTAGTTATTGTATCTTGGGGTGCCTGGGTGGTTCAGTCAGTTAACCCTCCAGCTCTTGGTTTTAGCTCAGGTCATGATCTCACTCACGAGAGATCAGGGTTTGAGCCCCGCATCGGTCTCTGTGCTGGCAGCTGTAGAGCCTGCTTGGGATTCTCTGTCTTTCTGTCTCTCTCTGCCCCTCCCCTCCCAAATAAATAAATATTTAAAAAAAGAAATGTAGTTGCTGTATCTAAATTTTCTATTTTCTTTTATAGTTTTTATAAAATATAGAGTAACATTCTCACAGTGGCCATGTTTGTGGTTAGACATGACGAGTGTGAAAAAATAGTAATTTTCCATGTGAAAATACTTCTCCTTATCCTTCCACCACAACAGAACTAGGAACAAATATATGGTAGCTATTCCAATTAATTTTCTAAGGATGCTGTAAAGGCTGATGGTGACAATGGCTGATGGAATAATGTGAGGTGGTTGATCTTGACCCTTGCTTTAGTAATCTTAAACATAATATTACCAAAAAGCAACAACGACGACAACAACAATAAACGCTGATTCTTTTCTCCTTTTTTCCTTGAAATGGGCTTAGCCTCACAAAAGCCTAGTTGGAGAAAATGCTGATTGTTACCTGTGTCATTACCAGCACCTAGAAGACACCTCAACATATAGCAAATGCCGCAAGAAATATTTGTTTTAAAAATGAATGGAATGATGGGTAAATGATAATAAATACACTCACATGTTTTCTTCCAAATCCGTTAGTTGTACTGTTTGGGTCCGTGATGTTAAGTATTTCATCTCTTAAACCAATTTTTTCATTGAATGTTATGGACTGAATTGTGTGCCCTCCCCCCACACACATAATTCATATATTAAAAGTCTAAGCCCTCAATAAGACTATTCGGGCATTTAAGGAGGTAATTAGGGGCAAAAAGAGGTTTTAAGGGTGGGATTCTAATCCACTAGGACTGGTATCCTTAAAGAAGAGAAAGAGACACTAAAGATCTGCCTCTGTCTCTGCCTGCACATCACGCAGAGGAAATTCCATGTGAGGACACATGCCTAGGTGTGGTCTGCAAAGGCCTCACCTGAAACCAAATCTGTAAGCACCTTGATCTTGGACTTCTAGCCACCAAGACTGTGAGAAAATACAGTCCTGTAGTTTAAGCCACTCATTCTGTGGTATTTGATTATGGCAGCCTGAGCAGACTGATATAGTGAATCTTAGGATAATCACAATTATCCAATCATACTATATTCTGATTTTGGCACCTGCGATGGATGACAAGTAAAATAAAAATAACTGCAGATGTATCTCATTCTTATCCCGAGTCATGCAACTTGGGCTGGGTCATCGAGTGGACATGACTGAGGTAAATCTGAACACATCTGTTGGATCCTAAAACTTACTCTCTGACTTCACTATACGAGACCATCTCCAATTTGTTAACATATTTCCTAATGGACTAATATAGAACTAATATATTAGTAACTATGCTATAAAATATATGTGACATTGGGAAGTAATCAGGGTTATCAGAAAGCATAGTTTCCTTTGCTAGTGTTACCACATGGTAGTTATGACATGGCCTTGAGGTTCTCTGAACATCGGTTCCTTTTGATGTAAAGTGATGAGTGATATCTTTCCAGTAGATCAATAAAGGACTTAAATGGTAAGTGGATTAAACGTATGACAAACCATCCTTGAATCTAAAGTACCGTGTAAATACAATGTATTTTATTATTTTAAGAATACTAATGCAGTATAATTTCGTTGAGTATTCGTTGAAAAGTGAAAGCAAGTAAGTATTTACATGACTTTCAGTAACTCTCAAAATAGTGTATCTTGAAATGTGCCTATGATTTATTTAGAATGTTTCATAGTTCTTTGCATTTTTTTGCATTTCATGACACCAATTTTTGTAATTCTTAATTATTTGCATAAGTCAGAAAGAACAAAAGCATATTAAATAATATATATGTCATATAGAACACACATATACTTTTAACACTTGTATTAACTAAAGAAATAGGATTTTTTAAAGTTTATTTATTTTGAGAGAGAGAAAGACAAAGAGAGTGAGCACAAGCAGAGGAGGGGCAGAGAGAAGGAGACACAGAATCCCAAGCAGGTTCAACACCATCAGTGCTTAACTGAGAGTGCCACTCAGACAACCTCAAGAAATTGGGTTTGAATTAGCCTTACAGAAGAATTCAAACTTTCTACAAATATTTCTGCATTATTTATTACATATAAGAACCACAGGGGTGCCTGGGTGGCTCAGTCGGTTGAGTGTCTGACTCCGGCTCGGGTCATGATCTCACAGTTTGTGAGTTCGAGCCCCACATCGGGCTCTGTGCTGACAGCTCAGAGCCTGGAATCTACTTCAGATCCTGTGTCTCCCTCTCTCTCTGCCCCTTCCCTGCTCATGCTCTGTCTCTCTCTGTCTCTCAATAATGAATAAACGTTAAAAAAATTAAAAGAAAAAAAAGAACCACAGTAGCAGAAAAGGGTGGTATATTGTTGGGTTTGCTTTAATATTAGTGGAAATTCTTAGAGATTAAAATATATATATATATATATATATATATGGTTAGGACTTAGCGTTCTGTTTGCAAATGTATTCATCATAATCTGCTCTATATCCTGACATATGGCAAAGACAATATTTTACCAAAATAGTCTTATACAAAACAGATATGAAAGAATAAAGACTAGAAACATAATAGTTTTTTTCTTCAGTCAAATGTACTAAAATTCTTTTGTAAAACTAAACATAAATATTCATGAAATTCCTAAGCACAAACTTGTATTCCATTTATTTTTATGAGTAACAATTTAGTAGGAATATTATATATGTACGACTTTGCCTATCTAAAAACTGATGATTTTTTTTAAAAAGTTTATTTACTTACTTTGAGAGAGAGAAAGAAACAGCATGAGCGGGGGAGAGGGCCAGAAAGAGAGCCACAGAGAGAAAAGGACAGAGAACCCCAAGCAAGCTCCACACTGTCAGCACGGAGCTCAATGTGGGGCTTGATCTCATGAACCATGAGATCATGACCTGAGCCGAAATCAAGACTCAGAGGCTTAACTGAGCCACGCAGGTGCCCCTAAAAGCAGATGATTTCTATGTGATAGCGTTCAAATGAACAATTCTTAACCTCATTTTTTAAAAGGACTCTCTGTCACTTAGATGAATCTTTAAATATAACAACGTAAAATAAGGTTGCCAATGCCAAGCATTTAGGGTGAAGAATACTAATGAAGTAAAGGGGAAAGAAACATTTTTCCATTACCTATCTGTGTTTTTCTTTATCCAGAGTAATGTTTTATTCAGTGATACTCACTAGAAATAATTACCTTAGCCAAGAATGAGAGAGTTAACAAATAAGAGTTAACAACAGTAATTTAGAAATACTTCATCTTCCTTAAATGCTTACAAAGGTTAATAACAATGGAATACTACTTGGCAATGAGAAAGAATGAAATATGGCCTTTTGTAGCAGCGTGGATGGAACTGGAGAGTGTTATGCTAAGTGAAATAAGTCATACAGAGAAAGATACCATATGTTTTCACTCTTATGTGGATCCTGAGAAACTTAACGGAAGACCATGGGGGAAGGGAAGAAAAAAAAAAAGAGAGGGAGGGAGCCAAACCATAAGAGACTCTTAAAAACTGAGAATAAACTGAGGGTTGATAGGTGGGTGGGAGGGGGGAGTTGGGTGATGGGCATTGAGGAGGGCACCTGTTGGGATGAGCACTGGGTGTTGTATGGAAACCAATTTGACAATAAATTTCATATTAAAAAAATAGTAATAATAAATAAAATTACCACTTTCAAAAAAATGTATATTCAAAAGGCAGCTAAAAATCATTCAACTCCATGTGGTAACTGATCCCAGAGATCAATCCATTTACTTTTCTCCAGCAGCCATTAAAAAAGATTATTTTTGACTAATATGGATGTTTGAGAAAACCTTAATATTACCAAATCTAGCCCACAGACATGCATTGCTTATGTATGTAAACAATCTATAAAATGTAATATGGAAATTTCTATACAACATTAAAGAAAGTGGAAATGTACCATATTCTCCAACGGCATCTTTAAATTTTCTTCTTTATGGCTCTTTGGAAGAGAAGCTTCTGGTTCTCAGTGAAGGCTTTGTTCCCAAGATATTAATGGTAAAATTAAGGTGGGGGCAAAAATTAGTGAGATGTTATTTTTCTTACCTTTGACATAAGTGACCTTATTTTTTTATGTACTTTCCCAGCTTTTGGGGGGCTTTGTGTATTTATCTAGTTAATTACATTGACATATATTATTGTGTAAGTTTAAGGTATAGAATGTGATGATTTGGTATACTATGTATTATAAAAATAATTACCACAATAAGGTTAGGTAACACATTCATCACCTCACAAAGTTACCCTTTTTTAGGGTTAGAATACTTAATATCTACTCTCTTAGCAAATTTCAAATTAGTACACAGTATTATCATCTATAATCGCCATGCTGTACATTATACTCCAAGGTTTTATTTACCTTGAGGTAAATAAATGGAACTTTGAATCTTTTGACCAGTATCTTCCCATTTTCCTCAACACCCAAGCCCTGACAACCAATCTACTTTTCTGTTCAATAAGTTTGACTTCCTTAGATTCCATGTATGAGATTATACAGTATTTGTTTTTGTCTGTCTGGCTTATTTCACTTAGGATAATGTTCTTCCATGTTGTCATAAATAGTAGGGTTTCTTTCTTTTTTATGACTAATAATATATTACATTTTCTTTATCCCTTTCATCTGTGGATGGAGATTTAGGTTTTCATGTGTTGGCTATTATGAATAATGTTGCAATGAACATAGGAGTGCAGATATCTCTTGAGACAGTAATTTCCTTTTCTTCACATGTATAACCACTGGAACAGATAGTAGTTTTATTTCTAATATTTGTAGGAAGCTCCTTATTGTTTTCCATAATGATTGTACCAATTTACATTCTCATGAAAAGTGCTCAAATGTTTCCTTTACTAAACATCCTCATCAACACTTTTTATGCCTTGCTTTTTTTAATAAAGGCCATTCTAACATGTGTGAAGGGATATTTACTGGGTTTGATTTGCATTTCCCTTATGATTGGTGATGCTGAGCATCTTTTCATAGACTTGTTGGCATTTCTATGTGTTTTTTGAAAAAAATGCTTATTTCAGTCCTTTGCCCACTTTTTTTTTTTTTAATTTTTTTTTTTTCAACGTTTATTTATTTTTGGGACAGAGAGAGACAGAGCATGAACGGGGGAGGGACAGAGAGAGAGGGAGACACAGAATCGGAAACAGGCTCCAGGCTCTGAGCCATCAGCCCAGAGCCTGACGCGGGGCTCGAACTCACGGACCGTGAGATCGTGACCTGGCTGAAGTCGGACGCTTAACCGACTGCGCCACCCAGGCGCCCCCCTTTGCCCACTTTTTAATCAGATTGCTTCTTTGTTTTGCTATTAAGTTGTATCAATTCCTTATATATTTTGGATATTAACCCCTTTTTAGAATTTTTTTTATGTTTTTCTATTTTATAATACTTTTCAAAAATTGTTCAGTTTTTTATGTTTAATGTTAAAACTTTTGTCATAGGATAATTAGTGAAGTTCTATGTGAAAGAAAACATTTTTATTCTTACCCCTCATCTTTTTTACATTGCATTTTAAAGACTCTTCTATAAAAGCCTTATATTTGAAAAAAAAATAAAAGCACATCTGTTCTCTTCGGTAGTACCAAAACTAAAATCCATTGCAATTTGCAGGAAGCTAATTAACGTGTGAGGGTGTCAATTGTAACACCTTGGGTACTAATTTTCCTATTTATTCTTCAGGAATCCTCTCTAAATATAGTCTTAGTGACCATTTACAACCGTATTGAGTGATGGTGGCATGTTAGTCTCTATGGTGAATATTAGTAAAGTTTAATTTTTTCTTCAATTTTTTTTTCTTTTAAGCAGAAAATATATATGAAAATTCTAATATTTTATCCTTCCAAACTATTGACTTCTCCTGCACCCACTTATTCTCTTTGGAGACTATTACATTAGTATGTTGTGTATCTACAATACTGCTCTAGAAACCACATTAGCAACTTTAAGTATTTTGATAAATGTATGTAATGTACATACACAAGTGTATTTAATCAATAAAATACATGTATTATGTTTTCTGCAGTGTATGTTTCAAAATGTTGCCTTTTAGCTGTGTTATTTGATTACCTTTAGTTCCAATTCACTTAAAAATACCACTTGACTAAATAAAATGAGCACTCTAGACTAATACTCCCAGGTTTGAACTTTATTTTAAGATGGGGGTGTGGTATGTAAGTGTTCAATATAAGATGTCTCCAGAGAAAAAAGCTCACAGATCCTTTCTCCCTTTTTTCAATTCGCTTATTTAATTAAAGAAGGTGAGGAGGTTTGACAGTGGAAAGAGTTCTTCTGGTTTCCTCTAAGAAATCTTCATCTTTTTGGTCACTCAGCTACCTCCCTCCTGAGCAGAATATCTTTCATATTTTGATATATCATTTGAAGTTTCCTTTTAAAAACTAGTTAAATGTATGAAACTAGAGATGTTTCTCTGTACCTCTTTGCAAATAACAAATATCTGAAAAATTGTTTCCCACAAAATTAACTAGGCATCTCTGATGGGGGGATTTTATTGAGTCTTATATTTTCTTTTACTCTTAAATGTGAAATAACATTTCTGGAATTGTATGTTTTTCTCTTTTAACCACTATAAACTATGTGACTATTTTCTTTGTGAAAATAAAAACTGGCCATAAAAATGTATAATATCCCTGGAAGAGCTTTACAGTAATTAAACCATTTCTCAGACATTATTTCATTTAATTCTCCTAATATACTGAAAGCAAGTAGGATTATATTCATCCAAACTTAATATATTTGAAATAAAATATGTCACTGAAATTCAAAACAATAATTATTGCCTCAGGTTACTTATATATCATTTTATCTTTGGCTGGTCTTGTTCTGAGAATACTACAGAAAAACCCAAGCAAAGAACATGAACAATGATAAAGTCATGATTGGGAACCTTGTCCCTTAACCTGGCCCTTCTAGAATCTAACTCTGAGGAAACATTAGTGAAGGTTCATTTTACTTTATCTTCCCTAACATTGTTGTGACAACCACATCCTAACATTTAATAAGAAAAACTGTTACCTAATATGATTCTACCAACAGCCTTTTTATTCCCCTGAAATGTAGTTAACTTCTTGTCTTCACATATTACCTCCTCCTTGAGAGGAAAAAAATAGTAACACCAAGAAATTATTTCTATTAAAAGTTAAAAATGAACCCTGTTGTCATGAATGATCATGACAAAACATACATCACCTTTTCCCCTCTTTCTCATCTACCTTGTATGTGGGAAATTGAAAAGTTACTGAACCTTTGTCTATTTTTACTTTCCTGTCTCCTGAACGGACTGGAAAAAGATAAAATTTCAAGTAAATTCCTTCTGAAAAATCTTTAGTGAGACAGACATTTTATTTTAAAAATTAAGGATATAAATTATTCAAGCATCAGGTGGAGACCCTATTATATACTTTAACAAGTTAGGGGCAATTTTTAAAATTAAAGTATAATATTCAAATCTGAGGTAGTTTAACCATCTGTTTTAATTATTTTTGCCACATGAATTACAAAACTAAACATTGCTATCAAACTTTCAGAATTTCATTTCTTTTTAATATGGTAATCCAGTTGCAAAGAATTAAAAGTTATTGACTACCAAAGGGAAGTTAAAATACCTGGTTTGGATTTATTACTTCAAAGTCATAATAATGAAAAATGCTGTTACATAATCTTAAGAGAGGCCAAAATGATATTCAGTGTTATTATAGACCACAAACAGCAGTGATGGTTTCAGCTTTCTCTGCTTCAGATGATCTCCAGAAATATTGACCATTAAGTCCAAAACAAGACCAAGAAATACGGAAATGTCTGAATTAACCATCGATTACTGTATTTCTCTCATTTTCCTTGAGGATCTTCTTTTCCCCCAGTTTCTCCTGCATTTACATAAAGCCAAGATTTCTAGACACATGCTCTATTCTCATAATTATCTAAACTGATCACTTTTTCTGACTAAACCCTAAGTGATGCACATGACTTCTTTGGAAATATAAAAAATGTTAACAGGTATCTGGGTGAGATTTAACAAATGCAATAACACTTTTAGATTTATCACTTACTACAGCACTGTCTTTTAAAATTCTAATTTCAAATATATATATTTAATAACAAAAGGTCTTGACAGCCTTGAGGGCTAAATTAGACCCTTCAAGTTATTCAGGAAATTAAAATCTTAGCTAGGAAATAACTGTAGGCTTCTGATTTGAGGACAATGTTTCTTAAATTGTTTAAGAGAATTGCAGACATCAGAATCCCCTTGGGTACTTATTAAAATTACTAATTTCTGGTAATTACTTATTAAAATGACTTAGTCCTGTCTCAGACCTAATAAATTGGTATCTTAGAGGGGTGGAAGACTGAGACTATTAAATCAGCACATATGCCCAGATGACTTTCCAGATGCCTGAAGTCTAAAGAACATTTAGGTTTGTTATATTGCCTAATTCTGTTTTCCATATTTTTAAGCAAGCCATACATAAGTATTAGCAAGACATGACATTTCTGTTTCCAATAGGGTTGAAAAACTTTCCATTGTGTAAAACACAATAGAGTAATGGTTAGCACTCTTTTCTCCTACAAAGAGTAGGCTCCTACAACTAAATATTTTTCTTTATAAATATTGATGGGTTAGTCAAGACTGTGGGTGATAATAATTCTTAGCACTCTTGTTAGGAATCCTCTTATTCAATTAATACCTTATTTTTACTCATGATATTGTTTTAAAAATGTATGTATGGAGGCGCCTGGGTGGCTCAGTCGGTTGAGCGGCCGACTTTGGCTCAGGTCATGATCTCGCGGTCCGTGAGTTCAAGCCCCGCGTCGGGCTCTGTGCTGACCGCTCAGAGCCTGGAGCCTGTTTCAGATTCTGTGTCTCCCTCTCTCTGACCCTCCCCTGTTCATGCTCTGTCTCTCCCTGTCTCAAAAATAAATTAAAGGTTAAAAAAAATTAAAAAAAAAATGTATGTATGTTAGAAAAAATATATCACTTAAAATGTTAATAGTTTCCTCATCATTATTGTAATTTTCATAAACAGGGCTTTTATATTAAAAATGATTGAATTTGGGGCACCCGGGTGGTTCAGTGGGTTGAGCATCACACTTTGGCTTTGGTCACGATCTTACAGTTCACATGTTTGAGCCCCACATGGAGCTTGCTGCTCTCAGCGCAAAGCCTGCTTGGGATCATCTATCTCCCTCTCTCTCTGCTCCTCCCCCTCTCACGTTCTCTCTCACAAAAATAAAACATGTTTAAAAAAATGATTGGATTTGATTATCACAGAATTTCGGAAGAAATCAACCCTCAACTTGCCGCTAGGTTATTCTTAGTTGTTACATTCATCATAAAGAATATAACAAAAACTTAAATAACAGGCAGAATTCTAAGATGGCAGCCAAGATTTCTGCTCCCTGGTGTATATGCCCTGTCTAGTCCCTCCCGGGAGTGAGATGGACTTGTGAATATAATGTAAGTGTCTGGCCACAAGTGTCACCCATAGGCTGTTTGCAACATGGATGTGCACTTTTTTCCAGACCATAAAAAGACACCCTGAGAATACAGATAATCCATGCTTGTGCTTCTGACTCACAGAATCCTTGAGGTAATACATTTATATTGTTTAAAGCTGCTAAATTTGTGACAACTTGTTATGTAGCAGTAGAAAATTAATACACCTGATTCTAAAAATTATATTTAATAAGATTATTTTCTTCAAAATTAAACCAAAGCCATTGTTTTGTCTTAAATATTTTCGAAGGGTAATACTTTTATCAACATGAATGATATGTTTTCCCAATCAGTTCAAGTGGGCAGAAATTAAAATTCATAACGTAGAACAAGAATTTAAAAGAAGACTAGCATCTTAAAATAAGTATTGTACACTTAAGCAACTTAAAAAAACACGAACAATTTCCAGCCCAGAAATCCACACGTCTCTAGCTAAAATTTAAGTTCATGGGGTTCCTGGGTGGCTCAGTCGGCTAATCTTCCGACTTCGGCTCAGGTCATGATCTCATGGTTCATGGGTTCGAGCTCTTTGTCAGGCTCTGTGCTGACAGCTCAGAGCCGGGAGCCTGCTTTGGATTCTGTGTCTCTCTCTCTTCCCCTTCCCTGCTTGTGCTCTGTCTCTCAAAATACATGAATAAAGGTAAAAAAAAAAAAAAGAAATTTAAGCTCATAAACCATTCCTTCCATAAAATAATTTGAAATCATTTAAGAAGTATTAATACCGTTGTATTGTTTTGATGATATAAAGTTTGGGAATTTATTATATATTCAGCATTGAAATATTATTATTAGGAATCTATGATGTGACTGTCATGTTACCAAGTTCATATTTGTGCGAAAGTAGTTAAATAGATTAGCACTTCCCCCTGTTTGATGAGCATTTAGGATTTATTCATGGTGTGTTTCTTATAAAAAGCTATGATTAAAAAAAAATTAAAGACATCCAAGGCTACATTAGTATCTATTTGTTTAAGGTGTAGGGAAAATACAGTGCAGTTGGCTAGATATATTATATATATAATATATATAAAATACCTTAAATTTGTTCTTTTTCAAGGTGTAATTGACTTAAATTATTATTAATGTATATCTCAGCATCAACTATCTTTAAGTATGTTTCTGTTGAAGATTTTTTTTAATTTTTTAATGTTTATTTATTTATTTATTTATTTGAGAGAAGGAAAGAGAGAGACAGAGCACAAGCAGGGGAGGGGCAGAGAGAAAGGGAGACACAGAATCCGAAGCAGGCTCCAGGCTCTGCGCTGTCAGCACAGAGCCTGAGGTGGAGTTTGAACCCATGAACCATGAGATCATGACCCGAGTTGAAGTTGGACGCTTAACCGACTGAGCCACCCAGGTGCCCCTAAGTATGTTTCTGTTGTATAAAACTCTAGCAATACATTAAAATTTAAATGGATTTATTGTGTTTTGGTCCAAATACACTCAACAAATTAATGTTGGTCGTAAGAGCTATAGCCACACCATGAATACTTTGCAAAGAAAAGGGGAAGGAAAGACATTCTCATAGGCAGGTAGTGTTCATAAATAGAATGGTTAGTAAAAGATATTGATTGCTTAGCCATCTATGAAAAGAAAGGGTTGTAATATCAGAATTAAAGAAAGAAAACTAAGCTGAGAATTTGGGTTTGGGTTGGCGGAGGGGATTGTTTGCTAGACATTACAATAACAGGAAAGAAAAGAATGATGGCATATAATCTTTCTTTCTTTCTTTCTTTCTTTCTTTCTTTCTTTCTTTCTTTCTCTCAAGAAAAGAGTCAAAAGATTAAAGACGTAAAACGAATCATTAACTGGAAATACCGACTCAATGAGAAATGAGTATTACCTGACAGAGAAATGTTTCCTACCACCTGTGCCTCTTAATTACAGAGACAAAAGTAACACCTCGTTGTGAAACAAACAAAACAAGAGAAAAAACTAAGACATTCAAAGTTAGGGTCATCCCAATCCCAGAAATTTATAATGGAATGGAAGTTCCTTAAAGCATCAGCTAAACACAGGTGGGAAATGTGCTACTAGCAATGTTTTCTCACCTTAAGGATGGAGGAGAATAGTCATTGGAACACAACCTTCTTTAACATCTTTAAGTACATCTTTAGTACATCTAAAGTACATCTTTAAGTACATCTTTAAGTATATCTTTAACTTTCTTATAGGAAAGAGTAAATTAATACTTTAGTGTAAAGAAACATTTCTATTCTGGTCAGTAAATATCACTTGCAAAGATGCAGCAAACCATGTTTGCAGAAAGGGTTGAAAAGCCTTCCATTCATTAGCAACAACTTAAAGCAAAGGCACTAAGTTTTCTTGAACTTCTATAACAAAATACCATAGACTATAGCTTAAACAAAATAAATTTATTTCTCACAGTTCCAGCAGCTGAAAGTCATGGTGCCACTAAGACGGATTTCATTCTGATGCCTCTTCTCTTGGCTTGTAGGCAGTGGCTATCTCACGGTGTGTTCATATGACCTCTTCTTTGTGTAATCTTAGGAAAGGAGAAAGGGGTGAGGGGAGGGAGAGAGGAGGAGAGAGAGAGGGAGAGCTCTCTGATGTCACTTCTTTTAAGGGCACTAACCCCATCATGTGGGTCCCACCTTCATGATCTCATCTATTTACCTCCCAAAGGCCCCATCTCCAAGTACCACTACACTGGGGGTTATAGCTTTGTGAGATCATAGAAATTATATATATATATATATAAAATATATTATATATTATTATATTATATATTATTATTATATTAATAGATGCATGGAAACTTGGCAGGGAAAAAAATCCACAATCACCACTACCATCATCGTCCTTGTCATTGCCATCAAATTAATCCTTTGAACAATCTCAAAAGTTTTCTCAGTGAAGTATGAAGACAGTGATGAAGAACACTGATTTCTAGTTGTCTTGAATTCTGTGCCATCAAATGATCAGCATGAAATGGATTCAATGCTGAAAATTTCAAAACAACATTCCTAAGTGTGTGTATGTGTGTGTGTGTGTGTGTGTGTGTGTGTGTGAATTAGGATGCTCAAGTCAAATGGAAACTCACCCCTAACCCTTTGTAATTTCCTGCTTTGGTGGCTGTGATGATGATAAACATTTATCCTGGCTTCAGGAAATAAACAACTATTCAATCCTAAAAAAAACAAAAACGAAAAAAAATATATATTATATTATATATTATATTATTAATATATTATATATTATTATTATGATATATGTGTATATATATATATATATATATATATATATATATGTTTCTGCCCTCAATTCCTGGCACAGAACTTCTAAAACCCAGATAATTTCCTAAATGACATAAACACTAGAAGCATCTTTTGTTCTATATTTGATCTTTGGCGCCAGTCTTGATGCAGTGTTCGTAAAAACTTTGGAATTTCCCAGGTGATAGGAGTGTCTTCTGTTCTAATGAATGTCTTTTGTCCATTTGAAGTGGTTGCGGTGGTGGTGGTGAGGGGGACAGTCTTGTAGGACTGAGCATTTACCCTGTGGGATGTGATGCTATTTTCAGGTAGATAGTGTCAGAATTGAGTTAAACTGTAGGACACCTAGCTGATGTCACAGAGAATTACTTGGTGTGGAAAAAAAAAAACATACATATTTGGTGACTAGAAGTGTCAGAGGATTCTGGATGAGTAGAAAAGGAGAAACACTCAGAACAACACAGGATTCAACATACAAATTTATGGGAAACAATCATTCAATCCATAACAGGCACTGTCTATAGAAGCTATTAAACTTCTAGAAATATGTTTTCCAAGATTAAGATTGCCATAAAAATATCTATTTTTGGCACTTAAAATTTTAATATCATTATTTTAATCCATTTCATTCTGTCTATCCCATGACTGCTCAGGTCTAGAAAAGAAAGAAGGTGGTAGAAGTGACATCCTAAACGTATCATGAGTGAACTGGATGCAAATTAAACCTGGAAAAACCAATTCTAATTTCAAGGGTATGAATTGAGAGATCCTACCGATGTGCAATGGGAAAAAAAATGGAATCAATACATCTCTCCTGTGGTGAAAGAAAATATCAGTCTGGCCTTAAGTAGGACTTATGTCTTATCCTCAAATCTGTGGACACAAAAACACTTCAGTTCCTTTACGATAGAAACGGTATCAGATCATGAACTATTCACAAAATGGTGGCTAGCTTTAGATGGCAAAACGGTTCCACTTATAGGTAAATGTGTTTTTATTTTTAATAAGAGAGGAGATTATCTCTGTCACAGAGAATACAAATCTGTGTTAGGCTGTCTATGCATCTCCGCATATTCTAGTTGCTCTTTGAAACTTAATAGTTCCCTGCAGGGTCCAGGATAGATTCCCCAGCCTGTGGGATGGGTATAGTGGTGAGCATAGCTGCTGTCTAAGACGACTGCTCTATTTTCAGCCATTGCGTTAACATTTTGACAACAGGAAAGAGTAACAGATAGAAGAAAGAGTGGCCTATCTCTTATTGTTTTACTAAAAGAAAGGGCTTTATTTTTTTTTTTAACATTTGTTTATTTTTGAGACAGAGAGAGACAGAGCATGAACAGGGGAGGGGCAGAGAGAGAGGGAGACACAGAAGCTGAAACAGGCTCCAGGTTCTGAGCTGTCAGCACAGAGCCCGACGTGGGGCTCGAACTCACGGACCGCGAGATCGTGACCTGAGCCGAAGTCGGCCGCTTAACAGACTGAGCCACCCAGGCGCCCCGAAAGTGCTTTATTTTTTAAAACTAAGGTATGTGATATGCAGAAAAGTGTATAGATTCAAGTGCACATTAAGGGATGACTTATGACAAAATAAACATTTAAGCGTAATTATTTTCAAGATTACTAATAAAATATTAATAGTAACCAAGAAGCTTGGTTTATGCCCCCTCCCAAGTGCTAATCTCTATCATTTTATATATATATTTTTACAACTCTGAATGTATTCTAACAGCATAGATTAGTTTTGTCTGTTTTTACACGTTATGTAAGTGGAATGATACAGTATTTTTTAGTATCTGGCTCATTTTAGTCAAAGTAATGTTTGTTAAGATTCATCACAATTTTACACACAGAAGCAGATGTATTATCATGCTTATTAATTTTTTAAACATTTATTCATTTTTGGAAGCGAGAGAGACAGAGTGTGAGCGGGGGAGAGGCAGAGAGAGAGGGAGAGACACAATCAGAAGCAGGCCCCAGGCTCCGACCTGCCAGCACAGAGCCCGATGCAGGGCTCGAAATCATGGACCGCGAGATTATGCCCTGATGCAAAGTCAGATGCTTAAGCGACTGAGCCACCCAGGCGCCCCTATGATGCAATGTTATTAAATTGCACAAATATATTTGTCATTCCAGTGTTACAGAGTTGTTCTACTGCTGATGAATTGGATATCTAATTTTTTTTAATTTGAATAATTACAAATAGTGCCACTGTGAATATTCTTGTACCCACCTTCTGACCATATTTGGGGTCAGAAGGTCGTATTTGGGGAGTAAGAATGAGTATGCATGTGCATGTGAATATATAAATACACGAATGCACACACGTACATCTGTGATATGTGCATATTTACTCCAGTGCTCTCAAAAAAACCCCAATGAGATAGTTGCAGAGAAAGTGAATTCTGACGGGCAAGTGTTGAATTTGTTTTTCCACCTACAGGTTTGGGTAACTCTGCTGAATACAATGAGTGAACCCACAGCTGTCACTTCATTCTATTGATGAAATGCTCTGCAGCCTTGAGGAAATCAGCGTGGACAGCTTCTCAGACAGAACTTGTAAAGGGCAAATGTTTCCAAATGTGCACTTATGGCGAACACCCACCGCACAAAGCAAAGTGTGATCATCCACGTGGATTCTCTGAGGCGTCTGATCCAAATTGTACTTTGGCTTCAGCTTCAGCACGGTGATTTCTGAGTCACGGTTCCCTGTCTGTTACACTTCCATTCTCTGGGAGTCATCGTTCCCAAATCGCCCATACACGTTGGGAGGAACTGATGTGGTTGGAGAAAATGTGGCTATCACGATTTCACCTTTTAGTTCAAAATGGTACAAATGTAAAACCTGTGAGGATTAAAAGAACACAATCAATCCGAAAGAGGTAGTAGGTATTTCATCAAATATTAAAAGGTCAAATAGGGTGACATCCCTACATTAGGGAAATTTATTTAAGAAAATTCAACCTACTGAGAACTCTTCACTTTGAAATGTGATAAAGGTCATAGAATAAATTATTTGAAAGCAATTGCAGAAGTACCACTTGTTTAAAGCCCACTAACATTTTGGAGGTTTTTATGTTTGCTGCGCTCTCTTTTTTACCAAATAGTCCCTCCTCTATATGCAGTATCTCTCTCCCACTGCAATAAAATCACATTTCAAAGATAATCAATAACCTATTTACTGAGTACAACATCCACTCTAATTTCTCAACCACCCCAATCTCTCTGCAGTATTTGAGACTACCTGCTATCACTTTCTTTTTGAAGACCTTACATCCTTGGCTCTTTGATTATCTTTTTAATCTCTGAAATGTATCTCAAGTCTATTTGCTGCAACCTCCCAAACCCCCAGCGTGTATTCTAGGGTCGTGTCACACAAAACTTGTCTTACTGCTTCCCCTTGGTAAATCTGAAACTTTTTCAAAGTTGTTGATTTCTGGGGTGCCTGGGTGGCTCAACGGTTGGGCATCCAACTTCGGCTCAGGTCATGATCTCACGGTTCCTGAGTTTGAGCCCCACGTCGGGCTCTGTGCTGACAGCTCAGAGCCTGGAGCCTGCTTCGGGCTCTGTGTCTCCCTCTCTCTCTACCCCTCCTCCGCTCATGCTCTGTCTCTCTCTGTCTCAAAAATAAATAAACATTAAAAAAAATAAAATAAAAAGTTGTTGATTTCCATGAAATATATTCTTCCACCTTCTCATCCCTATACACTTTTGATGACTTTGTTTACCGGTAAAATCCCTAGGCATTTTCAATCCGGATGATAACTTTTCTTCTCTCGATGACTTACACTCTGAATGTAGGAGAATTTGATCACAGGGTCTCATTCGCAAGGCACAGGAAAGTCCGTGGCAAATAAGAGACGTTCGATTTATGCAGAAGATCAAATAAGGGCTTTAGATTCAAAAGTCCTATATTTAAATTTTAGCTCCCTGATGTATTTGACATTAAACTGATAAATCCTTCTCTGGAAGCCTTACTGCTTCATAGGAAACAGAGCTAATAACAACTTTCTTGTAAGACTGACATGAGATGACGTAAGAAAATCACCAAGGATGATGTCTGGCACTTAGCAGAATTTCTGCAATTGGTTGTAACTGCTGCCACTACTATTATCATTTCTCTGTTCCTCCACCTCTTCTTAAGAGTACTCAGCAGTTGGATAAATGAAAATCTTAAAATTTCCTTTCTTTGTGAAGTTATATCATGAGTCAAGATAATTGCTTTTCTATATAGCGAGCTGCATGGGCATAACGAACTCTATGAAATCCACTTGGAATTTGTTTCTCTTCTGTTAGAGGAGGTCATCAGGAGAATGTCACCACCGATTAACTAGTGAGCGGGATCTGGGCGATCAGACCTCACTGCATCCCTTATCCTTGGAAAGTGTATTCTGCCCACAGGGAACCATTTTCAAATATGTAGCTTTCATAGAGCAACGTGTTGTTGGACCAATCAGGAAGGTCCAAACCCAGGTAAGACCTGTATATAAGCATTTAAGATTCTGGCAGGGGGCTGCAGAGATCTACTTGACTTAAGGCAACAGAAGACAAGCCTCATCTGTAAGTTCCTTTGCTTATTAAACCTGCCCGCTAACAATATGGGGGTGACCTGCCTCTTTCTTCAGTCTCTCCTTGCCTTCTGTTCAGAGGCCAGTTTCAGATTTCACTCGGAAATTCCTGTGCTTGTGAGACAAAACTCCTATGGTGTATTTATATACTTACTGAATACCTTTCAAGTCAGTAATAATGAAACTGTACTAGCTTCTCCACAGATCATATTATATTATATTCTCCCACCATAGCAACATGACGATCCATATACAATTTATATATGTATATATATATATATATATATATATATAATCACTGTGATAAGTAGCAAAAGAATATTGATGCTTGCTTACAGATGTGTCATTCACCTACTTTTTTTTTTCCTTCTCTTCTCCCCTTCCCTTCCTTGGGTGTCTGAGGCATTTCACAGTTTATAAGAAAGCCAATTGAGCCGTTAAAATTCAGGCATATTTTCCAGTTCCTATTCTAGACATTTAGTAAGACCATTAAATTTAGTGTTAAGTTTTTCTTCCCCAGTGACCACTAGCCAGGCAAAAAGAAATCACATACTACAATACCTATTGTTTAACCTCTAGGAAAAGATGGGCACAAATCTTTGATCACAGATATTGGCCGCAACTACCTAAGGAGAAAGATAGAATATTGGAGACTGTATGCTTGTTTTAAGTGTCTAACTGGAGAAACAAAAGGATCGGAGGAGAAGTAGGGTGAGAACAAAAGAATAAGAAGAGATAATTAAATAGGCTTAGGAAAAAAATCATGGCTGTCTCTAACTGAAGGGAGAAAGAGAAGTCAACATATTCAAGAGTCTTTTGCCTTCCGGAAAAACCACACCTTATTTGAATGGAATAACAGTCTTCTGCAATAATTGTGGTCTTTTTCAACATTATCCATCTGTGACACTGCTTCTGCAAACCAACCTGTCAATTTCTCTTATTTCTTTTCATATAAATAAATGCTTTACCCATGGACATCTAAATATGTTAAAGACCCAAATCAAGGCCATGAGGAAATATGAGGATTCTTTAGCAATTAGAATAATTCCCTAAATGATTAACATTAATAAATGCCAAAGTCCAATGCTCTATTTACTCCTTGAAGATTAACTAGCAATATTTTAAATATCAACTTCCAGTACACTAACTCTCAAGTTGTGAGAACCACAAATTTATGAAGAAGTAAATCTTAATAACTTGATGAATAATTAAGGCTTAGTAGTTACCAGCATTTTTATCTACTGGTGAGAGTAAGTGATTTTGCAAGGTTAATGAATTTTAATTTGGATGCCATTATGTTACTCTCTCTGTTCTTGTCTATCTGGTGCACAGAAAATTCAATCTATTAAACTCAGTATGGGGCAAAGCCACAATGACCTGCTGGTAATTGCTGGTTAACAATGTTGCACAATAGTTAGTTCAGGAGAAGGCTCTCTTTGGCTGATCTGGCATGGGATCCTAGTGCATTATCACAAAGGTTACTGAAGAATGCTGATCAGAATTTGAATAACAATTAGTCACTATAGTAATAGAACAGTGAAGTTATGTTTATTCAAGTGGTAGCAGCATGGTTATAGAACCAAGCACAACCCTCATGTCAGGCAAATTAATTAGCTTACGCTTTTCCACAGCCACTTGGCAAAAATTGCAAATCGTTGGAGAATCCAATTATACCACAATAAAGGAGCCCATGCTGATCAGTTTGCTCATATATTATAGAATGCAGTGTCTCCCAAGCCTTTTCCCTTTGTGTATATCCACATGATCTAAGATTGATCCTGGCCAGGATGGAAAAAAAGAGACACTATTGAGACTCATTACAATGAGTTTTATGTATGGCATGTGGAGATGTAGTAAAATACTAACAATTTGTCACCTAGGTGAGGGAGTACAAGGGTGGATTTTACTTTTCTTGCCACTTTTATGTACATCTGAAATTATCTCAAAAGAAATACTGAAAACCATTTAGATCCCAAGGAATAAAAATAAATTCAAGCACTATGTAATAAAATAATATAGTAATGATAATAATAATAACAAATAGTGTAACAACCAAACTGCCATAATAGTTTTATTTTTAATCAAATCAACTAAAAATCAAAGAATAAAGAGGAACATGATGTATATTTACATTTATTATTGACAAAGCAGCTCTCAGTGAATCCAATACTTAATGAAAGCATAGTAATAGAAAAAAAAATAATATATTTAGAATATTTGAAAAACAGGTCTTGAATTAATTTATTAAAAAGGTTAAGAAAACAGATGCCTGTGTGGTTCAATTGGTTAAGCATCTGACTCTTGATCTCAGCTCAGCTCTTGATCTCAGGGTCATGAGTTCAGGCCCCACAATGGGCTCCATGATGGGCATGAAGCCTACTTAGAAAAGAAGAGAGAGGAGAGGACAGGAGAAGAGAAGAGAAGAGAAGAGAAGAGAAGAGAAGAGAAGAGAAGAGAAGAGAAGAGAAGAGAACCTAAGACTCATATTGTGGAAGCATGTACAATCATGTACAGTTAAGGCAGTGCATGACACAGAATACTTTTTCTGTTTTGATATTTCTTATACAGCTGACCAGCACTTAAGGAATGTAGATCAAGCATCTTTCAGGGTAAATCATGAATGTTAGGCATAAAATGTGAGCAACCGAGAAGCTTCTGTCTTTGATGCTGTTCACAGCCTGGATATGGGCTCATATGCCCTACTCCTCCCAGAGGACATGAAAAGCAGCTTGAATGACTTCTGAACGAACACTGGCGCTCTCCTCTGTAATCATTTTCCACATTCAGACCATCTCAGGAAGAGAAGATGAGCAAATTAGATGTTCAGTTAAGAGGAAAGAACAGGGGCTCCTGGGTGGCTTGGTCGGTTAAGTGGGGGACTTGGATCAGGTCATGATCTCACAGTTTGTGGGTTCAAGCCCAGTGTCGGGCTCTGTGCTGACAGCTCAGAGCCGGGAGTCTACTTCAGATTCTGCATCTCCTGCCCCTCCCCTCTCATGCTCTGTCTCCCTCTCTCTTTCAAAAATAAATAAACGTTAAAAAAGTTTTTTTTAAAGAGGAAAGAACAGACAACAGATTCCATTAATGAATTGCGATGAATATTTATAAAAAATCAAATCAGTTATTTTGTTGCAATTTCACTCTACTTTGACAAAAATATGTCACTTTCTTATATTACTATCATTCTTATGAAGATTTTCTCTCACACCCATACACGTACTTATTTGTTGAAAAATACGAGTTTCTTTTATTTCTGCGGTTAAAAAGTCTACATTTTCAAAGTAAATTTCATTAAAAACAAGGACAACACTTAAGTTGCATGATTCTTTTGCCCGTCTAATTTATGAAATGTTTATTAATTAATCTGTCAATTGTGATCACAGATTTTATTAAATTTAGCCCTAATAACCTCCTCTTTATTTCATCTGGGCAGCATCTTAAAACTTTCTCAAAACCCAGCTCAAATCCTAATCCTCCATTAAGATCACAAGAGCATGCTCTCAAAAAGTGACCATTCCAAATAAATGGTATCCAAAATCTATAAAGAACTGATCAAACTCAAAATCCAAAAAATAAATAATCCAGTTAAGAAGTCGGCAGAAGACATGAACAGACACTTCTCTAAAGAAGACATACAAATGACTAATAGACACATGAAAAAAATGCTCAACATCACTCATCATCAGGGAAATACAAATCAAAACCACAATGAGATACCTCCTCACACCTGTCAGAATGGCAAAAATTAAAAATCCAGGAAGTAACAGATGTTGGCAAGGATGCAGAGAAAGGGGAACCATCTTACACTGTCGATGGGAATACAAACTCGTACAGCCACTCTGGAAAACAGTGTGGAGGTTCCTCAGAAAGTTAAAGACAGAACTATCCTATGACCCAGCAATTGCACTACTAGGTATTTATTCAAATGATACAAAAATACTCATTTGAAGGGGCACATGCACCCCAATGTTTATAGCAGCACTATCAACAATGGACAGATTATGGAAAGAGCCTAAATATCCATTGACTGATGAACTGATGAAGATGTAGTGTGTGCATATATATGTATATATAATGGAATATTACTCAGCCATCAAAAGGAATAAAATTATGCCATTTGTGATGATATGGATGGAGGTAAAGTGTATTATGCTAAGCAAAATAAGTCAGTGAGAGAAAGACAAATACTATGCTATTTCACTCATATGTGGAATTTAGGAAACAAACAGATAAACATAGGGGATGGGGAGGAAAAATAAAACAAGATAAAAAGAGAGAAGGAAGTAAATCATAAGAGACTCTTAACTATAGAAAATAAACTGAGAATTGCTGGGGGAGGGGAAGCGGGGATGGGCTAAATGGTGCTTGACATTAAGGAGGGAACTTGTGATGAGCATTCAGTATTTATGTGAGTGATGAGTCACTAATTTCTACTCTTGAAACCAATGCTACACCGTAGGTTAATTAATTTGACTTAAAATGAAATCTCAGAGGGGAAAAAAATAGTAACCATTCCTCTTCTAGAAACAGAATGATTTCTAAAAGTTTGCTTCACAGAACATTCTGATCCTTGAGATGATTTTTCCAATTAATTTTATTTTTAATTAAGTTTGGAAAGTACTGTATATTATATCCCTCTTTTAAAGATTGAAAAGGCAGATTAATTATTAAAAGTTCTCAAATTTCCTGAAGTAATAATCTAAATTGGTTTGATTAAATCCAGGTATCTCTAAACGTATTTGGCAATGGAAGGTTTCCCCCATTGTCTAAGATTTATTAACAACTACCTAAATGGTATTTCACGTATCTCAACTTAAGAAATGCAGTATTATGGAAGGTAGATAACATTGGTTGGTTATTAATTTATACACTTGTCACAATCATGCCATAATGGAGCGCACATGAGATATCATGTTCCACAAAGGCAGTTTTATTCAATCATAAAGCAAGGTTAGCATAATTGCAAGGCAGCTTCAAGATTCCAACAGTGACTCTTCACTACACATTTAACTTGACTTCATTCATGCCACACAAAACAAAGCACAGCACAAAGTCACACAACAAACACGATTCAAGAAGAGGTAAGAAGTTAACAAACCAAGAGAAAAGCCTGTGTTAATGCGCACTGTAGGTGAGGCCTCTGTCCCATCCGGGTCAGCTCTGGGCTCACGCTGCTTATGTCCAGGCAGTGGGGAATCTCTGTTATGTTCAGAGATCAACCGCCCAGAGCCTTCCGCTGCAAGCTGCCTTTTTAATGCAGGCAGGAATGGCAGGGTCAGCATCTGGAGAGTCTGACGGTTTGCTGCAAAAGCCCTCCCTTTATAGAGGAATTTAATCAGTCCTGGGCCTTTGCAGGCTTCTTCTGGCTCTAGTGATTATCGGCTCTCAGTTCCTGCAGGCTCTTTTGGTTTTGCTGATTATCAGTTCTGGGTGCCATCAGCCTGTGCTGGTTTCAGTGATATTTGGTCTCAGCTGCAACGCCCTTGGCTGCCTACGTCGCTGCTTGACCTGAGCGACTCCATCTTGATGTCTACAATACCACTTTATGACATTTTTTTATTACACTGGAATTGGCTGCCTTCTTGTTTAGCTTTTTACACATTTATGACTACCTGAGTATTGTCTTTTTTCTTAAGTTTCCCAAATACCTAGCAAAAAGTCATATAAAACAACCGTAATTGTGGTTGTATGCACGCATATTATGTATATATATATATATATATATATATATGCAAAAAGAAGATACAGCAAAGCTACAAATAAGAAATAATGCCATATGTCACATTCAATCTATTAAAACTATTGAAATATTTCAGACAAATGGCATAAAGAATAATATAGGGAACAATATATCCATATCACCTTAAAAAATATAACTTTAGACTGAAAATTGAAAAGCCCTATATATCCCTCCCTGGGGGCATTGTATGCTTTCTCTTTAGAGGAAACCACTCTCCTGAAGTTATTATTGTCCATTTTCAAAAGCTTTCTTAGTAGTTTATTACAAACCCTATGTTCTTTTTTTTTTTTTTAATTTTTTTTAACATTTATTTATTTTTGAGACAGAGAGAGACAAAGCATGAACGGGGGAGGGTCAGAGAGAGAGGGAGACACAGAATCTGAAACAGGCTCCAGGCTCTGAGCTGTCAGCACAGAGCCCGACGCGGGGCTGGAACTCACGGACCGCGAGATCATGACCTGAGCCGAAGTCGGCCGCTTAACCGACTGAGCCACCCGGGCGCCCCACAAACCCTATGTTCTTAAATAGCAGTGTTAATTTATGTATTTTATAGTTTATATAAATTGTTACACTGTATACATTTTATTAGTTATCTTATTCATAATTATATTTTTTGATACTGGGTATACTGAAACTACTCATAAAATTCATGCATATTTAATGCTAAATAAAATTGTATTACATAAATGAAATATATGTATTCAATATTCAGTTGACGTATACTTAAGTATTCCGATTTGCTGGTACTCAACATAATACTTCTGTGAATTTTTTTAAGTTTATTTATTTATTTTGAGAGAGAGAGGCAGGGGCAGAGAGAGAGAGAGAGAGAGAGAGAGTGAAAATCTTAAGCAGACTCTGCAGTCAGTGCAGAGCCTGATGCAGGATTCGATCCCACAAACTGTGAGATCATGACGTGAGATGAAATCAAGAGTCAGATGCTGAATCCACTTAGCTACCCAGGCACTCCCTTCTGTGAATATTCTTTTTCTTAATGTTTGTTTATTTTTGAGAGAGAGAGCATGAGTGGGGGAAGAGCAGAGAGAGAGAGACAGAATCCGAAGCAGGCTCCAGGCTCTGAGCTGTCAGCACAGAGACTGAGGCCAACTTGACCTCAGGGACCATGAGATCGTGACCTGAGCGGAAGTTGTGTGCTCAACGAACTGAGCCACCCAGACACCCCCTTTCTGTGAATATTCTTAAACATAGTGCTGTTAGCACTGTGGAGTGCATGCCGTTATACTTATGGTCGTAGAATTTCTGCACCTTTATATATGCGTACCATTAACTTTGTTTACTGGTATTTATTGAGTGACAAATAACCTCCAAAATATGGTAGCCTGAAACAACAACCATTTGTATTCACTCACAAAATGGCAAACTGGGATGACTTGGGAGAGATAGCTACGATAGCTTAAACGCTTGGATCCTCTGGTTTGTGGGCTCAAAACTCTAATCCAGGAGTCAATAAATCACACATGGCAAACGAAATCTCGTCCATGGCCAGATTTTACACGGCCAATAGACTGTGCATATATTTCATTTCAGAGTTGTTGAAAACAAAAGCAAAAGCAAAAAAAAGAAAAAAGAAAAAAAAAAAGCAAACACAAAGTAGAACAGAGTTTTTATGTGATCTTCAAAGTCTTAATTATTTACTGGGTGGTCCTTTGCAGAAAACAAAACAGAGCAAAGCGAAAACAAAACAAAACCTTTGCTGACCCACCATGGTCAGCTAGCTGGGGCTTCCAAGGGCAGTGTCAAGGTCCTCAAAAGCAAGGGAGAAGGCCAGCCCCAGTGAACATTTTCCAATGTTCTGCTTGCTTTAAAATTGCAAGTGTCTCGTTGGTGAAAGCACTCACTAAGCTACCCAACAGAGACCCAGAGAAGTATGGTTAGTTGAGTTATTACGGCAACATTCTAGCACAAGTGGGCATTGCCAGTTGACTCTCCAAATTTCTTATAATAGTGCGCTTACCCATGAGTAGTAAATAAGGCTTCTTCTTGTTCCTCAATCTCTTCACTACTTGGTAATTACAGAGTGAACAATTTTTGCCTAACTGATATGTATAGAATTGTAACTCAGGATGCCTGGGGGCTCAGTGGGTTAAGCGTCCGACTTCGGTTTAGGTCACGATCTCATGGTTCATGAGTTCCAGCTCCACATCGGGCTCTGTGCTGACAGCTCAGAGCCTGGAGCCTGCTTTGGATTCTGTGTCTCCCCCTCTCTCTGCCCCTTGCTCATTCACACTCTGTCTCTCTCCCTCTCTCAAAAATAAATAAACATTAGGGGTGCCTGGGTGGCGCAGTCGGTTAAGCGTCCGACTTCAGCCAGGTCACGATCTCGCGGTCCATGAGTTCGAGCCCCGAGTCAGGCTCTGGGCTGATGGCTCGGAGCCTGGAGCCTGTTTCCGATTCTGTGTCTCCCTCTCTCTCTGCCCCTCCCCCGTTCATGCTCTGTCTCTCTCTGTCCCAAAAATAAATAAAAAACGTTGAAAAAAAATTAAAAAAAAAATAAATAAACATTAAAAAAAATTAGAATTGTATCTCATTGGGATTTTTCTTTGTGTTTCCTTGAATAATAGGTAATTAGTATCTTTTCATATATTTATTCATAACTTGTATTGTCCATTTTGTGAATCTTTGTTCATAGCTTTTAATTTTTTTTTAATTTTTTTTAATGTTTACTTATTTTTGAGAGAGAAAGAGAGACAGAGTATGAGCAGGCAAGTGGTAGAGTGAGAGGGAGACACAGAATCTGAAGCAGGCTCCAGACTCTGAGCTGTCAGCACAGAGCCTGACGCAGGGCTCGATACATATACATCATTATACATGTATAACTGTATATATGTCTATTCTGGTTATTAATTGTCTGATATATATGTTCCAAATAATTTATTTCTATTTTTTTCTTTTCATTTTTAACATTATAGTTTATATAGGTAAGTTTATAATTGTTATGAAGGAAGATGTATGTTTTAAGATCTTATTTCCCTCCCCAAGTTTATAAAAATAGTTTTCTATAAATCTGATATTTTTAAAGTTTTTCTTTTTCATGTTTAGATCTTAACTATAACGAGAATACATTTTTAAGGCATCCCTTTGGGATTTACAGGAATCCCATTTTTTTTCTGAAGAAGAAAAAACTGACCAAACATTAACTGAATATTCTGTTAATGCTACATTGATTTACAAAAATGCCAGTTTTGTCAAATATGCCCTTTTTTGGTAAAACTGGGTCTGCTTTAACTCTATTCTGCTCTATCAGACTATATTTGCTCTCCATTTCTATATATCCTAACATGCCACTTAAGTAGTTTCAGAATATTTCTGGTAAGGCTAGTCTCTGTATCTCTTTTGTTTTTATTTCTGTTTTTCCCAGAATTTGCCTGCCAATTTTGTTGGCCTATGGTGTTCTTTGGTCACCCACATGCACACAAACACAAACAGGTGATTTTTTCAAGTTTTGGGAAACTCTCATTGGCTTTATGATTAGAATTGTAATGATTTACGGTTTACGGTTTAACTTAGGAGACATGTACATATTTATGACAAATATTTCTATGGGTGAATATGATGCCTTTATGCAGAAATTCTTTACTGTCTTTTACAAAGTTTTATAATTTTCAACATTTAGGCGTCATACTTTGTTACTTCTGGGATTTTGTGGACTATTAGCTTGTTGAGTTTTAGTAAATTATTCATGTATATTTTAGAAGAATGTATACGTATATATAAATCACAGGTACAAAATTTCATACATATTTATTTGGTCAGATGTTGTAATTGTGCTATTGACCTCATTATTTTTTTCTTATTTTTTCTCTACTGAAGTTAGGAACTGGTAGAAGAATATTATAAAACTACCAAAGTGAAAGCCTGACTGTGAATGTATGAATGCCCCCTTGAGTTCCATCATCGTCACTCATGTTTCTTTATGCATTTTGAAAGAGAGAGAGAGGCGGGGGGGGGGGGCGCGGGGAAGAGCAGGTGCACATGTGCACAGGCACATGCGAGCTAGGGAGGGGCAGAGGAAGAAGGAGAGAGGGACTCTCAAGTAGGCTCCATGCCCCAAGCAGAACCCAGCACCAAGCCTGTTGTGGGGCTCAATCTCACAACCATGAGATCATGACCTGAGCTGAAATCAAGAGTTAGCTCCTTAATAAACTGAGCCACCCGGACAACGTTTTTTACAATTTTGAAGCTCTGTCACTAGGTACATTGACGTTTATTGATAATTATAGCTCATGAACTGAACTATACACTATTAAGAAGAAAACCTCCTTTTACTTAAGGATGATGGTTTTTGCCTTCAAATCTAATTTGTCTGTTATTAATATAGCTTTTTAGATTACTTTGTGTTCATATTCATTTGGTATATATTTTTCTTTTGCTTTATCTTGCATTCTAGGAATATCTCTATTATGGCATGTGATCGTTTTTTTAATATAATATATGCTCTGTCTTTACTGGTAAATGTTTTTAAATGTTTTTTTATTTCTTTTGAGAGTGAGAGAGAGAGAGAGAGAGAGAGCACGTGCGCACAAGTGGGAGAGGAGCAGAGAGAGAGGGAGAGAGAGAATCCCAAGCAGGGTACCCAACATGAGACTCGATCTCACAACTGCAAGATCACAGCCTGAGCCAAAACCAGATCAAACACCCACTGACTGAGCCACCCAGGCATCCCTTTTACTGGTAAATTTAACCCCATTACATATATGGTACTTACTGACCAGTAAAGAGTCTTTTCTGCCATCTCGTGTAGTGATTTTTATTGCTCTTTTTTCCTTCCATGTATTTGTATTTTTAGAATCTATTTTTGAGATAATTTACAAAACAAAAGAAAATTTCTTCAATATTCTCTTTCGTTTAAGGGTCAGAGAAAAGCCCCTACTGTTTCATTTCAAAATAATTTAAAACCCAGCTTATAATTTTGTTCCATTCAAAATATAAAGCCAAAATTAAAATAGATTTGTTTTTAACTCAGGACTGGAGAAAAAAATTCTAATAGTTTAACCTGGGACTAAACCCAACTCCTCATTTTTTATCCACCAATTTGTTTTTCTCTTTACATGCTGCAAAATTCTGGTATTTCATTGTCTAATATCCCATCCTCTAGGAAAAATACCAATTTACACCAATCTCCCTCTGATAACAGCCATGTGGGGCTACAAAGCTTGATATCATTGGGTTATTCAAGTTCTTAGCTCTCTAAACTAAACCATGTAGTGGGGGAGGGGAGAAGGACGTTGGATCGTGACCAATGGCAGCTGTGGGAAAAGGAATAGAAGAAAGTGATCTCGAAGGGACAGCCAATCAGTATGATGATACTGGGATTCACTTTGGGGTTCCTTTGCTCTTTCCCATAAATACTTTCTATATCTACTCTGCCTTTTCTACTATACCTTTGTGTTCTCTCCTTTCTTTCTTTGGATTGGTCAAGTATTCTAATTTTTTTTTCAATTAGAAAATTATTATGGCATACTTTTATTTATTCATGGACGTCTGTTAAATTTTAACACTCATACTTAATAGAATAGCAAGAACTTAATTCAGCCAACTAAATCCTCCTTCCAAATATTAATATAATAGCTTATTTAAATATACAACTATTGGTTGATAGCTAGTTATAGTCTACCAAAATTTTGATGATAATGATGTAACATCTTGTGCTTACATTATTATTATGGAGATGTCTGCTTTTTTATTCCTTAAGAGGTACCCTCTCCCTCTTAGAGAGAGGGGTTCTGGTGTTTAATTATAAAGTTCCTAAGAATGAACATTATATCATTTTCTATGATCCATTTGGGAAATGTAGTTATTTCTCAATCTTGATAATTCATGTACTATCTCAATTTTAGAAAATCATCAGCCTAAATTCTTTGAATTCTACCTAACACTATGTTTACTCAGTTATTTTCTTCTAGAACTCCAATTGGACACATATCTGTGTTCATATTTTTTCATATTTGTGCCACTCTGTCCCCAATGTCTTTTAACTTATTGTTCTTAACTCCCTATCTTTTTTTGTGCTCAATCTATGAGGCATTCTGTGCACGTCCTCATATATATTTCTGGAAGTCCACTAGTTCTCTTTTAGGTTATATAAATTATCTAGCTGGTATGCAAATTACCTTTTGTCATTTGTCTTTTATGTAAAATTGCAATGCATTTTAATTGCACTATTAGTAAATTCTAGAGGTTGTTTTTTTTTTTAAGTATGAGTTTTGGGACAATATTATATTGTCTTCTCAACCTTTTGCTTTTTTGAACAACCTATTTTATCTTATTTATCTTATAATTCAAGTTTCTGAAAATATTGGGATCCATTTCTGATATTTATTGTCTCTGCTGACTCTTCCAATTTTGGCTGATTTTCTTATGTTTGAAATTTTGACTATGCAATCAGGCAGTCTGTTTTAATCTATGGAAAATCTCAGTGGCCCCTGTTAAGGATGTTTCTTCACGGAGGAATTTTGTTTGTTTCTGCTATACACCCTTGGACCCCACTCACTCTCAATCAGTAAAACTAAATTCATTATCAACTCCGAGATACTCAGCATGCTGGGAGTTCAAAATCTAAATACTTGTAAGATCTAGAATTTTCAATAGATGGGAGAAACTTGATTTTTAGCCAGAAATCAGGCAACCTAGGTACGCTTCCTTCTAGTCCACCTTTCTAGTCCCCCCTTTCTTTTGTGTGGATCTTTTCTAATCCCTACTTTTCTTGAGTGTGTGACCTTTCAAGAACGTAAATGAATGCGAGACCTCTCAGATCCACCTTCCCACTTTCTTCTGGCTTAAAATGAGAGCCTCCTTTAAAATCAAGTTTCTAGGGGCGTCTGGGTGCCTCGGCCGGTTAAGTGTCCGACTTCAGCTCGGGTCATGATCTCGCGGTTCGTGAGTTCGAGCCCCGCATGGGACTCTGTGCTGACAGCTCAGAGCCTGGAACTTGCTTCTGATTCTGTGTCTCCCTCTCTCTCTGCCCCTCCCCACTCGCTCTCTCTCTCTCTCAAAATAAATAAACATTTAAAAAATTTAAAAAAAAATCAAGTTTCTAGGTGGAAAATTTGGAAAATATCTCTAAGTCAGCTTATGCCTTATATACACATTATATTTTATGAGTTTATATGTGCATATATATATATATATGCATTTCTTTTACTTGTCTTGTATTTCATATATATAAACATTTCTTTTACATTTCATAATTTCGTGTGTGTGTGTGTGTATTCAAAATAGAAAATGCCTCATATTACTATAAACAATTTTCATTTACTATTCAAAGGAATTTTTTTGAAAGTCATGTACTACTTTAAAAAAGGCAGAACTTTCTATCTAAAGAGTGGTATTTCTATAATTTATGACTGACAATGATTCAAAGGCAAATCAATAAAAATAAACTCATTTGCAAACCCCAAAAATATAATTTTTACTTATATGAAACTGATTTATCAGTAAGATAAAAAACTCTTTAATTAAATATATTAAAAAAATAAAAATATATTCTCCTAGATTTAAGTAAAAATAAGAAAAAACTAAATATATACACATTTTTCACATTTTTATTAAAGTTACTACCATGTGTAATTTATTATTTATAAGTGCTCAAAGATAAATAAATGAAAGAACTTTCATCAGAAAGCTGTATATATAATGGCTTTAAACCATCAAGGTTAAATAATAAACAAAAAGAAAAGTTTTCAAGTCTAACTTTAATAATATATTAAAATATACTAGTTCTGCATAAAGTTAAAAGCTGCCTACGTGAAAATACTTTTTAATGTCACCAGAAGACATTAACAATTTTCAACACTATTATTATATTCCCTTGTTTGAATTCCACAATACCTCTACTTAGATAGAGCTTCCTATTTATGTGGCTAAGTAAAACAATACATTTGTGGAGCATTTGCAAAGCAATAATAACTGTGCACGTATTAGCACCTCAAGAAATTTCTAAATCTTTAATAGCATGCCTAGTCACATGTAAAAATCATTAAAATGCACACATTTTAACTGCAGATTTTTAAAAAATAAAAAGAGTTGTTTTTAACTCAGGACTGGAGAAAAAAATTCTAATAGTTTAACTTGGACAAAACCCAACTCCTTAGTTTTTATCTACCAATTTGTGTTTCAGCCCGTGTTCCAAACCCTTGCCCCATCAGCCAAAAAGTATTTTTTAACATTTTTTTCCCCTTGGATAGGTTGATTCCTAGGTACTTGCTTAGTGATAGGACTTCATAATAATTTGGTCCCCAAACCACGCAAATTTCAAAATTCCCTGAGATTAATTAACCTCTTATTCCCCAAGTGATGCACCATCAGCATATGAACAAGGCTTAAGGCAATTTATATGCAGGCTAAGAAATGCAGAGTGAGGCAATTATCCCAGTTAGTTATCTACATTGATTAAATTCACCTTCAAGCTGCTCTCTTCTTCCAATCTTTTGACGAACATATGCAGGTAAAGGATCTAGTTAAAATTGTAATTCTTTCTTCATAGAAAGAGAAATCATCCGAAAGATTATGGCTGGAAATGAGTAAAAGCCTGTCATTCAGGTAGGGCAGTGATTCACAACTTTAACAGGCCTTAGAATCATCTGGAGCCCTTGTCAAAAGAGAGACAGCTGGACCTCACTTCCCAAGTTTCTGATTCAGTAGGTACAGGATGGGGCCTGAGAATTTGTGTTCCCAACAAGTTGCCAGGTGATGATGATGGTGATGCAGCTGCTGTAGGCATCACACTTTAAGAGCCATTGACCTAAGCTGCTCTTTGAGAATGGGTCAGGTAGCAACATTCAGAGGAAATAAGGAATATGTACAACACCTCCCGTTTTTAGCCTTGCAATTCTTTAGTATGTTGCATCAGTTCTATTAAATACTTTCTTCATTAAAAATATTTTTATAAGCCAAAAGTGTCCAAGAAACTCTACAAGTTAGGTTTTTTGAATCGACTGGATATACTGATAGATCATCAAGTCAACATTTTCAGCTGTCTTCTTGACAGAAGTAATTGACCCCATGGTCTGCGTAAGAGGCGCAAAGCTGATGCTTAGAAACAGGTAATGGCATGTTTATGTTTGTGAAAGGAGGCCGAGGACAAAGGAAAGGGCACAATGACGCATTCATGTGGTATTAGACAATAGTCTGGATTTCGTAAATTCTGGGACTGCTCAGATTTCTTCCATTTGGGGGTCAACACATAAAATATATGCCCAGTTTATCTAGTTTCCAATAAACAAGTATTTTTAAACAGGTTTTTTTAAGCTTAATTATGTCCCAAATATTACATGGGGCATATCTTAGTAGAAATGATTTGTTATTTATGAGATCCTCAAATTTAATTGAATGTTTTTATTTGCTAAGTCTGGCAACCATATTCTAATTGGATTTACTCAAATCAAATGTTGGAAGAAGCAATGTGGGTATATACATAATATATGGATATATATATAATAGTTGGATATATATGTGTGTGCACATATACTATATATATATATAGTCATAAGAAACTGTTTTCTTTCCCCTAAATGTATCATTGTATCATGCAATGTTTAATCAAGAAAGTAAAAGTTTTTTGAGTATTAACACCTTACACACCGTTGGAGAAGCTGAGGAAGAGACGGTCCAAAGGGAGGAAAGTTACTAACCAACCTCCGGAAACACTAGCATGGTTGAAAAAGTCGGAACTAGCAAGAAAATCTTGGAAGCCAGTCATGTCCAGCTGTGAACAGGATTGGGACCATGAAAGAAAGCGAGTGAAGAAGCTTAGGAAAGCTCTTGCCCCTCTGCTTCTGAAGATGAGCTTATGAGAACCAAGGATATTATGGTCAATTGATTGTTGGGTATACAGGATAAAGATTAAGAGGTCAAGAGCCAAGTTGGAAGTGGAGATCTAGATTTAACAATGGTGCCTTCTAGGGGTGCCTGGGTGGCTCAGTCGGTTAAGGGTCTGACTTCAGCTCAGGTCATGATCTCACAGTCTGTGAGTTTGAGCCCCATGTCAGGCTCTGTGCTGACAGCTCAGAGCCTGGAGCCTGCTTCCGATTCTGTGTCTCCCTCTCTCTCTGCCCCTCCCCCGTTCATGCTCTGTCTCTCCCTGTCTCAAAAATAAATAAAAATATTAAAAAAAAAATAATGGTGCCCTCTACCACGGTGCTCCTATTCCTGGTCTTATCAGGCACTGTTACAAGTTGTTGAATTGTAAACTCCTTAGTAAGGAGGTGGGCTGAACTGAATCTCCATAGCGGTGACAAGGTTGGTCACTTCAAAACACTGACTTTTTGCTATACTCCATAGTGAATAGGTTTGATTCAAATTCAAACCTATAGGAGTGCCTGAGTGGCTCAGCTGGTTGATCTTCAGACTTTGGCTCAGGTCATGACCTCGCAGCTCATAGGTTCAATCTCCACATGGGGCTCTGTGCTGACAGCTCAGAGCCTAGAGCCTGCTTTGCATTCTGTGTGTGTGTCTCTCTCTCTGTCCCTCACCTACTCATGCTCTCTGTCTCTCTCTCAAAAATAAATAAATAAATATTAAAAAAAACAAATTCAAAACTATAAAGGGAAAATAAAGAACAGAGAGCCAACAGCCTTCTTAAAAAAGGGAGAGAGGACACTTAGTTTTGTGTGTATGCATTTAGTTTTTAACCCATACTTTCTTATGAAAACAAGATTACAGGAGTTGACACATTTAACCTTTGCATTGCCAGGTATTTATTATTGATGAAAGCGAGTGCCCCTTGGTATTTTCCACATCTCCTATCCCCTCCAATTAGGCATAATGCCAAAGAGTATTTTATAAAATCATAGAACTGTGTTTTGATTCGATGGATTCATATGTAGATAAATATAGATATAGAGATCTACCCGCGGGGCAGCTTCACGCCCCACACAGACATACAGACAGACTTAGGTCAACAGAAGCTGCAAAACCTCCTTACAACCAGGCAGGAGAGAGGAGGTTAGCACAGCATTTGTAGAAAAGTGACTGGAATGTTCAAAATTACAAAGCCACAATTTTACCCACAGCTGTACACACAGTCAATATAAGGTACCCTTCTGTCTGGAAGTTTGAAGCTGAAGGACGATTCAGGGTAGAACAACAAACCCCGCCCCACCGGGGCCCAGCCTCCTGAGATAGCAGATCAGTCGGTGTTCTCAAGAACGGCCAGGTCCATTCTTCACAGTCCGAGATGTGAACATCTGGGAAAGTGTAGTTCTGACAATTTGGTGGGGCCAGTGATGCCAAACGCGGCCTTCCAGGGAGGGGATGGCCGACAAACAAGACTTTGTTACGGACAGCAGAACTTCAGTTAGCTGATTAAATCAGCCCTTCTTGGGAAATGAGGCCACGCACATACGATAATCTCTCGTTTACCTTACCAATAACATTTGGACTGGGCAACGAACAATAGAGAGAAGAAAATTTAAAAACTTAGCAAAATAAGTAAATATAATTTTATGTAATGGTTTTCTTTTTTTAACGTTTTTTGAAAAGTTCATTTATTTATTTAGGGAGAGAGAGAACATGAGCAGGGGAGGCGCAGAGAGAGAGGGAGAGGAACGGAATCCCAAGCAGGCTCCTCAGTGTCAGCGCCGAGCCCGATGAGGGACTCCATCTCACGAACCGTGAGATCATGACCTCTGCTGAATAAACACTTTCTTACTAATTCTTACTGGATCATCAATACCTTGAACATTTCAGTGACTGTCCTAAGTATCCTGTTCTCAATGCTTCCATATTATTTGCTATATTTCTGTTAGATCAAGAAGCACATTCATTTTCATGCCTGCCTTTACTTTGGGGTTATAGTTGTTAGTTTGCATTGATCTCTTTGGCACAAATCAAAGACCATAAGCCAATGCAGAAATTCACTAGATGTTATTAAATAGGTAAATACATTTCTCCAAATTTTCACACTTATTCACAAGCAGCTTTTACTTTCAAGCATATTCAAAAGGATCTACAAATCATTGCCCAAAGGCCAAATCTGTAACTACCTCCATCCCCACTAACCTGTTTTGTTAAATAATATTCTACAGGGAAACAGCCATTGTTGTGAATTTTCACACTGTCTATGGCTGCTACAATGACAAAATCGAGTAATTGTCGATGAGATTTGCAGGCCAGTTACACCTAAAACAACCATTGTCTGCCCCTTTGCAGTGCTGGGGAGGAAAATTTGTCCTCTAGTCTTTTAAATTAAATACCAAGGGGTCTGCAAATTAAACGAACCAAAGACAAATTAACAGGAGAAAAGCACACACTAATAATTATGTGCACAGGAATTCATAGAAAAGAAACTTACAGGAGAAGTTAGACTCAGAAGCTTATTTAACAAAAGAGGGAATGTTCCAGCCTCAAGGGATGATGCATCCTGGGGAAATGATTAGGAATTATATGGAGGAACTAATAGGAGATTAGGGTTATAAAGGTAAGATCTGTTTATGCAAACTCATCTTGGTAACCTCCTGTCTTCAGCGATAAGGGCTGTTCTTTTCTTATGGTGGAGTGGGGAAGGGGGTTGGAGGGGTAGGGACTGGAAGGATGGGCACCTTCCTCAAAGGGAAATGTATGCCCTGCTTTTAGGCAGATGAGGGTAGGGCAGAAAACTCTTCCTGTATCTATCTCTTGATTCTTGATTCTTAATTGTCATCAGCTCAAAAGAGTCGTTATGCCAAAGAGGCATATTTTGGAGTGGCATATTCTGGACCCATTAGACAAAAAGAGCTTGCTGACATCTTCTTTAAAACATAAAAGCCCCTTATTAAGGGAATACAGCATAATATTCATAGGTCTCTAGAGTCAAAATAACTTATCTCATCTCATAGCACATAACTTAATTTCTTAGCATCCTCTTCAAAAACCTTCTTTGGCTACTTTAAAGTTTAGCTTTGTTCTTTGTAATTTTCTTATTACATGATTTAGCCTGGCGTATGGCACTCTACTATATCTATTGGTACATTTTTCTAAATAATTTGAACATGCCATTTCCAGCTAAAGATTGTCTTTTAGCCTTTCCCTACAAAACTGATTCAGAGGGGATCAAAACAAAATGAAACAAAACCCTGAATGTATACATTGACACTATAATGGGAGTGCAATCACAGGGAAGCAGGAACGAGTACAAAAGAGAAATGAGGCAGAAATGAGGAAAATAAATAAAAGAAGGGACATCACCAACCTAGCCATGACTTTGTAATGAGCGTAGTTGATGACTCTGTCCCCCAAACTACCTTCAGAGAAGATGCGCAAACCATTGCAATTCTATGCCACCTTAGAGGAGGGGCAGGAAGGGAAGAAGCAGGAAGACCATCTTTTATTGGCCACAGTTCCACGATAGGCTGTCAACCCTCATGAGCTCCATTTGTACCAACTGGTCCTCAGGGCATTCACCATGACAGTTAGATCTCAAGACGGCAGCAGGGCCTCTGTGGCACAAGCAGTTCATTGTATGTTTAAGGCAAATGAATAAAAACAGGGAAGAATCACTTACACGAAATGTTAATAGTATTTTCCTAAACAGTCAGACTAATTAATGCTGTAACTCTTACGGCTAAAAATATCTCAGAATACACAACCGTGAGGGAAAGCTTCAAAATTCCTCCTCTCTGCCTTTCCTTAGAATGTTCTATCACAGTATCTTGAGGCTGAGAATTGCGTATAGATCTAGAACTGTGTTTTGTGGAACTAATACAAGAGCCCAAAGAGTCAGACAGAAAGAAGTCAAGTCAAATTGACCCTCGACTTCAAATGAATTCTCAGATACCTATGTGTGTTAAACGTCATTGACTATTTCACAGTTCAATCATTTGGGGAGGAATAAGTTTTTAATGGATATATTTACATTTTATTTCTGGTTTGGGATTTTTAAAAACTTAAACCATTCAATATTATAGAACTCTAATCTGTAAATAAGTTAACAAATGTTACATGAGGGATTTACTTTCTTTGCAAAAGGACTTTTATCCTATAAACATTAATAGGGACGTGGATTTTATCAAACACCAAAACCCAAGAACACTGCCTTTCAGTCCATTTCTTTTGAAAGCTAAATTTAATAGAGCACCATGATCACCATTTTTCTGATAGTAGACAGATAAATGAATAAATAACTACTGGGGCCACTGGGTGGCTCAGTTGGTTAAGCATCCCGTTCCTGAGTTTCAGCCCTGGTCTGGCTCTGTGCTGACAGGTAGGAGCCTGGAGCCTGCTTTGGATTCTGTATCTCCCTCTCTCTGCCCCTCGTCCACTCTGTCTCTCTCTCTCAAAAATGAATAAACATTAAAAATATTTAAAAAAATAAATGACTACCTATTTAAACATTAAAATATAAAGTTATTCCCATGGAAACTTAACAATTTATAATTAGGAATAAAACTGACTTCAGAAGTTGATGTGATATAAAACTACAATAATTATTTTTATTTCATAACATTTTAAGACTAATAAGCATATGGCATAGGTTTCTTACATATTTATACAATTCTAGATTTAGTTCTTTTCATGATAGTGCTGAATTCTAATCTTATGCTTTTAATTTTAATTATTATTCGTGGAGCAACAAAATGCCTTATTCTCAAATTCATAAAAGCAGAAACATACAATAGTCATTTGAATTTTGGTGTAAAATTTTGCAAATTTTTAAGTTTAAGGGATTTAATTTTTTATAACTCAAAGCTGTCTGTAATTGGAAGGTTACTGATAAAATGCTTTGTAGAAACAATTTTTATGTGTACAAATACTGAATATGTGTTCTAATAAATGCTGCTTTATAGTCTATAACCACTCAGAAGAAAATCTGGGATAGTTTACAGATTTTAATAATTCATCTTATGAATACATAAGCAGATCAAATTAAGCAGTATTCTATTGACTTGATGTTTCGATCAAAAATGTTATGGCTTGATATTTCAGGCAAAAAGACACATTTTAATGATATCAAATGCAAGCAGATATCATATTGGCTGTACTAGGTAAATAAAGGTAAATACATCTTTCCTTGTATTTTGAGTCATGACAGAACATAATCTATAATACTATGTTTAAAAAATCAACATATTTCTCTTTAAAAATCAACAAAAGATCTTTAAAACTTTGATGGATTTACTTATTACAATTTGACCTGATCTTTATGGTTGCTGAAATTATTAACTAACCAAATAACACCTCTTTTTCACCTTTCCCTGACAAAATTCCTTGGTGATAATGTCATAGATGTCTCCATCACTTTTCAATTGGCATCATACCTAGATAAAAATTTATTTTTCAAAATGGATGCTTCTCAACATCACATAATAAATACTGAGAAATTATTAGTTTATTTGAGTAATTTAACTATGCGTACTCTTGCTCATCAGATGAGGAACATGTTTACCTTCAATGCTAAATGCTCATAGCTTGAGTCTAACAGCTTTAGAATTTCTGAACATCTGCACAATTACTATAGTGGTCTTTAACAAATAGATTTGGGGTGTTTCTGTATCCCAGGCCCTGTGCTAGACACAGGGGATATGATGATGATGATGATGATGTACATAGTTTCAGGTCCTTCTGGCTTCTATTTACTATTTTTATATATGTTATGAAAGGAAGAAAGAAACAAGACTTGAACTAGAGAATGATGCGGATGTGCTTACTTGGGGAAGGTGATTGGAGAAGGCCATCAGACATGAGATAATATTGAATGAGAGATATAAAAATTGGGAAGGGAGTAGACATAGGAACCAAGGAGGAAAGAACAGTGAAGAAAAGTGGGTAGCTTAGGTGATGTGAGGGACTGAACTGTAATACAGCGAAGATGAGGAATAGATAGCCCTGGATGATACTGGAAATGTAGACTTGACTTTGTATTTTATTTCAAGCAGAGTAAGGAAACACTGGCAGTTTTGTAGGCGTGAAAGTTAAACGATCCTATTTATATGTTTAAAGAGTCACTTGCGTTGTGGTTGATACTGAAGAGTTGCAGTATAATTAGGGAAGCACTTTACAAGGCTGTTGTAATAGAATGAGAAGTAGCAGTGGGTTTGACTAGGGTGACAGAGAAGTTTATGAGAAGTAATCAATAACAGCTACTGCGATAGTAATACCAATGATACTATTACCTCAGCAGGATTGAAGTTACATGAAAGAATAATCCTAATGTTACGTATGAAACCCACGATACAATAAGAAGACAGTGATGCCATTTGATACCCAAATTATCATCAGAGAGTGTAAGGATAATACCTGACAGTCCAAAGAAATTGAATGATTGTTGCAGTACATTTCTTGAGCAGGTGTTGTGGTTAGAAGACATACTTCTTGAAATAAAAGTTCAATGCTACCCCAAAATGTGGAGCTGACAAATATAAATGGTGGCCATGGCAATAGATAACTAAGTTAGAGGGGAAGGAAAGAAGATGGGTAGACCAAGACCAGAGTATTAGTTAGTTAATCCCTGTAAAGGTTTAATGCACAGTGATTAGTGACAGGTGTTAGAAGGGAGAAGCACAAAATCTTCAGTGAATCAAGTGAAGTTACCATGAAGTTAAAAGTATAGGGTTATTGGATCTTTAAATCAAATCATTCAGCTTTAAAAGCAGTCTAGAAGTTGAGCTGGTAAACAAAATAGCAATTGCCCATTGAAGAACTGTAACACGAAGCAATCTCCTCATCTCTAATGTGGAGATCATTATATTTGATTTGAGATTATGTAAATGGAAGCATAATTACTTCAACCTTAGCATGATAACGCCCTTTGAAAGGCTTCAGAAGGAAATGCTGAAAATACACAAAGTATTACCATTATAAAAAATCTCCAAATCTCTACCTGGAGTACAATTATCTTTCTGGTTTTGTTTTTGTGAACAATTATAGCACAATACAAAATTTCATTTAAAGAGATATAAAGCATTTGATATGATTTTGGAATTGTTCACTACACTTTATCAATGTAACACAAAAATCAATGTTTTCCTTAACAAAACAATGGAGTTGTTGTATAAAGGAAAAATTGCTTCAGCTTGGATTCCTTGCCAAGTCAGGTAATTAAAACATAGAAACAAATTGCTAAGTGTTTTTCATGGAACATAATACTGATATAGAAGTCACACATCTTTGGAACTGCTATCATATATCAAGAATTGGGGGAAAAAAAGAGATGCCATCTGGTGTTTTAGGTTTGATATATAAGTAACCTGTGATTGAATTTATCACAGAAAAATCCATAAGCATAGGACTTTTAGAAAGTTCAAACTATGGGTGACCATAAAGCATTGGCATTACCTGTGAACCAGACACTTCTGCTCTAAGAGCCTCCTAATTCAGAACCTCTCCAATTCTCTACTTTGTTTTTCCTTCTCATGGTTTTCATTAGTCCAGCACAAGCCATCACAAATTTAAAGGACACAAAGTAGAATGAGGACATCTTAGAATACAAACTCCAAAACAAATGAGTGAACAAAATTCACTGTATCTTACATTTTGGTTATTTTCTTTGGTTCTTTCCCAAATATTGGCTAATGCTATGCACATTATAAAATGAAATATATAATTAAAAATTTGCTTTCATTGTTTACCATCCATTCTTGGACTACTAAGCTGAAAGATAGTGGTTATTTTTTTTTTATATTCAAGTAAAGCACTGCTAGAAAATACTTATAGATCCAGGGAAGTGATTTTGAAAATACCATGTTATTTCCATAGGTTTATAGTCCCACTGAAGACATTCAGTCATTTCTTGACATTGTGAAATCCTTTAGCTTTGAATCCTTCTTTTTTCCCTTCCATGTGGATGTTGATGAATTTCAATGCAGCAAAAGATGATCTCTCCCATTCTTTATCTTTGAATTACAGTCATGAAACTTAGTTTAAAATTTTATCAAAGAAGAAGAAATACACTGTGAAAACGTGTAATAAAAATGGGAAGAGATTATTTGCAACTTTGATTAAAATAGGGTTAACATCATATAACTCTAATTATATTGGAAGTAATTTATCTGACAACACCATTGCTTTAATCCATAATTATAAGTATGAGGGAGAGCTGTCTGATACATGTCTGTCAATCTTAATGCTTTATGATTGTTACAAAGAGTAATTAGGTAAAGAATTGCTAGTCTGCTTTTGTGGTTAGTAGATCATAAAAATAAAATAATATGGAACTGATTTGACAGAATCTAGAAAACAATACCATACTAGTTAAGAGCTCAAGCTCTGAATCGGGTAAAATTGGATTTAAATTCTATCTTTCCCACTTATAAGGCACATAATTTTGAGACATTCAGTTAGTTCCTTTCAGCCTCAGGTTTTTTATTTATTTTTTAAGTTTATTTATTTATTTTTAGAGAGATAGAATAGACAGAGAGAGAGAAAGAGAGAGAGAGAGTGGGGGAGGGACAGAGAGAGGAGAGAGAGAATCCCAAGCAGGCTCTGCACTGACAATGCAGAGCCCGACACGGGGGCTCAGTTCCATGAACCGTGAGATCATGACCTGAGACGAAATCAAGAGTTGGATACTAAACTAACTGAGCCACCCAGGCACCCCTCAGGGTTTTCATTTGTAAAATAATATTATCAGACATAGATCTGTGGCAATTAAATATGTCTCATGTATAAAACTTAGCTTGCATGTAGCAAACCTCAAAAAATTATATATACATAAATAGTATGTGTATTCATATGTATATTTTCATATACATATATAGAGAGAGAGAGGGAGAGAGACAAAGGTAGAAGCAGTCATATAACTAAATGGATATTAAAAACAGATTTTGCCTTTAGAACTTGTATCACCAAATAACATTATTCTACTAAATAGCTTATTTCATTTAAAATATACATGCAAATCTCAAATTGAGAGAGGTGTTATTTAAATACGTATATGCAGGAAAAACATCATCTACATTAGATTTTCTCTTCCACTTTTCGGAAAATCATTTGAAATTAAGTTGGCAAAAGAAATTTAATTTACCAAGTAAATACATTGTGAAGCTAATCATTTAATTTTTTTATCTACTTTGCTGCATGTTTTTCATATTATACATTTATATGTCCCTGGGTCACTACAAAATATATAAGTGCCTGCAAAACCACATTGAATTACCCTCAGTATGGTTTTAGAATATGCTGTGATATTGCCTTAATCAGACTATCTCAATAACCTTAGCAGCTCACTGTATAGCTATTAGATAAAAGGTATTTTACTCAATTGCCTTAAAGTTTAGTTGATTGGATAACTGTGAATATTCAAGTCACTGGTAATTTTCTAGAAATGATGTCTGTAAATTTTCAAGTTCCCAGACTCACCATGCCTGTAAATTACTTATGTTTGAGGTATCTAAATCTAATTTAAATAAGTAGCTGCTTTCCTCAATGAGCAATTTCATGAAGAAACAACTATTATATTAATGCCGATATGTGTAAGAATTATTTAATATCACTACGAAGTTTTTAACAACTTTTCCTAGAGTACAGATGCACCAGGACTGAAATAACAAATTGAATAAACAGATCCCTCTAACACTTGCATTTCACATAATAAAATTTGACATGCGCGTGATTATTTTTTATTTCCTGCAAGATAAATTATTTCACTCTATAGTATGTTTTGAGAATAATTGCTAAATGATAATCGCTTCCACATTCCATACTTTTCTTCTGTGTGAACATTAATGGTTTCCACTCTGGTGAAGAGATGTCCTCCCTGATTAATCAGCGGCAAAGTATGAACTGAAAAATATGTCATCCAAATCGGAGAACGGTAAGTGTTCTTCAAGTTGTATCGATACAGGAACTTTTGTACTTTCCTTACTGTTTTTCTCATATTCTTCTCAGGGGCAAAATTCTCAAGTTTCTAAGCACCAGAATTCCAGCATTTGGCACCGGAAGAAAACAGCAATTCTAAGAAACTTATGATATGGAAAAAGAAAAGTATGGAGAGAACTATTGTAACAAACAAAATATGGGGGATGTAATTCCCCTTCTTTATTGCACTGTATGCAGACTCTCTTTAATTTATTAATTATTAATAGGTAAAACATTAATCTCTCATTCTTCCGATATCATGTGCTCTCTAAATTCATAGTGGGCATCATTTGTTTAGTATCCAGGTAAGAATATTTGCCATGCACCCTTTTATGGTTACAAACTACAAACTATGCATTTTCTATGCATCCACTAAAAACAAATACTACCATCCCCAGTGCCATTAAAATATCTTGTATATGTATTTATGCCTTAATTTCTACAAAGGTCACCAGCCCATGAAAATACAGTCCAGCCTCAGTCGTGTGTAATGTGGAGAATTGGGGGATGGTCGGGGGGGGGGGGAGGGTAGATTTGAAAACTATGCATAGGATCCAATTTTTCACAAATGCAGTAAGTGCTTGCCAATTAGGCAACATATTTCACTTGCTAGTTAAAATGAAATCCTTCTGTGAAACTGTACAAAATAATTGTTCTAAAGTCACCATCCCAGTGACCTTATCATTAATTTGCCTTATTACTCTGATTTGTCCTAGAATGTTAACTAGGATCCTGGTGTCTGCAGCACAGCCAGAAATCCCATATGACGGGGCTATTGTGGTTCTTCATGTCATGGATGTGTAGATCTTTCCCATAAGGAAATTCAGGAAATAATTCATGGCCAGGGTACCATAATCCATAACCTAGGAGTTAGACAAATTGCCTGGCAACCAGGGATAAATGCAGGTTCTACAAATAAAAAATTAACCTTCTCAGGTTTACCATAATTTATATATGAGGTATAATTCAATATACTCTGCAAACATTGAGTTTTTAGTACAGCTTAGGTTTTTTTTGAAACCTGGTTTTCTGGAAACACAGTAAAATCTTGGTGTAGCAAAATAATCCAGGGACAGGGACTGTTAAAGGAAAGGCATTTTTTGTGTAAGTGTAGTCTTTTTTTTTTTTAATTTTTAATTTTTTTATTCGAGAGAGAGTGCAAGCAGGGGAGAGAGGCAGAGGGAAAGAGAGAGAGAGAATCACAAACATGCTCCACACTCAGCACGGAGCCCCATGCAGCACTAGATCCCATGACCCTGGGATCATGACCTGAGCCGAAATCAAGAGTTGGACACTCAACCAACTGAGCTATCCATGTGCCCCGAGGGAAGACATTTCTAAATGACTCATGTGAAGTAGGAAATTACCACTTTGTGCGAAGTAGACCTAGTTAATACTGATCATTTTAAAGAATACGTTTTAACTCCAGCTGTCCCAGTGCCAGACATGTCATACCAGGAGCTGTCATCTGTACTAGGGATTTTCCCCTCGGTACAATTTGGTAATAAGAGCAAACTTATAAAGCCTGAAGACATTTAGTTTTTTGCTGGATATTGATAACAGAGAAATAATAAATTAGCATTGTATCTTTGCACTCTTTTAGGCAATATTGCAGTGACAATAACTAAGCAATCTCTATTGATTTCAGCGGGAATATTCTCACTGTTAGTAATTCTGAACCAGAAGTCCAAAACAGAAATTTCAGCTCAAACAGCGCAGCAAATAGCACTTTTCGAGACACGTGCTTACCGGCATAACTGCTGATGGTGGCCATTAGGTTGTTTTCTTTAGCGGAGGGGAGAAGATTAGCCATCTTGCTCAGTCCCCCATTGTTTCCAGTAAGGAGGCTTTTATGGTGAGAAAGTCAGCTGTGTGCTGTGACTAGTAAATGAGGTAAATAAGACACATTCTTAGTATCTGGGGAGGAGTGAGAGGGAAGACAGAAGGAAAAGAAAGTACAGTCTCCTGTTGACCAAGAAGCAGGAACGCTGTCCTGTTGGAGACTTTGCTAACCACACGTTATAGGACAGAGCTCATTTACAAAATGTTTGAAAAATGAAGGAACGATTCCGTAGCATAGAGCTTAATTCTCCTGTTAAATGACAAGGTCTACACCCTGCTACCAGGGTCTTTTATTCAACCATCATCACCGGAGTGAAATTCAACTGAGAAGTGGGTTGCTGATTCAATTTCTAAGAAGAAAAAGAGAACTTAATATTATGAAGTTGTTTAATGGGTAGAACTTCTACATAGATCATCAAAATGGTACATGCTGGCCCTTAACAATCCCTCATTCTACAGCAAGCCATGACAAGGCATTTCCAGTGAAGGTCTAGTGATGGTTCCAGCTTCAGGTCCTTACCATGAACCCAATGATCAGACATAACCTTGACACTGTTCGTTCCAGTCAACCTGTGAAAGGAATTCTGTTGACTCACCCCAAAACTTCGGGAAAATACAACACAAAATCACTGGGTGGCAACATTCCTAACCTTTCCATGTCAGTATACACAGACAAAATAACAATATTTATATTTGTATTTGTATTTATATTTATATTTATATATTTACATATATGACATGCTGGTGTTGCCCAGGCCAAAGGGGAGTGGTCAGGGGTTCCAAGTAGCCTTGGCTTCTACCCAGCCACTCTCAGGTGGCTCCTTTACATCTGTCTCATCACACTACTGGGCAAAATCTGCTCTGATCTGATCTACCAAATGAAGAGTCCAGCCCACACATCAATACGTTATAGACATTGAAGAGAATTCATAAGTCTTCTTTTATTTATTTATTTTTTTGCGGCTGCCGCATTTATAAGGGCTATCAGCAGAACATCTGGCCACTTAACGCATTCTACGGAGAATTTTAAAATGTTGTTTTGGAATCTCTGAGTTGACATTGCAGATGCTCTAGGCAGTGACAGTGCTTATGAATCCAAGAGAGACTATAACCTTCTCTACCATCAGACCGGTGAAGTATTGTTAAAAAGTTTTCAGGACACAGATCAAAAATATTTTAGAAGAATCTTGCGAACGGTCACTGTGTCAGTTTTTGTTCGTGGGTATGATTTATGCTTTATTTATTCTGAATATCGTAAATGCACTCCAGATTTTTCAGGCTAGTAATGGGCCCTGAATAATTTTTCAAATAATCTCCAAAAGGTGAAGGGGAGGAAAACGAGCCACTTTCTTTGTGTTGAGAGTCCTCACCCCCAACACACGGATTGTGTAATTGACATTAATGCGTTTCTTTCATTACCACGGAGCTGTGCTGCCGAAACTTTGGGACACATCCATTATGTTCAGTTCCTCCTAGCATCATCGCTTTGTACTCTGTGCTGAGTAAAGGATTACAGCATGGAAATGAGGAGTGACTACTTTGGTATTTTGAGCAATTACCCAAGGAGCACCAAAGGTGATCTGCATGGGGGAAAAAAAAAAGATAAGACTGCCTTTAAAGTTTCTTTGCCTTTCTTTTTCCCATCTTTCTATTTGTTTTTAATTTAATTAGAGGAGGGCAATATCCGAAAGAGTTACTAGGGGAGAGTGCCCTGTTGATGGAATGGTGCGAGAATAGTTTGAGAATAAGGAACGACCCCAGCCTCGGCTGTGTTATTAGGCAGAAAACAATATTTTTTAACAGCCTGCGTAGAAGGTAACAGAAGTACCATTAACAGTTTAGCTTCTCCAGAAGTAAAAAAATACTCATTACTTTCGCAATTTTTCTCGGCCAAGAGGTACCCAAGGGCATTCTGAAAGGGACGATAACTGATGCTTTTTAATATGTGAGTGTATACTGTCCAGGAGAGCTGCCCGTTCTGCCACCTGAGCAGAAGGCGGAGGCAGCCAGGACACCTCTCCGCCTCATGAACAGACCAATTTTATTTCCTTTCCGACCTATCCTACTTTCCCTTCTTTCTTATTCTATATGGGTTTCACTAAATTTTAATTTTTTTTCAGTTTATTTATTCATTTTTGAGAGAGAAAGAGAGAAATGAGAAGCAGAGAGAAAGGGGGACAGATGATCTGAAGCAGGTTCTGTGCCCACAGCAGAGAGCCCAACACGGGGTTCGAACCCACGAACTGTGAGATCATGACCTCAGCTCAAGGTAGATGCTTAACTGACTGAGCCACCCAGGTGCCCCAGGTTTTACCAAATTTTAAATACATTGATTTATACCTATGTACATCATACAGAAACATAAATAATATTATTTATAGTTCTAAAGCATAAAGGTAAGAAGGGTATCAAAAGATAAAGCATATCAGAGCTTCACAATATATCCATTAAGGTTATTATTTTCAGTGTCATGACAAAGTCCAAGAAAATAGATAGAAATATGGATAAATACGTAAGGATTTTACTTTTACTTTCTTTCCTTTGAACTTTAATTTCCTCAAAAGCTTTTTTATAACGTAACTGTTATCAACACTTTACCATTAACAGTACCTTACAGTATCTGTTCAAACTCTCAAAGGAATTAGAAATTTAAATACAAAAATGCATTATAGTTACTTAAGTATATATTTACACCCATAGTTCTTTCTTTTAATAACGTATGGCTATCAATAAGATGCCAATTTAGTCTTTTATTTAATATACTCCATTTAATGTCAGTAATTAATTTCTGAAAGCAGACATTCTGCATAGGACTGTAAATAGGGAAACTATTTCCCACTTTTTAAAAATTTTCTTAAATTTTAATTCCACTGTAGTTAACATAGAGTGTTGTACTAGTTTCAGGTGTACAATATAGTTATCCAACAAGTGCATACATTACTCAGTGCTCATCATGATAAGTGTACTCTTACTCCCCTACACCAGTTTCACCCAGCCCCCCACCACCTCCCCTCTGGTCACCATCAATTTGTTCTCTATCATTAAGATTCTGTTTTTGGAGGGGCGCCTGGGTGGCTGGGTCGGTTAAGCGTCCGACTTCGGCTCAGGTCACGATCTCGCGGTCCGTGAGTTCGAGCCCCGCGTCGGGCTCTGTGCTGACCGCTCAGAGCCTGGAGCCTGCTTCAGCTTCTGTGTCTCCCTCTCTCTCTGCCCCTCCCCTGTTCCTGCTCTGTCTCTCTCTGTCTCAAAAATAAATAAACGTTAAAAAAAAAAAAAAGATTCTGTTTTTTGATTAGTCTCTTTTTGTTTCCCCTTTTGTTTGTTCGGTTTGTTCATTTCTGAAAACAGATGTTCCGTAGGAGAGCGTAAATATGGAGACTATTTCCCATGATCTTAAAAGGAAAGCAATTATAATTCATTTACATGTCAATCCTCATCAGTTTCTTAAAATATAACCAAAATACAGAGCCATATTTTCATGTAAATTATAAACTATCATACCAAAGTATAATATTGTTTAAAACATTGCTTTCTGGTCACCCAAAATTCAGTTGTTATCCACTAACTGTAGCGACCCAGCAGCATCCAATCAAAGTCAGCAGTACTTGACATAGGACCCCTTGGTTGGGTCTTAGGGAGCTGTTCCAATCGTCCAAATGTGATTCTGGCCCTTCTCCAATTACATTTGAAATAGACCTTACAGGGGCTCCTGGGTGGCTCAGTCGGTTAGACATCTGACTTCAGCCCAGGTCACGATCTCGCAGTCTGTGAGTTCGAGCCCCGCGTCGGGCTCTGGGCTGATAGCTCAGAGCCTGGAGCCTGCTTCTGATTCTGTGTCTCCCTCTCTCTCTGCCCCTCCCGTGTTCATGCTCTGTCTCTCTCTGTCTCAAAAATAAATAAACGTTAAAAAAAATTTTTTTTAAAAGAAATAGACCTTACAGCCTTTCCCCACTGGAGAGTTTTATGTTCCGAGACATTTACATTAACAACATAGCAACGTTTCCCATATAATTTTTGACTGAAATACTTGTTACTAAGAGTTAGATACAGACTGCCTAGGTGGCTCATTCAGTTAAGCATCCAACTCTTAATTTTGGCTCAGATCATGATCTCAGGGTCATGAGATCGAGCTCCATGTCTGGCTCTGTGCTAAGCATGGAGCCTGCCTGGGATTCTCTCCCCCCCTCTCTTTCTCTCTGCCTGTCCCCTGCTTATGTGTGAGTGCAGATGACCTCTCTGTCTCTCAGAATAAATAAATAAACGAACATTAAAAACAAGCTTTAAAAAATGGGTTAGAAAGATAAGTTAGTATCTTAAAAACTAAGAGGAATTCGGAGTGCCTAGGGGCTGAGTCAGTTTAGTGTCTGACTTTGGCCCAGGTCATGATCTCCCGGCTAGTGGGTTTGAACCCCACCTTGGGCTCTGTGCTGATAGCTCAGAGCCTGGAGCCTGCTTTGGATTTTGTCTCTCTCTCTCTCTCTCTCTCTCTCTCTGCCCTTCCCCTGCTCGCACTCTGTCTCTCTCTAAAATAAATCAACATTAAAATTTTTTTTAAACTGAAAGGAATTTTACCAGATAAGTGTTTCTTCATGAAAACATAACTATTTACATTTTTTTATTATATTGCCAATTACCCTGGGGGTATACTGGAAAGACAGAACTGAATTCTCATCCTTCTGCCTTTCTTCCCAGACCAAAAAGGAAAAAAAAGAAAGATCCAAAAATGTGAATGTCTTTCCCAGATGGTTTGAATTGTTGGACTGTTAGATGTCATTCCAGAACTACAGTTCCTGAAATTGAGTAGTTCTTTGGTATGATAAAATTAAAGATATCATATTTGATGATTTCCCAAATTTTCTAGCCATATTCATGTAAATTTGAGTCATCTCAACTTAGGATGGGTGACTATGTCATGTTTTGACCACAGTGAGTGATTCATTGATAGATATTCTTTTCCTATTGTCCTTGCCAGTGTAGAAATAAATATGCCTAGGACAGGGGAGGAGATCTCAAGACAAACATTACATAAAACAAAGTTTTTTCTGTTATAAAAAGGAAATCCTGGGTGGCTCAGTCAGTTGAGCATCCGACTTCAGCTCAGGTCATGATCTCCCCATTGGTGGGTTTGAGCCCTGCCTCGGGCTCTGTGCTGACAGCTCAGAGCCTAGAGCCTGCTTGGACTTCTGTGTGTGTGTGTCTCTCTCTGCCCCTCCCCTTCTCATGCTCACTCACTCACTCTCTCTCTCAAAAATAAATAAACATTTTAAAAAATTTTTAAAGGGAAATCCTCCATCATTTACTTGTATTGTTACATTTCAACATTTTATAGCAAGAAAAATAATAGCATGGAAAATAATGATACCCTTTTAATTGGTATACTTTTTTCCATGATGAAATAATATTTCATCTCTAAGTAGAGCCACATCCATAAAGTCAGGTAATCAAATACCAATTAATTTTTTTCACGTATATTTTTTGGAAGGTACATGAGGCAAGGCTCAGAAGATGGAACAATGAAGAATGTGTGGTGACATGTTAAGTTCTGTTGAAAAAAATAAAATAACCGTGTAGGTCAGTAAAACATAACAAGGGTCATATCACAATGACCTTTGTGAGAGAGAGAGAGAAGAAATTGAAGAGGAACTCAAACTTTCAGTGTTTAAGAAGGATCCTGAGGCTTCACACACCATAGGAAGATGCCAACTATAGATTACAGAAGAATGCAATATCAAGGGCATGATTCGTATTGGCTATAATGTAAAGAGACTAGTCATTCAACGTAAGACAAATACCATTTCTCTCCTATGTGAAATTTAAGAGACAAAACAAATGACCAAACAAAGAAAAAAAAGAGACATCCAAAGGACTCTTAAATACAGAGAACAAACTGCTGGTTGGCAAAGGGGAGGTGAGTGGGGGAATGGGTGAAACTGATAAAGGGGATTAGGAGTACACTTACCTTGGTGAGCACTGAGTGATGTGTAGGATTATTGAATCATTATAATATACACTGGAAACTAAGAACACTGTATGTTAATTATACTTAAAAGAGAAATAGTAAGGGACTAATCCATTAAGCCTCATAGCAAGCAATTCTTTTCAAAACAGATTTCCTATCTATTTATGTTTGCATTGAACTTGGAATATTGTCACAATTTGTCATTTTCTGCAACATTTTTGGTAATCAGACTTCTTGACTCAGATTTTGCAATCAAACTTAATTTACCTATAGGAGCCCACCAGCATTGTTTTCTTTTGGTTTTTCACTTTAACCAAATTAGTCTTTCTTTTAACAGGTTCCTTAGTTCCACACCGTATCATTAAAAAAAATAATAAAAAATATATGCCATTAAAAATCACGGCATTTGTTAATTTTGTGATGTTACGTGATATTTGTTACTATGTGATTAAGACACTTTAATTCGTAAGAATATATAGATTAGTCATAATTATGTAGTTAAATCATATTTAAAACAACAAGATCGTATGTGATGCCTGAACGGTTTTTATCAGGTCCCCATTATCTCTTCCTCTGTGTATGATTGAAACAAGCAAAGATGATCTGGAGCAAGAAAACATAACTGTGCTGACCCTCCATGTCGCACGATAGTATGAGAGACAAAGAACTCGAAGAGGCTACGTGTCCACCAATCACTCAAAATGAATAATAATTGTCAGGACAATTGCCATCACCTTATCAAAGATTTAGTCCAACTTATTTCGACTTCATTTTCTTTTTTATTTTAGAGAGACTGAGCATGTGAGGAGCGGGGGTGGGCAAAGGGTGAGAGAGAGAGAGAATCCCAAGCAGGATCCACACTCAGCATGTGGCACCCAACATGGGGATCAATTGCATGACCCTGGGATCATGACCTGAGCCAAAATCAAGAGTCAGACACTCAACCAACTGAGCCATCCAGGCGCCCCATCTTCTTCCGTTTGATTTTAAAGACTTTATTATTTTAGAGAAGTTTTAGATTCTCTAAATTTTCACAACAAAAGTTAGAGGAAAGGACAGAGATTTCCCATAAACCCTCTGCCCCTGCACATGTAGGCTCCCCTACTATCAACAACATCAAAAACATCAAAGACGTGGTGTACACACACACACACACACACACACGGTGATATTATTCAACCACGAGAAAGAAGAAAACCCTGCCACTTGTGACAACATGAATGAACCTTAAGAGAATTATGCTAAGTGAATACATCACAGAGAAAGACAATACTCTACGGTACCACTTATCCGTGAAATCAAAAAAGCTAAACCTTTAAAAACAGAGAGTAGAATGCTGGTTATCAGGGACTGGAAGTTGGGGAAATTGGGGAGATGTTGTTTCCTCTCAGCAACCAATGGATAAATAAGTCTTAGAGATCTAGTGCATAGCACAGATTATAGCCAACAATATTATAAATTTCAAAGTTGCTAAGAGACTACATCTTAATTGTTCTCACCACAAAAAAGAAATGATAATTATACATGATATGACAGAGGCTAACTAACACTGTGGTGGTAATTGAAATATATAAATGTATCAAATCAACGCATTGTACGCCTTAAACTTACACAACATTATACGTCAATTATTTCTCAATCAAAAAAATTTTATTTACCAGAATAGTACATTTACTACCAAAGATGAGCCTACATTGGTACATCATAATCACCCCAAGTCCTTAGTTTCACTCTTGGTGTTGTGCATTCTGTGGATTTGGACTAATGTATATAATGACATATGTTCATTATTATATATCATGCAGAGTATTTTCACTACCCTAGAAATCTCTATGCTCTACTTATTTATCCCTCCCCCCTCCCCCACCCAACTCTTGACAACCAATGAACTTTTTATTGTGTCTATAGAGTTTTTCCTTTTCCAGAATGTCATATAGTTGGAATCATACAGTACATAGCCATTTCAAATTGGCTTCCGTCACTTAGCAATATACATTTAACATTCCTCTATGTCTTTTCATGACTCAGTAGTTCATCTCCTTACAGTACTGGACAATATTCCAATGTCTATATGTCCTGCTGAATTGTCTAGTAGGGATATGTTTAGTTTTGCAAGAAACCACCATACTGCCTTCCAAAGTAGCATATCATTTTGCATTTTGGTATTGTCAGTGTTTCAGATTTGGGCCATGCTAGCAGGTATATGGTAATATCTCATTGTTGTTTTAATTTTCATTTCCCTGAGAATATTTGATGTGGAACATTGTTTCATATGTTTATTTGTCATCTGTGGATCTTCTTTAATGAGGTGTCAATTAAGATGTCTGGTCCGTTTATTAATCGGGTTGTTTGTTTTCTTATTGTTGAGTTTTAATGGTTGTCTATTTTGGATCACAGTTCTTTATCAGATGTGTCTTTTGCAAATATTTTCTCCCAATTTGTAACCCGTCTTCTAATTTTCTTGACATTGTCTTTTTCATAACAAAAGTTTTAATTTTAATAAGGCTTCTCAATTATATCTTTCATAGATCATGTCTATGGTGCTGTATCTAAAAAGGCATCATGATACTCAGGGTCACCTAGATTCTAACCTATGCCATCTTCTAAGAGTTTTATAGTTCTGCATTTTATATTTACATCTATGATCCATTCTTGAGTTAATTTTTGTGAAGGGTGTATGGTCTGTGTCTAGTACCTTTTTTTTATTTCTTTTGCATGTGGATGTCCAGCTATTCCAGCACTGTTTATTGAAGAGACTAACTTTGCTCCATTAAATTGCCTTTGCTCCTTTGTCAAAGTTGAGTTGACTATATTTACAGGGGTCTATTCCTGGACTCTCTATTCAGTTCCATTGATGTATTTGTCTATTTTTTTGCCAATACCACACTGTCTTGATTTACAGTAAGTCTAGAAGTCAAATAGCATCAGTCCTTCAACTTTGTTCTCCTTTACCCCATTTCTTTCGATGTTTATATTTGCACAAAAACCATTCTTAGAGAAGGGGCTAATTACTCAGATTTAGACAATGATGTTTTGCTTTTGAAAACCTGTCTTCATTGGGAGAGATGAATAGAAGATGTAGTTGGGAATTGTGGTGTTTATTTTTATGTATCCATTGGGCTATAGTGTCCAATTATTCAACCACTAACATAACTGTTACTAATCTAGGTGTTGTTGTAAAGGTATTTTGTACATGTGTTTAATATCTACAATCAGTAGACTTCCAGTAAAGGAGATTATCCTCCATATTGAGTGGGCCTTATATAATCAGTTTAAAGGCCTTAAGAGTAGTTTTCCCTGAAATAGAAGAAATTTCACCCATGAAGTCCAGCCTCAAATTCTAAGAGTATTCAGCCAGCCAGCCTGCCCCATTGATTTCAGCCTTGCCTAATGAGACCCCACAATCAAGTAGGCCAAGATCAGATCCTTGAAATAAGTTTCTTTATACACACACACACACACACACACATTATCTCATACTGGTTCTGTTTGTTTGATGGATACAGGACTCATATTAGCTATTCATTTCACTCTTGTCATTTATAATTGATCTCTACCTGAAAACATACTAAACTGTTCCCTCTCCCTGAACTAGGGAGAGGCGCAGAGTTCTTGATACGTGGTGTCTATGCACATTAACTACTTCTATCCAACAAATCTAAACAATGATTATTTTTAAGTGAAAGATAACTAAAGTTGGAATAGGAATCTCAAAAACAGTTCTCTAAATAGGAAATATGAGATAATTTACTGAAGGCCATCTCTAAAATAGCTTAATTGTAAGGATACTTGTTTTTTTCCCTCATAACCATCCTAAATAAGCACCAGGACAATTTCTTGAACTCTGGGGTTGTTTTTATCTGTCCCATCCCATCCAGTATGCATTTAGTTGTAGTTGCTGTTATGTTTGGTACTTCTATTTCTTGTTAATGGACTGGTTCTGTTAGGGTCATCTGATGACTTCTGCGCTCTCCTCTTAGTTCATGGACTCATTATTTTCTAATTACTATTTTATGCTTCTCTTTGATTCATTGGGTTTTAATATTCCACTTAATTGACTCCGTTGCTTAAATGATGTAAGAAGAAAATGGTGCTAAATTTATCACTTATCTTATAAATTCTTATTTAGGAAAGTTGAATTTCGTTGTCCCATTTTCTGAGTAGAAAAGCTAGGGAAATATTTTCTGTATTCTATTCAAATTTCCATCACTAAAGTCATTCTTATAGCATGACCTTTCAAAATGTTCTTCAAAGACTTCAGAAACATTTACGTGCATACTGACATTTGTTTATTGTGAAATTGACTGCTCATTTTTTAAAATCTGTAAACTTTCATATGATACATATTTTTAAAATCTTCACTCAGATCTTATTTTGTACAGTTAAGCCAAAGATAAAAAAAGAAGTCAAAGAATTGGTAATAAAATGTCAGAATATGTCAGAGATATGTCTTCAGCTTAAAGGTTGAAAAAATTACTAAAGAAAATTAGGAAAATATTTTTAAAAATCCAATTTCTGTAACATTTGATATAATCCTTTTCATAAAAGATAACAAAATTTGCAAAATGTGAGCAGGAATGCTTTACTGTCAACATTATTTTATTACAAATAAAACTATGTGTGGGACTCCTGGGCAGCTCAATCAATTGAGCGTCCAACTTCTGCTCAGGTTATGATCTCACGGTTCCTGGGTTCAGGCCCTGAGTCAGGCTCTGTGCTGACAGCTCAGGGCCTGGAGCCTGCTTCGGATTCTGTGTCTCCCTCTCTCTGTGCTCCTCCCCCATTCATGCTCTGTCTCTGTCTCTCAAAAATAAATAAACGTTAAAAAAATTGAAAAATAAATAAAACTATGTGTTATTTTTAAATATAAGGCAAAGAAATGTAAATATTGGTAAATTAACGTATTAATTTGAATACCATTCTCATTCATGAAAACATCCTTAGAACAGATCGAATTCAAATATATGAATAGGAGACCTGTCTTTAACTTTCAAATGTATTAATATGAGTCCCAAATGTTAAATTTATTCCAAGAGATTATAATGACAATGGAAAACCTTCATGTAATTTGTCCCAATAAGCATGACATAATGGTACTCTGATTCTCCTTTTTCATATATCATTGTAGACACAAGACTGTAGTATGTGACTTAAACCTATGAAAAGAGATTTTTTTTTAATATTTTTTATGTTTTATTTATTTTTGAGAGACAGAGAGAGCATGAGCAGGGGAGGGGCAGACACACACACACACACACACACACACACACACACAGAATCCAAAGCAGGCTCCAGGCTCTGAGCTGTCAGCACAGAGCTCCACGTGGGGCTGGAACTCACAGACCACGAGATCATGACCTGAGCTGAAGTCGGCGCTTCACCAAACTAACCACCCAGGCACCCCATGAAAAGAGATTTTTTAACTCCAAGTTCATCCTATATTATTAACTTCCAAATCTTTTTGAATCCTACACAAAATGATTACTCTAATTTTTTAGTGTAACCACAGCCTACGTAGGTCTAGATTTTGAGAGAGAACTGAAATACAGTGGTTGTTACTGAAACCACACTGGAAAAAAAGAAATTCATTATCTCAAATATCTTGAGGATGAGACATTAAAGTCAGTCTCTTTCTTTCTTTTTCTCAATGAATTTCTATTATTGAATTTACATACATGTAGGATGAAGTTCTCTGCAGTATATAATTGACTGGATATTTTACTTTTTTTTAATTTTTCTTATTTTCCAGAGTATATTGATAATTTCCTTGCTAAGAAAAGAGTTTTAACCACATTCTGAATAAGGGAATTGAGGACAACCTGAATCCAAGATGGGCAGTGGATACTCTGGGAAAAAAATTTTAATCCACTTCCACTAAATCCAAGATTTCTCACTGAAAGCCTCATACAAGTGAGTAGACAATGCGCAGCAGTGCTGTTGTTGACAGAAAATTCCTCCACATCTATGCATCTGCCTGTGTTTTTAGGTACTTTACATTTTCTAAAATGCATAGCAAGGATCTGCAAGAGTTAATTCAGACTAGAAATACTAGTGATTCAAAAACAATTGTTGTCTAGTTTAGATGTTAGGAATGGAAACTATGATTCACTTATAAATTAATTAAAATTGGAATCTTTTAGGAAAATTCAGAAAACAAATATTGATGAAGATATTGGCATTGGTATATTTGGTCTATTGGCATATATATATGCATGTGTGTGTATATATATATATACATATATGTATGATGTATATATATGTGTGTATATATATATATATACATCATACATATATGTGTATATATATATATATATATATATATATATACACACACATCAAAAGCTAGGGTTCTTTTGGCTATCTTAACTATTTCAGACTAAATTTAATAAAGAAATACGTTCCAAAGCATTTGTCAGATATTTAAAGAGCACTGGAGAAAGTACCAATGGATTTTTGGAAGAAAGGAAGAAAGAAAGAAATAAAGAAAGAAAGAAGAAAGGAAGGAAAGAAGGAAAGATGAAAGGAAGAGAAAAAGAGAGAGAGAAAGGGAAAGAAGGAAAAATATAAATGAAATGTGGAGGGTGGGTCTTCTGGCTTTGCACAATATCTAATTGGCTGAAAACAGCCAATGTCACTTGACCTGAAATCCATTTCGTTAGGGACACAGTATTATAACTTCATTTCATGGTTAAAGATTAATCAATGAAAATTCCAATTCTTTACATCTTTCTAACAACTGATGTAGTACTTTTTTCTAAATTAAGAAATCTTTTCATATTCCCTATCTCATGCTTTTCAAAGTCTCATTATTGTTAATAAATATTGTTCTTTTAGTGAATTTTGAGAAATACCAGTTAATACATATAACAAAATTATTTCCAACATTATTTTATAAAAATATGTTTTTTATTTTAACAGCTTTATCGTAGTATATTTGACATACAGTACATGCAATAAATTGCATGTATTAAAGTGAACAAGTTAAAAAGTTTTGGCATATAAATACATCTGTGAACATATCACCACAACGAATGTTTTTTGTCTTTTCAAGCTTTTACTTGAATTCTAGTTAGTTAACATATAGGATAATACTGATATCAGGTGTAGAATTTACTGATTCATCTCTTATATATAATACCCAGTGCTCATCACAGCAAGCGCCCTTCTTAATACCACCCCCATTTAGCCAATCCCCCACTCACCTTCCTCCATTAACCCTCAGTTTGTTCTCTATAATTAAGAGTTTCTTCTGGTTTGTTTCCCTCTCTTTCTCATTTTCCCCCATCCACTATGTTCACCTGTTTTGTTTCTTAAATTATTCCACATGAGTGAAATCATATGGCATTTGTCTTTTTCTGACTGTCTTACTCTGCTTAGCATGATATGCTCTAGCTCCATCCACACCGTCTGCAAATGGAAAGATTTCATTCTTTTTGACGGCTGAGTAATATTCCATTATACATATGCATATATATGTATGTATTATCCATTCATCAGTGGATGGACATTTTGGCTCTTTCCATGGTTTGAGTGTTGTTGATAATGTTGCTATAAACACGGAGGTTCATATGCCCCTTCAAGTCAGTATTGTTGTATCTTTTGGGTAAATATCTAGTAGTGCAATTGCTGGGTTGTGGGATAGTTCTATTTTTAACTTTTTGAGGAAACTCCATACTGTTTTCTAGAATAATGTAACCTGGCTATACCGGTTTATATTCCTACCAACAGTGTAAGAAGAGTCCCCTTTCTCCACATCCTCACCAACCTCTGTTGTTTCCTATGTTGTTAATTTTAGCCATTCTGACAGGTGTGAGGTGGTATCTCATTGTGGTTTTGATTCATCTTTCCATGATGATGAGTGATGTTGAGCATTTTTTCATGTGTTTGTTAGCCACCTGGATGTCTCTTTTGGGAAAATGTATATTCATATCTTCTGCCTATTTCTTAACTGGGTTATTTATCTTTTGGATGTTCAATTTGATAAGTTCTTTATAAATTTTGGATACTAGCCCTTTATCAGGTATGTCATATGCAAATATCTTCTCCCATTCTGCCTTTTAGTTTTGTTGATTGTTTCCCTCACTGAGCAAAAGCTTTTTATCTTGATGAAGTCTCAACAGTTCATTTTGCTTTTGTTTCCCTTGACTATGGAAACGTGTCTAGTAAGAAGTTGCTGCAGCTGAGGTCAAAAAGGTTTTTACCTGTGTTCTCCTCTAGGATTAGAAAAAAAAAATAATGTTTATTTATTTTTTGAGAAAGACAGGAACAGAGTGCAAGCAGGAGGGAGGGGCACAGAGAAGGGGAGACTCAGAATCCAAAGCAGGCTCCAAGCTGCACAGAACTCAATGCAGGGCTCAAACCCACAAACCATGAGATCATGACCTGTGCTAAAGTCAGACACTTAACCGACTGAGCCACACAGGTGCTTCCTTTTTTTTTTTTTTTTTTTAATTTTGTAATGTTTATTTATGTCCTCTAGGATTTTTATGGTTTCTTATCTCACATTCAAATTCATTTTGAATTTATTTTTGTGTATTGTGTAATAAAGTGGTTCAGTTTCATTCTTTTGCACGTTACTGTCCAGTGTTCCCAACACCATTAGGTGAAGAGACTGTCTTTTTTTCCTATTTTTTCCTGCATTATTGAAGATTAGTTGATCACTAGTTGTGGGTCCATTTCTTGGTTTTCTATTCTGTTTCATTAGTCTATGTGTCTATATTTGTGCCAGTACCATACTGTCTTGATGACTATAGCTTCATAAAATAGCTTAAAGTCCAGAATCATGATGCCTCCAGCTTTGCTTTTCTTTTTCAGGATTGGTTTAGAATATTTTGAACACATCAATAACTCCAAAAAGCTTCCTCGTGTCCTTTTTAAATCATTCCATTCTTCACATCCAACTGAGTCTTCAAACTTCTGCTAGACTAATTTTCATAGGACCCAGCTTTTGTAACAAGCTTCTATGTTCAAGACTCCAAGATGGCTTGATATAACTATCACAACTAATCAAAACACTTTTAAGTCTATTGTAGAGAGGTCTCGTCCACACTGTCTCCTTTCTCTTCTTTAAAATGAGCCACTAGTCCACTCAGGCCAGCCTTAATCTAGCACTTTAATCCACTACCCCAATAACAACATATATGTTCATTCTATAGCCTACCCAAAAATGTTTCTTCCCCTCCTATGAAAGCCAATCTACTTCTCATTGTCCATCTTCCATACTGTTCACTCACCAAATAATGAATCCACCTCTCTTCTAAACATTTACTTTTTTCTCTTGTTTAATAATTATCTATCATGTTCCTTAAAATAAAGGTTCTAGTAAAGGACTGTAGTTTTTCTCCGAAGCTCCCAAGTGCCCTCTCTGATTCCATGGCAGCATATAGACTTGCGTCCTGCACCAAAGCAAATAGAAGCCATCAGAAGAAAATCCTCGCATTTTCCTGTAATTAAACATTCCTAGGATGTCTGTCATCCTTCATCCCCATGCTCTCTTAGTGTCATGGAAAATCTATTCTTTCTCTGACCTAAGGCCACTCCTTGTACCTGTGACTTGGCTCTCACCAGATCCTACCTTCTCAGCCATCAACTGTCTTTTTTTTTTTTCTTGTGGATATTTACCTTCTCCTGAAATGAGTCCTTCCCATTATCTTAAAATAAAATGCCTCCCATTATGCTACATTTCTGCCACCCACCACCCCCTGTCGATTTACCCTTCCAAATTTCAGATCAGGCTATCCCCCAGCTTATTCAAGTCATTGTGTTGAGTAACTTCAAGTCATTCCAGGTGCAACAGGCCCAAAATGCAAGTTATAATTTCACGAATTCCATCCTACCACAAAATAAGCAAACAAAGAAAAAAATGCAGCCCTGTCTTTTTCCATTGTTTCCTCAGTAAATTCAGATATTCAGTAAATATCGCTTTCTGTAAGGCAGAAACTTAATACTCATGATTCATTCTGTATTTTCCTTTTCTTTCCATATACAGCCAATCATAAACTCGGGTCAGTTTTGCATCCTAAATACCAATGACATCTGCTCCTTTCTCTCCATATCCACCTCTACCCTTTTAGAAAACCTGTCTCCATTCCTTGATCTAAACATTCAACTTTGGCTTCTGCCCACAGCCTTCCAACCAGACCTTGCTAAAGTGTCCACTAAGCTCTCTGTTGTTAAACTCATGGAATGTGTTGGTCTTTATCTTGTTTTACCTCTCGGTAGAATTCAAAACAGTTCTTAATTTTGTTCTTCTAAAAATTCTTTCCCCTTGTGTCAATGAAAACCGTCTTCTAGAATTCTGACTACACTGGACACACTTCCGCAGGTTTTGTTTTTGTTGTTTTCAATCAACTGGGCCATTCAAATTGGAGTTTCACAACTCTCTGTCTCTGTCTCCATATCTACTTCTCATATGTAATCTTATCCATGATGTGGCTTCCCAGACCACTTACACCCACTACCCCATTATCTTAGCTCATTAGTGTCTACTCTTTTACCGAAAGCCTTCTCAGACTTTCCAGCTGATGGCAATTCCCCTGTTTATTACTCTCATAAGATTGTGCATCTTTCTTTATAGTATTTGCCAGTTCCAATTATAAACTTATCTATATTATTCTTCTATTAGTAACTGTCCCACCATTACGTTGTAATTTATTTGAGGGTTAATTTCACATTTCAACTTTTATTATTACTTTTTATTATTTCCTGTGCAAAGGTCCTAGAATTGCACCTAAAGCTGTATAAAGCAGATGCTTGATAAATATTTGCCAAATCAAAGAATACTAAATGACGTGTAATCGATAAAACACATGCACTATGTTGATTATGATTGACAGTCAGGAGACTTCTCACTTTTGTAATGTCTACAAGAATTACACGAATTTATTTGATGATACATGAGGTTGCTTTTACAAAGATGACAGCATTGATGTGATGTATTATTTCCTTGCTTATAAAATAAATGTTGTAAGCTGCAAAGTAATAGAAAAGTTTGTTTCAGATTTAAAAATAAGTACACATTATCTTACAATTCAATAAATTAGAGTATGACCTGATTTTGAAACTATGAGAACTAAATTGATCAATTTTATTAAGATTTCCCCATAATATTGAGGCAACTACTTCTAAATCAGTATAAGTTAACGAATACTGCCAGATTCTTTTATCCTTTTTCTCTGTAAAAAAGTACATTATTGCACTCCTTGAATTCTAAAACTAATTAGGTTCAATAAATTTATTTTCTCCATAACAGGGACGAGGATACTAATAATACTTGAGATTTTAAATCTAGAATTTAATCTAATACTGGCATCCTAGACCTTTTACTCAACACATTCCTTTCTGTCTCACATTACATTCTGTATTAGGAAATGCTTTATACCTGATAATATAGAAAATACACACGCAGCATTTTCATTTCAAAGCATCCTTAAAATGCTTTCATTTTAAAGCAGGTTACATGTACCTCTTATGCAGAATGAAATGTAAGTGTCTATTGAAAGAAAAGATTTGCTTTGAAAGATTGCTTTCCAAACAGGATATATTTGTTATCCCTAAACACTGCACATGCAACATATTGGTAAAAATCATACCATGTTATGTCTTACTAGTGAATTTTCTCTTTTTCTTTAATGTTCATAGATCATATCAGTGTCTCTTATTCTATTCTCTTCTTTCTCTCTTTAGGAAAATACAATGGCAATTCTTGCTTTCTTATTATAAGAAAATTAATTTCAGTTGTCAGTGCTATGGATGAAAATGAAAAGACCTTATATTTCACCCATATGTGAGAGTTAAGAAACAAAACAAATGAACATAGAGAAGAAAAAAGAGAAGCAAACCAAGAAACGGACTCTCACCTATGGAGAACAAACTAAGGGTTACTGGAGGGGAGGTGGGCAAGAGGGTGGATTAAATAGGTGATGGGGATTAAGGAGCACAGTTGTGATGGGCACCGGGTGTTGTATGGAAGTGATGAATCACTAAATTCTACACCCGAAACTAACATTACACTGTATGTTTCACTGGAATTTAAATAAAAACTTGGGGGAGAAAAAACAGAATGACCTGCAGGAGGCAGTTTACTACGATGAGAAAGGCATCCATCAAGTTCTCTACGACCTATTAGCCAAGGTGTTTTTAAAATCTAAGAGCTGCAGTTTTCCTCTTATAAAGAGAAATATTCTCTTCTGAGACGTGCAAGTGTTAGGGTCAATACATGTGAAGCGGTTGGCATATATTGCCAAGTGAAATGCTGTGACATGAATGTTCAAGGTTCTTTTTAATACTATCATTTGCTGCTGGGCAAAATGAATTTCTTTCCTGGGTGAGTTACTGCTGTAGGAGAGGCAAGTTAATAACCAACAGGGCATTTATGGAATTGAAACTGGTGATGTAAAATACAAAGGTTTAAACTCTGTACTTTAACATGGCTTTTATATTATTTCATTTCCTTAAACTAGGTATCACTTAAATATTACATAGAGTAAAATGTAGAGATTTCTCAGAATACTTAACTTGTTTAAAGCAAAATCTACATAAATAGCATAGAAAAATCATGTAAATTTACTGAAATAATTCCATAAAATGACTACTATTTTCACAAACAAGACACAATTCTAGAGGACAATAAAAATTTTACTCAAATATAGATACACAATAGGTAGACATATAGATTATAGACGGATGATAGATGAGAGAGAGAGAGAGAGAGAGATGTGGAACTTGAGACACTTAATAGAAGACCATGGGGGAAGGGAAGGGGAAAAATAGTTACAAACAGAGAGGGAAGGAAGCAAACCATAAGAGACTCTTAAATACAGAGAACAAACTGAGGATTGACGTAGAGGTGGGGGAGAGGGAAAATGGGTGATGGGCATTGAGGAGGGCACTTGTTGGGAGCACTGGGTGTTGTATTTAAGTGATAAATCACAGGAATCTATCCCCAAGACCAAGAGCACACTGTATACACTGTATGTTAGTCAACTTGAAAATAAATTATATTAAAAAAATAATAAGAAATGAAAAAAACATTTAAAAACTGGTGTTTTATTTTTCTGTTCAGTTTCGTTCAACAATCATTTTATTCAGAGTATGATATAGAGGCGCCTGGGTGGCTCAGTCAGTTAAGCGTCCGACTTCGGCTCAGGTCACGATCTCGCGGTATGTGAGTTCGAGCCCCGCGTCGGGCTCTGTGGTGACTGCTCAGAGCCTGGAGCCTGTTTCGGATTCTGTGTCTCCCTCTCTCTCTGACCCTCCCCCGTTCGTGCTCTGTCTCTCTCTGTCTCAAAAATAAATAAACGTTAAAGAAAAAATTAAAAAAAAAAAAGAGTATGATATATGTCTAGGTTTGTGTTATTCTCTCAGGAGTATAGAATAAGAAGGTAGCAAATTCTTACCTCTGTTCATATTTGAGTTAGTAGAAATGCAGCATTTGAGTATTGAATCAATAATGTTGCAGCAAAAACAGATTTACATCTAAAATAAGAAGATATATAAGAAAACGTATGAAGACAAGTAGATGTGAAAGCAAAAGCTAAGAAGGCTATTTCCCAATGCTCAGCTCAAACGTATGTGTCCTGGATAGTCATTAGGATGGAAAGGATACTATTTGTTACAGCCATCCAAGTCCGTTTCATCACAGAGTTGGATTTACCTGAACCTCAAGGAGTGGTCAGCTTAGAAAAAGCAAAATGCAGACCATCAGGACAACAAACAGAAAACCTCAAGAGAAGCTAGAGATGAGAAAAACGTATTGTATATTGGGGTGAGAGTAAGAAACAGACTCCTGTGTAAGAGGAAGAAAAGCTTTCAAAAGTAACAGGAGGTGAAGTAAGGTTATACTACTGTGAAAGAGAACATGTGCAGTGAATAGGATTTGAACTTGATTTGAAGGGCAATGAGAATCCTTATGAGGTGTAGAAGAAAGGTATATCTATTTCCCCATTCCACAATAAGTTTGATCAAATATGGAGCAAACACAATTTACATTGGATAGTATGTTGAAACATTACTTACCATTTGTTGTATTCATTCATTGTATAATCATAAATATAAAGGGGATCTTTGCACTTCCACTAGATTTCTCTAGACCAGGTGACTGTCTATGGGCAGTTGGGACAGTAGCTGGCATTGGCTCACCTGTACTTCTGTCTCACTGAAATAACTGTCCAAAAACCTATCCTAAAGATTTGCCTACTTTTCTGGGATACTCCTATCTATCTGAAATCGGTACAGATTATTTACTTGTGTGAATTTAATTCTAAAAATATATGTCAACAGACTTTTAATAATAAAAATTCTGTTACCATTTTATTAAAGTCTATGGTAACATGTGTTGGATAAATTAGTTTAGAATCATAAAGATTAATTTTTCTAACTTAATAATCTCCCCAGTACTACAGATATCGATGAATGACTTATAATGCAAGGAAATTTTTCTTGACCCTTCATGTATTATCATCTCTAAAGTTAACACACTCTAATTAGAACCCAACCTTCCTTGTTATTGTGTTAACTGAAGATCAATTTGCTAAGCACTAAATAACACAAGAGCAAGACAAGGATAATACAGATCATCTCTGCCTTCTAATCACCGCACTGGGCTGATGTCTCAGCGGTTGTCAGGACTTGTGCATTTAAAGTCAAGGTTAAGGCAATAGCCTTCTTTAATGCAGCTGGAGAACTGCCAGCAGAAGAGACATAATGATGAGCATCTTATGCTACCACAGGCAGTAGCTTCTTAAGAAGTGGTTCAGTCTCTGTAGCTTGCTTTTGAATTTTTTTCTCCAGGAGATATTTCTGAACAGCCGGTACTGGGACTCCCAAGTTTCTGCCTTTCTGTTAAGTGTCATGAAAAAAACATTTTTTTCCTAAGCCGATTTAGAAAAGAAAAAAAAAAGCTATACGTATCTTTACTCTAGAAGCCAATGTATCTTTTCTTTGAAAAATTGTAACAATACAAAATTGCCATAGCATTCCCAAATGCAGAAGTTATGACAGGAAAGTAAAAGTCCCAATAAAGTATCCAAGTGAATGCCACAGTCCGACCTTATTTCCTTTCAGGAAAACAAAATCTCAAGAGTGTATATTTTCATTTGTGCATTGATTTTGCTACTATTTCAAACTAAAAGGCGAAGGAGTTTTATCTTGGTGGATATATCCACCAATATTGTTAAATCATTAAGTCAGGTGTATTATCACCTTATTTTTACTATATATGAGAAAAATTTAGCCTCTATTTGAAATTCTGTGTGTTACCAACGCACCCCTTTTCTGTAAATGAGAAACTGAAGCACAAAGCATTTGTTCAATGTTATTGAACATTAAATAGACTTAATAAAAACAATTTATTTCAAAAGTAATTCTTGCCTGGGCTTATGTGGTCCATCAGATCTGCCTACTACTTAATTTTCTTATGAAACATTCATGACCTTTCAGTGTGCTATTTGCTAAAATTATTTTAGTTTAACTCCCCCAATATTGATAGAGTTGTATTTCCCAAAGGTAGTTTATCGGGATTTTCTTTTTTTGAGAGGTAATTCATGCGAATAGAGTTAAAGAGAAAAAAAAAAAATCAGGGTTTAAGTGAAAGTTGATAAGTTAATATTATTAAATCACCATTAAGAGTGGTAAAGGGGCACCCGGGTGGCTCAGTTGGTTGATCATCCACCTTCGGCTCAGGTCATGATCTCCAGGTTCATGAGTTCAAGCCCCACAAGGGCTCATTGTTGTCAGTGTGGAGTCTGCTTTGGATCCTCTGTCTCCTGTCTCTCTGACCCTCCCCTGCATGTGCTCTGTCTCAAAAATAAATGAAACATTTAGAAAAAGTGGTAAGAACCCAAAGTTTTAAAATATTATGGTATCATAGGTGAGGAGCCTACAGAGATTTCTTAGTACTTAATCAAAAGCATTAACATTTGAAGTTAAAAGTGTGAGTGGGTGGATGTATTAATTTGGTGGGAATCCTTTTACTGTGTGTGTGTGAGTGTGTGCATTTTTATATACACATATGTGTATTTATATATCTACATATATAATTATCATGTTGCACACTTTATAATGCAATTTTATGTGTTAACAATACTTCAATAAAGCTAGGGAAAACTTTCAAGTTCTTCAGGTCAGTTACTGTATTTTTCAACTCAAATTTGATGGTTTATATTTGCTTTGTTGAACTTCTTGTTTGGTCCATGAATTATTTTCCTAATTTTGCTTAGTTGACTATCTGTGTGTTCTTGAAGTTCACTAAACGTCTTTAAAAGGATTATTATTGGGGTTCCTTAACTCAGCCGGTTAAGCGTCCGACTTCGGCTCAGGTCGTGATCTCATGGTTCGTAAGTTTGAACCCCGCCGTAGGGCTCTGTGCTGACGGCTCAGAGCCCGGAGCCTGCTTCAGATTCTGTGTCTCCCTCTCTCTCTGCCCCTCTCCCACTCATGCTCTGTCTCTCTCTCGCTCGCTCGCTCTCTCTCTTTCTCAAAATTAAATAAACATTTTTAAAAATTTAAAGAATTATTATTAATTATTTATCTGACAGTTGATAGAGCTGCATTTCTTTTGGATCAGTTATTAGAGCTTTATGAGTTTCCTTTGGTGGTGTTATTCTACCTGTTGTTGTTGTTGTTATTGTTGTTGTTGTTTTGTGATCCTTGACTCGTTACATGGGTTTGGGTAATTGGGTTCCATTTCCGGACTTTAAAGATTTGCTTTGGCAGAGATGAATCGCCAGGGCAGCTTGGTTTGGGTTTCTAGTTATGTCTGCTAGTGATTCATTTGGGCAGGTACGCCTCACCATTATGGTCCATTTTGGGGTGAGACAACTGTTTGAACTGTGAGGTCAGGGATGGGCGAGTTGCACACTGGCTGAGAACAGTTGGCCAGGACTGCTGGTTGCATTCCCTCCCCAAGTAAGGCTGGGCTCCCTGGTGGCCCATATTCTCTGGTCAGGCTTACTTGATAGTTACAAATGGGTATTGAATCTGGTAGCATGTGAGGCTATGAATTAGCTTTCCTGCCCTGACAAGGCAGCGGGATGGGATCCAGGGTCGGTATGACTCATTGTTAGGAAACCCAAACCAGGCAAGAGTGCGCACTGAATTCGCACCTCTGGAGATGGCGAAAGCCATGGCGGTGCTCTCAGTTCAAGTGCCACTCTGAGCAGGGCTGTTGGATGGGCAATGCAGCTTCCTATGTGTTCTGGTTATGTTCCAGAACGCAGAACATGTGTTCTGTGGTTGGGCACAGAATGCTGTGGGCATTCTGGTTGGGCAGAACCAACCTGCAGCCTGGTTGGGCAGCCCGAATGCTGAATTCAGCCATGAGTGTGTCTACAGATTAGTATTTCTGGCCAGGGGTAGCAGGGGAAGAAGCTATAAAGCCAGTAAAAGCTCTTTGTTGTCTTAACCCAAGATAACTCACTCCCCCAAGTGTCCTGGCTGAACGGGGCCACTGGCTTTGCTCTCGCAGACTGTCAATTCTGCCTGCCATGTCTCAGCTCAAGTGTTACTGGCTTATGCAGCTTCTAAATGTTCTTGCCAGCGCTTTTGGTCCGATGGGGCCAGGAGATCTCCACAGCAAGTGAAGCTATTATCTCAGTTCTTTTGCCTGGATGGGATGGGAAATGGCCACGGGGCCAGGAGTTACCCTCAGTGTCAGCTGTAAATTAATCCCTCTTCCTGGGCTTAGCAAGGGACCCCTCCATACCCAGTGCTGGCTTTGCTCTGTGCACAGTCAGCTCTGCCTGGTCTCCTCTCGGCTCCAGCATTGTCAGTTAGATGTCGTCTTCCAGGCTTTATCATCAGCTCCTCTGGTCTGGGAGTCCCAGGGGGTGGAGCTGTGTTTCAGCTCACTTGCCTTGGAGGGATGGAGAGAGGCCATTCCAGACACCTCCTAATTTTGTTTTATGTTTTGTTTTGCTTTTGTTTTGTTTTCTTTTCCTTAAGCAGCTTTCTTCTCAGGATTGGCTTGGAACTACCCTCAGACTTCAATGTAGATTAATCCCCTCTACCTCTTCTTGTCTGGTGCTGGCTTCCCTTGAGGCACTCAGGTTTTCCCACCTGTCTCTTAGCTCGAGTATTGCTGAACTGCACAGCTTCCAGTGTTCTTACCAGCCTTCCTGGACAAGTGGAGGCAGAAGACACGCTCCCTGTGTGGGCAAGACCGGAATAAGGTCTCCCACAAAGTGGCCCACAAGGCTGAGGGAGCTGGTTGTCCCCTATGGGCTCTCTTTTTTCACGGGAGGAACCAGGGGTTCAGGGGAGACCTCTCTGCATGGTGCCTCACTGTCCTGGGGGAAGAGTAATGCCATCAGTGTTTAGCTGCCTCATTTACCCTTCTAATAAGTCTATCTTGGCCTCTTTGGTACGGAGGGTGCCCACATTCTAAGATTCTCTCAGCGGTGTCCTGTTCATGAGTAGTGGTTAATCATCCTTTTTGTGTGGGGAACCAAAGTCAGGAACAGCCTATGTCACCAAGATGGTATCATATCTCTCTATGTCAGTCTATCTCCTTACCTTTTTTAATTTTTCTATTAGCTCATATCCCCCACTGACATATTATGAATGTGCATCCTAACTTGTTTGGCTGTCTTTCCCTTCCCACCATCCATAGTGGGATCTGAAACTCCTAACACCAGAAAGCTCATTTTGTTCACTGCAGTGTCTCCAAAACCCCAAATGGAGCATGGCACACAGTAGGAGCTCACTAAATGTTTGTTGCATAAGTGAATGTTTCCTCATGGATGAATGAGGAATGAATCATTCCTCATTGGAATGAATGAATGGATCAATGGATTCACTGGATGAATCAATGAATTATTCTCATATCATCATTTGCGTAATCATCCCTCCATTACTAAAAACTGCGTTTCCAAACTCGTTGCAGAAAAGGATGAGTCCAGCTCTGCTTTTGTTGTCCTCCCATTAGATGGAAACATTAAAGAACAGAGAATTGAAGTGACTCAGGACACTGACACAGCCGATTGTTAGTGGAGAGCATAACGAAACTAAATTCTGCAGCATTGAATTCTAGGCAGATTACCTAAGAGTTTGGCAGCTCGCATCTTGCCATTAACACATTAGGTGGATCCAGTTCAGGACATAATCTGCTTGTGGCAGCTCAAGTCTGTGCTTTCTGAAGGCATACAACTCTTTTACCCTCTCTTCTACACTTTTCTTGCGTGCAACGCATAGCCTTATTGTCGCTTTACAACCTGGGTCATTTAACACATCTTGCAAGGAATTTAACACAGAAGACATGAGGGAATGGGATTTTTTTTTAATTTATTTTCATCCTGGCTTGATTCAGAATGAAACAGAGGATGCACACTATCCTAAATGGACACCAGATTTTTGCAACATGAGCTGAGCTAATACAGGCTATATAAAATGGAGGAATTGAAAGGCTGGCCATGGCAAACTAATTTTAGGACACATCTTTTGAAGCTATTAGGTTCATTCTTCACTTGTGCTACAGATCAACAAGGTCTGTAATTGCTAAAAGGTCTCTCCATGGGTACTTTATTCCCCAGTGGAAAAAAGACAATGGGTTGTGTGCAATAGCATTTACAAGCCAGTTGTGAAAGTCATGGTTGTGGGATCAGATGAATGGAGTGGGTGGGCAAAGACAACATGCCTTCAATTAGGACTCCGAAAAGAGTGATTTCTCTCCAAGCTCCCTTTGTTTAGGAAGGATTGCAAAGCTGTGCTCCTACTTAATTATTGTTGTAGACTTTTCCTCCGCTTCCAGAGTTGGCACAGCCTCTGATGGTTTCCAGCATGATCTGCCAAGGCTGCTTCGATTCCTTTTATCGAGTGTTGGCTGACTGCAAACTCTCTTGGCAATAGCCAAGTGCACACATATGCCCGGCCACAGTGGTGCCAAGGTCCCTCCCGAACGCCTACCCCTCGGTGTCTTTGCCTTGTTATAGTGTGTGCAACTGAGTTGTAAGGCACAGTTCCAAAAACTGCAAGTTTCAATCCACAAAGCTGATTCATTTCATTGGATGATGAGTATGCTTTCCTTAACTTTTTGGTGCTGGTGGTCCATTGAAGTATTATATCTACTGCTGTGTTCTTCCTATATTTTTTTAAGTTTGTTTGTTTTATATATTAATTAATTTATTTATTTATTATTTAGAGCATGAATGCGGGAGGGAGAGAGAGACAAGGAGAGAGAGAGAATCCCAAGCAGGTTCCGTGCTGTCAGCGCAGAGCGTGAATTCACAGGGCTCGAACTCACAAAGCATGAAATCATGAGCCAAAACCAGGAGTCAGATGAGTAACCAACTGAGCCACCTAGCTGCCCTAGCTTCTGTGTTCGTCATCTATAGATATGTATTTTGAAGTTCCCAGGGCTGTCCCCAAAATTTCGAGATCAACCAGACCAATAATCCAAAATTTTACAAGTAGATGACTTTGAGAGGCAAAGTCTAATTCTATCTACTAGACTTCATGCATGACTCCACAGATATTTTTATCTTATGCTTGACTTCTGATAATACCTCACTTCGAGGAGAAGTGGTTTAATGTGATTCTAATTTCCATCATACCTTCAAGGGCTCTGCTTTTGGCAGAATTGTAAGTCTTCGTCTTCATCATCGACTTCACGTGTGGCCTTTGTTTAAGTCCCTCATCCTACTGTAAGATTTCTGCAAAAATCAATCCCTCTTTTGAAGAACATTCTCTCCTACTGTGTTTGCTTCTTTACCATAGACTAATTTTGGTGTTGTTTAACAAGGACATTATGTTCTTTTTTAAATTTTTTAAGGTTTATTTATTTTTGAGAGAGAGAGAGAGAGAGAGAGAGAGAGAGAGAGACAAAGCCTGAATGGGGGAGGGGCAGAGAGAGAAGGAGACACAGAATCCAATGCAGGTTCCAGATTCTGAGCTCTCAGCACAGAGTCCGAACCGTGAGATCATGACCTAAGCTAAAGCCGGATGCTTAGGAAGTCGGACGCTTACCTGACTGAGTCACCCAGGCACCCCCAGACATTATGTTTTCTTGATCAGATTTCTGGACCATATGGACTGTGTATTTTAGAACTTTTCCTTATCATACATTATAAATAAAATAAAATAAAATGGTGTGTTAAAACCAAACTTTGTTTAAATAATACTAAATGCAGAATCTTATTCAAACATCATAATTCATTTAGCAGCAAAAAAATTCAGTAACTTATAGCATTTTGTTTCTGAGTTGAAACTAAGTGCAAAAATATGTACCAAAATATAAACCAAAAATAAAATATTTAATAAATCTATTCACTTTGAAAGAATGTTTTATTCTCTCCCCCCTCTGTTTCTCTTGCACTCTCAGTTTATCTTTGATATGTATATTACAATTTCTTTTTTTAAGTTAATTTATTTATTTTGAGGAAGAGGGACGACCTGGGTGTGCCTGCAAGTAGGGGAGGGGCAGAGACAGAGGGAGAGAGAGAATCCCAAGCAGGCTCCATGCTGGCAGTGTAGAACCCATTGTGTGGCTCAGTCTCATGAATGACTGCAAGATCATGACTTGAACCAAAATCCAGAGTCTGACACAACTGACTGAGTACCCAGGCACCACACGATTTCCCAAGTCTTGAAAAACCTTGTAAATTAAATGATGCTAAAAAAGAAGGTACTTGGGGCGCCTGGGTGGCGCAGTCGGTTAAGCGTCTGACTTCAGCCAGGTCACGATCTCGCGGTCCGTGAGTTCGAGCCCCGCGTCGGGCTCTGGGCTGATGGCTCGGAGCCTGGAGCCTGTTTCCGATTCTGTGTCTCCCTCTCTCTCTGCCCCTCCCCCGTTCATGCTCTGTCTCTCTCTGTCCCAAAAATAAAAAAAAAAAAAAATAATAAAATAAAATAAAATAAAATAAAATAAAATAAAATAAAAAAAACGTTGAAAAAAAAAGAAAAAAAAAAAAGAAGGTACTTAAGGATGTGGCAGGTAATTTTATGTGTCAGTTTGACTGGGCTAAAGGATACCTGCCAGAACATTATTCCTGGGTGTGTCTGTAAGGGTGTTTCTTGAAAAAAGTAGCATTTGAATTGCTAAACTAAGTACAAAAATGCCCTCCCCAATGTGGGCAGGCATTATCTAACCCACTGAAGGCTCGAATGGAACAAAAACGTAGAGAAGAAACAAATGGGCTGGGACACTTATCTTCTCCTGTCCCCAGACATTGGTGTTCCTGGTTCTTGAGGCTTCAGATCCAGACTGGGATTTACGTACTGTCTCCTCTGGTTCTCAGGCCTTCAGATTTGGACTGGAACTACACCTGGACCTACAACAGTTATCCCAGTTTACAGAAAGCAAATCAGGAGCCTTCTCAGCCTCGAATCATGTGAGCCAATTCCTATAATATCTATCAAAAAAAATTGTCTATCTGTCTACCTGTCCTATTGGTTCTGTTTCTCTGGAGAACTCTAACACAGGGATAATGGAGGAAAAGTGTCACTTGAAATACCAATAGATGGGTTTTAGTACTTAAAATAAAGCAATAATAATATTTGCACCTAGAACAAAGTGCCTGATAAATATCAATTGAATAATAAAAGAATGAATGAATTTGATTTAAAGTATAAGCATATAAGATTATATTTAAAATGCACTCAAGATTTTTATTAGTCAGGTATAGCAGGACATGCAGATACAGAAATGACTGTCATGAATTTATAATGTCACATTATATGTCATTAACAATATATTAACAATATATGTCACATTAAATGTCACTGACATTTATAGTCACGTATAGGAGGCATACCACACCATGCAGGGCCACAGGAGGAAGCACCAGGGTCAGTAAGGAGAAAGAAGAGACAAGCAGAAAATGTGGGTAAGAGCCTTTGGCATGGTTTCTGAATTAAGGAAAGACAGGTAGGTTAAATAGGTTTTAATTAGCTAGTTTGATATTTTCTATGGGCACTGGGTTGTAGCAGCTCACCTGAGTTGCATGGTACCTGGTCTTGGCAAGGTTAGGACAGGGAACCACGGACCTGGACCTGGACTGTAGGATCCTGATGAGGGCTGGAGGGGAGGGCTTTGATTGGTTAGTTTGCATTTGAATGGCAACCTCCCTGCTGAATTGATTTCTATCGCTAGGGAGCTAGGGATTAGCTAACACTGGGAGGAGCAAATCCCTGCCAGTGTCAGTAAGGCATCATTCCCATACGATTCCCTGGTGGATTCTCTATCAAGATTCATTCACTATCTACCAATTAAATCTGACAAGATTTCGCCCAATAAGAGCAGACGTCACAATAATATTGCAAATAAGATACGGCACCGTTTCTACATTCATACAATGGGTAGCTAATTAACACCAGTTAAATAGGATTGAACATTTTGATGTGTAATATTTTAATTGGTACTTATAACAAAATACTTATTTATATTTAAAGTAAGTGTTGATCTCCAGACTTGAATGTGTCAATTAATGCTGTATTCCTTCATTTCCCTTTTAGTTTTAGCAAAAGCTTATGTGTGTGTGTGTGTGTGTGTGTGTGTGTGTGTGTGAAAAAAGTAAAGTGAAAGTACTAATGAAAATAGTACAGATCCTTTTGTGGTTCATAAGCATGATGATTTGGGTGTTCACGCCATTGTGTGACATGTGCCTCCCTTAAACCTAGTTACGTGACCTCAGGACATTACCTTGTTATGTGACCTCAGGACATTACCTGTCTGACGTGGAAAAAAAAAAAAGTACAAACTGGTGAACAAGAAATACTATTAAGTAAATTCTGGCTTCCATGCTACAATGTGATAAAATATAATCATCAAAAATTTGAAAAACTAGAACTAATTCTGAAGATGTCTGCTGTAGGACGTGGAGACACAGCAGTGTCAGGAAGGCTTGCGGAAACTTTTGTCATACTCTCCTTGCCCTTATCTGTCTCTAGGACGCCAGGAAACCTCATCTCTTCTGCTCTGTTGTCTCAGCTTATATTTAAAAAGATTATGATTCCCTGTGGCCTGAAAAAGATAAAACGTTCTTTACATTTGTACTAAGAGGTACTTTCCCTATGCACTTCCCCACCTGTATACACCCCCTCCCTATACACTTCTATGCCAAAATGTTTCTATTCGCAGTTCTAAAAACATTATTCTTGCACTCCATTTCAACTTTCCCAAGTCTGACACATTTCTAAATTATTCATATTTCAATGAGAAGACTCTGTCATATCACTAAAAGTTTCTCACCCTTATTTATGACTACTATGATGGTAATGAGTCATTTTAATAATGTAGCTTCTTATTAAAGTGACTTTTAATCTCATGACGTGGCAGGGGGTGATCTTGTCAAAGCAGAAGGGTTACATTGTCCCAGTGGCACCTCTAAATTAGTCTCTACTGGTGGCAGGCACTAAGGATCCACAAAATAAAATGTAAAACTTATATTACTGAAAGGCACTCTGACCACAGACTGTTCTAAGTATGAGGCACCCATCCTGGTCTATATATCTGTCCAGTTAGCATCCTCTGATCCTAGGGTGTTAGCCTCGTTCTTTCTAGGGAAATTGTTCTGAAAATCTTACAATGTATGGCTGCACCCAAACATAATTTACAGTACAGTTTACATGTCTGAAGTTGATGTACAGGTTATCGTGCAAATAGCAGCATAGGAATGTTTCTGCTACTGCACATACTTCCCAAGGTTTGCTGAATCCAATAAAATGTTCTGTTATTGCATTTTCCTCATTAAAAGTGAAATGAGTGTCAGTTATTATGCTTATTGGCCATTTGAGTTTTCTCTTTTGTGAATCGTGAAGTTACACCTTTTGTTCATATTTCCATCATATCTGCCATCGTATCAACTTCATTTTTTCATTTTTTTTTGTTTGCCATTTACTTTTTGTTTGTAATAGCCTCATTTTTCTTCCCTATTTTTCCCCCCTTAGTTCTTAATAGCTCCACACTAGAAAGAAGGATGTGATGGGTCAATTTGACTGGTTCACACGGACCCAGATATTTGCTACATATGCATATAATGGAAACAGAATCAATACATTTGTTATTATTAGTTATATAGTATATACATACATATATAAGAGAAATAGAATCAAGAGGATATATAGTCTTTATATATTTATAGATACATATATAATACAAGCTACAGGACGAATGCAGAGACTAAATAATAAGAGACTACATTAAAAGTAAAATTTCCTTTTACTTTAAATTGAAGATGACACAAAGAAATGGAAAAGATTCCATGCTCATTGGTTGAAAGAATAAATCTTGTTAAAATGTCTATACTCCCCAAAGCAATGTACACATTTAATGCAATCCCTATCGAAATACCACCAGCATTTTTCAAAGAGCTAGAACAAACAATCCTAAAAAGGGACCATAAAAGACCCCAAATAGCCAAAGCCATCTTGAAAAAGCAAAGCAAAGCTGGAGGCATTACAATTCTGGGCTTCAAGCTATATTTACAAAGCTGTAGTCATCAAGACAGAAAAAAAGAACAGCAAACCCAGAAATGGACCCACAACTATATGTCAACTAATCTTCAACAAAGCAGGAAAGAATATCCAATGGAGAAAAGACAGCGTCCTCAACAGATGATCCTGGGAAAACTGGGCAGCGACATGCAGAAGAATGAAACTGGACCATTTTCTTAGACCATACACAAAAGTGTATTCAAAATGGATAAAAGACCTAACTTTGAGATAGGAACAGGAAGCAACTTCTCTGACATCAGCCATAGCAACTTCTTACCAGACACATCTCCAGAAGCAAAGGAAATAAAAGCAAAAATGAACTACTGGAATTTCATCAAGATAAAAAGTTTCTGCACAGCAAGGAAACAATCAACAAAACTAAAAGGCAACCTTCAGAATGGGGGAAGATATTTGCAAATTACATATCCAATACAGGGTTAGTATCCAAAATCTATAAAGAATTTGTCAAGCTCAGTATCCAAAAAAATAATTAACCCAGTTAAGAAATGGGCAAAAGACGTGAACTGACATTTTTCCAAAGGAGATATCCAAATGGTGAACAGACACATGAAAAGATGCTCAACATCACTCATCATCAGGGAAATAAAAATGGAACTACAATGAGATATCCCTTCACACCTGGCTAAAGTTAACAACATGGAAACATTAGGTGTTGGGTAGGAAGCAGAGAAAGGGCAACCCTCTTACATTGTTGGCAGGAATGCAAATTGTACAGCCACTCTGGAAACTAGTGTGGAGCTGCCTCAAAAAATTAAAAATAGAACCACCCTATGATCTGGCAATTGAACTACTAGGTATTTACCCAAAGGATACAAAACTACTGATTTAAAAGGATACATGCACCCCGATGTTTATAGCAGCATTATCAACAACAGCCAAATTATGGAAAGAGCCCAAATGTCTATCGACTGATGACTGGATAAAGAAGAGGTGGTATATATATTCAACGGAACATTACTCAGCCATCAAACAGAATGAAATCTTGCCATTTGCAACAATGTGTATAGTGCTAGAATGCATCATGCTAAGCAAAATTAGAAAAAGACAAATACCATATGATTTCACTCATACGTGGAATTTAAGAAACCATACAAACGAACATGGGGGGAAAAGAGAGAGAGAGAAACCAAAAAAGAGACACCTAACTAGAGAACAAACTGAGGGTTGTTGCAGGAGGTTGGTTAAATGAGTGATGGGTATTAAGCAGGGCACTTGTTGTGATGGGCACTGGGTGTTTTGTGTAGGTGATGAATTGCTGGATCTTACACCCAAAGGTAGTATTACACTGTATATTAACTGACGAATTTAAATAAAAACTTGGAAGAAAAAAATCTCCTTTTATTTTTAACTAGTTTTGTCTGTGGATTCTTCTAAATGACAATCACTCTGTTAACACATATCACATGCCACTGTATGATAGGAGCTAAAGATAAAGCAAACAAATAACATGATTCTGCTCTCATAAAGCTTAGATTCCATGAAGTAAACACATAATTACGCTTTGTGAATGATGGCTACTCATCCTGAAAGCTTGAGGAGTTTCTTTGGCATTTTCCGTGTATGCAGTCTGGAAGCGTCCACGGAGAGGGGGTTTTCTCATAGCTCACTGGTCCCTTAGGAGACATCGGGACTCAGGTTTTCAAATCCCCTGTTATTTTTTCCTCCAACTGCTAAACAGACCTGACCTAAAAGAGGGATCGATCGTTTAAAAATAATTAGTATAATTACTATAACTTTAGATCAATTTTAGCAATTATATTGAGCCCAGATTTGTCTACCTCTCAGATTTAGGTTTTCAGTGGTGATAACTTACGTAAACCAATGCTCACGGTGGTTAGAACAACAAAGGAGAAGAGTCTGGGTTTGCACAGCCTCACCAGGAGCAACTCCTCTCATACTTGGGATGACATATATTGGAATATGATTAGTCTGGTCCTCAGCAGGCTGTACTGTCATCAGAAGCTTGATTGTCTAAATCTTATTAGCCTGTGATGTCCTTGAGAACCAAAGTGCTTGATTCTCTTTCAGATATATTGTCCCATCCTAGTGCAGTTCCTGGCAGATATTCAGTGATATCTGGTGAAAAAATATAGGAATGAATTTCATGTATATTAACATCCATGAAAGAGTTGCTTTCTCCTGCCAGTTTATTTTGGTTCATAGACACTTTGAAAACAGAATAATCTTTGGACCTCAGAGATACAAGGGCATGCATATCCTCAGGCTACTTCCAAACATACTTTCTGAGCAAATAAAAAGAGGGAAAGCCCTCTTTGCAACCCTCTCCATCCCCTTCAAAGCAGGGAACATTGGGGAAATTATTGTGGAAAAATCAACTGACTTTGAACTTACAAGCCAGATGTTTGCTTTATACCACTGCTGTTTTTTCAATGTCATCTCTGAGCATTTTTTGACTTTTTACACATCACTGAAGGCGGGTGTTCTTTACAAAAAAGCAGAAATTGGTCAAGTAACAATAATAACATTAAATACACTTATCAGCCAAAAGCAGGGGTTGAGTATTTTTTTTTAATTTTTTAAAATTATTTTTACATTTATTTATTTTTGATAGACAGAGCACAAGTGGGGAGGGGCAGAGAGAGAGGGAGACACAGAATCCAAAGCAGGGTCCAGGCTCCGAGCTGTCAGCACAGAGCCCGATGTGGGACTCAGACTCACAACCATGAGATCATGACCTGAGCCGAAGTTGGACGCCCAACGAACTGAGCCAACCAGGTGCCCCACAGGTTGAATATTCTTAAGCAAAGGGACTTCATATGGTCCCTAGGATGTCTGTTTAACATGTAGGCAATACTGAGTGTCTCATTCCTTAAACCTAAAGTAGCCCTGACTGCAGATTTCCAGGAATTAACTGAAATTCTGATCTACAAAAAGAGAACAGATTCTGCATGATTGAAACAGTTTCTGTATGAAAGAATCTGCCACAAATCATATGTAGCCCTACTGTCGTTAGAATGAATTAAATGAGAGTTCCTATTAAATATTTGGATGAAGGTTGAAGTTCCAAATTCTTGGAAAAAAAGCTGTTAGTAGCTCATTTGTCACCTTCTTCAGAGACTTTGCTTCTGTTAGGGAGGGAGGTAGATGTTCTCTCGCATCAGGTAGCTAGAGAATTCTCTTTGTAGGTGCCATGTTGAAAAGGTTTAACACCATTATCTCACCTTCTTCCTAACTATTAATCTAGTTCTTCCAGATTCCTTTTCCTGATGGTGTCACCTTTGGCTGTATTTCAACATCAAATATCTTTGACTGTTTTGTCACTTTCGTTAGAAATGTGGAAATGTGCCACTAAATGGAAACTCCATTATACTCTATGTAGAGGTTATAGGATTGTCTACAACCCTAATGCATAAGCGCTATGAATTCATTTTTGCTAAAATATCTTTTACAGAGTAATGTATAATCTGTGCCTTTCCTAATAGAAATAAGTCCTGGTCATGTATCAAGACATTTTCTAATCGCTTCTGCAAAAACATTATTGATCATTTAATTGCCATCTAGTGAGAGTCATTTCACATTAACATGTTAGCTCATTATGTTTTCTTCCTCAAAATGTCCAAATCAATACTATAATCAGTCTTTTTTTGACCAAATGTTCTGTATTAGTGAATACCAAACCCATAAGTCTAAATCCTACTCATTAAAATTATTTACTTAGAACACAACCCAAACTTTAATGCAAAAGCTACAGTTACTGGACAAGTCACAAAACTCATACTCAATTTTGTTATGTGACTGATTGTTGTCAACAATTAAAAATTTTATTGTATGGAATTTCCCTCTTATCTGATTATGAATTTCTAGAACATGAATATTTGGGCTTTGTTTCCTCAGTGTTTATCAGCTTTTATCCTTTATAATTTATTGTTCTTTCAAGTACTGCAGTTTTATCCACCTATAATAAAATATAAATAATAAATAAAATAAGTAAAATAAATAAATAAAATATAAAGTATATGTATTCATTTCCACTCAACATACATTAATTAACCTCTATTATGTGCCAATACCTGTCCTAGGCATCAAGATACAACAATGAATGACATATACTGATTCTCCTCATGGAACTTAAAATCTGGTGGAGAAGTATAAGAGAAGGGTAAGAGACACCCAGGCAAGGAAAGAATAAGAGTGGAGTCTTGGGGGAAGAATTGACATGGAATTCTCAAGGCATGGTAAAATGAACATCAAAATATTAGATGGCAAGGAAATTAGATGTTTAGATTTCACTTCATTAGTTATTTAATATTCCAGTAAGGTATAGGACACCAGTTGTTGACTTCGTATGTCTCTCTCAATGAAATCTTCTTCTGAAATTAATATTTCAAGCCCAGAATTTATTAGTTATTTATTTTGTGCATGTAGTACAAGAACAATGAGTTCAGAGTTCAGAAACCAGTGGGCCTCTATTTTTTTTTCTCTTTACTCTTTTAATAAACACATTTAGGGGCGCCTGGGTGGCTCAGTCGGTTAAGCGTCGGACTTCAGCTCAGGTCACGATCTCGCGGTCCGCGAGTTCGAGACCCTCGTCGGGCTCTGGGCTGATGGCTCAGAGCCTGGAGCCTGCTTCTGATTCTGTGTCTCCCTCTCTCTCTGCCCCTCCCCCGTTCATGCTGTGTCTCTCTCTGTCTCAAAAATAAATAAACGTTAAAAAAAATTTTTTAAAAAATAAACACATTTAGGGGGAAATTGGATCAAATTTTAAAATTGTGAAAGAAAACGTATTGAAAACCATGTTGTATTATGAAAAAAAAATCTGTTCAAAAATATTACATCCATTTCCATTCTCATCTCTCACATACAATAACTACTTACCAGATAATTCAGCCATTCGTTAAAAGCTCATTTTGGAATCTTGTTCAACTTGGCCAAGTATGTCCAATTAGCATTCCTGAAAGTTGCCTGGTGCTGGACAGTGGTTAGGGATACTTGTCGCAGAACCTGACAGCTCTGAGGGTCTCAGACAATTTCTATCCTGGGTCTCCTCTACACTCCCTGCCTCGGTGTACAGCCTTCCTTTCTACACTTTAGCAACTTCACATTGTACAAATTTCAGGAAGGAGTCCGCTGTAAAAACTTAAGCCATTAGTGGGCACTTTTATATTGCAAAACCAGTGAATGTATACTTCTTTTTTTTTTAATTTTTTTTTTTAACGTTTTATTTATTTTTGAGACAGAGAGAGACAGAGCATGAACGGGGGAGGGGCAGAGAGAGAGGGAGACACAGAATCGGAAGCAGGCTCCAGGCTCCGAGCCATCAGCCCAGAGCCCGATGCGGGGCTCGAACTCACAGACCGTGAGATCGTGACCTGAGCCGAAGTCGGACGCCCAACCGACTGAGCCACCCAGGCGCCCCATGTATACTTCTATCAATGTCCTGTAATCTACTCCCAATTTATCTTAATTTAATCATTTCAGACCCATATGAAAATAACCTAAACTTCTATTCTTAAAATTGCGTTACTTGTTTGATATTGCCTAGGTGGCAAAGAGCTTTTCAGCAGTTTTTGGCCTATTTTTGTCTATATTTTCAAATGATCTGTCAAACTGACAAGTTTTTGATAACATTTTCATGTATAGTATGAACAGAATGCTTGATGTTTCTACTTTTTTATTTATTTTTTCTATTTTAAAGTAGTTGACACCCAATGTTATTGACTTCAGCTGTACAACATAATGATTCGACATCTTTATATGTTAGGCTATTCTCGCCCCAAGTGTAGATGCCATCTGTCACCATATAACTCTATTACAATATCACTGACCATACTCCCTGTGCTGTGTCTTTCATTTCTGTGACTTATTAGTGATGTTCCTATTTTCATTTCAAATTAGTGACACACATTAAAACCCATACATTCTCTTTTAAGACCATTCATAATTTCATTTAATTGGTTTTTTTTCCATTGATAATTCTTTCTTACTTAAGCTCCTTTCTTCACTTTCAAATTCGTTTTATTTATAATTCAAGAAATGATGCCTTTGAACCTGACATATTGATCTAGGTCAATGTCACTGGTATTTCTTAGTCTTTTAGCTTATTTTATTAGTCAATGGCTTCATATCGCTATGCATGAATATGAGTAAACTTTCACATTTCCATTAGATGTTCTGAGGTTATAATAATTTAATTAAACACTTAAATGGTTAATTTTCTACCTAATTTTCTACCTATCATTTTATTATAATTTTTGTTAGATATTTCTTTAGTCAACTCCACATATTTAATATTACTTTTACCCAGATTTTTCAATCAGCTTTGTTGAGGCATAATTTTAGTACACTAAAACTCACCAATTTTCACTGTTAAAGTCATCATACATAGAAAGTCAGTAGCCCCTAGCAAAATGTTTTTATCACCCCAAATTTTATTTCCTTCCCCTTTGGTGTCAGTGTTCTTACCCACCTCCCTGAATATGGCAAATTCTGTTCTTTCCAAAATAATAATTTTGCCTTTTGAAAAATATTTTTACATAAACAAAATTATATGGTATGACACCTTTTGTGTTGGGCTTCTTTCACTCAGCAAAATGCTTTTGACATTCATCCCAGTAGATGTTTATATCATTCATTTACTTTTATTTCTGAGTATTCCATTGGATGGATACACCACAAATTATTTAACTGTTCAGCAGCAGAGGGACATTTGGGTTCTTTTTTATTTTCCTGTGATGAATAAAGCTACTGTGTGAACATTCAATGAAGCGCAAGATTGTGTGGGTTTAGGTTTTTGTTTTTCTTGGTTAAACACTTATGGGTGAAATTGCTAAGTCATATAGTAAGCATATGTTTAGTCTTTAGAAAAACTAAACATTTTTTTCCTAAGTGCCTATAACATTTTACCTTTCTTAATGTTTCAGAACATCCATGCCAACATTAGTCTTTTAAAAGCTATCAATGCAATATGTATGTAGTTCAAACTCATGGTTTTAATTTGCTCTTTCCTGGTGACTAATGATATCAAGCATTTTTGTTTAATTTTTATTTATTTTTGAGAGAGACAGAGACAGAGACAGAGACAGAGACAGAGTGCAAGCAGGGGAGGGGCAGAGAGAGAGGGAGACACAGAATCTGAAGCAGGCTCCAGGCTCTGAGCAGTCAGCACAGAGCCCAACACGGGGCTCAAAGTCACAAACTGTGACATCATGACCTGAGCTGAAGTTGGACGCTTAACCGACTGAGCCACCCAGGCGCCCCTAGCATTTTTTTTAAGTAGACCCTAAATCCAACGAGAGGCTTATACTCGCTACCCTGAGATCAAGAGCTGAATGTTCTACCACCTGAGCCAGCCAGGCGCCCTGAAATCAAGCATTTTTAACGTGCTTATTTATTAATCCTGTCTCTGTCTTTTTTGGTGTCACATCTGGTCAAGTCTTGCCATTTTATCATCTTATTTTTTCTCTTCTTTTGAATTGTCACTAAATATATGCTCTGGATATATTCTGGATTCAGATTCATTTTCAGATATATTCTCAAATATATTCTCCCAGTCTGTGTTTTGTGTTTTCATTGGTTTCACACTGTATTTTGACGAGAAAGAAATCTTAAATTCTGATGACATCTAATTTATCATTTTTTTTTCTTTTACACTTGTTCATGTCTATTTAAAGAAGTTTTACCTAACCAAAGTTTACTAAGATTTTCCTCTATCTTTTCCCAGAGGTTAGTAAATGCATCTCTTACACATAGGTTGACATTTTATTTTTAATTTCTGTATATGTTTTAAGTTAGACTTGAGGTTGAATATTTTGTACATTGATATTCAATTCTTCCAGCACCACTTACTGAAGAGGTTACCGTTCCCTCCATTATCTTGCCTCAAAATCTGGGTGAAAAATCAATTGAACATGTACACGTGAACGTATAATTTATGGATCCTGTTTACTGTTCCATTGATCTATATGTCAATTTTTACACCAATACAACACAATTTTTAAGTTAGGTAGTGTAAGTTCTCGAACTTTGATTTTTTTTTTACACAAAATTCTTAGTTATTCTACATTTATTGAGTTTCCATAAAATTTTGCATTTAGATCGGCACTTTCTATTTTTAAAAATCAGTTTGTTGTTTCAATTAGGATTTATTTGAATCTGTAAGTGAATTTGGGGTGAGTTGACATCTTAACGATATTGAGTCTTTTAATCTTTGAACATCGTCTATTTCTCTATTCACTTAGATTTTCTTTAATTTTTCTCAGTAATGTTCTGCAGATTCTCACATAAAGGTTTTGAGCAATTTCTGTTTACTTTAACCCTAACATTGTCACATTTCTGGTGAAATTGTGAACTGTGATTTTCTAAATCACTTTTTGTTGTCGTGAAAATTTAGAAGCAATCTTGATGCATGTATAATAACCTAGTTGTACACTACAACCTCCCTAACTCACATTTAATTTCATAGATTCTCTGGGTTACCTATATACGTGATCATATCTCCTGCAGATAACACAATTTTACTTTATTCTTATTTCAGTCTGTAGGCTTTTTATTTCTCTTCTTGCCTTATTTCAGTTCTATGACCTTCCTTTAGCACAGTGTTGAATAGAAGTCATGAGAGAGAACAAAATAGGTGAAAACAGTCAGTTGTTCCGCATTTATATATTAGCTTTAAGATTTTGCTAGTTTTCCTTTATCAGGTTGAAGATGTGTCTGTTTCTAGTATGCTAAGAATTGCTTTCATGAGTGGATTTTAAACGTTATCAAGTGGTTTTTATCAAGTGGTTTTTGCACTGAAATTATAGAAATGATGTGTTTTTCTTTCTTAGTGTGTTGGTATGGTGAATTATATTATTTGATTTTCAAATTTTAGCATAGTTTACTTCCCTTGGATAAATCCCACTTAGATGTATTCCCTTTTTTCAAATTCATTAAAAAATATACTTTTTGCTTCATTTCATTTGAGAAGATGCTGTTAAGAATGAAGAATATGGCTTAGTGCTTTTATTTTAGTTTTGTAAAGTCTTGCTATCCAGATAATGTTGGTCTCTATGTAAAATGAGCTAGTGGGGTGCCTGGGTGGCTCAGTCAGCTAAGCGTCCGACTTCGGCTCAGGTCATGATCTAGAGGTGGGTGAGCTCGAGCCCCGCATTGGGCTCTGTGCTGACAGTTCAGAGCCTGGAGCCTGCTTTGGATTCTGTGTCTCCCTTTCTCTCTGCCCCTCCCCCACTCATGCTCACGCACACACACTCTCTCTCTCTCTCTCTCTCTCTGTCAAAAATAAATAAACATTAAAAAAAATTTTTAAATGAGTTAGGAATTGTTGTCCCTTCTATTTTCTCAAATAATTTAAAGACAATTAGAATTATTTCTTCCCTAAGAGTATGATGTCATTCACCACTGAATCAATATGGGACTAAGTTTTCTTTATGAGAAATTTTTAAGTAAACATCCAATATTTTTAATAACTATAAGATTATTTTGTCTAATTCTTTCTTCTTAACACTTTGGCAGCATCTCCTTTAAGGCATTGGTCCTTTTTATTCAGGTTGTTGAATTGATCAATATGTGGTTTTCCACAGTATCTCTTTATCAGCTTTCTCGTGTCTGTGAGATCTATGATGATGACTATTATTTTATTTTTGATATTTGCACTGTGTTTTCTCTCACTTTTTCCTGAGCAGTCTGATTGGAGGCTCAGGAACTGTGTTCGTCTTTCCAAATACTTAAATTATGCTTTCATTGCTTTTATCTACTCTTTCAATGCTTTCTATTGCATTAATATTTGCTCTCTTTTAGATGACACAAAGATATGGAAAAGCATTCCATGCTATGGATTGGAGGCACAAATATTGTTAAAATGTCTGTACTCTCTAAAGCAATCTATACATTTAATGCAATCCCTATCAAAATACCACTGTCATTCTTCACAGAGCTAGAACAAACAAAGCTAAAATTGGTATGGAACCACAAAAGACTCTGAACAGTCAAAGCAATCTTGAAAAACCAAAGCGGAGCTGGAGGTATCACAATTCTGTACTTCAAGCTATTTTACAAAGCTGTAGTCATCAAAACAGTCTGGTACTGGCACAAAAACAGACATAGAGACCAATGCAAAAGAACAGAAAACCCAGAAATGGACCCACAACTAATTATATGTCAACTAATCTTCAACAAAGCAGGAAAGAAAATCCAATGGAGAAAAAAACAGCCTCTTCAACAAATGATCCTGAGAAAACTGGACAGTGACATACAGAGGAATGAAACTCAATCACTGTCTTACACCATGCACAAAAATAAATTCAAAATGGATGAAAGACCTAAATGTGAGATAGGAAATCATCAAAATCCTAGAGGATAACACAGGCAGTAACCTCTTTGACATCAGCCATAGCAACTTCTTACTAGACACATCTCCAGAAGCAAGGGAACAAAAGCAAAAATGAACTATTAGGACTTTATCAAGATAAAAAGTTTCTGCACAGCTAAGGAAACAATAAACAAAATTAAAGGTAACCTTTAGGATGGGAGAAGATATTTGCAAAAGACATATTTAGTAAAGGGTTAGTCTCCAAAGTCTATAAAGAATTTATCAAACTCAACAACCAAATAACAAACAATCATTTTAAGAAATGGGCAGAAGACATGAACTGATATTCTTCCAAAGAAGACATACAGATGGTGATCAGACACATGAAAAGATGCTCAACATCACTCATAATCAGGGAAATACAAATCAAAACTACAATGAGATATTCCGACACCTGGCTTAAAATAAACAACATGGAAACAACCGGTGTTGGCAAGGATGTGGAGAGAGGGGAATCCTCTTACACTGTTGGTGGGAATGCAAACTGGTGCAGCCACTCTGGAAAACAGTATGAGGATTCCTCAAAAAGTTAAATATAGAACTACTTTATGGGGGCGCCTGGGTGGCTCGGTCGGTTAAGCGTCCGACTTCGGCTCAGGTCATGATCTCACGGTCCGTGAGTTCGAGCCCCACGTCGGGCTTTGTGCTGATGGCTCAGAGCCTGGAGCCTGTTTCCGATTCTGTGTCTCCCTCTCTCTCTGCCTCTCCCCTGTTCATGCTCTGTCTCTCTCTGTCTCAAAAATAAATAAATGTTAAAAAAAAAAAAATTTAAAGAACTACCTTATGGCCCAGCAATTGCACTACTAGGTATTTACCCAAAGGATACAAAAATACTGATTTGAAGGGGCACATGCACCCTGATATTTATAGAAGCATTATCAACTATAGCTAGACTACGAAAAAAACCCAAGTGTCCATCGACAATGAATGGATAAAGAAAAGATAGCATATATATACAATGGAATATCACTCAGCCATCAGACAGAATGAAATCTTGCCATTTGCTATGATGTGAATGGAGCTAGAGTGTATTATGCTAAGTATATTTACTTACCGAAATAAATCGGTCAGAAAAAGACAAATACCATATGATTTCACTCATATGTGGAATTTAAGAAACAAAACAGATGATCATAGGGGAATGGGAAAATAAAGAGAAGGAAGAAAACCATAAGAGACTCTTAACTATAGAGAACAAACTGAAGGTTGCTGGAGGGGAGATGGGTGGGGGATGGGCTAAATGGGTGATGGGGATTAAGGGGGGCACTTGTGATGAGCACTGGGTTCTGTATGTAAGTGATGAATCACTAAATTCTACACCTGAAATTAATATTACCCTACATGACAACCATAATTTAAATAAAAAGTTGAAACTAAAAAAAAAAAAAGAAAGAAAAATTTTGCTCTTTTTTTTTATCATTTTTTTCCCTCTGTTTGAGTTTAATTTGTCCTTTTTCTATTTCCCTAAGTGGGAGACTGTAATATTTATTTAATATTATGCATTTTTATCATCCATCAGTTCAAATATTAGAATTTCCTTGTGATTTCTTCTTTGACTCATCAGTTATTTGAATTGTCTTGTTTGATTTCCAAATATGTGGAGATTTTGCAAAGAGCTTTCTGTTATTTATTTCTGTTTCAATGCTGTTGTGTTTAGACAACACACTTTGTTTTTATCTGAATCCTTTTAAATTTATTGAGACATTTTATGAGACAAAATATGGTTTATCTTAATGACTTTTCTGGGCATACTTGAAAAGTGTGTGTATTCTGCCATTGCTGTGTGTTCTATTAATATCAGCTAGGTCAGGTTGGTTGACAGTGTTATTTGTACATCTTATCTATACATTTTTTTTTTGTCTACTCATAATATCAGTTGCTGAGGGAGGACCATTGAAATATCTAACTATAATTTTGAATTTACCTATTTCTTTGTTATGCTTTAACCTTTTGTTTCACAATTTTGAAGCTGTTAGTAAGTATGTGTATACATTTAGGATTCTTATGTCTTTTTGGTGAACTGACATTTTATCATTAAGATAGATCTCATTTTATCCATGTTAATATCCCTTATTCTAAGATTCCTTTCTCTATTAATATAGCTACTCAAGCTTACTTTTAGTTGATAATTTTCTGGCCTGTGATTTTTAACCTATTGGTTACTTTCTATTCAAAGTGGATTTCTTGAAAGTGAGCTTTTTTTTTTTAACCCAATCTGACATTTGTGCCTTTCAGTTGGCATGTTTGCATTATTTGCATTCAATGTGATTTTGCTATTTGTTTTACACCTGTCAAATAATTTCTTTAATGATTTTTCCCACTTTCCTTTCAGTACCCTAAGTATTTTTGTATGATTCTATGTCCACTTGGTTTAGCACCTCTAACTTTTGCTTGAGTTGTTTATCTAGGGTTTAGAATATATGCATACTATCTTATACTCTATCCTCAAAACAATATAATACCACTTTATAAATATTATTGACTTCTTAAAACAATACAATCCCTCTCCCTTAAACTTTTCCCTATGGCTGTTACAATTTTCATTAAATTTTATAAACCCTGCGACATATTGCTAATACTTTAGCTTTAAATAGTCATTTATTTGGGAAAAACAACTATAAAATAAAATTTGTATATATTTACCTACATAGTAATAATTTTTAGTGTGTTTCATTGTGTAGATCTAAATTACTTTGACATCATTTTTCTTCTGCCTTAAGAACTTTATTTAACATTTCTTGTAACACATGTCTGCTGGCAGTGAATTATCTCAGCCATTTTTTTTCCTGAAAAAAATCTTTATTTTTCCTTGTTTTCTGAAAGACATTTTGTGGATTACACTTCTAAATTGATAGTTGTTTTTTATTCCCCCGGTATTTTAAAGATATCACTTTACCGTCTTTCGGCTTGCTTTGTTCCTGATGGGAAAATGGTAGCTACTCTTATCTTTGTTCCAATATGCCTTTTTCTCTGGCTTTGTGTTCAAAGATATTATTTTTATTAGCAGCTTCCAGCAATTTTATTCTTACATGCCTTATAGTTTTCTTTATGTTCTCTGTGATTTTTTTAACTTTTTGGGTTTTCTGTTTATATTTGTCATTAAGTGTGGAAAATTACACCCCTTTTTTCTCAAATAACTTTTTGTCCATATCCTTTCCGGTAATTCCAGTTCTGAGTGTTCTAGGCTGATTGATATTGTTCTAAAGATCACAATTAGTACCCTGTTCATATGTAGTACCTCTGCTAATATTTTTATTTCAGTTTTCTCCTTCTGTATTTCAGTTAGGCTCTGTTTCTATGTATTTATATGTGGGGAATAAGCTTAGGAATTCCCTGAGCTTGCACTGATGGGTTAACAAGGCATAAAGAATTAGAAAGCCACAGGATGAACACACCCAAGTTTGGGTAAACAAAATTAGGTAAACAGGGCAAAGGCCCCCAGGATAGGACAAAGGTATAGGACTAGGAAAGCCTCAGAATGAATGCATCAAAAATGAGGTAAACAAGATTAGGTATTCGGGGCAGAAATGCCCCCCAACTTAGTACAATAGCAGAAAGCTGCTTTCACAGGAAGGAAGGACAAAAACAGAAAAACAGAACTTTAGAGCCCAGCAGGGCGAAGTTGCCCAGAGCGGAGCTAATTAGCAAACGAAACGTGCCATGTTGACCCTGAGGTAGCAAGCTCTGTCTTTCTTGTCCCCTAGGCAAGTTTAGGTAAACAGAACTGTGCCTCATGGCTGCTATAAACAACCTTCCTCCCAGTGCCAGGATTTTGTTTTGTATTGACCCCTAACACAGCATATTTTCAAAACCCCCTTTCCCTCACGCCCATGAGTTAATGTTCAGTTTCATTGTCTCTTTGTGCACGTCCACCACACTTGTAGCCTTCTGATCTTAATAAAAACAGAGCAAAGACCCTTATTCGGGGTTCTTGTCTCCTCCCAGACATTAGCCTCTCTCACATTTTAATCCTGTGTCCGCTCTCTTGCTGGACAAGAGAGGACTACAGACCCAGAGTCTATGACATTTATATTCATTGATCTTTTATTCTGAAGTTTCTAATCTCCTGTTAACATCTTCCAATGTATTTTCATTCAGATAGATATTTCATCTCCAGAAATTTAATTTCATTCATTCTACACCTTCCATTTTGTTACTCACCATCTTGAAAGTGAATGATTCTTATAATAGATGTTTTAATGTTCTTTACTTCTACTTCTATAATATTTGTTATTTCTGGATCTGCTTCCATTTGTTGACTTTTTTCCTGGTTATCAATTATATTTTTCTGCTCTGTTTCGTGGTTGTTAGTTTTCTTTTGATGTTAGACGTTGCGGATTTTACGTTTTTGCTTATTGGGTGCTTTGTGTGGTCCTTTAAATATTGCTGGACTTTGTTTGGGGACACAGTTAAGATACTTGGGATCAGTTTGATCCTTCAAAGACTTGCTTCTCAGGTTTGTTAGGATGCTCAAGACAAGCACTTAGTATAGAGATAATTTGTCCTTATTACTAATGCAATACTCCTTTGAGCACTATACAATATGCCTTTTGTATTACTAAGTCTTTCCACTTTGGTTGGTTGAAACACTAACTTTTCCCAGTTGTTTGCGGGGTGCATTACTGCACACACATTCCTTTTTAATACTTCTTTCCCTGACTTCAGATAGTGCCCTCTCACGCATGCAAAGTTTAGTGTGCAGACAAAAATGAGAGGTACCCTTTTACAAATATGCAGTTCTCACTATCTGTCAATCTCTCCTCTCTAGCATTTTGTGCTGAGTAAATGTTAACCACTTTGTTCTTGCAAACTCTAAGCTTTGCCTCCTTAACTTATCAGGAATTCCATGCTCTGATTGACCCCCACACTCCGTTTTTAAGTCTAGAAACACTACCAAAGCAATAAGTAGAGTAATAATAGGGGTTCACTCTATTTGTCATTGCTTTAGTCAAGAATCACTTCCTCATAGTGCCTGTTGCCTACTCTAAAATATGCTTAAGTGGTTATTTCCATATATTTTGTCCAATTTTCTAGGGGTTTTTTTGAGACTTGAAATAAATTTAATTTCTATTACTCCATTTTCACTGAAAATAGAAACCAATTTAAAAAAAATTACAGCATGTATTTGTCTGTTTCTAAATTTGCTGTATAATTCATTTTTATTTATATTCATATTGAGAGTGTATCCTAAATGTTAAGATGCCAAACTGACTATGTTTAGTTGTGCTTTGCCAATTATTTGTTAGGTGACCTTAGGTAGGCTTCTTAACATCTCTACGTCTCAGTTTTCCATAGTTGACACTCGTATGTAGGAAAGCAGTCCAGTTTCATTCTTCTGCATGTCTCTGTCCAGTTTTCCCAACATCATTCGTTGCCTTTTTTCCCCCATTGGATATTCTTTCCTGCTTTGTTGAAGATTAGTTGGCCATATATTGTGGGTCCATTTCTGGGTTCTCTATTGTGTTCCATTGATCTATATGTCTGATTTTGTGCCAGTACCATACTGTCTTGATGATTATAGCTTTGTAATATAGCTTGAAGTCTGGAATTGTGATGCCTCCAGGTTTACTTTTCTTTATCCACATTGCTTTGGCCATTCAGAGCCTTCCATGGTTCCATACCAATTTTAGGATTGTTTGTTTTAGATCTGCGAAAAATGCTGGTGGTATTCTGATAGGGATTGTATTAAATGTGTAAATTGCTTTGAGTAGTATAGACATTTTAACAACATTTGTTCCTCCAATCCACGATCATGGAATGAGACAGGGATGTCTACTCTCACTATTGTTATTTAACACAGTAGTGGAAATCCTAGCCACAGCAGTCAGACAACAAAAAGAAATAAAAGGCATCCAAATCGGCAGGGAAGAAGTAAAACTTTCCCTAGTTGCAGATAACATGATACTAAATGTAAAAAACCCAAAAGATTCCACCAAAAAGTTGGTAGAACTGATACATGAATTCAGCAAAGTTGCAGGATACAAAATCAACTTACAGATATCTGTTGCATTTCTATGCACCAATAATGAACCAACTGAAAGAGAGATCAAGGAATCAATCCCATTTACAATTGCACCCAAACTCATAAGATAGCTAGGAATAAACCTAACCAAAGAGGTAAAAAATCTGTACTCTGAAAACCGTAGAACACTAATGAAAGAAATTGAAGAAGACACAAAGATTTTGTGCTTCTATTTTTCGAATGCTTAATATGCATAACCCCTAAGCTAAACAATTTAATATACAATCTCAACGAATCTTCATGGCAATCTTGGGAAATAAATACAGTAGATAGTTACACTCCCCAAATATAGAGAATGGGGTTTATAAAGAGGTTAAATGATTTCCCTTAGGTCCTACAGCCGTATCATAAACATTGAAATACAAACCTCATTCTCTGTGATTCTAGAACATGATTTGTTGGGCATTATGGGATTTTATTAAGTGTAATATACAAGTAGAGTAAATATAAGTTTTACTTTAAAGAGGTCTGCTTCATACCAGTTTTCATGATTTAACTTTTAATAATGCCCATGGTCACTTTCAAAAATTCGCATATGTGTGAAAAATTATATTTTATATATTTATTTATATATTTATTTATATATTTATATATATATATAATATATTTTATATTTTATGTTTTTACTGTTATAAATAAACAGATATTATTGATTGGCATGATTTATAATGAGTATCCAAAGTCTAGGGGAGATTTATACTGTTAAAGAAAGTGAAGACTGTAAGGTCATTTACCGATGCTTCACTGATTTTTATCACTTTGACTTTTAGAGAAAAAATGACAAAATGATGACACTTCACAGAGATTTGTTATAATTTAGCAATTTGTTATTTAGCAATTCCAGTTCTGATAAAGAAGGTACCAAATCAGAAAGATACTGAGCCCGACGCGGGGCTCAAACTCCCAGACTGAGATATCATGACCTGAGCCAAAGTCAGACGCTCAAACGATTGAGCCACCCAGGCACCCCAATTATTAAATTTTTAATAAGCATCTGTAGTTAAGTGGTTCTTTGTGGGATGGAAAGGTGGGAAAAAAAGGAGAATAAGAGTGAGCAAAAGTGTACAGAACTAATATAAAAGACAAACAAATAGCCCACAAAGTGTTCTTTGTATTCATGTCAGAACTATACTTAAAAAAAAAAAAAAAGTACTAGAAATATAATCATTCATTCCAGTCATTCCTGAAAAGGTAGGACTGAATATTTAGTATTATCCTACACAAATGCCAAAAAAGATGATGGGCACAAAAGAGAATGTTCCAGAAGAAAAGCTACTGTATCATTAAATGTTGTCTAAATTATTTTATCTATGAAATGAAGGAAAACAATGCACTTTTCAACTAAAGGAAGTTTTCAGTGACTTACCAGTGATCCTTAAATAGTTCACAAACGGTCATGGAGCAAATGGAATAAAATTGCCCTCTTTGGGGCCTTGGTTATGCTGTTCCTTTTGCCTGGAAATAGTTCCGCACAAATGGATGTGGTTCTCCTTATCTTGGTCATGGAAAATCACTTTCTCAGGGAGGTTTCTATATGCAGCCTATTTATATTGCTAACTCTTGTACACACACACACACACACACACACACACACACACACACACAGTCTAGCCCCCTCTATGATTGCATTTCCTCACTTAACACTTATTTCCACCTAATATGGTATATGTTTTTCTTTCGTTGTTGTTGTTTATTTTTTTTTAATTTGCTAAAACGTGAGGCCCACCAAAGTAGGAATTTATTTTGTTTGCTGTTCATTACTAATACATAAACCAGTACCGAATGGTGTTTAGTAAATATCTGCTGCGTGCGTGAAGAATAAATGAAGAATTTGTTCTGCTTCAGCCTGAAGCGTTGAACCAAATCATGGGGTATAACCTGGAGGATGGCAGATTAGATTCATCCCCTAAAGTGTTAGCACTACAATCTGTCTCGTTATGAGGAAGTATCTGCTCAGAATCATGACTATATCATCCCTGAAATGACTGTATGAACAACTAAAAGGAATACTTTTAAGGCTCCGATTGGATGAGCAGTTGAATTGGTGTTTTGTTTCCTTTAGTACAGAGAGTTTGATGATTCAGGAAAGAGATCAAAGGCATTCAAAGCACTACTAGAAACAAATTACAATATTGAGATGAATGTCTGTCCCATTTGATGTTGGGACTTGCTTGCCGCCTTACTTCTATTACTGTCACCCCAAAGACTTGCCTCTACGAAATCTGAAAGATAAAGGCTAAGCCACCAGGAGAGGTGAAGCGGGACTTCAGGAGTGGGAGGTAAGGACAGTAATGATGCAGGAGGAGCAGCTGCCCGAGGAAGATACAGCTTAGATATGGGCACTTGTTCTGAGACAAGAGAGAAAAAATAAAGAAACCATTTTATGGCAGTCTTTATTTCTCTGCCACGTTAAAATATACAAAATTATCTTTTTTTTTTTTTTATTTATTTTTGAGACAGAGAGAGACAGAGAATGAACGGGGGAGGGGCAGAGAGAGAGGGAGACACAGAATCGGAAGCAGGCTCCAGGCTCCGAGCCATCAGCCCAGAGCCCGACCCGGGGCTCGAACTCACGGACCGCGAGATCGTGACCCGAGCCGAAGCCGGACGCTTAACCGACTGAGCCACCCAGGCGCCCCTACAAAATTATCTTTAGTTGTAAATACTACGCTAAAATCTTCCTGATTCAATGCAAGAGTTTCAGAAAATGAGATGATTTGAGCCTCAACACTGCAACTTGAAACTGCAGAGACCTGCTTGCTATAGGTCCTCAAACCCCCTTGCTGCAAGAGCTCTGCCAATTTACTTGACAATGTGCAACCTTGGGACTTTGAGCCCATCTTAAGTGACAACAGTTTTGGATCCAGTTACCTTACAAACCTTCCAGCCTATTAGCCTATTTGTTTTTGGATAACAGCTTTCCCAGTTTGAAAAGGTATTTTGCTTTTTCAAAACATGTCTTAAAAAACCAAAATATGGTATGTGCTTAACATTTTTAACATTCAGGAAATAAAACATTAATTTTTCTCTTACATAAACCTGTTTCACATCTGGCTCAGTTCTTCTCTTATTATTTCACAGCTGTTTCTGTGGTTTTCCAACTAGGCTAAGAGTGAAACATTTGCTGATTCATTAGAAGGGTGAAGGCCTCATATCCTACGTATTTTCAGGGAAGAAAAACCTTTTTGGCAATAAACCAATGTTCACCATTACGCTGAGGTGAATGTTGTTTACATTGTATTAAACTGAACAGGGAAAGGATTATGCCTAAGACATGGCAGGTCCATTAAGATGAAAATAAATGCATTCAATTTTACGGTGAACTTTTTCACTCGAACCTTGTTTCTAACAATTAATAGTCTTGGAGGATAATACTTGGATGATGTACAAATAAAATATACTTGTACAATAATGTATCATTGCTGCACTTCTATTTATTTGCAACATGACAGGTATTGTGGGTAGTGACTTGGCATACATTATTTCTAATTCCCGGCAACTCAGCCAAATACATATGGCAAGCTTTGTCTAAGAGATGAAAAAAAACAAAAAAAAAACAAAACAAACAAAAAAAAAAACTTAAGTTCAAAGAAGCTTTGAAGAAGCTCAGATAGCTAAAAGAGGAATGACCAGCATTTGCAACTAAGTCTTACTGACTTCTAGTTAAAATTTTTATTTGGAGTAGTTACTCATGATACTATTATAACATACTTAAAGTGAAAATGAGAGGGGCACCTGGGTGGCTCAGTCGGTTAAGCGTCCGGCTTCGGCTCAGGTCATGATCTCACAGTCCGTGAGTTTGAGCCCCGCGTCGGGCTCTGTGCTGACGGCTCAGAGCCTGGAGCCTGTTTCGGATTCTGTGTCTCCCTCTCTCTCTGCCCCTCCCCTGTTCATGCTCTGTCTCTCTCTGTCTCAAAAATAAATAAACGTTAAAAAATTTTTTTTTTAAAAAGTGAAAATGAGAGAAAGCAATGGAAGAAAAAGTAATGAAGAACCCATACACATAAACGTATGCATACACATACATATAAACGTTAAATGTGTATATATATATATATATACACACACATATACGTATTAACTAGTAATATATGTATATATACACATATTAACAATAATATATATAATATGTACATTTAATTAATAATTATTATATATATTGGGACAAAATGCAGGCAAACCTCAGAGATAGTGCAGGCTTGGTTCCAGACCACTACAATAAAGTTAATATCACAACAAGATGAGTCAAATGAATTTTTTGGTTTCCCCGTGCACATAAAGGTTATATTTACACTATACTGTAGTGCCCTCAGTGTGCAATAACATTATGTCTAAAACAACAATGGACATACCTCAATTGAAAAAAATAGTTGCTAAAAAATACTAACCATCATCTGACTTCGGTGAGTTATAGTCACTGATCACAGATCGCCATAACAAACATAATAATGACAATGAAAAAGTTTGAAATGTGAGAATCATCAAAATGTGACACAGAGACACCATGGGAGCAAACGATCCCGGAAAAACGGTGCCAGTTGACCTGCTCAACAGAGTTACAACACACATTCAATTTGTAAACAACACATTATCCACCAAGTACAATAAGAGGAGGCACAAAGGAGGTATGCCTGTATTTGTGAGTTGTGTAGAAATTAAATAAAAGATACTTCAAGAGAAGAGAACACTTTTCTGATGATAGCCAAATAAAAAAATGTAAATGTTCCACAATTCAAACACTTAATTTGAGTCTAAGTTAAGATTGTTAATTGAAAGTTTTCTTAATGTCTAAACTAGAAAAAAAAAATCATTGGGAATATATCGAAATAGTTTATTAATACATACTGATATTTTAAAATGCCAATTATATGTATAGGTCAAAAATATATATTGGAACTCCATGTGAATGTAGGCAGAGTAAGTCTACTGTAAAATAGAGTCTTAACTATAGAGAACAAACTGACTCTTACCAGAGGGGGGCGGGAGGTGGAGGGATGGGTTAAATAGGGGGTCGGGGATTGAGTGCACTTATGATGAGCACCGGGTGCTGTATGGAAGTCATGAAGTCCTAAATGCTACTCCTGAAACTAATGTCATACCAATATGTTAAGCAACTAGAATTTAACTAAAAAACTTGAAACAAGCAAACAAAAACAAAGAAAGAGTGAAGGAGAGGTGGTGTCTACTTCTGTCCCACCCCAAGTAAAAATTCAACACACTGAAAACCTGCAACCTTCTTAGACCCATTGTAATATAGAGGTCACGGACACACTGCTACCCTGAAAAACTGGAGAGAGGCAAATACAGAGAATCAGAGCTTACTGCAAGCCGGTAACTTACAGGAAGGCTTGAATTGTAATTAACAAATTGCTAGTGATTCAATGTGCGCTAGAGTTCAAAACTGTTGGGGCCCATTCATGAGGACCCCCACACTTTCGTAAGTTTTATACCTCCAGGAGCCCTATCAGGTTGTCACGGTTAACGTCAGAGAAAAATCCCTTTATGCTTTAGGGTGGCAGGGAGAAAAGGTAGCCTTTTTTTTTTTAATAAACCACGGGGAAAAGCGACAATTTTAAAATAGATTTAGAGTGTTCTGTTCTCCTTAACAATATTGGCACACTCAACTGAAAGGCTGTGGAGGAAACTACTTTACCATTCCTGGTCTGCAGATCATGTCTAGGAAGTCTTCTAGAATTCCCAAATTTATTGGGAACAGTCCTCATGACAGGAAACAATCAGGGAAAAAAAAGTCACTTCTTCCTAATCCTCATGAACATCTGCTCATATGGCAGAACATATGGAAACCATACAGTATTTTCCAAACATTAGTTCAGTCATTCAGCATCAATCATCATTCAGCTTTTATGGAACATCGCCTGTGTATACTACGTGCTGTATCAGGATGAGGGGGATTAAAAATTAAAGAATACATCACAGCCCGTGTCCAGAGAAGTCATCTTTGTCTCCCATAATATTAGCGAATAGATTTCCTGTTTTTCAGTTAAGAAAGCCAGAATAAATATATCTATCTACGTCTCTCCAATCTGTGTGCATGTATTTTCAAATCCCTTGAACAAAACGGTCAGGACTTGAATTTCAATTTCTTTTTCTAAAATAGAATTCTATTGTTTAATTTAAATGCTGTACAAACTATACTTTGAACAAGCAGGAAAAGATGCTACTTAAGAGCAAACACTGCAGGGGCGCCTGGGTGGCTCTGTTGGTTGAGCATCCAACTTCACCTCAGGTCATGATCTCACATTTTGTGAATTGGAGCCTGAAGCCTGCTTCTGATTCTGTGTATCCCTCTCTCGGCCCATCCCCCACTCGTGCTCACTCGTGCTCTCTCTCTCTCTCTCGCTCTCTCTCTCCCTCAAAAATAAATAAAAACATGAAAAGAAAATAAGAGCAAAGACTGCAGCCAGATTGCCTGATTTCAAATCAAATTCTTCCATTTCCTAGTTATGTGAACTTGGCCAAGCTACTTAGCTTTTCATGCTTTGTTTTTCCCATCCATACAGCACCATGTATAATGTACAAGGCACAGTGTGATGGTATCTACCTCGTAGGGCCACTGTGAGGATTTCAGTGATTTAAAACATAAAGTATGTAACAGTGGAGGGATGTGTTTGCTGCTGCTACTGCTTATCCTATTGTTGTTACTGTTGTCATCACTGTTATTTCAACCCCAATGGGCAACAAGTTAACTTCTGTCCATTTCATCTACGGGAACCTCTTTTCACCATCCCATAGCATGTTAACCACGGCAAAGGTTGATTATGTGGTAGTTACGTTTGCACTGGGAGCCCTTCAATAGTTTCTACCTATTACTAAATAGTATTGTGCTTTGGGGACCCAGATCTTGTGACAGTCACTAACAGCTCATTAAGCACGGTTTTTAACTTTTGTTTTCAGCTGGAGGCATATGCAAACATTACCTATACTCATTGCTCAATTAAACCTAAAATGACTGACATTGCACATTAGCTTGTCATAATTTTCCAAGTAGCACAGCATAGGTGTTCTGGCAGCTTTATGATGAGAAAATGGCAGAGCCGGGCATCCTCTGGGAAATTTGCTATATCTACTTACATTCCCTACACAAAGAATTTTTAGGATTTCTCTAGAGGAAAAAGAGTAAAACCTTTAACTATTATGCCTCCTACTCCCTGCTGTATCTTCACATCTCTGTGAATCTTGATTTAGGATAAGTGCATCGTTAATCTTTAACACATCAACCCAAGAACACAATTAAAGTCAAACAGAATAATGAGTGGCATTAAAGGAATACAGAAGAGCATGCCTAAGAATGCATTCGACTGCTCCATATGCTGCATAATTTGACACACACACACACACACACACACACACACACTAATTTGCTCTGATGCAGAACTTTTAACTCTTTGTTGAAAAGCAAATGTTGGCAAACCTTTTTTGTAACAGGCCAGATAAGAAATATGTCCTCCTTTGTGGACCATATATGGTCTCTGTCACCATTACTCAACTCCGCCACTGTGAAATGAATGCAGCCACAGTCAACACGGAAATAAGAAAGCTGTACGTAACAAAACTTTATGCACACAATTTTAATTACACATATCATATACACACATATTCTTCTTCTTAAATTTTTTTCAACAACTTCAAAAATGCAAAAACAGCTCATAGCTCACAGGCCATATTTAAAACATCGCAGGCTCAATTTTGCCCACAGGCCATTAGTTTCATGACCTCGGATACAAAAGAATCAGAATAGATTAAGGTTAACAAGTTAACCTGGGTATGACAGCTGTGACCTAGAATATTAACTAGTAATATAAGATGTCTGGAGGCACAGATTATAGTACCAGTTTTATTTGTACGATTTATCTATTCAGGATTCCATGACTTCAGAAATCCTAAGTTATAATTTCACAATCACCACTTACTGGTCTGATAACCTTGAGTGAGAACATAATCTCCGGAATCTCTATTTCCCCAAATGTAGTATATAGTAGATGTATTATAAATACCGCTAAATTATCACTGTGCATCAGAATCATTGTGGAGAAACTAAGGCCTAACACTAAGAGATGTGGCTTCAACAGGTGATTCCCAACTGAGAGCTAGGGTTGAAAACTATTGTTTATTAAAAAATTTTTTTTAACGTTTATTTATTTTTGAGACAGAGAGAGACAGAGCATGAATGGGGGAGGGTCAGAGAGAGGGAGACACAGAATTGAAACAGGCTCCGGGCTCTGAGCTGTCAGCACAGGGGCCCGATGCGGGGTTCGAACTCACGGACCGCGAGATCGTGACCTGAGCCGAAGTCGGCACTCAACCGACTGAGCCACCCAGGCGCCCCAAAACTATTGTTTATTAGTATCCAGATCTATCCCTGTTCAGTAAAGCTAAGGATCTATATCCTTTATACTCACTTTGACTCAGTCCTCAACCATAATGTAGTGTTACTTCAGAAAATATTAATTTTAGTAATTAGTAGAAACCCTTTACACAAAATCAAGAATTATTTACTTTATTGGGGAGCCTGGGTGGCTCAGTCAGTTAAGCGTCTGACTTCAGCTCAGGTCATGATCTCACAGTTTGTGGGTTCAAGCCCATGTCTGCCTCTGTGCTGACGGCTCAGAATCTGGAACTTGCTTTGGATTCTGTGTCTCCCTCTCTCTCTGCCCTCCCCTGCTTGCTCTCTCTCTCTCTCTCTCTCTCTCTCTTTCTCTCTCTCTCTCTGTCTCAAAAATAAAAATAAAACCTTAAAAAAAATTAAAAAAAAGAATTATTTATCTTTCCTTATGATGGTAATAAAGAAAAAATATATATTTCACCTCTGTTAACATACCATGGAGATGGCTAGAATAGAAAAACAAAATAAGTAGTAAAACAAAACAAAGAAACAAACCATACATGGTTTACATCTCATAGTTTCCATAGAAATTCCACATGAGAAAAAAAAGAAAAAACCCAGTCTCAGTCTGTGCTTTTCTTAGTGTTTCTCTGAAGCCCTAGTTTTTCCACTTTATAATACTTTCTAGTTGAACAACTGCAACATCATTTCTATGCTTCCAATTTCAGAGACAGTTTCAGAGACAATTTTAGAGACAGTTCACACAAATATGCAAAAGTAAATAAAGTACTATTTCACAGATATTTCATTTCTTCCTAACGTTCAACAGTTTCCATAGCCAATATCTTGTTTATACTTGATTCCATTATCAACTATTAACTTCCCAAAAGATAGTCATCAGAAAAATTAAGATGATGAAGCAGTTTAGTGTTTGAAACTGCTTGCAGTATTGATCACACACACACACACACACACACACACACTCCTTGACTGAGCTGAGCCTTAGTAATGTCAACAACCATTGTAAGTTTGGGAGGGAGAGGTTTAGGATTCTTTGGTCTGGGCTGGATGATTTTTAAATGGGTCTTTTGAAGCAGGAAACTGGTTGAATTTGGGAAGAGTTTAAGAATTAATGGTTTTGAGTAGGGTGCGAATGAGTCTTCAAGGGAATTTTGATAAACTCTGGGTCTTGATTAGCTATTAATTAAATAGTATGGCCATAAAAACATGAGCGTTCCTATGAACAAATACCTAAGTTATGTTTACTTATTTTCAGTACTGCTTGACATGGGGCATATAAATATGCTCAGCAGCCCTATCACTTAACACAATGGCAGAAGAGTATGCCCCATTTAATACAAGGAGAGAAAAGTATGGTTAAATATTTTTAATGTTTTTTTTCATTTATTTTTTTTGAGAGAGAGAACAGGAGCATGGGAGGGGCAGAGAGAGAGAGAGAGATGCAGAATCCAAAGCAGGCTCTAGGCTCTGAGTTGTCAGCACAATGCCAGACATGGGGCTCAAATTCCCGAACTGGGAGATCAAGACATGAGCCTAAGTCGGACGCTTAACCAACAGAGCCACTCAGGTGCCCAAGAAAAGCATGTTTATGTTCATCTTTACCAACCCTTTTGGTCATGCTTTAAGTCAAGTTGGAAGAGAGCATTCCATTTTGAGGATAGAGTCAATACAGATCAGCACTACTTTTTGAAGTGTCAAGGTCACTGTAGAAAAATGGCCACCTAAGGATGTCCACTTCTTCACCTCCAGAACCTGTGAATAGGTTAGATTGTGTGGCAAGGGGGAACTTCAGGTTACAGATTGGCTTCTCAGCTGATTATTCTGGAAGATTATTTTGAATTATCTAGGGGGGCACAATGCGATCACAAAGGTCTTTAAAATAGAGGGTGAGAGAAGACTTCCAGCATGACAATGTGAGGAGCTCCAGGGCTCATTCCCCAGTGAAACCATTACGAATTATTAAAAAATAACAACAATAACAACTCCCTAAGGAGCAACATCAGAGGTTTAACAACGCAGAGTGGGGGAAATAGGTATCACTAAAGTAATCCACCCTTGAAGAGTGGGAGACCGCCAGTACCCCCCAAATTTACAGTATATTATTTAGTGTCCAGTTTGCACCAATAAAGTGTGAGGCATGCAAAGAAACAGAAGTATGACATACATCAGAATAAAATCAGACAAAGAAAATGGTGTGTGAGAGCAATCAAATGTCAAAAATAACAAGAAAAGGCTTCAAGGTAGCTCTTATAAATATGTTCACAGATATAAAGAAAATAATAACTTTAAAAATAAAGGAAAATATAATAACGATGTCACACCAAATATAGACTATCGATAAGAGAAATTATATAAAAAGAAAATAATGGAAGTTCTGGAGTTGATAGATAAAGTAATTGATGCAAAAAATAGATAGACTCAATAGCAGACCTGAATTGGCAGAAGATACTAGCAAACTTGAAGAGAGGTCGATAGATGTTGTGTAAGTTGAAGAACAGAGGGGGGGAAATAAAGAAAGAAGAAAAATAAACAGCTACTGAGGGAAATGTGAGACATGCATTATGCATATTAGCATTCATATAATGGAAGGATAAGAGGAGAGAGAAAAAAGCAAGAAAAAATAATATTCAAAGGACTAATGGCTGAAAATGTCTCAGTCTTGTCAGAAAACACTAGTTTGCAGGCCCAAGAATTTGATGAATTCCAAGTAGGAAAATGCAAAAGGATCCATATACAGACACAACATAGAAAAAATGCTGAAAGTCAAAGACAAGGAGAAAATCTCGAAAGCAGTAAGAGGAAACACAACTCCTCACTTACAAGGGGACCTCCATAAGATTAATAGCTGATTTCTCAACAGGAACAATATAAATTGAAGGCAATAGGATTTCACACTCAAAATGCTCAAAGGAAAAAAAAACTGACAACCAACCATCCTCTATCAAACAAACCTATTTTTTTTTCAAAAATGAAGGTGAACTAAAGACATTCTTAGATAAACAAAAACTGAATTTATGGTTAGCAGGCCCACTTTACAAGACACACTAAAGGAAATACTTTAGGCTGAAAGCAAGAGATTCCATATAACAATTTAAATCCACATGGAAAAATAGGAGCTCCAGTAAAGGTAATTATGTAATTATAAAAGACAATATAATTGTATATTTTCTCCTTTCTTCACTGACTTACAAAACAATTGTATCATGTAATATGTATATAATGTATTGCTGGCCCTACAAAATAGAAATTTACTTAATATATTTGTATATATTTGCCAGCAGCAGCATCAAGGAGGTGGATGAAATCAGAAGAATAAAGGGAACTAGTACAGAATGTAAAATAATGAAGCTAACAAAGTATTACTGGGTTTGCAACATCAATACATACAGTATCCATACAATAACAATACCATGAAAGAGGAAAAGAGAAAATAGAATTATGCTTTAGTCATCTCAGGCTGCCATAATACAATCCCATAGACTGGGTGGTATAGATAGCAGGCATCTCTATTTCTCTGGAGGCTGGAAGTTCGAGGTCAGGGTGACAGTATGGTCAGATTCGGGTGAGAACTTTCTTCCTGGCTTGTTGCATTCTAAGCCCTCAGATGGTGGAGAGAGAGCAAGCTCTGGACTCTTCCTTTACTTGTAAAGATACTAAACCTATCATGAGACCCCATCCTTATGACATCATTTAAACCTAATTACCTCCCCAAGGTTCTGCCTCCTAATACTATCACCTAGTGGGTTAAAACTTCAGCGTATGAACTTTTTGAAAGGGACACAAATATTCAGTCCATAACAAGTTATACGGAAGAAATATTTATCTCACTAGAATTAAGTTGGCATAAATCTGAAACTGATTCTGGTAAGTTAAGATGGATATGGTAAGCCCTAATGAAACCACTTAAAACACACACACACACACACACACACACACACACACACACACACACACAAGATATAGTGAAAAAAATGCTTCATTTGAAAATATCCACTTAATGCAAACGAAATCAGTAAAGGAACAACAAGAAGACAAAAGACACACAGAAAACAGACCAAAAGCTCTTTGAATATGGATGCAAAGGTCTTTAACAAAATACTGGCAAACTGAATACAACAACATATGAAAGGAATTATACACCATGACCAAGGGGGATTTATTCCATGAATGCAAGATTAGTTCAACGAAGAAAAGCCAGTAACGTAATATAACATATCAGTAGAATTTTTTAAATCACATGATTATCTCCAAAGATACAACAAAGTGTTTGACAGGGGCACCTGGTTGGCTCAGTTGGTTAAGCACCTGGTCGCACGGATCATGGGTTCAGGCCCTGTGTGGGGCTCTGAGCTGACAGCTCAGAGCCTAGAGCTTGCTTCAGATTCTCTGTCTCCCTCTCTCTTTACTCCTTCCCCACACACGTGTTGCTTAAGCCACTAAATTTGTGCTAACTTATTATGGCAGCCATAGAATGAAGATTGAAGTAATGAAGATCAGTGAAGATTAGATTAATGGCGATGGTCATCTTAATATGCCAACTTGGGTAAGCTACAGTCTCAAATTTTTCAATAAAACATTATATGTTGCTGTGAAAGTATTTTGTAGACATAATTATAGTTGATAATCAGTTGACTTTATGTCTTGGAGAGTACCCCAGATAGTCTGAGTAAGACTGATTCTACCCATCAAAAAGTACTAAAATGGGGCTGACGTTTCCCTGAAGAAAAAATGTCACTTGTGGACAACTTCAGCCTGTGCCCTGGGAGTTCCAGCCTTCCTAGCAGACTGCCTGCAGATTTAGGTTTGCCTATCCAGTCACTATAATCATATCAGCCAATTCCCTATGGTCAACATCTACTGATTCTGCTTCTTTGGTTCAATCCTAATGCACACTGGCATGAATGAAGTCTTCGGTGGTGGCTGTCCCAATACCCAAATTGGCTGGATGATCATTTGTCGAAACTTTTAATTGGCCAACAGCTACATAGCCTTTATCACAATGACAGTGATGAGATTTGTCTTGTGATCACACATGAGAGACTGTAACCCAGAAAAATACTAAGAGAAAGATTATGACCAGAACCCACAGTTTATTTCTAACACAGTAGCCAAGAGAGTCCAAATTAAATCAAGAAAGCAAATCTTCTCCTTTATCTAAAGTGCTCACAGACCAGATTTCACTAAATGAATTCAACTGGGTGTAAACAAATCACTTAATTTCATTTATTTGTTTCATAGACCTTTTTGTTATAGTAAAGAAACATGAGGAATCTAAAAGATATAAGCACAATTCTTCTCCTAAGATAGCATATGCTCTATTTTCAAAGGCTAATGATAGGTCTAAAACAGCTTTATTTTTAACTACTACCTGTCCAATTTCACAACAGTGTTCTAAAGTCATATTGACAGTATCTAGTTCTTCTTTTATTCTATGAACCATAAAATTCATAACTTGGGGAACTCTTTTAAAGCATGAAAATTACTTTGAGAAAAACAAAATTCCCTTTTAATCATTAAAATTGTCAAACTGAAGTCCCGAATTTTCTACTTCTTGATTTAAATTATCTAAAAATCCCTTCTGGAAAAAAAATTGAGAGAACAAAAGAAACATTGCCTGAAACCATTGGCCTGGTGAAATCACGTAGCCATCAGATAACAGATTTCTTGTAGGTATTCCCTCATAGGCCCTGTATGCCTCAAATCCACCAATAATCATTAGTGATTGACCAATAATTTATTTTCAGCCAAAATATGTACTGTATTGTCTACTGTGGTATCAAATATTATTTTAATTATTTTCTGCCATTTCTCAAAAGGGGGCCAACATTAAGCAAAGTCATATTTAGCATTCAAAACTTCCAGTAGATGGAAAGCAAAATGTTTAGAGTTAAGACAATGTAATTTAGCTCTCTTACAAGATATATAAAAGAGATATAGACTCTAAATAGATATCATTTGTTTCTTTTTTTTTCCCCAGGTCTATTTCTGTGTAAGTTCAAATGAAAAAGCTACCTGTTGAAAAGAAAGGGCGGGGGGGGGGAGAGAGAGAAAGAAAGAAAGAAAGAAAGAAAGAAAGAAAGAAAGAAAGAAAGAAAGAAAGAAAAGGAGGCTAAAGGAGAGAAGAGGGGAGGGGAGGGAAGGGAAGGGAGAAAAGAAAGAAAGAAAGAAAGAAAGAAAGAAAGAAAGAAAGAAAGAAAGAAAGAAAGAAAGAAAAGAAAGAAAAGAAAAAGAGAAGGAGGGAGGAAAGGATGGAGGGAAGAAGGAAGGAAGGAAGGAAGGAAGGAAGGAAGGAAGGAAGGAAGGAAGGAAGGAAGGAAAGAGAGAGAAGGCTAGCTGTTACAAAGTTCCTCTCTCTAGATGTGATGTGATAAGGTATTAGGGAGTTTTGATTTTCTGGCTTATTTGTGCTTGCCATCCTAAAAATCTTCTGTAAGTCAAGTCCACTGATCCAAGACACTACCTAACTTACAAAAAGGAACCTAACTTATAAAAGAAAGCTGTCTGCCATCCAATAGAAACTGATAACAAAATTGGTGGCTTATTCATATATTTTAGCAAAATCTCAGGAAAGTATAGCAGGACATATAATAAGCAGTAACTCAGGATGCACAAAGAAATATTAAGGGTAAGGACCTTACAGATACCATAACTATTGTAATAAAGAGGTAGTATGTTAATTAACAATCCAAAACCTTAAATCTGCAAAGAGGAAAGAAAATATCTAGAAAGATAAAGAATAAAAGCATTCAAATTAAAGTGTGACAATCTATGTCTTTGATTATCTTGTTCTGTGTGCCTTGGAACAATGACTTTCTGCAACCATCAACTTGATACAAAAATCATAGGTTAAAGCTGTCTCTCCCTGGAGATCTGCTTCTGGGTGATTTCTAAGAATCCTCAGCTTGAGGTCTCTGGTTGGAACAGTTTTCTAGGATTTGAGGATGATTTTTCTTCCCTTTTGTGGGATGTATATCCAAGAAACAAGCATACTCCTATTTACTTTTGTGCTAACTAGTTATTCTACTTAAGAAATTTTTCACTAAATTCAATGCATGATCTCATGTCTTTTCCAGAAGACAAGATCTCAATATTTAAGATCATTCAAGTTTTGTCTAGGAGGATGTTGAAGAAAAGTGTGAGTATCTGTTGATGATAAGACTAGGTGAATAGCATGAATCCCTTTTAGTATTAGGTAAGGTCTGCTTGTATTAGAGGAGTATCTAAAAATCAAAGCTAATACTCCTAGGTACAAGAGTCAATGGAATCCTAATGCAGAAGGGAAGAGTCAGCTACTCCCTAAAAACAGCTAATTCCATTGTCATTAAAAACAATGCCAATACCATAGGAATTCCTATATTGTCTGAAAGCTTTGTTGATGTTTGCTTTAGTTTAAGAATTCAGTTTTTCCTTCTACCATTCTTGAAGACTGGGAGGTAATATGGGCAGTGAAGTATCTGAATAAGTAGCACAGTATTGAAAATGTCTTCAGTGGCAGTCCCAGTGAAATGGATGTCTGTCGTTGGAGAGATAGGTTGGAATCCCCAGACTGGGAAAACAGAATCAAGTGATATATATTTTTTAAATTTTTTAATGTTTATTTTTGATAGACACAAGATGGGGAGAAGAGAGAGAGGGAGACACAGAATCTGAAGCAGGCTCCAGGCTCTGAGCTGTCAGCACAGAGCCTGATGCAACTCTTGAACTCATCAACTGAGACATCATGACCTGAGCTGAAGTCGGTCACCCAACCTACTGAGCCACACAGGCACCCCTCAAGTGATATTTTTTGACATATCAAACTCATAGCTCTCTGACAAGGAACAGCTTTCATCCATCACTAGCATGAGGAAATACTGACCAAATATATTCAAGATCTATTGTGGGGGATAGTGGTATGAAACCTACTGGGAAATGTTCAAAAGGACTCAGATTCACGCTCTTATACATGTCTCTTCTTCACATTTTTACCAGGACTGTGTCGATGACCAGTGAGACATTTGTCAATGACAACATCAGCAACTTAAGTCAAAGTTCCCAGCAATGCTGGATGACCATAGTGGTCAATTTGTCTTTTCTTTTTTTTTTTTTAATTTTGTTTTTTATTTTTTAAACTTTACATCCAAATTAGCATATGGTGAAACAATGATTTAAGGAGTAGATTCCTTAATGCCCCTTACCCATTTAGCCCATCCCCCCTCCCACAACCCCTCCCATAACCCTCAGTTTGTTCTCCATATTTATGAGTCTCTTCTCTTTTGTCCCCCTCCCTGGTTTTATATTATTTTTGTTTCCCTTCCCTTATGTTCATCTGTTTTGTCTCTTAAAGTCCTCATATGAGTGAAGTCATATGTTTTTTGTCTTTCTCTGACTGACTAATTTCACTTACATTAATACCCTCCAGTTCCATCCACGTAGTTGCAAATGGCAAGATTTCATCCTTTTTTGATTGCTGAGTAATGTTCCATATATATATATATGTATATAACATCTTCTTTATCCATTCATCCATAGATGGGCATTTGGGCTCTTTCCATACTTTGGCTACTGTTGATAGTGCTGCTATAAACATGGGGGTGCATGTGTCCCTTTGAAACAGCATACCTGTATCCCATGGATAAATGCCTAGAAGTGTATTTGCTGGGTCATAGGGTAGTTCTATTTTCAGTTTTTGGAGGAACCTCCATACTGTTTTCCAGAGTGGCTGCACCAGCTTGCATTGCCACCAACAGTGCAAAAGAGATCCTCTTTCTCCACATCCTCTCCAACATCTGTTGTTGCCTGAGTTGTTAATGTTAGCCATCCTGACAGGTGTCGGGTGATATCTCATGGTGGTTTTGATTTGTATTTCCCTGATGATGAGTGATGGTGAGCATTTTTTCATGTGTCATTTGGCCATCTGGATGTCTTCCTTGGAGAAGTGTCTTTTTATTCATGTCTTTTGCCCATTTCTTCACTGGATTATTTGTTTTTTGGGTGTTGAGTTTGATAAGTTCTTTATAGATTTTGGATACTAACCCTTTATCTGATATGTAATTTGCAAATATCTTCTCCCATTCTGTCGGTTGCCTTTTAGTTTTGATGATTATTTCCTTTGCTGTGCAGAAGCTTTTTATTTTGATGAGGTCCCAGTAGTTCATTTTTGCTTTTCTTTCCCTTGCCTCCGGAGGCGTGTTGAGTAAGAAGTTGCTGCGGCCAAGATGGAAGAGGTTTTTGCCTGCTTCTCCTCGAGGATTTTGTTGGCTTCCTGTCTTACATTGAGATCTTTCATCCATTTTGAGTTTCCTTTTGTGTATGGTGTAAGAAAGTGGTCCAGGTTCATTCTTCTGCATGTCACTGTCCGGTTTTCCCAGCACCACTTGCTGAAGAGACTGTCTTTATTCCATTGGATATTCTTTCCTGCCTTGTCAAAGATTAGTTGGCCATACATTTGTGGGTCCAACTCTGGGTTCTCTATTCTATTCCACTGATCTGAGTGTCTGTTCTTGTGCCAGTACCATACTGTCTTGATGATTACAACTTTGTAGTAGAGCTTGAAGTCTGAGATTGTGATACCTCTGCTTTGGTTTTCTTTTTCAAGATTTCTTTGGTTATTTGGGGTCTTTTCTGGTTCCATAAAAATTTTAGGATTATTTGTTCTAGCTCTGTGAAGAATGCTGGTGTTACTTTCATAGGGATTGCATTGAGTATGTAGATTGCTTTGGGTAGTATCAAGATTTTAACAATATTTGTTCTTCTTATCCAGGAGCATGGAATCTTTTTCCATTTTTTTTGTGTCTTCTTCAATTTCTTTCATAAGCTTTCTATAGTTTTCAGTGCATACATTTTTACCTCTTTGGTTAGATTTATTCCTAGGTATTTTATGGGTTTTGGTGCAACTGTAAATGGGATCGGTTCCTTTCTCTTTCTGCTGCTTCATTGTTGGTGTATAGGAATGCAACAGATTTCTGTGCATTGATTTTATACCCTGCAACTTTGCTGAATTCATGAATCAATTCTAGCAGTTTTTTGGGGGAATCTTTTGGGTTTTCCATATAGAGTATTGTGTCATCTGCGATGAGTGAAAGTTTGACCTCCTCCTGGCCGATTTGGATGCCTTTTATTTCTTTGTGTTGTCTGATTGCAGACGCTAAGACTTCCAATACTATGTTGAATAACAGTGGTTAGAGTGGACATGCCTGTCTTGTTCCTGACCTTAGGGGGAAAGCTCTCAGTTTTTCCCCATTGAGGATGATATTAGTGTTGGGTCGTTCATATACGGCTTTTATGATCTCGAGGTATGCTCCTTCTATCCCTACTTTCGTGAGGGTTTTTTACCAAGAAAGGCTGCTATATTTTGTCAAATGCTTTCTCTGCATCTATTGAGAGGATCATATGGTTCTTGTCCTTTCTTTTATTGATGTGATGAATCACGTTAATTGTTTTGTGGATATTGAACCAGCCCTGCATCCTAGGTATAAATCCTGCTTGGTTGTGGTGAATAATTTTTTTAATGTATTGTTGGATCCGGTTGGCTAATATCTTGTTGAGGATTTGTGCATCCATGTTTATCAGGGAAATTGGTCTATAGTTCTCCTTTTTACTGGGGTCTCTGGTTTTGGAATCAAGGGAATGCTGGCTTCATAGAAAGAGTTTGGAAGTTTTCCTTCCATTTCTATTTTTTGGAACAGTTTCAAGAGAATAGGTGTTAACTCTTTCTTAAATGTTTGGTAGAAGTCCCCTGGAAAGCCATCTGGCCCTGGACTGTGTGTTTTGGCAGATTTTTGATTACTAATTTGATTTCCTTACTAGTTATGGGTCTGTTCAAATTTTCTATTTCTTCCTGTTTCAGTTTTGGTTGTGTATGTTTCTAGGAATTTGTCCATTTCTTCCGGATTACCCATTTTATTGGCATATAATTGCTCATAATATTCTTTTATTATTGTTTTTATTTCTGTTGTGTTGGTTGTGATCTCTCCTCTTTCATTCTTGGTTTTATTTGTGTCCTTTCCTTTTTCTTTTTGATCAAACTGGCTCGTGGTTTATCAAGTTTGTTAATTCTTTCAAAGAACCAGCTTCTGGTTTCATTGATCTGTTGTACTGTTTTTTTTTTTTTTTTGATAGCATTAATTTCTGCTCTAATCTTTATTATTTCCTGTCTTCTGCTGGTTTTGGGTTTTATTTGCTGTTCTTTTTCAGCTCCTTAAGGCATAAGTTTAGGTTGTGTATCTGAGATCTTTCTTCCTTCTTTAGGAAGGCCTGGATTGCTATATACTTTGCTCTTAGGACCGCCTTTGCTGCATCCCAGAGGTTTTGGGTTGTGGTGCTATAATTTTCATTGATTTCCATATACTTTTTAATTTCTTCTTTAACTGCTTGATTAGCCTATTCTTTAATAGGATGTTCTTCAGTCTCCACGTATTTGTTACCTTTCCAAATTTTTTCTTGTGGTTGATGTTGAGTTCCCTAGCATTGTGGTCTGAAAATATGCATGGTATGATCTCGATCTTTTTGTACCTACTTAGGGCTGATTTGTGTCCCAGTATATGGTCCATTCTGGAGAACGTTCCATGTGCACTGGAGAAGAATGTATATTCTGCTGCTTTAGGATGAAATGCTCTGAATATATCTGTTAAGTCCATCTGGTCCAGAGTGTTATTCAAAGCCATTGTTTCCTTGTTGATTTTTTGGTTAGATGATCTGTTCATTGTTGTGAGTCAGGTGTTGAAGTCTCCTACTATTACTATTGATGAGTTTCTTGATGTTTGTGATTAGCTGATTTATATATTTGGGTGCTCTCACATTTGGCAAATAAATGTTTACAACTGTTAGGTCTTCCTGGTGGATAGACCCCTTGATTATGATATAATGCCCTTTTGCATCTCTTGATACAGTCTTTATTTTAAAGTCTAGATTGTCTGATATAATTATGGCTACTCCGGCTTTCTTTTGTTGACCATTAGCATGATCGATGGTTCTCCATCCCCTTATTTTCAATAGGAAGGTGTCTTTAGATCTAAGGTGCTCTCTGGTAAACAGCATATAGGTGGATCTTGTTTTCTTATTCATTCTGTTACCCTATGTCTTTTGATTGGAGCATTGAGTCCATTGACATTTAGAGTGAGTATTGAAAGATATGAATTTGTTGCCATTATAATGCTTGTAGAGTTGGAGTTTCTGGTAGTGTTCTCTGGTCCTTTCTAATCTTTTGTTGCTTTTGGTATAGATAGATAGATAGATAGATAGATAGATAGATAGATGATAGATAGATAGATAGATAGATTCATGTTTTCTCCCCTTAGAAAGTCCCCCTTAAAATTTCTTGCAGGGATGGTTTAGTGGTCACAAACTCCTTTAATTTTTGTTTGTCTGGGAAACTTTTTATCTCTCCTTCTATTTTGAATGACAGCCTTGCTGGATAAGGAATTCTTGGCTGCATATTTTTCTGATTCAGCACACTGACTATATCCCGCCATTTCTTTCTGGCCAGCCAAGTTTCTGTGGATAGGTCTGCTGCAAACCTGATCTGTCTTCCCTTGTAGGTTAGGGGCTTTTTTCCCCTTGCTGCTTTTATGATTCTATCCTTGCCTGAGTATTTTGTGAATTTGACTATGATATGCCTTGTTGATGGTCTGTTTTTGTTGATTCTAACGGGGGTCCTCTGTGCTTCCTGGATTTTGATGTCTGTGTCCTTCCCCAGGTTAGGAAAGTTTTCTGCTATGATTTGCTCACATAACCCTTCTACCCTTATTTCTCTCTCTTCCTCCTCTGGGAGCCCTACGATTCTGATGTTGTTCCTTTTTCATGAGTCACTGATTTCTCTAATTCTTAAATCATGCTCTTTTGCCTTAATCCCCCTCTTTTTTTCTGCTTGGTTATTCTCTATAAGTTTGTCCTCTATATCACTGATTCTCTGTTCTGGCTTGTCCATCCTTGCTGCCGCTGCATCCATCCGTGATTGCGGCTCAGTGATAGCATTTTTTATTTCATTCTGGCTATTTTTTACTTCTTTTACCTCTGCAGAAAGGGATTCTAATCTATTTTCAACTCCAGGTAGTGTTCTTATTATCGTGATTCTAAATTCTGGTTCAGACATCATGCTTGTATCTCTGTTGGTTAAATCCCGTTTCTTCATGCTCTTTCTTTTGGAGTGAATTCCTTCGTTTTGTCATTTTGAAGGGAGAAAAGGAATTAATGAGGTAGAAAAATTGAAATTAAAAAAAATTAAAATTAAAAAGATATTAAGATTAAAAATTAAACACACACACACACACACACACACACACACACACACAAATCAAATAGATGATGCCAGATCCTAGGCGTGTTTTGGTCTGGGTATTGAAAGTGGTTTGACAGATTAGAGGGGAAAAAAAGGGGGGGGGGGAGGAAATTGTTGGAGAATTTGAGAAAATGAATACACTGAAGTAGACTGAAATGAGATGATGGGGGTAAAATAGAATTTGAAAAAATATATACAAAAGTAAAGAATATAGTAGAAAAAAATTAAAGATAAATATTTTTAATAAAAACTAAAAATATGAAGTTTCTCTTTTTCTGTATTTAAGAAAAAGAAATGAAAAAGAGAAAAAGATAAAAAAAGAAAAAAGAAAAGAAAAAAGAAATTGTTTAAAATTTGATAAAATGAATACACTGTAGTAGACTAAAACAAAATGACAGAAGTAAAATAGAATTTGAAAAAATTTACATAAAAAATATAGTAATAAAAATTAAATAATATTTTCAATAGAAATTGAAAGTAAAAATGAAGTTTTTTTGCATTCAAGAAAAAAATAAAGAAAGGAAAAAGAGAAAAAAAAGAAAAAGAAAGAAAGAAAAAGGAAATTGTTTGAAAATTTGAAAAGGTGTGTACACTGAAGTAGACTAAAATAAAATGATGGAAGTAAAGGAGAATTTGAAAAAATTTACACTAAAGTAAAAAGTATAGTAATAAATATTAAAGAAAGGTATTTTGAATAAAAATTGCAAATAAAAATGAATTTTTTCTCTTTCTGTATTCAAGAAAAAAAAGAATTATAAAAGAGAAAAATAAAAAAGAAAAATAGAAAAATAAAGAAAGAAAATTGAATAGATGAACCTGCTAACAGATTGAAGTAGGACTGAAATTGTTTTGTTTTCCCCTAGAGGTCAGTCTCTGTAGCGCTTTATAGTCCATAAATTAAGCCGGCGGTGAGACTTGAGTTCTTGAAGAGCAAAGGTGGTCCAGTTGGGCGGGACTCAGTGTAACGGCTCCGCTCTCCACTAGATGGCGCTGCTAGCCTACTGGGGTGGAGTGTTGCAGTACTCGTTGGTGCGCGTGCGCATGCGCGGGAGCTGTGAAAAATGGCGCCACCCAGTCTGTTCTCCCCTATCAGCAATCGCGCACGGGTCCTCTGTCCTCGTCTCTCATCCACTCCCTGCTTTTCCACTCTCCGTGACCAGGCCCCAGGCAGCACCTCTCTCCCGAGTTCTGTCTCAGATGCGGCTGTTTTCCCCGGTCCCGTACTTCGAAGGACTGCAGCTTTGACCCGCTCTGCCCCTCTGCGGGAGGGTCTCACCGAGCACTGGCCGAAAGAGCAATGGCCGAATGTCGGCTGCTCCCAGTAACGCTCGCTGGACCCTGCTGTTGCCGGTGCCCCGAGACTGCGGCCAGGAGCCAGCCCGCCCCAGGAAAAGTTCGCGAGACAGTGTAGCAGCAGCGTTTCAGGGATTATGGAAAAGCACAACACACATCTGGCACCAGGCTTCACCCTAAAGACCTTGCCCCAACACCAGGGAATGTGGCCGCCTTCCGGGGTCTGCTGGGACCGGGTGGCTTCAACAGTCTCTGCCAAATGTCCTTCCAGCAGTGGAACCTCTTTTCCCCGTGTGGCCTGAGAACCTCCCGGACCCCACTCTGCTCCTGGGGATTCGCCCTTCCCACCCGAGCACCGCCAGGTAGGGAGCTGCGGAGTTGCGGCCTTTGCGCTCCCCTTGTTTACAGTCTTAATGGAATTTAAACCCTCTCCTTTCTCCTTTCTCCCTTTTTAGTTTAGTCCCTGTGGCTCTTTCCAATTTTCCATTTTCTCTCCAGCTGCTTTTGGGGAAGGGGGCTTTTCCCATATTCTCCTTCCCGCCTGCAGCCCCCGTCCTCTACCCACTCGCAAAAGCACCTCCCTTCCTGTGCCTTCTTGCTCCCCAAGTTCACTTCCCCGCACCACATACCTGCTGAATTCTGTGGTTCAGGTTGTGCAGATTGTTGTGTTAATCCTCCAGTCAGTTTTCTAGGTGTGTAGGATGGTTTAGTGTTGGTCTGGCTGTATTTCAGGGACTCGAGACACACAAAAAACTTCCATGCTGTTCCGCCATCTTGGCTCCTCCTCAATTTGTCTTTTCTAGAGTGAATGATTTATTTCATTATTTTTTTTAATGTGTCCACTTGAGATTCTCTAGTGCCAACAAGTGTTCTTCCTGAAAGTGCCAAAGATTATTCTCATGGAATTTGCAGATTTTTCCCCAATATCCCTTTCTGACACTGGACTCAAAAACTGCATTTTTTAATATCCATTTTGCACCTTTCATGAGGCCTAGGATCTTCGTGAGTGATTATTTGAAAAAAATGACCAGCCAGGGGGACACCTGGGTGGCTCACTCAGTTAAGCATCGGACTTCATCTCAGGTCATGATCTCATAGTTTGTGGCTCACCAAGGGCTCTGTGCTGAAGGCTCAGAGCCTGGAACCTACTTTGGATTCTGTGTCTCCCTCTCTCTCTGTCTCTGCCCCTCCAATAGGATGAATTTGGAGTTTTCTAAAATACATACACAAACAAGAAAGAGTATATCAGAGTATTCAATCTGACAATTCTATTTGCATAGGAAACTTCTTCGTCTTAAGTTGGCAGATGTAATGACACAAGAGAGGAAAGAATGTCCCTCAGTTATCAAGTCTGAAAATGATGGTTGTAGGCTGAGAGGTGGGGGGAATCTAAGCATTATGAGATATACCGGCCATTTGATTAGGGTTTTGACTCTGAAGAAATTGTGTTTGGTTTACAGGTAAGAAGGTAAACATTTTGGCACCCAAATCCAGTTTTCTTCTCAAGTTTTCTGTTTAAAGATTTACATGACATTTCTCATCATGACTTTAAGTGTAAAATAGTAATTTAAGCATTTAGTTTCCTCTCAAGCCCCATCATTGATCATCAACCTTTTTTTATTCTACTCCATATCTAAGTTAGTGTAAAAGAATTATTTTTCCAATGTCTGTTCCATTTATCATATCTACACTTGTCTTTATCAAAAGTCTCCCTCACCCTAATGATTCATAACTGGTGTGGGAGCATCTAATTGCTTTACTGTATGGCCGGCAACTCCTTTTCTGAATTTTTGTGTGCTTTTTCCCAACGCTCTTTCAAAATATCCATGATGATGTTGGAGATCTGGTAATAGGGTAATTCACGTTGCAATATTCTTTTGATATTATAGTCACTATTTATTTCTTGTGGCTGTTTACAGAAAGAAAAAATAGTTAGGTGTTCATATGCTTCATGATCTCCTGCCTAATGCTACCTAAAGCTGTTAAATAATATATTGAAATTTCCAGGGAACTCATCCCTTCTTTGTCTATAGGAGTAAGTTAGAGTTCAGTCTGTTTTCATAGTAAAGGTGTTGAAGATAACCTCCAAAATACCATCTACATCTACAGCTTTTCTAAACTCCTCTGGATTTCAGTGTAATGGGTGCACTGGAGTGGGGAGGAAGGCTCTCTCACAACACCTTCAGGTAATTGCCACTCTGCCTTTCCATCAACTGCTTGTACTCAAGGTCTCTCCTACCTTAAGAAAGAAATAATACAGAGTGTGGAGTTCTATATCCTCCCAGAACTATTCCAAGTTCTTCTGTAAATTTTGTTCTTTCATATTGAGGCTTTAGAAAGCTTTTTACAAGAATGACGCTGAGGCTTAAAATCAGCCGTAAGGAGCTTGCTCTAATCTGAAGGAGGTTTAACTTTACAAGGCAATTGAGATATGAGGGTTTCTTGTTGAGCAGAGGGGAAAGGAAGTAGGTCAGAAGAGGGTGTGGGGATGGTCAGAGCAGAGAGTAATGTAAGGTTATAAATGGAGGGAAAAGGAATGTGGGAATCAAGTCTGGTAGGTTTGAGTTATGATTTAGGAAGATAAAAGAGAAAGATAGTTTTATTATTTTTTTTTTTCACATGTTTCATTTGACCTGGCTAAATTTTTTTTTTTTTTTTTTTTTTTTTTTTGCAAAAGCAATTTTGGAATCTGAATTTCTTTTGGAAGTTTTCTCCCAGCAATCAAAAACTACTGAATGTAGGATGTTTTGTTCTAAGTCTCTTAAATGAATAATTTTGTTCACAGTGGAAGTTCTTCAAAGTGCCCACTGTAATTCTAAATTGTCCTCAGAGAAATTATGTGATTTAGAAGATAAGTACATAATTAGAATGACAGTGTGAACACATGAAGTAAGCTGAAGTCTGTCCCAGAGAGAACATAAGACTTTGAAAGAGACAAATCCAGCAAAGTCTGGCAACAGTCTTTTCTGTGCATATGCCATACCTTGAGCCCTCATCTAATTGGTTAGCTGTCTTTAATTAAAGACCTACTCAGGGGCATCTGGGTGGCTCAGTTGGTTAAGCGCCTGACTTCAACTCAGCTCATGATCTCATGGTTTGTGGGTTCAAGGTCTGCATTGGGTTCTGTGCTGACAGCTCAGAGCCTGAAGCCTGCTTTGGATTCTGTGTCTCCTTCTTTCTCTGCCCCTTGCCACTTGTGCTGTTACTCTCTGTCTCTCAAAGGTGAGTAAATACTTTTAAAAATTTTTAATTAAAGACCTAACCAATTCCTAATACTTCTGATGTTCAAGAGTTTTCAGGAGGTTTCTTCTTGGACCAGACTCTCACAGACAAATTTAGGCAAGGCTGTGGCAAACTCTAATAAGATTTTGATAAGTGGTCAGATGTAAACTTTCCCCACAGCACCTGTCTGTCGTGGCTTTCTGAATTCATCCTCCCTTGAAGTAAACTAAAGGATGGTTTATCAAGTCTATGTCCAATTTCTTGTTTAAGAACTTGTTTTTAAAAGTTTAGAACAGAATATGACAAGACTGGAAATAAAAAATAAATTAAAGCCGGATAATAATAAAGTAAAAGGCATGTTTCCCCCAAAGATAACAATTTCAAAGCTGGACACACAATCAAGTTATGAACACTCACACACACACACACACACACACACCCTACAAAACAAACAAAACATACCTCATGTGTAGAAGTTAAAATAAGCTAAGCTGTTTGGAGCTGAGAACTTGAAGAAAAAGAAATTGGAGCTCAGACTGAATGTAGAATTTATTTCAGTGTAGCATCTGGAGAGATCCCTCCCCCCTCACCCAAGAAGATGCTCAAGGAAACTTTAGAGAGAATACTGTTTTGGGTTGAGGATCTTGACCTGGGATAGAGAGACACTTTCAACTGATCTGTGAAACTTCCAGGATTGCCAACTGCCAAATCCCCCAAAGACAACAAAGAAGACCAGACAATAACATTTTGATTAAGCAAAATAGCCTTTAAGGACCTGCCTCATTAAGGGACAGTATCACCTTGACAGAGTCTTAATAGTGTCCCCCAAAGTGAAAGTTTAAAAAGGCTGGGTATAGTATCTTAGTGCCTGGACTGAGCTATTTAAAATGGGTCTTTCATCTCAGGGAACTGGATAGACTGACAGAATTTATGACTTAATAACTTGGGTTGGTGGCCACAACGAGGAGAATGGGGTTCTGATCAGTGTGCCGCGAGTATTGATAAGTAAATTAATGAAGCTGGTCACTCTGATCTCTCAGGAACGAGTATTTCCTGAAGAAAGTAGCTAAGTTATCTTTGTTTACTCTTGGTATTGTTTAACCTAGAAATGGGAAAATATGTCTGAACCCAATTATTTTTAAACACAAGGAAAAGAATTCATGTTGATTTTAATCCTATCCATAAAGCTCTGGTGTTCTCAACATATCAGATTTATTACTGCCACTGATAATTTACTTTTTGCAGTTATCCATTAAGAATAGATTGTCTTTTCACTGATTACCCCTTACTGTGTTTTTTCCACCAATTACAATTACCCCATGCCTCCGATGTTATGAAGATTTCAACAATAAAATTTAGGACTTCAGGAACATTTGTTATTTCATCTGTCAGTCTTGGCTCCGCAAAGAAAACCAGACAAAATAAAAAGTAACATTGTAATCTACAATCACTGAGGATTTGGGGCAAATGTCTACCTAGATCCTTCCTCTTCTCTCTGGACTGCAAGTAAATACAACTTCATAAATCCTCTTGATGATCCTCTTAGGTTAAAACGTTTCTTTCCTACTTCCCCACACTTCCACACCAAAATCATGTAAGAACACATAATCTCATTTTTAACTCTTCCCTAAGCATTAGGGCAGTTTAGAAGTACAAAATTGGTAACTCAGGTTTTTGTCTCCGTGGCATGATACATAACCCAGTTTCTTGGCTTTCCTGCCGCCTTCTCTACTTCTAAAATCTCAGCACATCTTTTCTAGATCCTGGGAATTATTAGTGTCTCCATGTACTTTTGTCTCCAAAAGTTCCAATGCAGTAGATCGTATTAACTCTTTATGCCCTAACCAGATGAAGACTTTATGCCTGAGTGACATTTTTCAGTTGATAATGAATGCCTAGTCTATATAGGACCACAGAACTTTTGTCCCCCAGAGGTTGAAACTTTGCTTCAGGTACAAAGCTCTCCCTGTCTAAAAACTCATTTCAAGTTTCTTACTGGCAAACAGAACATGGGCAATACCTCTCCAGGACAGAGGAGGAAAGCAGTATTGCATGCTTGAATACTCTCCAACAAGTCATTCCATTTCTGAGTATCCCATAATATGAATACTGTTACCATTGCCATTAGATGCTTGAGAAAACAGGCTTACAGTGATTAAAAACCTGGCTTGAGCCACATATCTAATAAGTAATATGGCCAGGTATTGGAAGGTTATGCTTCATTTATTACACTATGATTCCTTGTTTGGTGCAGTTTTCCACGAACCTTTATGTTGTGTAATGACTGTGGTCACCATCATCATCATCATCAACATCTACTCTTTCACCTCTCAGACTTATTCCCTAAGGTGCTATTTTTTCTTTTAGTGTTTATTTATTTATTTTTGAGAGCAAGAAGGGGAGGGACAGAGAGAGGGAGACAGGAGGCAAGAGTCCCAGGAAGGCTCCATGCTGTCAGCGCAAGAGCCAAACGCAGGGTTAGAACTCACAGACAGTGAGATCATGACCTGAGCTGAAACCAAGAGATGGACACTTAACAGACTGAGCCACCCAGGTGCCTCTACTTATTTTTATTTTTTATTAAAAAAATTGTTTTTGAGAGAGAGAGAAAAAGTGTGAGCGGGAGAGGGGCAGAGAGAGGGGACAGAGGATCCAAAGCAAGCTCCAAGCTGACAGCAGCAAGCCTGATGTGGGGCTCAAACTCACAAACCATGAGATCATGACCTGAGCTGAAGTTGGTCGCTCAAGTGACTGAGCCACCCAGGCGCTCCCAAGGTGCCCCTATTTATTTACCTTTTTAAATTTTTTTAAAATGTTTATTTTTGAGAGAGAGAGAGAGAGAGAGAGAGAGAGAGAGACAAAGCACAGCAGGGGATGAGCAGAGAGAGTCGGAGACACAGAATCCAAAGCAGGATCCAGGTTCTGAGCTGTCACCACAGAGCCCAACGTGGGGCTCAAACCCACGAAGTGTGAGATCATGAACTGAGCTGAAGTCAGACGCTTAACTGACTGAGGCATCCAGGCGTCCCTATTTACCTTTTAAATTAATAAATTTAAACTGTTTTCTTTTCCTTAAACTGTGATTTGTTTACAGAAAAACTGAGTGAAAAGTACAGAGATTTAGCATATACCCCCTCAGCCCTCTGCAGTTTCCCCTATTATTAACGTCTTGCATTAGTGTGGTATCATTGTTAAATTAACAAGCCAATATTGATACATTATCATTAACTAAATTCCATAATTTACATTAGGTTCACCCTTGGTGCTGAACATCCTTTCAGTTTTGACAAATATTTAATGACATGTATCTACTACCATTAGAATACTGTACAGAATACTTTCACTGCCCTAAAATATGCCCTGTACTTTACTTATCCATCCCTCCCTCCCTCTGTAAGAACTCATGGCAACCACTGATTCATGCAATATCTCCGTAGTTTTGCCTTTTCCAGAAGGTCACGTAGTTGGAATCATACAGTATGTATGTAGCCTTTTCAGATTGGCTTCTTGTGCCTAGCAATATGCAGTAAAGTTCCCTCCATAGTTTTTCATGGCTTCATAGCCCTTTGATGTTGTTATTACTGCCTTTTTTGTTTGCTTGTTTGTTTTTTTAGTGCTAGATAATATTCCACCATGTGGGTATACCATAGTTCGTTTCTCCATTCATCTATTGAAAGACATCTTGATTGTTTCCAAGTTTTAGGAACACACTTGCTGGATCATACTTTATGAGTATGTTTAGTTTGGTAAGAAACTGCCAAACTGTCTTCCAAAGTGTACATACTTTTGATTTGTATCAATAATAAAGGGGAGTCCTTGATGCCTCATATTCTTGCTAGTATTTGGTTTTGCCAGCGCTTTGGATTTTAGCCATTCTACATAGGTATGTAGTAGTATATCCTTGCTGTTTTAATTTACAATTACCTAATGTCCTATGATTTTGAGCACTTTTCATGTTTGTTTGCTGTCTGTATATCCTCTTTGGTGAGGTTTCTGTTCAGATCTTTCTCCCATTTTTTGGTTGGATTGTATTCTAGTTGTTGAGTTGTTTTTTGTTTTTTATTAATGTTTTTAATTATTTTTGAGACAGAGAGAGACAGAGCATGAGCAGGAGAGGGGCAGAGAGAGAGGGAGACACAGAATCAGAAGCAGGCTCCAGGTTCTGAGCTGTCAGCACAGAGCCTGATGCGGGGCTCGAACTCACGGACTGTGAGATCATGACCGAAGCTGAAGTCGGACGATTAACTGACTAAGCCACCCAGGCGCCCCACTTGTTGTTGAGTTTTTAGAGTATTTTTTCCAAAGGATTCCTAGGATTCCAAAAGAGAATACACTACCTAGCTGTCAAAAGTAGGTAAGCACAGGGCTGCCTGGGTGGCTCCATCAGTTAAGCATCAGACTTCGGGTCAGGTCATGATCTCACAGTTCATTAGTTTCAGCCCCCACAGGGCTTTGTGCTGACAGCTCAGAGCCTGGAGCCTGCTTTGGATTCTGTGTCTTCTCTCTCTGTCCCTCTCCTGCTCATGTGATCACTCTCTCTCTCTTTTTCTCTCTCTCTCTCAAAAATAAATAAACATTAAAAATATTAAAAAGATGTAGATAAGCACATGAAGTATAAACCTCAATAGTTTTTTTTTTATTTTTGTAATGCAAATATTTTAAGCTTCTATTGCCAAAGCATCCACTTCAAAGAGACATTCCCTTCAAAGATGAGTATCTCAAATATAAACACTTTACCAGGCACACACCAGATAATGAGCCAGGCCACTTTCACCCACAAAGATCCTGGTTGATTTCAGTAACTGACCATTTGGGCCATTTGTTTTTACTCTTCGTGCACTTTAAATTCTGATCCTTATTTTTAATCCAACAATAAACATTGAGCCCATGAAATCCTAGATCCCCACTCTTACACCGGTAAAAGCAGAACCCCAGATTCGTGTGTTTTCTTTCTCTTTACCTGCAATCTTGCTATGTGCCCCAGATGTGTTGTGTAATTTCTAGGTCCTATACATAATAAAGCTTTTGTCTGTTTGTTTTCAAAGTTTCCTGATGGTTACTGCTGAAGGGCATCTTGCAGTAGTAAGAACCACAAGGGCCAATCCAACCACAACATTGGTTATTGAAAGGCTGAGACTAGAGTGTCTGGGTGGCTCAGTGGGTTAAGCCTCAGACTTTGGCTCAGGTCACGATCTCACCCTTTGTGAGTTTGAGCCCCACCTTGGACTTGGTGGGACCCTGGAGCCTGATTTGGATTCTCTGTCACCCTCTCTCTGTCCCTCCCTCCCTTGCACTGTCTCTGTCTCTCAAAAATAAATAAACATTAAGAAAAAAAAAGGCTAAGACCAGTACACAACAACACATCAGGCCCCAATGTGACCTTTTTTATGTAAATAGTGCTCAATTTTATTTTACAATGACCGTTCCTTATTTTGCTCCCATGGATTCCGTATTTGGAAAAATTTTGTACGTAAAATAAAAGGCACCTCTTAAGAGATTTCCTATGTTTAAAATTAATCACATATTTGTACTTAATTATAGCTTTTAAATTAAAATTAGATACATGGTTAAGGAACTCACTCAATTCTAACCAAAAACGAAGGAATAAATGATTTAAATACTACTTGGTGAAAATATTTTTGAAAGTTTCTATTTAATAATTGGAACAATCCTAAATACTTATTATTGCCTCAAGTTCCCAGGGCTGGTTTGGAAAAAATGATGAAATCCTGCCTAGCCCGGAGGCTCCTAAGAAATGTCTTGGTATTATAAATAAGCATTTTTAAATGTTTTCTTAGATAATAGCTTCTTTTGATTCATAGATAGTTTCTATGGAATGATTTGAACCATTCTTTTCATCAACACAGATGATACTCTAGTTTATATTTCACTTTCAATATTTCATTAACAATAATGGTAGCTAATATGAACGGAATAACTATTGTTGTCCTGGCGATGTGATCAGTACTTTACATACACTTTGATATTTGTTTCTCTCAACAATCTGAGAGGCAGGTATTATGGTCCCTATTTGATAGATGGAAATACTAAAGTATTGTTAATAAGATCGGTGTGGGGGGCATCTGGGTGGCTTGGTCGGTTAAGCGTCAGACTTTGGCTCAGGTCGTGATCTAACAGTTTGTGGGTTGGAGCCCCATCTTGGGGTCTGTGCTGACAGCTCAGAACCTGGAGCCTGCTTTGGATTCTGTGTCTCCCTCTGTCTCTGCCCCTCTCCCACTCATGTTTTCTCTCTCTCTCTCTCTCTCTCAAAAAATTAAAATAAACATTAAAAAAATAATAAGATCGTTATGAGACCTCAGATGTGACTTTTATCGTGGCCCCAGTCAGTCTCCTCTTCTAATAATGATGCACACTCCAGCCATAGTAATTTATATAAGACACATATGCAATCACACCACTGTTGTTTTTAAAAACTTTGAGGCAGTTTCCCACTTCTCTAATAGGTCAAAATCCCTAAACTGTAAAAAGAAGTTTCTAATCATTTACTCCCATCTAACTGTTGATTTTACTGGCCTAGATCTATGTCAAAGGTTGATAGAAAATTTTATATGAACAGAGGAAAGAGTGATTTAAGAGTTTAGAGGTAGAATATATGACATTTAATATGAATCCTAAAAAGTAGATTAGTTTTTACTAGCAAAAGATGAGGGGGAAATTATTCAAGACAAAAAAAAAAAAAACAAACCTTTACTTATTAAGAAATTGCTATTTACCACACATAGATATCAACCGATAGATACGGATAGAGAGTGATGTCATATTAAATATCACTATCAGAAGGCCATCACTTGTAATAAAAAAGACTATGCACAAGTATATAAACTGAATAAAAAGTAAAACAAGTAAAAATCAAGAGTTGGCATACACCATGGCCTTCATTTTGTTTAAAGCATCTCGATAGTACCAAAATCACTTTGCGGCAAATAACATTACAGGATAGTTTAAAACCAAATTCTTCCATTTATGCCTCTGAATAATTAAACATTATATCTAAAGTAAAAAAAAAAAATTTACTATATATATAATGTGTGTGTATAGATATGTGCACACACATACATACACATATATACTAGTATATAATATGTACTACTATGCATTTATGTACATGGATATATATATATATACACACACACTAGTCTGTGATCATCTGATAACTAAATCCTTAATAAATATAAGTGGTTCTTGCTTATTAGAAATTAATAAGGGAGTTGAGGGATAAATGAAGAACTGTTCCATGCTTAGCTCTCCCTTTTTTTAATTTTTACAAAATTTTTTACTTTATTTATGTTTAAGAAAGAGAGAGGGAGACAGAGCATGAGCAGGAGAGAGACAGAGAGGAGAGGGAGACACCAGAATCTGAAGCAGACATCAGGCTCCAAGCTGTCAGCACAGAGTCCCATGTGGGGCTCGAACCCACGAACCGTGAGATCATGACCTGAGCCAAAGTTGGACACTAAACCTACCGAGCCACCCAGGTGCCTCTTAGTTCACCCCTTTTAAGGCCTTCTTACCCACTGGGTCAATGAGACCTATTGCCGGTCATTGTCCCTTCTGTTTTTCTGCTACCACAGTTATTTCAACCTGAGAAATATTAGTAAAAATTTTAAATGGGCCACTACAAATTAAATCCATCAGTGCTCCTTCTTTTCACTGTTCTCCATTGTATCCCCAGGATAAAAATATGGAAGAGAACAGAGAGATAGGGAGCACGGGACTGTGTACAACATTTCCTTGAACTTCAAATGTATTTGGACCATACACATGAACTTGATTCAAAGACTCTGGAAAAGAACACAGAGTTAATCATTGAGACCAAGTTTTGGAGGATCTTCTTTTGTGCAAAATGGGCAGGTGAAATTGTTACTGAACTGAACCCATGTAGTAAGTGCTAACCAAGTCAGTTATTAGACAAATGCCTGACCCGGCTATATACTCAGTACTGTTCTCCTAGGTGCTATCAGGAACACAGAAGGAGACAGGCTTAACATTATTTTGAAGAAAAAAAGACTAAGACATGTAAAGTAACAGTTTCCTAAGTGATAAAGCCTTGAGGAAACATTTGCATAAAGAGAATAATTTGTTCCAAGAAACACTCATCTTATATATGTAGAGATTTTATCACATGCAAAAAATTTTTCGCCTTCAAACATAGTCATAATTTTTCCATTTTTGTGTCTCTGTCACTCTTTTTAATTGATGCATTTTTCCTTCTATCGAAGACTGATGTGTTTTCATTAACATTTTTGTTATGACTGTTCTGATAAAAATTAAATGATAAGTCAGAAATTTATTATTTAAAACTTAAATTTAGTCAGTCCAGAATAACTAAGAATAGATTTTTATAGTAGCAGTACCAAAACCTTTCAAATAATATAGAAGAGAAAACAGCATTTCAGAAACATTATTTCCTTGGTGACCTTAGCTTTTACATTAATTTACATCTTCTTTATGGGTTCATAAATCAAGTTCTATAAATATTATCTCATTTACGAAAAGTTCCTGTGCATAATAGGATGTGGTAAATCTGCATTCATAATTCCTTTTATGAATATAGAGTAATTGACTTTGTATGAGATTTTAAAGAATTAAGCAGAGCAGAATCTATTCTTAAAAGAAGATGCATACAAATTTCCTCCTCATTGGAAATTCGGCACTGGCTTTCACAGCTATTAATTACACAATAAAAAATTACAAAAGTGGCTTCTCACAATATTATTAGGGTAGTTATTAAACTAAATTTTTTCAGTGCCAATGATTTCAGTTTTCATCTTTCTTAGTTACTGCACAACATTTTACAAGGCTGCTTTCTTTTTGCCTACTGACTCTTATAGGAAACAGTTATTTTTATTTAGTAAATTAGACCTTCATAAAGTCAATTTAAAAAAATTGTGGAAAACAGTTTAAATAACTGTGTGCATATGCATTCTGTGTACATCAACCTAAAAACTAATTTTTTTTTTTTTTTTTTTAGTTTTCACCCCTTCTTTCTCCTCCGTGTTCTTAATCCAGTCTGTTATCAAGTCCAGTCACCTTCCTGGAAATGTCCTTTCCCTGAGTCCTCTGTCATCTTCACTCTGGTAGCTCCTTCTTACCCTGTAACTGTCAACACTGATCGCAGTCTGGTCCCTGGCCCACCAATATATTCTTAAAAGCCAGATAAATTTGACTAAAACACTTTTTTTTTTAATGAAATTACTTGCTCAGAGACATGTGAGGATTGCCTAATACTCTCTCACATCGTGTAAAAGTCCTTTTCTCCCCAGGATTCCCCGGGGGGGCTCAGTCGATTAAGCATCTGACCCTTGATCTTGGTTCAAGTCATGATGTCACGGTTGGTGAGTTCGAGCCCTCTGTCAACGCTCTACACTGACAGCACAGAGTCTGCTTGGGATTCTTTCTCTCCCTCTGCCCTTCCTCTGCTTTCATCCTCCCTCTCTCTCTCACAAAATAAATACATAAACTTAAATAAATATATAAATATATTAAATGTATACATATTTATAAACTTAAATATATATAAATATATTAAATATATACATATTTAATATATTTATATATATTTAAGTTTATGTATTTATTTTGTGTATATGTGTGTGTGTGTGTTTGTATATATATGTATACTTATATCCATATATATATACATATATACATATATATATATATATATATATATATATATATATATGTATATATATATATCTCCTTTTCTCCCTGAATGTTAATCCTTGCTTCAGGAAGAAGATTCCTTGTGCACATCCTCATAGCTGTCTCTGTACCATTGCAGAGCTGTTGCCACAACCTGAAATGTCTTCCTCTAAAATCAGTAAATTGTGTGTGTGTGTGTGTGTGTGTGTGTGTGTGTGTGTGTGTTATATACCTTCTGCATATAAACCTTACTCTTTAAATCTACAGTTTACATATAGATTCTAAAAGACCAAACTTTCAATGACTTTTCATGACAACTGTGTCTCCCTTTCTGTCACAAAGTCAAGGGATGCAGCCCTTTTTTTGCCTTGAGGGTTTCCATGGTGACCCCACCCAGCCAGTCATCTGAGACTTCAAGGAAGCTTCAGTTTTATTAAAACCATTCAAAACAATTTTTTTTAATGTTTATTTATTTTTGAGAGAGAGAGAGACAGAGAGCGTGCCGGGGAAGGGCAGAGAGAGAGGGAGACCCAGAATTTGAAGCAGGCTCCAGGCTCTGAGCTGTCAGCCCAGAGCCCCATGCCGGGCTCCAACTCACAAACTGCTGACCTGAGCCGAAGTTGGACACTTAACAGGCTAAGCCACCGAGGCACCCTAAAACCATTTAAATCCCCAGCTCACTTCCTGGTCTCTATTACTCCCAATAATAACCATCAGCTCTTGACTCAATCTAATCTGTAGCAGGTTGTAAATGCATTATATTGGAATTTGCTCAATACGTCCCCGCTATTTCATGTAATCATGTCAAAAAGGTGTAAGACTGGCAAGTTGATTATTATTTCTTTCATTTTGGAGGTCAGGAAATAGGAAATAAAGAGATTAAAATTTCCTCAAGATCACAGGGCAGATAAGTATTAAAAATAAATCCTGTAAACTCAGGTTCACATTTTTTTCCTTAAAAACAAAAAACAAAAAACAAAAAAAAACATGACCTCTGCTACTTCCTAAGGAAACAAACCTGGCCTGTGCTTATTGTACTGACATTTTCTTAGCCTCTTTTAGATGATTATGTCAGCACTCTGCTGTACTCCAAATAGGCCCCAAATAGTTTGGTTTTAAATGATCTCCATGTCGATGAATGAGTTCAAAATTTGAGCTGCTAGAGTTGCTACTTCACACACACAAACACACACACAAGAAAATGATGAGGATGCTAAAACCAAATACAATTTTATTTCCTAACGGGCTGAATGAAACATAAATATGACAAAGTGCGCATTGGGGAGTAATTATCAGCCTTCCTTTCAGACAGTATCAGGTTCCGCAAAGTCAATTGGAATATAAATGCAAAATATGTTGACAAGAACACATTTAGTGAAAAGCAATAATAGTTACTAAAACAGACTATTAAATTATCTTTTAATAACCTTATAATAGCAATGTAATACTGTGAGAAAAGCCTAGGATCTCCAAGAAAAATCACACATGTATGATTTAGAAAAAATAAATATCATTTAAATCAGATCAAATTTTATAAAGAGTGCCATAAAGTGAATTTATTTTGCTAACATATCTGCTGGAAATGAGGAACCATGGAAACAACTATGTTCTTACAATTTATGAAATAGAAGGATCATAATAAACAGAAAAACACATTTATAGCATATATGTATAGAAGAGAGAGGCAATATTAGTATATTACTTTATGGTTTTTATATTGAGGTTTGATTTAGGATGTTCATCTGATGTTATAAATTTTAAAATATGGTTTACATTGGAAAGGGAGTGTGTGTGTGTGTGTGTATGTGTGTGTGTGTGTGTGTGTGTGTACTGTACTACACAGGATTTTAATGTTTAAATTATTTGGTATTGCCTAGCAGTAGGTTTTATGCGCTAGCAGCTCTTATTCGGAGTTGATAACTAAATAAATTGATTGAAAATAAGAAAGAAGGGAAAAAAATAAATATGCTTATCTATGATGACTTCTGAGCAAAGTATATAGGAGTATTTTGTGAGTTTGCATGATCAGGTGCATACATACGATTGTCTTACTTTGGAACATAAGTGCAGAAAAGGTTACTGCAGTAAATTGCAAGGATGGCCCCAACTTGTACTTCCTCTTATTTCTGTCCTTCCCCGTATACTTGCCAGCATCCTCCATGGAGTGATAAGAAGTGTAATTTCTCAACCCTGGGCTTAGGCAGGTGACTTGTTTGGGTCAATGGTATGTTACCAGCTGGGACATAAGTAGACATGAGAAAGGGGCTTGCACCCTTGCCACCGTCATGAGGTAAACATAGATTCGCTTTTTGGTCCCATAGAGAAGACAGAGGAGACAGAGCAGAGCCAAGTTGTTTCAATGGCCCCAGACGAAGCCAGCTTATAACAGCTAATAGCTCTTTCTCCACTGGATATGAGTGAACACATCTGAGATGAGCCAAACCCTGAACTCAGAACTTGAGAGTTATTATAATAAATGACTGTTGCTTTAAGCACTGAGTTTTGGTGGTGGCTTATACAGGAATGGCCAGCTGACACAGTGACAATATGACCTCCCAGATCAAAATATCATTACGTACAAATGACAAGAAAAAGAAGCAGCTGTCTCTGGAAAATAACAGAAACAAACCTGCTCTGAGAATGTTTTGGGGGCTTTCTTCCCTTCACAAGATTGCAGTAAAAATTATTATGGTACAAATACCAAGACGAGTTTTGTCTACAGTTTTATAAGTTACCTTGCCCACTCGTATTCATTTTCTCATGTGACTGTCAAAACTACCTAGCAGATGGGGCACATATTTTCATCCACTTTTAAATAGATGCCTTCCAGTAGAGTCAACATTAAACCCAAGGCTTCTCAATCCTAGTTCATTCCCCCGTTCTTGACTTGCCAGGGTAAATTTTCACACAATAGAATGTAACTTAAAAAAGAAAAGCAGCAAGCCCAAATGACAGTGACAAATAAAAACAATGCTACCACTTAGTAGCAGGGAAAAAAGTCACATTTCTGAAGACTGGACCGAGTAGATTCATCCAAGACTATGGCTCAGACAAAGGGTAGACTTCAAGAGCCATGTGGAGCTCACTTTGCAATACAAACCTGAAGCATCATCCTGAACCCCATCCTAAATCAGGCTTTCCACTCACCGGTATGCCCTACTCCCTCTGAGGGTAATTTTTACTTGCCAAAATTTAGGGACCTTCGTGATCACAAGAAAGCACCGTTGAAACATAGTTGGGAACAGTACGCCTTTACAAAGAGGATTACATCAGTGTCTGAGTTCTAGAAGCAATGCCATTCTCTTCAAGGACATCAAACACACGTACTTCTATCTTACCTATGTCCTCACATCCATAGGCAGATTATTTCGATAATTCATTTCACTAAGATACCTTCTTGTGATGATATTGCACACTGTGAATTGAGAAGAAAATCACCTATATCCACTCCAAATTTTTCCTTACAGAATTATTTTCCACGTAAACAATGCAATATCCTATCTCCCAAGCACGGTATGAAAAAGACAATTCGGGCATGACTTCTGGCTGCCTGTACCAGATAAAGTAGAGGCAAAAGAAATAAGTTTTTTGTTTTTTTTTTTTAAGAAATATGTAGATAATTTGTACTTTAAGAAAGAGTTTTTGAAATATTTCTAATATTTTATTTTATACCAGTGATTGGCACAAAATTGATCCAAATGTATCTGGTGTAGAAACAAAAAAGGAAAATCAGGGAGAAATGGAGCAGGCAAACCTCACTCAGAGTACAAATGACAATATCCAGAAGTCCCAGGTGGCTGAAGAAGGAAACTTTACAGAGAAGTTTGGGCTTCAGAGACTGTGAATGCCACAAGCTATTAAAACTGTAAAGATTGCTTCTCGAAACTGTTTATTCCTGAAAGTGAGTGGGGAAATCTTACGGCCAAAAGGAAACAGAATGGAATGAGTTTCCAGTGTCTTGGGATTTGGGGTTTTCTTTTCACCTTATTTTCTCGCAGTTGAAGATGAAAATACAAGTTTGTCTCTGAGATCCAAAAGGGAGGAGAAATGGCCAAGTTCAGTTGGAAAGGCCAGAGTCCGGCCCCAAGTTTGATCTGATGTTCACTGGAGTGGAGTCAACCTACAAAACGGTCAGATCCTGAAAGAAAAGTTTCTAGCAAAAAAAAAAAAAAAAGTTCTGCTTTGCATAAGTTTTGTAAAACTAAAAGTCTTACTGGTGCACATCAGTGTTATGCTGCTTCCGCACAGAAATAAAAATATTAAAAGGTATGACTGGTCTAGGCTTATTTTTAGAGACACCTTTGTGTATTAGCATTATTATTATTATTATTATTATTATTATTATATTTTTGGTCATTAGAGGTTGGAAAAAGAATCAAATGAATTATCAAGATGTGTCTAAAGTTTTTCTTTATTTCTTTCTTTTCTCTTCCCTCTCATGTGTCCTCAACACTTTTCCAGGGTATCTTTTCTAGGGACATCCTCTGCCAGGGTCCCGCTTATATGTAAAATTGTTTTGTAGGTCAACTGTCCCCAAAATGTCTGTATTTGAAATACTGAATGGAAAATAGCCCAACTGCATCTTGGGATTCAAGGTGCAGGGACTTCTCTTAGCTTTCCGCAAATTATATCCTACAAGCAATTAATAGTATAGAATGCTTCCGATAAGAATGAGTTTCAAGGGCTCCTGGGTGGCTCAGTTGCTTGAGTGTCCCAGTCTTGATTTTGACTCAGGTCATGACCCCAGGGTTGTGGGGTCGAGCCCTGAGTTGGACTCTGCACCAGGTGTGGAGTTTGCTTGAAATTCTTTCTCTCCCTCCCTCTTCCCCTCTCCCCTGTTCACGTGCTCTCTCTCTTTCTCCCTCTCTGTCTCTCCCTCTCCCTCTCTCTCTCTCTCAAACTTAAAAAAAATAATAAAATAAAATAATTTTAAAAAAGAGTGAGTTTTGTAGGTGGTACCAATGATAAGGATGGAGAGGAAAATTCAAAATTGTATATTCCATAATAAAATCATACTCACAAAACACCATCACTCAAAAAATGTAGACCATTTTCCCTTAATTACCTTCCCTTAATTGAGAACTTAAAGCAAGTTGCCATCCCACCAATCCATTCCCCAAAGCAAAGATGGTGAAAAAGCATAAAATCACTTCTCTCTAGTAAAGCAGACCAGGTTCCACACTGAAAATGAGTTAAAGTAACTCAACCAAGGCACAATCTGTTTCCAGTTCTTCTGTTGATTTGTGATATCACATTATCTTAAAAATCATATAAGTTGTTCCAAGTGTGGTCATCCTCCAAGCCTGAGTATTTTGCTCTCATTTCTCTCCTTTTCTTGATGAGGGAATCATTTCTGCCTTAATGACTCTGAAAGTTATACCTCTGCCTTAAGTTCTTTTTTTGTTCATTTAGATTTGTTTTAACTTAAAGTTCTACATCATGTTGTTTTCCATCTTACAAAAACATCACATATATAACGACTATCATTATTTCTTGTTCTAAACAATAACCTCTCTCTAGTTTGTTCCACACTATCAAATGGTGGTACAATTTACCCTTCAACCAGTTTGTGAAGTTTACTATAGACAAGGAAGCTAATTCTTTACTTCCAATTTTCCGGTTGGTAATGCTATATCAAATGGTATAACAACCTCAGTCAAGGTCCACAATTTCAGTACTTCATACAAGCAGTGACCCTTCTTTTCTTACTGTAAAATCTTGGATCTTCGTACACTGATCACACATCCCCACTTGTCCATTGCAAAAGGCCCTACCTGGTCTAACTCAAATATTAACCATGAGCTACAAGGATTCTCCAACTCACTCCTTCCCCCACTGGCTTTTCTTGTCCACTATTCCTGACTTTCCTATCTTGAATTTACTAAAACATACATAACCTGCCTTTAATTTTTTCCCCATTCCTTAAAATGCTAGTTAAGTCTGACATTCTTCATCAAGTATTCCATTAAAAAATTCTACTTAATTCTACTTAATTAAGTATGGCTAATTATGTGACTTTGTGTTTTCTATGTAAGCTACTTAACTATATTCTTGGAAAATATCCTTTCTTTCTGAAAGATATTTTTAAACTTTCCTAGGTTTTCTGTATGGTAATTTTATGGGTAATATTTTCAAAACAAAATAAACTGATTTTAACTTTTACCACTGAACAATTTCTCAAATATTTGGGAAAGAACATTTTCTCTATCTCCCATCTCTACTGACTCTCTGTATAAAATGTAAGTATATCTGTTCTAGTGAAGAGTTTCCTACTCTACGTTAGAAATCAACATTTATCCACCGAAACAATTCATTTAGGTATCCAACAAGTATTTATTGTCCACAAACTATAGTTGACTATGACCTTGGGCTGTCTTTCATGTTGAGAACAATGAAGTCAGACATCTCCTTGCTCTCAAAGAACTCTTGTTATAGGGAGAGAAACAGAAGGCTGGTGGAAGAGAGTGAAAAGGCTGTTATGAGCTGCAATGTATCACCACCACCCCCCCACCCAGAATTCATATGTTAAAGTCCTAACTTCTAGTACCTCAGAATGTGACTATATTTGCAGATAAGACTTTGTAAAGCGGTGATTAATTTAAAATAAGGCCATAAGGGTGGGCCCTAATTCATTCTGCCTGGTGTCTTTGAAAGAGGAAGAGATTAGAACATATTGAGAGACATCAAGGATACGGACGCACAGAGAAAAGCCCATGTGGAAGCCAAGGAGAGAGGTCTCAGAAGAAATCAACACTGCAGACATCTTAAGTCTCAAACTTTTAGCTCCCAGGACTGTGAGAAGATAAATATCTGTTGATCAAGCCATCAAGCATATGGAATTTTGTTATGGCAGCTGTAGGGATCTACTTGGAACCCCAACGGTGGTATGAGGATTTGAGATTCAGTGGAAGACTGAAAAAGGCCTTCACAGAGGTTCTCTTGTCTGACCAAGTGCAACAACAACTGGGGAAAGAAGCTATCATAAATCCCCTCTTTGGAGAGTCTAATCCCAGGAGAGAAATGACAAGTAAACCTACCATAAATTCCTTCTCTGGGGAATGTCATGTCCATGAATAAGAAAAAACACTCACAGCTGCATAAATAAATCTATCTCAAACTTCCCTATCTCCCACTTGTTCTTAAAAAAACATTTTTCTTTGCAAAGAAAATGATTTGTTTTTCCCATGGAAGTCTTTTCTCTCCCCTCCCTTTCCCCTACTAAATAAGGTAAGGTGTGCCTGTAACTTTAACCACTTAGCTAGCTAGATATTTATTTTGCTGATTGCCATACACACGTGTACAGACAAACCTGTTTTCTCCAGTTAACCTGTTGTGATTTTAATTCAAAGGCCCCCCAGGAATGGACACTAAGAGGGTGGACGAAAAGTTTTCCATTTGCAACAAAGCCCTAGCAATCAAGCATGCCATCCAATGGTGATGTGTACTACACAGAAAAGGAAACAAGGGGATGGATGCTATCCATGAGTTTAAAGGCCATCGGAAATGTCTTTGAAGAGATGACATTTGAGCTGAGACGTGAATTAAAAGATGATTTGAGGGAGCTGACATTTGAGCTGCTAACCAAATTACAAGATGATTTGGGGAAAGATGAACTATAAAGTGCAAAGCCCCCAAGGCAGGGCAAGCTTGGCGTGCTCTGGGATTGGAAAGGCCAGAGTGCATGAAGGAAACTAACTACCATCTGGGATGAGTGAGGGCCAATGTCATCAGCTTTGTAGGCAGGGTAAGGGGCTTGGTTTTCATTGTCACTCTGAGGCAAGCTGTTGGAGGACGTGAAGCAATACTTGAAAGTCAAGTTTAAAGTTGCAATTTGTGGAAATATTTAAACAGGCACACAGAGAGGGTTTCTTTTTCTAAATACTCCCCAAGTCTAATTCCATAGTCTTCTTGCCATCTTTTTTCAAAATCCCCTTTGAATGTTCAATCCTTGACCACAACTTTCCAGTAAGAATGGCATTATTATAGTTTATTTTACTGGGAAGAAATTCATTTTCAAAATGAACAGCATTCCCAGAGATAGTCTGTACTCTATCTCTCATCTTTTATTCCATTGACACCAAATTGGTTTTGTATTTTGTACTCATTAAAATCCCACAACTGTTTAGTTAATTGGACTATAGAATAAACATAATGGATGCTTTCAACTGATAATTTGTTTTTGCTTACATAGCTTTTCTTCTTAATATGACAACATAATATGGAAAACATTGGTGAAAGGATCTATCACAGAGCACTAATTTAAAAATTGGTTGTTGTTAGTAAAGTATAATAAATGAAGTATATTTAGAAGGAAATTATTCAGAAGGAAAATATCAGGCCCTTAGTATAGAGTTCTTAGCATGAGAGCTGAGCATCTTTAAGATATTGCATTTAAGACATCTCTAGGTAGGACCTGTAAAAACTCAACTTTGTTTTTATTATTTGGTTATCAATTGGATATCTTATACTTCTAGCCTAACATAAATACTAATCACATTCTCATTTGATTAATTAGGGTAAACGAATTTAAGTGTCACTCCCAACTGTAGGTTGGTGAGTAAACATTTGCTAACACCTCTGCAGGAGCATTTATGCAGCAATGGGCAGGAACATTTTAGTTTAGTAAATACATTCTTCATAGAAATTCAGTTGGCGTTTGGTAGTCAGTAGTGTGTACATGCATTATGTATTAATTCTTATCATAATATGGACATCCCGAGGCTCAAAGTAACTGTGACTATTTAGAGCAATTGGTTTCCTGGGCTATTCTGCCTGGTAATAGGTTGTTAGTTATAATAATAGACTTAATATCTGCATTCGTAGTCATATTTATTGTGGTTAAAATTTTTCTCTGACACGGGTCCTTTGTAGCAGGCTGTAATTTCTCCCAATTTAATTGCTTTGCAAAATGTGCAGTCATCAAAGCTGTCAGGGACGGAAATTCTTGGACTTAAGCACATTTTTCTCCCCAAACTAACAAGGTTTTTTGCATATTGAGAACTGCAAGGTCACTGTTCACGTAGAACACACGGAGGAGAAACAGAACAGGCAGAAGTTTGTAGCGATCTCTGCTTTGTGCCAGGCACTGTGCTGTTTGTTCTGAGTCTTCATGGAATCTTCATGACACTTTCTTGAGTTGGGGGTTATAGCAGGATGTAATTCACAGCACCAGCCTTTTAGAAATCAAAGCTAGATCTAGTCATGTAAATTGTTATCCACACGGAAGTAAAATGTGTTGACCCAAAGTCAGTAGAATGAAGACTCTTTAGCGATTTTTCCTGCAATAATAATAGAAAAAATAGAATAGCTAAAACAAATGAAAAAGTAGTGGTTACAGTTGTTAGTTTTCTCGCAGTCTTGAGAGCTTCTTGTAAACCTTCTCCCTGAATCTTTCTATCATTCTGTGAGGTGTTCATTAAACTGATTTTTATTTTGTAAGTAAAAATATTACTATGCAAGTGAATGTTTTTTTACCATAACCACACACAAAATAACTTGCCAAGTGAGAGCTTAATCCTAGGACTTTGATAGCTAAATATCACCTCTCTTTTAAATTTTTTTTAATGTTTATTTATTTTTGACAGGGAGAGAAAGAGCGAGCAGGGGAGGGACACAGAGCAAGGGAGACACAGAATCCGAAGCAGGCTCCAGGCTCTGAGCTGTCAGCACAGAGCCCAACGCGGGGCTCAAACTCAGGAATGGTGAAATCATGACCTGAGCCGAAGTCAGATGCTTAACTGACTGAGCCACCCAGGTGCCCCTATCACCTTTCTTACTATAACATTTTGGGGATGGCTCTTTACTGAGACATGCCATAACATGCTTTGGTGAAGACTTTTTAGTTGAAATGAGAAAGCAGGTCCAAAGAAATAGCTGCTCCACGCAAGGTTAGCTCACATTTATAGCACCTTTACCTTGGGCCCATTTTACACCACACTCTCCCTGATAGGGTCAACTTGCTCAGACATCCAGAACCAAGCACCTTGCACCTGAGAGCTTACTTGGAATTCTTTTGTGCTATACCTGATGTTCACAGTCCGTATCGACACCCTAAGATGTTGCTTGTAATTTTATTGTTCAAGTAATGATGAAGATGTCGTGTATTTGTATGCAAAAACACTTCATCGGATATCCTAAACATATATCTTTAAAGCAACAAAACGTTCCAAAAGTGATTTATATTTATCACATGCAAATATTTTCATCACCAAAGAATATAGATATACAAATCATTTACTACACTTCATACATCTCTAATTACTATCTAGATGTTTTCTTTCAATATTGTTCTTATAAAATAGTGATGCTTTATTGTTAGAAACAAAATCAAAACACTTAGACAAAAAGAAGTGGAGAAACTAGAATGAGCTAAAATACAATTCACAGTAAAAGCAGGCTTGATGAGTTTGTTTTGATTTTTGTTTTTATTCATGTGAAAACAAGAACTCTTTGGAAGGAAAGATTTAAACAGGTTTTCTGTGAACTCACAATAGAGAGAAGGGGTAGAAAAACAGATAAACATGAAGAATTATTACTTATTATTTATATATCATTAATTAGATATCAGAAAAGATACATGACTTACTGTCACACATTGTGTAACTTAAATACATTTTGTCAATGATGAAAAAAATGCTTTATAATTACCTTAGTAGTAGTAGGTTTTCGAAAGATTTTAGAACACATATTTTAGCACCAGGCTAAAGAATTAAATTCCCCTAGAGATTGATATCATTAGACATTTCAGTCCCTGAAACATCTCATATCTGTGTTTCATTCTCATAGATGACAGACGGCTTGAGTCTCTATCAGATCCAGTGTTTTTCCCTCTCATAGTTTAAATAATAGGTTGCTGCTTCAGATCAATATAGCAAGCAGATTAAGCCATGAAACTCAGAAAGATAAAGCATTCTGGTGCTATCCATCTCATCACATAATCTTTCCACCATTGCTTCAAAAATTGAACACATGCCTTCATGAATAACAGATAGGTTCAATCAGACATTACAAGAATCATCGGCAATACGCTTACAAATCTTCACTAGTCTCTTTCACGTACATTTGTTCATTTCCATGTCACTTCATTGTGATTTATATATTTCATAAGGAATTACTGAATTATCCATTTTGACAAATATTGCTAAGTGTATACTCTACAGCAGCCATTATGCGGGGATTAGAATACACAGATGAGCAAAGGTAGCCAAAAACCTTACACTGAGAGAAATTAAAATCAAGCAGGGGCTGAGGAGCAATATTAAATGAAAAATCACAGAGATAAATGCAAAACCACATTCTGATAAGTGTTTAAAGGACAATATAAGGTTCAGTAAATGCTCCTAATAAGGGGACCAGAACCAGTCATGTAGTTAAGTAGAAAGGGTCCTGTGATGATTGAATTGAGGGTTGCAGAAGGGTTTGAATGGTACATTAGTGTCCTGGGGCTACTGCAACAAAGGGAGTGACTTAAAACAACAGAAATGTATTCCCTCACAGTTGTAGATGCTAAAGTCTAAAATGAATGTGCTGGCAGGGCCATGCTCCCTCTGAAAACCTTCATTGCCACTTATAGCTTCCAGTGTTCCTTGGTTTGTGACAACTTAACTCCAATCTCTGCGTTTGTCATCACATGACATTCCCCTGTGTACCTCTGTATTTCTTCCCTCTGTGTGTGTTATCTCTGTACTGAATTTCCCCTACGTGTAGGGACAGCAGTTGTGTTGGACGAGGGCCCATCCTAATGATTTCGTCTTAACCTTATCATCTCTGTAAATACTTTATTTCCAAAAAAGGTCAATTCACAGGTACTGAAGATTAAGACTTGAACACATCCTTTTGGAGAACACAATTCAACCCATAACAAATGGGGTGGACAGCGTTTCAGATAGTCTCTGTGGCTGGAGAAAGCTTGATGCATTTGAGGAACTGAGGGAAGAGACTGTATGCTTAAGTGAAGGGGACACATTTCATGAAATAAATTTGCAGATGAAGTCAGATTTGGAGGCCAAGGGAAATCCAATCAAAGCATTTGAAAGGTTTGGAGAGCTCATGGCTTAATTTTTACATTCCCAAGGTAAGTTTGGCTTCAGTGCTTAGAAAAGCTATATGGATATGTGTCAGGCCATGTAAGAGCATTTGATGTGGGGAGGGTGAATTTAGGAAGATCAGTTAGGAAGTTATCAGAGTCATACAGATGAGCAACAGGTGGATGGGATCAAGATATAGCTAGGAAGTAAATGTATAGGTTTCCAGATGGATTGGTAAACCACATAAGGAAAATGGAGGTGTCAGGATTGACACTCATTTTTCTACATTGTGAAATTAGAAAGATGATGATATCACTTTGGGGTTAGAGATTAATTTTTGATGAACAAGATTGAGAGAAGATCGTAAGTTCAAGTTAGAATTTGTTGAGTGCAGAGTTTCTTGGAGGAAACCAAGAAGACCTATCTCGTAACTCATTTTCTTGAAGTTAACTAAATATGTGGAACTCAAAGGAGAGATCTGGGGTAGGGTAACACATTTTCAGGCCATCAGAATAACAAAGTAACTGAAGCTTTGCTTTCTATAGGCAACTGTATTTCTTATTTAAAATGAGTAGTGATGTTATGTAAGTCAATTAAAAATATTGTTAATTCATTTTTTAATGTGATAAAATTCACATAGTATCAAATTAACCATGTTAAAGTGTAGGACACAGTGGCATTTAGTACATTCACCATGTTGCACAGCAACCACTTCTGTCCAGTTTGAAATCATTTTCATTATTCCCAGAGAAAACCCTGGACCCATTCCGCATTTCTATTCTCCCCCCTCTACAGCCCCTGACAACTACCAATCCATTTTCTATATCTACAGACTTACCTATTATGGATATTTCACAAAAAAAGTCACGTTATACGCTTATTTTTGTGGTAATAGTGTCACTACTTGGAAAATAAAAGTAACTTACAGCTTTACAATCCCTAGAGGCTTGGTTTCATGTGAACTTAGATAAAATAAATCTAGTAAAAAATAGTGTTCCTTTATTTACAGCTAAAAACATACAGTTGAAAAGCATCTCCTAAGGTAGAATTACAAAGTGTCATTAAAATCAGTTTAATTAGTTTTGCAATATCCATTTGATATATTCCAGACTTAAATAGTACTTACCATGACCCAGTATTATTCTAAGTTCTTTACAAATATTAATTCTCTTGATCCTTGTTTCCACTTTCTGAGAAAGTTACTATTATTTTCTCTTTTATAGATGAGGATTCTAAAACATAAAGGATATTAAATAACTCACCCAAGTAAGCCCAGCAATACAGTGGAAAATCAGTCAGTCTGGCTCCAGGATCTGTTGTCTTAGGGTGACATAATTGTTCTCATTTATTGACTTCCTCCTGTGTAAAAGACTATCTATTACCAATCACAGCCATGGGACTCATAATGCCATACAAAGGATGAGTATATTCCTTGCCCCAGTGACTTTTGATTTAGTCTCATGACATATTTTGGCCAAGGAAATGAGCAGATGTGTTATATACATGGTTCTGAGCAAAGACTTTAAGACCCTTCTCTATGTGTTTCTACCACTTCTCTCTCTCTCTCTCTCTCTCTCTCTCTCTCTCTCTCTCTCTCTCTCTCTCTCGGGCAAAAAATGGCATATGGGGATGATCTTTCAGCCTAGGGCTCATAACAAAAACACACAAAGAAAAAAAAACCCTACAGCCCTAACATGCAATGTGAGAAATAAAGTGTTGTTGTTATTTACTGTGGTCCATGGTCTTTTTGTTCTCACTTAGCCAAAGCTAACTTTTTGACCACTATACTATATTTCCTTTTGTATGTCCTGCTACTTTATTAAAGATCAAAGTTATACTCAAGACACTGAATGTTTTCGTTCCACGGCATCACAACACCATTTCTTCTTGACAGTAGACCTCATTTAGCAGTTGCATTTTCTCATTAAAAAATTTTCAGTGACCACTGGACAACTGGGGTATCCTCTGACAATATTATTTATTTATTTTTAATTTTTAATGTTTATTTTTTGAGAGAGAGAGAGAGAGAGAGAGAGAGAAAATCTGAAGCAGGCTCCAGGCTCTGAGCTATCAGCACTGAGCTGGATGCAGGGCTTGAACTCACAATCCATGAGATCGTGACCTGAGCTGAATTCAGACACTTAACCAAATGAGTCACCCAGGCACCCCCTGATAATTTTAATAAAAGTCCCTCATATAAAAGTCTATCTTCAAAACTTCATTGTATTTCAAATTTAACGGTGTTATATTTATTCCTAGACTTTTACAAAGAATTTAAAAAGTGGACTCTGTTGACCCTTACCATATGATTGTATTAACAAAACCCAAATGTTCAAGCAAAATTTTCCATGTTGCCTTGTTTATGGCATGCACAAATACCTACATGATTTATTAGGATTAGCCCATATATTCTATGCCCCCTTTTTAGTTTTTTCTTTATTTTCAGAATTAATTCTCTTTACTTTTTTCTCAATAATGGCAACCATGGCAAGAACACTATTTAAAGCAGAGCACAAATCCTGGCCCATTACATGAATTTAATCACGGTGTAAAGAATCAATCATTTAACTCTTGATTAAATAAATGAATACATGTATCAATTTATAAAAATGGGCACGTATTCAAGATATTTTCTATTAAAGTGAAACTGCAATGTGCATCCTCCATTTTCTCATAGCTTTGCTTGTTTTTTCATCATCCCATTCACGGTAATAAGCCAAAGTGATCAACTTCAGCTGTCTTTAACTTCTTCACACGTTTGTGCTTTGGTTCTCATCGGGACCCATTTTTATTGACTTTTAAGTAAATTCTCAAGTACAATTTTTTTTTAACACTTTGGTTCTCCTAGAGTGGGGGAAGCATTATTACTTTTTAAAAATTTTTCATTGATTACATATTTTTATTAAATCCCTACCATAGGTTAAGCTGAGTGCTTGGTTATTCTCAAAAGTATGGTTCAGAACTGCTTTGGATTGTTGAAGTGCCATTTTCCTTGAAGGTTTCTACTTCCCATGATTCATGTGAATGTCATTTTATGATTCATTAACATTTGTTCACAGGCCTTTATCCAGTTGAGATCCTTCCCATCTCTAAAACTTCAATAGGAGGAACAGTTTTTGGGTTTTTTTTAAGAAATTATTTATGTCAAATTAAAAACTTAACTTTTAAGAATTCCAAAACTAATGAAACACAAGTCACTAACCAGAAATAATAATGCAATCTTTATTTTTTAAAGCCTGGAATATATAAAATGTTTGGTTTGGGTAGCTTGAAGGATAATGTCTTGAAAGAAAAATTGAGTTAAAGGATAATGTCTGGTTCAAACATTTTTTTATACCTTGCCCATAGATCAATACTGAGTACAATGTTGTTGGAATATTGGAATACCTAAAGTGAAGAGTGTACCTGGCATTAAGAAGTATGTGTGTGTGTGTGTGTGTGTGTGTGTGTGTGTGTGTGTGTGTGTATATATATATATAAAATTGAACTCATTTCTACACAATAATAAATTTTCCTAACCTCCCATTTTGTGGAAGAACATAATATTGTCATTGTTATTAGAATATTAGATAAGCAAAAAATAATCATTATATGTAGATATTTGAATTCTTTCTCAGTTGGTGACTTTCATTGCCATGTCCTGTACATTAATTAAGAAGTCTAAAAAGTACAAAGGAACAAAGACTTAAGACAGCAGCAATGGGCCTCTCCTAGAGAGCAGCAAAAGAGTTGCACACTAGGTTTAGTCTCAATTCAGTATGTTTTCTGCATACTCTCTAAGATAGCTTCTTGTTAGAGAAATCCATGAGTACTGGAGTCATTCCTTTGGTTATTTGATGTGGCAGAAGCTGAGACCACACATCTGCAACTTTGACTAACACATACATTAAGAAACTCTAGCTCCAACATTCAAGGAAAATAGGGTAGAAAGAATGAGAGAGGAAACAAAGAAATCTGATTTACTATCCTTTCTTGATTATTTCCCTCTGCATTTATTTTCTACAAGGAATCCATCCATTTTTCCTGTTGATAAGAAAACTTGAATTTCCAGACTTCCTCCAATAATTTTTTTTAAATGGTAGAATCTGCCAGGTTTTTCTCCATTTGTAACATTATCAGCATTCTATTCCTAAGTAAAGGGAAGCAAGTCATTAATTATCATCAACACTGGGTCACATTGAGAATCAACAAGCTTCCAATATGCAATCAAAGCCAGCCATCTATGTAGAATACAACCTATAATCAGAAGAGAGCCATTGTACAAAGCAGGTCAGAGATAAGTATAGCAGACATGTTTCAGGCTACAATAATCTAAGATTGTGCAGCATTAACTATTTTTTACCAAGGCCAATACACTTGCAGAAACAAAGACAAATGTACTTTACCATATTATTTAAGTGATGACCCAGCTGCAGAGCAGGGTGTGTACCAACCACTCAACCGTTTCCAAAGATATCAATGAGTCCTGAGGATGCACTCTGGGGGTGTCATGGTGGCAGAAAAGCCATTTGAGAATTGGTTTATCCTTTTGATTTTCAGCCCTCACCTTTATAAAGTACCACTTCAAACTGTAAGTTTCTCCTCTCAAGCTTATTGTCTGTTGTATTTTCTTTCCTCAATTTGATTTTATCTGCACGGCAGATTTGATTTATATTGAAAAAGATCTACAAAATTATAGAGGACCAAAAGTGTTTGGTTTATGAACTGTGTTGCAGGAACTCCCTCTTGCTTCTTTTGAATAATAATGATGACACAAAAGACAGATGGATTCTATAGTCCAGTCCTTTTGTTGTGTTATATTTTATACTCTCTATACTGTATAGAGACAGTATGCAGTACAATACTCTATACTATACTATAAAATGCAAGTAAATAATATTAACCCTCTAATTATTTATGTTCTTAGTATTTAGCCTAAGTAGAGCCAGACAGCTGCTTTCTTCATTTATGTAACAACTCTATTATTGTTTTAAAATTTTAGGCATGAAAATAAGCAAAGTACAAAATAACTCTTAGTTTGGAAAAAAATATCCATACTACTTAAATATTAAAGGACTCTTAGATAAGTTCTTTAATGAAGTATAGGATGAAAAGTCCAAGAGGCAGATTTTCACAGCCCAATGGGAACAAATATGCTTATAATGGCCATAAAAACTTGCTTTAAATATATGACCATTTTCTTCAAAAAAATGCTAGGAATAAAATGAAATGACATTGTAGGAGTTGCCTTCACCTCCACTTAAGTGTAAAAGATTCTTTGTCCTATTGTTATTTTGGTTGCCATGGCCATCAGCACCGACTTTGTGGCTGGTGAGTCCTTGATTTTGCTTATTGCAGAAAACTGTAACACCCATCTTTCTTACATTTTGAAGAGTCAACCATAGGAATACACGATGATATTTTCAATAACTAGTTATTTCCCATCCCTTTCATACCTGTGAAACTGACAAAGAATTATCCTGTCACCTGTACTAAAACTATTTTTTCAAAGGTCAACGATCACTTCCTCACTAACAAATCCAATAGTCTGATCACCCATTGTAGAGATGTGATTCAGAGATGGGAGTACAGAGGACTTGCTGATCTATGGAGACAGAAATAGGAGTTTGCAGGTACTGAGGAGACTTGACTTGATAGAGAAGACACCAAAAAGACAGGATATTCAGAGAAGGAGATCCAGAAATCTATATGTAAAGCTCTGGCTAATCTTTGACTGATTATAAGTGCAGAGGCACAGGTTAAGACTTCATGAAACCTGGCAAATTAAAATAATAAAATAAAAATAAAATAAATAAAATAAAATAAAATAATAAAATTTTAAAAAGAAAAGAAAAGGGAGAAAAGGGGCACCTGGGTGGCTCAGTGGGTTAAGCATCAGACTTCACCTCAGGTCATGATCTTGCAGTTGGTGAGTTTGAGCTCCCACATTGGGCTCTGTGCTGTCAGCTCAGAGCCTGGAGCCTGTTTCAGTTTCTGTGTCTCCCTCTCTCCCTGCCCCTCCCCCACTCATGTTTTGTCTCTCTCTGTCTCTTAAAAATGAATAGACGCTAAAAAATTTTTTTAAGAAAACAGCATCTACTGAAATTGCGCTGAATAACTGTTAGATGTCACAAAGGGATAAAAAATATTTGTGTGCAAACCACCCAGGGTGGAGAGACCACCTTCTACACCATGGATATTGAGTAATAATATTTCCAAAACATTACACTGTTAGAGAATAGGTATTTTAGATCTAAAATAAAGGCAATTCTAGAACTGACCGAACATGGCTGAAAAATAGGATTTTAATACATATGCTGATTGTTAATATTAAATGAACTGCCCATAAGAACCAAACTCACTATTAGGGAAGATAATAAAATGAAGATACACAACGTTAAGGATTCTTAATATCTAGCATGCAAAAATAAAAATTCTAAACATGTAGAAAATCAGAAAAACTGTGAGCAATAGATATGAATAGGGGATAAATAAGGAACCTTAACAAAGACATAGAAACTATAAAAATCAACCAAACATACATCGTCTAAAGTGAAATTTTTTTGGATGGATTTGACAACAGACTAAACCTGTAGAGATAAACTTGAAGTGACTTTGAAAATAGATTATGAAAATATCCAACAGAAACAGACTATGAAATAAAAGTTGGAAAATAATTGAATAACACTTCATTAATCTATGGTATGTTATAAAGTGGCCTATGTGTGATTAGAATACCATAGTAAGAGAGAAAGGAGAGAAGAAAATCATTGAAGAAACAGTAGCCACGATTTTTCAAAGAATTACGATAAACACCAGGCAACACAAACATACAAAGCCATCTCAGTCAATCATAATCAAACTGCTGAGAACTAATGATTGAGATAAAATATTGAAAGTAGACAAAGGAAAAATCCAAGTCACATGTCAGGGGGGAATCGTTAAGGATAATTCACAAGTCCTTGTCAGAAATAATGGAAGCAAACCAAACAAACAAACAAAAACATTGGAAACAGCATAAAGACCTGGGGAGAAAAAGTGACCTACAATTCTATACCTGTTCAAAATTGAAAAAAATTCAACCTAGAATTCTATAGCCTTAAAAAAATAAAGACCAAAAAAATATTGTCAAATAATAGACGCTGAGAGAATTTGGTACCAACACTTGTACAAAAAGTGTTCAAGAAAGTTGTTCAAAATGAAAAAAAAAAAATGATATTAAATGGAAACACCAAGAACTGGAGTGCACCAGAAATGATAGATATGTTAAACTGATGGACTCTTTAAAACAAACTAATAGTAAGTTTGGTGTTATAGAATGTAAAAAGGAAAAACATGTCTGAGAATACCGGCACTAAAACAGGGAATGAAGTATGCTCCTAAAAGGATCTTACATCGTACATCAAGTGATAAAATATGATTTCAGTGGAGGCTGTGAGAAGCTAAAGGTATGTATTAAAAACTGTGCAGAAACCAATAAAAAACCAGGGAGAAGATGTATACTAATGAGACAATAAACACACCAAATGAAATGCTTAGAAGACCAACCATTCTTTGACTTTAGGACCTCAGAGACATTCTACACACCAGCGCAACGGTAGGTTAATAAAACAAGTTTACCAAAGGCAACTGTTGGGCTTAACAAAGTTTTAGTAAAGATTTTGAGTACACAAAACAAATAGGAAAACAGAGACATGAGAGTCCTGGAATCAAAAGCCTAAAAGCAGGAAGTAGAATGTTGACACCAATGCAGCTGGAAGCCTCAGAGCTGTGTTGCCTGATACCAAGAGGAAAGTTTCTGCCCCATTAAGGCAGAATTCTGCGTGACAGACTTCCAGTTACACAGGTAATGAGTAATGAGAGGAAAACGAGCAAGTTCAGGGACAGGCTGGCTGGGCTGAGATAAAATGTTAGAGATAAGACCAAGAGAGGGAAACCTAGAAATGACTGAGGGTCATGGGATGCTATCATCTCTGGAAACCACGTTGTCTCTCAAACCAGAAATTTGGAGAGCAAGATTATCTTCAGTTATAATTTTCAAAAAAAATAGATGTTCTCTTTCTCAATGCTTCATGCTGAAATAGGTTATACAATGTTCTTCACATACAAAGAGCTATAAAATATGAGCTTAGTAGAATTTTTAACAACTGATGATTGGTGATATATGTTCTATTTTCCAAAATCATGTTTCCAAACTGTGGTTGAGAGTTCTCTAGATTTCCTGAAATTTTTGATACATGTGGGAATGAATTTTTTTTGGAATATTTTTTTAAATGATTTTGAAGTTCTCAGTAAACTGCTGAAGGAACTGGTATCAGAGATGGACTTGTTTTCTTCTAGCTGAAGAATATAGGAAACACACTTTGTTTAGAAATTGAACATCAGCTGTGCATATATCGTAACAGAACATGGAATTCATAATGCTTCTTTCATTCCATAAAAAAAAAAAAGAAAGAAAGAAATGGCCTCTTGGTAAGAGAATGCATCTTGCAATCCCTAGAAAGGAGTTTGGTATGATATATAACTCAACTACTATTAAAAAAAAAAAAAACCTCATTGAGTGTTGGGAAATAATGAGAATATTAAGATAGACCAATAAAAATCCTCCTTGTCTTTTCTAATTCCAGTAATTCTTGTGAAAGTCAGAAATATAACTTAACTTTGATCACATTAGATTTAAGAAATCTGTTCTCTTTCCTAAGATAAGTAGTGAGTACACAGGGAATCATTGCGTTTTATTTTTATTAATCTTCAAATTATATGTTATATTTGATATACTATCTTATTTGTATGACATTTTAAAATAAAACATTTAACACAATAAATACATCAGATATAAAGGTTATTTAGCAGGTACAGTTGGTAAGATGTGCATGTTTCTGATGAAGGCTAGGAAGAGATTCCTTATAAAAGGATCCTCAAAAGTTCAAGCTGCTTGCAGATATATAAGGGAAACAAATTCAAGCCATGACTCATTCAGTGTAGAGCAGGTCTGGTATCCAGGTGTGCCGGATGGTGAAAGAGAGGCAGCTTCTGTGATGCAGGGAGATGAGGTTGGCAACAGTCAATGGACTTCTGAGGTGCAAGGGCATATCCTAGGCCTTCTCCCCCAGCAAAGATTCACAATGCCTTTTCCACATTGTAACACACACAAATGCTTCACTTTAGACTTTTCTACGTAGGCTTCCCTGACCACTCCTTTCCCCGGTAGAATTAATAACTCCATCCTGTGTCCTCCCATTTTACCTTCGATTTCTTCTGAGTTCTGAACTTACCAAGCATACTGTAGTTTGTGTGTGTATGTGCAAAATTTCTCTCTAGAACAATTTTGAGTACTTCAAGGAGTCTAGAAAGAAGATGAGTACCTAAGTAGTCTCTCTATTCCTGGTGCCTGAGTACCTATCAATGTGTAAATGTATAGAATGAATTATCAGTGTAGCTCCTCATTATTCTTACCTTTTTTCCTTCCTTCCTCTTTATGCCTATATTCTTTTCTTGGAAAGCTTTTTTTTTTTTTTCACTTTATTTATGCAAGTCCACCCTCCATGATGGCTTCTTTCACATTTTTTTAAATTTTTTTTAATGTTTATTTATTTTTGAGAGAGAAAGACAGAGTGCAAGTGGGGGAGAGGCAGAGAGAGAGGGAGACACAGATTCTGAAGCAGGCTCCAGGCTCTGAGCTGTCAGCACAGAGCCCAATGTGGGGCTCAAACCCACAAACCACAAGATCATGACCGAGCTGAAGTCAGACATTTAACTGACTGAACCACCCAGATGTTCATCTCACAGTTCGAACCCACAATGGCCACCTCTCTTCTGAAAAACCACAGGGCTAATATTATGTGTCTTAATCAGCTCAGGAAGCTATAATGAAATAACACAGACTGGGGTGCTTAAATAGCAAAGGCTTGTTTCCCTATCACAGTTCTAGAGACTTTGAAGTCCTAGGTCAACGTTCTGACAAATGAGGTCTCTGGTGACAGCCTCTTCTTGACTTGCAAACAGCCACCTTCTCACTGTGTCCTCACGTGGTAACTCTTCCTCTTATTACAACACTAATCTCAGGATGGGGACTCTAGCCTCATGACCTTATCTTAACCTGATTGCCTCCAAAAGGCCCATCTCCAAACACCGTCATATTGGACATTAATGCTTCAACATACAAATTTTGGAGAAACAGAAACATTCGATCCATATGTGACACACAATTTAGTATAAATATAGCTGATGATTAGAGGTCAGAAGACATATTTCCTCCCTTCACATGAGGCACGGGTAGTTGAGGAGCACTCCAGTCATAGGCTCTCAAACTGTTTGCTAATCCCAAATCATGGTCAACAGCAAAAAAACATTTCATGCAGCATATTGCTTGGGTTTTTCTAATCATGTGTGCATTAACAGTCTTGGCTCAAATTTTCCTCTTATTCTCGATGAATAGGTTGCTCTTAAGAAATATTTCACTGTAAAATTATTTCATGCAAGTTGACCCTTAAGAGATCTGTTTCCAGTAGTTCTCTCCTTCTTCCCATCTGTCTCACCCAATAAACAATAAAAACATAGATGATAGATAGATAGATAGATAGATAGATAATAGATAGATATTCAGGATGAATATATGTATGAGCATTAAGTTTCTCTACACTGACAGTTACAGGCATATAAGATTCCAATAGAGATATGAATGAGCACTTTATGAAATTTATTAAAACATTCTGAAGAGCTCAGATGTTGATAGAAGAAGGGGCAGTCTAGAGAGATGTTCTTTTTCAAACTGAATTCCAAAATGGCACACAGCAGAAATCATGATCATTCATCTCAATAATATTCTGGTAATGCGTAGTTGAAAAATCAGTCTTTCAGTCCCCCTGGCTTCTCCCCTGACTCCAGCTCTTGGCTAATACCAAAGGCAAGTGGAGAAGGCAGCCCTCTGACCATTTCAAGACTCCATAATCACTTGGAAAAGAACTAATCCCTGAACTCAGCTTTTAGCAGGTAAATAGAAAAAGCAATCTGTTTTAAAGGCTAAAAAACAATCATAATCTTTATGTGCTTTTCTCAACCTCAGTACAATTTCATTTATAATATGCTGGAAATTTCAGTGGAAAGGGTATACTTGATGAAGTAGAAAATTGTATTTTTTATTTTCCCAGAATGCTCCTTCTATTACTAACCTCTGATTCTGTTAAACCCCACTGTGATATTTTTCCTGCAGTTGAGCCCATGAAAAGTATAATTCTTTAGGAATTTCATTAAGAGCCCATGAACTGCCTCCAGACTTTTTTTCCTGTGTGGACATTGTTCTTCTCATCTTCTCTCCTCCTGGTGCTCACCCTCCATTGTGTCTGGGGAGAGAAACCTGATTTGCAATTTTCTGGGCAATGAAGAGGGAATTTCTCTTTTTCCAAAGCCTAAAAACCTAAGTGTTACTTACACATTTGTGAATTATTCTAGGTTACCCCAGATAAGGTTTTAAAGAATTGCTTTAATTGGGGCTGTGGTTACAAATAAACAATTTTTTTTTCTTGCATAAAGGGGAAAGCACAATCATGGCCACTGCATTCCAAAATGAAATTTACTAACAAGGAATATATTCACTTTCTATACTCTTAGAATAAAAATTGGGCTGGTATAGATCATGATGATGTCACTCATGTGTACCCTCTCCAATCTTATTGAGGAGTATAGAATAAATATTTGCAGCTTTTTGTATATCAATCATATCTCAATAAAGCAGTTAAAAAAAGAATTGGGTGGTGCCTGGGTGGCTCAGTCAGTTAAGCGTCTGACTTGGGCTCAGGTCATGATCTCATGGTTCCTGAGTTCAAGCCCCATGTCGGGCTCTGTGCTGACAGCTCAGAAGCTGTGCCGAAGCTGGAGCCTGCTTCGGATTCTGTGTCTCCCTCTAACTCTTCCCCTTCCTGGCTTGTGCTCTTTCTCTCTCTCTCAAAAATAAATAAACATTAAAAAAAAAAGAATTGGATTGGCAATCTCTTCATGTTATTAATCAGTGCAGCACTTAAAGAGAAACCATATTTCTAAAATAAAGATGTATTTAGGGTGACTATGAAACAAAATATTTTTAACTTATTAAAGTATTGTAAGTCCACTTTTTTTGAAACCCTCACCCCCAATTTATCTGTAATCTGTAGTCAAAGCCTCTCTATGTCTAAGTCAAGGCCACCTCAATATCCTTCTCACCTCATTAAAGTGACAGTATTCTTCCATGCACCCTATTGGTTATGACGTGTTTTTTGAGAGAAATTTCATGACTACTCCACACCCCATCTTCTGTAGCTACCAGCTCACAGGCTCCCCTGCCCACTTGGATGGCACAAGAACTACCATAAGCTCAGGAATTCGGTCCTTCTAGAAACCACCCAGACACCACCAGTGTCCAGCTCTTAGAGCTCTCTGGAGACTGAACCCACAGGATGTCAGATAATCCTTGGATGGACTGTAGGTCCTCTTACATGCAAAACTGCCACCGAAAGCCATAAACACTGTGTCCTCATGTGGGTTGCTGGTTGTCCCTGCAGCCTGGCCAGGTCATGGAAAGTGATGAAACTCTAGGGCGGGAAAGATTCCTGTCCTGATCCCACCCTCCACAAGCCATCTTGCTATCGTACTGCTTCTTCTTGTCAGTTCAGCTCCTATTAGCTAAATATAATTTCCCAGGTTCCTCCTGCCTGAACTATTTAAATGCCACACCTATTTGGGACTCATGCCCCTTAAATCTAGCCTCTGCTTAATTCCCAAGCCTCATTTCTCACTACCTATCCTCACTACTCCAAGCTTTCATGCTCTCCTGCCAATCCTCCCACTTTCTCCCATCTGCTGGCTCTTTCTGCTTTCCGATCCTCTGTGAAGGACACTGTCCCTGCCCCGCTGGGGTAACTTTATCTCATTCTTCTCTAGGCATTAGTTGAATCTTCACTTGCCTTGGAATGTGTGTCAGGAACCCTGAGACTTACGTGGGCTCCCGTGCCTTAAAACTCATAACTTAATTGCCTGTATTTTTGTGTTATAAACTCCAGAAGAGATAGGACCATCTTTATTTTTCTTTCCTGCACTCTGATACTTAATTTGTGCAGTTATATAGTTTGCACCTCAATGTACACTTGCTGAATGAATTGAAGGTGGCAAGATTTTATTTATGCACCATACTGCAGAATTAAGCTAGGATGTAAACAAAAATACCTAAGGTATACTTTTACCACTGTGGTATTTGTTATCATGGCTCTCATTTATATTTTATGGTGGTTCTTCACACATGCTGGCTGAGATATTGTTTGATGAGTGTACCATCACGTATCTCTCCACTACCAGTACACTATGAAATTCTATAAAAATTACTAATGTTTTAAAATATGAAATGTGGCTGTCAGGGAACCAGAAACTCCCTAACTCCCACATCAGTTGGGATTCAAACAGAGAATGCCGAAGTTTGGGCAGTGACATTCTGAAAAGGGGGAAATGGGGAATGAGAGATATCACCAACCAATCAATCTGAGAAATCGTATACATTCAGCCAGTGACAGGCAGCATGAAGGGTAATGCAAAAATCCATAAGAATTCTTTGAGTCTGCAGCCAGGAACATGGAATAGGTCTCGTTGGTCAGCAGCAGGAGAGGTGAGCTGGATACAGAGCCCTGGAATATTAGGATATGCTAGAATCCTCTTGCCTGTGTGAGTCTGTCACAACCACTGACCACCACAACCTTCAGAGATCAATGGGCAATGCCTCACTCCTGCTTTCCAAATCTCGCACAAGAATCTCTTTCGGTCAATGCTGCCACAACCACTTCAAAAAGGATATTCTGGGAAACACAGTTCCAAGTTAAAAATATAACAATGCAGCCAGTTCCTTTTTTTTATTATAGGTAAATTTCAAGGTACACCCACACCCACACACACACCCACACCCACACACACACACACACAGAGTAGCTTGATAATTCTAAATGAGACAAACTTATAAACTCAGGAAAACTTTAAGGAAAACCTAACATAATGATCCTCATTGTTTAACATTGCTATGATAGACATTTAATAAAATATTTTACAATGTTTATTTGTGTTGTCTTCTGCACAATGAACTGGTCCAAAACTCAGTGACTTAAAACAACAGCAATGATTTATTTGCTTACAATTCTGCAATTTGAGCAGTGCTTGGTGGAAATGTTCCAAGTGGGGAGAATCAAGCTGGGAAGCTCTACTGGGGACAGAGAATTTACTTCCAAGATGGTTTGCCTCTCAGTGTTGAGCTCTCAACACAGCATTGGCTCTCAGGTGGAACTCAGCTGAGTGGGCAGTATTATCCAGGCCTCAATTCTGTCACTATTTGGGCTTCCTCACAGCATGACTGATGGGTTCCAAAAGGGGAAATCTTTTTCTTTTTTAATGTATTTAAATCTAAGTTAGTTAACATATAATGTAATGATGATTTCAGATGTAGGATTTAGTGATTCATCACTTACATATAACACCCAGTGCTCATCCCAACAATTGCCCTCCTTAAAGCCCATCACCCATTTAGCCCATTCCCCCCACCCCACACCCCCCAGCAACCCTCAGTTTGTTCTCTGTATTTAAGACACTCTTGTGGTTTGCAAAAGGGAGATTCTTAAGTGCCAGTCTTCTGAAAAGTTTAAACCCTCCACTGGCACCATGTCGATTCTGCTATATTTATTCTAGATTAAAGTAGTCACAGATCAACTAAGACTCAAGAAGATGAAGAAATATATTTTAGCCACAAATAGATTTTAGAGACAACCCGCCAACAATTGCTTAGGTTTGTTTTGCAATTATAGTATGTAGTCCATTTTAACAGGTAAATTTTAAACATATGCATCATAGGTATATGGTAATTAATAATTGCTAGAAAAATGTGGGCGTACGCTGGCCTTACATTTGCATGCAGTTTTTTTTAAGTTTATTTTTATTTATTTTGAGAGGTAGAGAGTAAGCAGGGGAGGAGCAGAGAGAGGGAGACATAATCCCAAGCAGGTTTTGCCCTGTCAGCATGGAGCCTAATGCGGGGCTTGAACTCATGAACTGTGAGATCATGACCTGAGACAAAGTCAAGAATCTTCAGACGTGTAACCTACTGAGGCACCCAGGTGCCTCTGTATGAAATTTTTTACTTTCCTTCTGATTTTTGCTATAGTGAGAGGCAGATGGTGAAAGGGTAAAAGTATGGACCCTGGGCACGTCATCCAAGATTTGAAATCCAGATTTGACCTTAAGTTATATAACCTATCTGTGTCTCAGTTTCCTACTAATAAAATGATGCTAATAATAGTACCTACATCATAAGCTTATTTCAGGATTAACTAAATGTAAATATTAATAACTAAATTGGCAATACATAAATCATTAATAAGACTATAAGCAGTATTTAAGCATTCACTGTCACTACTACTACGTCTTTTAGCAAATCTTCCTTGAATTTGAGATGAATATGGCATGTATTATTAGTGAAATGCAGAGGAAAAACAATGTAATTGTTTTAATTAAAATTAAATATTACTACTTAGAAATATATAAAAACCTACATGGACTGAGTTTACTTTTTTGAGTTGTAATGCAAGTGATATGAATGTACACAGAGATGTCTACTTAACACATCTAGAAAGAGATAAATCTACTTAGAGCAGTGGCAATGAAATATGGAGATGTTTCATGATTTTTGGAAATACTTAAAGTTTCCATGGTAAGGCAATGTGTTACATTATCAGTAAACACACTGCCCTGTTTTGACCCAAGTTTAACACATCCTCGTTTCTTGACTCTTACCTTGGGTCTATGTTGTATAATTGCTGTGTTTCCATTTCCTCACCTGTAAGGTAAATAAAGTAATAGTTCCTATTTCATAAGTTGTGAAAAATGGTATAAGCTACCAAATGTTAACTACATGGAATACTGCCTATCAGTTAACATACCAAAGCTGTTTCTATTATTATTATTATTTTATTATCTTTAGCAACATTTTATTTATAAGAATATAACACAATCGTCAGTATTAAAACTTCCATAACAATCAACATATTGATTCCAACAGCATAGTAAACATGGTTTACTATGGCACTCCACCTTTGCATGATGTGGTTTCAAAATAAAATACAATCACTTAAAAAAAAAAAGAACTTGTCAAAATGGACGTAGCTCACTGTTTCACTAAGGGGGAGGAATATTCTGTTCCCTGACATAAGGATAAGGGCTGCAGATTTTCCTCGTTGGTGGGGACAACTATTTAGGAAATCAGGCTACAATTTCCACCTTACTGTTGTTGTGAAAAGTTAGAGAAAACCATACCCTACTGAAATGGGGGGAGAAATGCAAAATGTTTCTGAATTATAACTGGAACTTCCAATCCTGGGGAAAAACTAATAATGGAGTTGCTAAATAAATTGAGAAATATTTTTTGTCAGTTACTGGAAGTGAAATATAAGAATAGCATTGATGATGATAGGAAAAAAATCCAACAATGCTTTGTGCATTAGTTTTCTAGGGCTGCCATAACAAAACACTGTACACTGGGTAACTTAACTTTGTTTTCTCATAGTTAAGGAGGTTAGAAGTCTAAGATCAAGGTGTCAGCAGGTATGGTTTCTCTTCAGGTCTCTTCTCTCCTTGGCTTGAAGATGGCTGCCTTCTCTCTATGTCTTTATGTGGCTTTCCCTCAGCACATACACATCCCAGTGTCTCTTTGTACATACAAATTTCCCCTTCTTATAAGGACACCAGTCATATTGGCTAGAGCCTATTTTAACAGCCTCAACGTAATCGCTTTTTTTAAGACACTACCTGTAAATATGGTTACATTCTGAGATATTATGGATTGGAATATCCATAAGAATTTTTAGGGGACACAGTTCAGCCTAAAACATTTACCATTCAGATACTAGAGAACAGATTTTGTATTAGTATTCTCCAGAGAAAGAAGCACAAGTGTGTGTGTGTGTGTGTGTGTGTGTGTGTGTGTGTGTGTGTGTGTGTAGAGAGAGAGAGAGAGAGAGAGAGAGAGAGAAATATTTTAAAAAATTGGCTCACACAGTTATGGAGGCTAGTAAATCCCAATTCTGCATAGTGGGTCAGAAACTCAACCTAAACAAGAGCCAAAGTTGCAGTTCAAATCCAAAGACTGTCCACTGCAGATTCCCAAACTGGTTCCCTGAACTGTGGAGTCAGGGCTATTGTGGTGGAAAAGGCCAAGAGGAAACCACTAGAACTGCTTCTACCCAGAAAAGTAGTAAACCAGAACAGTACTGTATTCCTGGAGGGATTGCAGCGATTAGTGCCATCATCAAGGACTTGAAAGATGCAGGGGTGGTGATTCCCATCACTTCTCCATTCAACCAGGCTATCTGGCCTGTGAAGAAGACAGAAGGAATTAGAGAATGACAGTGGATTATCATAAATGTAACCAAGTGGCACCTCAAATTGCAATTGCTTTAACAGATGTGGTTTCATTGCTTGAAAAAATTAACACATCCCCTGGTACTTGCTATGTAGCTGTTAATCTGGTAAGTGTTTTTTTCCCCATCACTTTTCATAAGAATATGTCTGGAATACAAGAAATTCCTTAGGGTGTTTCTTGTTATTATCATTCCCTGTGTTTAAAGTCAGTGGAAAACTACAATAGCCTAATCCGGGCAGGACTACTAATGAAATAGACCCTTCAGGAACAAAGATTTGGATCACCTCACCAGGTAAAGAACCATGACCAGTTGAGAAGCTTGCTGAGGACAAAAGGCATACAGAATGAATATTGGAAGGAGGTATTTATTAATACCAGATGTGACCACTTACCTACTTACATAAATGAGGACTGTAATTATCATGAATATTCTTCCACATTTTGTTATGTTTGTGTGTGAATATGTATTTAGTAATGAATAGATCTATCTATCTATCTCTTTGTTGTTGTTTTTTTCTCTTAACCCCTTGTAATGTAACTTAAAATGTATTGACTCCATCATGGTATTTAAGTATTGTTAACTTTCTATCATAGTGTTTAATTTACAGAATACCAAAGAGAAGAGTAAACATCACCCGAAGACTTTTTGTCTTCTGGGGAAAGGGTTAGTTCATTTTCAATTGTACATAGGAGAGCTGTATAATGTTAAGTTGAAGTATGACCTTATTATTGTCTTTATTTATAGAGTAAGTATGGCTTAAGGAAATGCATATGGGAGCCAGGTTGGCAAAGGATGAATTTGCGATGGTTCATTTTTATATGTCAACTTGGCTGGGCCACAGCACCCAGATACTTAGTCAAATATATTCTGGATGTTTCTGTGAGGATGTCTTTTTTTTTTTTTTAAACCCACATCCAAATTGATCAATCTGAGCAAAATACAGGTAGTAACAAAGAAAAGTAATTTTCGTATTTTATAATTTTACAATATTGTTTATCATAGAAAAAGCTTTAATATCTTTTAATAAAATACAAAAGCAAATTGTTAGTGTTGCCAGAGATTGCTTGCCTGCCCTTAAAAAAAATTAACAATACCTGTTTGCAAACAAAAGCATTGCTAGAATGTAGTCAAACCTTTTGTTCTCTTTTCAGGACCCAGCCCACTGATCTCTTTTCTGTTCAGTGACTAACACATAGTAGGCGCTGAATAAATATTTGTTGACCGATGGTGTGTTCTTTAATCCCTATCATTTATTTCTTGACCCTAAATTGGATCTTCATTCACAGGGGAAAATCCACCACCCTCCACCCCCATTCCTAGGGTAGCCCAGTGTCCTTTCATTGCCTTTGATCCAGGACATTGGCCCAGACACACTTGCCTGAGGGGAATGACTGAGGGTTTCCGAGGGTAAAGGAAACATTTAGAGGATAATTGTCCTCTTAATCCCTTTCACCTATTTCAGCCATCCCTGTGGCAACCATTAGTTTGTTCTCTGTATCTGAGACTGTTGCTATTATGTTCTGTTTTTTCTAAGCCACTAAATTTGTGATAATTCCGCACAAAAACAATAGGAAACTAATACAAGCAATAACCCTGGGATAGTTAGAGTCCCAACTGTTACCCTGTCTAAGCCTAAGGGATAAGGGGAAAGAGTAGTTAGTGGAACCTCAAGGAAGGAAGCCATGTAGAAAAACATGGACTTAGGTCTATAGATCGAGCAAACTCAAGTCAACCTTGTCAAAATGGAGCCAAGAGACTAAATGCCTGGCCATTGCCCCACCCTTCCCCCACTTCCCTCCAATCTCCTTCTGAGCTTTCCCAATTGCTGGATCCAAAGGGAGCTATAGGGACAGTGGTTTTGGACAATGTACCGTAGGTCAGGAACAAACAGCAGTGTTTAGATGGACAGAGTATGGAAACAGAAAGATAATCTGACAATATCATGAACCATGGAGACATGAGACATGAGAAGTAAGGTGCCACATGTGCTGAATCAGAAGAAGATGCACATCTCTTCATTGTGAGTCTGGCGTTTATGCCCTGTTGCAGTGGATTCTCAACTTTGCTGTGCATCAGAATAATGAGAGGAACTTAAAAAAAAATCTCCGGATGTCCAGGCCCCACTCACAAACAACTCAATGTTTCCCAGGGAGCAGCTCCAGAAGCTGTATGCTTACTATTATATTGTCTTCCCAGTGGTCATTTTTCCGGCAAAGCAACTTCATCTTTTCACCTTATGTCTTTAGACTCAATATCTTACTTCACCACCAAAATGTTCTTCATCCTGAATCAAATAGACAAATCATTTGTCTTAATTCACATGAACATTTCATCACCTGAACTATGCATTAAAATGGACTGTTGTGCAAAGATTTTCAAGTGAAATCTCTTCTGGTTTCACAATAAATTGAATGGGCCATGACCTTAACCCAAGCGTGCTTGGCATTATGTTTATCCTGCGTATCATTCAGTTTCTCTTAGGGCTTTCTCAAAAGTAAGATGGCTCATATTTGTCCCTCAAGAATGCAGAATCATCTTAACTAAAAATGTGATGCCTCCACGTTAGTTAAATTGTCAAAACAGTGGTGTTTCTTTGTCTATGGCTTCAACTAGATTTAGATTTAACTCATGTTTTCTTGTATGCTCATGAGCTTATACATTTTTTTAATGTTGCATAAAATGAGCCATTTATTCTGTAACTATATAATTTTTGTCCTAACTGGAGGAATTTTAAGAGTGAGAAAGGAACTAGTAATAATATTCAGGCACAAACCAAGCATTAATCAGGCCTGCCCAAGGGCGCACTGGGATGTGCGTTCACTCTTGGTGGTCATCACCCAGAGCTAAGGATGCAGGAGGTCAAGGGCAAGGGGTCTGGTGTGCATTCATCACGCACATGTTGAGGTCCGGTTTCATATTTAACATGGTTAGGTCTTTGGTTACAGCATCCTCTCTGGCTGCTGCATGAAATTAGATGGGGAGCCTAGTGACAGTGACCTAGGGAAGAGATAATAGTGGTTTGCATTAGGATGATGGTCATGCAGATAGAGAGAAGAGACTAGAAGGACTTTGAAAGTAGAATCTATAGGAATCTGAATCGATTGTATGTAGGCATAAGGACATGTAAAGAAGGGTAGCAACTGAGTGGGAGTAGGGCTATTACACAGGACATTTTGGAGGTATAGCGGGTTATCCACAGCTGGCTTCCCCAAGGGTGACAGCAAGTCTGTGGTCCATTGTGCTCCTGTGAACAGATGATTTTCTGGGGACAAAACTCATTCATGGTAGATATGAATATTTATGAAGATAACGTATCTGGCCCTGCTTTTCTGCCTGAGTCCTGAACTCCAGAACATTAACTACACAAACCTGGCCTCACCCCACCCTCCAGACCAGGCTGCTTATGCCCTGTGTGTTTGTTTGTGCTATGCCTTCTGCAGAAATACCCCTCCTCCTTCATCTTTCCCTCACTCCTACCCCACAATCACTTAAAAATCCTCACTATTCCATGTCTAGTACCCCAGCATAGGCATCATCTGGGAGCGATGCAGAGTCTCAGGGCCACTCAAGAGCTGATAAATCAAAATCTACATTGTGATAATATATGCAAGTGATTCATATATCCCTTAAAATTTGGAAAGTTTTATAGATAAATCCTGTTCATCCTTAAGTATTCAGTTCAGGGGCTACCTCTTCCAGACAGGCTTTTCTGACACTCCCTTCCCCACCTTCAGTCTGCTGCAAGAACTGTTAGAAACCCATACATGGTGCCAGCTATGGCTGTGTGCACCATATGCAGGACCGTATCTAGTTCATGAGTCTTTTCCATTAGCTGTGCACCTTGAGGGTCTAAACTTATTCATCATAGTATAACCAACTAGTAGTGTCATATCAACACATGCTGTGAATGCATCATCCCTGGGAATCCTCATCTTGCACTATTGTTGGACCACCTGATGGGTGAGACCACCTTGTCCTGAGGGCCTTCAGGTATTGTAGAAGCCAAACTGAAGTCCAAGACAGATATGCTTTACACCATATTTTGTCCTGAAAAAAAAAAAAAAAAAAAAAGATTTTTTTTTACAGGACAAAATATGGTGTAAAGCATATCCAGGGTAGTTAGAAAACGTCTAAGAGTTGTATTGCCCCCTGCAAAATCTGTCCTCACTATTCCAGATTCATGATGACGACCCCAGTGTCAGCCCCCAGTGCTCTCTTGCAGACAGCTTTCTGTCCCCTCAGCAAAATACCCCTCTCCAAATTCCATTTTTTGCTCAACCAAAGAGATATATGCAGAATATACATCACATCATGTCCCCCCTCCCCCTGATTCCCCATTTTCCCCACTACAAGGACTAAATCTCTCCCCGGTGTTATACACTGAACCAAACACAGTAGCTGTGCAATTGGCCCTATGCAACCTCCACCGTTCTCCTCTATGCTGTGACCTTTGCTCCATGTCCCTGGCTCCAGAAACCAAGGTCTCAGGGCCTTTCTGCTACCACCCTTTCTTTCTCCCTGGAATATTGTGCTCGCTGACATTCTTGGGCTGTCTTCCTCTCATCTGTTAGATCACACCTTAAATGTGACCTCTGATGTTATTCTATAACCCCCATTATCTCTTCACCTTATTGTAATTGTCTGCATAGTACTTAGCACTATCTATTTGTTTATTTGTTCATTATTATCTCACTTACTCCTTACTAGATTATACGCTCTGTGGGTCCACAGGTCTCATTGGGTTGTTTTTCTATCACTGAATTCCAAGCATCTAGAATAGTGCTGAAAACACTGTGGAAGCCTGTTAGGAATTTATTAAATAGATGTTAATGTATGCAATAACACACACACACACACACACAGTTTCAATCAAATAGAGCCAAATGTGCTAGTCATTGTCCAAATTCATCAAATTTATTCTGTACCCATGACTTTTTGCCCTGTTCTGTCAAAGGGGCATGTGAGCCAGGGACCTGCCCCCTTCCCGGGAACCCTAATAACCCATGGGATCCCTGGACCCTTCGGGACTTCTGTGGGCTATTGGTGGAGCAGCAGAAGCAAAAGGGCCACTTGAGAAAAGCCAGAAGCTGGACTCGAACTTAGTCCAAACTTACATGTTATAAATCATTTTGATCTTTCAATCGACAGAGCTGCCTCCAACTTTCTTAACCTCTTTTCTGATAGAAGAGAATCTCCTTTTGATAGGAGGGAGTGATTCTTTCCAATTCTTTGTTCATGTCTTCTGCCAATTTCTTATAAAAGTTGCATATTTGATGTTTCTACACACATTGAGAAATTTCTTCTCTATTTCTAAGCAGTGTATTTCCTCCTCAACCAATTTTCTGTCAAGTCACATTACATGTTCTTGATGCAGGCAGTATTTGAAGCTTCGGCTTAAGCTTCTGGATCTCACTTTCCAACTGGGAAATTTTCAGACTGCATATACTTGCTTGGTTTGAATTTTTTATTTTTCCTGTAAGCTCTTCATTCATTTGGTTTTCTTCACACAATTGCCTGGATATTTCTTGTTGTTTTTTTTTTTTTTTTCTCTTTCAGGACTTTTAAAGGACATATTTAAGATAACATCATCAATGAGACTCTTTAGATCCACTTCTAACAGACTAGATGGTGGCCATTTTGTGCTTCCCTCTGTTTCTCTACTTCCACGTTTCTGCCATCCGTGTGATTTCTCCCAATATCAGGAAACATCTGGCCTTCAGTATGGTTTCAGCCAGAGATTTTAATTGTCTCGCTTTATCATTCATGACCCGGTTCACTCGTGCATTTGAGTGTTCTGGCATTTCTCCATGTTCCTTCTTTTCCCACACTTTTTCTTCCCTCCCTCTTCCTCTTCCCTCTTGGGCACCTCTGGACTGTGATAAAGATGAGCATTTTTATTCAAATATTTCTTCATTTTCTTCTGAAGCTTTTCTCCATTATTCTGTAATGCTTTTACAATGTCATTAACCATAGTTATTTGGGAAAGTTTACAGGGCTTGCTTTTCTGTCCTTTGTCAAGAAAGTCTATTATGTCATCAGGTGAAACCTTGTTCAGAATTTGAACTTGCAAACACAAAACTTGCAATATTGAAGGGCTTGCTTCCAGCCCAGGTGACTGGAGGGCTTTGGTGACTTCTGTCATTAGTTTATTCTTTTCACTGCCTTTTCCACACACTTCAACTTAAGGAGAACACCCTTTGGCTGGCTCTTTTTTTTTCTAAAGGAGACCTGGGACTTGTCTCAAGCATTCACATGTTATCGGCAGAGCACTTCAAAGCTCCTCCAAGATTGGCTGAAAAAACATCTCAGTGGCAGGCAGTGGATCCTTCATGGCTCTGAAGGGCTCTGCAGTTCTCCTTCCAATGTCCAGTGTCCTATAGGCCACAAGTGACCGCATGGAACCCTGTGAAGTATTCAGTCTCTAATGTATAGAAGTGCCCAGCAACCAGGGCAATCCAGTAAGTAGTTGGGCTGGGGGAAGGGGAGGCCAACCAGGTTCTAGAGAGCAGTGCTTCCTAACTTTGTTCAGCTCACTGCATAAATTGAAAGTTATATTACCTATACAATAAACCAGAGGAAGTGGAAAGGGCTGAATGCAGCCTAGAGCTCGGCCATTCTAGGCCCCACCTGGCCTTACAGCAAACCTAGAAGTCCAAAGCAATCCCATGCCATTACCCCTCCTCTGCACACAAGTCTGTCAGGGCATAGCGGTGGGGCCACACTCATGAGTGAGGCCTATTCTCTTGATTTCAAGTTTCCTTTGATTTTGCCTATAAAGTTCCCAAGTATCTCCCTCCTCTGAAGTTTCCTTCCTCCTTTGTGTTTAGTCAAGGTGGTCAGACAGGGGCAGAAGATGAAGGGTATACCCACAGCAATTAATCAGAATCCTGCATTTAAATCATAAGGACTCAGGATAAGTCAATTAGAAATGGCAGGGCCTTAAAATTTCATGAATTTTCTATGGAGTCAGCATGTCCCTGTTTGATCCAAGTGTTCCTAGAAGGGAGCGACTCTGCTTCTGGGCTCTTTCTTTCACAAAGCCCTGCTATTTTTAGCACATCCTCCCAAGGTTGTCTTGAAGACAGTCTCCAATCCACCAATTCATCTTCAGAAGTATACCTCTACAATCAATTGTATTTTTTTATTCTTCATAATATGTTCCTGAAATAATGATGTGCTTTCAATAGTCCCCTTTTCTTGACTCTAGATTTATGTCTCCAAATCTGAGAAATAGTTGTTTCTGCTCTTGGATGCTTAATATCAACTATGGAAGTGTTATATTGTAAGTTACCAGGCAAACAACAGCAAAAAATACCACTTTGTTTTAATTAGGTTTTAATAAAGACTTAACATATTATTTTGTTTTCACTTTCGATGAAAGTAATCAATAGTGCATTAAATTTCTTACAATGACCATGACGTTTCAGAAATAGTGACAAGTAGTCATTATGGTTTTCATTCAGTAACAACACAAAAATGCTCTTACCACACACTTTATAGGTACAATCTCATTAGTGTTTGTCAATCCTTCCGATTTTTTTATTCACCAATAGGGTTAGGAAACAATAGATCGTCTACATTTGTCATTCATAAATGTGGACTTTCCATCACCAATAAGAGAAATGAGACATTATAATTTGAAAATGCCTAAAGTATTTGCCAATAGATATAAAATATAGAGGGAAAGCAGATGTTCAATGAGTAGTCTTTCACTGGGGTAAAGACTACCCTGGGACAGCCATAAGTGATAAAAAATAACAAGGACTCAAAAGGAATAAAACACTATCAAAACATATGAGAAGGAAAGGAGAACGGAAGGAAGGAAGGAAGGGAGGGAGGAAGGGAGGAAGGAAAGAAAAGGTAGAGGATCAATTTTGATCTGCAGTGTCCCCAGAACACTTGACAAAGAATAACATGAGTAGTGTGGGAATATAAAAATTATTGGATATAAGACTTCTGAAGTCAGAAAAATGTAACCTAAATTCATCAAATCCTTGTCTTTATTTTTTTCTTTTAATTTTTTTATTACAAAATTTATTGTCAAATTGGTTTCTATACAACACCCAGTGTTCATCCCAACAGGTGCCCTCCTCAATGCCCATCACCCACTTTCCCTTCCCTCCCACCCCCATCAACCCTCAGTTTATTATCAGTTTTTAAGAGTCTCTTATGGTTTGGCTCCCTCCCTCTCTAACTTTTTTTTCCTTCCCCTCCCCCATGGTCTTCTGTTAAGTTTCTCAGGATCCACATAAGAGTGAAAACATATGGTATCTGTCTTTCTCTGTATGACTTCTTTCACTTAGTATAACACTCTCCAGTTCCATCCACGTTGCTACAAAAGGCCCTATTTCATTCTTTCTCATTGCCAAGTAGTATTCCATTGTGTATATAAACCACAATTTCTTTATCCATTCATCAGTTGATGGACATTTAGGCTCTTTCCATAATTTGGCTCTTGTTGAAAGTGCTGCTATAAACATTGGTGTACAAGTGCCCCTATACATCAGCACTCCTGTATCCCTTGGGTAAATTCCTAGCAGTGCTATTGCTGGGTCATAGGGTAGATCTATTCTTAATTTTTTGAGGAACCTCCACACTGTTTTCCAGAATGGCTGCACCAATTTGTATTCCCACCAACAGTGCAAGAGGGTTCCCATTTCTCCACATCCTCTCCAGCATCTATAGTCTCCTGATTTGTTCATTTTAGCCATTCTGACTGGTGTGAGATCCTCGTTTTTAATAAAGTGGTAATTTTATTACAGTTTGACTTTGTGGCTTTCATGATATTTGATCACATGAATATCCAAAAACTATTTAACTTTTGATTTATCCACTCTAATATTCAATTACTATTTAACCCGGTCAACTATAAATTTCCTTTAAAAGACCGTGACAAAAATATGATGATCAAGCAAAGCTAAATTCACCACTTGTGTGACAGAGAGATTTCTGTCTTCAGATTGCCAATTGTGTTTCAAAAGGGGAAATTTAAGATAGGATATTTGTAAGGTTTGGGGACATGTTTTTGTGTCACTTAGGTAAACTTTTTTAAGGTAGAGAACCAGGATTTGGATTTGGGAAAGTTCACAAGATAATAGTTCAAGACTTGGTGGACATGGTCAGTTAAATGCCCTGTGTGAATTTTGATGAGCAAACTACTACCCTAAAAAAAGCATTATTTTCCCAGATGAGCAAACTGCTTGCTTGACTAATTTGGTTAGCAAACATTTTCTCAAGTAATGACATTATTTACTGGCTTTCAGCCTGGTGTTCCAACATAAGAACTCAATGTAGCAAATCATTGCTAGATTGACAGGCAGTCTTAGCCCTCCACCTTCATCCAAGTTAGATGTTTGAGTAGCCTCAGTCCAAACTACTTCTCTCAAGCCTCAGCTGTCCTTTCATCTAGGACAATTCATCCAATTTTCAGAGATTTTCAATTTCCCAAGTTATCTTTTCCATGGTGTACTAGATGCCTCCTTTTGGCAAACACCAAAGAAAAAGCAAGTGCGGTTCTCTAGAACAGTGATCCATACATCTCTTATCAACAACGGTTTAGGATTTTTTAAATGGTTCACACTTTGTTTCTTTATGATATTTCCATTACTAAAAGTCTACAACAGTCATTCATAGAGGGGGAAAGGCTTCTAGTACACCTTTGTACATACAGACGTGTGTGCCTGTGTGCATGTATTTCTAGTTTATATGGAAAGGTTGCATTTTTCAAACTTACATACTGGAAAAATATATATACAGCCCCATAATGTGAAATTTTATAATTTACTATTTGATTTTCCTGAACAATTTGTGTTATCCAAAAAAAAAAAAATGATTTTGGCTACCTTACAAGAAAGTCCATGTGCTTTTTCGATTCCAACAGAGGTGAGATAAATCATATATACTTATCTGGCGTCTGATGTGGTGCTTCAGAAAAAAAAAATGCTAAATATATCTTTCCTTTCAATTCACGTAATTTTCCTTTTGGATGCATGCCATTAAAAAAAGGTAAGTAAAACAGAGTATACTCGATGAAGGCAGAATATGGTGCAAGCTACCAATGTGGAAGGCATTGAGTGAAATCTAATTTCAAAATGTAAAATCGGAGTAAGAGCCAAGAAAAGATCATTTTCATTTCTTCATATGCCCAGCAAGTTCATGATTGTGACTTTACTGAATATTTGATGCATCAACCTCACTATTTACCGTAGAATATTTTGAAAGCAGCTACAATATCTAAAGTTGCAAAGCATCACATAAATATATGTCAAGAAGCCCTGGACACCATGATGAGCATAAAACAAAAATTTACCATGGAGATTCTTCACTCTGACTAACCCTGTTTGAAATGTTGAACAAGAGACTGGTTCCGGAAGATGGCGGCGTAGGAGGACGCGGGGCTCACAGCGCGTCCTGCCGATCACTTAGATTCCACCTACACCTGCCTAAAGAACCCAGAAAACCGTCAGAGGATTAGCAGAAGGGAGTCTCCGGAGTCAAGCGCAGACCAGAGGCCCACGGAAGAGGGTAGGAAGGGCGGCGAGGCGGTGCGCGCTCCACGGACTGGCGGGAGGGAGCCGGGGCGGAGGGGCGGCTCGCCGGCCAAGCAGAGCCCCCGAGTCGGGCTGGCAAAAGCGGAGGGGCCGGACAGACTGTGTTCCGACAGCAAGCGCGACTTAGCGTCTGGGAGGTCATAAGTTAACAGCTCTGCACGGAAAGCGGGAAGGCTGGAGGACAAAGGGAGGGAGAGCTGCTGAGCCCCCCGGACGGCAGAGCTCAGCTTGGTGGGGAACAAAGGCGCCAGCGCCATCTCCCCCGCCCATCCCCCAGCCAAAATCCCAAAGGGAACCAGTTCCTGCCAGGGAACTTGCTCGCTCCGCGCAAACACCCAACTCTGTGCTTCTGCGGAGCCAAACCTCCGGCAGCGGATCTGACTCCCTCCCACTGCCACAGGGCCCCTCCTGAAGTGGATCACCTAAGGAGAAGCGAGCTAAGCCTGCCCCTCCACCCCCCGTGCACCTTGCCTACCCACCCCAGCTAATACGCCAGATCCCCAGCACCACAAGCCTGGCAGTGTGCAAGTAGCCCAGACGGGACACGCCACCCCACAGTGAATCCCGCCCCTAGGAGAGGGGAAGAGAAGGCACACACCAGTCTGACTGTGGCCCCAGCAGTGGGCTGGGGGCAGACATCGGGTCGGACTGCGGCCCCGCCCACTAACTCAGTTATACACCACAGCACAGGGGAAGTGCACTGCAGGTCCTCACCACGCCAGGGACTCTCCAAAATGACCAAACGGAAGAATTCCCCTCAGAAGAATCTCCAGGAAATAACAACAGCTAATGAACTGATCAAAAAGGATTTAAATAATATAACAGAAAGTGAATTTAGAATAATAGTCATAAAATTAATCGCTGGGCTTGAAAACAGTATACAGGACAGCAGAGAATCTCTTGCCACAAAGATCGAGGGACTAAGGAACAGTCATGAGGAGTTGAAAAACGCTTTAAACGAATTGCAAAACAAGATGGAATCCACGATGGCTCGGCTTGAAGAGGCAGAGGAGAGAATAGGTGAACTAGAAGATAAAGTTATGGAGAAAGAGGAAGCTGAAAGAAAGAGAGATAAAAAAATCCAGGAGTATGAGGGGAAAATTAGAGAACTAAGTGATACACTAAAAAAAAATAATATACGCATAATTGGTATCCCAGAGGAGGAAGAGAGAGGGAAGGGTGCTGAAGGGGTACTTGAACAAATTATAGCTGAGAACTTCCCTGAACTGGGGAAGGAAAAAGGCATTGAAATCCAAGAGGCACAGAGAACTCCCTTCAGACGTAACTTGAATCGATCTTCTGCACGACATATCATAGTGAAACTGGCAAAATACAAGGATAAAGAGAAAATTCTGAAAGCAGCAAGGGATAAACGTGCCCTCACATATAAAGGGAGACCTATAAGACTCGTGACTGATCTCTCCTTTGAAACTTGGCAGGCCAGAAAGGCTTGGCACGATATCTACAGTGTGCTAAACAGAAAAAATATGCAGCCGAGAATCCTTTATCCAGCAAGTCTGTCATTTAGAATAGAAGGAGAGATAAAGGTCTTCCCAAACAAACAAAAACTGAAGGAATTTGTCACCACGAAACCAGCCCTACAAGAGATCCTAAGGGGGATCCTGTGAGACAAAGTACCAGAGACATCACTACAAGCATAAAACATACAGACATCACAATGACTCTAAACCCATATCTTTCTATAATAACACTGAATGTAAATGGATTAAATGCGCCAACTAAAAGACATAGGGTATCAGAATGGATAAAAAAACAAGACCCATCTATTTGCTGTCTACAAGAGACTCATTTTAGACCTGAGGACACCTTTAGATTGAGAGTGAGGGGATGGAGAACTATTTATCATGCTCCTGGAAGCCAAAAGAAAGCTGGAGTAGCCATACTTATATCAGACAAACTAGACTTTAAATTAAAGGCTGTAACAAGAGATGAAGAAGGGCATTATATAATAATCACAGGGTCTATCCACCAGGAAGAGCTAACTATTATAAATGTCTATGCGCCAAATACCCGAGCCCCCAGATATATAAAACAATTACTCATAAACATAAGCAACCTTATTGATAAGAATGTGGTCATTGCAGGGGACTTTAACACCCCACTTACAGAAATGGATAGATCATCTAGACACCCAGTCAATAAAGAAACAAGGGCCCTGAATGATACATTGGATCAGATGGACTTGACAGATATATTTAGAACTCTGCATCCCAAAGCAACAGAATATACTTTCTTCTCGAGTGCACATGGAACATTCTCCAAGATAGATCATATACTGGGTCACAAAACAGCCCTTCATAAGTTTACAAGAATTGAAATTATACCATGCATACTTTCAGACCACAATGCTATGAAGCTTGAAATCAACCACAGGAAAAAGTCTGGAAAACCTCCAAAAGCATGGAGGTTAAAGAACACCCTACTAACGAATGAGTGGGTCAACCAGGCAATTAGAGAAGAAATTAAAACATATATGGAAACAAACGAAAATGAAAATACAACAATCCAAACGCTTTGGGATGCAGCGAAGGCAGTCCTGAGAGGAAAATACATTGCAATCCAGGCCTATCTCAAGAAACAAGAAAAATCCCAAATACAAAATCTAACAGCACACCTAAAGGAAATAGAAGCAGAACAGCAAAGGCAGCCTAAACCCAGCAGAAGAAGAGAAATAATAAAGATCAGAGCAGAAATAAACAATATAGAATCTAAAAAAACTGTAGAGCAGATCAACGAAACCAAGAGTTGGTTTTTTGAAAAAATAAACAAAATTGACAAACCTCTAGCCAGGCTTCTCACAAAGAAAAGGGAGATGACCCAAATAGATAAAATCATGAATGAAAATGGAATGATTACAACCAATCCCTCAGAGATACAAACAATTATCAGGGAATACTATGAAAAATTATATGCCAGCAAATTGGACAACCTGGAAGAAATGGACAAATTTCTAAACACCCACACTCTTCCAAAACTCAATCAGGAGGAAATAGAAAGCTTGAACAGACCCATAACCAGCGAAGAAATTGAATCGGTTATCAAAAATCTCCCAACAAATAAGAGTCCAGGACCAGATGGCTTCCCAGGGGAGTTCTACCAGACATTTAAAGCAGAGATAATACCTATCCTTCTCAAGCTATTCCAAGAAATAGAAAGGGAAGGAAAACTTCCAGACTCATTCTATGAAGCCAGTATTACTTTGATTCCTAAACCAGACAGAGACCCAGTAAAAAAAGAGAACTACAGGCCAATATCCCTGATGAATATGGATGCAAAAATTCTTAATAAGATACTAGCAAATCGAATTCAACAGCATATAAAAAGAATTATTCACCATGATCAAGTGGGATTCATTCCTGGGATGCAGGGCTGGTTCAACATTCGCAAATCGATCAACGTGATACATCACATTAACAAAAAAAAAGAGAAGAACCATATGATCCTGTCAATCGATGCAGAAAAGGCCTTTGACAAAATCCAGCACCCTTTCTTAATAAAAACCCTTGAGAAAGTCGGGATAGAAGGAACATACTTAAAGATCATAAAGGCCATTTATGAAAAGCCCACAGCTAACATCATCCTCAACGGGGAAAAACTGAGAGCTTTTTCCCTGAGATCAGGAACACGACAGGGATGCCCACTGTCACCGCTGCTGTTTAATATAGTGCTGGAAGTTCTAGCATCAGCAATCAGACAACAAAAGGAAATCAAAGGCATCAAAATTGGCAAAGATGAAGTCAAGCTTTCGCTTTTTGCAGATGACATGATATTATACATGGAAAATCCGATAGACTCCACCAAAAGTCTGCTAGAACTGATACATGAATTCAGCAAAGTTGCAGGATACAAAATCAACGTGCAGAAATCAGTTGCATTCTTATACACTAACAATGAAGCAACAGAAAGACAAATGAAGAAACTGATCCCATTCACAATTGCACCAAGAAGCATAAAATACCTAGGAATAAATCTAACCAAAGATGTAAAAGATCTGTATGCTGAAAACTATAGAAAGCTTATGCAGGTAATTGAAGAAGATATAAAGAAATGGAAAGACATTCCCTGCTCATGGATTGGAAGAATAAATATTGTCAAAATGTCAATACTACCCAAAGCTATCTACACATTCAATGCAATCCCAATCAAAATTGCACCAGCATTCTTCTCGAAACTAGAACAAGCAATCCTAAAATTCATATGGAACCACAAAAGGCCCCGAATAGCCAAAGTAATTTTGAAGAAGAAGACCAAAGCAGGAGGCATCACAATCCCAGACTTTAGCCTCTACTACAAAGCTGTCATCATCAAGACAGCATGGTATTGGCATAAAAACAGACACATAGACCAATGGAATAGAATAGAAACCCCAGAACTAGACCCACAAACGTATGGCCAACTCATCTTTGACAAAGCAGGAAAGAACATCCAATGGAAAAAAGACAGTCTCTTTAACAAATGGTGCTGGGAGAACTGGACAGCAACATGCAGAAGGTTGAAACTAGACCACTTTCTCACACCATTCACAAAAATAAACTCAAAATGGATAAAGGACCTGAATGTGAGACAGGAAACCATCAAAACCTTAGAGGAGAAAGCAGGAAAAGACCTCTCTGACCTCAGCCGTAGCAATCTCTTACTCGGCACATCCCCAAAGGCAAGGGAATTAAAAGCAAAAGTGAATTACTGGGACCTTATGAAGATAAAAAGCTTCTGCACAGCAAAGGAAACAACCAACAAAACTAAAAGGCAACCAACGGAATGGGAAAAGATATTTGCAAATGACACATCGGACAAAGGGCTAGTATCCAAAATCTATAAAGAGCTCATCAAACTCCACACCCGAAAAACAAATAACCCAGTGAAGAAATGGGCAGAAAACATGAATAGACACTTGTCTAAAGAAGACATCCGGATGGCCAACAGGCACATGAAAAGATGTTCAACGTCGCTCCTTATCAGGGAAATACAAATCAAAACCACACTCAGATACCACCTCACGCCAGTCAGAGTGGCCAAAATGAAGAAATCAGGAGACTATAGATGCTGGAGAGGATGTGGAGAAACAGGAACCCTCTTGCACTGTTGGTGGGAATGCAAATTGGTGCAGCCGCTCTGGAAAGCAGTGTGGAGGTTCCTCAGAAAATTAAAAATAGACCTACCCTATGACCCAGCAATAGCACTGCTAGGAATTTATCCAAGGGATACAGGAGTACTGATGCATAGGGGCACCTGTACCCCAATGTTTATAGCGGCACTCTCAACAATAGCCAAATTATGGAAAGAGCCTAAATGTCCATCAACTGATGAATGGATAAAGAAATTGTGGTTTATATACACAATGGAATACTACGTGGCAATGAGAAAAAATGAAATATGGCCTTTTGTAGCAACATGGATGGAACTGGAGAGTGTGATGCTAAGTGAAATAAGCCATACAGAGAAAGACAGATACCATATGGTTTCACTCTTATGTGGATCCTGAGAAACATAACAGAAACCCATGGGGGAGGGGAAGGAAAAAAAAAAAAGAGGTTAGAGTGGGAGAGAGCCAAAGCATAAGAGACTGTTAAAAACTGAGAACAAACTGAGGGTTGATGGGGGGTGGGAGGGAGGGCAGGGTGGGTGATGGGTATTGAGGAGGGCACCTTTTGGGATGAGCACTGGGTGTTGTATGGAAACCAATTTGACAGTAAATTTCATATATTAAAAAATAAAAAAAATAATAAAAAAAAAAAAAGAAATGTTGAACAAGGCATCTAGTGTTTAATTACAGATCTATAAGACTTGCTTGTAACACGTAGGCACATTAATATTCTTATAGATTCAAAAAGATACTTTGCACAGAAAAGCTTTGTGAAATCTTTCTTTTTTTTTCCCAATTTTTTAAAAAGTTTATTTGTTTTGAGAGAGAGAGAGAGAGAGAAAGAGAGAGAGAGTCCCAAGCAGGCCTCGCACTGACAGCACAGAGCCCAACGCATGCCTTGAACCCAAGAACTGTGAGATCATGACCTGAGCCGAAACCAAGAGTCGGAGGCTTAAACAACTGAGCCACCCAGATGCCCATTTGAAGTCTTCTCAGATTATATTCACATTCACATAATAAGTCCTTTACTTTAGATTATTTTAACATTTATCAATTTGGGCCAAAACCTCTATAATATACTTACTGATGAATTGTCTTAAGGTTATTTTTCCTATATTTCTCACACGTATGTTGTGTTTCTCTACTTAGCTTCAAACTTCCTCCAGAGCTGGAAGAATGTCTTTTGTGGCCTGTTTTTCCTCTACACTGAGTATTATATGCCCATTTTATGAGTCACTCCTAAAGGGCCAACTTTTCCCTTAAAAATCCTGAGAAAGTGAGTTCATAGATTGGCATTTTACACTTTTCAAGAAGCATCCTAAAACACCTCACAGCCTTGTTATAGAGCACCTCTCAGGGTTCCTGCCACAGAAACATTATCATAAATCAACGCTGCAGATGTCATGGACACATAGGTGTCTACCACAATTTTATGCAGCCTGGAAAATGGAGAAAAATAAGGAAAGAGTAATAAGTTCTCGTGACTCTAAGGTCTGAAATGTAAAGGGTTCTGCTTTATTCTAAGATTATGTTCATTAAGGGCTGATCTTAAGTGTCACTCACCAGTATAGTTTAGCAGCTGATGTCTGTTCTGACTGGTCAAGTAGTACGAGCACCATACCAGTAGCTTAGTATTTTGAATGTAACCCAGAGAATGAATTACGCTTTTATCCATTAAACCATTTTATCCATTCTTTCTTTTATGAAACAATGGCAATATTGGAGTTCATTTTCTCTTGTTTTTTTTTTCTTGAATATGGACTTAGTCGAAAAACATCGACTTCCCTTTCTTAGTCCTCTTTCTCTGTAGCATAAAAATAATTTTATAAACCAATGAAGTCTGAAAGCCTGGGAGCCATACGAAACTACTTATTTCACCTCTCTAACACTCCTTCTTCACAAAAGTAATGTGTTTATGGCCTCACTTACAAACTTTTAGCACACAGCTCAGTTTTCATGCCTGCGTATTGTGTCCAAGAAGCTGGATGGAAACAAAAGCTTTCAAACTCAATTTCTTTGCAAAATCCTAGATGTCTGGAATTTGGCATAGGCATCATGCACTAGAACATGATGAAAATAAGCCCAGCTCCTACAAATAAAACTCATCTATAACTTTACACTTTATGCAGCTTCCATGCACCGTACTGCAAATGTGATATAAAAAATTCTAGGTAGTGAAGTTTTGTTGAAGTATATGTTGATTTCTGCCTTCAGATATTTATAAGCATAGCTGTGCTGGTATTATTAAGATAAATATATTTATTATCAGGGAATACAAATTTTAGAATCAAAACATCTTAAAGTCATCTAGCCTAATCAGGTTAAGTTCAACCATTATGCCTATATTTGCTTCCCTGGCCACCTTATTCCTGCACACATAATACTAAAATGTCCACCACCTCATATGGCTTCCCGTTACTGCTAAGGAAGCACCCAGTGTCCTAAAACACTGACTGAAATGGACCTGAATCTTCATCTATCAGCAACATCTTGATCTCCAGTTAGTCTTTACAGATACACAGACTGTATAGTTCTTTCCCACAAACATAAGAGCATTTGAAGTATCTGGAATATTAGCAGATGTCTGTAAAGGTTAAAGTCTTTTAGAAAATCTTACACCAAGAATTGCAAGCCCTTGCCCTAAAGTTTGTTTCTTTCCTAAACCCCAAGCTGGGGAACATGCTTTCTTGGAGTGGTTTAAACCTTCCATTTTCCTTGCAAAATTCCCAACCACAGACTTGCTTGTTCTCAGGTCATATATTTCTGAGAAGTGAGACAATCACCTGCCTTGCCTCGTACATCATATTCTTGTTTGTTGATTCCTTTTAACTCATGACAAAACACAACTGCCTGTAACACGTAAATCTTCTGCTAACTGCCAAAAGATAGGGGAATCTCACTTGCAGGATACTTCAAACACTTTAGTTTTTTTTTGTTTTGCCTCATTTCTGTTTCTGTTATTGTCTTAGCAGCTTTAATGAGATTTAATTGACATATAACCTTGTATAAGTTTAAAATGTACAGTGTGTTGATTTGATGCATTTATATAAACCGTTTAGTTTTTATTTCATTTTGTTGTCCTTCTCTTATTGCTCTCCATTTTTCTCTTACTATCCATACTAAGATAGCTCATTTTTGGATACCATGATATCTGGAAGGGAAAGTTACATCATCCTAACTGGAGCATTTCTATCTAAAGGCATGTCTTTAACAGAAGGCCTCCTTCTTTGCTAAACTTATCCTCATTTCTTTACCCTGAATAGGTGGTCTTATTAGGGAAAAGTTGTAGGTCATGGACACATTTTCACTGACTTGTTTGTCCTTTGCCCCATTTTTAGAAATGTTCTTCAATTTTAAATGCAAGATTCGCAGTGTATGTGTGATAGTTAATTTTATATGTCAACTTAGCCAGGTTATGAAGCCCAGTTGTTGCAAAATACCAGTCTCCATATTGTTGTGAAGGTAATTTTTAGATATGATTAACATTTGAATCAGTAAACTTTGGGTAAAGAATATTACCCTCTGCAATGCAGTGGGCCTTGTCCAGTCAGTTGATGGCCTTAAGAGCAAAGACTGAGATTTTGAGAAGAAAAAATTGTCCTCCAAATTAAATTGCCTTTCTGTTATTTGACTCTGTAATTAATATTGACTTTGTAATTCTGTTATTTGACTATGTAAAACAATTGACTTTCTAGCCAGGCAGGATATGGATGGATGGATGGATGGATGGATAGATAGATGATAAATAGTTGGCTCTGTTTCTCTTGAGAACATAGACAAATACAGTGTATGAATACATATATTTTTATGTGTATGTGTAGATAGATAGATGGATGATAGATGATAGATAGATAGATAGATAGATAGATAGATAGATAGACAGAGCCTGCTATACAGGTAAGCAATTCAGGCTTAAGCATACTACTTTTTAAGTTAGTTAAACTAATTACTATATAACCATAGTTCAGCATTTAAAAATACAAGAAAACATATACCAAAAAAGCACACAATCCCCTCCCCTTTCCAAACTTCTCAGCCTTTCATTTCCCCTTCCTAGGTTAACTATTATGACCAGTTGCCTATGGATCCTTTCAAAGGTAGCCTTTGTATAATCACATATATGTTTTTCCCCCACATAGTAATACATTATACAAACTGTTCTGCACCTTTCTTCTTCTTGTTAATATTTCATGAAGATGCTTCCATGTAAGTACATATAGAAGGATCTCATTTTTTCATAATTTATCACCATAATTTTAACTATGGGAATTCATTTAGGATATTTCTAATTCATTGCTATGTAAAACAATAGTGAAACCACATTATTCTAAAAACTCTCTTTATGTGTATGAAAGTTATAGTTTACCTGTACAATATAATACTAGATGTGGAATGTCCTTGTTTTAAATTTGTGAAGGAATGCTATGTTGATAGTTATATGACAAACTTTTTTATGTGATTAATATATCCTGGTACCATTCTGATATTTAAATAACATTTATTACTATTTGGTGTTTGCCGTCCTATATCAGTATAGGATATTTTTTTTATCTCGGTCAAGCAATTAATTTGGAAATCGGTGATTCCTGATAGTGTCATAATTCCCAATTTGTTATTAAGGGAGTAAGCCATTGAAAAACCTTTAAAACAGGGGCGTATGGGTGGCTAAGTCAGTTAAGTGTCTGACTCTTGGTTTCAGCTCAGGATAAGATCTCAGTTTGTGAACTTGAGCCCCATACCAGGCTCTTTACTGACAGTGCAGATCCTGCTTGGATTCTCTATCTGTCTCTCCCTCTGCCCCTCCCCAACTCGTTCTCTCTCTCTCTCTCTCTCTCTCTCTCTCTCTACCTCTCTCTACCTCTCTCTCTCTCTCTCAAAGTAGATAAATAAACTTAAAAAAATCATTTTTTTTAAAAAAAGAAAAGTCTTTAAAACAATAAGTGCACTATCCCAATTTGGGCTATTAATGTCACCATAAGAGGTTAGCGGTAGTAGGATTGTAGCAATCGTGGCACTTAGGTAAAGCTCAGGGGCATGATTAGAGATATACATAGGGAGAGCTCATAGCTACATCAAGGAAGGGTGGGTGAAAATGTTAGCCTTTGTGAAAATATTTTGAGTTGTTAAATCAAATTTCATATGAGATCTCAAGCAATTGCAAGAAAAAACAGAGCTGCAGTCTCTAAGAACAGATGCCTTCGGTGTCTTGATTTCCATAAAATTCTGAGAGGAGGAGATGGAAAGGTGTTTGATTTTGGTTTTGTTTTACTTCCAGCCATTGTCCCTTGTCTCTTCTCGTGCCTTCTCTTAGTAACCAGAGCTTCTGCCAATCCTTCTGCTTGTAAGGAGTTTCTTTTTATTTTGTCAATTTGAAGAGAGAGAGATCACTGTACTTCTTATACTGATGATGACTACACTTCATGGCAGTTTCACTTTATATTCACTCATCCAAGATGAAACTCTGGTAGTAGTTTCAGACCCTTTAGCCGGCATCAGACCTGCAGGGTGATGTAGGGGCAGGGGAGCCATGTCCTCTTGTGAATTTCTTCCTCAGGCTTTCCCTTCAATCCACCAACGGCCCAGTTCATTTTATTTCCCAAATAGCTTTCAACTATGTCCACCCCCTTTCATTTCCACTCCTTTCTGTGTACCACCTTGGGGTTGTCTTCTCTCTTTCTCCTTGCTGATGAATCTCCCTAAGTCCATACTGTCCTTCTACTGAAAGCTCTCTGGTGACATCCTTGTACCTTGAGAATAAAGATTAAACTAAAAGGTTTGCCAGGAAGAAGGGGGCTTGAGCCCATCCCAATCCCCAGCACCACCACCCTGGTTGCTCTGGTGAATGCTGTGACACTGAGGCAAGATGGTCATATAGCTCTTTTTTAGGACAATTCATTACCTACCAGGAGTGTCTCCAACTATGGGCATCTCCCCCTGCCCCCTGGGGTTGGCTGTTTAAGTCACAAAAAGCTGCACCCAACCTCATTTGGCGTCTTTCCTCTCAAGTGTCCATGATGTAGGGCCCTGAGGAAGTGAAGGCTTTGAGGTCAGGCCTGTCCCAGTCCTGCTCTGCTAAGGATAAGCAGAATTTGATTTCTGACTGCACAATTCATGCTGGGGTTGCAGACATTCATTTCATCTACACTAGAGAAGGCAGGCAGAGTGGCGAGGCTTTTGTTGGACTTGAATCAGAAACTGATGTAAATGTGGCCCTTAAAAAAGACAGAAAAAGCATGGGCACCGGTACATTGAGGTGTTTAAGTCACACAGAACTGAGGTGGATTAGGTCTTGAAGCCACTGATGGCTTTGTGTGGCCCGAGGACTCCCATTTGGATGACGAAGGGAGAAATTGTTCTGTTCTTATGGTTGGAATTGTGGACCCCAAGGGCAAGATTATAGGGGAGGTCTTTGTGTAGTTTCCCTCACAGGAGTTAGCTGAGAAGGGCCTAGAGAAGCACAAGGAGAGAATAGGGCACAGGTATATTGAAGTGTTCAAGAGCAATCAGGAGGAAGCTAGGTCGTACTCGGGTCCCCCTCTGAAGTTCATGTCTCAAGAGTGGCGGGGGCTTTATGACCACCCTGGCATAGCCAACAGGCATATTGGCATCAGCAAGCAAGCGGACCTATGGAGGATGAGGTCTGGTGCTCATAGTGCAAGGTATGGGGGCTCTGAGGACTACCGGGTCCTCAGCGATGGCTTCAGCTTCACCACTGATCTGTTGGGGAGAGACCTCAATTACTGTCTCTCAGGCAGGTGTGACCACAGATCGGAGGTGGCGATTTCACTGCCCAGAGTACCACTGTACACTGAGTCCGCATGAGAGGGTGGCCATACGATGCCACAGAGAATGACATTTATGACTTCTTCTCTCCACTTAACCCTGTGAGAGTCCATATTGACAGTGGCTCTGATTGACGAGTAAGGGGCGGAGCCCACATGGAGTTTGCCACTCACGAAGAAGTTGTGGCAGCCATGTCCAAAGACGGGACCAACACGCAACGTGGTTATGTAGAACCTTTCCAGAATTCTGCGACTGGGGCCAGCAACCAGATGATGCAAGGCATGGGAGTGTCCACCCAGTCGACTCCCAGAGGCCTCGAGAGTCAGTCTGTGAGTGGCTGTTACAGGGCTGACCGTAGAGGCCAGAGCGGCATGGGTGGATATGACTAGTTTCCTAGGAGCATTTGAGTTATTGCGATCAAATTTTCACAGGCAGCCAACAAGCAGTGAAAAGCAACAATTACTCTAGAGGAAGCTGTGGGACCCATTTTGCACCATGAGTTTCGTGTAATCTGCATTAAAAAATCAACTCTTCAGTGTTTTCTCATGCAGACTTTCTTATCACATTATCATGTGATAATGAGTAAAAGCTAAACTACTTTCAGCTTTTCTCAATTAACATTTTCGTAGTGCACTTCAGAGTGATGTTCTCTAAGTTAAAGTAGTTTTAAGTACATTACATGGATCTTTTATATCACATGACATGAACACACTGAGAGGAATACTTTTCTGGAAAACTCAAGGTGCCAGATCCCTAATTTAAAGAGGAGTTTTTTTTTCATGTTTGTTCATTATAGTTCATTTTTATTTAAAATCTTTTCAGTTTAAATTTCAGTTTTTTAAAATAAGTTAGTGTTTTTTAAAATTATTTATTTATTTTGAGAGAGAGAGAGAGGCAGAGAGAGGGAGGGAGAGAGAATCTGACAGTGCAGAGCCCGATGTGGGACCCAAACCCATGAAACATGAAATCATGACCTGAGCCAAAGTTGGAAGCCTAACCGACTGAGCCACCCAGGTGCCCCCAAGAATAGGTTGATTTTGAAAATGGAGACACATTGCTAATACTGTAGGACTTAGTGAGGCCTTGACTTAAAACTTTTTTTGTAGTTTGATTTCCTTTTGGGTGTATTTTGCTAAGTGAAACTTGTTAAATTTTTTAATTAATTTTTTTTCTTAAAATAAATATTTTCTTCACACACACAAAAAGACTAAACTAAGTAATAAAGCCTAAACTAAACTCTTAAGTATGATCTTCAAAACTGAATAATTTGGCCACTGACAAACTCTTCAGCCTCATATGGAACTCCCCCCCTCTCTGTCAATTCCCAAATCTCAAGGCTTCTTTTACCCTGTCTTGCTACTTTGAACACAAGTATATAATAAGGTAGTCAGTAAAAATGGTTGAGTAAAGACTTCCAAAATTATTTCTCATCTATAAAAGAAATGACAAAACTCACAAAGATTTTCAGAATTTACTTTTTCAAAACTCTGGAAATTAAGAAGATACTTGTAGTAATCCAAGATACATGTGAGTGTTTATTCAAGAAAAGTAACTGAATCTTAGAACGGCAAGCATTATAGTAATTTAATTTGCCCTAGTTGAGTCCCTAGGTCTCCAGTTCTGAGATAGGGTTGAAAATCAAAGCACAGAAACATGATCAAAATCTACAGCCTCATTAGCCACTGGAGACTGGATGGGAATGGGATTGGAGCTCCTTCAATATCTCATTTCCCAAGAATGATTATTTAACCTGTCCAGTCATTCCCTAGAAGAACCCCTTTGCAAGGCTATCTTTAACTAACCTGACTCTGAGCTCCCTGCATGAAAAGTTTTTGCCCCAGTGCATTTGTTTTTGAATTGTAAATCTTTTCTCTTCTATCTCACTTAAGGTACATAAAGAAATGAGTATAAATCTGTGTTGGTGGGCACGTGGTGATTTATATGACAACAGCAGTACAAAGGATAGGAGAGGAAAATGAGTTATATAAGAGTAAAATTTTTGTGTATAATTGAAATTAAGTTAGTATTAAACCTAACTAGATTGTTAAAAATTAAGCTGTTAACTTGACTCGCCAGCGCAAACACTAGGAAAATAACTCAAAAAAGAAATATATAAAAAACACAACTAAACGGTAAACAACCCAGATAAAAATGGGCAAATCATTTCAATAGATTTCCCTAAAAAAAAAATACAGAAATGGCAAATAGGAAGCCTGGGTGGCTCAGTCGGTTAAGTGACTGACTTTGGCTCAGGTCATGATCTCTCAGCTTGTGGGTTTGAACCCCACAACAGGCTCTGTGCTGACAGTTCAGAGCCTGGGGCCTGCTCTGGATTCTCAATCTCTCTCTCTCTCTCTCTCTCTCTGCCCTTCCCCCCACTCATGACATGAACACACTGAGAGACATGACATGAGAGACTCATGTCTCTCAAAAATGAATAACATTTTAAAAATATTTTTTAAAAATAATTAAAATTCACTGTCACCTGTAATAGATACTATTTAAAATCATTTCATTTGATCAAATAGAATTCAGATACATAATCGCAGGCTTCTGAAATGGATGCTCTTTTCAAGGAGAAAACAATAGACTACAGAGTCTGAGTTTTTAGTGAACAATGTTAATAGATGTACATATTACAAATGCAAACAAGTCAAAATTATATCTTTTAGACTTGAAATATGAAAATTTCTATAAATAAAAAGATATTGTTGAAACAATTGAAAAACAAGTACAAATGTCTTGTTTAATAATTTTTAGTGAGCATTTGCTGAATGAAGGCCCATGCTATTGGTATTTTAGAAAAGGCAAATGTAATAAGTACATTGACATTATTTTGTAAGCTGGAATCTTATCCATTCATATAGCTTAGAAGATTTTGGTAAAATCTGGAAAACGATGCAGCAAGGAGATACTTTTGAAAATTAATTGGGCATAGAATCATCAAAGAAAGTCAAAAATGAGAATCTGCTTACCACCTAGTTATGAAATGGGTGAAACTATCTGAACCAAAGTGAAAAGGAAAAAATGATATCAAGAAAAGAACCTAAGCATCTCTTTTTTTACACCATTACTGTCTCCTTTCCTCTTTATGCAGACTCTAGGAATATTCTGCATGTGCAAACCAGGCTTCAGGAAAAGCAAAAGAAGCTAAGACAGATGAAAGTAGTCTAGGTACAAGAAATTTAACTGTTCCAGGGTACCAGGGCTCAGTTTGTTGAGCATCAGACTTTGGTTCAGGTCATGACCTTTCTTGAGGTCAGCCCTGCATTGGGCTTGCTGCTATCAGCCCAGAGCCCACTTGGGATCCTCTGTCCCCCTCTCTGCCCCTCCCCTGCTCATACTCTCTCTCTGTAAAATAAATAAACCATTGAGAAAGAAAGAAAGAAAGAAAGAAAGAAAGAAAGAAAGAAAGAAAGAAAGAAAGAAAGAAAGAAGGAAGAAAGAAAGAAAAGAAAGAAAGGAAAGAAAGAAAGAAAGAAAAAAAGAAAGGGAAAAAAGGAAGAAAGAAAGAAAGAAAAGAAAGAAAGAGAAAGAGAAAGAAAGAAAGAAAGAAAGAAAGAAAGAAAGAAAGAAAAGAAAGAAAGAAAGAAAGAAAGAAAGAAAGAAAGAAAGAAAGAAAGAAAGAAAAAGTATCTGTTCCTGCAAGAAAGAAGGTTTGTACCACGGCTTCCAAGGGTTCCTATGACAAGTTTCTGAACATTGGAAGGTACTGACTGGGACATATCCCACATCCATCAGCAAAGGACACTCAAAAAACAAATCATTCTTCTTCACTGATGAACTTCTGGGCAATCTGAAGACAAGTGCTTATCCCCATCCCCAAATTTGTGAAGGTTAGTGTAAACTTTCCCCAAAGGAATCAATGAAAACAGATTCTGGTTCTGTGTATTAAGTGGGCTAAGGAACTGGGTTGTCAGACATCTAAGGTCACATGTTTTTCTGACATTTTTTGAAAGGAATTTAAACAGTAAAGTGCAAAGAACAATAGAGCCACAACATCACTAAGGTGAAAAGGCATTTGACATCACTGAAAAATTGGCTTTTCCAGTTTCATGTAGCACGCATTCACTTTTGTTATGATATAAAAATTTCTGCTTTTTGGTCGGCTTTTTATAACTTTGTCAAGACTGTAAAGACAGAAGTAGACTGCCTGGTTCTGTATGGTCTCTACATATCATATACTAAAATGTTGGGAAATTCACAAATTCATTAAAAAGCTATCATTTCTAGCAGTGATAGCAAGTAGTTTGCACCTCGTAAAGAAAAACACAGTCTCCATCTTCAGAGGGTTTGCAATCTAGTGGTGAACCCAGAATATGTACATCAAAAAATAAGGCATTGACATCATTAGTAACAAGTCATACTTGTTAACATAGGCCCTTAATATAATGCGATGAGAAAAACAGCTCACCCTTGTGTTTTGCTTCCCCAAAATCCATACCCTTGGTTTAAAAACATTAGACAAATTCCAACTGAGGGTCATTCTACAAAATAACTGATGAACCCTTCTCAAAACTGCCAAGGTCAGAAACAAGGAAAGTCTGAGCAATTGTCACAGCTAAGAGGAAGCTGAAGAGAACTGACAATTAAATATGATGAGATGTCCTTGCAGAACCCTGGAAGAGGAAAAGTATACTAAGTAAAAACTAAGGTAATCTGAATAAGACATGGACTTTGGTTAATAATAATATGTCAGTGTCAGTTCTTTAGTTATAGCAAATGTTCCGTGGGTAAGGTAAGACGTTAACAATCATGAAAACTAGGCATAGGGTATATGGGAACTATGTACCATCTTCAAACCTTTTCTGTAAATCTAAAACCAGTCTAAAATTAAAAAAAAAAAAAGCTTAAAACCATAAAGCAAAGGAAGACATGTATCCTATAAGAAAAACTCAAACCCATAAATTTATGTGTAGCTTTAACCTAGACTTGGATTAATCAGATATTAACTGGGGTTGCTGCTACTTGAAATTCATCTTTAAAATCATCTCCATTAACCAAACCCACTTTTTGTGAGAAATCTAGCATTCTCCCAAGATTTCTCAACATTTCCAGGCAGCTTAAGTACATCCAGTCATTTCTAGTTATAAAAACCTCTTCTGATGAATTATTGATCTTGTTTTGGCTTATCACCTGTGACTAATTTCTTCTCTCCTTTCTGCTGAAGAATTCACATATCTCCTCCTTCACAAATACCATTAAAACCCAAAAGTCATAGACTTACACCCTGTTACATACTTCTCCACCTCCCACCCAAAAGCTCAGCAGCTGCTGGTAGGTAAAGTTTGGATAAATAGAGATTTTTTTTTATTTGTCTTAATTGTTTCAATAGAGGAACCCCTGAAGTAAAAAGCGTATGGCATTAAATTCACAATGTTGACATAGTACATGTAAGCAACAATGAAAGTACACAAATGGTCTCTTCTTACTCTCTGGATATAGAAGGTCATGAAGTTTCATGTCAGTAAATCACTATAACATGGAGACCAGACCAAATATGAGTGCAGTTGCTTTTCTGTAACACCCCATCACCACTACCAACAACAATCACTTCCTATTAATTGGGGTCCTGGTGGGAGGTGGGTCTTCCCAGCAGTGTTTACCTGAAAAGACTTTAATAAAGAGACAAGTTAGAGGTTTGAGAACCAAAAATGGAGACAGCAAGAGTCAGAGGTCAGCAAAACAGGGAAGCCATTGCCACCCTAAGCCTGAAGGGGCAAAGGAAGGAAGCAGTGCTATCAGATCCAAATGCTTTCAGTGATATCAGGGCTTCCCAGAATCCTGGGCAGAAGAGGGAAGGGGGAAGGGAAGGACGCTGCTGTCTCTCTCTCTCCTTCTAGCACCCCCTTTCCTGCAAGTGCTTTCCCCTGACCAAGACCAACTGGAAACATAGAAAAATAGACTCTACATGAACCATTCTTCTATGGCATAGAACAAGAATAGAGGAGCAGAGGATGGAAAAGAAGCAGCACATGGCCTTACCGTAAATACCAAAAGCATTGGGTTACATCAGGCTTTATTAAAAATTACTCTTCTTCCTAAGACTGTATGTCATACCTCCCTATTCATCCAACTGGTTCCCTCTTACATCATTATTTGGAAAAAAAAAATTAGCTTTCCACTCTCTGCTTGCTTCTAGGCTTCCACTGCCTTCTGCACCACCAAAGACTAATCATTGATGGTTCTACTGTGTAGGTCGTCTCTTCAGGTCCTCTTCATAACTGTAACATTGGAATTTCCAACTTTCTTGTTGCAATCTAAACTCTGAGAAAGGAAGGAAAGAGTAAGAAAAAAGAAAAAAGAAAAGAAAAAAGAAAAGAGAAAACAGAAAACTCACTCCCTATCCATTGGAACACATAAATGACTGCTATCAATTTTAATTGTAAATATTTTTCTCCATTATATTGTCTAATGGAGAAAATTGAGCAAAAGCATGAGGAGGCAGATACCTGTGCAAATGTACTCTAAAGTTAACAATTGATGATAAATTGGTATTTTTAAATTAAAGAAAAATAGATGAATGAAAAATGAACATCCACTTTTCTTTTTTTAAGTTTCTTTATTATTGAGAGACAGAGAGAGACAGAGCCTGAGCAGGGGAGAGGCAGAGAGAGGAGGAGACACAGAATCAGAAGCAGGCTCCAGGCTCTGAGCTGTCAGCACAGAGCCCATCGCGGGGCTCAAACTCACAAACTGCGAGATCATGATCTGAGCCAAAGTCAGACGCTTAACCGACTGAGCCACCCAGACGCCCCTGAACATCCACTTTTGATAGAAAATTGCTGATGAGTTGAATGAGCAAAGCAACCTGGATCTCTCATCAAAAGGAACTTACTAATACTTACCTGGCAGGGGAGATACTATGATCACAAAAGGAACTTACTACTTGGTGTCCCTATTTCCACTGAGAAGTTTCTAAAGGATCATAGTAAATAATGTGCTACCATGTGATTCCTAGCCCCTTACCTTTTTTTTTTTTTTAATGAGATTATTAGTTTGGGCAGTATTAACTGTTGAAATGAAGAGTTTATTTCCCAGTTACCTAACAGCTATTGGACCCTGGATGCATACCTTTACATGGAGACACAGAGACCCAGTTCTTTCCATTTTGTGGCTCTGCTATCCCTTAGGGTCTTCCTGCCATCTGCATCTGGGCAACAGAGGAAAAAATAGATCTCTTGCTCTTGGAACCATATGTCGTTCCAAGAAGCATTGGCACACAAATGGCATACATTGTTCGATGCCCATTCCATTGGCCATAACTCAGGTTTAAGGCCACATCTAACTTTAGAGACCAGGAAATGTAGGCTGGTTCGGTGCCCAAGAAGTGGAAATTGATTTGGGGTGAATAGCGCTACAACATGAGTCATGAGAATGGATACTTAAACATTTAACAATGTCTAAACAACCATTTACACTTTTGATATTTAAAGGTAATATTGCTGCAAAGTTAAATATTACTTACAAGATAAAGTAAGTCTTTAGGTATGTATGCTAATGTAAACCGTTAATGTTTAATTGGTAGAGACTGAACACAGATAATGTATCTTTAAACTTTAGGGAAACAACTGGGGCAAAATGTTCTACCACATTCTATTTTCTCATTTGGGTTCATCCAAGGAAAGATGGGCTATGAAACAATATTGACGATTACAATAACAGAATAAAACATCAAAAAACATACTTTTATGGGGCGCCTGGGTGGCGCAGTCGGTTAAGCGTCCGACTTCAGCCAGGTCACGATCTCGCGGTCCGTGAGTTCGAGCCCCGCGTCGGGCTCTGGGCTGATGGCTCGGAGCCTGGAGCCTGTTTCCGATTCTGTGTCTCCCTCTCTCTCTGCCCCTCCCCCGTTCATGCTCTGTCTCTCTCTGTCCCAAAAATAAATAAAAAACGTTGAAAAAAAAAAATTAAAAAAAAAAAAACATACTTTTATTTCTATCTATCTAGATAAAATAGTTTATTCTCTTAGAGCTCCTGAAAACTGGAATCAAATTTCTCTTATGAATAATGAAACACTTTCTATGATTTAACTGGGAATAATCAAATTTCTTTTCTAAGGAAAGAGAAGATTGAAATAGCCAAGCACTCTAAAGTACAAGATTAGTAACTAATTCTTTTTTACACTTGCCCTGCTTCTTGTTTAAGTAAGAATCATCTTTAAGCCAACACAAAATTCAATTAAGTTTTGTTTGTTTGGTTGGTTTATAGAAATGTAATCAGATTCTACTTTGCTTTTCTAGGGTAGGTAGGCATTGTGCTATTCAGTGATCATAGATGTCTTATTAAGAAGATTACCAATGGGGTGTCTGGGTGGTTCAGTTGGTTGACCAAAATCTGGCTCTGCTGAGCATATGGCCTGCTTGGGATTCTCTCTCTCTCTCCCTGTCTCTCTCCCTCTCTCTCTCTCTCTCTGCCTCCTTCCCTCCCTCCCTCTCTCTCTCTCTCTCTCCCCCCCTTCTGCTCCTCTCCCCCTCTCTTGCATACTCTCTCTAAAAAAATTTTTTTTTAAATAAAAGAAGATAACCAAAAACTTATGGTCTAGTATTATTATTACAGTAAAAATATTTAGACTCAGAGAGAACTTAAGCAACTTGTCTCAAGGTCTTGCAGTTGAGTTGGAACCCAAACCCAGGTCTCTGGTTCATTCCTCTGGTTCAGTTCTCCATGTGACTACAGCTGCGTTCTATTTGAAATGGGCTGTTCCCAAAAATTCAGTGTGGTCAGTAAGACTGTTTTCTACTCTTTTGTTTCCCTTGTCTAATTTCAAATTTATATTGTCTATGGTCATATTTAAAAAATTGTGATCACCATATATATATACATACATATATATATGTATATGTATATATATATATATGTGTGTGTGTGTGTGTGTGTGTGTGTGTGTGTGTGTATGTATGTATATATATATGTATGTATGTATAGTCTCACTTCCAATTTCTAATAGTATTATGCATTTTCCTAACAGGGAAAGCGTTGTTTCTTTTTCTTTAAAGTAGAGGGTTTGCTGACCTATTACTAATGAGTAAACAGTGCCATCTTCTGTCTATATTCTCATAAGCAGTAGGAGATAAAAGTCTTGAAAGACTAGGCTAATAGAGATCCGTGACAGGAAGCGAGGAATCTGGAGAGTTTATAATCTTGGCAATGTGTACCATATCTTTGAACACTTGCAAAGAAGCTAATTGTCTGAAAGGCCTCTCGGGACAGATTCATGTTTAAAAAAATAGTTCTGTGTGATTAATTATCACACGGGGTTAACATAGTTGGAGGAATAAAATAAGCAATTCTCCTATTTGTTCTATCATCAGTCCATTCATTCCCCTCAATATCCATCTTTAAAGAGAAAAGTTTGATATTTGTCAAAAAGGAAAAAAGGAAAAGAGGAATGGAATAGTGTATTAAGCCCTTAAGATTCAATACCAGAAAAAAAATTTTTTTCTCTCTGCATAGGAAGCATGATTGTCAAAACTGAAGCATATGTGACAACTTACATTAATGTGGAAATCGTAGTGGGTTGGACATTCAGCCAAGAAAATATTTGTTTCTGGTGGATTTGTTTGTTTGTTTTTGTTTTGTTTTGTTTGTTTGTTTGCAAATCTCTGCCAGGTGGCTCAGAGTTACACGTCTGACTTCGGCTCAGGTCATGATCTCGGGGTTTGTGAATTTGAGCCCCACATCAAGCTCTGCGCTGACAGTGCAGAGCCTGGAGCCTGCTTTGGATTCTTTGTCTCCCTCTCTTTCTACCCCTCTGCTCATGCTCTCTCTCTTTCTCCCAAAAATAAATAAGTGTTAAAAAAAAATTTAAATATCTCTATCTCACAATGCTTATCTTTCACGAATCTAGGCTGGTTTCTAAGCCTTATGAGTCATAGCCACTTTCAGAAATGTTTAGCATACTAATCATATTAATCTGCCCCAACATAACTGTTTTTCTAAGGAATTTGAAGAGATGATGGGAATCCCCAAGGGAAGTAACTAACATTGCTGACGCTGTCTTGGTCAGGGAGCTCCAGACGGTGGCAAGTCACGAGCGTCGTGAATGAGAAGCAGCTTGAGTCCATGTCCGAAAAGTACGGCTTTTGTGAGGATGCCACTTTCTATATCATTTTGCATTTTCAGAGGCAAAGCAGAGACACTGACCATGCATTGTGGGTAAAATAGATGTATAATTGGAAATGTTCACACGTTGCCCCAAGGGAAAGTGGTTGCTTGATTTGAGGCAAATAATTATAATCTACCTATTTATGTTCTTCTGCTTTTCCCAGCCTTTTACTAAAATGATGTCAAGTGAGTTTTCTTAGTGTATATCAGGCTACTTTTCATTGTCAAGAGTTACTCCAAAGGTTCTCCAAATCCCCACATTTCAGTTCATTTTAATTTGGATTTTATGTGATGCTGTGGAGTGATCAGTGCTAGACAAAGATGCTTAGACTTGAGGTATTTACCGAAATTACCAGACAACTTAGTAAGGTGTCTGCAAGAAGGCTGGGTCTCTAAGGTCTGAAAGGTCATCCAATCTGAAGAGAATCTTTCATCCAGTGCCGGGGTACTCCATGCGAGGGTCCCCCCCCCTCGTGCTCCCTAAACCCCATTTTATTCCACATTGGCCAGAGGTTTCATACTTTGATTTTATAATATTAAAGACACTTTAGAAAACCCAGAATTTCCTATTAATTTGTAAGTCAACACAAGAAACTTAGTTTCCTACATTGGCATATCTATTTCTACAGGTTCATTAATGTCAACATTTCATTGTTTCTGTTGGCAGGACAGCCATTATGTCATGCCAAGAGCATGACATGTTGACATTTGAAGTGATTACACCGATACAAAAAATGCATATACATATTCATTTCCCATTTTGTAAAACTATAGTACTCTCTACAATTATTTCCCTTTTTTTAAAATTTTTTAATGTTTACTCACTTTTTAAACACAGAGAGAGACAGAAGTGTGAGCAGGGAAGGGGCAGAGAGAGAGGGAGACACAGAATCGGAAGCAGGCTCCAGGCTCTGAGCTGTCAGCACAGACCCCAAGGGCTCAAAATGGTGAACCATGAGATCATGACCTGAGCCGAAGTTGGACAATTAACCAACTGAGCTACCCGAGTTCCCCTACAATTATTTTTCTTTTAAACAAGGTCATTTTCTAAGCATACATAATGTAAAGCATTATGAAAATCTTAATGTTCTGTTGTCTCTCTCTGGCTGTAGGTGAGCAGAAATAAAGGCAAAGGGATCATGGTAAGCCATGGAAGGCTGGCTGCACATGCTAGGAAGCTCCAAATCTCCTTACATAGATCCCCAGGGGAATGAGGTTCTGCCATTTTGTATTAGAACATGACTCCCCGGCTGTGATGCCTTGAGAGGCAAAAACCCAGGGTACATGCAATAACACGACTGAGTAGTTACACCGCAGTGTAAGTCACTGAGAGAAATATTAGGCTTCAGCTTGAACCAGAAGCTCTCTCAAACATATGACAACCTTTCCATACATGAGTCAAGTTTTCTCTCTCGAGAACTCACCGTTGTTCATGGCCCTGGCCCGCCCCAGCCACTCTGCAGCGCTTTCTCCAAAGGGCAGCTCATTAGACCACTTGTGGCATCCTCTGTGACAGCATCCTCTGTGTACCCTCTGTTTACCCTCTGTTTATATCCAATTTATCCTTCCTGTATTTCTAATACATGAATAACATGGATGGAATATGAGAAACACTGTTACTACAGCAATGAATAAAGCTGTGCTGAAACCCAGAAGTCAAGAATGAGGGATGGTAGGAAATGAGCATTTACAAATCTGTGTAGATCAGGGGCGCCTGGGTGGCTCAGTCGGGTAAGCATCCGACTTCGGCCCAGGTCATGATGTCACACTCCATAAGTTCAAACCCCGCGTCAGGCTCTGTGCTGACAGCTCGGAGGCTGGAACCTGCTTCCGATTCTGTGTCTCCCTCTCTCTGACCCTCCCCCGTTCATGCTCTTTCTCTGTCTCAAAAATAAACAAACATTAAAAAAAAAAAATCTGTGTAGATCAAACGATAAACTTGATACCGCAGAGTTTTAGTCAAGGAGAAATGACCACTGGATTTAGTAAAACATGTCATGGAAATTTGATAAATTAAAGATATAACCCCAATGATAAAGACACTACTTGTAAGAACCAAGAATAATCACTTCAAAAGAAAATAGGTTGAAAACAAGTAGAGGAAGTTCAATAACAGTAGCAGCAGCAACAAAACCTATTTACAAGACCTCACCATAAGCACCTTAGAATATCTAAAATTTGATGTTCGAGGGGAGCCGGGGAGGCTCAGTCAGTTGAGCCTCCAACTCAATTTCGGCTCAGGTCATGATCTCACAGTTCATGAGTTCGAGCCCCACATCACGCTCTGTGCTGATGGTGCAGAGCCTGCTTGGGATTTACTCTCTCTTTCCCTTTTTCTGTTCTTCCCCTGCTTGTGTTCTCTCTCTCTCTCAAAATAAATAAGTAAACTTAAAAAAAAAAAAAAAAGAATTTGATGTTTGACAAGGAGTAGGAAAGGGATGTGGAGAAAGTCTTCCAGTAGAGTTGCAGATGTTTGAAGGTGGATGTGGGCAGAGACTAAAAGCACATCCCTTGTCCAGAAGTAAACCACTGACCCTCCACTCCCCTACCCCTGGCGTTTCTCTCCGACTCTGTGGTCTCTTTTCCTCTGAGCTGATTTCTCCATTTAGAAAAAGGAATACCATTCATTTGGAGTATTTCTCAGATTTAATGGTTCTAATTTAGAGATTTCCAGGCAGTGGAACTTAGACACTTGGAAGCAGACATGGGGAGAACCTCAAATTACATGAGAACTCCTTCAAATCTATTTTCAGACCAAGCATCATTTGTAGAATTAACTATTTATTTTGATATTTTTTTAAAAAATTGATGTTTAAAAGCAGAGTCGTGGCCTGTTGGTGGCTATGATGTTCCTTTAAATAAAATTTTCAAAAATTCATGAAAGGTTCACAAGTATAGAAAGAACATGACACTTTTTTGACAGTGTTAGATTTAAATGTCTGCATACAATTTAAGTAGACTACAAGTGAGAACTGGTATTGTATTTGGAACATTGTTAAGAATTATTTAAAGAGGAAACTATTTTAGGGAGATTTGGCTTAAAATTTTGAGATTAAAAAATCGTGTGGATCGGAGCACCTGGGTGGCTCAGTCGGTCAAGCATCTGACTTCAGCTCAGGTCATATTCTTCTGGTTTGTGAGTTGGAGTCCCGCATCAGGCTCTGTCCTGACAGCTCAGAGCCTGGAGCGTGCTTCAGATTCTGTGCCTCCCTCTCTCTCTGACTATCCCAGACTCACACTCTTTCTCTCTCTCTCTCTCTCTCTCTCTGTAAAAAATAAATAAACATTTAAAATTTTTTAAAAACAATGTGGATCTTTAAAATTCTGATAGTTTACCTATAAAGAAGTTGCTAGAAAAAAAAAAAAAACAAGTGTCATGGTGCAGATATATTATGGACAGAGAAGATATTTTTCTATTTGGGGGAAAGAATTAATGTGGGATATACTTCATATTTGGTGCTTTTTAAAAAAAAATTTCACGGGAAAATGTGGCAAATATAGATGAGCTTTTTCCCAGTAACTGAGAAAGGAAATCACACATACATATATTTTTTATTATTTTAAATGGGACAAATCACATTTGGAAGACAAGACTGCATCCGATATAAGCAAAGAACAATTTGAATGGTAAGATAAATTCACAAATAATGACACATAAAGACAGACACCACATTGCAAGATTCAAAGGAGTGTGAATCATAAAAACAAGAGCTAAAAATTGTCATATTCACAGAGATTTGGATAGTCTTTTATGACTATAAGACAGTGTACTAAAAGCTTTATTCTATAGAATCCAAGGAACTGTTTATTAACTCAGTGGCTTGATTGGATATAGTTACAGTCTTAGAATGTAACCCCCATGGCAGTAGCAGATATAAGAGATGCCGACAGCTAGAAAGTATGTTACAGCACAGTGAAGAGTTTAATAGAAATAGAAATTTAAATTAAATAAATAAATAGAAAAACGGGCACAGCCAATGGAGTGGAAGAGAAGGATATACTTGATCCAGTAGAGTAGCGTCATGGTTATGAATGAGACTCCAAGATGTGGGCCAACGAAGTATTCGGGACAACATTGAACTTTCTGGCTGAGATGGCCAAGCAGATGAAGAGGCTTTTAATTCAGGAAAGCAAGAAAGAAACAAATTAAAGGCAAGTCAAATCACAGGAGTAAGGGAGGGAGAGAAAGAATGTAATATGAGTAAAAACTTACACATCATGAGAGTGAGATGGACAAGTCTAAGAGACAGAAAGAAAATGAATATACTCAGTATGGCCATTTGAATACACTCAGTATTGCTGTGTCTTTTTTACATTTCTTATAGACTTGTGCTCAGCACTTTGTACACACTTTTGTCTGATCTTGTTGGCTTGCCTCATTGGTAACACTCTCATCTCTGTACCCTGTCTCTTGCTTCTCATATCTAGGGAATAAAAAAACAATCACAAAAATAAATACACACTTTGAGGTGGGGAACTGTCAAATTAAATTAATGAATTTACCCTTCATTTGTGATTGAGAAATACACTTTTATAAATTTGAGTATTTATATATAGTTGAGTATTTATATACAGTTATGCGTTTATTCTCACAGGCTTAAGCTAGAAAAGAAAAAAAATAGAAGAAAATAGAAGGAACCTAGGATATTAGCTTCCTGTTCAAATAAAAATAAAACTTGGAATTTTTTCCCCCGACCTATCAGACATTTTTCTGGTGCAGACAGTGGATACCTGGGTGGTTTTATGATTCATGTCATTTTAGAAGAAAAAAATGTGTGTGGCTTTAGCCTGGGATAGTCACATAGAGGAGATAATTAAAAAAGACATTTGATTATGTGCAACCTATGAAAGTGCTCACTTTCCTAACATGCTTTTTGTGCAAAAATATCCCACTCCCTGTGGGGACTGCCTGAAATTAAACAATGGTTCTTTGGGAACAGGGAGGATTTTAGTACCCAGGCAGAATCCCCTTGAAGGCTGCCTTGAGCTTTGCCAGGGGGCTGTTAGGAAGGGGCCATCAACAGAGAAAACCTGCCTGCAAAACCCAGTATAAAGTGTCTATTGAAATCTCAGGAGATGATTAATCCATTGAAAATATCTCTGAAGGAACTTTCCAGAATCTTGGAAGAAGAAAACTACCTACTTTATATAGTCTGTATCAACTTCAAGCATCCATGCTGTCCTTTGGAGCAGAGTCGAAAAGGGTCATTTGAGCAGCGGGAGTGTTTGGCTATACATAGCAGCCTCCTCGGGAGATTACTTTCCCCTCCTGATAGAGTTCTTTGTCTAGGGTTGAGGAGTCATTTTTAAAATTCCCATGGGGATGTTTCTCTCACACACTGAGAAGCGACATTAGTTAGAGTCACAGAAACTGATTTTATACTGTTTATGTGGAGTCAACTATGTTCAGAATTATACATTTGATATCCTTGAAGTGTGACTTGATGAAGCTTCTGGGGTCTTCGCTTTACATTTGCAACAACATTTTGAGCAGAGGAAAGGGACAGAATAGGACCAGTCATCCTGCCCCGTTGGATATTATTCAACAGCCCCTAAAGCTGATTAACTCACTGCAAACTCCACTGGAGAAGGAAGTGAACTTGCTTGCTTCAAAAGGGTAGTCACAGAATAATGACAGCTGGGATAAACAAGTTGTGTGAGACGGTAGAAATGATTGCATTTTTTTTCTCTGCTAAAGACAATGCTGGTGAATTTGCTGGGCTTAGTATGAAAAAGATGACTTTTCTTTCATTTTTATTCCAGTCAGTAACTATCCCATCAACCAAAAAGCCCAGAGCTTTTGCCACAAACTTTGGTGACACTTTGACCTTCAGCTCCTTCTACTGAGATGCACAACAAATTGTGTTTAGAAAATTGACTTTCTCATGATGAAAACCCATGAAAGAGAAGTGAGGAAAAAATTGTTTTTCTCACCTGAAGAATATCAGCATAACGTTTGAGGCCTTTGACTCATTTGTGAAAATCATCACTTTTTTCTGATTGATCACATCCACAAGGCTAAAAATTATGGCCAAATACTCTTAACTTTCAAAAAGAATAACATTCCTTTCTTTTTGAAGAGATACCTTTCCATATGAGCTTGAAAATAGGATGGATTTCTGATTTTAAAATTTATTATTTTTGCTTTTCCCTGAATTGAAAAAAAAAACTTCTATACATTACTGACGTGTACAAAACATGTCTTTAGTAATTAAAGTGTTTTGAAATACATCAGAGTAGAAGTCATTTCTGCATGTATAAATAGTGTCAACATCCGTAAAGTTTAAAAAGAAATGTAACTCAACATTTTATACAAAAAATATTTTTTTTAATTTTTTTTAACATTTATTTATTTTTGAAACAGGGACAGACAGCATGACGGGGGAGGGTCAGAAAGAGAGGGAGACACAGAATCTGAAACAGGCTCCAGGCTCTGAGCTCTCAGCACAGAGCCCGACGCGGGGCTCGAACTCGCGGACCGCAAGATCATGACCTGAGCCGAAGTCGGATGCTTAACTGACTGAGCCACCCAGGCGCCTCTACAAAAAATATTTTTTGACATTTAGATTTCCTAAAGTGACTTGTAACCGATTGAACTTTAGGTATGAGGTATGAAAAATAGAAAAAGCCTCTGCTTACAGTTGAAACTTTAAGACTAGATGATAAAAAATTGTGAAATAAATGGCTCTGAGTTCTAACAAATGTGTGACTCTAAAATTTCAACTTGACTCGATAAAGAACTTTACTTTGATATCTTAAAATCATTTTAAAATATTTAGTTGGCTTCATCATGTTCTAGGTATGTTTCCTTCTCTTTAAAAAAAAAATTAGCCTTTGTTGGAGGGCACCTGGGGATCTCAGCCAGTTGAGCATCCAACTCCTGATTTGGGCTGAGGGCATGATCCCAGGATCATAGGATTGAGCACCATGTTGGGCTCTGTGCTGAGTGTGGACCCTGGTTAAGATTCTCTCTCTGTCACCTCCGGCCCCTTCCCCCACTTGTGCCCTCTCTCAAAATAATAAATAAATAAATAAATAAATAAATAAACAAACAAACAAACAAACAAGCAAGCAAGACTTTTTTTTTCACTCTTGACTCCCACCCACCAATCATACTATTTCTGTAATGAATCAGAGTTCTTGACAGAATTTTCCATACATTGTTCCCTCTTCTTGAATTTGCCATCACTCCTCAAATCATGGAAAGCTGATTTCTACTCCTTCCATACCATCAAAAGTGCTTTTGAAAAGGTTGTAATTTCCTTCATGATGTTCACTTCAATGGGGCCTTTTCAGTCCTCATCTTTCTAGATCTTCAGCAGCATTTGACATGGTTAATCCTCCTTAGAAAAAAATAACTCTTTTATTTTTCATTTTATAAGAAAACACCTTCTGGTTTTGCTTCTACCATTCAAAGTCTTTAATATCACCTATAAGGACTTCCATGATTTTGTTTATATCACAACTCTGGGTTCACTCTGCCTCCAATACCATCCTTGGTCAATGGCCCAAACTTGTTTCTTTCCTTTCTGGAATTCACCAAGCTCTTCTCAACTTGCGTTACTTATAAATATGTAGTAGCCTAAGAATATTCTTCACCACACTATCCATGTGACTAATTCTTTATCATCTTTAAAGTTCAACTTAAATGGCTGGAATGGAAGACCTTTCCCGAATTCCAATTCAAAATCTAATTCTATCCATTATCACATCTACTCATAGATTTTTTTTGGTAGCACAGGGAAAGAGTTTCATTCATTCCTCTATTCCAGCACCTATCCTATTACATATTAGGTACTCAGTAAATGTTTATGGCATGAATTAGGCATAGATGATATCTACTTTCAAGGTGAATCTAATAATGGATATAAACAATAAACTTGTATAAATATTTATTATACTAAATGTTCTATTAGGAAATACATAGGATGCTTTCTGACCCCCACTTAGAGTGAAATTCAAAGTGAAAATGAAAGTATAAATATGAATCAGGAAAGAAGCATAGGTAGAAAAATTTTTCAGGTATATACAATTAAACATATAAAAAGTCAACAGGTTGAGCATATGAATGTGATCCAGCCTTGGGAACATCGCTACCCTGTGTGTGATAAAGGTGTCACTGAAACCTGCCTATCTGACATTCTTAGGTGTGTGGTGCTATCAAGTCTTGTTCTTATGGAGCAAGACTCAGAACAGAGTAATCAATAACATGCCTGCACCTACCACTTTATGTCAGTGACAAAGAAAAATATCATAGATTTTTAGAGTGCTTAAACATCATTTACCTACACAGTCATCAAACTATGAACACATTGTGCTTCAAAACTCATTTGCAAGCTGGTTTGGATATACCAACATATACTGCCAATGGTCATATTTTTGTTTTACCTAAGTAGCTTTTAAATCATTTAATAAATAATTGTGAATATCATACATCTAATGCCATCTGTATTAGAAACAGAGTTTGGTGCATTACATTAATCATCTTGTTTATACTTACCACAACACAGAATGGTAGAAAATAGAATCACCCCTTTTTAAAGAGGGTGAGAAAGTGTGAGAAAGAACTTGATTAATGTGCTTAAAATCACAGAGGTAGAGGTACCTGGGTGATTCAGTCAACTGACTCTTGATTTTGGCTCAGGTCATAATCTCAGGATGTGAGATCAAGCCCCACCTCGAGCTCTGCTTTGAGCTTCACACTACGTGTGGAACCTGCTTGAGATTCTCTTTCTCCCTCTCCCCCTCCCCTGCTCATGCACTCTTTCTCAAAAACAAAAACAAAAACAAATCACAGAGGTTGTAGGAGTCAAAGCCAGGATTTGGACTCAGAGCTGTCTTAGACTCAGGGATCCATCCCATACACCGTGAGATCATGACCTGAGCCAAAATCAAGAGTTGGACACTTAACCGAGTCAATCAGGCACCCCAAGAGAAGTTATTCTTTAGGTACATTGTTCTCAGAGAGTGATGCTGAGAACAGTATCATTAACAGCATCTAGATCTTGGTATAAATGTAAATTCTCAGGCTTCATCTCAAGCATGTAAAATCAGAAACTCTGAGAGTGCCTCAACAGGCTTCCAGGGGATTCTGAGGTGGATTAATGTTTGAGAATCATATCCTTAGGTCCTTTATATCATGAGTCTACTACTTGATAAAGATAGGGTCATGGCCTCCACAAGTGAGCAGAGTGAGAGAGCATGAAGATTATCCACCAGAGCCTCCCCTTTGCATTTACAAGCTATCGGAAAAACACGTATTTGCAAATTGTCTGTGGAGGAAGTGCTGTTTAGTTATGTAGTTGAGTCATAGTTCTGAATTTCCTCTATCCTCTCTGGCAATTCACACTCTTATAAACGTGAATGTTTGGGGTGAGCAGGTTGGGAAGGGTTGGGTTAGTGGAAGGATGAAGTGTGGCAACCATACACTGACAGTTTTCCTAAAATATCTTAATTAATTTATAGGCTATCAGCTTCAGCTTTTCATAATTCAATCTAGTATTCCCAACCCCATAGTCCTCCCTCTCCAGGTCAACTAGAATACTCCTCCAAGAATCCCAATCTTACACTGGGAAGATAAAAGAGTTTCAAAGAAGGAACACAAAGATCTGTGCATATAACTATCCCAAATATCATTTCCTTCTTTGCTAAGCATCTTTAAATGTTATTTATTTAACATTTCTTTTTAAGTGATCTTCAAAACAGAATTGAACTTTTAAAAGGCCAATTTTTGTGGCACTTTCTTGGAACACATGAGATAAAAATAATGAGAAAAGCAACTTTCAAAAAGACAATGATACCTAGGTTTTGTTTCGTTTTGTTTTGTTTTCTTTCTAAAGCATGTAGTTGGTAGAAGTGACTTTTTCTTGGAAAAACTGGTATATCTTGTTCCCTCCCTTCCCAACCTGGTGTAGTGACTGCTTCTATCAGGTTGAATGTGGCGTGTCAAGGTGGATTTCACTCCAATCAGAGCAGTTGGTGTGATAAAAGCAAGAAATTAACTGTAAATCTTCAAGTACATTTTGCTCCTTACAGTATATTCACTTATCTCTTGAGGGAACTAACTACTCATTTCCTCGTGCTCTCAAAATGTGGCCATTTAAAGCAACGTAATTATAATAATTTTGCAAGCATTTCCTTCCTCATGTACTCATTAACTTAGCTGGAATTGAGATTTTAATAGATACCACTGTGACTAGAGTCACACATCTCACATGTAAGTAATTACAAAGTTAGAACAAAGTTAGAACAAAAATACTACACCTATTTATCACTTCATTTGCTGATTAATTAGTAGAATTTAGAATTCGATCAGCCTATAGAGCAAAAACATATGAGCTAAACTCAAAACACATCCTCAGAATTTGAAGTTTTCTTAGATTCTGGAGTCTGTTCTTGCAGTAGCGTTTAATGTTCAGGAAATACCCTAATTTGCCACCCACAATAACTACAAATAAATAGGAGAAAAAATAAAAAATTGTTTTGGTGAAGTTAATATTAAATGAATTGATATATTGATGAATGAACTAATGAATTAATTAATGCATAAAATGGAATGAGTAAATGAATACATAGTCCTTCTTTACCCCAATTTTTCGGATATTGACTATGAACTACCCATGCTCTCCTTCCCAAATGCCAAGCTACTTGGTCCTCTTCTTCTAGGCTCTTTCCCTCTCTTATCTGTGGACCACTGTCATCTTTCTTAACAGAGACTGCTCATGTCCCTGATACCTCTCAGATGACACCAACATTTGGTAGTTTTTCTTATACGCCCTCAAATCCTAGAAGGGTTTGCTTAAGAAAAGTACTTAATCTTTGGGTGTTTACTTTTAATCTCACTGAGCCAATGATTATCCTGAGCAAGCTAATCAGTCTTCCTAATGGTTGATGAAATTAACAAAGCATAAACCAGCTCTCAATAGTCTGTACAACAGCATATCAAAGATACAAATAACCTAAAAAATTAGATAAAATGAAATATGCTATCTTGTATTGTGACTTTTGTCCAGAGATGTGTCTCCATTTTTGTTGTTGTTGTTGTCCTTCCTAGGCCAATAGGTCACATAGAATGATTTTGTTTAATTGTAATAGGTCAAATGATTTTGATCAACATTAGCACCAACTAATGGGCACAAGTTACGTCCTAGATTTTAACGTTTATATCATCATTATGCAACTAAATTAGAACCAATAAAAGTTGTTAACAATTTTTAAGTAAATAGTATAATAGGGAATAGTTACTGGATGTGAAATTGCAATATTCTACAGTTAACAGGACAAGAAGTAAAACCAATTTATCAATAAGTATGCTAGAAATATGTTCACTTTCCTAATGAAGCTATATTGACATTGAATATTTTTATGGATAGTCTACCAATTGAATTATCTAAATAGGTAAGTGAACTGCATTTATTGATTTCCTAGGAAAGTTCTGCTCCACGTGACCTTGGAGATCATCACCTTTATCATAGTTACAAAGCGCTTGCCTGGTGCGTTTATTATCACATTTAATTGACTATGAACAGTGTCTTTAAGGTGGGTTTAATGATCCTAATGTTACAAGTAACAAAATTGAAAATCAGAAGTATAAAGTAACCTGTCTCAGGACACATGGGTACAAAGTGGCAAGAGCCGTGATTTAAACACAGGGGTATTTCATAGGAAATATCTCGCAAAGTGCTACTTTGTCCTACACAGCATTTTTTAGGCATTCACTTCACAAAGGCCTCACTGACTACATTCATAACCAATACCACTCATTCCTTGCAAAGATGACTACTGTGGATATAACCTTCGGGCACATTTCTACAATCTAAAGTAAAAATGTAGTTTTTCTCAAGCACGGATAGAGTGACTTCTGAATTTTTCTGCATGGCAACTTAGCTGTTACTGAGGAATGGTTCTGGGCATATAGTTATCATTTTTCTGCATTTTCATAGCCAAGTGTATCTTTTGCAAAACACTGCAGGGTTTTCCTCTTGCCGCAATGCAAATGTTTTCCTCCTTTCCTAACGCTAATTTTCTTCGCCTACTTCCAATGTACTGTAAGATTTGGAAATGAAATACTGCCTGAGGCTTTGAGATATAAAATTGAGTTAACTTTATCCTACACAGAACCTGCTCTCCAGGGGCTGCATAATCTCTCATATCTCTACAGTCCTGTTGCTGATATATATGAACTGAAAAAGAAGCCAGTTCAGGAAAGTGCTGGTTCAAGAAGTGCAAAGGGCGAATCCCATTAGAATGGATTTACAATTCAATTACATAAGGTCTAAGGTACTGGGCAAATTATTGGGCATATTATTTCATTAGAGCAAAATTTCTCTGTATTGAAACAAAGGAGTTATTAGCTAGACCTTGAAAAGACAGTTAAAGATCATTGTTCTCACATGATTTGACTTGTTTATAAAGTATTTCTTAAAGCTGGTCTCATCTGTCATAGATTGTTACAAGAAGTTTCATTTTAGCTTTTCAAAAAAAAATGGGGAATTGCTAAATAACAATAAAGAGGTTCACATGTGTATTTCTGTGGAGCAAAGACCATGTGTTTTAATTTGTAGGTATGTGACTATACGGCATTTTCTGGAAAATTTTAACTCAACAGATGACTCATGACACATCAATGTTTTATCTCAATGAATAAAACACTAAACTGTACTCAAATTATATTTTATTCAAAAATTTCATCCAACAAATATTTTCTATTTATTAACATTCTTTTTAAAATATGTATTTATTTTTGAGAGGGAGAGAACAGGGAGGGACAGAGAGAGAGAGAGAGAGAGAGACAGAGAGAGACAGAGAGAGAGAGACAGAATCCCAAGCAGGCTCTGCTCTGTCAGCACAGAGCCTGACATGCGGCTTGAACCCACGAACTATGAGATCACGACCTGAACCGAAAACAAGAGTCAGATGCTTCCCTGACTGAGCCACCCAGGTGCCCCTATTTATTAATATTCTTACCAAAATGTATCCAAGAAATCAACTGAGAAAGGGGTAAGATTGAAAGGGCAAAACAGTAAAATGATATTTGGCAACTATAAATAGCATGATCCATATTACAGTTCAAGTTTGTTTCCTTCATTTAAATGGATAGTCCTCCAGTTTAGGAAAAAATGGAAAGTATAGAAAAGGATTAGTAGATCCTTGACGAAATTGTGTATATATGTCTTTTGAGGAATTACATCACATTATATATGGAAATACTTGACTTCTAAATGGAGCTAGTGAAGCCTTATGATTTTACAGAAGCCTAGATAAGGAATGTGAAACTCCACATTCTATTCCCAGTTGACCTTTCACTCATGTAAATTTTTCAACACTTTTTTTTTTATCATTTCTTATGCTTCTTTTTTATTTCATTCCTTCCACAGAGGAGAATTAGCTCTTTCCCTTCTAGTCCCTTCCCTGAACTGAAGATCACATCTTGCTGTACATTTAGTCACTCACTCAAAGAATATTTTCATTAAGTACCAGGCCTTCTGCTGGCACTGATCACAGACAAGTGAGCAAGAAAATCAGGTACTGCTCCCATAAAGCTTTGCAGGGAGGTAGGGAAGCAAATAATAAATGAGTTTAAAAGAATAATCAGAGGAATGTGATACAGGTTGCAAATACATAAAAATCTTGGCTAAAAGAGAGAATCACTAGGGATTATTTTGAACTCAGGGTTAGGTAAATTCTCCCTGGGAAGATTACATTTATTCTGACGCATGAATTTTATAAAGGATCCAGAAACATTATAGATAGAGAAAATGGCCAATGTAAAGATCTAAGGAGGTATATGAAACTGGGATATTGAATAAAAGAAGGAATTCTAGTGTGGTTAGGGCATGATGGACTACACCCACCCTGGGCTTCATTTATGTGGGACAGTGGAGACCATGGCATGTTAGGGAGAAACTTCCATCTTTAGAACTAATTACCTCACCCAGGCCCTCTACTGCTTTGGTCCACTCTTGGACCACATTCCCCAAGCTTCTTTGGGATTAGTTATCATCATATGTCTGAGTACAACCAGTAAAACATGAGTATAAATGGTTCATGCCACGTCCAGGTTTCAATTATAAAACTGTTTCATGTAATACCCCATGCTCTTTGCCCAGGCTTGATTTAGAAGCAACCTGTTGAGGCAGACTGAACCACAAAATGAAAGGAGTTTGTGACTAGTTTCTGCGCCCTCCTCAGAAAAGCTGTTTTGAACCCCCCGTGTGGGCATGTGGTTCTCTAGGGGCTGCTATTGTGTTAACCCCCTGAAATTTGCAGGTTTATCTTTTATGACAGCTACTGTTAACCTAAAGTGCTACAGTAAAATACTTGGATTTTATTCTAAATGGCAACAGAATACATCGACAGGTTTTAAATGGTGTGAGTAATGTGAAAATTCAGACTTCAAAAATATTCTTGATACAATGTAGAGAACGGGTTGTCAAAAAAAAAAAAAAAAAAAAAAAAGAACAAGGAAACCAGTTAACAAGTTATTAAAATAGACCAGACAAAAGATGGCAGTAGCTTTGACTGGGCTGGTAATCATACACATGGAGGGAAGTGAACACATTCTTGTCTACTTTGAGTCTGAAACAGACAAATTTTGTGGATATATTGTTTGGGGGAAGGGAAAGAAATAAAATTTCCAAGGATGCTTCTAAGTTTGTATTTGAAGTTCATTTAAATGGTGATTTTTCAAATCATTTTAGATTTAATCATTTTAGATTTATAGAAAAGTTACAATTAATAGTGCAATTTTTAGTGTACCCTTCACCCAGTTTCCCCTACTGCTAATATCTTACTTCACTGTGGTGTATTTGTCACAACTAAGGAATCAACATTTGTACATTACTATTAATTAAACACCAAACCGGTTTAGAATTTTACTAGCTTTTCTCCTAATGTCCTTCTTCTGTTCCAGGATCCTACTGGAAGACCAGGCTGTGTTAAGTTGTCATCTCCTAAGCCTTGGTAAGTGCATAAAAATTTCTTAACTTTCTTTGATTGATTCATTCATTGATTCATTGATGTACCTTTGACTTTCACAGTTTTGAAGTGTACTAGCCAGGTATTTTGTAGATTGTCCTTTAATTTGGGTTTTTCTGAAAACTTTCCCATGGCTAGACAGAGGTAATGAGTATTTTTAGAGGAAGATCACAGAAATAAAATGTCATTCTCATCACATTATGAAAAGGCATTGACCATGTTAGCCTTGATCACCTGCCAAGGTAGTTAGCCAAATTTTTCCATTTTAAGGCTACCCTCTCCTTCCCCTATTCTGTTCTTTGTAGACAAGTCACGAAGCACAGCCAACACTCAAGGGTAGAGACGATTGGTCGTTTAAACTCCATCTCCTTCAGAGGAGAGTATCTGGTACTCTAGACAGTATCTTGGGGTCCTTGTGTGCAGAGTTGTTGCTTTTCTATGTATTTGTTTATTCACTCATTCATTTGCATCATTACATATTCATAAATATTTATTTTATAATTTTGGGTACAATCCACTACCACTTTATTTTGTTCCTCATGCTACTCCGGCTTTGGTCACTGGGAGCCCTTTCACACTGGCTCTTGTATCCCCATGACAAGACCAATACTTTTGTTGCTTGAGGACATTCTCACTTTTTGTCACTACATCTTGTATATTCCTGCCCTAGCTCCAGAATCAGCCACTTCTCCAAGGATCCCTACTTTCTTTTATTGGAGAATGAAATTAGAAATCAAGATCTAGACACTAAGTGTGTTCATTGATACTAAGATGTCATGCTTATAGGCTCTCTGTAAATAAAGCTAAAAATATATATGGTTGCATACTAATCCATGTATATATACTTATCTATACTTATGTATCTATCCATCTGAATATATATTAAGCTAACCTTGAATTCACGCTGATATCTGAGACTCTAATTTAGCACCGCGTGTTTATTCTACCCTCCTTCTGGCTAATCTGCAATTTCTCTTTCCATCTGTCATCCATTTACTCTCCATCTGGCACCCATCATCTGTCTTACTTACTTGTTTAATCCCAGGATTTATGTACCACCGTTTCATAATTATTAACTTGTACCTTGGTGAGAAACAACTCTACCAAATAGAGTGGGGTGTTTATATATAGTTCCTTTTCTCTTTAGTCTTACAGTTTCCAAAACATCACTTTCCAATGTTACCTAGGTCAGTACCTTTATCCCCCACTATGTTCAGTGAAGATGGTTCATGTCATTGCATTACAGTCAATTCTGTTGTCACAGTCTGCATCCCTTCCCAGTATCCCCTGACTTTCTGGTTGGCTGCCTTTTTTTTTTCTTTTTTAATTTGCTTGTATTAGATTTACCCTTCATTGTGTAAAGTACTCTAGGTTTTGACAAATGTATAATGTCATGAATCCACTACTAGGCCACCATACAGAATATTTCCAGAATCTCAAAATCCTCACATCCTCCCCTCACCAAACACAACCCTCTCTCTTCTCCAAGGCTCTTGACTTGGGCAACGTGATGAATTGCAATATTATCTTTGAAATGGAGAGGACTATGAAATTATTCAGTTTAGATTTCATTGAGTCTGATGGGCTTTCATGACAATCAGGGTCAGGAAGTCATCATTATACTATGCTCCTGCCATGACTAGTTTGCTCTCTGAATTTTAGTAGATGTTCCTGGATGTTTCCAAAGGGGTGAGGTGTAAGAAGAAAATTAGTGAAAGATAGTACAAAAATATATTATATGGTACAAAAATATATTGCTTTTCTTAATTCAGAGAATATATTAAAACCTAAAAACAGCTATATTCAATGTCTATAAAAAAAGGTAGTTAAAATTTGTATGTGAAAAATTAAGCACTGACTTTAAAACACAGTGGTTTCAGAATCATGAGAGGACCCAACGAGCCTGTGTGGCTTTAATTGTGACTCATCATCTCTGAGCCAGTATCTTTACCTATAAAAAGGGTGCATCACTTTAGACCCACTTACCTCAATACGTTTATTAAAAGATAGAAAATTTGGAATGCATTTTAAAATTTTTAAATAAGTTATAGCTTTTAATTGTTGCTTTTTAAGAAACAGACATGCAGATGTTGTAGCCGCTTTTAAACTTGGATAAAACAATATTTTCCAGTGAGGAAACCATGTGGAAAACAGTATATATTAGCAATGTATATGATGTTTCAGACTGATTCTTAAAGAAGACAAATTATCTATAGCAGTTCCCAACTGAATTATCTTGAAAGCAGCAATTTTCAAAAATTATATCTCTTGGAAAGAATAAAATAGCATCAATAGTATACTTAACTAAATGACTAATTCTCAATTTTACCATAAACAATTCTGGTCTTTAACATGAAATACAAAGAAGAAGAAAAAAACAGATGATTTATCTTCAAACTTTTCAAGGAGAAATATTACTCTTGACTTAATCTTCAAAACCTAATTCATGTTATTGACAGTATTAAGCAATGTGACATAACTTTTGTGCTATGTGCCCACAACTCTGTGTGGTGTGTGTGTGTTGGGGGGAGGGGGTAGATTCTGGAGACAGTGAACTTGTCAATAGATCTGGGACACAATGTAGAGAGAGGAATCTGTATGTACCCTAACACCCCTATCAATGGCCCACAGTCTAAATACTAACTTTGCTTGCTGTCTAGCAAAGGTAGAGTCAAATTAAACACAATGCATGTAAGTTAGTGGGGTTGTGACTGTGTGTGACATCAGGCCAGCATGATTCTCCCTGGCATGCCAGAGGGATGAAACCATTGCAGAAAGCCTTTGTTATAGCCTAACAACAGAAAAATGATAGAAGTTTTGTTAGAAGGTATCTTTTATGAATCATTTCATATCGCTCATGCAAATTCCAGTGAGTGATAAAAAATTTAAGGATGGTCCTTGGCAAAATATAATAAATTAGTTAGCAATGTTCTATATCATATAAAAATATCTAAACAATTTTAGGTCATTCACTGCAAAGTGCATGTAAAAAATCAGAAATATATATCTATATATATATTTTTTTTTCCTCCATCAGAATCTGAAAAATTTAAGTCATTATTTCAGTGATAGCACAGTTGTTAACAATGATCAGTTTGAAAATTAGTAAATAATTATTGGAAATAATTTGTAAAGTTTATATAAGACTCTTGAATTTTTAATATATATATACACATACTTATTTACAGCTTGAGAAATAAAATCATTTTTTTCCTAAACCTTTCAGCCTCATACTACACACTGCTATAAACATAAACAATCCCAGAAAGTGCTGCATAAACAAATTAACAGTAAAAGAGCTTCTAAATATAAAGGGGGGATGTTGTAGCTCTGGAGAACGGCAGGCGTGCAATATTCTTGCCAAATTCTACAGCCATCTTCTGACCTAAATTTAGGGAGGTTGCCAGTGGATCAAATGCTGGATGGGGATTAAGAAGACCGTCACTTCAGTCACACATATGTGCCAAGGTTGGCAAGAGGAATCTCTATGTTTAATGGTCACAAGAAGACAAGGGAGGAGAAGAGTGTCCTGACCATTTGTCCTAATTAAAGATAATATGATACAAGCATAAAAACCTAAATAAAGATTTTTCATCATTCCTTGTAATGATTTCCCAACAAGGATGGTCTTGGAAAACATTCTGTTAGCCCTGTGGATGGAATCTGTACCCCTCCTCTGCTATAGACTGGGCTGCTACAGATTGAATGTATATGCTCCATCCCCCAAAACATGTCATATTTAAATCCTAACACCCAAGGTGATGGTGTTGGAAAATGGGGCCATATGGAAGGTGATTTGTTCCTCAGAGTGGAACCCTTATAAATGGCATGAGTGGCCTTCTAAAAAAGACCCTAGAGAGTCCCCTCATCCCTTTTGCGATGTGAGGACACAGTGAGAACACAACCCTTTATGATCCAGGAAGCAGGTTCTTTCTAGACACCAAATTGGCCATTGCCTTGACATTGGACTTCCAGCCTCTGGAATGTGAGAACTAAATATCTGTTGCTTATAAGCTACCCAGTCTATGGTAGTTTGCCACAGCAGTCTGAACAGACTAAAGTGGTTACTTCAGTAACCTTCTACTTTACCTCCTACTTGGTTAGCTTAAGGATATCCTACCATCAGTCCCGACACTGGGATGGGCTATGATCCAGTCTCCTACCCAGCAATTCTAGTGTTTGAACATGACGCACTGGTGAGTGACTATACTGATACTTTTCCTTCCATATCCATTTGTTCCCCTGGATTATTGGCATCTCCTAAATAAAGTGTATGTATTACAAATATACATGACCCTTAAGAAATGTACATTAAATAAACCCTGGTGGCAGGGATAAGCTGGCTGTTCCCTCATGGAAGCTGCTTGGTGAGGAACAAGACAAGTAGCCAGATTTTTAAAGGCCCAGAAACAGACCCAAGTCTAAGTTTGAACTAAGCACATCATAAAAAAGAACATTTCAGTTATGGGGCAAGTAACCAATTATTCAAGAAATAGTTATAAGACACTTGGGTAACTCTCCAAGACAGAACAATCTGTCATTCGGAGTGGGTTTTGAAGTCGGACTGTACAATGGGAGTCCTAGCTTTGCAATCTACTTGCTCAGTGATTTTGGAAAATTATTATAAGTCATTCTGCTTCCATTAATGCATCTTTAAAATGAGGAATATAATCTACCAGCTGAAGATATTGAGAGTTTAATGACATTCTATATACATATACAAGTACTTAGAAAAGCACTTGACCATAGTGAGTGTACAATGAATGTTAAATATCATCATTACTAGAAATATCAGACAGCTACCTCATTAGATGGAATTTTGTTAAGTGTAAATATTTAAAGCAATGAAAAATAATAAATAGTTTATCGTAGGGTGGGGAAGGTTTTTCGAAAGATGATATGAATCATATCATAGAATATGATCGGAAAATAGAAAAGGTAGACTAACAATATTCCTTAGAGTTCCTGAGATTATCACAAAATAATACATAGAAACTTTTTAGGAGGTTGTACAGATTAGGTCGGCATCCTGTCTGTGTTAACTTAATTTGTGGGAACAGGGAGAGAGGATGAGACAAAGGAGATAATAAGAAAAATAAATTAAAACCAAAGTGGAATCTTTTACAACCCAATAACGATAATTATCAAACAAAATTTCAAGTAAGAAGACACACATGGGGGGTTGCCTGGTGGGCTCAGTCAGTTAAGCTTCCAACTTCAGCTCAGGTCATGATCTTGCCTTCCGTGGGTTCAAGTCCCGCGCCAGGCTCTGTGCTGACAGCTTGGAGCTTGGACTCTCTTCAGATTCTGTGTGTATCTCTCTCTCTCTCTGTCCCTCCCCGCCTCATGCGCGCTCTCTCTCGCTCTCTCTCTCTCTCTCTCTCAAAAATAAACATTAAAAAAAAGAAGAAGACACACATGGGATTCTAGAATTACAGGAGAAAATATAACAGTATATATTGTATATATTTTATATATATATATACATATATATACATATATACATATATATACATATATATACATGTATATATATATACATGTATATATATACATATATATACATATATATACATGTATATATATATATATATACACATTATAGTCCCAAGTTATAAAATTCTATTTCTATATGTGAATATGTGTGCATGTACATACTCACAGGGATGGCCACACCTAAGAATATACAGAGAATATTATAGATGAATTTCTCTAACTGGTAGAAAAATGGACATCCTTAGGGACAAATATATGTACATATATATTTTAGAATCTCTCTAAATTTCTACCTTGAATATATATGAATCATGCAACCAGATAAGGTATCTTGATGCAAATAACAACAGTTTCTCTAAAAACAATGACCAAATATAATCCAGTCAAGGAAAATTGTCAAGTATTTCCTAAAGTTCAAATAAACTTGTCACCTCAGGAGCAATGTCTCAGATTTTACCTTACTTGCAAGCGAACAACTTAGCTCGTCCCAGTTTCATAGATACTGGCAGAAAGACATGAGTTTTCTGGGTCAGAACAAGAAAACAGTTTATTACACACAGCTATAACGCAGACCAGAGTGGCACCTTGCCCTTGTTCTCTGAGCCCCGGGTCCCACAGAGCAACACGACGAGAGTCAGGCGGCACCCCCCCACACACACTGGCACGAACTCTAAGTGGACACTGATATTAGGGAGCCCCAGGTCTTATACAGGTACTTCCAGCAAACTTGCACAACCTCCTCTCCAGAGAAGGAGACAGTACCCTCGTTACTCTGGAATTCAAATCTGCTCCAGGGAGAAGAGCAGCCCTCCTTTCAAGTCTACATGCTTACACCAGCATCCCAAAAAGACAGTCTGGAGGAAATTGGCCGACAGAGCTTCTGTTCAGAAAGTCAGGCCTAGGGCGCGTGGGTGGCTCAGTCGGTTAAGAGTCAGACTTCAGCTCAGGTCACGATCGCATCGTTCATGAATTCTAGCCCCGCTTCCGACTCTGCGCCAACAGCTCAGAGCCTGGAGCCCGCTTCAGACTCCCGTGCCTCCCTCTCTCTCTCTGCCCCTTCCCCGTTCAAGGTCTGTCTTTCTTTCTCTCAAAAATAAATAAAAGCATTATTTTTTTTAAAGAAAAAAGAAAGTCAGGCCTGCAGAATGTGAGAGATCAAGGCAAAATTGTCTGCCAATAAAATCATCTCATTAATTGGGGTGCCTGGGTAGCTCAATTGGTTAGGAGTCCAATTTCGGTGCAGGTCATAATCTCACAGTTGGTGAGTTCAAGCCCTGCATCCTCCTCTGTGCTGACAGCTCAGAGTCTGGAGCCTGCTTCGGATTCTGTGCCTCCTTCTCTCTCTACACCTCCCCCACTCACACTCTGTCTGTCTGTCTGTCTCTCTCTCTCAAAAATACATAAACATTAAAAAAATTTTATTAAAAGAAGCCATCTCACTAATTTATGAAGACATATAGAGTGGGTCTATTTAAAGGTGCAAATTCGGTAAAACACTTCTCACATGGACACTGCTGTCATGGAAGTCTGTGTAATCTTCATTAGCATGGACTCAAATACATGGTTTGGAACTTCTCTGTTCAGCTTTTATTTTATTTTACCTGCTATCTCCATAACGTCTCTGTCCATGGGAAACACCCCAAAATATCTCGGTAGTACGGACTTGAATGCACATCTTTCTTATGATTGAAGAAATTAAATTAATGCTGCAATGATTTTAGTTTTTGACCATTTGAAAGTTCTTATAAACTATAAAAATAGAGATTTTGGCCTGCTTTATTCAATACTGTGTGTTTATCAGCCTTCATTTTATTGTTCATTCTTGTCCATAGGCATGTCATAAAGCTTCTTCTAGACAAAAGAGCAAAGATGATAACATCAATGACGTTCAAGTGCATGAGGCCAGAGGTAAGAGAGAGATCAGAAAATAAAAACTTCCATGTATTGTGTTGAGTGCAAAAGACTGGCTTGTTTTGTTTTGTTTTGTTTGCCAAAGAAAAGGTTTGTTTTGCCATTCTTCATTTCAAAAATGCACATCCTAAAATAACTTTAGGTGACAAACGGATATGGATAAGAAACATAACTGTTTCTTTTAACTTTACACCTGTGGTTTTCACTCATTCAGAAATACTGATATGCTTGACCCTGCCCAGTGGAAATCAAAAAATTGTACCCTTTGCTTATAATCTGTAGGCACAGGGTTGGCTGACTGCAGAGAGCATTTTTTTTCCTTGATGCTAACAGGATTAATAGATTTATTGTGGAATATAAAACATGGCAAAACGAAGAAGTCGACACCACGGAGGAAGTGGGAGCCAGTTTTTGTGAACACGGGCTTATAGTCAGGTGAAGAGAGGATAAAAAATTGGGGCAATACTTCAGGAAAGGAGCTGTGTGTTGTTTGAGGCAGAAACTGATTTCAAAGGAATTGAGAGAGCACAGCACGAAACTCCTAGGTCTGGAGAGCACGGCATTCATCTGAGCACCTGTAAGACCCAAAAGCCAACTGTGTGGGTACCAGTCTCTCCTGGAAGCTGAGAAAGCACAAGGAACTTGAGGTTGGCATTTGAGTTAACAGCATGATTCCTTATTTTTCGAAAAACCCACGAGCTCTGTTGGTAGATGTTTAAGGGCGGGTTTTGGCAGGATTCTCACTTTCCATGTAAATCAACACATTACATCCTTTTTACTCATTTTCTATAACCTCCTTTTGAGAACACACACAAGGGAGGGACATTAGAATGTCCAATGTGTATCTTCCAAGACTTCATGAATACAGCTATAAGCAAGTGAATTTCCCAGTTGCTTACTTGAGGATCAATAAAGCCATATTTTGAGTGACTAAAATAATGACTCAATCCCTTGGCCTCCCTCCTTGGTGATAAAGATTTCTTTTCAACCTCTCTGTTGCTGGGCGGGCTGGGCGGGCTGGGGAGATCCACCCAGCCTGTCCCCAAGATGTTGCTGGAGGCTCTTGGTCTGGTCTTGAGAAAGAATTAGGACAGACCAGAAACAACGGTAGAGTGGTACAAGTAAAAATGTTTATTAAAGTGAGAGTACACTCTCCAGACGTGACAGAAGACAAGCTCAAGAGAGAGCTGCACATTCTGGGGTTGGAGTTTCTATCTTTTATTGACAGCTGTTAACTAGGTAATATTTATTACCTGGGGAGGGGACTTTTGGGGGAGCAGCATTTCACGTCTTTTCTTCCTTACTTGGTCAGCGTTTCCAGTCTCCTTTCCCTTGAGCCTGTCCCATTCGATCTGGCTTTTTGCAGCTTTGTTTTGGGAGTGGGGCCGGACAGACCTCTAACTTTCCCAAATACCTGGCCATGATTTCCTCTTTGCTGTCCTCCAGAAGCCTATTAAAACCTAACTGCCTGCTCTAACATCTCTCCCTCTCCTATCCCTCTGTCCTGAAATCTTGTTTCCCTCAAAAAACCTTTCAATAATGTATTATTTATACTAGGTAAAAAAGAGTGGGAGTCTTTTTTTTTCCAGGAAAGGCTAGAACCTAAGCATTTATAAACACAACTATCATAACAGAAATTAAGAAACATATATAATTCTCCAAACCTTATCTTATGTACTTATTTTTATTATTTTTTTTAGTAGGCTTCAGGCACAGCACAGAGACCGGTGTGGGTCTTGAACTCACAACCTTGAGCTGAGCTCAAGTCTCAGACACTTGGGGCGCCTGAGTGGCTCAGTCGGTTGAGCCTCTGACTTTGGCTCAAGTTATGATGTCGTGGTTCCTGAGTTTGGGCCCTGCATCAGGCTCTGTGATGGCAGCTCAGGAGCCTGGAGCCTGCTTCAGATTCCATGGCTCCCTCTCTCTTTGCCCCTCTCTCACTTGCACTCTCTCTCTCAAAAATAAATAAACATTAAAAATTAAACAAAAAAGAGATTTAAGGACTTAACCAACTAACCCACCCAGGTGCCCATCTAAACTTTATTAACATCAATTCTTCTAAGCAGATATGACTTTTAAATTGTGGGGAGGGGGGAGGCAGAGGGAGAGCAAGGGAAGGCAGTATTTATTTACCAGTGTACTTCAGTGGATTTTAATCCCTTCTTCCCCTTCCCTTCTCTTGGGTCTGTTCCCTGAAGCCTCATGGAGGCCTTGGAACTCACTAGTAAATTCACCTCAAACATGCTGCAAATGAAGGAGAATTACCAGGATCACCTCCCTACTTTCAGAATTTCAAGTAGGTTCTTTTGCAGACACACCTTCATTTCTCTCTATGTTACTTATTACTGAGGTTCCTCTTTCTAACTGTTCTAACTTCATACCTGCCTTTATATCATCCCACAGGTATAAAGAGACACCAAAGCTAGATCTCAAACACAGGATCCTTTGCTGATTCTAATGCAATTTTTCTAAAAGTACTCTGCTAGAGTAATATGTCACATTGACAGTCACCTTAAATTATTAAAATTGTGGCCATTAAATTCAGGTACCTAGGAAATATTGAAGCAGGTCATTTTTTAGCAGCCTTGCCTGAAATCTCAAATCTTATCGATAGAGCCTTGCCTGAAATCTCAAATCTTATCGATAGAGATCTGTCTACTTCTTCTGTGTGTCTGCCATTAGGAGTTTTCGTTCAGGTATCATGGGACCAGCTCTGAGCAAAACTGCAAAGGCAATATTTATCTTTGCTGATTCCTCAGTTGGATGTATCCATCTCCAAAGCTGAAAATACTTCTAGGTTTGTATAAGGAAAGTGCATGGCAAAGATGGGTGGGGTGCATGCATGTGGACAGTAAAGGTCAAAATCTATCACTGTCTTGGGGTCAGCCATGAAGGATCTTGCTAACTGGGTGGTCCTTATTACTTGAGAAGGTAGTTTTGGTTCCCATCAAAGGATGCTTTGCCCTCAAGATTTTCCACCTGAGCCAAACACAACCTAGAAATAGAACCAGAGGCAACTGAAGTCCTCTTTTATTGCAAAATGAACTCTTTTCATCTCTGTTCTTTAAACCAAAAGGAAGTCATTACACACACATACCCACACACATTCAAAGTATCATTTCAATCTGTCTTCTTTCCATTTTGTGGTAAATATATTGCAAAAATGATCCAATTCCTTTGCCCTTCTCTGTATCATTTTTTTTTGTTTCTTTTTTTTCTCGTGGTCTTGAGGTGCCATGTTGAAGCTGCTTAAAAGCATAATGTTGAACAAAAATCAAAATGGTCGCACTAACATTTCAGCAAAGCTCGATTTTGAAACAACCTTCTTCCCCTCTTCCACACATCTCCACTCCTCCCTCCTTTGCCCTTTCTGTCAGGAACCCAGTATCACCATACAACATGATGGAGGAGGCAGGTAGCACCCACACAACTCCTGTCAAAACTGGCTAGATCCTGTATTTCCCTATGATGCAACCCCCCTCACGCCCCTTCCTCTAGGGACATGCATTTTTTTGAAGGCCATGGCCTGCTGCAGCCTCCTTTGCCTGGCAAAGAAGTTGTTTCTTTTCATCCCAAAGTCTGTCTTTGAATTATATTTTGGCTTCCAAGGATAATGGTCAACTTTCGACAGCACTATCTTTCTGACTCTGAGCTGGCCCTGGCACGTGCATCATCCAGTCCAGTGAGAACTTAGTAGATGTGACTTAAACAGAAGCTTGTAAAAAGTGCTTGGTCTTTTCAATTTTGTACTTATCCCTCTGCCAGTAGCATGAGAAATGCCAAGACTAGCTTGTTGGTAGATGAGAGATTTAAGGAGCTCAGTCAAGTTGCCCTAGTCATTTCATCAAAGTCCATCCCAGATTAATATTAGTTAAATGGTCATGAGATATACACGATCGCAGACAAAAGCAAGAATGCTGAAGAATATATGAAGGGGGATAATTTTCCCTCTACCCTTCTAAGTTCTTGGCTGAGATTCCCCCTTGAAATAAAAGGGCAAATTAACAGGACAAAAACAGACAGAAGTTTAATAACATGTTTACATGGGAGATGGGAGGGGACCCCAAATGTGGGGCGACCTGATCAGGTAGAGGCTGGTGCCACAGGTGGTAAAAGAATTCATCTGAAGCAGAACAAAAGACATAGGTTTATTGAGTACACCTCAAGGGACCAGTAGACAAGACAGCAAAAGAGAGACTGTCTGTCAGGGAGCAGTGGTAGGAGGCTGTACCTAAGGGGGAATGTGAGGAGGTTATGGGATCCTATGAAATTTTCTTTTTTAGGTACCTGTGTTCAGGTATAAGTAACCCATTGTTCAGCTAGGGTTTATGGATATTTTGAAGTAGGTCATGTAATGGGCCTGTTTGCATTCAGCCAGGGGGTATGGGGTTACCATAAGCCCTTCTGCCTTTCTCAGCTTTCCATTGTTCAAGTTGCCTAAAAGCAACCTCTATGGGAGATATCCAGGAAAACTAACTCCCCCTAATGGTTCAAGCCTTCTCCTTAAATACAATCTCCAACTAAAGACAAAAGATGTCAGAGAGTGGGAAACCAGTTCTGGTTTCAGACAAAGCACAGTAAATAAGGGTCTGACTGTTATGCCAAAGTCTCTGCTTCCTCCATTGATAAGAGTTTCTAGAGATTTAGTCATCCTCCTCTTCCTAGTACAGCAAGGAAGACATGCTTATGAGTGGACATTCCTGTTATAAATGTAAATGTCTCTTACAAAAGGGTACCTTTACTTGGTTTTAGAGACTCCCCTGCTCTATCGTCTCTTAAAAATAATCTGCCTAAAATAAACCTAATGCCAAAGACATATTTGGGAAAGACAAATTCTGCTCTTCTTCATGCTCAACCTGGGTAGTCACCTAGCATAGAAAAATACTTAGTTTCTATCCTATTGAGGTCTTATGATTATTTATGATAGTTAATAACCTATACTCTTTCTTCCTATGTGATTTGATAAAGGATCTTATTGAAAGAGAGAGGACTTCAGCTACCTCCCTTTTGATCTGTGTGTACTTTCTAATTGATTAAGTTTTCTTTCCAGCTTATCTCTTAACTCAGGCAAAAGACTCAGTGGGCAAAACATTCCTGAGATGAGAACCAAACTACCCCAGCCAGCAACAGGGACTGCCCTGAGTTAGTAGGACTCCATGTCATTGACCCCAAGGTAATGATCAACCTGACCTTTATTGCCCACCTGCATCTACCCATTGATGTTTGTCTCACACTTTTCTTACATAAACCTAGAAGTATTTTCAGCTTTGGAGACAGTCTTTGAGATGCTACTCCACTGTGTTCCTGGTGCTGGCCTCACTGCAATAAATCCCATCCTCGTTTTGTCGCCACTCATCTCTCTGCTTTTGGATTTTGTCAGCAATGAGCAGCTGAACCTGGTCTGTTTGGGAACCCTGAGCCAGATGCCTGACACCCCTGTGCCCTGGTTATGTATTATATTTATCTAGGCTATAATCACATTGATATGATAACTAATCTTCCATCAAACATTCCTCATCCAATTTACCCTTGCCACCACTGGGGTTTATCTTTGTTTTTAGATGTCAGATAATAGGATATCCCTGCTCAAAACCTCTGATAATCCTCTGATGCCTATCACATCAATCCAAACTCCCTACCCTGGCATGAAAGGCCTCCAATATCAGCTCACAAATGCCAATAGTTGTGGCATCTCCTCCTCTAGAATGCTCCCCTTCTCCACTATACTCTCTACAAATATTCCCCGTTCTCTACAATGGAACTGAAATCCCACTTCTTGGTTAACAAGCCAAGAGTAATTTCTTTCTTTTCCGGGTGATCTCACTTAGTTCTTTGTTCAGACATATCTTATGGCACTGGCCATACACTCTTGAATTTTGTTCTCTACTCCCTTGGACTTCCTTTCCTCCCTCTGTCTTAATCACCTGGTAAAATCTCAGTTTAGAGTAAGTTTCCAGTTAAGAGGCATTTTGATAATTGTGGCTACATGAAGAAATAAAACTTTATCCTAATCTTGAAGAAGTTAGAAAAAAAATCACACAAGATCATTTTGTGACCTTAGATCTAAAGGTTCATCAATCATTTCATTCATCCATGCATTTATGGCACAATGTTACAGTGGAATTTTCCATATGGGAAATGATGCTAGCTCTGGCTGTATGGACATGGGAGTAGGTAGTATTGTAAGCACCGCAGATAAAGAGAGAAAAGATATCCAGCGATGACGGAAGGTGTTGTTCAGACATAGTCAAATCCACAACTGTCTTCTAGGTGGGAGAGAACTTGTTTTCACTAGCAGGTGACTGTCTTCTTTTTCTTTTCCCAATTGATTGTTGTAACTGTGTGTGTATGTGTGTGTGTGTGTGTGTGTGTGTGTGTGTGCACGTATGTGTGTTTGTTACAGAATCATACAATATGGAGGGCAGACTGATGCCTGACAACTTGGTTTTGAATCCCAGATTTGGCTTTGCTATTTGTGTGACTTCAGGCAAGTGATTACTCACTTTGGGCGTCAAATAACTCACAAAGAAAATGACGAATAGGGGCGCCTGGGTGGCTCAGTCGGTTGAGCGTCCGACTTCAGCTCAGGTCACGATCTCACAGTCCATGAGTTTGAGCCCCGCGTCAGGCTCCGTGCTGACAGCTCAGAGGCTGAAGCCTGCTTCCGATTCTGTGTCTCCCTCTCTCTCTGCCCCTAACCCACTCATGCTCTGTCTTTCTCTGTCTCAAAAATAAATAAAAACATTTAAAAAAAAAAAGAAAATGAGGAATATGTTACTGCTTATTCGTAATGTTGTATTCAATGAGTTGAAGCATATGTAAAGTTGTTTAGAATCATACTTGCCACTGAATTAGCACTATACAGATGTTACCCATTAATTTTGTTGTTTCTGTTTTGGTTTAGTGTTTTTTAATCTTTTCTATTGTTCATTTTATCACTTATATTTTTTCCAGAGTATTTAGATTTCCACAAATTAACCTGATACATTAAGGTTATCAAATACTCCATTCTATGGTCTAATATGTAATTTTTCATCCCGTCATTTATTCTAATCTAAGTTTCTCAGTGGTGGTCTAGAGTTACTCAATTGTAAATGAGCTCATATGAAATAGAAATAAAAACACACCATTTGCACTGGTTTGAGTACCTGACTGAATATGCCCATCTTTCTGTCTGAAGACTGCACCAGAGGATGTACTTTTTCTCCCTAACATTATGCTCAAATCTTTAATCGTGTAACTAAGACATCTTCCTAGGAATCTTCTCTGAGTATTAAGGGGCCTGCGGAAAAGGCTTTATCTCTTTCTCATCAAGAATATGCTTCCCAGAAGGAAAAAATTGGGTCCAAATAGAGCTTATATCCTACTTCTCTCTTTATTAACCTCGACATGTGTCAAGGGGACTCTAATACAGTCATTCACTTCACTACCAAGAGCAGTGATTAAAATATAAATTGCGTGAAGCTCATAACTCATCAGAGACTTTTACAGATGACAGGGATTGATGTTGTATTTTTTATTGGCTAACCTATAGCACAGGAATAGAGTGTATATACTTCACAGATTGAAACTTTAACAAAATCCTAATAAAATGTATTTAGATTACTTCTAAATTCTGAGAATATTTGCATATACAGTGTGTGTATTACATATTTTTTACAAGAGCTAATTTTCTATCTATCAGAAATAAAATTAATTAAATTACCTTCTCAGAGTCATCCTGTTCCCCAATACTTTCCCAGTATAACTCATCTTGGGCATCTAGCTATTAATTATTGCTTATAATAATAAAAATTTAGTTGAGATCTGTCCCTGTCCCTCCAGAAATTTTAATGCAACAATATAATCGCTATCAAATAGGTGTTCAGCCTTTTAGCTATTACCAAAAGGATTTTTGCATATGTATGTGTTTTCTATTCTTAAAAAAATTTATCCAACAAAATGAATAGATTCAAAGTATTTAGTTCAATGCATTTGACACAGCACACTTCTTTGACACAGCAGAGAGTTTCCTTGTGTCTCCTTCAATGTCTGAGAGACCCATCCATGTTGTTGTATGTTTCAGTAGTGTCCTCCCTCTACTGCTGAGTAGTACTGCATTATGTGGTACTACATTACATTTACCACAGTGTGTTTATCTGTTCTCCTGTTGACAGGCGTTTGGTTTGTTTCCAGATTTAGACTATTATGATTTATAGTTATTGATTATTGACTACTAATTTGTGGAATTATATAAATATATATATATATTTCTATATTCCTTATGTAGAATATATATAGAATATATTCATATATATGTGTGTGTTTCTATGTGTGTATCGTACATCAGATGTATTCCAGCCGTGGATAGATTGTAAGCCATTGATTCATTCCCTAAAGAAACCCAAAATAAATGATGGCTTTTCAGAAGAAGATACGATTATTTTTAATTTATCATTTTTTCCATTATGAATAGTTTTTTTCTATATCCTATCCAAAAAACATTTGTCTATCCCTATGGTCACAAATATATCTCTTATGTTTTCTTTTCTAAGTTTTATGGCTCTAGCATTCGCATTTACATCCATTATCCAGTGTGAGATAAATATTGTTTACAAAATGAGTTAGGGGTTGAAAAAAGGGATGCTTATTTGTTCCATACTAATATCCAGTTAATTCAGTGCCATTTGACTAGGTCCCCACAGAATAGCTTTTAATGATGTTAAAAGCATAATGACTTTTGAGTTTGATGTCTCTCAATTGAATAGGTTAGTCTAAAAATAATTTTTCATATCTTGGGAAGGGGATCATATTTCATTTATTTTTTAGACTATCTTTACTTAAAGTAATATTATATATTACATTATCATAATAGTAATTGTGGGCTGAATTGTGTCTCCCCAAATTCATATGTTGAGTCCTAACTCAGAATATGACTTTATTTGGAGACAGAACCTTTCAAGAGGTAATTAAGTTAAAATGAGTTTGTTAAGGTGATTCTCTACTCCAGTAATTGGTGTTCTTATAAGAAGAGAAAAAGACACCAGTGATGCATGCACACAGAGCAGAGGCCAATCAAGTATACAGCCAGAAGGTGGCCATCTGCAAGCCAAGGAGAGAGACCTCAGGAGAAACCAAACCTGTTACACCTTCATCTTGGATTTTTAGCTTCCAGAATGATTAAAAAACTATATTCCTGTGGTATTTTGTTATAGTGACCCTTGCAGACTAATACAGTAGCCCGAGTAAATGAATACATGGTGTTAACCAGAAACAAATATTCTGAATACAGACACAGGTTGGCCTAAGAACAATCCCTGGGGAAATTTTGTCCCTTAGATTCAGGAATTTTTGCCATTTTTGATCATCCAAAGCATGGTCTATGTCCAAGACAGGCTAAGGTAGCTAACATAACTTTTTTTCATTGTAAAAAGCAACAATCATGGAGCTACCAAATTCCTTTTCTGCCCACCCATTGCATCCCCACAGCAGATATTTCAGCTCAGATTGTGAAAATTTGTCTTTGGAAGTTCAAGTTTCAAAAAGATATTCTTCATAATATTCTTGCCAATTGGTTAACTTAGGCCCAAACAGAACAAAACAAAGAGAATATCATGTAACCATTATTTTTTCTCCATTTATGACAAATTAAAGGAGTAGGAGATAATAAAAATCACAAAGGAGAGAAACGTCTTTCCCCTTTCAATCTTTCTGGTGTGGACAGCGGATGAAAGTGAAGTAAACTAGGAGAGTTTTAAACATAGGAGAGAAGCATAGCAATGTCAGTTTGAATTCTGTCCATGCCAAGTCAAATAGCAAAAATTACCATTTCACAAGTGAGTATAAACTACTCTGGGGAAAAAGGGGCTAGAGTAACCCAAGATCCTTTCCATGATGGTTCCATTATCCTTGGTACTTTAATATTTTCTGTATAAAAAGGAGCCTGAGCATGAAGTTAAACCTTCAATTTAAGCCTTGACTAGTAAATTTTACATGTATTGTATTTTAACATCCCCTACTTGGGGGAAACAGAGTATTCCAAGGCTTCTAAAGACATTCTGAACATCAAGATGTTCTTGAAAAACTAATTTTGGATTAAATTAATATAAATAAATGAATGTAAAGTATCAATTTAATTAGATATCAATTTTAAAATTAAGAGCTATCAAAAATTCAGAAGTGGTATAAATTAAGTGTATTACTTAATTTAATATTTATATGTTTTCACTTTTATGTGGATCCTGAGAAACTTAACAGAACACCACGGGGGAGGGGAAGGAAAAGAAAAAAAGTTACAGAGGGAGGAAGCCAAACTATAAGAGACTCTTAAAAACTGAGAATAAACTGAGGGTTGATGGGGGATGGAAGGGAAGGGAAAGGGGGTGATGGGCATTGAGGAGGGCCCCTGTTAGGATGGGCACTGGGTGTTGTATGGAAACCAATTTGGCAATAAATTTCATATTTTAAAAACATAATAAAATAAAATAAAATATTTATGACTGCATAGTTGTTACATGAGATAAGTCTGCAGTAGTCAGATTTTTAGCCATATCAGCTTCTGAAAAACTTTTGCATTGTTTTGATCATGTCTTCATTTTTTTAAAATAAGTTTTCATTCAAACCTTACCAAAAGAAAAAGAAAAAGAAACTACATACTCATGATACTTTGACATTATAATTTGGGGGAAAAGCACATATACCAGTTTACTCAACACAAAGGCTTTCATTGACAGATGTTTTATGAAACAAACTTGAATTGTACATCTTGTTTGGATGAGTCCAAAACCCTTTTCGTTTTGTGTACTTATATAAATGGGGAAATGAGGGGATGCCATTTGCTATGACTTTGGTCAATTATGCGTTTTTGTTTCTTCCACGATTTTCCCAGGCTTCAAAGTTTAACCTTTATTTTGTCCTAGAGGGGATGTCCTGTGGGAAAGATCTATTTCAAATGCATTTTAGCTCCTAAAAGATTGAAAAATTTTCAAAGAACATGGTACAGAAAAAAGAAAAAGGAAAGAATATATTAAACTTTACTATATTTTATTTATTTACAAACTGTATTTAATTTCAAATTATTTATAACTTATATAAACTTATTTTCAGTATTAATTTGACATATGCTTCTATCTGTGAAAATCGGGAATTTATTCATTAAAGTTATTTTTTTTTCATTTAATGTTTTTTTTCACTTACGTATATGGTCTTCAGGAATTAATTAAAGTCATAAGAAGTGATATGGGTATTTTGTGATTTTAACAAGTGGTTCTACTTTTAGGGTATTTCATAAGTGGGAATGGAATAATTCAAAACTACCTTTACTAAGTAGTGGAATCTATGGCACTAGTGTGATATAAAACATGTGTGCTATCATTTTTTCTCTGAATGGCCATAGACAGCTGGTGCTGGAGGCATTATTTGATTTCCAGTGAGGTGAAACCCAGCCTCTGAACACAGCAATCCCTTGTAAAACGATACCTGCTTTAAATCTAGAAGCTCCAAGGCTTTGTTTTATTGTTCCACATATTGTCCTAAGATCTCAATAAAAGACTCTTAGGGGTTGTGATTTCTCACAGCTCTTGATGGTGATAGAGTAGCACAAAACACACCTGCCGCTCAGCAAAAACTGTCAGTCAGTGTTCTTCACTTCTTTAATACCGTTTATGTATATCATAGACCTCAAGTTTTAACCTTTCACATAACTTATTAGGGTAACTGCTTTTATAAACTGGTTAGCACAAGATTCCAAAGCATATTGTCTGACTCAAGGAAGCAAATGAGTTTATCTAAAATGCTTTCTGTTAAATAAAATAAAATAAAATAAAATAAAATAAACACTTTCTGTTATAAAAGTTTAACTTTCGACTCTAGTCAACTTTTTTATTTAATACTAATCTTGAACATAACAGTAATGGTGGTTTACTCTAATTTCTAATTAAAGAAAAGAAACTCTTTACTTTCTTCTTACTAAAGAAGACACTTATTACTTTTTTGTGTAGTTGGGATTTTCTTACTAAAGAAGACATTTATTACCTCTTTGTGTAGTTGGGATTTTGCTGTCAAAAAAGAATCTGCAAATGCTACTCGGGAAAATTTTGGTTTTATAAACCTGAGAAAATATCACAGATTCTTAGACAAACTATTTTTTATTGATTCTTCAAAATAAAGTATACCCATTATTTTTCATATTTTATATACCATATAAATATTTATATAGATATATATTATATGTATCATCTGCTATGAATACCATAATAATATTTATTGTATGTGCTATAAGCACAAATTCATACAAATAAATTTGAGTATTTACATATTGTTATGTATACATAATACATATTATTATAGAAATTATTATGGAAATGATTAAAGGAAAAATATAACTCTAGGTGATCTAATCCTACTTACTTATAAATGGGGGAGAAAGCTAATATTAATTATCCTTACTAGGACATAAAATTTTCTTTGAAAGAACAAATGTTTATTTAATCCTTCGTTTTGAAAACTGGAGGTAAAAAGAGACCAGTATTCTGGCAACTTTAGTAAATATTTAAAATGTGATGTTTGGGGCGCCTGGGTGGCGCAGTCGGTTAAGCGTCCGACTTCAGCCAGGTCACGATCTCGCGGTCCGTGAGTTCGAGCCCCCCGTCAGGCTCTGGGCTGATGGCTCGGAGCCTGGAGCCTGTTTCCGATTCTGTGTCTCCCTCTCTCTCTGCCCCTCCCCCGTTCATGCTCTGTCTCTCTCTGTCCCAAAAATAAAAAAAAATAAAAAAAAAAAGTTGAAAAAAAAAATAATAAAAAATAAAAAAAATAAAATGTGATGTTTTGCAATGACCAGCAGAGTTTGAGGTCCAGTTTTAAGGTCATTCCTTCCAACTCATTCAGTTTGAGTGCCCTCAGATCTTGTTTGCTTAACCAACAGATTTTTTTCAGATTGAGTTGACTTCTTTATAATGACAAATATCTGATCTGTATATCGGCTCCCTACTTACCTACCCTCATATATACACAGGTTTACTTAGTTTTACTATGAAAGTATTAGAATATAAAGGGAAAATAAAAATATGTCAAAGAAAATATATCAACATATGCCTAAGTAGTTATATTAATTGAGCATTAAATTTAGTTCTGGGCATCTTGGCAAGACAGAAGTGGAAACATGATAGATTATCTAACTGTCGTAATCTGATAAAAAAACAATAAACCTATTCTTCAAAGGAGATCATTTTTTTCCTGGTATTAAATCATCCAGCTAATGTATCAATTTAACAGACAATATAATGTCGAGTGGAATGCTTACATCATATCGTGATGGTAAGAGTCAGGGGATTTGTCAATATGGAATTGAGGCCACATCCAAGTGGGTCTATTTTGAATCACTTACGTCATCATAGGGCAAAAGAGCAGCCCTATGATTTAAGAAAACTCATTTTGCAAGGTATTATTTAAATAAAAGTAAATACATTCAGTTTTATTTCTGAATAAATACATGTACAGTAAAACCTTGGTTTGCAAGCATAATTCATCCCAGAAACATGCTTGTAATCCAACACACTTGTATATCAAAGTGAATTTCCCCATAAGAAATAACAGAAACTCAGATGATCCATTCCATAATGCAAAAATATTCATATAAAAATGATTACAATCCTGTAATATAATACAAAATAATGAAGAAAATGCAAAATAGAAAGAAAAATAACAAATTTTCTGGCACTTGCCTTTGAAAACTTTCATGGTTGGTGTGAGGGAGACATGAGGGAGAAGGGTTATTTTGTAGGACGACTTTCATTATCACTAACAGAATTACTGCTCTCTATTGGCTCAATGGAATCTTTTACTGCATGGGAGCCATTGTATACTCTCACATGGATGTTGACTACAGTACAGTGTTAATAAACTCCTGTCATATACCGTATTTAATGGAACTAGCAATAAGGCAGCAGAGGAAAGGGTCTACATATACAGGAAGCCTGCCCTCGAATGAAGCAAAGCATTCTTAAGCTTAGTCTTGTATGGAAATTCAAAGGACTGTCCACAGGTGCTTGGAAGTGACAAAAAATATACTAGTGCCAGTTGTGGGCACCTTCAATGTTCTGAAAAATCACTGATTTCTGCCAAACACCGTGGCGTGAGACCGAGCATCTGAGCATCGGAGACAGTCACCACGATGCCACAGCAAGAGAGAAAGGGAGACCATTGGCTCAGTTGTGATCGTGTGAAGTTCTACTTTGCTTCAATTGTGATCACGTGAAGTTCTTCACATACTACTTGCCTTGTAAGACATCACTTGTTTATCAAGTTAAAATTTATTAGAAATGTTTACTCATCTTTCAGAATACTCACAGAGCATGTTACTCGCAATCTAAGGTTCTACTGTATTTATTTATTTTTATTTATTTATTTAATATCTCTAAATAAGCACACTTAATGTATAAATTAGTTTCTTCAAGCATTATCAAAAATATTTACAACGACTCCAACATTTTGATGTTTTTATTTTATTTTGTTTCTTTCTGGGGCACTTTGTAATCTGTAACCCGCTTGGCCTTCCTCACATATATAATTCAATTCAACAAACATGTCTGAAGGAACACTTACCTTTTTCAGACACTTTGCTAGAGTCTGAGGACACAGGGGAGGGGGCGCTGCTCATTGTCCTGTCATGAAGTTAAGTTTGGGTCGCCTTCGTGTTAACTCTCCCACTGTAGTAAATGTGTCTCTGCCAAAAGCAGTGTCAGTGCTCATCTCGCTGTGGCAGCTCACTAACAGAGCGGACGTTTTAAATTTTTTTTAAGCCTTACTTAGTTTGAGAGAGAGACAGAAAACTAGCAGGGGAGGGGCAGAGAGAGAGGGAGACAGAGAGAATCCCCAGCAGGCTCCATGCCATCAGCGCAGAGCCTGATGCAGGGCTCGATCTCCCGAACCGTGAGATCATGACCTTAGCCAAAATCAAGAGTTGGACGGTTAAGTGACTGAGCCACCCAGGCGCCCCCAGAGTAGACATTTTAAAGAATCTCCTTTTGCAAGGAAGTTTGTAAGACATCGTCCGATAAACAACACTGTAGTGTATATATCTAATTATTTTGATTTCATTGCCAAGTAGAAAGTATACTTATGCAAATGCCAATTTGACATCCCAAATGTGCCTTTTACTACAGACTTCACCTAGCTCTCCTCTTTCCTGCATGATTCAAATATATAGAAGATCTAGCAGAATGAACATTTCTAAACTCAAAGCAAAGTTTCATCAGTATTTTCCCAGTGTCCAGGTGAGCGCCTGGATATATCTGTCATTTCTCTCTCTTTCAAGAATTACTTGGCCTGAACTGGCTGTTTCAGTGTATCAGGATCATTCATCCTTAATCCCCCAAATATAACACTGGGAAGAATGAAATAAATTGGCGACTCTAATCCCTTCTTCTTTTGTATCAGTCATTTTGAAAGTGGGAAGATCGGCTTTGATAGTGGATTACTGGATGCCACATGTTCTCATTGCAACATCACAGATTGGATTTAACCCAAAAATACATTTTTCTGATCTGTAAACAGCACCAGCTAAGTCCATATTTCTCATGAATGTCCTGCCATGGCACCGAATGTTCTCTTCATCATGTGGCCAGTTTATTAATTCTCTTTTAGCACAATTTCCAAGAATTTGCATCTGTCACTTGGAGCTGAGTATTATGAAGCTTTACCACAATTCTAGGCAACAGGAGCTTTGTTGTGTTTCTGCATTTCCTGACTTAGATGCCAAAAAATTATCTTTAAGTGGCTTTAAGCTAGTTGGCTTCGGCTTACATAGAGGTACTGCTATCAGCTATCTTTTGACAGCTTACCTTAAGCTTTAAACTGGCAGCTTGAGCTCATGTGTTTGTAGGAGGTAATGACCCTGATTTCTAGAGCTGGATTTTGACAACATTCTACCATTATGGCTAGGTGCAAACAAAATGAAATTGGTAAGATTACCGATTTTCTCAAATTTCATGTATTGTTGGTGGGCCAAGGAAGAATTGGCTCCCCAAAGTCATTGTCTGATTGAGGTATAGGGAGGAAAATTTCATTGAGTATTAGCATTTTTGTATAATCATGCCACCCAAAATTCAAATATATCCAGATGTCTGCTCTATCCAAGTCTTTGAACCAGCCAGATAACTGAGACAGAAAGTTTCCATCAATCAACTGGATTTTTGAAAATTGTCTTCACCTGTTCACTCATTAATTTGAAAGATATTAAGCATATTAAGAAAAAGTGAGTTGAAGAGAAGAGCAGAACGATGAGTCAATATTTCTTCAGCCATAATGGCTTTAATATTACAAACAACATGGAGGTTTCAATTCAAAAGAATATTGTGCCAGTTTTCTCTACATTCAAAGATGAATCAAGCATACTTACTATCCTCCAGGATCTTCCCCAGTTGTCGAGAAGACAGGTCTCTGAAGAATAACAGCACTGGAATAACTCCTACAGTAGAAATAGCAGTAAGAGGTGATTAGTGTGCACAAGTACATCCACCTTGACAGGACATGGACTATTCTTAGAGGAAGTGACATTATCTAAGCCATTCACTTATTCATTCACTTAAAAATATGTTTATGGATGATATTTTTGGGCCATGAATTTCCACTTTCTTTCATAACCTTCTTTGAAGGATGTGCTTTATTTCTCTCCCCAGGAAAAGAGAAACTATTTCCTTCAGTTCCTTGGGTCATAGTCACTTTAATATCTTATCCAGCAAACACTTCCTGTAGCCAAATTATGTTGGGATTTAATTCTGTCAGCCTGGTAACCAAGAAACAAGATGACGGCAAATCCCAAGGATGAGACACCCAGATTCCTTCATCAGAGAGTCTTTACAGAGGTGGGAGTACCCCAGCCTTTAATAGGGAGGAGTGGGCTACATCTATATCAGTGGGTGGACTGGGGGCATCTGTTAATATAAGATTGTTTAGTGTATTAACCCAGATGTCTCCATCAAATGAATAAGTCATTTTACTACTCAATCAGAGCCTTCACTTTATATAGGGGGACTGTCTTGGTTCACTGTTTAACTTTCTTTAAAGCTTTGGTACTTTATTCACAAAGTCCTTGGCCCAGTCCTCAGCTTTCACTGCTCTCTGGATTTAATTAGATCTCGCTATGCTACCAGGAAAGCCCTTAGCTTTCACGTTTAATTTGTAGTTGCTGTTTCATCACTGTTACCCTTTGGTTATCTTTTCTTAAAGTTTGCACTTAACAACTGTCACTTGATTTCACTGTCTTTTATGTAAGTTGTTACCCCATATCTGTCAAAGTTGCAATACATGGCCCTAACTTTCCACTGATTCCTTTCCACTGATACATTCTCCCCCACGTGCCAACCAGTTCACTGTGAGAGTTTTAACAGCAGTATTTCTCCCTTATACCAGAATCATCTGTACTAGTGATCTACAGACTCATCTAATACTAGTGATGGGGCACAGATGTGAGCTAGCAGAGGATTAAGCTCCTTAATTCTATCTCTTATTTTTCTGAACAGTTCTGGCAACAAGGATTGCTGGTTGGGGTCCTGGGAAACAATCTAAGATTAACATGCAAGCACTTTACTAGAGAGCACATGGCGATTTCAAAAAGAAATGAAATGAGGCCTGATTTGCTAAGAGAAGTTGAACTGTGATGTAGTCCAACAAAGCCCTCAGCAGAACCTAGAAGCTGTGATGGCTCTCAGCATTGTCTATATTGTAGTAAGTGTTTAGTTTCAGAGGTAGTATTAGCCTCCAGTGCATGCAGCCACTGGCAGTAAGATAGAGAATAATGGGGGATGTCTGGGGGCACAGTGGGTTAAGCATCCAAGCCTTGATCTTGGCTCAGGTCATGATCTCATAGTCCAGGAGTTTGAGCCCCACAAAGGGCTCTGTGCTGATGGCATGGAGCCTGCTTGGGATTCTCTCTCTCCCTCTCTTTGCCCCTCTCCCACTTGTGTGCTCTCTCTCTCTCTCTCTCTCTCTCTCTCTCAAAATAAATAAATAAACTTTTTTTTTTTTCAAGAAAATAATGGCATGCCAGAAGCTATGGCAGATGGACATATAAACCTCAAGCAGTATACCCTGGTCCCTATGGTTTTCAGGGGATTCAGATTAACTGAATCCTCTGGATAAGGGCCACAGGTGTTCTAGAAAGGATATTGAGTCTGCAAAGAGCTCAGATCATTACAAGAACTGCTCAGAATTTGGCAACACAGAAAATATCAGTACAAAGTCTTCTGCCCTAACTACCTAGAATTAGGCCAAACTTCAAATGGGAAGGATGCTGTTCTCCACAAGACTACTCTTTTTTTTTTTTTTTTTTATGTATTTTGAGGGAGGAGGGGCAGAGAGAAAGGAAGGGAGAGAGAATCCCAAGCAGGTTCTGCATCCTACATTGGGCTCCAACTCACAAACTCTGAGATTATGACCTGAGTCACAATCAAGAGTCAGACACTTAACCAACTGAGCCACCCAGGCACCCCTGGAAGACTACTCTTAATTCAAATATGAACCATCAACCTGAGAGTTTCCAGGGCCACCCTCACTCTGACAAACTAGCTATAAATTTGAGGATTCTCACCACCTCTTCATGGTGGAAAATTGCTACAATGGCTCACAGAACTCAGGAAAGTGCTATACTTAGTCCAGTTTTATTATTGATGAGGAGACTCAAATCAGAGCCAACCAAAGAGAAGATACATAGGTCATGGTCTCAGAGGATTACAAACTAAAAGCTTCCAGCATCCCCTCCTTATAGGATCAGGATATGTCACCCTCTCCACATATCAGTGTGTAACAATATGCACAGCATGCCAACCAGGGATGCTTTTCTGAGTTTAGGTCTTCAAAGTTTTTGCTGGGGTTTTATTATGTAGGCATGATTTTTGGCTAATTGGCTACACGATTAAACTCAGTCTCCACCCCACCCCCCCATCCCCTCCTAGAAGCTGAGCTTCTGACACGTGGCTCATTTTTTTTTTTTTCAGGGCTCCAAGCTGAAATCCTCTAACCATAGGGTTGGTCTTTCTGGCCTGGTCGGCCCCTATCCAGAATCTTCTCTCCATAGCACTAGCTATATCTGGAGTCTTACCATGAGTCACCTCATTAGCATAAACCACCAGGCTCAACTATAAGTAACAAAGAGATTTTTATTACATGGAGAATTTCCAAGGATTTAGAAGCCACTTTCCAGAACTAGGGACAAAGGCCAACCAAATATTTTATTACAGAGAAAGCATCCACTCCACTGAGCCAGTGGGATTCAGAACACTTCATGACTCAGAAGAATGTTGTGTTTTTTTCCATGTCTTATATGACTCAGTACACTCCTTCACATAACTATTCACCATGTTGGAAGGAAGAAATAGAGGGTGGGGAGTGGGTGGAAAGGGCTAAGGACTTAGAAAACTGATCATCCCCATAAAATAAAAAAAATACTGGTCCTGATAGCAAATTAAACTCAGAACATGTATTGAAAAAAGATTTGCACTTTTTTTTTTCCAATTCAAGCTTAAATTTTCCTGATATCTAGTGGAATTGAGGCTCTTAAGGGAGATTGCTTCAGCCATACAAAATAAAGAAGTTAACATTTATCCATTTATTTAAAAAAATAATATGACTGTATTTGGGATGACCTTTTATAATTATTGAATATATATCATCCACAAGTCTAAAAGCTGCAGGTACAATTAATGAACAAAATTAAGTCCCTTCTCAAAAATTTACCCTCTGATGTGAAATACAAACAAGTACATAAGCAACTACAGTAAAGTGTGAAATTCCTATCATAGTAAGGAGTCCTACATGAACACATAGATGAGGCACCTAACCAAATCTTGGAAGGTATAATCAGAAAGATTCCCAGAAACAGTGAGTCTAAAATTAAACTTGAAGAATGAATCAATATTCTATCAGTGAATGAGGTCTTAGAATTATACACAAACCAGACGTTTTAGTGCTTCATTTTAAAAACTTTGATTATCTGTAGACTCTGATCCAAGAGTGGGAAAGCATCTGACAGCACTTTCCAAATTACCCAGATTTCCATCATGTATCCAGTCCAAACACACAGGACCAAATGATGCTAGCATGATTGTAGATCTTCTCCATAACACAAAGCTGGCTCCTTGGATCTGTTTAGCTAGAATGTTCATTAATAATCAAGATAAGATTCAGAGAGTATAATACTAAATCTATGATTAGCACAAAACCAAGAAGAACAATTAATACTTTATAAGACAGAATCAAGATTTGACAAGATTTTGAGAGGCTGGAGTAATTTAATAACAAAATAAAATAATTAGACCCTGGTCCAAAGAAACACCCATAGGAGTAGAAATACTACAAGATATAACTTAGCACTATAGGTGGTGAAAAAAATAGACATTAAGAATTCAGTTAATTCTGGGGCACCTGGGTGGCTCAGTCGGTTAAGCGTCCGACTTCAGCTCAGGTCACGATCTCGCAGTCCGTGAGTTCGAGCCCCTGTCGGGCTCTGGTCTGATGGCTCAGAGCCTGGAGCCTGCTTCCGATTCTGTGTCTCCCTCTCTCTCTGCCCCTCCCCCATTCATGCTCTGTCTCTCTCTGTCTCAAAAATAAATAAAACGTTAAAAAAAAATTAAAAAAAAAAAAAAGAATTCAGTTAATTCTATACTTGATAGGAAATACAATATGCCCCTCAAATACCAATGCAATCTAGTGGGCTTTATCATAGAAATAGAATATCTGCAACATGAGAATGAAAGCTCTTTGTTGTGCTCTGTTTGGAATATTAGTTTTGGTTCTGGGCACTATACATAATTTACACAAATTAGTTCTGCCCGCTGGTTTAAAGATTTAACTACACAAATACAACTAACACAGGATATGAAGCACCATATGTTGAAGGATAAAGATAGAAGTCAAGAATTTTCTCAATAGCGTATTCAATGGGAGTGCATTAACAATACACATTTCATGGGGTACTCACTATATAAATCACTATGCCACAGATAGTAAACACACAGTCTCTTAATCTTAAGGAGTTTATATTCCTGAATATATGTGAAATTTAGTTTGATTACAGCCAGATAGAGGCAAAAATAAATGAGAACAGAAAAACTATCCAAGAAATACTACCTTCAATATTGAGGATGGCTGCAACATGAAAAATCAGCAGTGAATTATAAACTACTTAAGCCATGTAAAGAGCAATTAGAAAAAAAATTAAGAGTTCAAGCAAGGTGTGATATGTGTTAATTCTAGACTCACTACAAAGATCACACCCCCTCAAAAAAAAAATGATAAAGAAAGAAAGAACTATTAATCAGTCAAAACTGAGTTTATTAAACTTATTACAGACATGGAAAACATCACCTTTATAAACTCTTAATAGTATCAAAGAGGGAGGAAAGGAAAGAGTATTTATAGGTTTTACTCCCTGGACTCCAGGGGCTTAATGTAGGACTTATAAGACAAGAAAAATGATTGAAGTTTCACGTCACAGTGTGTGACATAATGGCCTGGTATTTGTGCACACACCAACACCAAGGTCTTGAAACCAATCTCCGTGACCTGGCTATTGCCCTCATAAGCAAACTATTTGTCCAAGTGAGCAGACTGTTGTCCTGATTCGATAACTATTTGCCCAGATGAGCAAACTCAGATCAGTTGTTTTGCAGATTTCCTGAAGTAAGAAATTTTTTCACTAGATGCAGTCTTATCTCCCTAAGTAAGAATTTCCTTTGCAAATAGTTTTGTTGACACAAGTTGTCTTGGTACCTACATTGAGTCATTTTCCAGGTGAAGCTAGAGAATATATCAATGCCATCTTTGATGGTCATTCTATAAGTACACAATGGACTCCACCCAAAATTTGATTTGGGTATTGAAACTGATGACACCACACATACACAAAGAGGATTAAAAAGGGTTAGGACTTAAATTGAGGTCTCTGGGGAGAGCATGGTAAGCCTTTTAAGCAAGTCCTAAATGACTTGAGAGAGCAAAGAAAGAAGATGGCTCTGAGTTTTTATTGTGGTTAAAAAGTGGGGTTGACTTGATTAGACATTCCTCCAAAGAAGACATATCAATGGTAAACAGGTATATGAAACGATGTTCAATATCACTAGTTATCAGGGAAATGCAAATCAAAACCACTGTGAGATATTACTGCAAACTTGTAGGATGATTATCATAAAAAAATTGTAAGCAGGCAAAGATATCAAGTGTTGGTAAGGATGTGGAGAAATTGCGATTCCTCCACACTGTGGGAATGTAAAATGAAAAAAGTATGGAAGTTCCTCAAAAGAATAAAAACAGAACTGGGTTATATGATCCAGCAATGTTATTTCTGGGCACATATCCAGAAGAAATGAAATCAGATCTCAAAGAAATATTAGCATTCCCAGATTCATTGCAACGCTATTTACCATAGCCAAGATGTGGAAACAGCTCAGTATCTGTCAACAAATGAATGGCTAACGAAAACGTGGTATATACCTACAATGGAATACTAAACCAACTTAAAACATAAAGAAATTAGGCAATATGCAGCAACATGGATAAGCCTAGAAGACACTATGCTAAGTGAAATAAGCCAGCCGCAGAACAACAAATACTGCATGATTTCCACATGTGTGGGATTTTAAAATAGTCGAAATCATAGAGTAAAAGAGTGGAGTAGTGATTGCTAGGGGCTGAGGAGAGGGAAACATGGGGAGCTACTAATCAATGAGCATGAAGTTCCAGTTATATAAAACGAATAAGCCCTAAAGATCTGCCATACAGTGTTGTACCTATAGTCAACAATAATACATTATACACTTAAAACAAGGTATTAAGAATGAAGAGCTCATGCTAAGTGTTCATACCACAGTAAAATAAGGGTTGTTTTTTTTTTTTAATAAGAAAATAAAGTGCTGACAGGCATGAAAGAAAAAATAATTAAAGTGAGTTTCCTGAACAGGGGCAGGTACTTGCATGGCCCTAATTTCTCCTCAGCACCAAAGGAATAAGAGCCCCTAATTTCTTATCAGCTTTCCCAAGTGTGGAGCAGAAGGGCAAGAAGGAGGTTTGAGGTTTATAAGATGCTGGCAGTCGAATATCAAAAAATGAAGTAAGGCTTCTTATTATGCCCTGATCCATTTTCAGCCAAAAATGTGACGCGGGGATGTTGAATAACTTTGTAATATTTTGGAATCACTCATTAAGAATGGTCCAAGACCAGGAGATAAATTTTGTGGTAGCAAGATCACAAAAGTAAAAGTAAAATTAAGAGTTTGAGAATAAGCATACATGGGGGACCTTTTTTTGTAAGCTCTATACAAGCAGGACAGTTTTGGTATATACACCATCAGTTCCTTAATTCTTTGCCAAACTCTAATTTGTAAACATTTGGTTAAAGATCTAGCAAATAGGAATTGTCCATGGTGATTGTTTCAGTGCAGAAACAAAACTCCCACCTGAGGTATGTCATGATAACAGGTTTTAGATTTCTGGATCTCTGGCTTATTGCGTTTGCCGTCTAAAAAAGTCACTTAGAAAAGTTGCAGATTTGTTACAAGTAACTGTCACATAAGAAAAACAAACACCAAAATGAAAGAGTATAAATCCAGTAGTCTGTCTCATGGTATATTTTAGCCAAAGTTTGAGCAAGTATCGTCCAGGTATTAGATTCATATCAAGGAGTGAATGGGGATGGAAAAGTCAATATTAAGAATAGGGACTTTGGGGCGCCTGGGTGGCTCAGTCGGTTAAGCGGCCAACTTCGGCTCAGGTCATGATCTCGCGGTCCGTGAGTTCGAGCCCCACGTCGGGCTCTGTGCTGACAGCTCAGAGCCTAGAGCCTGTTTCAGATTCTGTGTCTCCCTCTCTCTGACCCTCCCCCGTTCATGCTCTGTCTCTCTCTGTCTCAAAAATAAATAAACGTTAAAAAAAAAAAAAAAAGAATAGGGACTTTATCTTTGTCAAGAGGTTATTATGTGTCTATGAAAGTCATAACACTTGAGCAAAAAAAAAAGACAAAATCTTGTCATTTGAACAACATGGATAGACCTAGAGGGTATTAAGTGAAATAAGTCAGAGAAAGACAAATACCATATGATTTCACTTATAGCTAGAAGTTAAAAACAAACAAAAAACCAAGATGAACAAACTCTTAGATACAGAGAACAAACTGGTGGTTGGTAGAAGGGAAAGGAGCGGGAGGGGGGACAGGTGAAATAGGTGAGGGAGATTAAAAGGTACAAGTTTCCAATAAATGAATGAATGAGTGAATGAATGAATGAATGAATGAATGAATTGCTGGTATGTTAATGCACAGCATAAGGAATGTCATCAGTAATATTTGAGTAACCACAGATGGTAACTAAAACTATTGAGTAATCACTTTGTAATGTACAAAAATAGTGATTCAGTATGCTATACACCTGAAATTAATATAATATTGTATATTAATGATAATTCAAAAAATGTTTATCTGCAAAAAAGAGGGACTTTGTCATTGTCAAAAGATATTATGTGTCTGTAAAAATTACAAATCTTAAGCAAATAGGCAAGAAAAATATCTAAGAAGATAAAGGGGCACAAAAGCACAGAGATTAAAGTATAACAATCCATAGGTCCATTTATCTTGTTCTGCAGAACCTGATCAGAAGGAGTCCACTATGAGCTGTCAGTGAGCTGCTTGATTAGACAGTACTGTGTAAAATCCGTCTCTTTGCTGCAGTCAGATACTTCTGGAAGCTTCTCCCCAGATCCTCAGTTTGAGGTCTCTTACTGACACAGTCTCAGTAATTTAAGGATAACTGATGTATATTTAATTGAGGGATATGAATCCAAGGATCGACACCCTAAGGTCTCCTCCAGGCTCAGGGGCAGACGGTCTTGGATATGTTGTCCAGGTTGTAATATGTGAAAAAGTAATTTCACAGGATATTCACAGAAAAGGTTTCTGGCATCTTTTAGTAATATGATCTCATGAGCCCTTTAAAATATTTCACTATATTAGTCTGTATTAAGGCAGCCTCTGAGATTAGGGATGATATTCATAGAGTTCAAGAGTTTCTGAAAGATGGCTCAAGTTTGAAAATTCCATTTGCCCTTTCTTCACTTATGTGAAGATTGACAGTGACATGGGGCATTGGCGTTTTTGAATTAAATATAATGACTTACAAAGCTCCTTAATAACAGTTTTGGTGAAATGAATGCTGCCATCCTCAGAAAAAGAGCATTGAGATTCCTTAAGAGAAGAAACAAAAAGTTAAGCAATTACCAAAAAAAAAAAAAAAAAGTCAAGCAACTATTTTTTTCTTGTCCCCGTAAGATCTAAGGCTTTTATACTCCTTGACTACAAATACATAATAAACAAAATTTATTCATAACCCCATGGAGCGATTATTTAAAATTCATTTGGAGGTACTCAAAGACGTTGCAAGTGTTTGACTGAGTCCCTTCCACACCTTCACAATTTTGTCCACATGATATTGCAGGCCCCTAAGGTATTGACAGTAGCCATTCTTCACTATGCATTTAAAGTTTCTGCACAATATTGCTCTGAGATTTTCTTTTTAAGTAAACTACACCCAACATGGGGCTCAAACTCATGACCCCAAGATTGAGAGTTTTGTGCCCTACCAACTGAGTCAGCCAATCACCCCTCGGAATATTGTTTTAAGATAACAGCAAGTTTATACCTGCTATGAAGGTACGATTGAGGAGCTTTGTTCAATATGATATGTTTGCAAACGTTATGAGAATGAAAGAGAATAGGACCTTTTTGAGACGTAACATAAAATCAATGCATGGGAATATACTCAATAATAATCCTGGGAGTAAGAATGTGTTGCAAAGAGAACATTGAAAAAATCTTCAAGGTCTTTATACCCAGAAGTATACTATGTGTATTCCTGTTTAATAAGATCATTGAAACCTAGAAAAAAATAATTTATAGACAACCAATGTACCAATCTGTGTGTCTAAATATGAGTGTATTTTTAAAAGTGGAATTTAAGAAACAAAACAGATGAACACATGGGAAGGGTGGGGCGGGGGTAGAGGAGAGACGGAAATAAACCACAAGAGACTCTTCTTTTTTTTTTTTTTTTAAGTTTATTTATTGTGAGAGAGAGAGAGAGAGCACTCTTCACTATCAGCACAGAGCCCATCACAGGGCTCCAACTCACAAACCATGAGATCGTGACCTGAGTCGAAAAGTCAGATGCTTAACTGACTGTACCACCTAGGCGCCCCAGGAGACTCTTAATGTTAGAGAACAAACTGAACATTGACGGTGGGGGGTGAATGGGGGATGGGCTAGATGGATGATGTATTAAGGAGGGCACTTGTTGTGATGACTAATGGGTGTTGTATATAAGTGATGAATCACTAAATTCTACTCCTGAAACCACTATTGTACTGTATATTGGCTAACTAAAATTTAAATATAGTATATATATATAAAAAATCTCCTCCAAAAAATAAATAAATATGAGTATATTTTTACCTTGAAAAATATGTAATCACTGAAATATGTATTTGTATTAACACATTTTAGTTATATAAAATTAACCTAGAGAAAGTAAACTTCCTTCTAAATTTGTTAAATTTTTTAATCTTTTAATCTAAATTCTTTAAAAGAAAATATGGGGGTGCCTGGGTGGCTTGGTCGGTTAAGCATCCGACTTCGGCTCAGGTCATGATCTCGCGGTCCTGAGTTCGAGCCCCGCGTCGGGCTCTGTGCTGACAGCTCGGAGCCTGGAGCCTGTTTCAGATTCTGTGTCTCCCTCTCTCTCTGCCCCTCCCCTGTTCATGCTCTGTCTCTCTCTGTCTCAAAAATAAATAAACATTAAAAAAAATTAAAAAAAAAAAAAGAAAATATGGAGAATGCCAAATTAATCTAATTATTTCCATTATCCATTATTTTAAAAGGTAAAGGGGAAAAGTTTTGTATTTCTTGGTAGCTTTCTCAAAAAATCCAAAAACAGTTTAAGACATCAAATTGAAAGATCAAAGATATCTTAATAATTCTATTAGTTGGAATTTGGGACATGTGTCAGGAATTGTCAGAAGAAAAAAGTTATTAATCTAAGTAATAAGTATCTAAAGGTAAATAATTAAAGGCAAAATTTGAAAACACATAGCAATAGCAATGATTATTAGGAACCTTTAACTTTTTTCAAGAGTCAGTATATAAAACTACCTGAATAAGTTTTGTTAACTAATAATTGATGTTTATGGCCAACCCAGTCTAGTTATTTTCATTATTACAACAGCAAAAAATTAAACTGAGCACTTGATTATCTTGGTGCTCTTCATAATAGACAAGTTTAATCAATAAGTGAGATGATAACATTCAGTAGTAGTTGATTTTTTTCTTTTGCTATATTAGCTAGTCCACTAGATCTAGTTATATTCTAAATGAAAGACAATTTAAGAAAAAAGAAATATTGCAGTTCTTAAAGTTAAGGGGTTGGATTATCAAAGAGAAGAAAAGGGGTTGGATTACCTTCCTTGATTTTTTTGATCCAGAAAACTTTAAGAACTTCTTTCATATTTTGTCTATTTCTTTAAACCTTGCTCTCAACAGCATTGCCTGTGTTATGTCCTGTGTTAGATACCCTGTGATATATGCCTGTGTTATATAGATCCCTGCAATAAAGGGAAAACAAAGAAGTAAAATATTCTCTGGGTGCTAAAATTCAGTTTGTGAGAATATATCCAGGAAATGTTGATCAACTAAAAGAGAACTAAAGCAAAATCAACAAAGCGAGGTGGCCTTTAACCAGCTTCCTCCAGGTCTTGCCCACACTGTTACCAATGCTGCAACATGATCCAACTGGCTGGCTCTTCCCAAGGCCCAGGTGACACTTGAGGCTACTTGGTCTCTACCCTCATATACTGAATCTGCAAGGAATTTTGTCAATTACTCATTCGGCCATTTGGCAAATATCCTTAAAGTCCTTGCATGTGCCTGTACCTTCTTAGATGGTGAAGGGAGATATGAAGAAGGATGCCACGCTCCTTGTCTTCAAAGTCTCCAACCACCTGCTTTGCAGACACGTAAACTGCCGTAATGTGATGTCATCGTCCTGTAAGGGAGGTAGACAGAATGAAGGGACTGATAGGCAACCAGTGTGTGTGTGGATGGAGGAATGGCTCCCGGAGGGGGAGCTGGAAATGAGTCTTAAGTACAGGAAGTGTCCAGGAGACACTGGGGGAAGGGAGGTCACATCAGTTGGAATCTATGAAATCACATGGGCAGACGAGGCGATTGAGTCACTACTGAATTTTAGAGATTGTCTTCAGTCCAGTTAAGTTTCTCTTAATTACATAGGGTTGGTTCATTTTAGGGATGGAAATATATGTGAAGCTACAAGTGGAAGGTGAGTAGCAGAGCTGTGAGGAAAACAGGGATGCAAATGTTAGAGACCAGACAGGGTCTGATTTTATTCCTAGAATAACTGGTCATTTGTGATTTTTTTTAACATAATTTTTGATACTCCAGACTGTTCTTCTAAAAAGACACAAATTATCAAGTGGCTATAACATACTCTCCCAAAGTATGTTCTTTATTTTAATTTTTTTAATATTTACTTATTTTTCAGAGAGAGAGCACACACGCATGCGTAGGGAAGGGGCAGAAAGAGAGGGAGCCACAGAATCTGAAACAGGCTCCGAGCTGCCAGCACAGAGCCCGATGTGGAGCTCTAACTCAGGATGGTGGGATCTTGACCCTGGCGGAAGTCAGATGGTTAACCAACTGAGCCACCCGGGTGTCCCTTTTTATTTTTTTTAAATGCTTATTTATTTTTGAGAAACAGAGAGTGCAGGCAGGGGAGGGGCAGAGAGAGAGGAGGACAGGATCTGAAGCTGGGTAGTGAGGACAGCACAGAGGCCTATAAGGTGCTCCAACTCATGAACTCTGAGATCACGACCTAAGCCAACTCTCAGATCATGACCTGAGCCTGTTCTCACACAGCTGCTTTTGTTATGTTCAAAGCAGTTATTCTTGCTGTCAGCAGGAATAAAATATACTACCATTGAAGACTGCAAAAGAAAAAAAAAATCAAATGTATTCCTGGGAATTACAACATAAGCTGCATGCAAATAACTTCACAATTTTAAGGACTGTCTCCTGTGTGGTAAATGCTGGTGTTTCAGTTTTAATTTCTTGAGGTTTTCGGGTTTTGTTTCTAATTTCCTAGAAGCTGAGGCAGAATCCGTCTATCAGCTTAAGGCTAAAATAATTGTATGAGAACCATGGTCCTGAACAGGGAAATATTACTAGTGCACTTAATAAAAATATTTCCATCTGGGGCACCTGGGTGGCACAATTGGTTAAGCATCCGACTCTTGATCTCAGCTCAGGTCATGATTTCACAGTTCGTGGCTTCAAGCCCCGCGTCTGGCTCTGCACTGATGTCACGGGGCCTGCTCAGGATTCTGTCCCTCCTTCTCTCTGCCCCTCCTCTGCTTCTGCTTTCTCTCTCTCTCTCTCTCAAAATAAATACATAAACTTAAAAAAATAAAAAAGTAAAGATAAAAATATTCCTTTCTTAAAGTGAAAATCGTTATAAAACAAAACAAATTTTACAACCAATAGTCTTTTGAAGACTAACCTTTGGAGGTAGGCTTCATAGGCAGACTTTGGTGGTTGTATCTCCCACAAGGGGCAGGTGGGTCCTTCAACAAAATATGTGACTCCCAAAGACTTCTCATTTCTGTAGGCAAATATTATAAAATAATCATATAACAATCTGTTTGAAATTCTGCTTGTGCTTTGGTTGTAACTACCTCACCAGTGAAGTCTTATCCAGGTCCAAGATCATCCGTTCTTTTAATAAGTAGTAAATAGGGGCACCTGGGTGGCTCAGTTAGTTAAGTGTCCGACTTCAGCTCAGGTCATGATCTCACCTTTGGTGAGTTGGAGCCCCGCATCGGACTTGGTATTGTCAGTGCTCTCTCTCTGTCTCTCTATCTCAAAAATAAAGAAACATTTAAAAAAAGATAATAAAATGTTTTAAAAAATTAAAAAGTAGGAAATAATGACAGTAACATATGCACAAATTTAAATATCCATATGATTCATACGTTTTTGAAAACACAATAATCTCCCATGGGATTGTAGAAAAAAATTTTTTTTATATTACTCCATAGTTAAAGCTGTCTGGGTAAATCTTATAGAAATTCACAACATGAGTAAATTTGGAAAGATACTTTGTGACTAATTTACATAGTAAGATAATTCCATAGAAATATTTCTGTGCGGTTGGAGATTTGAGACCTAGGATCATAAAGATATAGTAAAAAGATGTTATAAAGCTAGAGGCAATGATCTTATCTTCCCCCTGGAGAAATTTATACTTATGGAAGAGTTAGAGCAAAATTACCCTTCTCAAGGAGTAGAGCACCCAGGTTCTTTTTTGGGGGTGGCTCCTCACATATTATACAAAAAAATGTATGTACAATAACATCTGAATCTCAGTGCTTTACCCCAGTGTTAAGAAACTGAGGCACTGGGAAACCACATGCTTTTGTGGTTTTTTTTACATTTATTTATTTATTTATTTATTTATTTATTTATTTTATTTTATTTTTTAATGTTTACTTACATTTTAGAGACAGACAGACAGAAAGTGTGTGTGAGTGGCGGAGTGGCAAAGAGAGAGGAAGACACAGAATCCAAAGCAGGCTCCAAGCTGTCAGCACAAAGCCCTACGCAGGGCTCGAATCCACAAACTGTGAGATCATGACCTGAGCTGAAGTCGGACACTTAACCGACTGAGCCACCCAGGCACCCCAATTTTTTTAATATAATTTAGTGTCAAATTGGCTAACATACAGTATGTAAGTGTGCTCTTGGTTTTGGGGAGAGATTCCCATGGTTCATCTCTTACATACAACACCCAGTGCTCATCTCAACAAGTGCTCTCCTCAATGCCCATCACCCATTTTCCTCTCTCCCTCATCCCCCCATCAATCCTCAGTTTGTTCTCTGTATTTAAGAGTCTCTTACGGAAACCACATGATTTATTTGTTGTGCATAAACAATAATATTCTCTGCCCTGAAAACTTTTTGTGTGCATTTAGGAAAATATTAATAATATGGATTTTTCAAAATCTTACTCTCTCACCCATTTTATAAGATTTAACTTTTTAGCTATTCATTCTCATATTGATCTCCTTATTTCAAATACAAATATTGTATTGTTCGTGTAAGTGCAAATTCATTTAGAGAAGCTAGATGCCAGCTGATATCTTTCAATGCTTTTAATACAAGAAATTAAAGATTTATGTAATTGTTGGAAAAGCTGGAGAGAAAACGTCTGGGAAATAGCCAATGAAGATCTTAACTTAAGCATGTAAACAAGTGGGTCATATATGCTCATCCCAAAGCCACGCAAATCTCAAGACTCTCTGGACCATTCCCATTCAACTGTCTCAGTTATCAGCATCAATGAAGATAATTCTCAAAGAGTTCAACTAGAGGCTTCTTGAAATCTCACATCAGCCAAGTTCTATCTTTAATTGCCACCCGGTTATAAAGGCTTATCCTTCTTCTCTACCTTTCAAACCTCATGAAAATATTACTCTTTGCATGAAGAAAGTGGAGAAGGGAAATCTGGAAAATATAGTTTACAATTTCTACTTCTTAGAGAAAACTTCGCAATAATGCCTGTTATCAATCTCAATCCTTTCCTGGGCAAGGTACTAACCCTGTGTGTGGACATGCCTCATCTGTCAAATGGGGACAGTAGTAGGATTTACTCATTGAGTTGAAAAAGGTATTGAATGAATATAATAGGTAAGACAGCTCGAGCAGCATGTGAAAATTAGTGTCATGTAAGCATTTGACATCATTTAATCCATGCAAACTTATAATAAATTGTAGAGAATATAAACTAGAGAAGTGTGGGATCCTGGAATTCTGACAATACTGATATTTAAGTAACCGTTAGCTCATGGACAGAACCAGGAGCAAGTTGTTGAGAACACACTTTTTTCAGAATCAGAGATTCAATGTTGACATATGTTTCATCGTGTATGGAAATCCATATAAATATATGTTCGCATATGTAATACACACCCACACTTCCCTCATCTGTAAGTTGAAACCTGTCCGCAATAAGCCCTGAGAGATCAAACATTCCAGAGCAATCAGAAGACTTACTGATAAAAAGCTATTGAAAAATATCAGAATGAAAAATTTTAAAACAGGTGTCTAAGTGAATTCAATTATTACCATATAAAGTGTGCCTTTACTCTTTGAGTCACTGCTGTATAAATATTTCCTAATCAAAATTCATGTCAGTCATAGCATAGCATTTTTTTTCATCTTTCCAACTATTGAGAAAGGTACTAAGGAATATAAATAATCTTGAGCCAAGGTAAAGGAGACAGTTTTTGTTTTGAAGCGATATTCAGAAAGCCACTATTAGGTTTAATTGCCAATATCCAGGCACATAAAATCCTTAGATAGGTATAAAGAAGAGTGGAAGCAATAACTTTAGAAATAAAGCAACTATTACCCCTAAAAAGGTTTAATAAACAAAGAACATCTATACCTGCCCATTAGTTATTGATGACCATTTGATGTGATTTTTATGAGCAATAAACCAGAAACACAGGTTTATTTGGTTCTTTATTATACTTATATTAGCTCATATGTCAAATGAAAAAAAAAAGAATATAAACTAACTTTTTCATCTTTATGGAAGTGTTGATAAGAAATATTATGATCAATTGAAAGTAAGTAGATTACTTTTTTCTATTTGCTCTTTGGTGTATGAAAAATGTGTTGTTATTCAGATAGCTTCAGGATTCCACCAGCTTTTTTTCCTCTCAAGTATTTACATAATCCTTTTACACAATGTTCTCAGAAGAATATATCACTAATTTTCTTTATCCAGAATAGCTGCAACCTTACCTGCTATATTTGTAATGAACACTCTGAATATTTCACACCCAATGTATGCTTCCCTTCTGTCATCCTTCTCTTTTATGGACACATGGACTTGGCCAATCTGGGAGCAGCATTAGGCTAATCCCAAGTTTTCTGGAGGGTTAGAACTCTACATAATGACTTGTTTATATCATAAGTTCTCAGACATATTAGAAAATTGCTTGTTGTATATTTGAGATTTTGACTGAATCTTTGTGTAATACAAACATTTTATACCAAACTGAAAAGCAAAAGTCACCTAAAGCAAATTAGAATATTTCCCAAACAAATTTAGACAGCAAATAACAAATAATCTAGCCAAGAGAGTTCCCTCCACCACACCAACACTGAGAAGTGAATGCAGAGTTTCACGTAAGTTAATGTTATTGCTTTAGGCTTTTATATATTTGAATCGTCTATTCTGAAAGACATTATTTGGCATAAGTTGCAGCTGGCCCTTTGAGACTTTATTTCCTCTGGTGTAAGATGAGAATTGTTAAGTAATCCTTGATCCTCAAAGGATTAACAAGATTGGCACCAGTATGAAGATTCCTAAAAATAAAGAATCTCATGCCCTACTCAACACCTAACAAATCAGAATTTTTATAATATCTACAGATGATTAACATGAACCTTAAAGTTTGAAAATCACCAAACGAGATGCTTCCTGACATTGTATACTTATAGGATTTTTTTGAGTTCCTGGAATGGAGATTAATACAGGAAAAAAGAATCTCCTTCTAAATTGATGCTGGGAAAAAAGGTAGAGAACCCAAGTTTTGCACCAAATGAAAATAACTAGGTTGTATCTGAAGTCTTGGGTTCCAGCACTTTAGTTAACATGTGATTCGAAGCACATATCTGTGCAATAGTACCCACATTATTTCAAGAGTAAGAGAATCTTTTGTGGAGGTGGGATTCATTTTTAAAGAAAAAACACTGAGAGACTTTGGATAAATGGATTTTCTCTATTTTATTCCTGCTTTTAACATCATCGATTTTTTTGCTCTAATTTTTATTTTTAATTTTCTTCCACTTGTTTTAGTCTTAAATTGTTCATCTTTGTATTGCTTGCTAAGGGAAAAAGGTAAGATTGATTTTACATATTTATTTATTTTCTATTATATGCATTAAATGCTATAAAGTTTACTCTAAGTAGAGTTTTTAATATATCTCACATATTTGGTAGGTTGTGTATTCATTTCAGTTCAGTTCAAACTATTTTAATTTTTCTCGAAACTTCTTCTTTGACCAATGTGTTATTTAGAGGTGTGTTTTTTAATCTCTAAATATTTTGGTATATTCCAGCTATCTTTCTGTCATTGATTTCTAGTTTAATTTTATCTGTATCTGAGAATATCTTTTGTACGATTTCCTTTTTTTTTTTTTTAATTTGTTATGGAGTTTTTAATGCCCTGAATTTATCTTGATGGATATTCCATGAGTCTGAGAAAATGTGTCTGCTGCCATTGTTGGACAGTGTACCACATAAATGCCAATTAAAGTCATATTAACTATATGTCATTACTAACTTTCTGATTGATTTATTAATTCCTTAAAGAGGAGTGCTGATATTTTCGACTATGGTAGTGGATTTGTCTATTTCCCCTTACAGGTCCATCATCTTTTACCTTATGTATTTTGAAGATCTATAGTAAGATGTATACACACTAATAATTGTCTTGTCTCCTTGGAAAACTGTACTCTTTATCACTCTGTAATTCCTCTCTTTACTCGTGTTCATTTTCTTTTTTATTTTTTTAACGTTTATTCATTTTTGAGAGACAGAGCGCAAACGGGGGAGGGGCAGAGAGAAGGGGAGACACAGAATCTGAAGCAGGTCCCAGGCTCTGAGCTGTCAGCACAGAGCCCGACGTGGGTTTGTACCCACGAATCATAAGACCACGACCTGAAGTCAGATGCTTAACTGACTGAGCCACTCAGGCACCCCACGTTTTCTTGTTCTAGAGTCTGCTTTGCCTGAAATTAATATAGCTACTCCATCTTTCTTTGACTCAAGATACCCCACCCTCAAGAGAGGGATCATAGTTCCCCATTCTTAAAGTGTGAAATATGTATGGTTACTTCCTCTCAAAGAGGTAAATATATAGAAAGGGGATGTGGTAATGACTTGACAGTAAAGAAATCTGGCAACCCTACCTCACTGGCTGATCAAGGTACCTCACTGAGCAGGTACCTCACTGGCTGATCAACAGTAACAAATCATGTTGACAGTATGAACCCTCGATATGAGGTGATGGAAATACCACCTTACCTGGTCTTTCTCCCCAAAATTCATAAACCCTGTCTATCCATGAAAATAATTCCAGGCATATTCCAGTAGAGGGCATTTTACAAAAATACTTGACTAGAACTCCTCAATGCCATCAAGGTAATCAAAAACAAGGAAAGTCTGAGAAACTGTCACAATGACTAGAAGACTAAGGAGATCTGACAAGTAAATGTAATGCGGTATCCTAGAATAGATTATGGGACAGTGGAAACAATTGTCAGATAAAAATGAATAATGAGTCATTAATTGTAACCTCTATACTACACTAACAAAAGCTGCTAATAATAGAGAAAACTGGATGTGGTTATTTGGGAACTCTGTATTATTATTATGTTATTATTCTGTCAGTCTAAAACTATTTTTAAGGGGCGCCTGGGTGGCGTAGTCGGTTAAGCGTCCGACTTCAGCCAGGTCACGATCTCGTGGTCCGTGAGTTCGAGCCCCGCATCAGGCTCTGGGCTGATAGCTCGGAGCCTGGAGCCTGTTTCCGATTCTGTGTCTCCCTCTCTCTCTGCCCCTCCCCCGTTCATGCTCTGTCTCTCTCTGTCCCAAAAATAAATAAATAAATAAAAAAGTTTAAAACTATTTTTAAAAATAAAGTCCGTTAAAATAATTAAATTGGAAACTAATGCTTCTTGGGATAAATGCAGTATTTTTAGTTCTCTCTCTCTCTCTCTCTCTCTCTCTCTCTCTCTCTCTCTCTCTATATATATATATATATATATATATAGTACTAAAGGGCCTTGAAGAACAAGCTGGAAAATTTTCACCAGGAGACTAAGACACTGTGTAGATATAAAAATATATTCCAAGTAAGTAAATAAAAAGGGTAAAAGAATTCTATCATGTATGTCACAGTAGCTTCTGTCAAATCAACCCTCACACAGATAACAATTATAACTAGAGAAAATGTAAAATACAACTATTGGAGCTAACATAGAGAGACCAAAAACGAGCAGATATTAGAGGTAGAATCTCAAAAGTATGGAACACTACTAGTAAAAATCATGTTTATATGTTCTTGCCTGAAGCCATTCCCCTCATTATATAGAGCAGCACAAGTGAAACCAAGCAGAAACCTATCATATTATTTTTCTGAGGAATCAAAGGACAGAATTCAAAACTTCCAGAGCACCTAAAAATAACTTTATGATTGTTATATTAAGGGTAATAATAAAACAAGTAAAAGTACCAAATGTAGACCCTGTGGTTCAATAAATAGGCTTTAATCGTCTCCAACTTCCCTCTCTATTCCACAAATGACTACTTCCCTCCAATACAAATAGCAGTGGTCCCTAAAAGGTACCTTTTGCAAGCATCTAAATGTACTGGAAAAATAATTACTAGAGGAAGTATATGGAATTATGCCTAGGTTAGTGACTGACATATCAAAAGAAAGCACCTATAGAATTGTAGAAACAAGTCATTTAAATATACTGGAAAAAATATAAAGCTCATCCAAAGCGGGGAGGAGAGTGAGAGATTTAACTGAGAATAAACACCATGTAAAAAGGGGCCAATGAAAGACAGAAATCAAAAGCAGCACAGAGATGCAAAAACTGTTAATAGCCTGGGAGAAAGAGAATCACATCAAGTCCTCTCCACGTAGAAACAGGTGCAAATAGGAATACTGCAATATCTTTTCATCTTTCAGTCATTCCAACTAAACAACTGATTTTGTGAAAAATCAGTCATAAACTTGAGATCGTAGCCTCATCACCCAGTTATTGGCTTTATGAAATATTGAATTCTACCTTGTGACAGAAATGAATTGCATGGATATGTGAAATAAAGCTAGCTATTTTTAAGAATGTAGCTAAGTTACAATTATTTATTTTATCTACAAATTCATGATTAAAATTATGGGATACAGAAATAACACCTAGATTTGAAGTCCTAAAAAGAATCCTAATATTTGAAAAAGAAACTACAGTACTTTGTGAGCAGGTTGATTTTTGAATTTTGATCATTAGATTATTGTACAATTTTGCTTAATACACAGTCATATGTCAGCTTTAGAATTTGGTGAAGCCTGAAAGATTGTGAAAAAAAAGTTTTTGATTTTAGTTCATCGTAAGATTTTCAACTTGTTACTGCTATGATAGTTTGTTGTAGGTCTCAATAAGTCAGAGACACATGACAAAGTAATGCGCTCAAGTCAATGAATCAACTCTAGTTGTTTCTTTCTACATGTGGCCCATTCTTTGAACCTCTACTGAGGATGCTCACCTATTAAGTCCAGTTTCTGGGAAACATAAAGGCGTGACATATAGGAGTTGCTCCCTTGGATGAATTATTTTGTTTCAGGTACTGTCAAAAAAGCTGTTCATAGAGTTTTTAAAAAGATACATAAAAATTAAAATTGGAATAAAAAAAAGGATGCCAGACAAAATAAAAAGAGTACAGGGCATGTACAAGGAGAAAAGGAAAGGAAAAAGGAAAGAAGGAAGGGCAGAAGGGAGAGGGGGAGGGAGGCAGGGAGAGAGGAGGAAGGAAGGAAAGAAGGAAGGAAGGAAGGAAGGAAGGAAGGAAGGAAGGAAGGAAGGAAGGAAGGGAGGGAAGGAGAGAGGGAGGAAGGAAAACAGGAAGGAAGGGAGAAAAGGGAAAGGAGGGAAGGAAAAAGCGGTGGGACCCCATTTTTTGTGTATTTGGCTGCTCTTTCTCTTATGCCCCACATATGAGCATATTGAGAAGAAAGCCTGGCTACTTCCTCCTTAGTTCCAGCAGGAGGTTCAAACTGTACAAACTCCTGTCCTGAGAGCTGTCACCCCTGTTCCCCCTACCACTGTAAAAATCCAAAGTCAATCTCCTTTCTCTACTCTCTCAAGATTGTTGTTGGGATGCCTGGGTGGCTCAGTTGGTTAAGCATCTGACTTCGGCTCAGGTCATGATCTCACACTACGTGAGTTCAAGCCCCACCTCAGGCTCTGTGCTGACAGCTCAGAGCCTGGATCCTGTCTCAGATTCTGTGTCTCCCTCTTTCTCTCTCCTTCCCCGCTCATGCTCTGTCTCTCTCTTCTCAAAAATAAATAAACGTTAAAAAAAAAAAAAAGATTGTTCTCTTAGTTTTGTTTTTGTTTTTTGTTTGTTTGGTTTTTTTTGGACCAGCTTGGGAAACCCACTCTGCTCTCCAACATGAGCTTCATTATGAGAACATAAAAAGTCATTTTCACACCCATTTGGTGTATGTGACATCATCAGTTTTGACATTTGAACCAAATTTTAGGTGGAAGATCCTCCAGTAACTGAGAGGTAACTACAACAGAAAGGGAAAAAAGAAGATGAAAGAAATAAAGGAAGAAAGAAATCTTGAGGCATATAGAGAAGGAAGTCAAAAGCCAATGTCTTTTAAATGAACTTTTCCTCCCAAGCAAGAGAATGGTCCCAACTATCTTCCTTCCTCAAATGTGGGTAATGGTCTCAGCTTACCCATAAGAATTAACTGTGAAACATTAATAACAATATGGAAAGAGAAATTTAAGTAATAACATTATGGGATGCATTTGAGTTAGAGAAATCAAGCCAAGTGAAACATAGAAAAGTCTTTTTTATAATTTGTTGCCAAGTGCTTAAGTGAGGTGACCTTGGTGGCCTAAAGGAAATTCAATTTGTGCCTTTATAAAATTATCACAGGCATTGTAATTAATTGGCTAAGTTTAATATCACTGCTTTAAAAAAAAAAGTGGTTACTCTTTTATCCATACTATTTGTTGGGTTATTTCCAGGTAAGCTTTTCCATAAACAATTTACCATTTAGGAATCCCATCAGTGTGCTGAATATGTCTGACATTATTGATATTTGGGTGACACAGAACTATACCTAAGTGGGGGTATGCATAGTTACTTGTAACATTACCTCAATGTTTCTTTGCAAACGAACAAATCAATATATCCTCACGATACCTAGCATAGCATTTTGTATCTCTGGTATTCAGTACATTTGTTCAAATAATCACTCCTTTCTGTAATCGAAGTTCTGTTTGTCATGTTTGACCACTGAAAGGTCATGTACCTTGACTTCATTTTCTTTGGCAGCCATACAAGTTCGTGAAACAAATCCCTTCTTCATTTTTATTTTTATTTCTATTTTTATTTTAATGTGCTTTCACTTTCATCATACTTCATATGAAACATAGTCATAAGAAAAACTGGTATCTCCTCAAATCAGCTGTTACAAATAACTTTACTATTTTATCCAATCTTCAATTTATAAGGACATTTGTGATATGTTTTTATAAGGATATATTTATATGTCCATATATGAAACATTATATTTATTTATATAAATAGTTACATGTTTGTTCATTAAATAATATTACTTGAGCATCTATTACGTGCCTATGTGTTATAACATGATAAGTGGCAAGGATACAACATGAACTAAAAACTAGAAAGTCTTTCTCTTCTTGGAGCTTACCACCCAGTAGGGTAACAAGCATAAAATAAGTGTATTTTTTACAAACTGGGTAAAATGCTAAGAAATATAAGAAAGATATTTAACAAGGAAATGTGGCTGATAATTGAGTTGAGCTCTGAAGGCTGAATGGGTGTCATAAGTAGTGTATTGAGGGACAGGCAAAGGGCATTCCAGGTAGGTGCATCAAGCTCTGTATCAAGGGAAGCATGGTTTATTGGAAAAACTGAAAGGAAGCCATGAGACAGTGAGGATCCTATAAGTTCTTACATGATCTTTTTGGTGTGCATGTGCATGCATAAACCTGTATCTGCCAGGAAGACTCAAATTGAATTAATGTTAGATCATGATAATGATGTAATTCCAGGTTTTTGATATATTTACTATACCCTTCCTTCCCATGTAAGTTTTTTTGACTAAATTTCTCTGTATTAGCTACTGAGTTCTACAGTATTAGTAAGTATTAGTATTAGAATTGGTGAGGGAAATGAAGAGGGAAAGTGGACGTGAAGGAAAGAGAAAGGAAGACATGGAAGAAAAATCGTAAACTTGACAACATCTTAGTTAGAAGGAGAAGCAGAAATGTTTTAATACATGATCTTAGCACATGGATAATATGGTCTTGTACCATTTATACTGTAAGGTAAAATAAAACTAATTACATTATACCATATTTTTCAAGTAAAAAGAACAAATGTCATGGGCTTAAGGATTTAATAAAAAAAGCAAAAGAGATTTTTCTAATATGTTATATCTACCCTAAGATCTGGCTTAAGCACTGGGGGATAAATTTCAGGGTATAAATATATTGTACCATTGAGTCAAAGCTCTAACGGGTGCTTCAAAGGACCAAAATTGGATCCTTAGATTCCTTCCAAGAGAAAAGATTAAAAATATGTAGAACCTTACAATTTCTTAAATTGAGTAACCTTCAGTCTGATTGGCAATTTAACATTGCAAATAAAAGGTAAGCTTTAATTTACTGGCTCAGTTTGAGTTGTTGGGAAATTAAATCTTTTCCACATTTGCATAACAAAATTTATTATCTGTAATTAACTAACCTTTAGAAAATTTATTTTTAATTTCCTCCTGTCAACATATCTGGGAAATGCCAAGTTAACAAGCATTAGCATATAAGCAACTACATTAGTGTAGAAGTTACAGCAAGTATTAGATGGATGAAGTGGTCAAGTCCTAAGGTAATTAAAGAGTTGTCATCTGATTGCATTGTTCACTTGAAAACATATGGAGAAATATTTTATATCATTACTAAGTGACAACAAAATCATAAGGCACCATTTTGTATACACTAATCAGCTAAAGTGACCTATTTAGTCAGCTTTGTTTACTTGGAATTTCTTTATAGTTATAACACTATGCTTCATAACAAAACAAAACCAAAATATGAAAATCCTATTTTCCTAATTCCAATTGTTTTAATTTAATTGGAATGTACATGTATTTTGTCGTTCAATTTTACAAGCAACAGTTCTACAGTAGTATTTTTTAAATCTTCAATATTTTAAGAATTAATTTCTTATCCCTATTCACTCTTGATATAAGGAGTAGTAAGAGAGAAATAAAATGCATATTCCCTCATCATAAATTCTGGTTTATTAAGTCCTCTTGTAAAGATAGATAGATAGATAGATAGATAGATAAATAGATAGATAGATAGAAACATACATACACACATACATAAAATATACATATGAATATATGTATATGTATGCCATTTGTCAGATTGTATAGCTATAGAATTTTAAAAGACTGTTTTCTTTTCAAGAACAAAAAAAAAATTAACAACAAACCTCTCTGTTTTTCCCTAGAGTTTATCAAACTCTGCTAAATGCTTTATCTAGCCATTAAGTTCATAGAAAAAAGTAGTGGTAGCAGGTGGCATTATGAATTTAAATTAGATCCAATGTGCAGAAGGACAGCAGGGGGTCCTCCATATCAGTTTTCTGAATGCATGACTCCAACAATATTATATGTTTTCCAAACTAGTCAGCCCATTACTGTTCCACAAACATTTTTTTTTCTATTTTACTAGAGTGCTTTATTTCCCTCAAGATACTAGTTTATAAACTCATCAGATTCTTTACTCTGACACGAGAAATCTAGAGTACCAGTGATGAAAAATAAAATATGAAACAAAGCAAAACATATGCCTTTTAAGACAGTTCTAGAGGGTAAGTCATCTTAAGCTATCTCCTTTTTAATATATACAGATGCACACACATACACACATACACACAAAGCCAATATCTAAACAACTACACATCTTACTCTTGCCAACACAATTAAATTAGATATATAATATACTTAAAATTGCATCAGGAAATAACTTTATATTATTTTTTAAATTCAGACTTTTGCTAAATTAGAATTTAGGTTTTGTTTTTTTAATATCATACTTCAGAAAATTTAAAGAGATGACAGCCTTTAAAGGAATTCAGTATCTTCTCATTCCTTATTTTCAGATGACACCATCTATTTAGATTTTAAAGCCAGAAACTTGGGATTTATCCATCAACACGTATATCCATGTCCTTCAGATTTTACTTCCTAAGATTTTTTCCGATCCTCTCACTTATGTCCATTTCCATAAAGTCCATCTTGGTCCAGGCTAATATCCTGTGTGGCTGATTACTGGATTACTGCAGTACAAATCACAGCTAGAGTAGGAGACTTAAACTGATCAACAATTAGTTTCTCGCTTTTACAGAAATATTTTTAAAATGGTATTCTTGTTCTAATCTTATAGACTATAAATGAGTGGGAGAAATAATGAAACCACATGTTATTTACATCAGAAGACAATTTAACAAATATACCAAATTATTCAAATATTATTATTCAAATGAACCAAAGCGCACTCTTCTCAATTCAACATTGTAGACTACTGTTTCATAAAATGTTGACTTCTACAAAGGAAAAGAAAAAGAAAAAATACACCATATAATATAATTTTTACTGTCTCATTACCTTAATAGTCACCAGGCAACTTTTATTTATACAAGCTTATAGCAAAACTATAGGAAAATAGTCAAAATTAAACTATACTTTCTAATAGAATAAACAGGATTTATGTCTGCTTTCCCTCCTGGTTTCTTCTCTGCAATGCCTCATTCATTTGGCAAAGTAAAATTAACAGAATTAATAAAAAGACTTTACGGTTAACTGATGTTATTGAAGACCTAATAAAAAAATAACACAGAAATCAAAAATTCATCACAACAAAAATATATCACTGAATATCCACCCATATTTCTCACAGAAAGTTCTGTACTCAGCCTCTCCTCTTGCAAACATCCACTTCCTGTCATTACACAAATCACCATCTCTTTTCCAATCTCTTGTCTTTTCAAGGGCCAGAGATTCCTCAAACTCCTGTCTTGTCAGTGGCAATGGGAAACTAAACATTTCCTCATATTAAGCAGTTTACATCCAAGAATGAGCCTTTTAAATTTATTATGCAGAGTAATTTACCATTCCATTGCCTTGACCATCTTATTTTCTTTGAACGTAGTCCAAACATTTCACCACCACATAATGAAAGGGTCTATTAAAGGGCTTTCCTACATCAAATTATTGTGATCTTTCAGCCATCTTTTTTTTCCTTTTAGCTTATTTATGTTGAGAGAGAGCATACATGCTCATGCACAGGGAGAGAGAGCACTCCAAGCAGGCTCCACACTATCAGCACAGAGCCCCATGTGGGGCTTCAACTCATCAACCGTGAGATCATGACCTGAGCAGAAATCAAGACTCAGACACTTAACTGACTGAGCCACCCAGGGACCCCTCAACCATATTTTTGAATGCAGAAATCATCGCAGTGATTTTTAAATATTTTGGTTTTTGTTTTTCCAAATTTCACCATTAAAATTTTTTAAGCTCTGATATTTAGTTTCCTTTTTTACACTTATTCTATAATTTCTGCAGAGCAATATGAAAATGAAATAACAAAGTCAGTTGGAAAAAGGACAAAAATAAATAATATTATATAGTGTTTTGATTTTATACCTGAAAATCGAAAGAATTATCCAAACAACATAATAAACTAGAACATTTTGACACAGCAATAATCAAGATGTTAGGTGTTTATGAAGAAAATTATAAAAGTTTGTAAGTATATATAAAGAAAAACCAAAATAAACAAAAAAAAAAACAGATATAAAAATCATGTTCTTGGACTGAACAATGAAAAGACCAGTTTTTTTCAAATTAATGAATAGTTTCTTCCTTCCTTCTTTCCTTCATTTCTTCTTTACTCCTTTATCTGTCACATAAAATAAATATTTCATGTGAGAGATCATGTCACTTATTATAGTAGATGGTAAGTATTACTAGAGGCAATAATATAGGTCAATATCTTGCCCTAATTAAAAGTGTCAAATACATGCAATTTAACAGTAATTAGAGTAAACCCTAATATGCATCTCTATCGTATAGATATATATACATACATATACATATGTGCAATGTGTACAGTTAGGTATGTATTTCTCCTCTTTCTTTGAAACAGAAAATGAACAAATAATGCAAAAACAGATTGAAACAACAAAATTTTTATTTTGAGAATATGTGAAAGAGGAAAGCTATAAAACCTTAGAGACTTCTGAAAGAAGACTTAATTAAATGGTTATTTTACTGAATAAGTACATGGAATATTTTTCAGATGCTAATTCTACCCAAAATTATACATAATTTTAGTGCCATTACAATCAACTTTTCACTAGGAATCCTCTTTCAACTTGTCAAAGTGATTCTAAAAATCCCTCTAAGTATTTTTCACAGAAATAGGAAAAGCAATCCTAAAATTCATGTGGAACCACAAAAAGACCCTGAATAGCCAAAGCAATCAGAAGAAAGATGACCTAAGCTGGAGGCATCATGCTCCCTGATTTCAAACTATATTACAAAGCTATAATAATTAAAATAAAATGGTATTGTCATAACAGCATACACATAGATCAGTAGAACGGAACAGAAAGCTCAGAAATAAACCCATGCATACAGTCAATTAATATTTGAGAAGGGAGCCATGAACACTTAAAAGCAAAACAATAGTCTCTTCGGTAAATGGTGTTGGGGAATCTGGCAATTTGCAAGTAAAAGGATGAAATATTTACATTTTCAAGGGACAGAAAAATAATGCAAGTTTTCTTCTAGGAGTTTTGGGGTATATTTCTCTGTTCTCAGTAGTCTAGGGTAATTGCTATTTAAATCTTCCTTTACAATTGAGGTAGGATCACGTTGTGTGCTTAATCCATCTCATTGTCAATCATCACAGCATCTTCTCTCTTTCCTCACTTTTTCAAGGATCGCACTCCACTCTTAGCAACTCAATCAGGCTTTGTCATAAGCACTCAGGTCTAATCCATGGCAGCCCACTCCTTCTACCTTTGTAAAATTGCATGTTCATGTCTCTATCTTATTATCCTGCTGTCACCCCTTGTCTGCCAGCCCCAAAGCTGGCACGGCCTTCTCTACTCTCCGAGCTTCTAATTTTCTAACCCAATCTTTGGCCTCTAGCCAACCAACCATCCACAGTAGAGGCCAGTCCACCTTGACAGCCATTCATTTCCTTTCTTTGCTACAGTTCGCTGGGTGTAGTTCCTCAAACACATGCATTAGAGCAGCCTGCATCTTGAAGGCATCCTTAATACTCACATAGCCATCCACAAGCCTGCCAGCCTCACACACAGGTGGATAGTCAACTCGGGGTTTCACTTGAAGACGTCTCACTCCCCAAGACTCATCTCTTTAGTCTCCTGAGTGGCTTGCCAGTTGTTGGGTCACAAACTTTGGAATTCTCTGGATGAAATCAGCAGAGAGAGATGGAAGAAAGAGGCAGACCACTCCAAGTTGGTAGGCAGCAGGTTTAACAAGCAAAGGAACTTACGTACAAAATATATTAGTCCCACAAGTGTGCTCCTACTTCAGATGGCAACTATAAATAGTGCCTACAATGTCCAAGGGGCCAAGACCATGAGAGAGAGGACCTCAGGCCCCTTGCCAACTGGGTTTTGGGCTTTGCCTGAAAAAGAATTCAAGAGCAAGCCATTTAGAGAAAGGGACAAAAATTTATTCAACATAGAAGTAAGAAATGAGCTACTTCACAAAGTAACAGTCTCTCCTCCCAGATGGGCAAGAGGACCCCCTTCTTGGCCTCTAACAAAGGGTTTTATAAGTTCTTAGAAACTTATAAACTAACCATATGGGAAGGCGGTTACCCTTTAATTTTGAGTTCATTATTTACATTGGGAGGTTAGTTTTTTCCATTACTTAGCGTTGTGGAATTACCTCCAGAGAGCAATTTTAAGACTATCCAGCCTTTGTGGCTTCTATTGCCAGAGAGAGTGGAGTCTTGTGGTTTTCCATGAGTAGGATCTTATGCCTCTTTTTTCAGATTTTTTAAAAAATGTTTTAATGTTTACTTTATTTTTGAGAGAGCACAAGCAGGGGAGGGGCAGAGAGAGAGGGAGACACAGAATCCAAAGTGGGCTCCAGGCTCTGAGTTGTCAGCACAGAGCCCGACATGGGGCCTGAGCCCATGGACCGTGAGATCATGACCTGAGCCTCTTTTTATAACCTGCTATCTTTTAGGGTAAGGGTCAACCTAAAGACAAAATGTCTTAACTTTGGTCAGGTAGTCTCCTGAGCCTCCCTTCCCTCCTGTCTCACCTAGATAAAACTTATTTCTGCCTGGCCAACTACAAATTCAAAAGTTCTTATAACCCCTCTTCAGGTTAAATAATTCATTACAATGACTCCCAGAACCCAGAAAAGCACTTTACTTACTACTGTTGGTTTATTATAAAGGATTCAACTCAGGGACAGTCAAATGGAAGACATTCATAGGACAAGTTATGGGGGGACAGCATAGACCTTTTATGCTGTTTCTGTGTGCATCACATTCCCAACTCTTTAATGTGTTCAGCAAATCATCAGCTCTCCAAATCCCCTTAAGGGTTTATAAAGGTTTCATTACATCAACATGATTGATGAAATTATCAGCCATTGAGGACTGAACTCAATGTATAGCACCTCTACCCTCCGTGGAGGCCAGGGAGTGGAACTGAAAGATCCAACTAATAACAGGCTTGGTCTTTCTGGTGATTAACACCCATCTTAAAGCTATCTAGGTCTCTCACCTTCACCCTACCTCCAGCCACCAAGTCCCTTATTAGCATAAATTCAGGCAGGATTGGGGAGCCCTGTGACAATAACTGGAGACAAAGGTGTGTGTGAGTGTGCATTTTATTATATTATAGATATAAAAACATCTTTTATGCAAGTAACTCACTTCATCTAAGTTCTTTTATTATAAGTTTCTCTACTTTTATTTTCTGTTTCCTCCTTTTTCTGTATTTATTTTGTTGTTATAAGCATAAACAATTACATCAAAATTAAAATTACAACAGTTTACCTGGAAGAAGCAGGCAAAACTGTAAAGAAAAAAACAAAGCTACAAGGTAATTATATTAATATAATTATATTAATTCAGCCAAATTAATGTTTATTTATTGGCTACCTTGAATGATCTTAGCTTATAAGTAAAGGAATGCAATAGCATTCAAAAGACCAGTTGAGCATAGAGCGAAATCAATTTACGTGGCTATTATGTAAGTATAAGAACTGAGTTTTATCCATATTCTATATACAGCACATCCCATAAGACTTGGCATAGAATATACTTAATAAATATTGACTAAATAAATGGATGCATTTAAACTTTTAAGCATAATTTTGAATATATCTATATATGATTTAGATGTAAATTCTCTCCATTTCCATTTTCTGGGCTCACAAGAAAGTTCCATGTCTCTGCTTTCTTTGGTACTATCCTGGGGTCATGTGATAAAATAGGTTATCCATAGAATGTGGGCAAAAGTTATGAACATCATTTCCAGGCCTGGCCTTGAAAAGGTCTGGTATCCTTCACTATCTCATATTCCCCAATCTCTGTAGCCAGAAGCAAAGGAGTCAAAGATAGTAGAGCCATGTGATAGAAATGCACTGGATCCTTGAATCATTCCTTGGAGGAAAGAAACCTAAGCAAGTTGCTTGACCTCCATTAGAATGTAACAGGAGCGAGAAATACTTTTGTTGCACTAATCATGGTGGTATATCCTGTGTTTATGACATGGGGGTGGGAGGACAGCTGATATCTTTGAATTTCAAGCTGAGAACATGACCAAAGGGGTGATAAGCCAAATACAGTAAATATTTCTGGGACACATTTAGCTCGAAATGTATTTATGTATTCATTTTTATTCATCTAGGAAGGTTTTATTGTAGTTCCACTCTAATTCTTAGTATATAGAATCTTAGCATTTTAAAAGTCTTAGAGGCTATTTTGTTGAAATATCATCTATGCAAGAACCATGTCTGTATAATGTTGACATGTGGTCTTCCAAATACAATTATGCAGCCTAAAATTCATTGTGAATGGCAATTTTATAACCCTAGTTGCTATTTATTTGATTGATAGAGGATAGAGATAAATTATAAATAGATTATAGATAGAGAGATAGATATGATAAATTGATGTCTATCTTACAAAAAGGCAGATTCAAAATAGAAAACTCACAAACATAAACTATTTTTTAATATCTGGATGTTAAGATTATACAATAATGTGGGGAATAGCTTACAAATTGCCTGGGATTACACCAATGGGTTAATAAGGCATAAAGAATTACAAAGCCATAAGATGTTCACACCCAAGTATGGGTAAACAAGATTAGGCGTGAGTAAGTATAGAGAAGGCAGGGCAGAAGCCCCAATATAGAGAGGGTGGGGCAAAGGCCCCAATATAGAACGTAGGTATATGAAATAAGCAAGATTAAAACTGAGAATAAACTGAGGGTTGATGGCAGGGGTGGGAGGGAGGGGATAGTGGGTGATGGACATTGAGGAAGGCACCTGTTGGGATGAGCACTGGGTGTTGTATGGAAACCAATTTGACAATAAATTTTATACTAAAAAAAAAAACAAGATTAGGTATTCAGGGCCAAAGCGCCCCCAACTTAGTAGTATAGCAGAAAGCTGCTTTCACAGGAGGGAAGGACCAAGTTAGGTAAACAGGAAAACAGGGCTATAGACAGCTGTGCTGTGCTGCGAGTGAGCAGCCCAGAGCAGAGATTAACAAAAGAAAGGGGCATTGTTAACCCTGAGGTCATGTGTCCTATCTGTCACATCCCCTAGGCTAGCTAAGATAAAGAGAGGTGCTGCCTCATGTCTGCTTTATAAACAACCTTCCACCAGGCTGCCAGGCACCAGGATTTTGTTTTGTGTTAACCCAAACCCCTAACCCCGAATATCTTCAAGATCCCCTTTCCCTCAAGTCCGTAAGTTAATGTTCACAGATTTATTGTCTCTTTGTGCACGTCCATCACCATGTTTGTGAGCCTTCTGATCCTGGTAAAAACGGGTCAAGGACCCTTATTCGGGGCTCTTGTCTTTTCCCGGGCATTAGCCATCTCTTGCTTTTTATACTGCATCTGCTTCCTTGCTAGACAAGAGAGAACTTTAGACCCAGAGTCTATGACACAATAAATGAATCAAAACTTTTTTTTCTGAGTTAGTTCCACTGTTCCTTTGGAAGAAAAGAGAGAATTTAAACCTGTTTCCTGTAGAAGGATATTACAAATACTGAACTATAACAATTATTGTGTATCCCAAGTTAATCTTCTCCAGGTTTCCCTTCTCCGAGTTAACCATAACTTTTCTCATCTCCATCTACACATGGATTTACATAAGGAACTTTCCCTAACGTAATGTTGAAATGACCATGATCATCTAATGGGCTGTCCATGTTTAGTAGCATCGGGTTTTTTAGGAAACATTTCAGCAATATGTGCTTTGAAAAGATACAAGAATTAAAGTGCAAAAATTTAACAGGGTGTTATGTAAGTGATGAATTCCACTCCAGAAACCAATATTGCACAGTATGTTAACTAAAATTTAAATTTAAAAAATGCACATAATTAATGTATACAATTTGGTGAGTTTGGACATATACACACATTCATGTTAAGATCACTATAATCCAGGTAATAAACATATCCATCACCCTCTCAAAAAAAAAGTACAAGAGCTTAGATAAATTGTTTATCCATTAATATAAGTGACCTATTATTTCCTGCAGTATTTAATATTGTCCATAATTATCAGCAGGAAAATACTTATATGAAAGGGCAATTTATAGAAGTGACTGTCTGCATAAACTGTGTTCTTAAAATAAGGTTGCAAAGACTAAAATAAAAACAAATAATTAACCGGGTTAATAAAAGGTCCCTAACTTGAGAATTTGAGGGAAGAAAAATATTTATTATTTCCAGTAAAAATTTATGTTTTGGTTTGAAAATGTTTTGTGAAAATACCAAGTAAATCTACATCCCTATTAAGAGAATAAATGATAAAGATGACATGCCCCTGTAAAACTTAATCACATTTTTCCCTACAACAACACACCTAAGATAAGAATGATCAAGAAAGCTGGGTTTCAATCAAAAATATTATTTTGACTATGATGAACAAATATGACACCACAAAATTAATTTGCTAACAATTCTTCATAACATCTAACATACTCATATACACAGATAGCACTTGTCAAAATATGCTATTGGTTGTTAATGTTATTACTTACAGATATTTACAACTATCTAATGCCATACGTGAAAATCAGATGTGAGAAATTTTATTCTTTGAACACAGTCTTCATGTGTATATAAATTATTTCCTACATGTTTATTCTTGTATTTATTTAGTTTGTATTACAGATGATTCGTAGTATTTTTCTTTTCACTAAATTAAATCTGCTCAGCTACGAATGAATCAGCTGGCACAGCTACAGCTAATGAAAAGCTAATGCTGTTTACCATGCAATTATCTTGCCTGAAATAACAGGATTATGTACAACAGTCGATAGGATAATTTATCAGATATTATCCCTCTTTTTAAAGGTTTCATATTAAATCATGCAAAATACATTTGACAACATCTTTAAGTTTCTAATTAACTTACAAAGAACTTTTGAAATATCTTTTCTCACATGTCATTTTCCCACATTTTCCACCAGTTGCTATTAGCTTTTTTCCGGTAAAAGCACAATGGTACTACATTTTAATTTGGGAGAAAATTACTTGTGCAAGGAGACTTTGGTTACATCTGTGAATGATGGCATGGTGAAACCATGAGGCATGGTGAAACAGATTTCACATGGTTTATTCAATCCTTGGATATTCAGACTTTATATGCAAAAGCTCAATTAAGAAATTACCCATTAAGAATAATAATGAATCTCCTATGGCCATATGAAAGCCAGCAGGCACATGCAGTCCACACAGGGGATGTTTCTTGATCACCAGGCTTTGGTGGCCAGGATAGCCTACATTTCTGTGTCCCATGAGGCTGTAACAATTGAAGAGATAGTTCTTGGAGGCTACTACCCCAGAGCACTGCACAAACAGCAGACTAAAACATACCACAGTCTTCTGGTGAAAAGGCCTCTTTATTTGTCCTGGAGCTTCAGCCTAAGGGGAAGGCTTCAGGCTTCCCACACATCTTGAGGCTACAGAGGTGTTCTCAGTGAATTTAGGCTGGGGGAGGCCAGCTTTGCACTCTTCTTTGACCTCACTATAGCTCCTCACTATTTCAGAAAGGGTACACTAGTCTGAGAAATAGAAACAGAAATTTTCAAATAAATCTGAATAGACTGATTGCTAGAATGAGATTGAATCAGTAATCAATAACTCCTAACAAAAGTCTAGATCAAGACAGCTTCACTGGTATAAGGACACACACACACACACACATACACACACACACACACACAAAAGAAAAGGAAGGAGAGGAGAGGAGAGGAGAGGAGAGGAGAGGAGAGGAGAGGAGAGGAAAGGAAAGGAAAGGAAAGGAAAGGAAAGGAAAGGAAAGGAAAGGAAAGGAGAAAAAAGAAAAGAAAAGGCCAATGTTTCCTGATGAACATAGATGCAATAATCCTCAACAAAATATTAGCAAACCAAATTCAACAATACATTAAAAGGATTATATGCCATGATCAAGTGGAATAAATTCCAGGGATTCAAGGATGATTCAAGTTTTGCAAATCAATCAATATGATATATCACATTAACAAAGTGAAAGATAAAAATCATCTCAATAGATATGAAAAACCCACTTGGCAACATTCAACATCAGTTTATGATAAAAACTCTTAACAAAGTGGGTATAGAGGGTATACCTCAAAATAATAAAGGCCATATATGACAAGCCCACAGTTAACATATAGTCAATAGTGAAAAATGGAAAGCTTTTCCTCTAAGGTTAGGAACTAAACAAGGATACACATTGTAGTTGTTTTTATTCAACATAATATTGGGAGTCCAGCCAAAGCAATTAGGCAAGAAAAATAAATAAAAGGCATCCAAATTAGAAAGGAAGAAATATAACTATTGCTATTTGTGGATGACATGATATTATGTATAGAAAACTCTAAAGACTCCACCAAATAACTGTCAGAATTAATAAAACTTAGTAGGGTACAAAATCAACATGCAAAATCTGTTGCATTTCTATACACTAACAACAAACTATCAGAAAGAAAAATGAAGAAAACAATTCCATTTACACTTGCATCAAAAAAAAAACCCTAGGAATAAATTTAACCAAGATGAAAGACCTATATACTGAAAACTATAAGGCAGTAATGAAAGAAATTAAAGAAGATATAAATAAATGAAAATATATTCCATCTCATAGACTGGAAGAATATTTCTAAAATATTCATACTACCCAAAGCAATCAGATACAGATTCAGTGCAATCCCTATCAAAATCTCAATGTCATTTTTCATAGAAATAGAACAGCTAATCCCAAATTTGTATGGTACTACAAAATACCTCAAATAGTCAAAGCAATTGTGGGAAAGAAAAGCAAAGTCCTTCATGCTTCCTGATTTCAAACTATATTACAAATTTATAGTCATCAAAACAGTATTGTATGAAAATAGATGTGTAGACCAATATAACAGAATAGAGAGACCAGAATGAATATATATGTATATATATATATATATTTGTTATATATATATATATATATATATAGCCAAATAATGTAGGATGAGGAGGCAAGGGGAAATGACAGCTTCTTTAATAAATGATGTTGGGAAAACTAGACAGCCACATGCAAAGAAATGAAATTAAACTAGTATCTTATACCATACACAAAAATTAAGTCAAAATAGATTAGAGACTTAAATATAAGACCTAAAACCATTAAACTTATAGGAGAAAACATCAATGAAAAATTCCTTGACGTTGGTCTTGGCAATGATTTTTTGACTATGACTCCAAAAACAAAGGAAACAAAAGTAAAAATAAACAAGTGGGACTACATCAAATAAGAAAGCTTCTCCACAGTAAAAGAAACCATCAACAAAACAAAAAGACAACCTACTGAATGGGAGAAAAAAAAAGCAAATCTTGTATCTGATAAGGAGTAAATATCCAAAATATATAAAGAACTCATATAATTCAATAGAAAAAATCTGTTTTAAAAATGGACACAGGATCTGATCTTTTTTTTTGAAAAAAAACATACATATGGTCCAAAGACACATGAAAAGATGCCTAACATCACTCACCCTCAGTAAAATGAAAATCAAACCATGAGATACTACCTCATACCTGTTAAAATGTCTATTATCAAACAGGCAAGAAACAAGTGTCAGTAATGCTGTGGAGAAACGGGAACTATCTGTTGGGAGGAATGTAAACCGGTGCAGCCACTATGGAAAACGATATGAAAGCTACTCAAAGAATTAAAGATAGACTACTGTATGGTCTAGCAATTCCATTTATTGAGATTTATCTGAAGAAAATGAAAATACTAATTCAAAAGGACATGTGCACCTTTATGTTCATCGCAGCATTATATACAATACCCAGGATGTGGAAACAACCTCATGGTTCTATCAGTGAATGATGGATAAAGAAGATGTGGTGTATACATACAACAGAATACTATTCAGCCATTAAAAAGAATGAAATACTGTCACTTGCAAAAACATGAATGGACCATTAGTGTATTATGCTAAATACAATAAGTCAGGCACAGAAAGACAAATACCACAGGATCTCACTTATATGTGGAATCTAAAAAACAAATTAACCAAACAAAGCTCACAGATACAGAGAACTTCTGGTGGTTTCCAGAAGGCAAGGGACTTGGGGGGTAGTAGAAATGGGGGGAAAGGTTAAAAGCTAAAAAACTTTCAAGTATAAAATAAATTAATCATGGTGATGTAATGTATAGTTTGTTGACTATAGTCAATATTGTAGTTCATATTTGAAAGTTACCAAGAGAGTATATCTGAAAAGTTCTCATCACAAGAAAAAAAAAATTTACTTTCTATAATGACAGATGCTAGCTAGACTTACTGTTCACTTTGCAGTGTATACAAATATCAAATCATTATTTTGTACACTTGAAACTAATATAATGTAATATGTCAATCACGCCTTGTTTCAAAAATAATAAGAAGAATATATTGATTTTTTATACTTATTGAATGCTTACTATGCATTCAATGCCTCTTATGTCAGGCTCTGTTCTAAGCACTTTGCATTTATTAATTATTTACCAATCTATTATATGGCAGTGTATAGGATTTAGGAAGGATTGATCTAATCTGGTTAAACACCTGCATTAAGACAACCAGATAAGATTGATAATCTGTCAGTAACTTTTGATACTTGAAAAAAAGTTAGTACTTTAAAGAAAGATTGGGCTATTTATGTCACCAATCCAGGTATTCACTGGAAGTAAAGGACACCATATTGTCTTCCCCTTCCAAGAATTTGTTTTCCATATTAATGTATTATTTTAGGTCAGACAATTAAAATAACATTGTAGGATCAATTATTTTAATTAAATTGTGCAAAATGTGATTTCTCCTTTTTCTGTGGATTTTATTCATTTTCCATATGCACAAAATAATCCACATTCACAGCAGGCTTAGGGTGCAGGGGTTTATCCTGAATGATATGGTGCAGGTTTGCTTACCCAGCAAACTCTTTCTCCTCTACTTTGCTTCCAGCAGTTAAGATTTTGTTAATGCCTTAAGCCAATTCAATTTTTCCACCTTCTTCTTATGCAGGCAGAGGACAATAGAAGGAGAAGAGATAGCACATCAGCAAATCATGGACATTCAAAAGAAATATTTGTCTGTGTATCATACAAATAATAGTCATAGCTTTGATGAGAACTACTCAGAGGCAAGCTGAACTCTCAGATTTGTTTGAACCTCCAAGAAATCAGAATAATTTTTAAATGCTTAACATAAGTGATGACTCACCAAACATAGTTTTTAAAATTCAGCAAGAGGTTTTCTTTACTTTTTTCTACCATTCTGACAATGCCTTTTTTTTTTTTACTAGAAAAGACATAAAAATGCATCATTCTTAAAGTCTAACATATTGATCCAAAAATACTGAGCCTGGAATTCTAAGTAACTAAGAAGTCCACTCTAAATGGTGCATACATGTTTCATAACCTTTGCAAGATACTTGCAAATTTAAATTTTAAAATTTCTTTGGTCCATTTATTTCCACAAGCTTTCATGTCATAATCTCCTCCTCTTTTCAAAAGTCTACTATGACTTCAATTTTCCTTCACAGTTGTTAGTCATTCTTCTCAAGAAGAGAAATGATTTGGGAAATGATGTGGAATAGGATTCCCCTGCTGCTTTCAATCCAGAAGATGCTATGGGGTAGAACGCGCCTGGGGGTCCCTGCTGATCCTTAATGTTCCATCAGCATTGCCAAAGAGTTGCCCTAACCAGCAGTTTTATCTATTACTTTCTCCATGTAGGAAATACAATTATTGTCTCTGGGTGAGATTTTCATAGAATAATAAGACTGCACCCTAAGACCTTCTGAAGATCATGATTAAAGAATTCATTCACTTAGTCATTCATTAATTCTTCTATTTGCACAGATGGACAAGTCTAAATAAATTTATCATTCACTCTCTCTAATAGAACTCATGTTAAAATAGTGACACTTTTCTACAAGACTGGTCATCTTTATCACACACTGGAAATGTGATTTTAAATATTGTGATTGGAATAAATCATGTTAACATTGAAATGGAGATGGCTATTACATTTATATCAAAGACCCATCATGAAACTCATCATTCAACTTACATTTCATAAATTGTATTTTCACTATTTTTAATATCTGAGAATAAGGCAACCTTTAGAACATCTCTGGCTATTTTAATCAGTAGCACATAATTTAAAAGCTATAGTATAAGAAGTACATGTTAGCACATGTATTTAATGGTGCTCAGATATTTACTTTAATTGTAATTATTTCAGCAAGTATGTAGTAAGATGAAGACAATTTTTCCATTCCCTCTTCCCTTGATTTCTTTTTTTTTAATGTTTTAATGTTTATTTATTTTTGAGAGAGAGACAGACAGACAGACAGAAAGTGAGCAGGAGAGAAGCAGAGAGAGAGAGGCAGAATCCAAAGCAGACTCCAGAATCTGAAGCAGGCTCCAGGCTCTGAGCTGTCAGCACAGAGCCTAATTCAGGGCTTGAACTCACGACTGTGAGATCATGACCTGAGCTGAAGTTGAACGCTTAACCAACTGAGCCACCCAGGCACCCCTCTCTTCCCTTGATTTCTAATTTTTCAGACCACTTATCCCCTATGCGCCCAATATTGTTTGAAAAATATGTGATCATCTCAAACTATATACATATGTCAAATAATTATTTGTACACCTTAAATTAAACTAATATGTTATATATCAATTATATCTCAATAAAAAACTAATAGATAGATATAATATCTGATACACAAAATTAAATTTAGTTGCCAATGCCTATTTTGCCTTGTACATGTGTCTGCATTTTATTTTATTTTTTACATGAAATTTATTGCCAAATTGTTTTCCATACAACACCCAGTGCTCATCCCAACAGGTGCCCTCCTCAATACCCATCACCCACCCACCCCCCCATCAACCTCAGATTGTTCTCAGTTTTTAAGAGTCTCTTATGGTTTGGCTCCTTCCCTCTCTAACTTTTTTTTTCCTTCCCCTACATCCAGATGGCCAACAGGCACATGAAAAGATGCTCAACATCATTCCTCATCAGGGAAATACAAAGCCAAACCACACTCAGATACCACCTCATGCCAGTCAGAGTGGCTAAAATGAACAAATCAGGAGACTATAGATGCTGGAGAGGATGTGGAGAAATGGGAACCCTCTTGCACTGTTGGTGGGAATGCAAACTGGTGCAGCCACTCTGGAAAACATTGTGGAGTTTCCTCAAAAAATTGAAAATAGATCTACCCTATGACCCGGCAATAGCACTGCTAGGAATTTATCCAAGGGATACAGGAGTGCTGATACATAGGGGCACTTGTACCCCAATGTTTATGGCAGCATTTTCAACAATAACCAAATTATGGAAAGAGCCTAAATGCATTTTAAAAAGAGATTCCTAATGGAAGACTGTTGAGTCTCGTGACACTTTTGAGGGACAGTATTTGGAGGATGAACAACCTACAAGATAAGTCATAAGAAATTGTTGCTGCCATCCATAACAAGGCTAATTATGAAATGAAAGTAAACAAGGCATTGCATAAGAGCAAATGACCATAACAAGAAGATGATTGAATGCATGTGGGCTACGTTACCCAATAAGAGTATTGAACCCAAATCAATTTATCAAAGTTGTAAATTTGACTTTTGCAGCATTACTACTTTAGAGAAAACATGCTATAGTAAAGAGAACATGAGACTTAAAGTATGTGTAATTTTGTCTCTGTCATTTATTGGCTATCTGGCATCAAACAACTAACAAGCTCTCTTGCTTCAGTTTTCCCATGTAATTAGTAACTGTGGCCTCCTTTCCAAATTCAAGCCACTTGTTACTTCACAAAAAGTTTTCTTGCAGCACAGCCACACTCATTCATCTATGTATTCTCTAGGACTGCTCATGCCCTGATGACAGAGTTGAGTTGTTGCAGCAGAGACCACATGATCTTCAAATCCTAAAATATCAACTCTCTGGTACCTTACAGAAAAAGTTGGCTAAACTCTGCTCTAGCAGTTGCCAGGCCAAAGGAAATATGTCCTCACAGAACTTGTCCTCCCTCGAGAGGTTGTATTATTGATCATTACCTCCTTCTATAACCTTCTTTGTCTTTGGTTCTTGAATTCCACTTCTCCTGTAAACCTCCTATCTCTCTTAATAGTTTTCCTTCTCTTTCTTTGGTCTTTTCAGTTTTGGTGATCCCCAAATTTTCATCCCTACGTCTCCTAATTTTCAATCTCACACTTTCTTACATAATCTCCTTCACGTCTCGAGACGAGAACAGTCCTTCATAGGTCTACATGCCCCATTCTTCTCTCACCATACTTAATACACTGCAAAAAAAATGATTGAGAAGGGGTATTTTCTTTAGCTTTCTCCCATTTAACCATATACCTGGTTACCTGATCAGCAACCAAAACACATGGAATGCTCAGTAAATATTTGTGGAAAAATCAGACTGGATATCTATTTCCTCTTTTATTCTCATCCCTGAAATTGACTTGTAGGTTAGACTCCTTCTTCCTATTGTGAGTCCTTATCAGTGTCATATGCCATTAGACAAATAAAACTATCCTAACATAGCTGATCCTACAACACACTGGAACTTAGAGTATCACTAAGTTTCTCTCTCAAGAGTTGATCAGATAAATACAACAATTACACAAATACATCATAACAAAGTGAATTTAAAATGTTCCAAGAACAAAAGAGGAAAAAATGGAGAAATCACAATGGCTGTAGTATAAAAGAACTAAATGTTTTTGCACTCTAGATAATAAAAAGGAAACAATACTAACCAAAACAACACAGATCTCAGTGTCTATACTTAATCAAGGAAAATAACACAGCTGCATAATGTTAATTGTCACCCCCTTGGATAGAAACAAACTATCAAATATGTAGGAATGAAGTAGCTCAATTTTCACCTTCTCTATGCCATTATATACATGATAGTAAGCCTTTTACCTCCTTTCTAGAGACAATTCCGTACTGCTTTAAAGCATAACTAAAAGCACAAAATAAGCTTCTTGTGATTCACAAAGCAATTTCCAGCTGAAGAACTTTCAAGAATGATTGCCAAATGTATAAATGCTCCCCCAGCAACTGTGAAGGGGTACTCAATGCTAAAACCAGACTGAGATGTGGTTCAACATCGCGGTTGCCATTTGAAATAAAGTTGCCTTTCTTTCTACCCCTATTTTCTGAACAAATTCACAGAGCCTGGATTATGAGTGGTATGGCTGACTCAGAACACCAGTCAGGTCAGAATTACAGTTTGCGCTGCTGAGTTTGTATGCAAATAAAATAAAAGCAAGGAGAAAAACGGAGACATAATTATGAAAGACACTAGAATATGGAAAAGAGATTAAACCTTATTGAAATATCATCCCTAGGCATTAGCAGCAGTTCTATAATTAATAATATAACAGTTGACTGCACTAAGCACTGTAACAGAAATTAAATTTTCATTTATGAACAGGAATAATGAGGTAACATAAAAAGATTGGGCTTGGGCTTTTCTGCCACCAAAGATTAATAATTGCCTAAGGTCTATATTCAGAATTAAGACACGCATTGGTTGGAGAGAAGGATCATTCACAGGGTGTGCAAACACCATCACCCTGGACCGTAATCATGATATGAGCAAGATGCAATATCCATTTTACCATCACTGGTGTCAGATTATAGCCACTGTTGCCTAATTCATTAGATGTAGTAGAGAAAAGTAAATGTGTTCTTTTCCATGGAGAAAAATCAATATAAATAGACAAAAAATTTACAGCTTTCTTTTTAAAAAGTATCCCTTGGCAATGTAAATATTCAGTACAGTGTTCTTAACGCTGTTGATGACAGCCCTTAATGTCTCTAAGGAGATTTAGTTTTCTTGGAAAAAAGAAAAACAGCAGAGAATAAACAAGATGTGTGGAATTTCTTTCAGAAACTATTTAATGATTGCTGTAGTGTCTCACCCTGGCTTTATTTTCCAAGGGTTTTAAAATTTGTTGTATAAAAGTGTTCAATTGCTGTACATGTAAGAAGGATATATTTATACTACTCTTTGCACAGTTCGGCATATCCATGAACAAAAAGTTAAGAAAACATCATAAAAATTGTTCTTATTTATAATTACAGTGTTTATTTTTTAAAAAGGAAAATCAATTGGTTACTTATATCAAAATTTGAGAATAGAAATTATAACTGTCCCAAATTTTCATTTTGATTTCAACTGACATATAACATTGTATTCATTTTAGATGTACAACATCAAAATTTGATATATGCATGTATTTTGAAATTACTACAATAAGTTTAGTTAACTCTATTGGCACATATGCTTAGAATTTTTTTTCTTGTGACGAAAACTTTTTAGTTGTGCTCTCTTAGCAACTTTCAAATATGCAACACAGTATTGTTAACTATAATCACCATACCTCATATTATATCCCCATGACTTACTTATAACTGGAAGCTTGTACCCTTTGATCACTCTGACAAAATTTTCATTTTTGATTCATTAAATGCCATTTGGTATGATTTTCTCATAGACCCACTTCTTGGTAGTTAGATACCTCAGTAAGATCAAAGAATAGAGAGGAAGCTAATATTCATTTAGTGTCAAATATACAGCAGACACTTTTGATATGGTACATCATCACATTATCAAATATCTCTTTGTGTTGGATGTTTCTATACTCTTCTTACAGATGAATAAAGTCAAACTAAAGGAGATTTAGTACCATAGGATTTGACCCCAGATCTGCTTGAATCTAAAGCACTACTTTCTTTCCATTTTAGCAAATGATTCTGTTAGCCCTTAATGTTCCTAAAACACTAATAATCACAAGATAATTTCAAAAACATAATTTGATATTTTTTAAGTTTTTTATTTATTTTGAGAGAAAGATAGGGAGTAGGGTAGGAGCAGAGAGAGGGAGACAGAATCCCAAGATAGAATCTACACTGTCAGTGCAGAGCCCAATGTGGGACTTGAACTCATGAACTGTGAGATCATGACCTGAGCCAAAATCCAGAGTCAAACACTTAATTGACTGAGCCACCCAGGTGCCCCTTTTAGTGTTGTTATTTTTACCTAGAAAGATGCACTCACACACACACACACACACACACACACACACACCACACACACACTCACCAGATCTTAGGCTGCTGGAAAATATATGGCAAAATATTTTGTTATGGTTGCTGTGATTGAGCATTTTGGGACCTTGACTGAAGCAAAGTAGTGATATTGAACCAGCCAGCACTTCTCACTTCTAGACTCTGATCTAAAGCTTTGTGCAGGTATGTGTAATCATTTAGAACTAAGCCTAAAGACTCTTAGGAATGGGTCTTGTTTGGGAGAAGGCGGTACTGGAACCTAGCTGCCTTGTATTCTGATGTTTAACTAATTCACCTTTTTTTCCGTCTTCCCTTTCATCTTATCTTTTTGAGGTCCATTATGGACCCCATTTCTGGGCTTTGCCAGTTCTTTCTAGTAAATACTAACGGCTCTTGTTATCACCCTGTCTAAAGAAACAGAGGTTTTCATTTCTTCTGCTCTGCCAAGTCCAAGCTCACCCTTCATTCAGCCAACATCGGTCTTCAAAAATCTGTTGACTGCCCTTTCATCCTCTTTGTTCTGACAGGATTGTGCCTTTTAAAAATTCCTCTACTCTCATTTTAATAAGGTCTGCAAAGGAAACAGAGCAAAATGCATGTATTTAAACTGTGAAGTTTGACTCACCCCACCCACTCTCCCACCTAACTTACTCTACCTCTTATTACACTGAATCTTTCCCTGTCAAGGTCACCAACAAATGTCACGCTCCTAAATCTATTACATGCACGTCTATCCTCACCTTGCTTGTCTTCTCATTTGGTACATTGATTATTGTCTTTTTCTTGAAAAATGCTTCTGTTTGAGCTTTAGTAGCACCATTCAATCCAAGTTTTTCTTGTACCTCTCTAGCTGCCCTTCACACTCCCCCTGCGGGCTCTACAATGAGCAGAAAGTCAATGCCTACAACAATCACAAAGTTCCTCAGATAACTAGACAATGCAAGAGAGATTCATCACACTTCAGATAATGGCAGATATAGGAGAGATAACTAATAATACAAGAACAGATAAAGATAATGTGTAAACAAAACTTACAGATTTATAAATAAAAAGCAGGGCATGATGGCTTTGAACTATGTACTTGTTAACTGATTTTTTTATTTTATGTGTTTTACTCCCTCATTCCGAAGTACATTCCTTATTAGTTACTTCACTAAGTCTCTTAATGACAATTTTTATGCTTTATTTCTATTCTGAAATATCTTTCCTTCACATTTACTCAAACATGATAGTTTATTTAGAAATAGAATTATAAATTGAGAGCTATTTTTTCCCTAGCATTTTGAATATTTAATCCATGGCTTCTATTGTTACTTTTAAGAAATCTGATACCAGGTTTTTTTTTCTTTCCTGAGTAATATTCCTTTATTTTCTAATGGCTTTAAGAGAATCCCTTTGTCTTTGGTAACCAAAAAAAAAAAAAAAAAAAGGTAAGCAAATATTAAAATCCATAAAAAGTTTAAAAATATGGAAGACCATGCTTTATATTGTTTGTAGATGACTCATCACTGTATTCCTTCCATTCATTCATCAAGTGGTGATGCACCATCTTCTAATAAGCAGAGGACAAAGTAAAGTCAGAAGAGGCATTGTGGTTCTTGCTTGTCAATATATTCAAATCAAATGACTTCAGCATGCTTAAAAGCTTAACAGGGCTTTCCCTCTTAAGGAAAAAATTTGCAAAAGTTGGAAATGATGTCAGAATCCCAGTCAAGGAAGCTGTAATTTAAAACAAAGACATACCACTGAGATGTTGGCCAGGAGAGTATTACAGGAATAAATTTAATAACAGGTGAACAAAAAAGCCATCTCATTCTGAAGTATTTGTTGAGTATCTACTATTTACTTAGTATCAGAACTAGGGCTACATAAGTGAAAACAATAATGCTCACTCTTCCATTAAGCTTCTATTCTCTGATATGGGCAGAAATGGGGCAATGATAACAAAAGCATGTGAACATGTGATGAGCTTCATGGTCATTAGTGCTGTTGAAGAAAATAAAGCAGGAGAAGCAAGACGGGATTGGACTGTGTGGTGATGGTGATATAGGGAGGCTTTTTTCTATGGAGCACTCGGGGAAGACCTCATAAAGCTAGACGTGGAGGAGACAAGAGAATGCAATGTGGGTGAGCCAAGAGGGGCTGTGTGTGTGGCATGGTTGAAGAACAACCTGAAGGCCAGTGTGGTTGGAACAGACAAGAGGAGAGAGTGGTAAGAGAGGAGATGAAATCAGAAATTTGGTGGGATGATCATGTTCGGGAAATGGGGGAGGCAGCAGTGGCATAGGTCATGTAGGGCTTATAAGTCAAAGTAGAACTTTAGCTTCTATTCGGAAGGAAATTATGAGTAAATTCTAAACAGAGAGAAGTGACATGAGCAAATAGGTACTTAAACTCAGGCTCCTGTGTGTAAATTGATGAGTAAACATGACAGTCAGAGAAACAAGAAGTATATTGTGAGGTGAGTCCATGGTGACCCATAATGACTTCCACTAGAAACCACAGTTCCATATAACCCTACTGCTGCAGAAGAGCTTCCTCAACCTTCACTGACAATGTTGGAATTGACACAATGTCTGGGTAAAGCAGACTTGCAACTACATCTGATCAGAACTGGGAAGCTATTGGGTAGAAGCAACCATATAACATATGGCAAGCAGAGTCAACCTTGCACTAGTGAGAATAGGTTTTTACCCACCATGATTTCAGAAGTCCATCAAAGAATATCTTCTCTAAATGTTTTGTTCCTTGGTGCCTCAAGTTCTGAAATTCATGGTTTATACTTTTCATATTAAATTTTGACCTATCTTTGTAGTCCTTTTCTAGAAATCAAATATCCATTAGAAGAGTTAGACATTAATCTGCCTTTATTGTGAATGCATTGATTAAACTATAGAAAGGACATATTTGGAACTTTAAAAAATGACAATAAGATAATGAACAGCCCAATTTTCAAAACCAGCAAAATATTTGAACAAACACTTCACCATAGAAGATATATGGATGGCCAATAAGCAATGAAAGATGTTCAACATCATTTGTCATTAGGGAAATATAAATTAAAACCACAATTAGATATCACTATATATTAAAATGGCTAAAAATAAAAAGAATATTTATATGAAGTGTTTATGAGGAGTAGAAGGAATTTTCATACACTGGTGGTGGGACTGTAAAATCACAACTAATTTGGAAAACAATTTAGAATTTTCTCAAAATGTTAGACATATATTTAACATATGATCCAGCCATTGGACTGTAAGGTATTTGCCAAAGATGAAGGAAAATATGTTCATAGCAACTTTATTTGCTGTAACCAAAAACTAGAAGCAACCTAAATGTTTATCAACAGATGAATGGATAAACAAATTGTGGTTTATCCATACAATGATATACTACTCAGCAATAAAAATTAATCAGCTCACAAAAGACTACATAATGTAGGATTCCATTTCTATCATACATCCTAAATAGACAAACTCATGGAAATAAAAAGTAGATTATTATGTCTGGAGGGAGGGGAGAATGGGAAATGCCTATTAATGGGTAGAAGGCTTACTTTGGGGGTGACAAAATGTTCTAAAGGTAGACAGTGGTAATGATTTCACAATTCTTGGAATTTACTATAAAAGACTGAATGCACTCTTTAAAAGATTAAGTTTTATGGTATGTGAATTATCTCAATAAAATCATTATTAAAAAATAAGGAGGGGTGCCTGCTGGCTCAGTCAGTTGAGTGTGAGACTCTTGATTTTAGCTTACGTCATGATCTTAGAGTCGTGGGATTGAGCCCTGTGTCGGGCTCTGGATCTGCCCTGAGTATGGAGGCTGCTTAAGACTCTCTCTCTCGCTCTCGCTCTCGCTCTTCCTCTGCCCCTCCCTTTGCTCACGCCTGCTCTTGCTCTGTGTCTCAAAAAAAAAAAAAAGGAAATAAATTTTTCACATATAACACAGATGGGTCACAATATAGTTTTGCTGAAAAAGAAACAGATTTTTAAAAATACAGTACCTAGTCTATGTAACATAGCAAATGCAAAGTAATTTACTGTGACAGAAAGCAAATCAGCCCTTGCTTCTGGAAGCAGAGAGGGGCCAGAGGAAAGGATTATAAAAGGCACAAGGGAACTTAGTGGTATGATGGATATGTTCATTATCCTGATTGTGGTGATGGTTTCTTAAGGGTATACACAAGTCAGACTAATCAAATCATAATTAATGTATGTGTGTCATATAGTGTATCAATTATACCTCAACAACCTGTTTCAAAAATTGAAGGGAAAAGGAGTTATGTTCAAACTTCACCTACTTCGCAATCTTGCCAAACACTGATCAAAAAGGAAGTGAAAAATGTTGGCCCAGCAGCAGTCCAGTGAGAGAATTTTGTCTATAAATCTGATATGAAGCAATACACTTCTGGCAGTTGTCTGGGAAATCTCTACAGTAAAAGGAGACACTGTTTTGACAAAAATTTGCCAAAAAACAAGGATAATTGGTGTTTATTGAGAACTTACAAGTATGTCTCAGACTCTGTTGTAAGCGCCTTTCATATATTTGATTTTCAGTTTTCACAACAACCCCATGAGGTAACAGGTGCTATTATTCTGGTTCTATATACATGGAAATTGAGTGACAGAAAGGTTAAGTAGTTGGATGCCGTTACTCTGCTAGAAAGTGAGATAACCAGGAGTTAAGCCTGCACAGCTTTATTCCAGAGTCCACTGCCTAACGTAGCATTTTGTCCGCAAGTAAAGTACCCACTAGCCACGGGTAGCAACTGAGCACCTAAAAAGTGGGTAATGAAACTACAGAAGTGAATTTTTAATTTTGTATCTAATTTTAAGTGCATTAAGTTTTAAAACCTACGCTCAAACAAGATAAACAAATACGCACACACACAATGACGGAGGTATGTCAAAGGGACAGAGGAGCCAAGGGAAAGCCACGGTGCTGATCTGAGGAATGGCAATTGGAAGTAAAGAATCACTGGTAAAACTGAGTCCCTTGGCATGTTTTAAACTTTATTTTTTATGATGTGCTTTTTCCAAAAGCCTTTAAGAAGCTTTAAATATTTTGGCCTTGGCTCCACTATAATGGCAAGAATGGAGATTCATAAAGCTTTCACATAATTTTTTGTACTATAAAAATTAAACTTTAGGGAGGCCTGGGTGGCTCAGACAGTTAAGTGTCTGACTTCCGCTGAGGTCATGATCTCACGGTTCATGACTTCGAGCCCTGCATCGGGCTCTGTGCTGACAGCTCAGAGCCTGGAGCTGCTTCGGATTCTGTGTCTTCCTCTCTCTCTGCCCCTCCCCCCCTCAAAAATAAATAAAAATTAAAAATTTTTTTAATTAAACTCTAATTATTAACTTGTGAGGTTTAGTTTGGCCTTTCTGTCAAACATATGTACCTTGCCTCCTGATGGAATCAAACCTAATCTTTGATGTTTAAATTACAAGATATACTTTGGTTTTATTATCAGCTTTTGCTTTCACTATTATTCATGCCGAGTGTCTGCTATGTCTTTTCTCCATGTGATAAACTTCTCATTTTTTAAAGGAAGACCATACACATTTACAAATTTCATGATCCAAGCAGCCTTTCATACAATCTCAGTTACAACTATAAAGCAGATTACAATTAACCATCTCCCTGTTTGCTCAACCATGTAAATGCTTGTTATTCTTGCTGATTACATAAAGTAGACTTTTTATTGTTTTGGCAAACAAGATACAGAGACTATAAACTAAACACCAGAATGGACCATAAAATTTTTCTGTTAAATCAATCTCTATTGCTGGCCTGAGAATACATGTATAATGTGGAATAGATACATTTTTGAAACTATTATACCAATTGCAATAGATTTTCTTTCCCTTAATAAAAAATATGTGACAGATGTACTGAGTTCAACATGCAGGTGACAGAGATTAAAGATCAGGTTTCAATCAAAGTGCCCGTGGGGTCAATTTGTTTCATGGGGCAGATAAATCCAGCAGTGTGGCCAGCCTTAATGAAACGAAACTTTTTAATCTTTGATCAAGAAATCTTCCCTGGTTCCATCAGGCAGTTGCCATGTAAGGAGAATAATATTAAAAAGAATAGCAACGATCTTGGAAATATGTGGATGGCAAAATTAGGTAACTCAGGATGAAAAAAATTTTCTAATTTTGGCCTTAAAGATTTGCTTTAGTTTAAGGAACTAATTAACTTGACCAGAGTAACTGAAGTTTGCCAATTGTTTCTTTCTTAATCACTGGCAAATTCAATCATTACTGTTGAATCATCAAGTCCATTGTTTCTGTAGACAAAACAACGGAGAGCTGTTTGGAAGTTAAATTTTCTAGTTTAGCAAATTAATTCATATAATTCGGGTAATTTCCAATCTTCCCACTCTCTTAGATTTGTGTTGACCAAGTCTAAATTACTCTCAGTTGCGTTACATTTTTTTGGCAGGAAAATTAATTAAAAAGCAGTGGCCATAGCCAAGTCAGTGCCCCAAATGCCACTGACCATGTTTCAGACCACTTTTCTGTCAAAACAAAAAAAATCTGTTGAGTACAGCATTATGTGAATAGACCATGTAAACATTTAACTCATCTTTTGATGACTGACGTAATTTGACTAGCAAAGCCGCTGGGAAAGGATATGAATTTAAAGAGTATGAGCTACATTTGCTTTATAATTGGGCATTAGTTGTCCACAACTTTTGAAAGTGTGGTTTTTGTACCCAAGCAGATGCACTTTACCTACCTCAACCACTGAACAAGTATCTCAATTTACTTTTGCTTCAGGCACGACAGATTTATATTAATGCTGAACCAATGTCCTCACTAACAAGCAAGGTATGGAAATGCAATTACTCACTGGAGATTATGAAACCCAAGGACTTACAGGAATCACCTTTTGTTCTAACCACCCAGACTGCCTTTGTGAAAATGTGGAAAGGTGAGAAGTACAATTCCTGGGCACATCACTGGGCCCTGGCCATTTGACTAACTCACCAGTACTTTCACTGGACGTGAGTACTTCTTTTTTTTTTTTTAGATTTTATTTTTGAGAGAAAGACAGAGAAAGTGCAATCAAGGGAGGGACAGAGAGAGAGAGAATCTCAGACAGGCTTCATGCTGTCAGTGCAGAGCCTGAGGTGAGGCTTGAACGCACGAACCATGAGCTCATGACCTGAGCTGAAGTCAAGAGTTGGAAGCTTAACCAACTGAGGTATCCGGAGATACCTGGAAGTGAGTTCTTTTAATGGTTCCAATCCCCAGAGATGATAAATCCTTCAAAGTATTCTCTGTAAACCACATATAACTGGAATCACAATTGCCCCATCCTGAGGACTAGTTCTGAAAGAGGTTAAATACACTACACCGTGTTTCTTTTATACTTCTAAAGATTGCCAACGGAAGTGAAGACGAATCTCCTGCTTAGTCCTGTATCACTGAAGATGACTACCAATAAAAGACACTTCTTTTGTGGGGCACCTGGGTGGCTCAGTTCGTTAACGTCTGACTCTTGATTTCAGCTCAGGTCATGGGCTCATGGTTGCGGTATCTACCTCTGCATGGAGCTCTGTGCTGAGTGCTGAGTGTGGAGCTGCTTGGGATTCTCTCTCTCCATCTCTCTGCCCCTACCTCATGCGCATGTGCACCCCCCCCCTCTCTCTCTGTCAAAATAAATAAACATTTTTTTAAAGACACTTCTTTAGTTTGGTGAAACATGGTAACTAGTAATCAATTTTTAAGAATGGACATCCTTTACAGTTTCTCTCACAACAAGGGAGGAAGGGAGAGGAGAAAATGCTATTACCTTCAGACTAGAAATAGTTTTGGAATTTGAAGTTACGGTTAACAAAAAACTAATTATCTTCTCTAGCCTGCAATTAAACCATGCTGTTTCATATTAATGCTCCTATTCATTAAAAAATGTGTGTGTGTGTGTGTGTGTGTGTGTGTGTGTGTGTGTGTGTTTTCTAAGATTTACTTGCTAGAAAATTTCCAGCAGATAAATTAGGCATATCTTCCCTGGCAAAGTAACCCAAATTTGATCAAACTTTAGTTTAAATGGGCTGAATGTAGAATATCCCATGGTTTTATTGTCAGCTGACTAGTTTTCCTCCCTGAAATGTCACTTTTGTGAACTATTTTGTTTTGGGATTATTATAAGGTCTAGAAGCAATCAATCATAAGTTAAAATCACTTCCTTTTGGTAATGGACACGTTTTTTCAAAGGGAGTCTGAAGATTTGTCTTGGAAGGAATGGAGAATGAACCTCTCAGAGAGGAAGGATTCATGCTGAATCAAGAAAACAAGATTTGGTTTAGAGTGTGTGTGTGTGTGTGTCTGTGTGTGCATGTGTGTGTGTGTGTGTGTGCGTGTGTGTGTGCACGCACGCACGTGCACGGGTGTGTGTGTGTGTATGCCTGCACGCATGCACGAACATGTCCCTTTTCTCCTTGGACTATCAAAACAGTCATGTGTTCATGCTTTTCACCCAGTTTCAAGTTTTCTCTTCCCATGTTGAAATTCCCTCTGTGATCCCTAAGTCTTCAGTCAGTACCACACGCAGTCATCATCCTATGTTAACGGAATTCTGGACAATAAAGTGATTAGGATGTGAAAGGGAGTTTTGAAGCCGGTGTCCTCTTAGCAACATCTTGTCAACTGAACGTAGCCTCAGAGCTATGGGCAGTCATCAGCTAAAAGATAGAGAGCTGTTGGCAGGGCTGACAGCAGTAAGGAGACAATTTAGGATTGTACTTGAGACAGCCTCGTGGGATGAGGCCTTGGAGTCTTGTAAAGGGATGGGCAGCTACCTATCAGGAAGGTAGAGTGGGACAGATTGGGTATCTTCCTATTATGGTGCCCAGAGGAGAAAGCAGGTAAGTTTGCTTTGGCTGCTGTCTGGTCCTGTTCTTGCTCATTGATTACATCTTTGGTGCTGATACCACTGTGTTTTATTATGTCCTTACATGCAGTCTGGTTCCTGGATCTATCCACTTTGGAAACATTCAGGTAGAGAGGAACCAGGCAACATGACTACAGACAACTCTGCTGGCTCACTACTTGACAATTTTCACCATGAGGTACTTCCCCGAGATTAGCTGCTTCAGAGAGCACCCAGACTGTAAGGCTTTCTTTGTGGAATTAAATTGCCCTTTCTGTTTATGCTTTCATGCTTTTTTTTTGAGCTTATCGGGTAATCTGTTAGCAAAATGCTACAATAATGAAATATCAATATTCACTTATGAATATCACTGAGATGCTTAAATGAACCCAAGCAGCACAAAATGATTTGTATATAGAATGCTCGTTGCCTAATCAGACTCATAAATATGAGTGAATCTTTAATCAATTAGGTTTATTTGATTCATGATCCATTTAAAAGTTTGTCTTGTGATATAAAGTCCAGAATAAATAATAGTTCATAGATTAGGAATTTTTCAGATAAAAGTCACTAGCTGAGTTTGTTGCACAAAAAAGAACATGAAATAACTAACAGCAATAGAATAGTGAGCCATATTCTATTTCTAAAAGTTAGTTGTTTTCTATATAAGTTATAATGCAGAAGAATAATTAACTGTGCCACCTATAGTAAAGATATTTGTTATTTTTTTGTTCAGTGGAAAGGTGGCAATTGCCATTGCCTTTTCCAATTCATGCACTGAGCATACATTATAAACTGTAATAAATGTTAAGTGTTCTATGAAACACTCACATGATTAATCTAATTTGCTATTCGGTACCAGTTAAATGCAGCTTGATACTCCTGAAATAATTACAGCAAATAGAGCCTTCAACACATTTCCATCCTTAATGAAAAAAAAAAAAACAAACCCAGAACACTTCAAAGGGATACAACAAACAACTTAGCTGAAAACACAACAGGAAGCTTGAAAAGGAAGGAAAAGAACAAGAGTGGGGACCAGAGGAGGTGAGCAGATAAGTCTGAGGGACTAAACCATATCCAATAAATGTTTGGAGGCCAAACCTGAGATATTTGCGTTAAACCCAGACTACTAAAAGCTGTTAAACAGATCACAGGAGGGTAACGGACTCCAGCTTTCGCATACACAAAACGCCAATGACTCTTAAAGAAAAGGCTGTGATTTTGGCCTTCAAAATTGTCCAAGATTAATTTAAATTTGAAAATACACATTTTATATATGTTCTATATATGATGTTTTTATATACGTATGATGTGTTATTTATATGTTGTTATGTATATATATTTGAACACATATGTGTGTGTGTATATATATGTATAGTTCCCACTTATCATAAAAGATACATTTCAAGAACCCCAATAGATGCCCGAAACCATAGATCATACTGAACCCTGTATAATGTTTTTTTCTATACATACATATCTATGCTAAAGTTAGATATAAATTAGACACAGTAAGAGATTAGCAACAATGACTAATAATGAAGTAGAATGATTATGGCAATAGACTATAATAAAACTTATATGAATGTGGTCTCTCTCTTTCAAAATATCTTATTGCACTGTACTCACCCGTCTTGTGATGATGGGAGATGATAAAATGCCTCCATGATGAGACGAAGTGAGGTAAGTGACGTAGGCACTGTGATGTGTAATGTTAGACTACTGTTGAGCTTCTGACAAGGCATCAGGAGGATCATCTGATACGGAACTGAGGGTGACCACTGGTAACTGAAAGTGCAGAAAATAAAACCACATTTAAGGGGGGACTATGTGTCTATACAAAACACACAAAGAAATAAGTGAGACTCAGAAGAAAAAAAAACCAAAAACCTTGTCCTCCCAGGCATTAGCTGTTGGACATATCAGCAACAGAATATTAACAGTAACAGACTATAAAATAACTATGTATAAAGTACTCAATGGGATAAAAGATGGAATTTAGAAAAATAACCAAGAAAGAAGGGACTGCCAGTATTGGCTAGGAAGGTTAAAACAAACAAAATCACGAATATAATAAGCACAAGTTTTAGAACCATAAGTAACAGTTATTGAAATGTAAACCACAGTGAGTGGGCTAAACAGCAGACACACCTGAACTTCAAAATGGTAAGCTGGAAATGGATTTGAAGAAGTCAGACAAAATTCACAAAGAGGACAGTAAAAGACCTTTAACTTAATATAAATAATCTACCCAAATCCTGCAGAAATCTTCATGATGAACAGTGAAGATTAGAAGCATCCTTTTTATGGTTAGGAGCATGATAAGGGTTCTACTAATTATCACAGCTTCCATTCAACATTGAGTAGGAGATTCTCCCGTGTGGTGTGAAAAAAATAAAATAAAAATGTGTGGAACTGAAAAGAAATAATTGTATATAATTGAGTACAAGAAATTCCAAAACAAAAATTTTGCGGATCCAAAGACAATATTAAAATTAACATAAGGTTTAGCAAGACAATTCAATAAAAGAGAAATTTATAAAAAAGCAATTTCAGGGGCGCCTGGGTGGCGCAGTCGGTTAAGCGTCCGACTTCAGCCAGGTCACGATCTCGCGGTCCGTGAGTTCGAGCCCGGCGTCGGGCTCTGGGCTGATGGCTCGGGAGCCTGGAGCCTGTTTCCGATTCTGTGTCTCCCTCTCTCTCTGCCCCTCCCCCATTCATGCTCTGTCTCTCTCTGTCCCAAAAATAAATAAAAAACGTTGAAAAAAATTTAAAAAAAAAAAAAAGCAATTTCAGGGGCACCTGGGTGGCTCAATCAGTTAAGCATTTGACTTCAGCTCAGGTCATGAACTCAGGGCTCATGAGTTCGAGCCCCACATCAGGCTCTGTGCTGACAGCTCAGAGCCTGGAGCCTGCTTCAGATTCTGTGTCTCCCTCTCTCTCTGCCCCTCCCCTGCTCGCACTCTGTCTCTCTCTCTCTCAAAAATAAATTTTAAAAAGTTAAAAATAAATAAAATAAAATAATCAATTTTATTCTGATATATCAGAAATGAATATTTATAAAATAGCATTCAAAATGATATAATTTACAACCATATAGAAATAACAGAATGCATTCTTTAATGATGAGAGATCAGTGATAGATGTTGTAGAAGGAAATACATAGAGAAATACAATGTTCATTGAGAGCAAGGACTCATTTTATAAAAATGTGAATAAATGTGATATTGTATTATGATTCATAAGAAATACATATTTCTTCTTCCCTATTTCTGGCACACAGCTCCTTAAATCAGTGGAATTTCCTAAGTGATAAGAGCTATGAAGGTGTATTTCATTAAGACCCCCAATAGATGCCTAAAACCATCACTTTTGTGATGGTTTTCTTATTTATGAAATATGAAATTTCAAATTTTGTGACTTTTGTTTTTATTTTATTTCAGTGTTTTATTTTAACTCCAGTTAGTTAGTTAACATATAGTGTAATATTAGTTTCAGGAATAGAATTTAGTGTATCATCACTTACATATAACACCCAGTGCTCACCAAACAAGTTCCCTCCTTAATACCCATCACCCTTTTAGCCCATCTCCCCATCCCCCTCCCTTCCGTCAACCCTCAATTTGTTCTCTATAGTTAATAGTCTCTTATGGTTTGCCTCTCTCTTTTTTAATTCCTTCTTCTATGTTCATCTGTTTTGTTTCTTAAATTCCACATATACATGAAATCATATGGTATTTGTCTTTCTCTGACCGACTTACTTCACTTAGCATAACACACTCTAGCTTCATATACATCATTGCAAATGGCAAGGTTTCATTCTTTTTGATGGCTGAGTAGTGTTCCATTGTATGTATATGTGTGTGTGTGTATGTGTGTGTCTATACACACACATACACACACACACACACACACACACACACACACACACACCACCTCTTCTGTATCCATTAATCAACCGATGGACATTTGGGCTCTTTCCATAGTTTGGCTATTGTTGATAATGTTGCTACAAACATTGGCGTGCATGTATGTCCTTGAATCAGTATTTTTGTATCCTTTGGGTAAATACTTAGTAGTGCAATGAATCTTAGGGTAGTTTTAACTTTAACTTTTTGAAAAACCTCCATATTATTTTCCAGAGTAGCTGCACCAGTTTGTAGTCCCACCAACAGTGTAAGAATCTTCCTCTTTCTCCACATCTTCACCAACATCTGTTGTTTCCTGAGTTGTTAATTTTAGCCATTCTGACAGGTGTGAGGTGACATCTCATTGTGGTTTTGACTTGTATTTCCCTGATGATGAATGATGTTAAGCATTTTTTCATTGTCTTAACCATCTGTATGTCCTCTTTGGAAAAGAATCTATTCATGTCTTCTGCCCATTTCTTAACTGGATTACTTGTTACTTGGGTGTTGAGTTTGGTAAGTACTTTAAAGTTTATTTATTTATTTTGAGAGAGAGAGAGAGAGAGAGAGAGAGAGAGAGAGAGAGCATGATCAGGGGAGAGGCAGAGAGAGATGGAGAGAAAGAATCCCAAACAGGCCCCACAGTATCAGCATGGAGCCAGAGGCAGGGCTCAATCCCATAAACCATGAGATTATGACCTAAGCTAAAATCAAGAGTTGGATGCTTAACCAACTGACCCAGCCAGATACTAACCCTTTATCAGATATGTCATTTGCAAGTATTTTCTCCCATTCTGAAGGTTGCTTTTTAGTTTTGTTTATTATTTCCTTCACTACGCAGAAGTTTTTTATCTTGACAAAGTCCCAATAGTTCATTATTGCTTTTGTTTTTCTTGCCTCTGGAGACATGTCTAGGAAGAAGTTGCTATGGCCAATATCAAAGAGGTTGCTGCCTGCATATTCCTCTAGGATGTTGATGGTTTCCTGTCTCACATTTAGATCTTGCATCCATTTTGAATTTATTTTTGTGTATGGCGTAAGAAAGTGGTCCAGCTTCTTTCTTCTGCATGTTGCTGTCCAGTTTTCCCAACATCATTTGTTGAAGAGACTGCCTTTTTTTCCATTGGATATTCTTTCCTGCTTTTTTGAGGAATAAACTTAATCAAACTGGTATAAGAACTATACTCTGAACACTATAGAATACTTATGGAAAAAATTGAAGATGACACGAAGAAATTGAAAACATTCCATGCTCCTGGATTGGAAGAACAAATATTGTTAAAATGTCTATATTACCCAAAACAATGTACATATTTAATGAAATTCCTCTCAAAATACCATCAGCATTTTTCATAGAGCTAGACCAAACAATCCTAAAATTTGTATGGAACCACAAAAGACCCAAATAGCCAAAATAATCTTGAAAAAGAAAAGCAAAGGTATAGGCATCATGATTATAGACTTCAAGCTATATTGCAAAGCTATAGTCATCAAGACAGTATTGTACTGGCACAAAAAAAAAAAAAAGACACATAGATCAATGAAACAGAAAAGAAAACCCAGAAATGGATCCATAATTATACGGTCAATTAGGTAACTTTTGGAAAGTCATTAGGTCACCTAAGGATGGGGGCTGGTTGCTAGGGGAGCCAACCAAGAGATTACAGTGTTAGAACTTTTAGTTCCTCCCTCTCCCCCTCCGCCCCCACCAACATCCAGGAAAGGGAGAGGGACTGGAGGTTGAAATAATCATCGATTGCCCATGACTTAATCAAGTATGCCTCTGTGATGGAGCCTCAGTTAAACCCCAAAGGACAGTGTCGAGAGAACTTCTGAGTTTTGGAAAATGTGCAGATTTGGAGAGGGTGGAGTGCTCAGGAACAGCATGGAAGCTCTGAGCTCCTCCTCATGTACCTTGCCCCATGCATCTCTTCCAACAGGTTGTTCCCAAGTTATATCCTTTTATAATAAACCCGATTCAGTAAGTAAAATGTTTCTCTGAGTTCTGTGAGCCATTCTAGAAAATTAATCAAACTCAAAGTGAAGACTATTGGAATCTCTGATCTATAGCCAGTAGGTCAGGAGCTTGTAAGTAGCATCTGAAGTTGGGGTGAAGAGGGTGGCAGTCTTGTAGGACTAAGCCCTTAATCTGTAAGATATGACACCATCTCCAGGTAGATTGAATCAGAATTGAGTTGAATTGTAGGACACCAGCTGGTGTTGCAGAGAACTCCTTGGATGTGTGGGAAACCCCCTCCTGCATTAGAATTGGGTGCCGAATTTTACATTTCTGTTGATTTAATGCAATTCCAGTAAAATTCCAAATGGGCTTTTTTTTCCAAGAAAATCAGCATGCCGAATATCAAAACTGGTATGGCAGAGAAAATCTCAAGAATAACCAAGGTATCTCTGTATAGAGACTCTTCTCTGACTACCCTTTAAAAATTCCAATCCCCAAATATCTATCTGTAATGCTTATATAGGAAATAAAATATTGCTTTTTAAAATATTACTTTAAAAGATACTTTCAGGTATAGGTTATAGTAACCATTAAGAACTTAATTAAGCAATGTATTTGAAGCATAAGACAATATTTACATAATGCAGGTAAAGATGAACAATCAGAACCAGAAGCAATCATTGGTAAACCTTTCCTTTGGAGTAGTGATTAATAAACTTATTAATTATTAATCACATTCTCTTTCAAATGCTCCAGTTTTGTTTGGGGTTTTTTGTTGTTGTTGTTTATTTTTTTACTATTCCTCTCAGCTTCACCTGCAATTCTCCCTCTGACTTCCAAAGCTGTGCACAAATTGTAATCCCACCTCACCAGCAAAATTGCTTCCCCTTCCCCCTCATTGTATCCAGATCTGACCCCTTCACCCAAGCGCTCACTTCAGAGCCCCCTTCTTTCTCATCCTGCCCTTGATCATACCCCAGTTCCCCAACAAGCTGGGGGCTGACACAGCTCTTTCCCCAGCCTCTGTCCACTCTGCACTTGAAATGGTTGGTTGCATTTGAAATGGTTGGTTTTACTTCATTTTTGCCTTTCTGGCAGGTACCTGGAATCTACCTTCTGCAATTTTGTTGTGCTTTAGAATCCTAGTCTCTCTACCTAGTTCACTTAGCTTCCCCCCGGTCATCAATTTTCCAGTTCCTTGAACCCAGACCCTCATACTTTAGCATTTCACTTATTCATGACTTAACTAACACATGCATGCATAAACGGCACAAAAGAAGCACACAATAATCATCTGTTGAATGAGTTGATGAGAGTGAATGTCCCATTTTCCATGGGACAGGCTGGAGGTCAGGAAGCAATTTACTCTCTATTTTTCTCTGCACCTTAACGGTGCTAAGTACATAAAAAATGCTACTAAAAACTACTGGATTAAATAAATATTATGAATTCTGTTTGCGTGTGATGAATGAATCTGTTTGCATAAGACAGCATGTGAGAGAGAGAGAAAAACAAAGACAAAGGAAGATTGCTTGTTCCCCTTTGGAGAAGTTAACACAACATTCAAAAGAACCTTCTCCTAGATGAAAATTAAATGTTAGCATACTATGATTCAACTTTTTGTTTTCTTTTCTAAACTATTCAGATGAAAAGCTAGTATTGTACTTACAAAAATTAAGATTTATATTTACCTCTGGAACATTGGGAGCTTTAGATCTAATTTATTTCCTGTGTCCTTGTCTCTTTCCAAGATGTGTATTTCAGAATAACATCTCCCATAGATTTAGAGTTTTGATCTTGCTGTTATGGCCTGAGAATTAAACTTTTATGTAACTGAGCATTATATTCATATATATATATATATATATATATATATATATATATATTTCAAATATATATATTTCAAATATATATATATTTCAAATATATATATATTTCAAATATATATATATATTTCAAATAATATATATATATATATTATTTTCTATGTGAATAACAGACATTTATATATGAAAAAGCTATCCTCAGACAAAGCAATGAAAGACACCAAAGAGGATAGACAGGACATGTCACAAATGATCCTTCAGGGCTTCATTATCTCTATAGGTTTGAAGAGGTGAGTCTAGGGACCTTGACACTGTCCACTAAAGCAATGGCAGCAAGGTCTACTCCTTTCCAGGTCAGACAGCACACAGGCCCCTCTTCAAAGGTCCCTGCTGCACTGCCTGTCAAAGGCAACTCACGTCACTGGGCAGCCACTTCCTTTGTCAGCATTAGGTGGCCTCTGGAAGAAAAGCTGGACCTTTCTTTTCTTCGCTTCCCGTTTCTCAGTCAATACTGAACTTAAGCGTGGCAAAGCCCAGGCTATTCCTTGCAGATCTGACCCCAGCCACAAAACTCCCGGAAGCACCGTGTGGCCCGGGTAAAAACGGTGCCCTATGACATAGCTGAGAGGAAAGGGCTGACAGCCTCTGACAGCGTGACAAGCAGCAAGATTTTCCTTGTGTTATTCGCCAGCTTTGGCACATCTATAAGCCTTACACCTTCACACTGTGTGTACAGAGCAGGCTCTCAGATGTTTTTGTTGAATGAATGAAAAGCATTCATAAGATAGAATTTGGAGCAAGAATAGACGTGTATACAAATAATCTATGGCCAGTATTTGGTAGGAAAAGGAGATAATTAATCAGTTAGGACCCACCGTTCAGCCAGCCCTGCTGGGTCGGGAATGAGAGTCCATAATGATCACTCTGCTAAAACAACAAGAAAACACGGGTCGTTTCTATTTTGGCATAAACTTCATATTACTTTCTGGTTGGTTAGTCAAACACTCTACATTTCTTTTCTTAACATTTTCTTGAGCACATTGTATTTTTCACATTTAATAGAGTCAAGACTTTTCACAGTAGGGTTTACATTTGATTTTGCCACACAATAGACAATTCCTAAGGCAACCTATAATCCCAATCCATTAGGCTAATGGATTGCAGCTGCTGTGAGCAGTGGGCATGTCATTTTTTGATAATGAAGTCTAGCAAGACATACAATATATAAATAAATAAACTGAAAAAAATACTACGTCTGGCTAACATGGTGATTTTCTTTTTTTTCCTTAGAAAATCCTAGTAAATAGGCAGAGTTAACGGAACTTTCATGAATACACATGAATAATTGCATTATAAAATATTGAAAAAAATTAGGTTTTTGTTTGGGAAGTCTTGGTTAACCGATATACTTTATTTCCTTTCTTTCAATTTCTATTTTTAAAAAAACCATTATTATTACATGCCTTTGCTTATTTATGACACCATTTATCAGTATAGATTTTTTTTTTTCAAGTGGGTGCTGATTGGCCACATTCCTGAGGCTTTCGCGGTATAAAAAACTGCTCATGGGAGCAACTGACCTGCCACGAAAGAAAGTAAAACATTACCGAGGGGAGTTGGTATTTTTAATTTCTCTCAATTGAGGGAAAGCAAATATGTTCTCTTAAATCAATTTCATGGAGTTAAAAAAGGAAATTTTATGTTCTCATAACACACCTGGCTTCTCTGCTCAGAACACTGAAATTCTATCCCTGGAGAGAAGACTGGAGAGGAAATGTAGAACACAAAATTCATTCAGTCTCGTCAAATAATGAACTATTCCACCAGTAATTAATGATTCTTGCTTTGCTCATGTCATCTGTATTAACGCCTGAATTCTTCACAGAAATACTCCTAGTCCTTTTTCCATGAAAACAGTACCCGCTAAACTATATTTCATAACCCTAATATCTGGAAGTCTCATAAATAGTGAATGGTGAATGTCATTTTTTATGTTTATTCTGAAAAGCGTCACTCTAAAAGTAACTTTGTTCATGTCCAATCGGTGTCAGGATACATTTTGTTTGTGAAAAATTAGTTTGTAAAAGAAAGGAAGGAAAGAAGAAAAAGGAAGGAAAGGAAAAAAGAATGGAGAAAAGAGGAAAGGAGAGAGGACAAGTGAGAAGAGCATGGGAGGCAGGGGGGAAGGAGAGGAGAAATTTCTTTCCAGAGGAAAGAGCACGAGCAGCACATTGGTGATTTTGACCCGAGACTTGTTTGCATATACAGTACACCTCAGTCTGGAGCAGTGAGGGAAAATGTGAGAAAGTTCGGTACATAAAGTCTTAGAAATAAAGCCTTAGAGGTACGCGTCTTCATTTAAGGGAGGAAGGGGATGTCTTTGTTACAAGGTGTATGTGAGTGAGTATATGTATACAGTGAACGTGTTTAGGTGTTGAGACACTGTGACTTTAATATTCTCTCACCCACCAGTTTAGGAATGTATGTTGGTGAGAAGTTTGCTCCAAACCAAGTTCATGAAGGAAAAGCCTTGGGCGTGTGCCTCTTAAAGAGGGTATCAGGAATGCCTCTACCATCACCACTACAGATGGGCAAGGCTGTGGGAGGTGTACGAACCCCGGAAAAGGGCTTCTATGACAAGCGCAGTCTACTCAGCCCCACTGGACCATCTTCCCTCCGTAGGCAGTGACAGAGTGGCCAGCACATTTGTTGGGGCTCTGGCTAGTTCCAGGAGGGGGAGCATAAACGGCTGTAGGGGCAGCAGAACTTGAAGGCTATCAGCAGGAGGGTGGCAAGGGGACACTGATGGTGGGAGCTCAGGTGAGCCAGGTTGGCCTGTCGTCTGGCTGGAAAATGCAAGTCCCCCACATGGAAGCCTTTTCCTGTAGCAGCTCTTAGGTGCCGTCCCTCTCCTATCTCTTACACAGAGGTCAAAACTGAGCTTGTCCTGTCTGTGCAGTTTCCAGAGAGGGGAGACAGGGATGAGAACCCCCATCCCCCGACATTTCTACTTGGGTCTGCCCCTGGTGCCACATACCAGAGACGAAAAACTCCCATGGGGCTGAGCAGAAAAGACCCACAGAGCACCTTCAACTTCCTCCGAGGGCAAATGACCAGAAGGCATTGGTGAAAACGAGGGGCACGTGAGAAAAGATTCAAGGCTGGAGTTTGGCATCACGTATGCCTGGTCCTCCTCCTTCCAAATTGCGTGTCCAGTCACCCCGAGCAGGTGCGAGATCACAGGGAGGTGTCTGATGATGACACAACACAGGCACACCCAAATCCAGGGGTGCTATCTGCACAACCATTGAGTTGGGGGGGTGGGAAGGAGGTGCACTATTCCACCCAACTGCTTTGAGTGCCCATCCTGCAACTTCTGACCAGGCCTCTGTCAGAATCACAGCACATTTCCTGGAGCTCTTTAGGGGATTTATATTAATGTACAACAGAAGCATGGAGTTTCCTCCCAATGAGCCAGTCTAGAGGCAACAGGGCTGTCACAACAGATAAAATTGCTAGAAGATGGACGAAGATTTTCACGCTTTGATCTAAATGTTTTAACAATGGAGAGACATTTATTGTCAATCACTCACCCTTCTTTCAAATCCTTCTTAATATTGCAAATAAAGGATAATTCTTATTCAGGGGCCTTCTAGGAGAAGCTGATTCCCATATTAAAATTAAAAACTTGGTGACTGTGTCTTTAGATTGCAGCTAACCTTTTCTACAGTCTTTTGCTTTTAATATATAGCTAATGGTCATAACTTTCTACAGAATCCCTAAAAATAACTTAAGCATTTCAATGAAAGTTGAGTGTTTAAATACCAAACTTGATCCAATTATCTTTTACTATGAATCTAGGAGAAAAGTAGCACAAATATAAAATTTCAATAGTAGTTAGCACTGATGCTGATAAAATTTTAAATCTTTGATAAATTGACTTTTGGTTTTTAGCAATAAATCTTCAAGGATATGTTGAATAAAATCACGATAGAACTCTTTCAATAGTATGTCTAATTATGAGCAATCATTTAGTTAACTTAGTTGGAAATGAATTTATTAAAAATATTCGTTGCCTTTTATTATATTCAAAATTAAAATGATCAAATGATAAAGTCACTTTTCCATACATAGTAAGCCAATTTCTAATCTTTTAATTATGCTGTCATAAATTCCTTTTAATGAAAATAGGGTTCAATAGAGGAAGATTTCATCTATATTTCAAATATGCTCAACATGTTACACAGAGAACACTGAATCTCTTAAAAATATTCTTTTTTAGATAATCACCAAATTATTAAGAAGCTAATGATTTTCAGAAACAATGAAACTAAATGTAAAAATACTTTCCGAGCCAACATGAATTTATACTATGAACTGAAGCTTCCATGAACTTACACAGCTTAAAAGTCATGTTACAATATTATATAGTCGGTTGACATCAGGTTGTCTAAATTTAACAATTTAAGTTACTCTCTTTAAAAGGGATTCTAAAGCCACCTCTACTGAGAGATACCCATCAGAAAAAAAAAAGATAGTCGCCTACGAATAAAACTAGTTCAGAAATTACTTTACAAACATTCGGCCTTCTCTTAAATCTCCCAATCTTTAAAATGGAAAATGTGGACTCCATTTTGTGTTATGGCACAGGAGACATGAGCCATAAAAATTGATAAATGTATCATATATTGAACTGATCCTTTCTAATAAGCTTAGAACAAGACCTTTGTGTGAACACAAATCATGTACATCTAAATTTAATTGTCCACCATTCCAAGTACGAATACCACCTGGTTTTCAGTGAGTGTAATGTACATTTCCCTCACCTTCTCCATCTGTGATGAGCTTTCCTCCATTTTCTCTTTTCATAATTACATTTTCTGTAAGTTCAGGGATCCAGGTATTGGTACATCGTATAAAACAACTGGTAAATTTAACTTTAATTAATTTTATTTCTGTATTATCTTTATTAGATTCATCAAAATCTACCCAAGTTATAATAGGCCACCTTTATTTTGTTTTGTTTTGTTTTGCTTTACAGCCAATCTTTTTTTTAATATAATTTATTGTCAAATTGGTTTCTATACAACACCCAGTGCTCATCCCAACAAGTGCCCTCCTCCCTGCCCATCACCCGCTTTCCCCTCTCCCCCACTACCCCCCCCCCATCTACCCTTAGTTTGTTCTCAGTCCTTAACAGTCTCTTATGGTTTGCCTCCTTCCCTCTCTGTAACTTTTTCCCCCTTCCCCTCCCCCATGGTCTTCTGTTAAGTTTCTCAAGATCCACATATGAGTGAAAACATATGATATCTGTCTTTCTCTGACTGACTTATTTCACTTAGCATAACACCCCCTAGTTCCATCCACATTGCTATAAATGGCCAGATTTCATTCTTTCTCATTGCCAAGTAGTTTTCCATTGTACATATAGACCACATCTTCTTTATCCATTTGCCAGTTGATGGACATTTAGGCTCCTTCCATAATTTGGCTATTGTTGAAAGTGCTGCTATAAACATTGGGGTACACGTGCCTCTATGCATCAGCACTCCTGTATCCTTTGGGTAGATTCCTAGCAGTGCTATTGCTGGGTTGCAGCCCCTCTGGAAAACAGGGTGGAGGTTCCTCAAAAAATTAAAAAACTACCCTATAATATGTTACCTTTAAAGAAGGCCTATGAGTTACAGGCTACAACATCAACAAGGGCATGATCCACTATTCTAATATCCTGGGTAAAACATCACAGGTTCATATTACGTATATCCACATGAATTCCCATTTACCTGAAAAACAGATGCCTGACAAAAGAGCTAGAATTCTGAAGTGAGCATACATTTCTAAGAAGCCATGCGATTCCATTCATTGGCAGTCCCGACAATATTTACTCTGCTATGCTAATTGGAAGACAAACAAAGGTAAGATTCTCAGTGTAAAATATTTTCGGTGTGCACACAAAATTTTCATTTAACATTATATCCTGGGAGAAATCATTTGTCATCAAAGACAACATCTGATTTGGAAATAAACACTTTTATCATTAAAAAGTAATTTTTACCTCACAGACCGTCTCTAACAATTTATGTGAGGCTCTTAAAACAATCCAGTCTTCTCCAAACACAATCATCTATCATGGTGAGGGAGGGAGGACAGCACCTTCTAGTAGAATCTATAAATAAATGTGTTTCTCAGCTTGTAGCTGAGATAATGTAACATTTCAAAATGTCTTTGTCCCCAAACGCCCTGCCGATAGGGTCCACCCTGCTGTTAAAAGTTATCATGCTTCCCCGCCTCCTTTTATAACATATGGGGCAGGCTTGCCACCAAGGTGACAACTTAAGCTAAGAATCTGTCAAAACAAAGAACAGCTAACAGGCATATGTAAGGCTGATGTAAAAAAAAAAAAAATGGAACACGTGCCGATGAGAATGAAACATATTCTATTTAGATGCTTGCGTGGAAATTAGGTACACCCGTGTTGACTGAACTGTTTTCTGTGCAATCACTTATGTGCCAGATATACTGCAAGGTGCTTTGGATCCATAGGTGAAGACACGGTCGCTGCCCTCAGGGACATAAGAACAGCAGCAGCCAATGTTGCTATGCTCGCTATGACCAGCCACTCTCCCAAATGTTTTCATATATGAACTAATAGTAATTAATCCTGACGGCAACATTATGCGGCAGGTGAACGGTTATACATTTTATTAGGTGGGCAAACTGAGGTACAGAAAGCTTATTGTTTTGTTTGAGTATGGTTGACCACACGATGCGACCTTAGTTTTAGGTGTACAACATAGTGATTCAACTTCTCCATATACCTTAGGCTGCGCTCACCACAAGGGTGGCTACCATTTGTCACCATACAAATGTATACAGTGTCATTGACTGTATTCCCAGTGCTGTGCCTTTTATTCTTGGGACTTGCTCATTCCACAACGGGAAGCCTGTATCTCTCACTCCGCTTCACCTATTTTGCCCATCCCCCATCGCCCTCCCCCACCCTCCATCACTTCATGTCAGACAGACAGACGCTAAATGACTGACCTTGATTTCAACCCAAGACAGTCCAATCTGGAGTCCACTTTGTCTACTCCCCCATGCTGCTGCTTTTGCAACGTTGCTAAGTCTTGGGACACATGTATAAATGCACAGTTCCGATGTGGTGAATCATGTGTTACCGATATACAAAGGAAAACGTGGGACCGTGGTGCAGACAAGATGAACATGAAAGGGTGTGCACCAATAAAGGATTCCCTTGGATGGCAATGCTTGAGCAAATCCTTGAATGAGCTGGAATATTCATTCACCAGGTGGGCCAGGAAAGCGCAGTCACCCCAGGCAAACAGAAGGGTAACTGTAATGGTTACCCTTCCGTAATGGTGTTGAATGTTTTGCAAATCACAACACTCCCTACAGTAACTGAACTTGCGATTTCATTCATTTTAGAAAAATTAATAAGCAGGACATTTTTATTCCTTATTGTTGCTGTTTATTCTTCACTGAGCTGAACGATCAAGTATTCCAAAAGCACTGGAGTGACGATTGTCTCTTATGAACTTTTAGCATCCCCCGAAAATCAAAGAACAAAAGTATAACTAAGGGGGAAAAATCTCCTATTTGTCCATGTATGACTCTGTGTATTATTTCTGGGCAACATTCTTTAAAAAGTGTTGGCTCACTTCAGGCACAAACGACCTCAGCCTGAGCCAAAAGGAGTCAGGTTGGCAAAGCGGACCATGCTCCTCTCTACTAGTGAGCAGGAAGTAAAGTTATTTGACCATTCCTGCTGCACTTGCCCTGTCTCCTGAGTAACCACCTAGCAACTGAACTGTGGTTCAATACTATGACTTCTCCTTGGGAGTCCAACTCCCCAGCTAACTCTTGCTTAAACTGAATCCCATATGAGTTCCTCACCAAGAGCAGAACTGGATAAACCAAAATACTGGATGCCTTACCTAGTTTTTCTAGCACATTCCTCTGAAGCTTTATCTGTTAAAGATTCGCTCAAAGAAAACGCACGTGGGAATCTTATCGGGCACCGTGGAATCTGAGAGAGGATGCACATACTGATGTAATCCTTGTCTAGAGCAATTCGACATCCATAAGACTTGAAAATATGCATAGCTTACCCAGCTATTTCACTTCTAGGCATAAAACCTAAAGAAGCTTCCAAGTGCTTCTGCCTAAGGACGTTTCCATAAAGAATTTTATCACAACATGGTGATAAAATAATAAAAATGCTCATCAATATAGGAATAGATGAATGAAATGTAGTATTTTTTTAATGTTTTTTATTTATTTTTGAGACAGAGAGAGACAGAGCATGAGCAGGGGAGGGGCTGAGAGAGAGGGAGATACAGAATCCAAAGCAGGCTCCAAGCTCTGAGCTGTCAGCACAGAGCCCGATGAGGGGCTCGAACTCACGGACTGTGAGATCACGACCTGAGCCGAAGTCGGACGCTTAACCAACTGAGCCACCCAGGCACCCCAAAATGTAGTATGTTTATGTGGTAAAATAATATACAATTTATTTGTAAAGCAAATCTATATGTATCAACATGCATAGGTATCTTAGTCATGACATTGAGCAACAAATCTACTTTCAGTCTGAAAACATTTATGTGATTAAAAAACATTGTTTTTATTATTTATGGATATATATATATATATATATATATATATATCTTATATATGTACATATATACCTTAAAATTTCTTAAACTATAAAAAGGTAGAATATGATGATGGACACAAAATTCAAAATAATGTTTGCTTTGGGGGGAGGAGGTAGGAAATACAAGAGAGGAACAAAGAGAATTCAAAATGTTATCTGTAATGTGTTTCTTATAGAATTATTCTACACCAAATGTGATCAAGTGTTAGCACTGATCACGTTGAGTTCATGGGTGCCTGTATATTTCTTCCATAATCGCCTTTCATTTCAGAATTGAAAAGGAAAGGGGAACCAGCCCAGTTTGAGGACGATGTTGGAGGTCCAGAATGGAGAGCTTGTGTTGCTAATGCCAACAGTCATCTTGTGAATTTTCTTCTTTGAACTCGCATTCAGTTGTCCTCTATTTATCATTAATTCTGCATTGACTGACCCAATGTTTGTTTTTTCTTTCTTTCGGTACCTGTAAGCATTCTGAGTATAAAGAATTAGCAGGGAAAGAATGTGCTTGGGGTTTTGGTTTGTTTTGTTTGCTCTTTTAATCCCCTAGATATCGCCCTTTACCATAACTTAACCATTGATTTTTGTAAGTCAACTCTTCTCTCAATCTTTTAGGATGGCTGCTTCATGTACTTCCTACCCAATGGATCTCCTCGCTCTCAAACATTGAACCTTGTTTGTTTTATTTTGCAATAACTCAGCTGACGCAATATGGTTAAAAGGTTCTGATTGATTAGCCATGGTTAATTCTTGGTGGTGAACTCAGTGGAATTCAGGACCAGTGGAGTTGAATTATGTGTGGCTAAGTGTGAAGTGCAGAAAATAAATGAAGAAAAAGGAGGACAAAAAGAAAAAAATATCATTTAATGATAAATAATGTTTTTAAATTTCTTATTGGTGTTCTATCTTAGGCCTCAAGTAAGGTCGCAGTCCATATTACAGAATGCATGGGTATTAACATGAAGACTAGAGGACCAGACACATTTAGGTTCCAGAAGGGCTCTTTTTGGACATTTCAAAGTGCTTGCATAGTTTTGATTTGTATTTCCCTGATGATGAGTAATGTTGAGTATCTTTTCATGTGTCTGTTAGCCATCTATGTCTTCTCTGGAAAAACATCTACTCACGTCTTCTGCTCATTTCTTAACTGGACAAAACTACACCTTATACCTGTCAGAATGGCTAAAATTAACAACACAGGAAAAACAGATGTTGGTGAGGATGCAGAGAAAAGGGGAACATTTTTGCACTGTTGGTTGGAAAGCAAACTGGTGCAGCCACTCTGGAAAACAGTATGGAGGTTCCTCAAATATTTAAAAATAGAACTACCCTATCATTGCACTACTAGGTATTTGCCCAAAGGATACAAAAATACTGATTTGAAATAATACATGCACCCTGATGTTTCTAGCAGCGTTATCAACAATAGCCAAATTATGCAAAGGTCCAAATGTCCATCAACTGATGAATGGAAAAGAAGAGGTGGGGTGTGTGTGTGTGTGTGTGTGTGTGTGTGTGTGTGTGTGTACAATGGATTACTCGGTCATCAAAAAGAATAAGATCTTGCCATTTGCAAAGACATGGATGGAGCTAAAGAGTATTATGTTAAGCAAAATAAGTTAGAGAAAAACAAATACCATAGGATTTCACTTATAGGTGGAATTTAAGAAATAAAACAGGTAAACACAGGGGAAGGAAAAAAAAAAGAGAGAGTGAGATAAACCATAAAAGAGATTCTTAACTTTAGAGAACAAACTGAGGGTTGCTGAAGGGGAAGTGGGGAGTCATGAGCTAGGTTGGTGATGGATATTAAAGAGAGCACTTATTGTGATGAGCACTGGGCGTTATGTGTAAATGATGACTCACTAAACTCTACTCCTGAAACTTATATTACACTGTATGTTAACTAACTAGAATGTAAATAAAAACTTGAAACATTAAAAAAAAAAGTACTTGCATAGATCTACTAACCTATATGCCTATCAACGCTACTTCATAAGATAATATATCATTAACTCAGTCTGAGTTCCAGAAAATAAATTCCACCAGTTTCAACACTTAGATTTCTCTGATTTGCCCCCAGACTTAGAAATTCTGTAATTTCATTTAATTTCCAAAAAAATTTTTAGAGTGAGAAAGGCAGATATTACAATGATAGTACCCACCTTAAATTTCAGAAAACCAGTGCTAATAAAATTAGGTGACTTGGTAATATACATATGTCTGATAGACAAACCCATGGATTAAGTCTAGGGCTGATCATTTTTCCAGTTCGCTGTGATAAGCTTGTAGTGAAAAAGTATTTAGAGTGGTAACATTAACAAGAGTAGCTTCTGTCATTTCTGCAGCCTTGTTACCAATTTATCTGAAACATGACTATAAAGCAAATGTTACTAATTCTCTATCTTAGAACATCCTTCCGCTTTTTTGTGTCACATAGATAACAATGCAGGAAAAGCAAGCAATTCACCATGATGTTTCCTGGCAGCATTAGCCAGTCAGTATCACATAAGTAAGGAATTTATTTTGACCCGAGTATCAGGTAGTTTATTATTTTGTGTCTGAAAAACAGAGCGCTGAAAGGGGGTTTCAAAATGAAAATGGTGACATTTACGAAGAGAGCAATGATCTTAAAAAGATGCCGGGTGGTGGCTTTTTACCATTCAGACAGTTGGAAGACCTACGGTGAAGTTATTTTTCTGTCCTGTGGAAAAACAAAAAATATCAGTTAAAGTAATTCATGCTCTTTTTTTCTGCCTGACTTGTGTTTTGTGTACAATTAAGTATTAAAAGATTATTTTTCTATTGGGTAAAATTCAGCACTCTGTGCATTGATTTCCTTTTAAGTCACTGCAATTGTCTAAGCCATTTCAAGTTTTTATAGCACCATAATGTCCATTTAAAATGACCAAAAGAGAGTAAGGATCCTGAACAAATATAATTATAAAGGTTTATGCCAATAATTTATAAACTTTTGCTTTAGCAGAACTCTCTAAAATTGCCTTTCTATATATACTACAGGCAACACAAATGCTAAAACAATGATATTAATTTCCCTTGGACATTCAACCTATTTGCCTAGAATTTTATTGTTGACCATATTGCTAAATATTTAGTTGTAGAAGTCTTTGCATGGTGGCCCCCAAATTTACTATTTTACGTGGTTCATTGCAACCTATTTTGTTAGCTTTTGCTTATATACCCTGAAGTTATAGTCTGAGAAAAGATAGATAAATGAAAGCAATAGAGATTCATGGCTCACATATTTTAATTATTTGAATTGTAAGTTACAGCTGCTCATACAAATTGGTGGAAATAGACAATCTCAGTATTCGGAAGGAACTTCAAATAAATTTCAAGAATTCAAAGGTTTCGCTTTCACTGATTCCACAATGGACAGACAGGTCTCTTTTGACTTCTTACCTCCTAAAACTGAGTAACTACAGTATTTTCCTGACTCTTAACAGCCTGGAGGAAGGCCGTGGTAGGAAAGGTCCCGGCAGGAGGTTGGCATGTGGTCACTGAAAGCCTGTGTGGACCATAACACAGTCCCGGCTCATCCGGCAGAAGGGAATGCACGTGATACTGTAGCCAAATGTTCTTTTAAGAGGCCATAATCATCTTAGGGTATATTGTGCTTTTCTTGCTTATCTAAGAAGAAATAGGTTTCTGGAAGTACCCAAAGATATTTCTTCTACATTTCTTAACCCCGATCTTTCATTTTTTCCTCTGAAGTACCAATGACTAAATGCAACAGTGTAAGATTCCCAAAAGTTCTGTCTCTTCTTTCTCCTTGAGAAATGGCACCTGTTGTTTTTTTTTTCATAAGTGATCACCATGTATATTTGCTTTACCTAAGCACAAAAACTATAATTTATAGATTAAACCATTTCTTCTGCATTTCTTCCCACCACCGCTTTTTCCTACATCTTTAACATTATCCATTGGGGAAAAGATTAAGATAGCTATAGCTTGATGGAATGACCCTTATTATCACTGTAATATCAGTTTAAATTTAATTTTAAATATAGATATAAAATTTAAATTATTGAGTCTTCAATTTAGGATTCCCTATTCTGTCTCAGCCACATTTTAAATATTCAGAATATCTTTTATAAATTTTTAAATTATTTTCTAAAATGAACAATGAACTCTGGCTCATCTGTGATTTAGTTTTAATTCAATTCATATTTGAGAGAAAAAGAAAGCAAAGTATATCTTCCATTGTTTTTTATTTATCTTGCTTTATCTTACCACTAAATTCACCTTGCTTTACCTAACCAGAAGCTAACATATTTATTTAAGAAGATTCACAATAATATTCTAGAACGACATCCTGATTACTAGTGAGCTTATGGTTAAGATTCAAAACCAATATTGCCTTGGGGGAAATTTTTGTCTTCTTTTTAAAATGGAGAATTATCAGACAAGATAGATGTGCTTCTTTGAAAAAATACCCATCAAAGCTTTTCCGGCAGAGCCTTTTCCCCTGCTGTGTCTTTATTGATCCTTTCAAGCTTCACATCCATGTTGGGTGTATTAGAAGGTATTAATGAGAGAGAACATGCAGTCTACAAGAGTTACAGATTTTTAAGAAGCCTTGAGCTAATCAATTCACCAGATAGAGAAGTGTTACATTTCCAAAATGGCTTTATATGAAATGAGACATTTTAGAAGCAGGATTTAGATATGCACCCACACAAAAAGTTTCACATATATATTTTTAATATACTTAATGCATGAAAGAAGCTTTTATTAACTAAAAAATTGACATAAATATCTCTACAGTACAAGAAAATATAATGACATAAAATCTAAGGGACTTAATAGAAGATGTACAGAATTATTGCTAGAGAGAATATAATTTAAATAGATTATAATGATCACTCTCATGAAAAATAATAACATTTAACTATCAATACAAAATTTCATGCTAGAAAGCAAAATGAAATGAAAGAATTGTGTTTCTCTCTTGCGGACCTTTTCATTGAGACTTTCATTGAAAACCATGTGTTCTCTACATCAATGACTATGATGTGGAAAAAATGAAGACTAATACATACCTACCCATAAAGAACATTTTAGAAAGAAGTTAGCATCAATTGGTTAGCATCAATTATCAATAAGAATTTTCAGACTCAAAAAGCAACTATAGCAGGGCACCTGGGTGGCTTAGTCACTTAAGCATCAAACTCTTGATTTCGGCTCAAGTCATTATCTCACGGTTCATTATCTCATGGTTCATGAGTTCAAGCCCCAAGCTGGGCTCTGTGCTGGAAGCATGGAGCCTGCTTGGGATTCTCTCTGTCTCTCTCACTCTCTGCCCCTCCCCTGCTTGCTCTCACATGCTCGCTCTCTCTCTCTCTCTCTCTCTCTCTCTCTCTCATAAATAAAATAAACAAACATTTTAAAAAAGCAACTATAGCAACTACAAGGTGTGAACAGGAGGTTGAGAATCCAGTTTTGCCTAATGGAAGGGTGCTGCAAAGAAACTAAGAAGTCAACAGAAGGGTTGGAGGTAACACTGTGGGCTTCAAAACATTCACTGAACTATAAAAATACATGGAAACTAAAAAATCAAAAACCTAACTACTCTCAACAAATCAGGTATAGATGAAGAGTACCTCAACATAACACAGGCCCTATATGACAAGCCTACACCTAAGATCATATTCAATGGTGAAAAGCTGAAAGTTTTTATCCTAACATCAGGAATAAGACAAGGGTGCCGACTCTTACCACTTTAACACAATAGAACACTGGAAGTCCTAAGACAGAGCAATTAGGCAAGAAAAAGAAATAAAAGGCATCCAAATCAGAAAGAAAAAAGTAGTCTTTACAGATAACATGATATAACATATCAAAAATCCTAAAGACCCCACAAAAACACCTGTTAAAACTAATAAATGAATTCAGTAAAGTTTTCGGATACAAAATCAATATGCAAAATTAGCTGTCTTTCCATCTACTAACAATAAACTATTAGAATGAGAAGCTAAGAAAACAATGCCTTTACACTTGCACCAAAAGGAATAAAATACGTAGGGATAAACTTAAGCAAGGACAAGAAAGATCTGTACAGAGAAAATCGTAAGACATTGTTGAAAGTGAAGACACAAATAAATTGAAAGATATTCCATGTTCATGAATCGGAAGAATTAATATTTTTATAATGTCTGTATTACCCAAAGTAATCTGCAGGTTTAATGCAATACCTATCAAAATTCCAATGGCATTTTTCACAGAAATAGAAAAATCAATCCTAAAATTTAAATGAAACCACAAAAGATCCCAAACAGCCAAAGCAATCTTAGCAAAGAAGAACGAAGCTGGAGTTATAACACCTCTGATTTTAACTATATTACAGAGATACAGCAGTATATCTACTACTACAGTATAGTATTAGAATAGAAAGAGACAAGTAGGTCAATGGAACAGAATGGGGAACCCAGAAATAAACCCACTTATTTATGATTGTTTTTTCTTTTTTTTTTTTATTAATTTTTGACAAAAGAGCCAAGAATATATAATGGGGAAAGGACCATTTCTCAAGTAAATGGTGGTGGAAACTGGATATCCACTTGTAATAGAATGAAACTGGATCCTTACCTTACACCATACACAAAAATCAATTCAAAATAGATTAAAAACTTGAACACAGACCTGAAACCATAACACTCCAAAGAAAAGAGAGCATAGGTTCCTTGACCATGATTTGGCAATGAATTTTTAAATTTGGCACCATGGGTGGCTCAGTCAGTTAAGCGACTGACTTCAGCTCAGGTCATGACCTCATGGTTTGTGGGTTCGAGCCCCATGTCCGGTTCTGTGAGGACAGCTCAGAGCCTGAAACCTGCTTCAGATTCTGTGTCTCCCCCTCTCTCTTCCCCTCCCCCCCACATGCGCACACGCGCGTGCTCTCTCTCTCTCTCTCTCTCTCTCTCAAAAATGAATAAATACTAAAAAAATATTCATAATAGCCAAGATGTGGAACAACCTAAGTGTCTATTAACATATGAATGGATAAAGATCTCTTTCTCTCTCTCTCTCTCTCTCACACACACACACACAGAAATATTATCCAGCCAGGAGAAAGAAGGAAACCCTGCCATTTGTGATAACATGGATGGAGCTTGAGGGTATAATGCCAAGTGAGATAAATCAGACAGAGAAAGACAAATACTGTATCATCTTATTTATATGTGGAATTTTAAAAAGCTGAACTAATGAAAACAGAAAGTAGAATGGAGGTTACCAGGGGGTTGGGAGAATTGGGGAGATGTTGTTTAAGGGTAAAAACTTGCAACTAGTAGAGAAATAAGTTCTGGAAAATCACAGCATAATGATTATAGCCAATGATATTGTATTATAAACTCTCTAAATCTTAATCGTTTTCACCCCGCACACCAAAAAAGAGAATTATGTGACAAGATACTCTGGTGGTAATCATATTGCAAGTATAAATGTATCAAATAACACGCCTGAAACTTATATAACATTATATGTCAATTACATCTCAATTTTTAAAAAGATAAATAAGATTTGAGGATCTAATGTATAACAGTGACTATAGTTGATAACACTGTATTGTATAATTGAAATTGAGAGTAGGTTTAAGTGTTCTCACAGTAAATATACATAACACAGTATATAAATATATATAAATATATAAAACACAGTAAATATATCAGGTGATGGATGTGTTAAGTCAATGGAGGAAATCCTTTCACAATCATACATATGTCAAATTATACCTTTTTACATTCTATCACGATTTTATTTGTCAATAATACTTCAATAAGGCTGAAAAAACAACCTAAGTAGATTCATATTGGAATCTCTGCATAACCAATAGAGAATAGTAATGAAATGCTTAACTAACATGTTAATAAAGAAAAAAAGATGGGATTATAAAAAATTGAGGAACATTTTTATAGGAACCTACATTGCAATAAAGAATTAACTATTCAAAAAATAAATGTAAATAAACTCACATCTCTTCTTCACTCATTATTATAATACATATTCCACATAAATTATATACTCATACAGCAAAATAAAATAACAAATGTAAAGAACTAAAATATTGAATATTGAATATGTAATATGGAACAAGTTCTGAGTAAGACGAAGTTAATAGACTTTTAATTAAATACAATATTTAAACTTCTTCGTACAAATTGATTTGTAAATGTTTACAAAGAAACTAAGATGTTTAAAAGTTATGATTTATTCTTACCTATACTGAAAAGAAAACTAAATGGGTTATACAAAAATCAACTAAGAACATTTTGAGACATTTTTACTAGAGCATCGATGCACATAGTTAATAGGATTTTAATTTATTATTTTAAAAATAAAAATTAAATCAATAGGCATGAATTGTTATATAGCCAGTTAGAAAATAATAATAAATGATAACATAATAACAAAAATACATGTTTTATTTATTTTTTTAATGTTTATTTATTTTTGAGAGAGAGAGAGCAACCAGGGGAGGGGCAGAGAGCGAGACAGAATCTCAAGCAGGCTCCATGCTGTTAGCGCAGAGCCGGATATGGGGCTCCAACCCATGAACCATGAGATCATGACCTGAGCTGAAATCAAGAGTCAGACGCCTAACCTACTGCTCCACGCAGGTGCCCCAGCAAAAATGCATGTTTTGTAAAGGGGTCTGAGGAGAAAGGCATTCATAAAATTACTAAGACTATACCATAGTATGATTTTTCTGGAAAACAATTTAATATTATATATTTGAAACTACAATTCCATTTCTGAGATTCATCTTAAGGAAATATCCAGGCATGTACCTCAAAATGATGCTGATATCACTGAAAAATTGCTTAAAATAATTTAAAAAAATTGAAAACATAAATGCTTAGAATCAAGGTATTACACACATTAACTATCACATATTCGTGTAATGGAATATTACATAGTAGTGTTGGTGGAATTAAATCAACCTAGAAAGGAAGTATACCATTTCATGGAAAACCCCACTTATTAGCCATTTTTTCAGCATATGTCCAGTTTCCCATGAAAGCATTTACTTATTTAATTGCATGTAACTATACACATTCACATATAAAAATGTATTCGAATTTATATAGCACATAATAACAGTGGAAAGTGGAAATATATGGCTGGTGGAATTTTTGTCATACATTTTTGTTTTGCTTAAATATATTTTTACCTCAATAAATACGTATTTTTGCTTAAGAAATAATGAAAATGGTATTCACTATCCAGGGAGGAAGCAGTCGGAGATTTTTTTTTTTTTTTTTTTTTTTTTTTTTTGCTTTTCCAAATGTTTCCAAATGTTTCACTTCTCTGGAGCCCAACTCCTTCCTCATTACTGTAGAAGGAATGGTTTGGCATTTAAAAAAACCCTCTCCAACACCACCTCTAAGCACCAATCTCTCCCTGATCCCTTCAATGGATATGTTTTTATGGTCCTTGGCCGTTGCTCAGAGAAAGGAGTTTACAATTTAAGACTCACATCTTTGTTATTCTCTCCCATTACAATAAAATCCTCACCTGTACCCTTTATTTCCATGCACGTGCCATGCTCAGGCTACAAGTGCAACAGAAATTTTACAAGACAACTTCACTACAAGTCTACAATTAGGTGAAGAGACTCCATGATTTTAGGGTTTATCCACCTTTTTTTTTTTAATTTTTTTTTTAACGTTTATTTATTTTTGAGCCAGAGAGAGACACAGCGTGAACGGGGGAGGGGCAGAGAGAGAGGGAGGCACAGAATCGGAAGCAGGCTCCAGGCTCTGAGCCATCAGCCCAGAGCCCTACGCGGGGCTCGAACTCACGGACCGCGAGATCGTGACCTGAGCTGAAGTCGGACGCTCAACCGACTGAGCCACCCAGGCGCCCCTATCCACCTTTTTTAATGAACTTGTTTTTTTTTTTTAATGTTTATTTATTTTTGAGAAAGAGAGAGAGTGGGGGAGGGACAGAGAGAGAAGGAGACAAAGGATCCGAAGTTGGCTCTGTGCTGACAGCCGACAGCCCGATGCGGGGCTCGAACTCACTAACTGTGAGATCGTGACCTGAGACGAAGTCGGACGCTTAACCGACTGAGCCACCCATGTGCCCCCAATGAACTTGTTTTAAAGAATTATCTCATTTTAACAAATGGAGGGAAATTGAGCTATTAGGCAAAAAGTTAAGAAATCTACATAATATCTTATCTGACTTACAAATGCATTCCATAATATTTTGTTACTTCTTCACAGAAGTTATAACTTCTCCAACATGTTTAGCTGATGCTAATATCAAAACTTTTATAATGATTAGCTAGAGAAGGTGACTCAGAAACCTATGAAATAATGAATGATGAAAAGAGCACCAGAAGCTAAAGTTGCTAGGAATAATCCATCAAAACTAGTAATCTTATAAACATCTATCATTTCCATCCAATGACTCAAAATTTACTTCTCAACGAAAGTTGATTAAATTTTTATTGAAAAAAAATATTGGTTAATATTTTGTTTACCATGACAGACTAAAGCATGAATCATTTGTAAAGCACAGGGTTTCTATTTTACATCACATATATCTCATAAAAATCATTTTATTCCTTCTCCTTTGCATGGAAAAGAGATGAGGAGTAAAACTGCAGGTCAATAAATTGAGACAAAGCTCTTGCCTCCTTTGACCATTTAAAAAATTGCATTTAGAGAAAACAAAATACATGTATAATTGACCATGAAATTTTGTTGGTGTTATAAAATGTTGGCATTTAGTTATCATACATCATTCAACAGCAATATGGAAAACTGATTCAAGAGAAGTTGAAGAAAATTATCCCTGAGAAGAAAAGCATTCTGAAGGGGAAACAGATAACCCCTCCCAGCAGACCACAGACAGGAATAATGGTTCAAGTGCAGAAAGCCTGTGGTTTCAGCAGTAGGAACAGAGAACAAGTAAACAAGATTGCTAATAACGTGTGTGTTACTTACCATCTGGGGAGAAGCCAGAGAAGAGGGATTTTGAAAAAGCAACTTTTCAGATGATTAAGACTGTGGAGAGATAAACTAGTACAAGTTTCTATGTCAGGCGATTGTAAACCATTTTGTAATCCTATTTGCCTACAACTGTCTATGCATTTCCTGGGTGTTTGCATAGATTGCTTTTTATAGTGACTCTGTGCAGAGATGGACCACAGATGGCTCAGCTTTAAAATAGCTATAATTAATATTTGTAGTTAATATCTCAAAATAAATACTTTAATCGTTTCATGTTAATATATTCACATATGGGCATTAATCCTAGTCAGTGAAAATATATAATATGAAACTTGCTGAAGTAGTTAGTACAGAGAGTTTAATAATGCTAAATGACCAGAGAATTATTGGTTTAATGACAATCACATTATCAAGATGCCCATTTTTTTTTATTTTGATTCAATAAATACCTTAAAATTTCAAAGATAATCACTTTCATTTTTATATTAACAATGAAGAGACTGTAAAAAAAGAAAGTGGTAATTGTAATACAGAACTTGTAAAAAAAGATAACTGGAAGATATGAATTTACATATAATTCATATTTCAATTTTGGCTTATAAATTTTAAGAGAAGGTTTATTCATGAATATATAGGGAAAAATAACAAAACATATAAAATAAAATACTGACATTATGCAAAAATTCACCTAAATGTTATGATATTAATAATATAGTTGAAATTGAATACTAGGAAATGAGAGATTCATTCCATAAACTACAGACATCATATTTTTAATTAACTGGAACAATCAATAAATTAAAACAGAGTATTTTTAAATAATATTTTTTCAATCAGCATAATTACTGCTTGTTTTATTTATATACAGATACTATCTACATATGATTTATGCATATATATTTTTGATGTATACATATTAGATAGATACAGTTTCTACATTAGCCTGCAATACTGTGTTAATTTTGTGTGTGTGTCTGTGTGTGGAGAGAGAGAGAATGGAGAGGTTTCTTACTAGTAATGCTATACACTGTGCAAATAGCTGTAATTAGCATCCGAATTGGCAAAGTCAGGTTCAGATACCAAAGGAAGGCTTTCTCAAGATTATTAGATCGTACATGAATTGATACAATGTGAACTTATTTGAAAACACAATCATAGTACGGACTTACATTTATCCTTCACAACATCGAGAAGAGTAGAAATTATTTATTGTACACAGTGATGAGATGTGTTCTTACACACATATACTAAGAAGTTAAAGTGAAAAATACCACATGTACTCACAGAACATGGGACGTAATGATTCTCATATGACAAAAATATATGACAGAATTGAAAGACAAGAAGGGAGGGAGAGAAGAAGGGAGGGAGAGAAGAAGGAAGGAAGGAAGGAAGGAAGGAAGGAAGGAAGGAAGGAAGGAAGGAAGGAAGGAAAAGAGGGAGGGAGGGAAGAAGGAAGGAAGGAAAGAAGGAAGGAAGGAAAAGAGGGAGGGAGGGAGGGAGGGAGGGAAGAATGGGTGTTAGCACCACCCCCAGTAAATAGAGGGCAGCATTGTGTTTCCAAAAGCAAGAGAAAGCCATTACTTCCTGACCACCCTCCCAACCACCACCCCCTCCTACGCATAAGCAGTTAGGTTTCAGGCTATCCTAGAATGATGAGTAGGTGCATCTGGGGCAGAGGTAACTGAGATTAACTGAGGAGCCAGAAGGAGCAAGACTGGGAACACTGCAGGTGGGACAAGGATGGTGGAGCCCGGAGCTGTGCTCATGCAGCACGCCGCGATGGGGATCTCCGGGAGAAGAAGTTGGAGACTGTACCACTGTACCAGACTATTGTCTGGTGGACAATAGTCTCTGGAGGAAGATCTGGGCTCCTGAGACAGGGATGCAGGTCGATGGGCATCATTTCTGAGGGGCCAGGGCATGCTGCCCAGCAATGCAGAAGATCCCACTCAGCGGCTGTGTCACGTGGCAAAAGAAAGGCCAGCAAAGGTGGCCATTACTGTGTCTGGGCTCATAAAGCCTTTCCTATCAGCGTGAGTTCCTGCATTGACGGCATGATCCCAGGGTCATGAGATCGACCCTTGCCCTGCTAAGTGTGGAGCCTGCTTAAGATTCTCTCTCTCTGTGTCTCTCTTTCTCTCTCTCTCTCTCTCTCTCTCTCTCTCCCCCACTCACTCTCTAAAAAAAAATTTTAATTATAGATCTCCTGGGTTTTAGCTCTCTGTTTTTTTTCATTACTGCCTCATTTGGTGGTAAATAGATACTTCTAAGTGTGCTGTGTTAATTCCTCTGTGGATTTTGTAAACTATATTTTTGAGTTATTTACTTAATGGCTGTTTTACAGATTATAATAAACACATTCGATTTTTATGTTTCAAAAAAATAAAATAAATTTAACTTCAAAATAAATTAAAAAAAAACTTTTAAACAATGTAAACAAAATAAAATAATTCACCCCAAGATAAACTAGGGCCAAATTATATTTTAGGGTGTTTATATGTTAAAGGGTTATAGATATAAACTTGTTGACTATTCAAGTTATTTGTGTGCAATTTGGCTCAAAAAAGGTTTAACTTTTGTTAAAGATCTGAGGGTAAAAACTAACTCAGAGACTTGGAACATTGGAGAAACACGACTAAGAATGAATGTCACATTCACGCTCTGTGGCCAGATGACCAGGTATTTATTCTACAGACACACATTGAGTGGAAGGAGAATGTTAAGGGCACCTGGTATTGCTATCATCTGATGTTAAATCCCCTCTTCAGCATCCCAACACTCCTGCTGATATGGGAATTATTACATCCCAAGGTCCTGCTCTCCAGAGGCAATCCAAAACAGCTTTCGACACCTTGGTAGAAAAATCTTCTCTACATTAACCTCATATAACTCTCCTAAAAATTTACTCTCTTTTTTATTCAAGTCTGAAACTGCAAGACGACAAGGAACAAACCCAATGCCTCTCGCACAGGAAAGGTCTTGATTTATTTAAGAGGAGCCTTCAAATTCCCCTGTAGTCTTTGCTTGTATGGATTCTGTCTCAATTCCTTTGAGGAGGCTTTTTTTTTCTTTTTTTTTCTTTTTTTGTAGCTGTTTGCTTTCCTCTTGCTACATTTGTTTTGTTTCTTTTTTCTTTTTTTTCTTTTTTTAAATATAATTTATTGTCGAATGGGCTATAACATATAGTGTGTAGTGTGCTTTTGGTTTTTGGGTGAGGAGGCTTCTTCTGTCATGCTTTTAATTGCCTTTACAGTTCTGGTCTTCTTGGCCTTGAATATCTTCCAATTTGTCAATATTTCTCTAAAAGTCTGATGCTCCGGGCCAAACAAAATGTCTCAGCTGAGTCGCAACCAAGTGAGCGGAAAACAGTTCAGCACTTCCTTCATTCTGTACATTGATCAACAAAACCAAGATCAAATTAACTTTTCATGGAGGTGTGGATCACTGTGACTCATACAATGACAGGATTCTCAGGTACAGGTCAATTGCTCTCCAGGGCAGCTTTTAAAAAAGAAAAAAAAAAAGGTATTACGTAATCTCCCTTAGTCTTCTGCTTCAATTAAACAGATGGTTACCATGCCATGTGGATAGGACTGAATTTTCCAGACCTAATCTGCACATCTCTGAAGTATTCCTTCACCTATTCTCACTCATGAAGTCTCCTTCTCTGAGTGCAAAAAGGAAAAGTGCAAGTCTAAGTCCCACCAAATGTGCCATACGAGCACCTGTCCCAGAGAAGGTAATTGGCACAGAGGTACACAGCCTCTGCCCGTCCTTTGTTGTCTCTTATGAGGTCTGCAGAGCAGGATCAGGAGCTTCAAAGGTGACCAATCCCAAACATGGAAGTCTTTTTCTATAAGCTGACTAAAACTCAATTTTATGAGCCAGATATTCATGGAAAATTATGTTTGCTTTGCTATTCTGGCACCATTCCCCCAACTCACTTAAAACCCAGAAAATAAAAAGATTTTTTCACCAACGAAACTAAAAAAAAGAGTGGCCCCGATTAGAACTTTAAAAACTATGATTTTGCTGAAGGAACTATCTTTTGTTTCAAGTGAATTTCCCTATCTTCGTAAGGACATGACAGGCAATTTCAAAAATAAAACCCCATATCGTTATCTTCTTGCTAATTATTTGTGTGTGTTTATGTAGGTAAAAATAAAAGTATCATTAAGAATAAGATTGACATTTGATGCTGTTTTACATTCAAATCAAAGTCCCCGTGGTAATGGTACCTAGGGGGTGTCTGATCTTTTGTCTGCCATATTAAGATCATGATCCCCAAATCATGAAATCAGGCTAATATGTAGTCATTTCCCTGTGAACGTTGCGTAATGAATGGATCCATCGCTTGACTAAAGTTTAGGATACAAATTCCTCTTGTGTGCAGAATTTTCTCAATATGTGTTCGAGAGTTCGAAGGAGAAATCCTTTCTGACTCAATCCTACTGATTTGCAAATACCGGTCTCTTAATAGTTATTAAATGCATAAGTGTACTGACCAGTGTTTTTCTGCAATGACACTCTTGGTTATGTGACAAGTTAAGTACTGTCTCCCAGGGATGGTTGGGGAGAGTTCCAGATTCTGGAGCAGCAGGTAGATCAAGACCAGATTCTTTTTCACGACCCCGTAATGTAACACTTGACACAATCTTTAGATTTTTCTTAATACATAAACGCATGCCAGTAACTGTTAATCCAGGATTCCTTTGCATGAACCAAAAGCATTTTAACTGGGAATGCACTTCAAAGGTCATCTTATCTAATTCCCTCTATTTAGATAGGAGACTAAATCCCAGAGAGGTTGATCAGGAGGGCATAGAACCCAAAATTGTACATCCAGGCCTCCTGGGTCCTGCTCACTGTCACTACATCACTCTACCACCTGCTGTAAGGTATAAAAGGATGAATTAATTGAGTTCATATAGCATTTTGAAAAATAATTGAAAAGGCTAAAGAACATTTTCTAAACATTGAGATGTTTTTCCGGTCTGTCTTGCTCCTACCTGCCCTATCCATCATAAAACATTCTCTGCTATCCTCCTTTACCTAAATGGCTCCTACATGGGTTTCAGAGCTCAGCTCAAAGGTCATTTCCTCAAGAAAGCCTCCTGTCACCACCCCCCCGTATTAAATTGGACTTTCCTGTTACACAGTTTCCTCATCCCCTGTCCTTTATATTCACAACACGTGCCTCACTTATCACTGCGTGTTCTGTGGGTGTGTGATTAGCACCCGCTTCTTCTATTGGACTCAAAATTCGATTAGATCAGGGCTGGAATCTCTGATTCTGCCCACCATGTACACCAGCTCTTAGGCCAGCATTCCAGCATCCAACAAATGTTGCTCAGAATACATACTGCTGGATGTATGAATCAACCTCTAGAGGCAACTTGTGTAGCTTGGGACTAAATCACAGAGTTGAGAAGAACACTAGAGACAGAGGTTATTTCTGATCCAGATTTAGAAAATCTTTGAAGAGTTTCATATGAACTTCAAGAAAAACTAAAGCTAAAAAATGTCCTTCGTAATTAAAAATCAAAGTTGTTTCCACAGAATGACCCCCGGGTTGGCTTCCTGCTTCTTTGACCTGTTCTGTGTTTGCCACAACGGTCATGTCACCTCTGGTGTTCAAAAGGCCTGGAGATCATGGGGAGGACTCAGAAAAACCTCAAAATGCATCTAAAAAAAGAAAAAAGCAAACCAAAGGTCGCGAGAGTACATTGCTTCCTCATTCACGCTTTACACGTTCCCCTTCTTCCTGCTGCCAACCAGTGAAAAAAATTGTGCGAGCTCACGGGTTTCTCAAACACACTTTTGACGGGGAGCACGTCGGATGACTTTTTTTCTTTTTTCCTTATCGGATTAGTTAGAAAATAACGAAACGTCGTATGAGTTTGTTCTGATTTGTCTGAACTCAGCAGTGACTTCGTCTCCTTTTTCTCACTTCCTTTTCCTCCTTTGAGCCCTGCTTCTGTTTTGTTCCACACCTACATAGGCCTTGTGTTCTCCTTCCCAACCTCTCTCCTTGCCTCTCTCTGGGGTGTCTCTATGAAAACTTCCGTAACGCCTTTCTTTTCTCATATCTTCCATGAGCATTCAGAAATATTTATTGAGGACCTACCATTTTATGTCCAGTATTGTCTATATTGATAACATTCCAAAGCTTATTTGCTTGTCTTCCACAATTTATATCTTTTATTATTTCATGTGGTATTTTCAAGGCCTCTTTAAACATTTTTTCATTCAATATAGCCATTTTTTTTTTATAATTTATAGAACAAAACTCCAGTATTTTAGTTGCATTCATAAAAAGTACCAGAGGGTTGGCAATACTCTAGATACCTCAAGCCTGCTTAAAATGATTTTTCATACTATTTTGTAAAACCTCCTTGCTGTACACAAATGTCCAAATAGTAGCATTTAGGTCATCTTTCCACTTGTCCTTCTTTTTTTTTTTTTAATTTTTTTTAATGCTTATTTATTTATTTAAAAAAAAAAATTTTTAACGTTTATTTATTTTTGAGACAGAGAGAGACAGAGCATGAACAGGGGAGGGTCAGAGAGAGAGGGAGACACAGAATCGGAAGCAGGCTCCAGGCTCTGAGCTGTCAGCACAGAGCCTGATGTGGGGCTCGAACTCACGGACCGTGAGATCGTGACCTGAGCTGTAGTTGGACGCTCAACCGACTGAGCCACCCAGGCACCCCGAATGTTTATTTATTTTTGAAAGAGAGAGTGAGACAGAGCATGAGCGGGGGAGGGCCAAAGAGAGGGAGACGCAGAATCAGAAGCAGGCTCCGGGCTCTGAGTCATCAGCACAGAGCCCCACGCGGGGCTCGAACCATGAACCGTGAGAACATGACCTGAGTTGAAGTCGGACGCCCAACCAACTGAGCCACCCAGGTGCCCCTCCACTTGTCCTTCTATTGCATATTTACTCTCATTAATGTAACATCATGTAATACATTACATGTAATATCCTTCTTTTATCCCTATTTCCTGGTATCTTAGTCAGCTTGGGCTGCTAGAACAAAATACCACAAAGCAGGTGGTATATAAACAACACAAATTTATTTCTCACAGTTCTAGAGGCTAGGATGTCCCAAATCAAGATGCTGGCATGTCGGAGGTCTGCTGAGAGCCTGCTTCCTGGCTCATATGCAGCCCTCTTCCCACCATGTCCTCTCACAGCAGAAAGGGAAAGGATCTCTGCAGTGTCTTTCATAAGGGCACCAACCTCATTCATGAAAAGTCCACCCTCATGACCTAATTATATCCCAAAAATCCCACCTCCTAATACTATCATCTCAAGGGATAGGATTTCAACATAGGAATTTTGGAGAGACATGAACATTCAACCCATAGCACCTGGTCAAAGTTATCTATCAAAGGAAATGCCAACCTTGCTGTGTGACCAAGCAAAAACTCTAGAAGTCAGGTGTCTGGATATGGAATTTACTAAAATATCTCTAATAATTCACCACTTCACTTTTTTGCTTCGTGATTTATACTTTCTTCCTCAAATTAAACAGAAAAGCTTTCAGACCCTTGAATACCTTTCTAATTACCACTGTGGTAGTCCGGGGTCTGAAATTTTCCCTTTACCCACCTCAATTTTTAATTCCATTTTTTCCCCTTTCAGCATTTATACCTATGATTCTATTTTTTTATTTAAATGAAAACTTAAAAAATAAAAAATTAAACCATTATATATTGCACTCTGTTCATCTCATTTTTGCACTAATTCCAAATGTGCTCATTTCTCTTTTACAAAATCCAAATACTTACTGTATTTTCCTTTTCTAATATTTAAAAATGTTATTTTACTCTTCCTTTTTTGGTGCTTCCTTCCTGTTAGTACCTTATCATATAAAGTTAAAAAATGTTATTATTAGCACCATCCACATCATAAGACGCATGCTTACCCCAAACTAATCCCAGACTTTCCAATATGTATTTCCTGTGCATTCCAACCTATAAGGGAGCTAAATTATGAGGTCACCTGTGGTTGACAGGCAAAATGAACAAGAAGGTAAGTCTACGAAATTGTTCTTAAACTTCCAAAACTAGAATTCATCGGTGATGTCTACAACTTTCACATAAACTATGCCCAACTCAAAGGAGCCCACTAAAATATTATAGGCTAAGAACAAAGGCCGTGGGATCAGAGATATGGATTTGACTGTTGAGGTATATAATTCTTAATTACATAAAAACCTAAAATTTATGATAACAAGGAAAGCTCTCACCTGATGTCTTTCATACAGACTTTTCCTACTTCTTTTTTAAAGGTAGATGGTTTTAAATCACCATTTACACAGTGTCTTCCCTTTATCATATTTATTCCCACCAGACTGAGTTGGAATGCCTACTTTAAGGACAGGATACCTGTTTTCCTAAGGGAGTTATAATCTCTAAGAAATGAGCATATGGATGAAAGAGTTTATTTAAAAATAATTTCATCAAAACCATAAAATACCGAGGAATAAATCTAACCAAAGAGGTGAAAAATCTATACACTGAAAACTATAGAAATCTTATGAAAGAAACTGAAGCAGACACAAAAAAATGGAAAAAGACTCCATGCTTCTGGATAGGAAGAAGAAATATTGCTAAAATGTCAATGCTACCCAAAGCAATCTACATATTCAGTGCAATCCCTATCAAAATAACACCAGCATTCTTCACAGAGCTAGAACAAATAATCCTAAAATTTGTATGGAACCAGAAAAGACCCAAAATAACCAAAGCAATCTTGAAAAAAAAAAAACCAAAGCAGGAGGCATCACAATCCCAGACTTCAAAGCTGTAACCATCAAGACAGTATGGTACTGACACAAGAACAGACACTCAGATCAATGGAACAGAATAGAGAACCCAGAAATGGACCCACAAATGTATGGCCAACTAATCTTCAACAAAGCAGGAAAGAATATAGAATGGAATAAAGACAGTCTCTTCAGCAAGTGGTGCTGGGAAAACTAGACAGCGACATGCAGAAGAATGAACCTGGACCACTTTCTTACACCATACACAAAAAGAAACTCAAAATGGATGAAAGACCTCAATGTAAGACAGGCAGCCATCAAAATTCTTGAGGAAAAAGCAGGCAAAAACCTCTTTGATCTTGCCCGCAGCAATTTCTTACTCAACATGTCTCTGGAGGCAAGGGAAACAAAAGCAAAAATGAACTCCTGGGATCTCATCAAAATAAAAAGCTTCTCTACAGCAAAGGAAACAATCAGCAAATCTAAAAGGCAACTGACAGAATGGGAGAAGATATTTGCAAATGATATATCAGATAAAGGGTTAGTATCCAAAACCTATAAAAAACTTATCAAACTCAACACCCAAAAAAACAAATAATCCAGTGAAGAAATGGGCAAAAGACATGAATAAAAAGACACTTCTCCAAGGAAGACATCCAGATGGCCAAATGACACATGAAAAAATGACCACCATCACTCACCATCAGGGAAATACAAATCAAAACCACAATGAGATACCCCCTGACATCTGTCAGAATGGCTAAAATTAACAACCGGGCAACAACAGATGTTGATGAGGATGCAGAAAGAGGATCTCTTTTGCATTGTTGGTGGGAATGCAAGCTGGTGCAGCACTCTGGAAAACAGTATGGAGGCTCCTCAAAAACTAAAAATAGAACTACCCTATGACCCAGAAATTGCACTACTTGGCATTTATCCACGGGCTACAGGTGTGTTGTTTCGAAGGGACACATGCACCCCCATGTTTATAGCAGCACTATCAACAATAGCCAAAGTATGGAAAGCGCCCTAATGTCCATCGACGGATGAACGGATAAAGAAGACATGGTATATATATACAATGGAGTATTACTCAGCAATCAATAAGAATGAAATCTTGCCATTTGCAACTATGTGGATGGAACTGGAGGGTATTATGCTAAGTGAAATTAGTCAGCCAGAGAAAGACAAAAATCATATGACTTCACCCACATGAAGACTTTGAGAGACAAAACAGATGAACATAAGGGAAGGGAAACAAAAATAATATAAAAACAAGGAGGGGGCCAAAACAGAAGAGACTCATAAATATGGAGAACAAACTGAGGGTTACAGGAGGGGTTGTGGGAGGAGGATGGGCTAAATGGGTAAGGGGCACTAAGGAATCTACTCCTGAAATCGTTGTTGCACTATATTCTAACTAATTTGGATGTAAATTTAAAAAAGTAAAAAATAAAACAAGTTAGAAAAAATCATTTCATCAAATGTTTTGCAGAAGTCTAAAAAATTGAAGATTATTTAAAAAATATTTGCCCTGAGGCTGTTTAAGTGTAAGGATAAGGCCATGGGGCATGGCAGCTCCAGAGTTGTCCCAGACAAAGCAAAGCTTGTGAGCTGATGTGTACCTTCTGTGCTGAATTCTGTCCACCTTACTACTTCTCATGTCAAATGGTGAGTCAGGGTATTGTATTAAGAGGAAGATGGTTCTTCCCATAGACTCTTAACTACAGAGAACAAACTGAGGGTTACTGGAGGACAGGTGCAGGGGGGGAAGGGCTAAATGGGTTATGGGTATTAAGGAGGGCACTTGTGATGGGCACTGGTTGTTATATGTAAGTGAAAAATCACTAAATCCTATTCCTGAAACTAATATCACACTGTATGTTAATGAAATGGAATTCAAATAAAAACTTGACTCGTGGCTTGGTCAGTTAAGTGTCTGACTCTTGATTTCAGCTCAGGTCATGATCTCACTGTTCATGGGATTGAGACCCGTGTGGGACTCTATGCTGGCAGAAGGGGAGCCTGCTTGAGATTCTCTCTCTCCCTCTCTCTGCCCCTCTCCCACTTGCTCTCTCTCTCTCTCCCTCTCAAAATAAATAAATATTAAAAAATTGAAAGGAAAATATAAAGAGGAAGATAAAAATGGAAAACTTGAAACCTTACTATAAATTAGATGCGTATAACATTAAACATTGAAGAAAACCTCATTTACTGAGTTGAACTTGAATTAGCACTTTGCTTGACCCACATGGAATTTGTCACCAACAACATTTAAATCTAGAGGCAAATAGCCTTTGTTGTCTCCAGTTTTCAGTTATATCAGGATTTCAAAAAGGTCACACATTCCACGCGGAAGAATTTTAATCATCTCAATAGTGATATTATCTTACATAATACTTGGAGGTGAAAATGCCAAAACAGTGGTTGCTGTTATTATTGTTTTCTATTCCTTTCTCTTAACTCTATTCCTTTCTTGAAAAGTAAGAGATCACTTTTTTGTTGTATAGATATATCAGTTAGGTTTCAATCAAGAAACAGAACTGATAGGAGACATACATTAAGGGATTTATTGCAGAGAATTAGCTCACTTGATTTTGGTAGGTGGCTAGGCTGGTCCAAACGCATAGGTCAGACTATCTGGAAGGGCAGGCTAGGACTTCTGGCCGTAAGTTAAAATGGCAGTCATAAGTAGGATTTCTTCTGAAAAAGAACTGAGAATTTCTTCTTCTGAACCGAGATTGGGAAATCTCATTTCTACTCTTAACGAACATTCAATTGATTGAATCAGGATCACCCAAATTATCTAGGATATTCTCCTTTACTTAACTGCTAATTGATTATATATATGCTAATCCTAGCTACAAAATACCTTCACAGGAACACCTAGATTAGTATTTTAATGAGTAACTGGGTATATATCCTTCCCACGATGACCCATAAAACTGATCATCATAATAGGTTAGCCATTACCAATTGTCATAAGCATAAAGCATAAAAAAGCAAACACAAACACAAAACAAGTGATAAAAAATAAACAAATAAACATTTACTGTGGTTAACAAGTCTGTAAGTAGCCTGGGTGACTCTGCTGACCTTGGCCAGGCTCACTTGATATTGGCTGGCTTTGCCCAGGCATCATTAGGCAATAGGCAAGTTGGTTAGAGGGTTAGAACATGCTGATCTGGGTTAACCTTGGGGAGAATGACTCAGTTCTTCTCCACGTAGTTTCTCATCCTTTAGTAGACTACCCACAGGCTTATTCTCATGGTGGCGGCAAGATCCAAAGAGACAGCAAGAAGGTACACAGCGTCTTGAGTCCTAGATTCGGAGCAGACATGTGTCTCTTCTGTCACATTCCACTGGCCAAAGCAAATCACAAGGAGAGCCAAAACTCAAGATATGAGGAAATAGATGGTATCTCCCAGTGGGAGTAATTATAAAATTATCTTTTAAAGGGCACACATTATAAACAACGTTTTTAAAATGGGATCACTTTTGCAATAAATTTACCACATCTAGCCACTAAAAATGAATAAACTAAAAACATCTAAAGATTTCTGAACCATTTGATATGCTGTTCTTATTTTTTAAATTAATATGGGGTGCCTGGGTATGTCTCAGCCAATTGACCATCTGACTCTTGATTTTGGCTCAGTTTGTGATCTCACAATTGTGGGATCAAGCCCACATTGGACTCATCACTGAATGTGGATCCTGCTTGGGATCCTGTCTCCCTTCCTCTCTCTCCGCCCCTTCCCCACCCACATGTGCACTCTCTCACTCATTCTCTCTCTTTCTCAAAGTAAATAAATTTTAAAAAATTAATACCCTTTTTATGTATAGATGGCAAGAACTTCTAATTTTATGCTAATGAAAACACTGATCTAAATCATCACCTGGATTTCATATTAATTTAAAGTACAGTAATGTCCAAGGTCAATTATTTTATCTAGCATATATCAGAAGGCAAGATAAAAAGCCAAGAAGGCAGATGATAAAAGCGATTTGTAGTTCAAGTTTTGCATAATGGATGGTTCAAGTAGAAAAGGGAGTTAAGAATTGAATACATACAAAAAGTTGTTGAAATTGTTAGATATAAAGAAAACCTGACAAACATTAATAAAATGCAAGAGTCCAGAAAACTAGAGATAGAAGTATAGTTGAAATGTGTGTGTGCTGGCAGGCCCTGTCTTAACATTTGTGAGGTAAGAGTACAAGTGAAGATGCACATACCATATGCCTAAATATATAAAAATTATGAATAGAGCCACCTGGGTGGCTCAGTTGTTTGTGTCTGCGTCTTGATTTTGGCTCAAGTCATGATCCCAGGGTCATGGCATCAGCCCCCAGGTCAGGCTCCGCACTGAGTGTGGAGCCTGCTTGGCATTCTCGCTGTCTCCCTCTGCCCCTTCCCTGCCCATGCCCTTTCTCTCTCTCTCTTTCTTAAAAGAAGATGAAGAAGAAGAAGAAGAAGAAGAAGAAGAAGAAGAAGAAGAAAGAAAGAAAAGGAAAGAAAAGAAAAGAAAAGAAAAGAAAAGAAAAGAAAAGAAAAGAAAAGCAAGGCAAGAACATTTTACTCCCAAAAGTGGTAAAAGTGTGCAGCCTACAGACATCCCACCCTGTTCAACTTCAGCTGTCAGCACGGAGCCTGCTTGGGATCCTCTCTCTATGCCCCTCCCTTGCTCATGCTCTCTCTCTCTCTCTCTTAAAAATAAAATAAGTAAAAACTTAAAAAAATTATAAGTAGAATTATAAACAGAGCTAGAGAAGTGTTAAATAAAATATATCTACTCCCCATCTCCTGACTAAGCGACATTCACCATGACAGGGAAGGACCACCGTCCCACAGCAAATGGGCAACACAGAAAAAGCCAGATCACAGTCCCCAGCCTGCCATCTTCCCTCCTTGCCCAGATTTATCTCATACCAAGAGGGTATGTGTGGCCTGCATGCACGTGATTGTGGAATCTCACATGTCGAAGTTCCATTCATTTTCCTACAAACTGCTGCCTCTTGGTCAAACCTTGGACCTATAACGAGCAGTATCCTGAGCCACCCTCAAGAGGAATGACATAGCGAAGGGGCCTGTTTAGGTGTTTAAGGCAGGCTCAGGGGCACTTGAGCAGGGAACTCCAGCATCATATGACTCAGCACACAGTCTGGGAAGGAAGAGCAGGGGGTCCACGTGGGCACTGACGCTTCTCTGCGTTGAACTCCTAACCCCATCAGGAAGGTGCGTACAGAGGAGAAATAAAACCAGGTACAATAATGGGGACCATCTTGACTGAGGCTAAAGAGTAACAATATAATAATAAGGATTTGAAGAATAGAGGTCTGTGGGGTTTAAAGTTTAATCTCTGGGGTGGTTAAAGAGGCTTAAGAAATATAAGTTCAAAGCACTGGGTTGCTTAAGTGAAAAGAAGATAAAGTTAAGATGAGGCAGGTCAGGACACTGTATAAGGCTAGCCTCCAGATGAATCAGATTTTGGATACTGAAGTGCCCCGGATGAGAGCCAGAGATAATATGGAGGAGAGCTTGACAAGTCAGGTGCCAAAGACTTCAATGAATTTAAAAAAAAAATGAAGTTCAATAAAGGAGGGAATGAGCAGGAAGGAGGGGCATAAAAACCTAACCTAATGGAAGACTTTGGTGCAAGAACAATGGGGGTGAAGTTGGATGTGAAATTGCTTGGAAGACACTGTGAAGAACAACAACAACAACAAAAAGAACAGTGAAACCGCCTGCTAGTCCTATAAAGAGCAGATGTGAACACAAGCATCCATGACCTAAAGGCTGGAGGAAGATCCAAGTTTCGATTAGGGAGGAAGGCAGAGAAAGCAGAGGATGAGGCAGTAGGAGGGAGTAACTTCCTAAAGCTCTGAGATAGCGGAGCCATGATCATTACTTACTATTCATCTCAGGGACAAGTGCAGTGACCAGCCCACGGTACGTGCTCAGTAAAAAGTGGCTGAATTTCTGGATTACACTTGCCGAAAGGAAAGACTTTCTAACAGTGCTTCTTTCCAATAATTGCCTCAAATGTGGAGAACCGTGTGGCACATTGGGAAAGGAATAATATAAAGCAGTAGACGGCCTTTCAGTTCTGTTCCAAAATTGTGCCGCTACCATGATCAGATGAACTGCATTTCGATGTCCGGGTATTTATGACACAAATGTGAGTTGTGCATGAAATATACATGCCCATGTACGCTTTGCACAGGTACTTTTAAGATATTCTTGTTGCAGTGTAAAGTTGAAAAATCCAACTGTCTTTAGGCTATAAAATGTCACAGAGCTCCACTAGGATTTTAACATCTGGAGAGAAAAATCAAAGAAATGCGACCACCTCCTAATTAATGCAATTGCTAAAAATATCATTAATTAGGAACAATTTTCACATCCACAGAGCAGTCATAACAGTGGTTTTGAAACTACAGTTGCAACCCATTAGTTAGTTACGACTACAATGCCTTTAATGAAATAAAAAGTAAAGCATCTCATGTTGTACATACCTATTGTTTGATTAAACTCCTGCCTTGGTTGCATATAACATATGAATCATAGAGATTTTTTTTTAGTATTTTCTCATTTGCTGTGTATGTGTTTATTGTGTTGAGTGCCAACTGTGCTAACAATTCAGAGAAGAACCATCTTAAAAGACATGGGAAGTTTCTTTACAAAGTTCATAGTCTAATAAAAAGGCAAACAATTATGGAAGCAATGAAGCAGTAAAGTAGGTAAGTATAAGTTGCCAAGGGAGTTCATAAGTAATTAAAAGGGTAAGGGAAAAATTTAGAGGAGGTATTGGTTAAGCTGATACCTAGAAAGTGAGTAATACTGAGCCCAGAAAAGAGCTGGTCTAGTATATTCTATGCGGAAATATACTACATAGAAAAAGGCAAGCGAGAAAATATCATGTTAAGAAACGGAAAGAATTCAACCAGTTAGAGTCTAAAATGTAATGATCAGAGGTGAGACAAGAAGGGTGGTCTGGGGCCAGGTTTGCCTGGTTTTATACACAGCAATTTGGACCTTCAATAGGACACTGGAAGCCATGAAGGATTATAAATTGGTTGGTGGCATAATCATATTTTTATCTTAGCAGGGTAAGGAATGGAAAATAAGAAGAGTAAGCCAGGAGGGTAGTTGAAAAGCCAGATGGCAAGTGAGACGTGAGGATGGTCTGGTCCAGGCCAGCAAGCCTGAAAATGAGAAAAGCATCATTTAATTGGAGAGTGTCACTGGTGCACGTGATCCTCGCCCCTTGGAGTTGGAAACATTGGAGCAGAAGCCCCTTTGTGGCAAATGAATCTGTTCAACACAATTATTCGTTCACTTGGGACACCTGGGTGGCTCAGTCGGTTGAGCGTCCGACTTCGGCTCAGGTCACGATCTCACTGCTCATGGGTTTGAGCCCCGCGTCGGGCTCTGCTGACAGCTCAGAGCCTGGATCCTGCTTCGGATTCTGTGTCTCCCTCTCTCCCTGCCCCTCCCCTGCTCACACTCTGTCTTGCTCTGTCTCAATAATAAATAAACATTAAAAAAAATAATATTAAAATAAATAAACATTGCAATTATTGACTTATAAGTCAATGAGGAGTTGACCTATAAATTGACTTCAAAGGTTTGAAAAACATATGAGTGTTTATGGCCACGAGGCAGCTTGAATAAAAGGCCCAGACCCCAGCAGAAAGGTCTGTAACGAAGATGTGGGTATATGCAAGTCTTCAATGGACAAATGGGTAACGACACTTTCAGGATTTGAATTACCATGAAGAAAGAGAATTGACCAGTGGTCTTTGACTCTACCAGATCTCATGCAAACTTTTTACTTTTTTTATCTTTAATTTTTTAAATGTTTATTTACTTTGAGAGAGAGAGAGAGAGAGAGAGAGAGCATGTGCATGCGGGAGAGGGAGAGAATGCAAAGCAGAGGAGGGGCAGAGAGAGAGAGGGAGAGGGAGAATCCCTCTGTACACTGTCAGCATGGAGCCCGACATGGGGCTCGAACCCATGAACAGTGTGACCATAAAGAGCCGAAATCAAGAGTCAAACGCTTAACCAACTGAGCTACCCAGTCGTCACCCCCATGCAAACTTTTTAAACTAATATTTTCTTGTGCCCACCCCCCATTCACAAATAAAACACAAGGATAGGGAAAACTACCCATTCACATTATTTGAAAAAATAAAATACCATAGTTATATTCTCAAGGAGAAATAAAAGAAAAATGCTCTCTAATGTAAGGAAAGAATAATGAAGTGTTTGTAGGTTTACCCTCTATGTGGGATAAAATGAACACAGCAACTGCAAATGTGGGTAATAAGCTGGGGTCTGTAAGTGATTAAAATTCCCCAAGTGAGGTTGCCACTGGGGATGTGGTTTTCCAGAATGGTGAGGAACTTTTGGGGAAAGTCCTGCATTTTGCACTATACACTCTTTCTCGGTCTGCACAGGAGTTTCAATCCCAGAAAGTTCAGGGCATATGAAAACCATCCAAATGCAGCAAAAAGTACTTGGTTTATATTTAACACAGATTTTTTTCTTTCTTTTTTATTTAAATTCCAATGAGTTAACATACAGTATGATATTAGTTTCATGTGTACAATTTAGTGATTCATCACTTACATACAACACCCAGTGCTCATCGCAACAAGTGCCCTCCTTAATACCCATCACCTATTTAACTCATTCCCACCCCTCCCTACCCTCCTCCCCCTCCCCTGCCCACCTCCCCTCCAGTAAACCATCAGTTTGTTCTTTATGGTTAAGAGTCCGTTTCTTGGTTGGCCTCTGATTTCCCACCCTAAATTTGTTTGTTTTATTACTTAAATTCCACATAGGAGTAAGATCATAGGGTATTTGTCTTTCTCTGACTGACTTACTCTGCTCAGCATAATATTCTCTAGCTCCATCCATGTTGTTGCAAATGACAAGATTTCATTCTTTTTCATGGCTGAGTAATATTCCATTCTAGAGAGACATAGATATAGATGATACAGATTAGATAGATAGAGATAGAGATATACCCTCTCTTCTTTATCCATTCATCAGTTAACACAGATTTAGATTCAAGGACACCATATTTATAATTGGGTTTTGGGGTTTCCTCCTCCAACACATACTTACATGTATATCATGCAGAACTTGGAAAGTTGTGTGGAACTCAGGAAAGTTCTTCACTCTTCAGGTTTTTAAAGATATCTAGTTTCCCTTACCCACCACTCTTAATTAAGCTAGTAACCCAATACCTTGAACACTATAACTAAGAATGCAGAATCTCCAGAATGTTCCATAGGGAGATAACCCATCACTGATTTAGGAATAAAAATAAATAGAAAAAGAGAGATTTCTAGGGAAACTTGAAACAAATTTTTAGAGAGATAGGAGGAAAAGAATCCCTAAATTCAGTAAACCATCTCATCTCTTATCTTATTTGACCTTTAAGGAGCATTTGAAACTCAATTTGACAGCATCTGGACATGGAGAATTCTTGAGAACTGCATGAGAGGAGTTTCTATGGGTGTTCAGGACTGATTCCTGAGTGTTGAAGAAAGATGATGTACACAGAAAAGATCTGCCAGGTCCAGAAATGTATTTATTAATTCAAATTTTATATTTATATAAAACATTTTATATTTTATATTAAATTTGTATTTATTAATTCAAATTTTATATATTAATTCAAATTACATTTACATTTATATTTTTATATAATTCAAATTTATGAATTCAAATTTTATATTTATATATATAAATTTTATATATTACTCATTTTGTTTCATTCCTTCGATGAAAAAGGCTTCAACACCTATAAATGCTTAAATGAAGGAAGGTGTCCCTGAGCAGGTGAAGGGTAATTTTTTTTTTTTTTTTACCTCAAATGTGGCAAATGATGGATGAAGGAATCCAGAGCCCAGGGGAAGGGATTCACTTTGCGCAGCCCAAGGGGACGGCTGGATTACATACAGCTGCAAGTCAGGTCCCAAGTTTGATGCCAGGAGGCTGAGAGGTTCTCTTCCAATGACTGGTACTTTCTCAGTGAAGTGAGGGAGGCTGGAATCCAAGAGAACAAGACAGGAAGTGGCAGGATCCTACATGTGAGAAGGGGGAATGTTTGACGTGGCTGCTGTGGATAATGGGAAAAGAGGCACAGGGAAATGCATTTTGGAAATGGGGGGAAGCCATCTAAAATGATATTTCGTATTTCTTACACTATTTTTCTGCATGTTTAGTGCTGAAGAAAGTGTCTTGAAAACAGATGGTTCCAGTGAAGTAACATAAAAGGATGTTCCTTGACAACTCTGAGGAAAAGAGTATTTAATTCCCCAGGAATGCAGTGAATGACAGAGGAGAATGTAGGATACAATAGAGTGCCATTTCCTCTGTGGAAAACTTACAAACTGACCCCATACTTTCAAAGTACGAAGTATGAGGTCAGAATCTGCTTTAAACCTACACACAGTATATTCAGTCAGGTAATATTTCACTTATAGAAGCTTTGGGTTTTGTATCTATTTATGTCTATCACTGCAAGATGCTTTGAATGCTCACAAAGGGGGAAAGCAAATATTTACTCAAAACCACTTTTAAAAATGTCAAGTTTTAGGGGTGCCTGGGTGACTCAGTCACTTAAGCATCCAACTTCAATTCAGATCACGATCTTGTGATTCCTGAGTTTCAGCCCCGTGTAGAGCTCTGTGTTGACAGCTCAGTCTGGAGCCTGCTTCAGATTCTGTGTCTCCCTCTCTGCCTTCCCCACTCCCATTCTATCTCTCTTTCTCAAAAATAAACATTTAAAATTTTTTACAAAAATAAAGATGTCAAGTTTTAGACAAATCTGACAACTTCTGCACAAAAATTCACCAATGGACTGCATGATGTTTGCTGGCTTTCCAATATGAATACAATTTAACACCATTCACCTTCCTCCTAAGTAAACATTCCCACTGGAAAAGCATCAGAAACACAGAGAGTCTACCTCTCTGCTCCGATGCGTAAATGGGGGAAGGAATCAGATGAGGAAAGGAATTACACCTCAGTGACCCAGAAGGACTATTACTTCAAGACCTCTGAAATAACTCAATAAGTTATGGCCTCTTATTGGAAAGCTAAGCAGCTGAATTTTAAGCCTTCACTCTCTCCTTGATGGAACTGAGGAAGCTGGCACTGTGGCGAATTGGATTCAACAAACTTTTAGACACCTGCTTGGTGCTGGAGAACACCGAGATACCAAGCCACAAGGCAGCTCACCAGTTGGCTCTGCACAAAGACCTGTTTGGATGTAGCTGGGACACCAAACGGGGATCGTAGCCTCATGGTAACAGGCATCAACTCCTGAGTCATAGCTAAGATTCATCTCTGCTCTCACGACTCACTGTGTACTGTTGCAGAAGTTGCTCGTCTAGACTTCAGTCCTCTTTTCTGTGCACATGGGAAACTACGCAGGGCATGTGCCTGTCATAAGTGACCCAAGAAACAAATAGAAGAGAGAGGCTCTTGTTAAGTCACTGGAAGGTGAATACGGACTGAGAGAAATGGTCAAGTATAGAGGGAAAACCGCTTGCATTGCCTAACTCCAAAATTCAAAGTCATCGTTAAACCAAAAACTTCCAGAAAAATCTGTTTATAACTCATTTAAGTTGTTGTCGGCATTGAAAAGTTTTCCTTGACAAAGGTCATCCTCTACAGAGAGGCTTTACATTTTGGGAGCCATGTATATTAGATTTTGCTATCAGAAATCCCCCCACCTCCAGACATCTAAATTACATCAGCTATAATCTGATTACCCTGAATTCACTTCGACAGCAACAAAACTCATGTTCCATCTTTGGGGCTTATATCACTACCATGACAAATACCATTGAACATAATAATAAAGTTCCTGCGGATTTAGCAACCCTCTTACAACAGATTTTTCTGGCGGGGAGGGAAGGTGGTTAATGACCCAGCATGAAACTAGGTCAGTCTAAATACACCCATAAAATACACTGACCATGTCAGCAAACTTTTCAGATGAACTGGCCCAGATTAGAAAAACCAACATGCAGAGGAAAGTTTAGTTTCATGAAACCTCTTCCTAAACAACCCTGAGTGTATAATGAGTAAGTCTTGAACGGCATCTAATTTTATTGCTATTTATGTAAAACCTAAGCCGGGTATAACAAATTCTCTCAAAGTCAGGAAAAATCGGGAACCACCAGTACCAACACGTCTTTGATGGAATTTAAAGGTTTAGGTCACTATGAAAAGCAGGAAGCCTCAGAATATAAAACTCCCTTCAATCTCAACTTGCCCCCATTCGTGCCTTCTCATCTAACATTTGCATGTGGCCATCGCCAGAATGAGAGAACGAAGTAGTGTCTTTGCAACTATTAAGAGCAACCAAAACCTTCATTGCTTACATATGTGGAAGCAGAAAATGTACTTGTAAAAAATTTAGCGGATTGCAGAAGGACGTGTACTGTAAGATCTCAATTTTAAAAAGAAAAATGTACGTGTAGAATGTGTCCACCCATGTGGCCCAGAATCTAAAATATCTTTACCTATAGCATCCACAGAGGGATAAAATTTGGAATTGAGGGAGATCTTTTTTTTTTACTTTATACAATTTAAACATACATAGTTTTACAAGGAATATACATCGCTTTTAGAATAGTAGAAAATTAATTGAAAGAAGTAATAATGTGAAAGTCAAGACGGTGGCTGTTCCTGGGGAGGATGCTTGAGAAAGGTCACAAGGAGAGCAGGTGTGGATGATGCTAATATTCTAATTTTCGATCTGAGTAATGCTTACCTCACTCTTCCTTTCATAATACACCTTTCATTTTCACACTTTTCTTTTGTACCATTTAGGGGTATATTTACTTTCACAATAAAACCGCTTCAAAAAGGAGTCCTCAAAACCAATGACCAACATGACCATGTAAGTTATAATTTCTGTTCTGCCCCTGCCCCCTAATAATTATTAATAACTCTGACTTTCATGCTCAAAAGTATCCCACCTTAGGCAATACATTACATTGTCCTCCACAAATAACCTGCTACAATGTGGTATTTTTAAAATGAAAGAAAACTTTGGAAGTAAACTTGGGTCCAGTGGTTCCCCAAATGCCACCCAGTGGTGGTCATTAAGTGTGTGGTAAAGTTTTTCGTTGTCCCAATGCCTAGGAGAGCTTCCGGTATTTAGCAGACTATAGCCCATGGTGCTGATCTCTCTACGATGTGTGTGATAGAACTGCACAATGAATCTCACTTTTGTGTTAAAGACAAAAAAAACTGAGATCCTAAATGCTAAGTGAACAGTCTAAGAGCCTGCTCTTAGTAAACAGCTGAGCCCATGACTAAAACCTAGGGCTCTTGCCTCATTTACCAGCTTCTTATGTACCCAACAACAAAAAAAATCTGCTTCTGACTTTCCTTCCTTCCATCCTTCCTTTTACTTTTCGTTCTTTTCCTTCTTTCTCACTTGACTTTCTATTTTCTTTACCTGCAAAACTTGGCAATGCCATTCGACTTCCACTTTTAAATAGTGGAAACTCCAGTGTGATATCAGAAACTAGGGAATAGTTTATTAGCCAACTGCATTCAGTGATCTGGAGGATAAGTCACTCTGAAATACAGATTAAAGACATAAAATCTCACCTGTTCTACTCTTACCCTTTCCCCCTTCAAGTTTTCCTCCCCTACCACCCTGCCAAGTCCGGTTGCTTATTGCCCAGAAAGCATGATACAACATCTGTAGTGGCTCCTATGGAGATTTATTTATCCAGATTTTCATTAAAATAGCAACTGAACGGACTCAATAAAATGTTGCTTATCCTAATAAAGCTCTTTAGAGCTTTGCAAATTTGCATTTAATACTCTTTAGTGTCATTGTGACATTAATAATCGGTGCCTAGAGAGCAATGAAAAACTTTACACTTTCTATTTAATGGAGGTAGCTTCATAACCCTCTGTTTTCATGCAACTCAGCTCTTAATGTATCTTAAATGGAATCACTGACTTAGGTTGAATTAATTTGAGACGTCTTAAAATCTGCTGGCCTTCCCTGTTTACCCCATCATGAAAACTAATGCAGGTATGTTGGTCCAGGCCTATAGCACAAGTCTTCAGCATTTCCTTAAGAATAAATGACCTCTTGGGGCGCCTGGGTGACTCAGTCGGTTAGGCGTCCGACTTCAGCTCAGGTCATGATCTCACGGTTCGTGAATTCAAGCCCCGTGTCGGGCTCTGTGCTGACAGCTCAGAGCCCAGAGCCTGCTTCGGATTCTGTGTCTCCCTCTCTCTCTGCCCCTCTCCTTCTCATGCTCTGTCTCTCTCTGTCTCAAAAATAAATAAAAACATTAAAAAAAAAAAGAATAAATGACCTCTGGGGCACCTGGGTGGCTCAGTTGTTTAAGCATCTACTTTGGCCCAGGTGATGGTCTCATGGTTTGTAGGTTCAAGCCCCAGGTAAGAGCCAGAAGCCTCCTTCAGATTCTCAGTCTCCCTCTCTCTCTCTGCCCGCCCCCCCCGCCTTGTGCTCTCTCTCTCTCTCAAAAATAAATAAACATTTTTTTTAAAAAAAGAGTAAATGACTTCTGGTTTGCTCAAAGTGTTTTCACTACTAGCGGGACTGAAAAGGAAAGAGAAGAGAGAGAAGTGTGTGCATAAAGGCAATAAGTCAGCACAAGGCAGACAGCACGAGCCACCCGTGGGCAGATCCTGCAGCTGAGACTTAGGTCCACAGGAAATCCAGATGCACTGATGAAGAGCCATTGCCTATAAATCATGTGTCTGGATGAGTTCTTGAAAGAACCCCATCAAGATACATCGCAAAGGCTTTCTGGTCCCCTTCCTCTCTCTCCTTCTTTATTTTCTCTCTTATTCTCTCATTCTCTCTGTCTCTGTCTGTCTGTCTTTTTCTTCTACTTAAACAGGAGCAAGTGGAAAGGAAAGAGAAATTAGAAGTTGTTTCGAAGCCCATTTCAAATAACACTAAAGACAACGGTACTGAACACCTTGTACAGTCAGCCAGAATGTTTGAGAATATGCTACTAAAGAGGTGACCAGGAGTTGGGATCCAGGGAGCTTACATGTGATGGTGTTTGTGGCTTCCACTGTTGTTAGCTTGCTTGCTTGTTTATTTTTTTAAACTCAAGGAATAGCCGAAAATCAAATTCACCAGCAACCTGTGGTGTCAAAAGACAAATTGTCAAAAGACAATTTGATGGGAAAGCCTTTTTTTTTCTGTCCAGTTGAAGATCCATCTAGAATGAAACCAATGGGGGAAAGGAGGAAGCCTGTGAGGTACAAAAGGGGGCTGGGCACCCACATTTTCCAAGAACGTGTCTGCTGTGCTACAACTGTAGTTCTTTTGAACTCTGTCTAGGCTACGTTTTAGTTTTTAGAGTCTTAGATTTGCTCTGAGCTAAAGCCAATTACAATAACTTTTAATACCTAGTGAAAATAGACACAAGGCTATAGGGTACCATGCCACCACATTAGGCAAAAGAATTTTGTCATGACAATAGACCCAGAATCATCTATTTTTTTTTTTGAAAAAGACAAAGGAAACTGAAATAAAGAAGATGAATCTATCAAAATCAGAATGACAGTAAAATAGTAATAAAGGCTGCAGGGCAAAAATTCCAGAAGAAAGGAGAAGGAGATGGGTAGTGGAGTTAGACACTGAAAAAAAAAATCTCTCTGATAAAAAAGAAAGAAAATATTAGGATTAAGCAAAAATGTAAGGGAATACTGCACATAAGAACTGAGTACAAAAGAGCTTAAAATTCTGACAGATGTAAGGTGATATCTCACTGCGGTTTTGATCTGCATTTTCCTGATGATCAGTGATGTTGAGGTTCTTTTCATCTGTCTGTTACCCATCTGTATACCTTTGGGAAAATGTTTAGTCAGGTCCTTTGCCCAGCTTTAAATCAGATTGTTTGGTGTTGATTCATATAAATTCTTTAAAATCTTTTAATGTTTTTATTTATTTTTGAGACAGAGAGAGAAAGAGCATGAGCAGGGGAAGGGCAGAGAGAGAGGGAGACACAGAATCCAAAGCAGGCTCCAGGATCTGAGCTGTCAGCACAGAGCCCAACGCGGGGCCAAACTCATGGACTGTGAGATCAAGACCTGAGCCAAAGTCAGATGCCCAACCGACTGAGGCACCCAGGTGCCCCTGATTCATATAAATTCTTTATATTTTTTTGATATGAATCCCCTATCAGCTTTATCATTTCAAGTATCTTCTCCCATTCAATAGATTGCCTTTTTGTTTTGTTGATGGCTTCTTACACTGTACTGAAGCTTTTTTCTTTTTATGTGGTTCCAATAGTTTATTTTTGCTTTTGCTTCACTTGCCTTGCAAGAAAAATGCTGCTGTGGCTAACGTCAAAGAAATTACTGCCTTATGTTGTCTTCTAGGAGCTTTATGGTTTCAGGTCTCACATTTAGGTTGTTAATACATTTTGAGTTGATTTTTGTGTATAGTGTAAGGAAGTTTGTGTATAATGTAAGGAAGTTTCATCATTTTGCAGGAAGCTGTCTAGTTTTCCCAGCACCACTATTGAAGAGACTATCTTTTCTCCATTGTATAGTCTTTTCCTCTTTTGTCATAGATTAATTGACCGTATGATTGTGGGTTTATTTCTGGAGTCTCTATTCAGTTCCATCGATCTATGTGCCTATTTTTCTGCCAGTAGCATACTGTTTTGATTATTACAGCTTTGTAATATATCTTGAAATCTAAAATTGTGTTCCCTCCAACTTTGCTTTTCTTTCTCAAGATTGCTTTGGCTATTCAGGGTCTTTTGTGGTTCCATACAAATTGTAGTATTATTTGTTCTAGTTCTGTGAAAACTGCTGTTGGTGTTTTGATGAGGATTGCGCTGAATCTGTAGATCGCTTTGGGTAGTATGGACATTTTGACAATACTGATTTTTCCAATCCATGAGCCTAGAATATCTTCCCATGTTTTGTGTTGTCTTCAATTTCTTTCATCATTGTTTTATAGTTTTCAGAGTACAGTTCTTTCCCCTCCTTAGTTAAGTTTATTCCCAAGTATTTTATTCTTTTTGGTACAATTGTAAATGAAATTGTTGTCTTAATTGCTCTTTCTGCTACTTTGTCATTAGTGAATAGAAATCAATTTCAGAGTAATAATTTCATATCCTACAACTTGATTGAATTCATTTATTACTTCTAATAGTTTTTGGAAAAGTCTTTAAGCTTTTCTATACATAGTATCATATCACCTGCAAATAGTGACAGTTTAACTTCTTTTTTTCCAATATGGGTGCCTTTTATTCTTCTTTTTTGCCTAAATGACTAAATTTTTTAAAAAAGAAAGAATAACAAGTGTTGGTGAGGATGTGGAGAGAAAGAAATCCTTGTTCATTGTTGGTGGGAATGTAAATTGGTACAGCCATTGTGGAAAGCAGTATGGAGGTTTCTCAAAAATATTAAAAACAGAAATGCCACATGATCCAATAATTCCATTACTGAGTACTTTCCCAAAGAAAACAGAATCACTAATTCAAAAAGATATGTGCACCCCTGTGTTTATTGCAGCATTGTTTACAATAGCCAAGATATGGAACCAAGCCCGTGTCCACCAACAGATGAATGGAAAAGATGTGGGGTGGTATGGGTGTGTGTGTGTGTGTGTGTGTGTGTGTGTGTGTGTGAGAGAAACATATACAATGGATTACACAACCATCAAAAAATGAGTCCTCACCATTTGTGACAACATGGATGAACTTAGAGGATATTATGCTAAGTGAAACAAGTCAGACAGAGAAAGACAAATACCATATGATTTCACTGATATGTGGACTCTAAAAAAAAAAAGAACAAATGAATAAACAAACAAGTAACAAGCAAAATCAGGTCTATGAAAATAGAACAAACTGATGGTTGCCCGAGGGAAGGGAGGTGGGGGTGATGGAAAAACATGGACGAAGGGGAGTGAGAAGTACAACCCTCCAGTTATGGAATGAATAAGTCATGAGAATAAAAGATACATCACAGAAAAAGCAATCAATGGTATTGTAAAGCATTTTTTGGTGACAAAGGTAGCTACACTTGTGGTGAGCATGGAAAAATGTATAGAGTTGTTGAGTCAATATGGTATATGCCTGAAATAATGTAACACTGCATGTGAACGATACTTAAAATTTTTAAAAAGAGCTTAGAATTCCATGTTTCCACTCAGAAAAAAAAAAAAAGATCTTTGACATAAGGAAGGTAGGGTCATTGACCCTACATATAAGTGGGGTGGAAGGGAAGCAATGATTGAGGCAAAAAGCAGAAGCCAGTTTGACAACGGAAGTACAAGAAATGTGGAATTTAAAAAAGAAATTTGAAAATGGAGGCATTGGTTTGTCTTCAAAAAAAGGTAGATACGAACAAAATTGCACAATGGCAGAGGAGACTTGAACTTTATGACCATTTAAAAATATAGAATCACTAAACCAATCACTTCTATGTCAAAATATGCAAGCTGAATTACAAATAGCCTTAACCAACTCATGGAATTTTATACGTGTAGGATAAGTAGAATACCCTCCAACTCATTCTCTAGAGCTGTTGTAAACTTGATATCTAACCTAGACAGGTGCAGTAGAAGAAAAGGAATCAGAGAGCAACCTCATGTGGGTTAGACAGAGGTAAAGAGGTTTTATATACCAGTAAGAAAAAATGGAGGATAATTCAGTAATGTTTCTGGCTCTTTATATAAATGAAGATAAAATTAAATACTTTAATACCACATGTAGAAACACAGGCTCTGAGTGACTTTTAGAATATTTTCTTTGGAGATTTACAAACGCTGATTTTTTTTTTCACCTAATAAACTTTCCTTGTATATCATTTTCTTACATTTTTAAAAATCAAGAAAGGACAGAGAAAATTATAATTTAAAGTAGGAACCATAAGTCTGTGGGATAATGATCTATTTTTATTTAAATTAATTAATTTTTTTAGAGTACATAATTTAATTCAAGTTAGTTAACATACAATGTACTATTGTTTCAGGAGTAGAACCCAGTATTCATCATTTATATACACCCAATGCTCATCCCAACAAGTGCCTTTATTAATGTCCATCAACTCATTTAGCTCATAACTCCCATCTATCTCCCCTCCAGCAACCCTCAGTTTGTTCTCTGTATTTAAGAGTCTTTTATGTTTTGCTTCCTTCTCTGTTTTTATCTTATTTTTCTCTCCCTTTCCCTATGTTCATCTGTTTCTTGAATTCTATATATAAGTGAAGTCATATGGTATTTTTTTTTCTCTGCCTGACTTATTTCCCTTAGCATAATACAATCTAGTTCCATCCATGTTGTTGCAAATGGCAAGATTTCGTTCTTTTTGATCACTGAGCAATATTCCATTGTGTGTATGTAGGGGGACCTGGTTGGCCCAGTAGGTTGAGTGTCTGACTTCAGCTCAGGTCATGATCTCACAGTTTGTAAGTTCGAGCCCCACGTCAGGCTCTGTGCTGATAGCCTGGAGCCCGCTTTTTCTGTGCCTCCCTCTCTCTGCCCCTTTCCTGTTCATACTCTGTCCCTGTCTTTATCTCTGTCTCTCTCTTTCTCTCAAAAATAAATAATAAACTTAAAGAAATATTCCATTGTGTGTGTATATACATTCATACATACACACACCACACATTGCATCTTCTTTATCCATTCATCAGTTGATGGACATGTGGGCTCTTTCCATAATTTGGTTACTGTTGATAGCTCCACTATAAGCATTGGGGGGCATGTAACCCTTTGAGTCAGCATTTTTGTATCTTTTGGATAAATTTATGGATTGGAAGAACAAATATTGTTAGAATGTCTATACTACCCAAAACAATCTACACATTCAATGCAATCCCCATCAAAACCCCAACAGCATTTTTCACAGTGCTAGAACAAATAATTCTAAAATTTGTATGGAACCAGAAAAGACCCCAAATAGCCAAAGCAATCTTGAAAAAGAAAACCAAAGCTGGAGGCATCATGATTCCGGATTTCAAACTCTATACAGAGCTGTAATTATCAAGAGAGTATTGTATTGGCACAAAAACAGACATATAGATCAATAGAACAGAAGAGAGAACCCAGAAATAGACCCACAAATGCATGGCCAACTAATCTTCTACAAAGCAGGAAAGAGTATCCAATGGAAGAATGACCATCTCTTCAGCAAATGGTGGTGGGAAAACTGGAGAGTGACATGCAGAAGAATGAACCTGGACCACTTTCTTACACTATACACAAAAATAAATTCACATGGATGAAAGGCTTAACTGTGAGACAGGAAGCCATCAAAATCCTAGAGGAGAAAACAGGCAAAAACCTCTTTGACCTCAACTGCAGCAACTTGTTACTAGACATGTCTCTGGAGGCAAGGGAAACAAAAGCAAAAATGAACTATTGGGACGTCAGCAAGATAAAAAGCTTCTGCACAGCAAAGGAGACAATCAACAAACTAAAAGGCAATTGACAGAATGGAAGAAGATATTTGCAAATAGCATATCAGATAAAGGGTTAGTATCCAAATCCACAAAGAACTTATGAAACTCAACATCGCCACAAGAAAGAAAGAAAGAAAGAAAGAAAGAAAGAAAGAAAGAAAGAAAGAAAGAAAGGACCCAGTAAATAAATGGGGAAAAGACATGAACACTTTTCCAAAGATATCCAAATGGCTAACAGACACATGAAAAGATTCTCACCCAACATCACTCATCATCAGGGAAATGCAAATCAAAACTACAATGAGATACCACCTCACACCTGTCAGAATGGCTAAAATGAATGACTTGGGAAACAACAGATGTTGGCAAGGTTGCAGAGAAAAGGAACACTTTTGCACTGTGAGTGGGAATGCAAATTGGTGCAGCCACTCTGGAAAACAGTATGGGGGTTCCTCAAAAGAATTAAAAATAGAACTATCCTATGACCAAGGAATGATTTATTTTATTTTTAAAGTGACTCTAAGAAAATCTGCAGTATCTAATGCACCAATATACCAGTTGCTGAACCTTTTTTTGCCCTCTTATCATTTATTTAAAGAAGTAATCAGTTTTAGGATGAATTTATTTTAAAGAAATGCTTTCAAGTCAGGTTTATAATTGCCTACTAATTAAAGAATAATCTTTACTTCTTGTGAAGTTGAAAGCAGTAAACATTCATTGAGATGAACATCATCACCTAGGGTTCTTAATTCATTTTCACACCAGATACTAGGAATATGCATCAAAGCAGGGGGAAAAAAATATTTTCCAGCAAAGCCATCTCAACTCAAATAAATGTTTTGCTGCAGAGCAAGGCAACTGCAGTTCCCTAATTAGCTACAAAATGAAGATTAAAGTCAGAAAAAAGAAGAGGAAGATACTAGAAGAGGGAGGAGGAGGAAGAGGAGGAAGGCCATGGCAGAAGTTTGGTTTTTCATATCTGCTTCTGCACTAGCTCTGTTGTTGTGAAACGGCAGAACTTATTTCTATATGTATTTTATTAAAATGGGAATAATACCAACCTACCTTACAAAACATGGGAAGAGTATGATAATAGCATATTTGAATACAGTATGAGAGTGATGGGCAGAGAAGTAACAGAAATCGTGGACATAAAAGAAATCAGAACATTTCAAACAATACAGAAACTTTCTTATTTCACTCATGCAGGATGCATTTATAATTTCTTCTCAGCTCTTTCAGGGATAATCCAGACATATGACTTCTAGAGATAAGGTAAATATTGATACGTAAAACAAGTTAAATTGTTATCATTGTCTTTGGTAGATTATACGTTTATGTCAAATCCATGCACAGCTGTATAGGAAATATTCCTTGATGTTTAAAATTTAAAGAAAAGAAAATCTAGGGAGAAAACGTGTAAATAGTGTGTCAGTATAGAACACCATTTTTGTTAATAGTTCCTTATACTTTTACTCTGGAATTTCTCATTTGCTTAATTCTGTCCTTATAGATGGAATTGTTACTACTCCCTTGCCACCAGGAAATCTAAGAGTCATCATTTTCATGTTACTTTCTAAGTTAATTAAGCCCTTTTTACAGACTTGAAAATTGCATCCTGGTTACTCAATATTTTCTATGTGACTAAAAAGTTGCTTTGCCAAAAAGTCCACAAAGTATCTATAAAATAATTCACATGGCCAACTTAATGACAAACTTCTAAAATTACTTTTGTGACTGATAATGGTTTGTATTATATTTCCATTTGGTTTCTTTTTCCTTCCATGCTAACCTCAAACTTCTTTAAGACTGGGAACTGTTTAGTCATTTTAATGCACGTTCTAAATTCTAATAGGAATCTAGACACACAGATGTGATCAAACAATGTTTATTCTATTACTGAACCAAGTAAAAAGCAAATAAAGGGCAACAGCTATGCTTTGATAATTTTCATTTTCCACATAATTCAGCAATATTGTAACTGCAATACAAATATAGTAAAAAATATTGCTTGAATGAATAATTAAATGCCATCTGAGGACATCAAGTAAATGAATGAACATGCAAGCAGGTAAGAACTGTGCAAACCAACGCAATAGTAAATAAAACCCTCTCTAGGAGAAGGCAGCCAAGGCTTCCAATCTCCTCCACTTGGATCTTTACCTCCTTCTTATGTCCCTTCTGATCTTTAGAATAAGCATTAAGATCTTTGGGTTTATTTCCAAGTCTTGAATCTGTTCTCTTGAACTCAGTATTTTTAGTTAATATCCCTTTCAGCTCAATCAACTCCTGACTACTTAAGAAGGACAGCATGTAATAGTTTGGTTATCTTGCAACTCACCTCTCAGCATTGATTCTCTAAGTCAGACTATCCCAGTAAGACTATCACAACCAAGATTGTGAGTGACTCTTAAATTAATTTTCCTGCCATAGATTTGATTATCTTTGTCTCTGAGTGCCAAGGGAACTTCCAAGTTCAGTAAATTCTAATCCTCACATGTTGATCTCATCCATACAACTCAATTTCTGCTTGTTTTCTGCTTAGAATTCTAGGGTTGTCCCTGTGTGGTTGGCTCTCTGCTAAGATTAGCATTTTTCCCTGGACTGTAGCCTGCTTGGCTGGGTCAGGAATGACTCTTTCAGTCACTTCCCCACGGGAGATGAAACATGACCTTTCCTGTGTGTAACCACCAGCACTCCTCCCATAGTGGACACACTGAGGACATCGAATTGAAGCAATGAATTCCACATCCCTTTTCTAGAACTGCCAAATGTTGTGACCCATCCATGCAACTGACTTTCTGCATGTAAAAATGTCTGCAGGAATCAATGTTTAATCACTAAACATTAGACAATGTGCTACCCTGTGAAAGGGTCACTCCAGAGTTAGATTTTTGCAGGCCCAACAATTACCTTCCCCAGCAGCCCTGATGGTCAAGGTCACAACCTTTACTGTAGCCAGACCCATCTTGCCTCTGACAATCTGAAATTTGACCTTTCATATCATTGTTGTCTAAATTAAAGTTTAATGAAAAATTCTGAATGGAGGACAAATAGAATTCTGATTTGAATGAGATTATCTGTCCTTGGACTCTCAATCCATCCTCATATTTTGGCCTTCAGTTTAGCGGTCCTGCTTCTCTTTGTACTTATTACTGAACTGATGAGTTCACAGATTCAGAAAACCAAAATAAAGAAAAAAGTTCTCCAGAAAATATCCAAAGACTTAACATTGTTTTCCCTCCAACTTCCTTTAAAAAAAAAAAAAAGTGCCCAAAAGTACATGCAATCAGATTCTTTGGTTCAACATTTAAATAAATTAAACCCTTTGACTTCCTGAAGTCTGCTCCAACATTTTATTAAAACAACAGGTAAGCAGGGGCGCCTGGGTGGCTCAGTCGGTTAAGCGTCCGACTTCGGCTCAGGTCACGATCTCGCGGTTCGTGAGTTCGAGCCCCGCGTCGGGCTCTGGGCTGATGGCTCAGAGCCTGGAGCCTGCTTCCGATTCTGTGTTTCCCTCTCTCTCTGCCCTTCCCCCGTTCATGCTGTGTCTCTCTCTGTCTGAAAAATAAATAAACGTTAAAAAAAAATTTTAAAAAAAAAAATAAAAAAAAAAAAAATAAATAAATAAATAAAATAAAAAAAAAAAACAACAGGTAAGCAAAAGATTTTGCCAATGTTAGTGAAAGATTTCCTGCCGAATCCAAAAAGAGCTATACTCTGCAGCATTGTAGTGAGTGTGGAGATCACTGAAACTTCAGGTATTTGCAGCATTCTCCTTTCAAGTCTGTAGGTAGAAATCAGCTCTGGGACCAGTTGTATGAGTTCAACACCCTAGGGTAGTGATACCTTTTCCAGTGGACTTTATTTCCCCAACAAACTCAGAGAAAGAAGGCAAGAATGACAGACTACAGGGGTTTTTTTTCTTTTAAAGATTTTACCTCTAAGTAATCTCTACACCAAACATGGGACTCAAAATGACAACCCCAAGATTAAGAGTTGTACCCTCTACCAGGGCACCTGGGTGGCTCAGTCGGTTAAGCATCCAACTTTGGCTCAGGTCATGATCACATGGTTTGTGGGGTTGAGTCCCACATCAGGCTCTGTGCTGACAGCTTGGAGCCTGGAGCCTGCTTCAGATTCTATGTCTCTCTTTCTGCCTCTCCCCCTGCTCACGCCATCTTTCCCTCTTTCTCAAAGATAAATAAACATTAAAAAAAAGTTTTTTGAGAAAATTTCTCATAAACCTCTTTGATTTTCTAGTTTGTCTATCAGAATAGAATATTAATTTGTGTAATTGAATATGACACTGTTAATTTTGGTAAAACTCTTTTCTTGGTGGAATTGTTTCCAAATCCAAATGGTCAATACTAAATAACTCTATGGCACTCAAAGAACCAATTTGTTTACAAGACTTGCAACTAAGTTTGGCAGGCCCATTTCAAGGCACCATTAGCCATGGTCTATGTGTTAAGCAAGCCAAACATCGTGCTTGCCAAAATTATAGCAGCTTGTCCTTGACCACAATTTCCACAAAGGATTACTCCTGGCTTTTCTTTTAGCATCGTTGACCATGGATTTTCCCTGTCCTACCCAGTCAGGAAACGAGCCACTGAAGAGCACCTGGGCCAAGGACATACAAGGTAATAGTTGGATCAAAGGTGGGCCCTCCCCCAAAAGATATGTCCTAACTACTGGAATCTGTGAATGTGACCTTACTTGGAAAAAGGGTATTTACAGGTATAATTAAATTAAGGATCCTAAGAAGACTTCATCCAGGATTTTCTGGGTGGGCTGTAAATCCTATGACAAGGGTCTTTATAAGAGACAAAACAGAAGAAGACACAGACACAGAGGAGAAGTCGACGTGAAGACAGAGACAAAGACTGGAGTTAGGTAGCTATAAGCCAAGAAAGCCTGGAGCCATCAGAAGCTGGAAGAAGCAAGGAAATATTCCCCTCTAGCCTTTGGAGAGACTGTAGCTCTGATTTCCAAAACTGTGAGAGAAAAAAATGCTGTTTTAAGTCACCAATTCTGTCATAATTTGTTACAAGAACATTAGGACACTAACAAATACATACAGATCTTCCTTAATTTACAATGGGGCAATGGCCTGATAAACCCATTAAAAGTTAAAAATATTCAATTGAAAATGCATGAAATACAACTAACCTACCAAACATCATACCTTAGCCTAGCCTACCTTAAACGTGCTCAGAACACTTACAAGAACCTACAGCTGGGCAAAATCATCTAACACAAGGCCTATTTTATAATAAAATGTTGAATATCTCATGTAATGTATTGAATGCTGCACTGAAAGTGACAGACAGAATGGTCGTATGGGTACAGAATGGTTTTCAGTGTATCCACTGTTCACCCTTGTAGTGGTGTGCCTGACTGGGAGCTGTGGCCACCACCATTGCCCAGCATCACAGAGGAAGATTGTACAGCATATTGCTAGCCCAGGAATAGATCAAAATTAAAAATTCACAGTGCAAGTTCTCCTGAATGGGTATAGTTTTCAAATCACTGTAAGTCAAACCATTGTAAATCAGGGACTGGCTATAATTGAAATGGCTAAAACGGTAGCCCTAGATAAACACTTAGCCCAATAGGGACACTGGTGCTTAGATTATTCCAACAGGTTTTTCTCTGAACATTTGGAAACAAAACAGAAAAGAATCAAAGTGTTCATAAATGAAGGAATACAAAGAGTGCAACGTAGTGTCAGCTTACTAGTAGATACTGTGTATGTTTTCCTGTCCATGAACTTGAGCTACTCCTGTGCAGTTTTGTGTATGAGAATGGAGTAGTGTTTGTGATTTGTATCTACATCATCATATGGTTGTATATTTATTTATAAAGCCATTACTTTCAAGCCAGAAGAAGAAGAAGAAGAAGAAGAAGAAGAAGAAGAAGAAGAAGAAGAAGAAGAAGAAGAAGAAGAAGAAGAAATACAAAGAGAAGAAAAGACAGAGAGAGAAGGAGAGTCATATTTATGGAAAAACATAAAAAGAAGGTTGGCATGGCGTGAAAACAAATGAGCCCAGCCAGGGACCCTTACTTCTCACCAGTACCATGAGGGACACTTTATTTTGCAATTCTCATTTCTAAATGTAACCTCCCATGGCCAAACTAACATTTGATCTTTATAACCAAACAATTCTTATTAACACCATCATTCTAAAAAAGCAATATGGGGTTTTGCTGAGGTCAAAGTTTATGAGTGGTGCTAAATAAACTTTAACAGATCCAATCATAATCAGCCCTGCTTTGTTCTCTAGAGCAGGACTATCATGTCACAGACTAGCATTTGCCAGGTTCAAGAACAAATGCAAAGCTGCTCTTTGGAGAAACCCTTAAGTGTTTCCTATGAATACATGTGTGCAAAGGTGGGATTAGCTCTCATCCTAGTGAGAACACAGGTGAGTTATCTCAGCTCCACAAAAGCCCATTAACAGAACCTCCTGCAGGTTAAAGGGTTCAAAGAGTATCTACTAATCAAAAAGGATCCCTCGAAGAACCCAAAACTAAATTTTATCAGCTTTGCCCATGAAATTATATTTTAGGAGATAATTACTATTCATCCAATCACTTTGGTTTTTCAAGGTCAATTTTAATTCCAATTTAATGACCAGCAAACTGCACTCATTAACAAAACATCATTGTACTGGATGACATTTTATGTTATGCTTGTTTTCAGAAGAAAGGTAAGAAAATGGAAAAGAAAAAGCCATATGAAGAATTCTTTAAGATAAGTTAAATTTGTTCAATATCATGTCCCCCATAAAGTCTTAGGTAATTAATATCTTACAGAGTTTAGTAGCAAAATAAATTGTTCCTTTCTTGAAGAATGGTCATGTTTTCTTTTAATTATGAAATCATGTTTTTGTCTGGTTTGCTCATCTTATCTTGGTCATCAAGAAGCCTTGATCTCGATATAATGCTTAATTATACTCCCTATTTTGGTAAACTTCATGAGCACAATGTGTACTAGATAGAAACATAGACTTTAGAATCTTCCATAGCCATGTTTAAATGCTGAGTCTTATATTTGACAGCTGTGTATCCTTGAGCATCTCATACTGAGCCTCAGTTTTCCCATCTGTGAAGTGGAGATAAAAACAGTACTTACTTCATAGGGTTCTTGTGAAGATTTAATGAGATAGTACACAGAAAATACTTAAAAATGTGTCCATAGCATGTTTTTGTCTCTATTTTTTCCTTTAATTCATTTATTCCAGACAACTTTGTAAACAGGTAAATATGAATATAAATGCTAAATATGGGAAGAGAATACCCAATTTAAAAAGGACCTGAATGGTTTAGAGGAATAGGTTAATAAATGTAACTATAGAGGGGCACCTGGGTGGCTCAGTCAGTCAAGCATCTGACTTTGGCTCGGGTCATGATCTCGCAGTTTGTGACTTCAAGCCCCACATCGGGCTCTCTGCTGACAGCTTTGAGTCGGGATGGAGCCTGCTTCAGATTCTGTGTCTCCCTCTCTCTCTACCCCTCACCCACTCACACTCTGTCTCTCTCTCTTTCTCAAAGATAAACGTTAAAAATTAAAAAATAAAAATAAATAAATGTAACTATAGAGTTAAAGTGTCTATGCACTGAATCTCTGAGCTTCCTTTAAATTCTTCCTTTATTCTCCCTTTAAAATACATCTATTAATGGTTAGGTAAGTTAGAACAAAAGCAGACAAAATGTGGCATTTGGGACACCATAAAGTGCTGCCTGGTCAAAAAGGTGAGAACTTTGGCCATTTCCCTTTATTGATAGAAGTGGGAATTAATCTTGCTGGTTGGTCACAGGGTGCTACTTTCACTGTGCCCTGAAGTACTGATTCATTTCCTTCTCCTCCAGCATAAATGTCATTCTTAGAAAAAATAATAGCATGGTTATTCCAAATACAGGAAGCACTGATTCAAAAGATAAAGCAAAATTAGAGTGGTCCAGAGACGAGTTGCTACAGAAGTGGTCATGCGTCAAGCCTTAGCAAATCTAAATGATGATGCATTTTGACTCAAAGATGAGCAGACGTCCAGCACGTATGAATATTTGTAAGTAACTGAAGAAAAATCCTAGTGGAAAAAAGAAAATCAAGAGGCAATCAATAAAAATTGTTATGTTGTGAAAACGGTCTTCTATTGTAAAATGCAAACCTACACCAAATTGTGTTGAAACTAAGAAAAAGTTTGGGACATTGTAAAGCATGATTTTTAGCTCTGTTGTTAATTTCTCTAATTCAACATATGGTCGAGACCCAAAGACCAGGCACTGGCACTGTTATATCAACACTTCTTCTAAGAAGTCTTCCAGTTCAAGAAAAAATACAGTTGAAGATTTTAGAAATGCATCATGTCAAAGTCTTTAAATGCAGAGGCTATAGGCATATGCAAATCTCTGCATACCAAGCAATTATTTCAGTATTAGCTATGTTGTCAATCAACTATACCTGTCAAGCACTCTGCTCCGTTGTCCTATTAAAATTTTTACTTGGGCTTTGCAGCATGGATTGATGCAGAGAGGTTATTAATAGTACTTATAAGTTTACAAAAAAAAAAAAAGTTATTTTAACCCACAAAATTATGCCTGTATCCCTAAGTCTCTTAAGAAAGAGCCACAGATTCTGAGTTCTATCTTCATTTAATTCTGGAAGGAAAGATTTTCAGCCATGTCTGGTGTCTAAGAGATTAAAGTAAAATGGCATAGATTCTATACAGTTGCGTTGGTTGCTGCCTTTTTCCATCTTTTAGTCACCTTAACTGAGGTCACAAAGATAAAGAATCTTGCTGGAGGGGTTGTGGGAGGGGGGATGGGCTAAATGGGGAAGGGACATTAAGGAACCTACTCCTGAAATCAGTTTCCCTAGATGCTAACTAATTTGGATGTAAATTTTTAAAAATAAAAAAATTAAATTAAAGAACCAAAAGCTTTTGTTCTCCTTGATGCTACTGCACACCCCCAGCTAGTGCTTTCTCTGGGTGGAACTAAGGCGCAGGCACTTAAAAACCAAAAAAAAAGAATCTTGCCTTGATTTTCTTACTTTTGATTTGAAGCAAAAATCAGGAATTCAACTGAAAACATTCAATTATTAATGCACTGTGTATTTATTAAATATCTTAGATGTATTAAGTCCTTATGAATTGTATCTCCTAAACAGTGCCTCCTCCATCAACCCCCACGTGGGTGGGAATTGGTGTAGTAGAACAACAAATTGGGGTGACAAGAGTTTTACTGGTTTTTGTAGCCATCAAGAGTTTCTCTAATCGTAGAAAACATCCTTGAATGCAGGAGGCTGAAAAATGCCCCCCAAGGTATGTTAATCCCCAGAATCCCCGATTCTGTCACCTTACATGGCCAAAAGGACTTTGCAGATGTGGCTCAGTCGGATCTTGAGATCAGAGATTGTCTTGGGTTATCTAGATGGGCCAGATATAATCACGAGACGCCATATAATAGGAAGAAAGTAGATGTAGATTCAAAACACCTAATGTGATGACAGAAGTAGAGAGAAATTGGAAGATGTTAAACGTCTGACTTTGAAGAAGGAGCATAAGGCCACAAGCCAAGGAATGCAGGTGGCCTGTAAACTAGAAAAGGAAGGGAAACGAATTCCCACCCCCCCCACCCCCCCAGAGCTTCCGGAAGGAATGCCGCTTTGACAAATACTTGATTTCAGCCCAGTAAGATCCATTTTAAATGGAATCATAAGAGAATATTTTGTGTTGTTTTATCCACTAATTTTATGGTAATTGGTCACAGCAGACATAGGAATTTAATGTACTGAGTTATTTCCTGTTTACCATGTTTTTACTTGTATTTATGTATGTGGTTCCTGCAGGTGTAGCAAAGGTGATACACAAATAGAAGCCAATCCTAACAGCCCCTTTGGAGTATGATCTGCTCTTTATCTGTTCTTCCCAACCCAAGTATCAAAATCTTGGTTAGCCATCTCTTTCTGGCCCAGCTCTGTAGTTGGCTTATAGTAGTTGGTTCTGTAGTATCTTCAAGTACCTGAAAAATTATTTTATAGAGACTTTATGAAGCGATTAGTTGAGAATTATTGAAACCGTGATATAGAAATGTGTATTAAATAAGTGAGTTATTAAAATAAAATTATAGGTAAGTTGACTATATTTTATTCTACAATTTCTATGCCTTTCTCACTAGGAAATTTGTGAAATCGTTAGTCAAATAATATAAGGGAAGTGTGTAGGTGCTCCCTGAGTGAATCGGCTTCATTTTTGTCACTTGATTCAGTATTAGCCCCAGTCATCTTGAATTTTCAGTTTTCTTGTACTAGAATGGAATGTCAATCCAGGGATGATCCTGTCTGGGTTTTATTCAAGATTCAGAATCTTAAAACTAGGATTTCTTTTACTAGCAGCTAAGTTTCTTCTGATTTTCTATCAACTACTATTTCATCCAACAAGTATTTGCTGAGTGCCTCTGAGTGCCATCTTTTGTGCAGGGTACAAAAATGACAAAAATTCCTGTTTTATGGAGTTTACATCTAGTGGGTTTGGGAAAATATGTAAAGAAATAAATGTTCCTTCAATGTCAGACTAGTAAATATACCTACTGGAATCACCTCCAAACATCAGAGAATGGCTTCTTCTCTTTCACTGATGAAGAGAGAAGGAATATGGGTGGTGCAAGGGGAGAGAAGTGAGATCAAAACAGGCCTTAGACAAGTGATATTTAGCGGGCTACTGATAGGGAACACACACACACACACACACTCCATGTGAGGTACTTTTTCACAAAGTTTTCACCTACTACTACAAATTTTCATGATGATTTTTTTTTGGTGCCCAGGTAAGCATTGCCCCTGGTCCAGAGTTCTGGTTTTGCTCTTGGGCAATACCATGCCTATATAGGCACTGTTCCCTTTGTCTTCACCATGGATGAGGAAAATGAACCAGTAAGGGCAGTCATGGCTTAGACCTTGGGCACTACAACCTGCAGCTTCTTGGATAAGAAACCAACTTAGTGCCATAATATGGGAAGCCTTAGCTCTAGATAGGAAACAGGTGCAACGGCAAGAAGATAACCTGGGCTCCCCAAATACCTTCAGAGAAGACATTCCACCTCTGGGTTTCTCTTTCAATCTATATTTATTCAGAAATTTTAATTAGATGATCTTTAAACTCCCTTAGCTCCAACATTCTATGATTCTACTGAAAGTAGATATTAAGAACACAGAAAACAAACGTGGTTACCAGAGGAGAGGTGGGGGAGGGGATGAGTAAAATAGGTGAAGGGGATTAAGAGCATACTTATCATGACGAGCACTGAGTGGTGTGTAGAATGTTGAATCACTATATTGGACACCTGAAACGAATATAACACTGTGTGCTAATTGCACTGGAATTAAAGAAAAAAGACATTAGATATTAAGATATGTAAGTTCAGAATCTTTAACCCTATCCCTATGTGTAACATATGTGATACTGTGTGAATTGTTGCACCAATTCAGGCTCTTACTTCTTATGCACGTGAGCATAAAAACTTTCGAAAACTATTGTTCTCAAGTATTGTTAGCATAAACACACAGACATGACCAACTGTATTTACACTCTGAAATCATATGTCTGTGTACACTCCACATGGCTCAACATCTTAAGAAATAGGATTTTTATGTCACATTTGTGAAAGAACCATATAAGAATTTCTTCATTTGACATAGTATGATATTTATATATTTTTGCTTTATAAGTTATAAAGGATTCTTTTTATTTTTGTAGAATAAACCCTCAAATAACTAAAAATCCTCAATGAACCATATCATTTCACTCCATTTATGAGATTTCTCTTTCACACACACACACACACACACACACACACATGCATACACACACGAATATACCTGTCAAAAACTAATTAAAAACTAAGCAAACCACTTCCAGAAAATTCCAGAATCCAACTCACATTTAGCTTTAACTCATTATCCCCATAAAATTAGCAGTGCTTAAACCCATGAAGTCCATAGAAGATCCTCAACCATAAAATTTTAAAAAATCAAATATACAGTTTATGTATTATACCTACTAGTTTAGGAAAATAAACTGAAATTCTTTATAGTTTTTTCAGATGAAGTCAAAACCCCAATAGAGTGTTTTATGACTCATATTTAATCAGAAAACTCAAGTAACATAACGTCTAAATTTCTAATACTCTGACATGAAACTTGAAATATACAAATTCATTTAAATCTGTATATGAATATTACAGTACCTGTAACTTAAGATAAAAGTCACGTATTTATTCAGAAGCAACTTTTGGCAAACAGAGGCTACTACTATAAAAACGATTCTAGTCAAATCACCCATTGATATTTTATTAAACCAAGAGCCCTCTTCTACATAATTGAGACCAAGTTACATTTTTTTAAAGTTCATGATTTTGAATAACTTTTAAAGGGCCCTGGTGAAACACCACAGAATATGAGTTATTCAGCATTTGGACATGATCATGAATATATTTACTATCACATTTTCATGATCTCTTAAATAATATTTTCAAAACATCTTGAGAGGTCTCAAAGGAGCCATTTGAGCAAAAGGCATATTCCAAACTACAGTTCTGCAGATGTGTATATGGTTACTCTGAGATGAAGTGACCCTCAGCCATTAAAAAGAGAGATTTATCCAAGCAATGCCCAGTCGTAGGGTGGCACATTATTTTCAATCAGCAATTTTTCTTGAAACACTGTCACTGGACAGGCCATGAAGCACAGCCCTTTGATAGATTCTGTCATGAAGATAGAGAACAGTTATTCCTCCAGGCAGAACATGCCAAAGAAGAATTTTGTCTAACTGTAGCAAACCCAGGGTGGGAGGAAGTATTTTTGCAATGGCTCAATGTTAGTGCAAACAAGAAAGATATATTTGTTTCAAAAAAATAAATGAGTATGAATTTATATTCTACTATATATAATGAAGTTAAAATGCACACATTTCCAGCATGAAACTATTTACATAAAATAAATAAAATATTTCTATGTCCAAATTTTTTCTTGTGGTTGATTTCAAGTTTCATAGCTTTGTGATCTGAAAATATCCAAGATGTGATCTCAGCCTTTTTGTAACTGTTGAGGGCTGATTTGTGACCCAGCGTGTGATCTATTCTGGAGAATGTTCCATGTGCTGAATATGTATCCCGATGCTTTAGGATGCAATGTTCTGAACATATAGGTCAAGGCCATCAGGTCCAGTGTGTCATTCAAAGCCATTGTTTTCTTGTTGATTTTCTGTTTGAATGATCTGTCCGCTGTTGTAAGTGGGGTATCAATGTCAACTACTATTATGGTATTATTATTGGTAAGTTTCTTTATGTTTGTTATTAACTGATTTATATGTTTGGGTGCTTCCAAGTTGGGTGAATAGCCAAAGTAATATTGAAAAAGAAAACCAAACCTGGAGGCATCATAATACCAGACTTCAAGCTGTATTATAAAGCTATAATCATCAAGACAGCATGGTACTGGCAAAAAAACAGACACATAGACCAATGGAGCAGAAGAGAGAACCCAGAAATGGACCCACAAAGGTATGGCCAACTAATCTTCAAAGCAAGAAAGAGTATTCAATGGAAAAAAAGACAGTCTCTTCAGCAAATGGTGTTGGGAAAACGGGACAGCAACATGTAGAAGAATGAAACTGGACCACTTTCTTAGACCACACACAAAAATAAACTCAAAATGGATGAAAGACCTAAATGTAAGACAGGAAGCCATCCAAATCTTCGAGGAGAAAGCAGGCAAAAACTTCTTTGACCTAGGCCACAGCAACTTCTTACTCAACACATCTCTGATGGCAAAGGAAACAAAAGCAAAAATGAACTATTGGGACCTCATCAAGATAAAAAGTTTCTGCACAGCAAAGGAGACAATCAACAAAACTAAAAGGCAATTGACAGAATGGGAGAAGATATTTGCAAATGACATATCAGGTAAAAGGTTAGTATCCAAAATCTATAAAGAACTTACCAAATGCAACACCCCCCAAAAGCAAATAATCCAGTGAATAAATGGGCAAAAGACCTAAACAGACACTTTTCCAAAGAACACATCCAGATGGTTACAGACACATGAGAAGATGCTGAACATCACTCATCATCAGGGAAACACAAATCAAACCCACAATGAGATATCACTTCACACTCGTTAGAATGGCCAAAATTAACAACTCACAAACAACAGATGTTGGTGAGGATGCAGAGAATGGGGAACACTTTCGCACTGCTGGTGGGAGTGCAAATTGGTGCAGCCACCCTGGAAAACAGTATGGATTAAAAACTAAAAATAGACCTACCCTACAACCCAGTAATTGCACTGCTAGGTTTTATCCAAGGGAAACACTGTTTCAAAGGGGCACATGCACCCCAATGTCTATAGCAACACTATCAACAATAGCCAAATTATGGAAAGAATCCAGATGTCCATTGAATGATGAATGGATAAAGAAAATGTGGTGTATATATACACTGCAATGTTACTCAGCAGACGAAAAGACAAATCTCGCCATTTGCAACAATGCGGATAGAACTAGAGTGGATTATGCTAAGCAAAATGAGTCAGGCAGAGAAAGATATCATCTGATTTCACTCATATGTGGAATGTAAGAATCAAAACAGATGAACATAGGGGAAGGGAAGGAAAAATAAGATACAAATGGAGATGGGGGGCAAACCATAAAAGACCCTGAAATACAGAAAAACTGAGAGTTGCTGGAGAGGAGGTGGTTGGGGGGGATGGACTAAATGCATGATGGTCATTAAAGAGAACACTTGTTGGGATGAGCACTGGGTGTTGTATATATGTAAGTGACGAGTCACTGGGTTCTACTCCTGAAATCAATACTACATTGTATGTTAACTATTTATGTTAACTTGAATTTAAATAAATTTTTTTAAAAAAAGAATATTTCTATGTACAAGAAAAACTTAAACATCTTCTATCAAGCACATAATCATATGCCTTTTATCACTGGAGAAAGCAAAGAAAATACCATTTGTTTGTCAAAAAAAGTTGCTAAAGGTTGTCTATTAGTCAAGTTTTACATTTTCAAAAATGTGAATCAGTCTTATTTTTAAACACAATAAATTTAGGACGTTCAGATCTGTGCATTCAGGTTGTTTAAGGAACACAACCTCACCAGAAAGAATGACCAAAGCATTTTGATAGCAGAGGCTTGTCTCACCTTTAAACAGCATCACACTTACACCTCCTAGATCACTTCTGGGCCCAGAAGGTAAGTGTCGCGACCGACGCGACAAACACCGAGGTCAGGGTCCTGAGGGTAGGAGAATGCAAGAAAAAAGAGAGAAGAGAAAGTTTGGGAACAGGAGGGTCCCCTGGGCTGATGGCACAAGTGACAGCTTTATTGTTGCTGTACACAATCTTTTATATCCAGACTCTTATGGGTCAGGGCATTCTAAGAATAAACAGGTTTCACATAATCGCTGCCCACCAAAACATTTAGTTCTGTGTTTCTTGTGCATTTTCTAGACGGGTCACAAGACCTTGTTGATAAGATTGCTAGCAAAACACAATTCCCATGTTTGTTTCTATCTGACTCGGGGTAGAAAAAGGGAGGTAGCATTACTGCCAACACCTGCAGACCACAGGCTTCAGGAATTAACTTTCCCGGCCTTGACAAGGCTTTCGTATGCCCTTGAAAGCGGGGGAATGGGAGGGGGAACCACCGGGTTGGCTTGAGTCAACAGGGAACGTTGCTCGACCCGGTCTCAGCCTGGCACCGGGGCCCGGCCCCCCACAGGTAAGTATGCACTAATACATCCTGATTGTTTGGTGGTGTTTCTATGGAAAATTTTCCTTTTTTTAAGATTTATTTTTGTTTTCATTGAGTTTTTTATGTAATCCCAGGACAGTTAACCTACTACGTCATATTTGTTTCAGGCGTACCATGTAGTGATTCAACAATTCTATACATCATTACTCAGTGTTCATGATGGTAAGTGTACTCTTAATCCCCTGCACCTCCCCCCACCTCCCCTCTCATATGCTCTATTTTAAATGAGCACCTTGAGTATAAACCGAATGAGTATATGAGTTTAATGAGTATAAACTGAAGTCATGCAAAGAATGTTTTCCAGCCACGATGGTACAAAACTACAGAGCAACAATAAAACAAAGCTGGAAAATCTGCATGTAAACATTAAATATTTAGTATGTAAATATAAAACAACACAATTTCATCTCAGGAAAATTTTCCAGTAGATTTTAAAAACATCCTTAGACCGCAAAACATTTAGAAATTTACATCCCTCCCTTCAGTCTCACCCACCGTTGCATATTTCTATCATAAAATCAGCTGTTACTTTTAACAGATATCGCTAAGATATAAGTTACAATGGCATAAAGCATGAAAAAGCAGATATAAGAGTCTGCTGACCGAGGTCAATGCAAAAGTCGATATGACTCCATATGGATAGATGATGCTACAACAGACTATATACTGAGGAGGCTGCTACCTGACAAAACATCTCAATAGTTTCCAGCAGTGTGTATAGCAGCAACAACCCTTATTTTCAAGTTTCTAGAAGCTTCTTTTTGCTGTAAAAGGTGAATTTGTATCATTACATTTTGTAGTTGAAAAAGACAATGTTTGGGTCAGAAGCCACTTCTGTGTCTTGGGTGGAAATTGGATGTTGTTTGGGGGGGGGGGTAGGCTTCCCTTTAACTAGCAGGAGGAGCCACCTGGCTAAGCACAATGAGTCAGCTGACTGTAACAAACCCAGCCATTTTTCATGGAGACGTCTTGAACCCATGCCAGGTAAAAGCGTCATCAACTCTAGAGATTGCTACTTCAGGCTCCAGAAAACTCGTGTGGGCTGCATGGATAACAATTGCAGGAATCATTGCTACAAATCAGTAGTTCAGGGACAGAATAAAGGAAGTGATATTGTTTGGGCACAGGAAGATTTCATTTATTTATTTGAGTCTGCGGATTGGAGCTTGGACTCCAAGGAAGTGACAAAATGGTTGAAAGTGACTCCCTAGAAAGGTAGGCATGGCAACAGCCTGGTAGAGGGTAGAGGAAGAGGAAGGGTAAGGGGGAGCCAGAAGAAATAGGGAACCCATGAAGGAGAATGCCTGCACTCAAAGGAGCGATAACAACAGTGGGAGGGGTTTTTATTTTTCTTTCCTTACTTATATTTTTAATATGTGGCATTGTGATTCCATTCTGCTCTTTCAGATTTCTTTTTTAATGCTACATGGCAGTTTAAGCTTCCCTGGCCTTTTGCTTTGGAGAATGGTGTGCGTGTGTTTGTGTGTGTGTGTGTGTGAGTATGTTACCAGAGAGGGTGGAGGGTGTGACCTTGCATGTCACAAACACTGTGCAGAGGATCATGCCCAGAGAGAAGATTATAAGAGGGCAAAAACTGGTCACCAGAGTGCTCAGAACAGGAATTTCAAGCAAAAGACGACAAGCAGTCATTTAAGATGGATTTGTGGGACATTTAAGGATCCCTAGGCTATTGAAACTGACAAAGGATCTTCCCATGAAAGGCAGGGATTTACTACCATCAAAATGGGAAGATGACCCAAACTGTGTTATGCGTTAGCGGCATTGAAAAGGGAAAGGTGATCCGTGAAGACATGAGAATTTGGGGGCATTCAGGTTTCATCATAGAACGATGTTAAGATTCAACAAGAAAAGTGAGACTCAAGCAGCCATTTGACTCCAACGCTCTCCCACCACTTGCCAGCATTTCCCAGAAACAGAAGTATCCCTGTCCCCTGTTCTTCACTTAATATATCAGTTCATCTCATTTGCTGAGCAACATGCTAATCTGAAACACCATTTGGGTTAGAAAGATTATGGACGAAGAAAAATTTTTATAGCAAATTATAAATTCAAAGCTTTTGATATATACTTGTTTTTTGTTTCTTTTTTTTTTTTAACACTTATTTATTTTTGAGACAGAGAGAGACAGAGCATGAACGGGGGAGGGTCAGAGAGAGAGGGAGACACAGAATCTGAAACAGGCTCCAGGCTCTGAGCTGTCAGCACAGAGCCCAACGCAGGGCTCGAACTCACGAACTGTGAGTTCAGAACCTGAGCCAAAGTCGGATGCTTAACCGACTGAGCCACCCAGGCACCCCATGATATGTACTTGTTTTTGAATTTCCATCTACTATGTTGTGCTTCCCCCCGCCCTTTTCTCTTCTGTGAGACAGTATCAGAGTCAACAAATTACTTGATTTGGACTCCCATGGAAAGTGCCTGGAAATTCAGAAAACATCCTCAGCCAGTGAGAAGACATTTCCTTTGTCTGATACAGAACTCCCAATAATTCTATGCCGTTTATGTTTTCTATTGCTTCCGATTTCTTTTTTTGTTTAAATTCCATGTTTTACTACATGATCCTGCCTAGCAGTTTTGGCTACAGGTTCCAAAGCCCTTTTTCTTGACATTTACAGTGGTTTCTGGTTCCCTGTAACTGGTAAGGAAGGCGTGGGAACAATAGAAACCTGGGAATAAGTCGTTGATACCAAATCATGTTCTTATACATCCATGCAACACTAAAGAGATATGTTTCCAGGAAAACCGGTTGCTACTTATATTCATTTTAGTGTTACGTTCACTGAGAGAGGAACGTATATGTAATGAATTAGAAAACCACAAAGCACAACGCTTTTGTTTTGTGTTATTTTAGTTTAGAAAAGTCGTCCTTTATATTTTTCCCTTCCAAATTTCTATTCAAATTCTAGTTACAAAATTTCTCCTTTAGTTAGTCATTGTTTAGATTTTAATAAAATGTTTAAAAATTTGTAATATCACTTGCTAATTAAGAGGACAATCATCACTATATATATATATATATATATATATATATATACACACACACACACACACCTATATGCATATAAATATATATACCATGTAATAGTGCACTTTAATCTGATTTCATTAAATATCTTGAAATGTATAGGGCTTAATAGCTGACCAAGGTAAAATTTGAAAATCTCTTCCATATCACTGTTTAATTCTTCCATCTCTGCTTCATGTAGTAAGGAAATAACACCCTTAGTCACACGACAAGGAAATACAAGCATAAATCCATTTTAAATATCTATATTTTTAATAATTTGGAATCGACTTTGGTTTCCTTTTGCTTCAAAATGTTTCTGTTTTAATTATTTTATGATCAGGATAGGAAAGATGCAATTTTACATCAATAGACTCCCTACATTATTTGTCTAAAATTGATTTAGAAATTCAAAGCAAAAATAAAAAACATTAAAAGTGTTAGCACATGTGGATGACAGAAAGTTGGAATTTGTACCAGATGTGCTTTGCTGTTTGTGAGTCTTTCCCCTCCCCACATCTTCCTGGGCAGGGCTGCAGTATAGAGCAAATAACAACCTCGATTCTTTTCTTGGCCATGCCCTGAAGGAGGTTACCCCACCCTCAGCCCCATCAAATTAATCTTGGTAACTCCATTGTGGTGGAAAATAATTTATCTAAAAATTGACACGTGATTTCTATTTTCTACAAAAAGAAGTCATTTGTGGGAGCCTTTTAATTAAAACAAATATTTTTCTAAATGTTTATTTATATTGAGAGAGAGTGAAAGCGAGTGGGGAAGGGCAGAGGGAGAAGGAGAGAGACGATCTCAAACAGGCTCCACACTGTCGGCACAGAGCCCAACATGAGGCTTGATCTCACCAACTATGAAATCATGACCTGAGCAGAAATCAAGAGTTGGACATTTAATCAACTGAGCCACCCAGGCACCCCTAAAACAAATATTTTTTATAAGAATACTTTTCTTGCCTCTGTATAAGGAAGGTACTGAGATGCAGTAAAGGCTGGAGCTGTGGCAGCTAAATTATAGCCATGAGGGAATGAACTTGATGCTAAAGCCAAAGTTCTGAGGACAGCTGAGCCTTCAGTAATATTACTAAGCAGATGACCTCACCAGCCCTGCGAGTGTTCTCTCCCAGACTTCATATTCTGTAAGACAGTAAGTTCCAGTAAAACCTTCTAAGACTTTTTTCTGTTATTTGAAATGATAGCATTTTTATGGAAACTTATATACATCTACATGCACAGATACACACATAAATATAAATAAATGGGAAGGTATACAACATTTATATATATAAAATATACATAAACTCATATTGTATGTATTTTTCATGATTTCAAGGAAATAATATCTAGTTATATATTGTATCGTTCCACTTCAACCTGTGTTTGGAACAATTTATCAATTTTTGAAGAAAAGGCATCAAACTCAAATGAACAGATAAATTTGCTTTCTAACTTAAAGTTTACAGAAAGACATGTTTGTCGGCAAAATCTCTCTTGGAGAACTAGAATATGCTGCAAACTATATTGAACTTCAAGTAATACAGCTTAGAATAAAAGTTTGACTACACTGAAGCACAGACTATTCAACTCCTCTATAATCTGTAACGCTCTTTTGTTTCTGTTATTGTAGCATGGCAGAGGGGGGTGGTGTTTGTTTGTTTAGTAGAATGTGTTTCAAAATTGTCTTCATCATACTCTGGTTTCTCTTCAGATCGCATAAATCTTTCGCCTTTTACAAAATTGTCTTCATCTTCCTGGACTGTGCTCACTGCAGTTCCATCATGGCTACTGAAAACCAGGTGTCAAGGGCAGGGTTAAAAAAAAGATCTCATTCAAATTTTCTCTAAAGATATACCGTCAACGATTAACTTAAAATTACATTTACTAGACGCAATTACATGTTTGAATGTTTTCATAGCTTAGCATCATCTTTTTTTTTTTTTTCCTAGCACCACCTTTTTAATTTTTTGTCTTGGCAAAAATTACAGAAGATAGACTATAAGGTGATTGCAGACTGAAATGAAAACTTCAAAGAGGTTATTGATCTTTTCTCATCACATCACAATCACGTGATTCGTGGAGAAAAACTACTGGCAATCAAGAGCAAGGTCAGGACAATCTAAGAGAAAAAAAAAAGTTGGTCTAACTCTGCAAATGGAGATTTTCAGAATTCCCAAAGAGGACTCAGGTGTAACATCCTCACAAATGCAGTTCCAAAAGCCATCACACCCTCAGATGTGGCCTGACCCAAATGAACACTCTTTGGTCAGTTCATTGATTCATTGACCACCGCACTACCGTACTTGCTTTCGATGAAGAGAGCTTTGCCATTCCCTCACAGGCTAAATCTAAGTTTCCTCCAAGAACCTGAGAAAAACAATATGTATCAAATATGCCAAACGGTTTCCATTTTGTAGATTAATAAATAAATCCTAGGGCGTCCTGGGTGGTTCGGTCAGTTAAGCATCTGACTTTGGCTCAGGTCATGATCTCATGATTCATGAGTTCCAGCCCCTCGTCGGGCTCTGGGCTGACAACTTGGAGCCTGCTTCAGATTGTGTCTCCCTCTCTCCCTGCCATTCTCTCTCTCTCTCTCTCTCTCTCTCTCAAAAATAAATAAACATTAATTTTAAAAAATAAAATAAAATAAAATAAAATAATAAAATAAAAGAAAAGAAAATAAAAGAAAATAAACCTTATGAGTCTCCTAATTCCCCAAAGAACCAAATGTTTTCGTTTCCCAAGGTGAACTTTATAAGATCTGTCTCACCGGCTACTGAAGCTCCCAAATCTCAACTTTCACATCATGTTCAGAGGTCAATGATAGTTGGCCAGCAAGAACCCAGAGTTTAAAAAACAGACATACAAAGCAAACTCCTATGATTATCTGACTACATGTGACATACTTACTTCGATTAATACCACCACTGCATGTCCATGGGTCTATCATACTTGCAGTGTTTGACTTCCTGTATCATTTATTCATTCACTCACTCATTAAATCAACAACACTTATTGACCTTTGCATGGGCCAGAAGCCAGGAAAGTATAGTATCAAGAAAGATATGATCTCTGTCCTCAAAGTTTAGAGTCCAGAGAGTGACAAGAACTCATATTCATGTAATTTATTATTGATCTGTAAGATGCACTGGTCTAAGTTCTTCACACATATCTTCGGCTTTATCTTTCAATCAACCCCTGTATTGCTATTATTATTATCATTTACGTTTTTATTTAAATTCCAGTTAGTTCACATACAGTGTAATGTTAGTTTCCGGTGTGCAATTCACTCATCCGGCACTTCCATACACAACCTGGTGCTCATCACAGCAAGCACACTCCTTAATCCACATCACCTATTTAACGCATCCCGCAACCTACCTCCCCTCTAGTAACCATCAGTTTGTTCTCTAGAGTTCAGAGTCTCTTTCATGGTTCGCCTCTCTCTTTTTCTTATTTTCCTTATGTTCATCTGTTTTATTTCTTAAAGTTCACATACGAGTGAAATCATGTGATACTTGTCTTTCTTTGACTAACTTATTTCACTTGGCATAATACTCTCTAGCTCCATCCATGTCACTACAAATGGCAAAATTTCATTACTTTGGTGGCTGAGTAATATTCTATTGTATACATACACCACATCATCTTTTTTCCATTCATCAGTCAATGGACACTTGGGCTGTTCCATAATTTGGTTATTGTAGATAATGCTGCATAAACATTGAGGTGACTGTATCCCTTCAAATCAGTTTTTTTGTATTCTTTGGTTAAAAACCTAGCAGTGCAGTTGCTGAATTATAGGGCAGTTCTGTTTGTAACTTTTTGAGGAACCTCCATACTGTTTTCCAGAGTGGCTGCACTAGTTTGCATTCCCACCAACAGTGCAAGAGGGTTTTCCTTTCTCTACATCCTCGCCAACATCCTGCATTGTTAATTTTAGCCATTTGGACAGGTGTGAGGGTGATAGCTCATGCTGTTATTATTATTAAACATATGTTATAAATGAAAAAAATGACCTTTATAGACCTTAGATAACCCAGACATATTTGCCAGGCCAACAAACTTTGCTTTTAGGCGAAAAAAAAAATAGCTCTGATTATATATCCATTCAACAAATATTAATCGAGCCGACTATGAAGCAATCATTACAATGGGAGCTTGGAAAAGAGTAGAGGAAAAGACAAGATCCTTGTCTATAGAGAGCCAATCTTTTCATAGGAAAGACAGACCGTTAAACAAGTATACCAGTAAATCACTTAACTCAAAGTGGAGGTAGCTTCTAGAAAATACGGAAGTAGTGTGAGTGCACTGAGAGGGAAGAGAATGGTTGTCAGGAAAGTACTCTGTGAGGAAATGACATAGGACCAGAGACGTGGATGATTTGAAAAAACAGTCATGCAAAGATCTGAGAGAAGTTTCCGGAAGTTCAGAAGATGGAAGAGCAAATGACAGGGCCCTGAGATGAGACCAAGCTTCTCGTATGTAAGGATCATCAAGGACAGGGATTGGCAAACTGTTCTGTGGGCCAAATCTGGCCCATTGCCTGCATTTTGTACAGCTCGTGCCTTAAGAATGGGTTTTTATTTTAATGGAGTGCCTGGGTGGCTCAGCCATTCAAGCGTCCAATTCTTGACCTCGGCTCAGGTTGTGATCTCATGATTTGTGAGATCAAGCCCTGCATCAGGCTGTGCGCTGACAGCATGAAGCCTGCTTGGCATTCTCTCTCTCCCTTTCTCTGCCCCTCCCCAGCTGGCGCGCTCTCTCTCTCTCAAAAAATAAATTAAAAAACTTTAGAAAAATAATGGATTTTTACATTTTAAATGGTTGAAGAAAATGCAAATACATATATCTTGTGATATGTAAAAATTATGTAAGATTCCATTTCAATACCTAAATACAAACTTTTATTGGAACACTACCACATTCATTTGTTCGCATATTGCCTATAGCTCTTCATGGGCTATAATGGCAGAATGGAGAAGTTGTGGCAAAGACCATATGGCTTTAAAAGCCTAATATATTTATTATCTGTTTCTTGCAGAACAAAATTCTGATGAAGAGAATTAATGTGAATGAAGGCAATTGCATAATGAGGAAAGAAAGGCATAGGAAATGTATGAAGGGGGTAGACATAAGGTAGCTCATGTGGGGTCTTGCAGACCACAACAAAGGGCTTTCGATTTGACTGTGAAAGAAGAGATTTTGGAAGGTTTTGAATACGATGTTTGACTTAAATTTTAAAAGTATGCCCTTATATGTTTTCTTAGGGGTTGGAGCACTGGGGAAAGAGAGTCAGAATGAAAGCAGAGAAAGGCATCTGTGGTATTGCACCATTTAGGGGAGATGTGATGGAATCTTAAACTGGGAGCAGCAGCGGAGCAGTTGGAGAGAAGCGTCCATTTATAGTAAACAGGATTTTCGATGGACCAGAAGTCAAATGTCAGGAACAGAGAGAAAGCAGGGAGGGCTCTGAAGTTTCTAGCCTTATCAGTGGGACAACCTTTGGAGATTTTTACCAAGTCTGTTTTAAACATAATAAACCTGGCATAGCTGTTAAACTCCCAACAGTTCATGCCAATTAGTCTAAAGAACCTAAGAGTCTGAAATTCAGCAATGAGATCAGAATCGCAAAGGTACAGTTTTATATCACTCTGTTGATAGGATTAAAGCCATGGGGCTGGATGGGCTCATTTGGCAATGTGTTACGTAGGGAGAGTAGAGAAGACAGCAGGGAACTGAGCCCAAAAGCTGCTCCCTTTTTCAGAGTTCCAAAGGTCAGGAACATAACATAGCTAAGTGACTAGTGAGATAGAAAGAAAACCATGAAAGTATTTCTTGGAGGAGGAAGTGTAAAATACTTTTTAGAAAATAAGGAATATAGTAGTTCTTAAACTTTAAAACATTATCTTTTTAAAAACTAAATAAAACAAAACATCATTTTCTTATTACTTATTATTTTTTCTTCATGGTGACCTGGTTTTCTTCTTCCTAACAAAGAAGATCCTAAAACATTTTCTTAATTATTATATTTTAGTAAACACAAAACTATCAGCAAAGCCAGAAAATTATCATTCCATGAGTTCAGAAGATTCAGAAATTTTCCATTTAACTTCTTTTACAATGACAAGAAGAAAGAAGAAAGAAAGAAGAAAGAAAGAAAGAAGAAAGAAAGAAAGAAAGAAAGAACGAAAGAAAGAAAAAGAGAAAAGAAAGAGAAAAGAAAAAAGAAAAGAAGAAAAGAAAAGAAGAGGGAGGAAGGAAGGAAGGAAGGAAGGAAGGAAGGAAGAAGGAAGGAAGCTTAAGTTCCATCCAATAACAAAATCTCCTCTTGATTAAATGACATTGTTTAAATGTCTGCCATCTACAGCCTCTAGTAGTGAATAACCTAAGTGTATGTCACTATTGCTCCTATGGGGTCCCAGTAAGTGTTCTGCTCTTGGGTAAGGAACTAAAAGACAGTAAGATAAATGATCCATGCTCTTATGTAATATGAAGAAGAATTTAGCAACTCTGTATTTTGTAGCTAAGCAAAAGAATAATAATAATAATAATAATAATGTTTTTTTCATTGCAATTTTGTTTGATTTTTATAGACAAAAACACGTTGATTTGTGGGGCTTTGTCCCTTTCAGTTCTAAAAGTTTATTCAATTTTCAAGATCATTTAAATTACTAATCAACTTTTGACTGGCTTGCCGTGTTAATTAGCATTTTAACCACAGTAGTCTCTATCATTTATCAATATTTAAAGGGAAAAAGATAGCTAGCTTTCATGGTTGCCTTGCTATAGCCAGGAGAATGAACTATGCAATATTTAATGATTCAATGTACTAAAAATAATGCCTGAAAGAAACTCCTCTCTCAGTGTACTTCGCTCAATGCCAACCAATCGTATGATTATACCTGATAAACATTAGATTAGTTAAAAATAAACTGTCGGGGCGCCAGCTGGCTCAGTCACTAAGCATACCACTCTTGATGTTAGGGTCGTGAGTTCGAACTGACTGAAAAATTAGTGATTACTTTAAAAAGTTACAAAAATAGACAAAAATCTTCTGCCAAATAACCATTATGCAAGCAATTTGCCAGGAAAAAAAATCAAAGGTATACGGTTATTAAGTAAAATAGAAAAATGTTTGTTAGGTCAAGATAAATTTCCTTTATTGTTTCTGCCCATCACAGAAAAGGAATTGTATTTGTTAGAAATTTCTGTTCTCTTCAGAACTACATTTATTATTATCTACAAACCTCTGTGATCACCAAAGTTGTTAAGCAGAGTAGAACTCAGCATTCAAAATTGATTAAATGACTTCTAAGAGGCAGACTCTGTACTAGATGTTGAATAATTAGAGACAAAGGCTCAGTTCCTGCCCTGAAAGAATTTACATTCCAGTGGGGAAAACACTCAAGCCTAAGCCAGCTTCCCAAAGAAAATAGGATTGAGTTTCCCTAGTCCAGTGTTAGATACGCTCATGTTAGTGGTTTAAGTAAACAGAAATAACCATTCCTCATCAAGACTCTATTGAAATGCCAGGTACACAGACACCTTGCCAAGTGCCTTTTACACATTTTAGCAGTAATCCTCAAACCGGTTTTTGGTTTATGCACGTGAGGTCCTAGAGAAATAAAATATTCGTTATGTCACCCAGGGTTACAGATGTAGAATCACAGGTCAGGATTCAACATCCTATCATATCACCCCACCTCCCCATCCATGTCTGCCTGACATAAAACCTGCCCTCTTTCTCCTAAAAAGCACAGTGTCCACCTTCCCCCAATGCTGATTCAATTTACTTCAACCAGCAAAGCAATGGAAAAAGATCTGCCATAGTTTACACATTTGTCCAACTATCTTCCTAAGTGTTTAAATATCTCTTTTGAGGGTAGCTGCTAATCTTTTGTTAATGGACAACTCCAGCTATCTTCTGATTATCATGTACATTCACACACCCCATGTCAGTGAAATTTATCAAATGAGGAGGATTAATTTCAAAATCAGGGTGTATTATAACTAGTCCTTAGAGTAAAATGTCTCCCTCTGATTTTAATTCTCTATAATTCTATCATGATATCACTTTCCCTGATGAGTTGAGTATCTTCATCTTTAAGCCAGTTTGTGAACTTACGTCATTCATAAACAGGCCTAAATCTTGGGTTGATCTGGGGCGATTGCGTGGCCCTCCAGCAGATTACCTCGGACCCCAAGCTTGCAGGGTGTCGAGAGCACAGGGCATTGCAACTTCTGTCTCCTCCCTGAACATCACCAAAATTCAATGCTGAAATTTCTGTCTTTAATGATACTCTATGGAGCCTCTGAAAGATGTGACCATAGATCTTCCCAGTTCACACTGATGATCTTGACTAGGCCCTACACTTAGTCAGTTACCCAGGCCCCTAAATATACTTCTACATGCAAGGCAAATTGTAGATGCTCAAATGTTTGATAACCTATTTTACTGAGATTTAAAAAAGAGATGCCATGCTATTTGTCTTTGCATTCATAAAGTGTAATACAAAGTGTGACACACGGTAGATATTCAATAACTGTTTAGTTGGTGGAAATTGATAAAATATCTCAATTTGCATTGCCTAATTATAGTTGCTTTCAGAGAAAGATCCAGAGAGAAGAATAAGCCTTCTGGAATTCTAATAGGTTGCCAACACCCGCTCTCACATAGAAATTCGCAGATTTGAAACATAATTCTTTAGGCTAGGGTTATCAAGAATAATAAAAAGTGATAAGAATAACTTGTTATGTGCTAGGTATCTGGTAAGTCATGTGATCTTCATAATAGTATAAGAGGTAATATGATTCCAGCTATAGAGAAGAAATGGGGCACAGAGCAATTATGTAAACTTGTTCAGGGTGAACAGTAATGAAATGTAGAATCAGAATTTGAATTCAACAGCCTGGATTCAAAGTCCAAAGGAAGTTTAGTGTGGAAATTTAAAATAACTTTCCCAAACATAAAGGGGTCACAAATAGAAAGCATCTCCCTCCATTTCTCTAGGAGTTTTTGGACAAACCAGAACTGGAGTTTGAATGTTATTATACAGTTGCAGAAGTAGTTAAACCTTCACTAATAAACTGCTGATACTATAGTTAAATAACATCGGGCATTTTAAAAGATTAATGTGATTTTTCAGAAACATAAACCTTCTATTGTAATTTGACATGTTGTGAAATTTAGGTATTAGATGTATAAAATATATCAAAATGAAGAAGCCAAAATACAGCTTTGAAGTCCCAACGCCGAATGATCCATAGCCTCTTATAAACTACAAAAGAAATACCAACAGCTGAATTCATTCACAAAATACACAGCATGGTCTTTTTATTGTAGACACCTTCACAAGCAATTCAGCCCAATGAGGGAAGGGTCATCAATCAATCAACCAGACAGTTAATCAAAACACACCTCGAAAGCTCTATCAAGTCAGGGTTCTGAAAAGACATTAATTTTGATTATTTGAAAACTAAAAATGCCTGATTTAAGAGTTGAATTTCTTTCAAATAGAAGATGGAGCTATCTCTTTTTTTTCCCCCTATGAAATAGATGGTTCTACATTATTCAAAATGGGTCAGCCAATCAATCAAATTTCTGAAAGGCAATTCATTCTAAATGTTCACAAATAACCAAGTTTAAAAGAGAGATGGTGCAAATAACAGTGTTTGTTTTGTTCTCTTTAAAAATGCTGCAGAAATGTGTCACATATAGAAAAATGAGACCTTTAAATGAGTCTAAATCACTAAAACCGATTATACATCAAGGAAGAAATAAGATGAGGTAAAACTGTACCAGCCAACTTGACTTCTCCTCTTGTCATTTACCATAAATTCAGACAGCAAAATTTGTGCTTCTATCTGAAGTCTCAAACTTTTGTGTCTCTCTCCTAAAGCAATCTCTAAAGCTTAACTACAAGTTAAATAGCTGGGAAGGAAAAAAAAAAAACATCTTCAGTTTCATCACTTCTTACAAGCTAGCATCATATTATAAAACTTTTTGGATAACAAACTTTTTGTTTGAAAGTCATTAAGACCACAGACATTTATAAATATCCATTTCAGTAAGTTCTAAACTCTGTCCCACCTCACCTCTGATAGGGACAATATACATTCCTAAAATCAACTGAAGGCATGTCCCCAAACGAGGGGATACTTAGAAATTAGAAGTAAATAGCATATAAAATTTTAAAAGATAATTAATGTGGAAAATGAATATATTCATCACTAAGCAATTTCATTCTTCTTTTTTTAAAAAATGTCTGAATAAATTAATTTTTGTAGCTTAACTATATTAACCTGTGAGAGGTTTCGATTTGATTCTCAAAATAATCTTACAAAACTAGCCTCAAGAATTAACAAAAGAGCTCGTTTCCCTGACATCTCAGAGGCGGTAGGCTGCTTTAGGACAAAGCTGAACATCTCTTTCCCAGCTACTGGCTGCCAGAAACTCATTGAAGGAGACAAACTTCGTGTCTTTTATGAGAAGCACACGGCCACAGAATTTGCTGCTGAGGGTCCAGGTGAAGAATGGAAGGGTTACATGGTCCAAATCCGTGGTGGCAATGACAAACAAGGCTTCCTCATGAAGCAAAATGTCTTGACCCGTGGCTATGTCCAACTGCTGCTAAGTAGGGAGCATTCCTGCCACAGACCAAGAAGACTGGAGAAAGAAAGTGCAAATTTGTTCAGGGTTGCATTGTGGATACCAGTCTGTGTTCTCAGCTTGGTCACTGTAGAGAAAATTGGGGGCGCGGGGAGAAGGATATTCCTGGACTCACTGATAATAGTGTGCCTCATCGCCTGAGCCCCAAAAGAACCAAAAGAATCGCAAACTACACGGATGGAACTAGAGGGTCTCATGCTAAGCAAAATTAGTCGGTCAGAGAAAGACAAATATCATGACTTCACTCACATGAGGACTTTAAGATACAAAACAGATGAACATAAGGAAAGGGAAGCAAAAATAATATAAAAACAGGGAGGGGGACAAAACATTAAGAGACTCTTAAATATGGAGAACAAACAGAGGGTTACTGGAGGGTTTGTAGGAGGGGGGATGGGCTAAATGGGTAAGGGGCATTAAGGAATCTACTCCTGAAATCACTGTTGCAATATTGCAACAGTGCAATATTTGGATGTAAATTCAAAAAATAAATTAAATAGAATTTTTAAAAAAAGAATCGAAAACTTTTTGATTTCTCTAAAGAAGATTATGTCCACCAGCATGTTGTTACAAAGCCCTTAAACAAAGAAGTTAAGAAACCTAGAAACAAAGCACCCAAGATTCAGCACCTTGTTACTGCATGTATCTTCCAGCAAAAACTCCAGCGTGATTCTCTGAAGAGACAGCATATAAGAAAAATAAGGAAGAGGCTGCAGAATATGCTAAACTTTTGGCCAAGAGAATGTAGGAGACCAAAGAAAAATGCCAGGAACAGGTTGCCAATAAACGGAGGCTGTCCTCTCTCAGAGCTTCTACCTCTAAGCCTGAGTCCTGTCAAAAATGAGATTTTCTAAGGGTTATAAAGAAATAAGTTCAGACATCCAAAAAAGAAAATGAACAGAAGGAGGAAGGGAGGGAGGGGAAAAAGAGGAAGGAGGGAAGGAAGGAAGGAAGGAAGGAAGGAAGGGAAGGAAGGGGCTGAAACTTTGACTATACATGAATAAATCCTTAAACCCCACATTCTTCATGAGGAAGGTAAGAATAAAGTTGTATTTCTAAATCTATGCCTCTCATTAAAGCCCACTTTACCACCACTGCACTTCATGGGACTCCATTCACTGCACTTCACCAAGAAGGGATGTATTGTCCTTTCTTTGCATATTGTTTTATAAGAAACATCTCTGTCCTCCAAATGGAGGGCAGTGGACAATAAGCACTGACGTGACCCTTTGCCCCTAAAAACAACTGTATCTTCTTCAGCCTAAGGTGATATTTAGTGGGTTTCATGCTCATCCCGGTATTTGAGAGATGGCCCCAAAAATATCCATCTAGATTCCAGGGGTGCCCTTGAACACGAGAATGTTCACATGACATCAATGGCTGCATTCTCCCACTGTTAAAAGGTCAGCCAAGAACAATGTGTCTGCTAGAAATGAGCAAATGCAGAGAACCTTGTCCTTTTTCTATTCACTTTGGTAGGCACTTTCCTGCACCCTTATTAATCCAGGCCACAGGACCAGATGGAAAAGTTGGAAGGCTCCTGCCTTCCCTTGGAAACTCCCAGACCATTGTCCCTCCACCAGTGTTCTCAAAATCTAGATTCCTTCAGGCCACCGACTTGTTTGTAGACCACATCTAAAAGGAGATACAACACCAGGAGTCCTTGTTAAGGGAACCATTCTCAAAAAGGCATACCCGGCAACAAAGAGGCACAGACAAAAGCTATACCAGAGTCTGCTTTGGTTTTTGCCCTAAAAACTCAACACACATATATCTTGACCAATTCACTCGTGGGACTGTTCCCATTGATTTTCATTTTTGTGAGCTGGCACATCTCTGTTTACTGGAACCCTGTCATGGTGAGATTCTGGCTTGTATATTCTAGTAGTCCTTGATGGCTGACTTCTTTATCTGGACATGTGGGAAAGTGGCCCAGCTCTTTCTCTACCCCAGCTTATGTACAGGCATTCCCTCTTGGGACTTCCTTGGCAACATGGCACCTGCCGGGAAGCTCTCCAACTTCTCTGGCTTCCCACTAAAGAGATGGGCTCCTATGAGCTAGTCAATCCTTTGGTTTTGGAAATCTTATTCATCTGACAGTCTCACTTTCAGGAATTCCTTTAAGGTTTGCGACCAACTCTTGCTCTCCTTTGCAGTAAAACACTGGTTCCTTAAAGTGGGCACTTAAGAAATGTTTGCTAAATATCGAATGAATGATTAGTATCTCATCTTTCACCAGTGCGTTTATTTTCAACCCAAGTTATAAGCACTTGACTATATTAGGAAGAGTCAAGGCCATAGTCTAATTTACGGGTATTTGGGGGATAATAAATGTACAAATTTTAAGAAGGTAGTATTTTTTCTTGGGGTACCTGGGTGGCTCAGTCGGTTAAGCATCAGACTTCTGCTCAGGTCATGATCTTACGATTCATGGGTTCGAGCCCCATGTCGGACTCTGTGCTGACAGCTCAGAGCCTGGAGCCTGCTTCTGATTCTGTGTCTCTCTCTTTCTCTGTCCTTCCCCTACTCACACTGTCTCTTTCTGTCTCTCAAAAAATGAATAAGTGTTTAAAAAAAAAAAAAGAAAGTAGTATTTTTTTTCTAAACCAAACCACCTGTGGAGCTAGGTACATATACTTGGAAGGTGAGGGGGTTTTTACCTGAATTTTCACCATTGGATTTTATTACTGCATTAACGTTATGCATGGAATTGTTTGCATTCTTCAAAGTTCTAGGAACAATGATTATCTGTAAAGAGAGCGGGAAATTGCCTAAATGTTCAGCTACAGCCTCTGATTCAGAGCTTGGAGGACGAGCATCTGGGGCTCGGGCTCTCCCGAAGGTTATCATTCTTACATTTTATCTTCTTTCCTGTTTCAGAGAATGACAAATGGGATGAAAAATGCAATATGATATGAATTCCAGCATGATAAACAAAATCACTGAGGACCAAGCTAAAACCCCCTTGTCAAGAGCCCTGAGCTCCCGGAGGAAGAAGTTGGGTTTCAGCCTTCGGGGTGGCATTCCCAAAGGGCTAGTTACAGGCACCTTAAAAGAAAGCCGGAGGGAAATAACCTTCCCCTGCCACATGCAATGCTTCAGACAGAAGAGGAGCCTATAAGCAAGTAAGGTGCTCTCAGCTACTCCCTATCAGCCTGGGACAGGCACCCCCTTCCCAGCCTCCCCCTCGAGATGCCATCATTCTATGCCCTCACAGTGGCACCTGGCGGTGGCACACAGGGTTCCCTGGATCCCTCCCGGTCGGGAGTGAGCACCTGTCTCTGGCTTCTCACTCTGTCATTTATGAGCTGCCCGGCTTTGGACAAATGACTGGCCCTCTCTGTGCTTCGGTCTCCAAAAGTAAAGTGGGGTTAATAACAGCCATGGCCTCGTAGATGACTGAACATGTGCAAAGCTTTTCAAACAGGACCATGGTAGGAAAGACTGCAATAGATACTGAGTATTCTGGTTTGGCGCCTTACACTTTTTAGAGTACCCGACACATACCAGCAATGTGATTATCGCAACCATGTTGTAACAAGCTAGTGAGGTGAGCACCCATGTCCCTAAGTTAAGAAACTGAGGCGCAGAGAATACAAGTGATGATGATTTACCAGAATTAGCACAGCCATCAAGTGGTGGAACCAGACTAAATGTCAAGTCTTCTCATATTTGGTCCAAGTTGTTTCTACAATACCATGCTGGCTGAGTTCATTAAAACATTCCGGAACTTACCCGGAAATCCCAGCCTGTGAGATTTCCCAGTTTCACACTCCTGATGCAAGGGTGTGGGGGTTCTAGGAAGGGAAGAGGTATAGCTTCTCCAATACCTGGTTGTGGGTCATTTATACCATGATGCTGCTGATAACGATGACAAGTATTAGTAACTAATATTACCTACCACTTAAGGAAAGGCAATCATTTCCAAATTTGCATAAGCATAAGAAATAATAAATGGTTGCCCTTGCACAACACTAACTTTTGAGGTGATCTTTTGCACAGCGATAGATAATAGGAACAATGTCCTTTATCTTCAATGACCTTTCTAAGCTTATAGTATACTGGGAAGACATTGGATGTGTATTTAAAAATGAAAATGAGGGGTGTCTGGGTGGTTCAGTCAGTTGAGCATCAGACTTTTGGTTTCAGTTCAGGTCATGATCTCTCAGTTCATGAGTTCAAGCCCCACAATGAGCTCTGCACTGACATCACAGATGCTGTTTGGGATTCTCTCTCTCTCTCTCTCTCCCTCCCTCCCTCTCCCTCTCTCTAAATATAAATAAACAAACTAAAAAATATAAAAATAAATAAAAAGGGGGCGCCTGAGTGGCTCAGTTGGTTAAGTGTGCGACTTTGGCTCAGGTCATGATCTCAGTTTGTGAGTTCGAGCCCCGCATCGGGCTCTGTGCTGACAGCTCAGAGCCTGGAGCCTGTTTCAGATTCTGTGTCTCCCTCGGTCTCTGCCCCTCCCCCACTCATGCTCTGTGTCTCTCTGTCAAATAAAATAAACATTAAAAAAACAACTAAACGATAGATAAATGAAAAAATAAATAAATACATAAATAAATACATAAATAAATAAATAAAAATGAAAATGAGTGGGGCTGACCCCAGCCCAGGCTAACAGGAGGCAGGAAATGCAAACATGGGCACAGGGAAGCAGATGGAGCATGCGTGGGTGCCATTACCTTAGGGAAAGCGGAGGGCTGCTCCCGAGGATGAAAGGGCAATGGCCAAGTTCATCCAGACCTGAGAGACATGTGCTCTCTCGCAAGCGTGAAACTTCCCTTGAAGAGCTGCCTAAGAAAAAGTAGAATTCCATCACTTGCCACTCATTTAATTCATTAATATGGGAGGTGGAATAGTGATGGGGTTGAAAGCATGACCTCTAGAGTCAGAAGCCTGGGTTCTATGCTTGGCTTCGCCATTTACAAGCTCTGAAATCTTGGCCAAGTTACTTAGATTCTCTGTGCCTCTGACAAAATGGAGATATTAATAGCCCTTATCTCGTATGAATAATAAATAAGTTAAGCCATGCAGTTCACTTAGAAGAGTGCCTGCCACTTAGTAATGCTCAAGAAGTGTCGGCTATTAATATTAATGTAGATTTTCCAGCAGCCGTTCTGTTACTCTGCTTGCTTTACCCTTTAGCCATCGACTCAGCCTTATAGCATCAAGCCAACAGTCCCACGAGGACTTCGGACTTTGTTAAAGGCTGATAATCCTATAGTTACAACACTCAGCCTACTCATTAGTGCCACATGTTTATCGGGTCCTCATTATCACCCAGCCTGCTGCCTCCTTTATTCCTAGCTTCCAAACCTACTAGGGCAGATATGTACACGTAAACTTATATCCCACCCTCCATCCTTTCTTCCCAACTTCAAATCTCTGGTGACTCCATTCTATAAATTAACAAACATGTACCACACTTCCTTAAGCCAATACCCAATCTCGATACTTGCCCTGTTTAAAATGTCCTCTGGACTGCCACATGATATTGAGCAGATCAACCTCTATCCTCCATTTTTCCTTTAACATTTCCTTACTTTCCTGAATGATAGCTTCACACCCATTCCTCATCCTCAGTCTTCTCTGTCTGCTGTTTTCTTCAATCAGATTATGAAACTGCTCAAGTCTGTGCACACGGAAAACATTTCCTTATGTCTGTTACCCTCTCTAATAATATGGCACCATCATATTTCTCAAAAGTGTGGTCTAAACTCCCTGCCTTCACTTCTTCACCTACAAATACCGTTACAGCTGACTTATGGTTCAATAATATTTTGGATGCTTTCTTTCAAACAAAATTATAAGGTTCTTGGAGGGGCAATAGGTGTTTGTGGGGTGTGTGTGTGTGTGTGTGTGTGTGTGTGTGCTGTGTGTGTGTCTGTGTTTATATTCCTCATCCTCCCAGGTCTCTATAACGTTTGATGCTGGGCCTTCTGCTTTATTGTTGAGTCGCTCTTTGCATTCTGTGACACAGTACTTCTCTCTTTCTGCCTCTCTTACTCAGACTCCAAGTGAATAGATTGCCTTCAATTGGCTCCTTTTCTTGCTTACGTGATTTTTTCTTTTGCTGAGACTTCCATTATCATTTTAGGTCATCATTTGTAACTGGTTTGATTTACCTATAGCTTTTGCTGCCAATTGTTAAAAAAAAAAGTATTTAATTTGATTTTGAGAAGCATTTCCGTTTGTCACTCTCTTCAGCCTCCTCCTAATGAAGGATGACCTACATGTGGTAATGAACCGCCTTGTTCTTCTCGACTTGGTCTGGGTGTCCTGTGGGAGATGCGACCTAGAGGTGTTACAGCTCCCATCCCAAACCTCTCTTTTCCAGCCTTGTTGAAGTATAATCGACAAACATGATTGTATATATTTAAAGTATATACTGTGATGACTTAACATATGTCTGCGTTGTAAAATATTTACAATAATCAAGTTAATTAACATATATAGCACTTCACATAGTGACCTTTGTGTGTGTGTATGGTGAGAGCTCTTAAGCTACACTTGGCAAATTTCAGAATTCTGTCAGCTAAAAACCAGAATCCTGGGGTGGGTTCGAGTCTCGCGTCAGGCTCTGTGCTGACAGCTCGGAGCCTGGAGCTTGCTTCAGATTCTGTGTCTTCCTCTCTCTACCCCTCCCTGCTCACGCTCTCTCTCTCTCTTTCTCAAAATAAATAAGTGAACTTTTTTAAAAAATGCAGAATCCTTCCTCTAGCTTCTCGCCTTAGACCCCAAAAAATGTTTCTTACAGGTTTTTGATAACATACCTGGAGAACTGGCATAGCAGCTGTGGCTGCTAAAATACTCTATGTCCTATGTTCTATGAAATCATGGTTACTGATTTTAATGCATGTGGATTTGTAAAAGACTGTGAGATTATGTAAAGTGTTGATTTTACCTTTTGGTAATCCGGTAGAAAAATGCATATATAAATGTATGTCTACCATGCATTGACTATAGGATTCTTACTGAAACACAAAATTTTATTGCAATCTTAATGAGAAGTTATTGAGTCCAATCTTACAAAAAGAGGAAGCATTTCCCAAAGTCCTACTTTTCTATCTGAGGCTTACCTCTCTTTCATATGACTCAGTGTCTTTTGCTTACTAGTAAACAGAGTGACTTTCTTTTTTTTTTTTTTTTTTAGTCTATTTATTTATTTTGAGAGAGAGCGCTAGCAGGGGAGGGCAGAGAGAGGGGGGAGAGAGAGAGAAGCACAAGCAGGCTCTGAGCTGTGGGCACAGAGCCCGACATAGGGCTCAAACCCACAAACCATGAGATCATGACCTGAGCCAAAGTCAGACACTTAACAACTGAGCCACCTAGAGTGACGCCCCCCGAGTGAATATCTATCTTTAAAATAAACACTGTAAGGTTTCTCAAAGAAACCTCTAATTATATTTTGAAATAATATGCTTCCTATATGTAAAGATCGACGCTGATGTTCTAGCAGGCAAAGGGAAACTACAGTCAGTACATGAAATTCTATTCTGTACACTCCTTTTTTTAAAAAAATTACCTTTTCTGAGTGTAGTTCAGATACTATAAACAGCACCTGTTCCTAAGTGGTACAGCTTGATGAATTTTGACAAATGTATACACCCCCGGAACCACCACATCAAGATACAGACCATTTCCATCCCACTCAAAAGTTCCCAGATGCCCCTGCCACATTTTAATTTAATCAACAAGATTGTCAAGACCAGAGCAAGGAAAGTGTGGGAGAAAACGTATTCATTGCAAAAGAAAGTCGAGTCAGCGTGCAATAGAAAATCAGATACAAACGTTTACTTGAGCTGCATGTTGTAGCCAAAGAAAATAATAGCGACTGAGAAAAAAGCTTCTGGGAGTAACCTAGCACTGGAGGGAAAGAGGAAAGTATGCCATTGCCTAACAACAGACAGCATAGCAGCGTCTTGTAAGAAACAACTATGTTTACCCCTCCCCCCTTGGCAAGTGGCATTAATCCCTGGAAACAGAGCAATAAATGATATCGTCAGTAGCAATTTTAATTGAAATGCAGGCATTTCACTTTTTCATAAATTGTTTTTTAGTAAAATACTAGGGCCTAGAGTTGGGAAATATGCAGCAGGGGTACAAAGGGACTGTCCAGTTGTGTGGTTAGTTATCAAGCTAACATGGGGATATGAATTCAGATAAGGAGAAAGTATCCTCTTGAGGTTGTTGTTTTAATGTTTATTTTTGTTGGAGACAGAGACAGACCGCTGTCAGGGGAGGAGCAGAGAGAGAGAGGGAAACACAGAATCCAAAGCAGGCTCCCGGCTCTGAGCTGTCAACACAGAGCCTGATGCGGGGCTCGAACCCACGAGCCGTGAGATCATGACCTGAGCCAAAGTCGGACGCTTAACCGACTGAGCCACCCAGGCGTCCTATGCTTTTTTTTTTTTTTTTTTTTTTTTTTTTTTTAAATAAAGCATTGCCTCGATTGGCTGTGTAACAGAGGTGGGTCCCACACTTAGTATGCAGGTAGCCAGGTAGATGGGCGAGATTCTCCCCCACCTCCATGGAGGTGGGCAGGCAGTGGGAATACCTGAAAGGAGATACTTTTCTCAGACACCACTTCTGCATGTGCCCACACTCTTATCCGCTTCCTGGGGGCAGACACAAAATGCTGCCCCATAAAACACGGAAGAGGTTCTTTTGACCTGCATGTGACTTGTGGCATTTTGGAGAGAAGCGAATGTAGCTCAGGGAGCATGGGAGCTGAAGCCTGTCAGTCAGTGGCAGATGTTTGGTTCTTTAAAACGGGGGGGCACCTGGGTGGCTCAGTCGGTTAAGCGTCCGACTTCAGCTCAGGTCACGATCTCGCGGTCCGTGAGTTCGAGCCCGGGCTCTGGGCTGACCACTCAGAGCCTGGAGCCTGCTTCCGATTCTGTGTCTCCCTCTCTCTCTGACCCTCCCCCGTTCATGCTCTGTCTCTCTCTGTCTCAAAAATAAATAAAACGTTAAAAGAAAAAAAAATTAAAAAAAAAAAAAAACAGGGGGGACACCTCTTGGTCAAATCCAGTTTTCTTGGCTGCCTGGGCACCTGCACCGTGAGCAGTAACCACAGCAGAGACAGACTGACACATGGCCATTGGGTCCAGAGTATCGTGAGTCAACTGCTTTTTATCTAAGAGTATCAGTCACTTTATGTTTCTTTATATCCTTGAAAATTATTCCAGCTTACTCTGAGAAATCCTGGTTAGCTGTTAGAAAGATACTATCCGATTAATGATACCATTGAGATATGGCTAATAGAATTTTCATTGAAAATAGCCACTGAAGCCAGGATGTTGAGAGAAGAATTAACACATGGAAAAAAAAAAAAAAAGGAACCGCTAGTTTAAAAAAGAAAAAAAAAAAAAAAAAAAGATCATCTTTGTCTAAATGGATTCAAAATGTCTCTTGCAATCCCAGTTGCAATCCCTGCTGCAATTTCCCAGCAGGAAAGAAAAGATCAGACAACTTTTTCTTTGATTAGGCAGCTCAGTGTTTTCACGTGCAATAAATACAAAAAGGAAAAACAGTGGTATAGGTAACTTCTCTAGCGAAGGAATCTTTTTGAACAAAAAATGGTAAAATGAGCAGTAGCATTGACAATAATATTCCTTTCTTTTCCAAGTTAGGATATTCGCAAAAGGAAGAATGTTTTGTGTGTCCGTATTCATGTTCTTAAAGTGGAGCCCTGCTTAGATGAGAAAATTAATCAGATGTGCACATGGTTCTCAGGCGTGTGGTCTGATTGCGTGAAAGGCTCTGAATAAATAAATCTGTGGCTCTACCTAGAACAGTAAATAAACTCTTGACATATTATATTATTAAAACTGCAGTATGGGTAATAGAAATTAATCCTTGAGATTAGAGACTGAAATTCATAATAATTTTCTCCAGTAGCAATGTTGTCATAATTACAATAGCAGTAATCATGTGTTGTTAACAAAAAACAAAAAAACATTGTTCCCTAGTGGTGGCCTCTACCTTGGGTTGGATGAAAATTTTATGTCGTTAAAAGGAAAACAATTCATTACTCAGATGAGTAACGTCAGAATTCCAGTTGTAGACTGATATTTTCGATGATCCATTTGTCCAACAACTGGGAATTAGTAATATATGTTACACCCATTTTGAAACATTCATAAAATCATTAAAATTGTTGTTGCGATATACACAAGGGTTGGGTAGCCAACAATGCTTATTCCTTCTTTTTAAGTAAAAATAATCTACGAATCTCATGTTAACAATGACTTGCTCTGGGAAATAAGGGATTTTTCTTTTCTTTTTGCCGTCTGTTCAAAGTCTACTAAAATAAGCATGTATTATTAATATCAAAATTAAACCTATGCAATATAATGTAAACATTAAACACTTTGTGTTTTGTAAATGCAGGTCTATTCCAGTTGTTAATCCATTCATCACCTATTTTCTTGTAGAAATGGTCCCCAAATCTCTTAATCTGAAGACAGTAATTTATAGAAGACTGAACGTCCTGGTCGCTGCAGAAGGGGGGGCCTGAATCAGTAGCACCTGCTGCAGAAACCTGGTATGTCTCTCCTTAAAACATTGGGCAACTGCTGGGCTACATCTCCTCAGAGGGGGGTATGTGCATTTGTGCGGGGAGGGGAGAGTTTTAATTTTGCACAAAGAGGCAACACGCATTAGCAGGGGTCTTAACACATGAGTTTTCTACATGGAGTGGTTTTTTTCTCTCCGAACAATTTAGATAACAATTTCTGTAATTCAGAAGTGATTTCTGGACTAGAATTCCTAATTCTGGGAGTGAGGAGGAGGGTTACAAGTGAAGCAGGTGACCATCTACAGTGGGCTTCAGGTTATTTGGACTCTGGATATGATGCGAGGTGTATATGACTGAGGGCATCAAATATGGTTTTGAGTGTCTTAGTCAACTTCATGATCAAGACGAACCTGTGTGCTTAACGGGCAGAACCGAACACTAAGAGATAGATGGCGGGAGCTCCGGAATGGGGCAAGCAAAGGATGGGAGACAATCAACAAAGATGTATCTAAAATGATACAAGTGCACAAAGCCTCAAAAGTTTTAAACTTTGTGTTTACATGGAGATGATGCTACTTACAAGGAATAAATCTCTTTTTAAAGAATCTTGCCTGCAGTGTTCAAAAACGTTTCTTCATTCTGACTCGCTTAAAATATAGAAAAATAATACATTCGTTTGACAGTGCATTTCGAAGCATTTGTATTTTCCAGATAATGACTGCAAATATTTAAAAAGAACATCAAAAACCCATTAAGATATAAAACATAGAGAAGTTTTACGAAGGAATAAAGTCACCATTTCCTTCTTCCTATAACTCTTTGGCTGGCTTTGAGAAGAACCAGCTTCAAAATTTATGTAAAAATGCAATTATGAAATATCTCCCCTAATTCTCCCATATAAAAATCAGAGGTATTTCCAATGTTTGGCCATTTGTCTAAACATATTTTCTGAGAGGAACAGTGCTTTTAAAAACCACATTTAACGAAACGTTCAGAACGCAAAGAAACTCTCAAACCTATGCCCAGGCACACCCATGGTTTTGATGCAAATTATGTTTGTTATAAGAATTAAATGGGTGATGGGAATTAAGGAGGGCACTTTTTGGGATAAGCACTGAGTGTCATATGTAAGAGACGAATCACTGGGCTCTACTCTTGAAGCCAAGACTACACTGTATGTTAACTAAGTTGAATTTAAATTAAAAAAAAAAAGAATTCTTAAGTTCCCCCATAAGGGGGATATTTTACTCTTGCCCTTCTTATCTTTCTTGCTTATTTCCATACTTATCCCAAGAATCCTTTCTTAATGTTTTCAACCACATCTTGAATGAAATTCCAAGGAGGTCATACATACCTGTATGCAACATACTTATTTCCAATTTGTTGACTTTTATCTGGTTTCTTGAGAACTTTCAGTTATTATACACAACACGCAAAATGTTAGTGCCTAATGGTACACTGTTCTCTTTGCTTGTAAGACACCATTTTACAGTAAGTATAAGTAAAAATTGATTAGAAAGTGTTTTACTTACCTTCTGGAAGTTCGTTTCTGTCTTCAATGAATAACCTTCACGACTTGTAGACTACGACATTCTGGACTTCTACAATAATATTCAAAAGGCAAAATCAAGTTATATTTTTGACCGCATGAAACTCCTGCAGTTTTTTATTTCGATTGAGTTGTAAAGTGTATAAAAACGAAAATGTTGCAATGAGGTTTAACAAGTAAATGGTAAGTTATGCACTCTCTCCTCTATTAGGCAAATTTGCAATGCCGTGGAACATTTAGCACTTTCTCTTGGGTAGCACTCGACATTTTATATGCAGGTGAATCAATGGCTTTAGTGAACTTTTGCCTAACCTATGCCTTAATACACAAAACAAACAGTGAAAACTGTCCCGTTGCTTAACCAATCTGTATGCAGGAAAAAAGCCAGTTCACTACTTTATATGGAACACCATTTCCAGCCCTGTCATTCAGGGTATTCCTACTCAAGAGTGAGCAAAGAAATGCTCATTTTGATTTCAAATTAAAATGTTTAATGCATTCAATTAATTCTTCACATGACAAGTGACTGTAAGATCCCAAGCAAACAAATGAGTATAGTTTTCCTGTCACAATTAATGGATGACACTTTCTTATCTTGCAACTGTTCCCATTCATCTGCATTAATTCCGGCTGTGTCAAAAGACAAGAATCATTTTCCAATTTTTAAAAAGTCGAAATCAGCCACACCAAAATCACTGTCATTGCAAAATAATTTATTTTTCACCTAAATCTATTTTTCTCCTGGTTTGCAGATCTTGATGCTGAATCAGCTGTTATCAGGGGATCAGTTTGAATTTGTATTTCTAATTGCCATAAGGCACATGACTTCAACATTTTCTGCATTTAGTCACTTGGACTTTAAAGTCAATGTTCTTCTAAGTTGAGTCAAACATCTTGCAAGTATAATAAAATAGTACATGTAGAAGTAAGAGAAACCAAGCTTTCTCTCTTCAAAAATAAATAAATAAATAAATAAATAAATAAAGGGATGCCTGGGTGGCTCAGGTGGTTGAGCGTCCAATTCTTGATTTCTCCTCAGGTCATGATTCCAAGATCGTGGGTTCAAGCCCTGCATTGGTCTCCATGCTGAGCATGGAGCCTGCTTGGGATTCTCTCTCTCTCTCTCTCTCTCTCTCTCTCTCTCTGTCTCTCTCTCTCCCCCCCCCGTCTCTCTCCCCCATTCATGCTCTCTCTCTCTCTCTCTCTCAAAATAAAATAAAAATAAAAATAAATTTAAAAAATCTAAAAGGTTAAAAGGAAAATAAAGGAAAGCAGAGAAAAGGGGGTGGCAGGCGTCAGACTCTTCCAATTCCATCCTCAGCAATGATGTTGTTCCAGTTGGGGGTTCACTTTTCCTAACTTCTTTGAATGCCCAGTTCCATAATTTGTTTATCATCATTCATGCTTCACATCACATTTCTTTCTACCCTTCATCACTGCAGCCCCCATGTAGGTCCCAATAACTACATGTAGGTGAACAAGGAATATTCACCACCATTCCTTCTCCCATCCTTGCTTTACAGGGGATAAAAGACCTCCATTTAGCACTTTGGATTTTTTACTGTCTTATCAAACTATATCACCATTTAATTAGGAAAGGGGAGGAGAGGCACAAAATAATAAGTATTTAGGAGTCCAAGAAAGTCAATGAGAGAAGAATAATTTCCTGTATTCAGAGCAGACCAAAGCAAACATTATTTCCCCAAAAGTCAGGTTAACACACAAAGCTTAAAAAATAACAATCATAATTTACTGCTAAAATTATGGTATTGTTCATATTTGTTGGGTCATATGGGTTTTGTGAGTACTTCTCTACATATGATTCCTATTGAGTTGATTTTCCTCATCGCTAATAGTGATAAAATTTAGGAGTTCATACCAAATAACAGGAGACTAAAAAAAATATCATTCCTTGGAATTATTAGCTATTATATAATGAGTTCATATATTTAATAAAAAAGTAAGCAGGACTACATCAAACTAAAAAGTTTCTGCACAGTAAAGGAAACTACAGCAAAAAGAAGAGGCAAGCTACAGAATGGGAGAAAATATTTGCAAATCATACACTGATAAGGGATTAATATCCAAAAGATATAAAGAACTCATATAACTCAATAGCAAAAAAACAAACAGTCCAATTTTAAAACGGACAGATGATCTAAATAGACATTTTTTTTCAGAGACATACCAATGGCCAACAGATACATGTAAAGGTGCTCAACATCAATAATTATGGGGGAAATTCAAATCGAAACCACGATGAAATATCACATCATCTCTGTTAGGATTTCTATTACCAAGAAGACAGGAAATAAGAAGTGTTGTTGAGGATGTGAAGACAAGGGAATCTTTGTATAGCATTGGTAAGAATTGGTAGTAAATTGGTGTAGCCACTATGCAAAATGATATGGAAATTTCTCGAGAAATTAAAAATAGAACTACCATATGGTCCAGTAATTTCATTTCTGGGTATTTATACAAGGGAAATGGAAACGCTAACTTGAAAAGATATCTGCACCCCCATGTTCATTGCAGCATTATTTACAATAGCGAAGACATGGAAGCAACCTAAATGTCCATTCATGGATGAATAGATAAAGTAAATGTGGCATACACACACACAATGGAACATCATTCAACCACAAAAAGAAGGAAATCTTGCCATTTGCAACAACATGGATGGACCTTGAGGGCATTATGCAAGGTGAAATAAGTCAGAGAAGGACAAATACTGTATAATCTCATTTACATATAGAATGAAAAAGCCAGAATGCACAGGTACAGAAAACAAATCAGTGGTTGCCAAAACAGGAACTGGGAGTGGGCAAAATGGGGGATGAAGTCAAATGGTACAAACTTACAATGATAAAGTAAATAAGTCATGAGGATTTAACATACAGTATGGTGACTACAGTTAATACTACTGTATTATATTTTTAATTTAAGTTCTAGTTAGTTAACATATGGCATATTATTAGTTTCTGGTGTGCAACACTTACATGCAACCCCCTGTGCTCATCATAAGTGCCCTCCTTAATCCCCATGACCTATTTTATCCATCCCCCCACCCACCTCCCCTCTGGTAACCATCAGTTTGTTCTCTGTAGTTAAGAGTCTGTTTCTTGGTTTGCCTCCTCTCTTTTTTCCCCATGATTGTTTGCTTTCTTTTATTCCACATATGAGTGAAGTCCTACAGTGTTTGTCTTTCTCTGACTGAATTATTTCGCTTAGCATAATATTCTCTATTTCCATCCACGTTGTTATAAATAGCAAGATTTCATTCATTTTTTATGACTAATATTCCATTGCACAGTGAAGGAAATTATCAACAAAGGCAACCTACAAAATGGGAGAAGATATTTGCAAATGACAATCTGTTAAAGGGTTAGTATCTAAAATCTGTAAAGAACTTCTCAAACTCAGCACCCAAAAAGCAAATAATCCAGTAAAGAAATGGGCAGAAGACATGAATTGACATTTTTCTAAAGAAGACATCCAGATGGCTCACAGACACATGAAAAGATGCTCAACATCACTTATCATTAGGGAGATGCAAATCAAAATCACAATGAGATGCCACCTCACCCGTGTCAGAATAGCTAAAATTAACAACACAGGAAACAACAGGTGCTGGCAAGGATGTGGAGAAAGGGGAACATTTTTGCACTGTTGGGAATGCAAACTGGTGCGGCCACTCTAGAAAATAGTATGGAGGTTCCTCAAAAAGTTAAAAATAGAACTACCCTACTATTCAGCAGTTGCACTAATAGGTACTTACCCAAAGGATACAAAACTACTAATTCAAAGGCATACATATATCCTGATGTTTATAGCAGCATTATCAACAATAGCCAATCTATGGAGAGAGTCCAAATGTCCATCAACTGATGAATGGATAAAGATGTATTTTATATTTGAAAGTTCCTAAAAGAGTAGATCTTAAAAATTCTAATCACAAGAAAAAAATTTTATATATGTGGTAATGGACGTTTACCACTTACTGTGGTTTATCATTTCACAATACATGTAACTATTGAATCATTATATCTTATATCTGAAACCAATATTATATGACAATTATATCTCAATGTGCTTTCAAAAGTAAGATCAAAAAAAGTAAACAAAATATTTTTTGAGGTGTCCAATGACCCTAAACTTTCCAAATGTTGAAATGATGATTTCCAAAAAAAAGAGTCTTTTTTAAAGCCCATATCTTACAATATTGCACACAATGAAAATATAATCACAACCATCCACTAGCTTTAAAAATGCTTTGCTCTTCCTTTGGAAATCTAGGCAAAGAAAACTGAAAACCAAAGGAAAAGCATTATTATAAGAAATCAGAATTCATTATTAATAGAGTTGGGACGTAAGAGCTGGAAAGGCAGCCACCAAGTGGAAAGTCCCATAGGCTGAAGTTTTGGCAGGAAGGACCAGATCCAAGTGTTAGAGCAAAAAATGTTTCAAAGGAAAAGGTAGGCTAAGACTCAGCAGCAGCCCAACTAGAAATCAAGTCTCCCCTTGTGCAAATGAAGTTTGGTAACAGAGGAACCAGAGGAGTCTATAATTGGAGCAAAAAGCAAGCAGATATCAAGACTTTGAGATGGGATTTATCTCCTGTAAGAAAAGAGAATGATCAAGGCAAAAGCCTAGTACTATGGAGGATCCAGAGAAATGCGTCCATTTAACTAAACTGGGAATTAAGTCATCATACCATTGAATGTTGATCCCATTGTACCACAGTCTAATTGGAGAAAGGAGAGACGGAAGATAGAAATGAAGTATTTGAAAGTTTGGCCAAAGTTAGCCTGAGTAATAGTCTCTGCACAGAACAGCCAGGGTACATGATCAATACTAATAGGACAGGGGAAAATGCAGAAGTGGGTGTTAAGAGTGAGCTTCCATCTCAGAACCAATACAGGAACATCTTAAATCAGGGATGACCCCTGCTGGAGTCTAATCAGGAAAGGGTCTAATACCAAACTCCCCTCACCATTGAGTCAGGGCCTTGTGATTGCATATGAATTCCCACCTAAAATGATCTAGTTGCTGGGTGGGAAAAACCTAACAGAGATCATTGGGCACCTTTATTCTTTGGCTACAACTATTTTTTTCAGAAGTGAATAAGCCAATATGTAAAAGATTCATGAATCTTTGAATGAATAAGGGCCTGATTATGGTTTACATCACCCATAAGTCAAGATATAGGTGAAAATTTTATTTGCTCCTCTTATTATCTTTCTGAGAGTTTTATGGATGCTTCAAGATTATGACTTTCAAATTTTTATTTATCTGCAGGGGAATAAATTAAAGATGAAGACACAAAATGCAACAGTATCCTTGTTTGCAAAAGCATCATTTCTCTTTTAAAATGTTATTTATAAATTCTAGTTAGTTAACATATAATGCAATAATGGATACAGGAATAGAATCTCGTGATTCATCACTCACACGTAACACCCAATGCTCATCACAAGTGCCCTCCTTAATGCTCATCACCCATTTAGCCCATCTCCCTCTTACTGTCCTCTATCAACTCTCAATTTGTTCTCTATTATTGAGATCTCCTATGGTTTGTTTCCTTCTCTCTCTTTTTCTTTTTCCAAAGGCATCATTTCTTACTTCCATCTACTTTCAATAATTTGTGAAGCCCTACGAAAAATATGTAAACCACCTTTCATATTGGGAAAAGGGACAATATTTCTAAGAGAGGGATGACAAGTGAAAAGATGAGTTTTCATAAGCTATCATTCAAATAGGATATTTTTAAGAATTAGCCAATCTACATTGCATCCAGATCTAAAATAGTACACTTTACTGATAAAGTCAATTATTCCGTGTAAGAAGAATTTCCCACAATATGTAAAATTGGGTTCATTTTGATACAAATGATAGAAACCCTGACTGAAACTATCGTAAGCAAAAAGCGAATTTATGGGTTTGTGTTACTGGCTGAATATAAATAGTGTAGTTCAGATGTGGTTTCTTACCTCTTCTTGGGCCACCTCAATCTCAGAGAGATCCTTCCCTTATGCTTACATGATGGCAGCCAATAGATTTCCAAGCAACAGGTAAGAGGAAGCTTTCCTGCTAAGAGTTGCTGTATAGGTCACATGATACATACTTAAAGCTTAGTTTCAGTGATATACTCACGTCTAAACAAAATAGGTTTGGCCTAAGTCACTTTTGCAAACTTTGGAGATGAGAATAGAGCTCCAGCTGGATTGCAGGGATTGATGAACAGGGTGATCCCTGCAGGTCATGATCTCATAGTTCCTGGGCTCAAGCCCCATGTCCACTCTCTCTCAAAATAAATAAATAAACACTAAAAACTTTTTTTAATAAAAAAATAATAAATAAGTAAATAATTCTATTGAAACCAAAGTTAGAGGGAAAAGTAAAATATTTAGTTCTAATAACATAAAAAGTGCCAACGCCTTAAATATTTATATCTACTTCTTTTACATTAATGTATCAAAGCTATCCCCAAGATCAATTAAAATGAATATGTTTATTTCACTTTGAAATGGTTTTCAAAATACTTAAAATTTCAGATTGTAACTGTAAAAAAAAATGCACAAAGATTGACCAATTTGTCATCATCACAGTAAATTTTGTTGCTCCTATCACCTTTATAAGCTATATGGTAATGGACATTTATGCCAGTATTCTGTATTGAGACATGGCGAGGAATATAGGAAAGAAAGAAACCAGTATGACCTAGCTTTTATTTGAGCATCTAAAACTGAACTTAGCTTGGTTATCTAGGCATGTGGAAACATTCATCTGAATTTCCATCATAGTACAAGAGGCACTGGTGTCATTTGGAAATGGACTGAGTTGGATAATTAGGAACATCTACAATCAAGCAACAATGATTCCAGTTAGGATCATTTCAAGCCAGCTACTTAGATTGAACCCTGGCTAATTTTCATATTAGCAATTAATCCATTCTCCACTCTCTTTTTCTTATTAACCTGTTTTGTTCCCTGGTTATATTCCTGGGCTACAGGATCAGGAAGAAAAGATTCCTACTTGCACATGACTCTGAACACAAATGGCTCTGTCTCTTCTCGGGTGTCATATTCTAGAAAGGATGCAAACAATTATTTAAGATTTTTCCAATAGCACAAACCTAACTTACCCTGAGGAGAAGAAATATTGAAGTATAAGATGAAATTGTATCATTTCAGGAGCACTCATTACTGGATATGCCCGGAAGTCCCTGAATCCACTCTACTGCTTTATTTAGATGCTCTGTTCAAAGCTTTAAAATACGAAAGAAAATGACATGCTTGAAAAACATAAGAAATTGAACATTGTTAACTCATTCACTATGTGAAGTAAACTTTATACAGGTAAATATATATGGAGAGAAATGTATGTATGTGATATATATGGAGAGATGGGTATATATGTGACATATACACAACGAGCACATTGAATCTCACTTTTGTTCCTTTATCACTACAGTATACAGAAATAGATTTTTTTAAGTAACTGAAATATCCAATGCAAAAAATTAAAATTCTTCGGATTAAAAATAATAATATAAATACACATATATATAGGTAACTATATATATGTATGCACAGATAACTATATACTGTATATATGCATATAAAGTATTTGTGTGCATATATATGTGTGTGTATATATATATATGTGTGTGTGCATATATATATATGCATATATATGCATATATATATGTGTGTGTGCATATATATATGTGTGTGTATATACATATATATATGTGTGTGTGTGTATATATATATATATACACACACATATATATATATATATAATTTATTTTCTGTTGTGTGAGTGGCAATACACAAGGTTTCTAATAAATCAGTTATGGGTTAGCTCAACTCTCTGCTCTACTTTTCTTTGTTTTAGATCAAATAGCTATTCCAGCCAAAGAGAAAATCTCCAAACCGAACTGCTCCGGGCACCCACGTGAATTCGGTTATTCATTTTCTCCAACAAGATACATCTTGAATACTTGAATAAGTATGCTTGCGTCTTATAGGGAAAGTAAGTTGTGATGTAAAATGTTTTCAGAGTGCCTGGGTGTCTCAGTCGGGTAATTGTCGGCCTTTGGCTTGGTTGGTGAGTTCGAGTCCCATATCGGGCTCTGCTCTGAGAGCTTGGGGCCCGCTTGGATCTTCCATGTTCCTTTCTTTCTCCCCCTCCCCCGCTCGTATCTCGTTCACTCTCTCTGTCTGAAAAATAAACATTTCAAAATAAATAAATAAATAAATAAATAAATAAATAGATGGATAGATAAATAAATAAAATGTGTTCATGCCACATAAGCTAAAGACCACTTACTTTCATTAAATCTACTTTTAATAGCTTTATTGAGATATAATTTACATACCACACAATTCACCTATTAAAAATGTACCCCTTAATGGTTTTTACCCACCACCATGACCTATTTACTCCTCATTTCCTCACTCCTTGTTAGCCCTGAGCAACTTCTAACCTACAAAGTTCTAATAGAAAGTTGTCTCTGTAAATATGCCCATTCTGAATATTTAATATAAATGGAATCGTACAATATGTGGTCTTTTGTGACTTTTTTTTTCACTTATGCATGTTTTCAATGTCCACCCATGCTGGAGCATGTGTTAGTAGTTTCTTCCTTTTTCTTCTTCCTTAAAGTTTATTTATTTATATCAGAGAGAGAGGGAGAGAAAGAAAGAAAGATAGAGAAAGGGAGGAGCAGAGAGAGAGAAGGAGAGAGAGAATTAAGCAGGCTCCACACCACCAGTGCAGAGCCCGATGCAGGGCTCGAACCCATAAACTGTGAGATCACCACCTGAGACGAAGAGGCAGATGTTTAACTGACTGAGCCACCAAGGCGCCCCAGTACTTTATTCCTTTTTATTGTCAAATAATACTCCATCATATAAAGACACCACGTATTTTTAAGTGTATCCATTATAGGCATTGGGGTTATTTCTTGCTTTAAGCTATTATGTATATGCGGCTGTGAACATTCATGTACAAGTTTTTGCACGTGCAAGAGTTTTGATTTATCTTGGTATATACTTAGGAGTGGAGTTGCTGGTTCATGTGGTCTCTCTCATTCTGACATTAGAACTACTTTCCAAAGAGGCTGCACCGCTTTGCATTCCTACTAGCAGTAGATGAGGGTTGTGATTTCTCCACATCCTCAGCGACACTAATCTATCTTTTCAATTAAGGTCATCTTCATTGGTGTGAAATAGTATCTTATGGTGGTTTTTTTATGTTTTCATTTAAATTCCAGTTAGTTAACACACAGGCAATATTAGTTTCAGGTGTACAAGTCAGTGATTCACCACTTTCATACGACACCCGATGTTCATTCATCACAAATGCCCTCCTTAATCCCCATCCCCTATTTCGCCCGTCCCCCCACCCGCCTCCCCTCTGGTAACCGTCAGTTTGTTCTCTATATTTAAGAGTCTGTTTCTTGGTTTACCTATCTCTGTTTTTTCCCCTGTGCTCATTTGTTTTATTTATTAAACACTACTAGGTGTTTACCCAAAGAATACAAAAATACTAATTCAAAAGGACACATGCATTGTGGTGTTTATAGCAGCATTATCTATAATAGCCAAGTTATGGAAACAGCCCAAGTGCCCATCAACTGATGAGTGAGTAAAGAAGGTGTGGTGTATATCTACAATGGAATATTACTCAGTGACCAAAAAAAATGAAATCTTGCCATTGGCAATGACATGGATGGAGCTAGAGAGTATTATGCTAAGTGAAGTAATTCAGTCAGAGAAAGACAAATACCATATGATTCTTATTCTTCTGTTTTATATTTGTACTTTCCTGATGGCTAAAGATGTTGAGCATCTTTCCATTTGTTTACTGACGATCTGTATGTGTGTGTGTGTGTGTGTGTGTGTGTTCTTTTGAGAAATATTTATTCAGATACTTTGTCCATTTTTTGCCGTTAGTAAAGCAATTTTTATTTTACTTTATTTTATTTTTAATATGAAATTTATTGTCAAATTGGTTTCCATACAACACCCAGTGCTCATCCCAACAGGTGCCCTCCTCAATGCCCATCACCCAACTCCCCCCTCCCTTCCACCCCCCATCAACCCTCAGTCTGTTCTCAGTTTTTAAGAGTCTCTTATGTTTTGGCTCCCTCCCTCTCTAACCTTTTTTTTTCCTTCCCCTCCCCCATGGTCTTCTGTTAAGTTTCTCAGGATCCACATAAGAGTGAAAACATATGGTATCTGTCTTTCTCTGTATGATTTATTTCACTTAGCATAACACTCTCCAGTTCCATCCATGTTGCTACAAAAGGCCATATTTCATTCTTTCTCATTGCCATGTAGTATTCCATTGTGTATATAAACCACTTTGTCTATTTTTAATTGAGTTACTTGTCTTTTTATTGTTGCTTTTTAAAAGTTCTTCATATATTCTAGACACAAGTTGTCTATCAAATATATGATTGCAAATATTTTCTCCCACTCTGTCTTATTTTTTATTTTCTTGATGGTATCCTTTGAAGCACAAAAGTTTTTAATTTTGATGAAATCCAATTTATTTCTTTTTTATTTTGTTGTTTGTACTTTTGATGCCATACCTAAGAAATCATTGCTTAACTTAAAATCACAAAGATTTATGCCTTATTTTCTTCTAAGAGTTTTAAAGTTTTAGCTTTTACATTTGTCTTCAATCCATTTTTAGTTTTTGTATATGGTATCAGGGGTTCAACTTAATTCTTTTTCAAACGGATACCCCATTGTCCTAAGACTACTTGTTGAAAAGACAATTTTTCCCCAAATGAATGATCTTGACATAATTGTGAAAAATTAATTGGCTATAAATGTGAGAGTTTATTCTGGACTCCCAACTCTATCCCACTGGTTTATAGGTCTGTCTTAACGTCAGCATCACACTGTCTTGATTACTGTAGCTTTGTAATAAGTTGTAAAGTCTGATGGTGTGAGACTCTATTCTTTGTACTGTAAGATACAAGTTTAACTTACACTCCTATTATGGTAAAGATACGTCAGTATTATATATACATATGCTTATTTAATCATCTCCTTCAGCTCTTTCTATCCAAACATGCAATGATATTCAGTTGTGCATTTAATGGAAAAAATTGTATGTTTTCTACAAACAAGTTGTTGACTTTTAATGGTGTACTCTTTCACAGTTTTATCATACCCAATTAAAGATAGAATTAATCTTAGGCGTTCTGGAAACTTCTGGGCATTGTTGAAACACACATACATACACGCAAACATACATCTAGTTATTTAACAACGGTCTTATTACATTCAGATACAATGCTTCTGGACAGAAGACAGTGCTGAAAATCATTTTGGAAAAATTGAGTTTCTTCCTATTAAAAGGATGATTTTAAGGACATGCTACTATGTGTATCCTTAAAAAGTGGTAGAATGTAATTTGAGGCCCGAGCTGATAAATCAGAGTCGTCTGTCTGATATTGCAAATGGAATTTGTTCAAATGGTATTTGGAAAAGGAGCAAAATATTTGGAATTCAGCACCGTCCAAAGGTAAAGAATATTCTCCCAAGGAGAAATTGCAAATAGAAGGAAGGAAAGGCCATCTGCACGTGCTCCTTTCTCTTCTTTTCACATTGTGTGAAAAAAATCGCATACAGATTTCAACCTAGCTTATACACTCACTCTGTATTTGGCAGCATGTCTCCTGCCAAAAGTTTTCTGAAGAGAATTCTGATGTGATGAGGCTTTCTTTTTACTCTTTAAAATGAATAGTAGGGGCACCTGGGTGGCTCAGTAGGTTAAGCGTCTGACTCTTGATTTCTGCTCAAGTCATGATCTCACACAGTGCAGAGCCTGCTTGGGATTCTCTCTCCCTTTCTCCCTGCCCCTCCCCCACTTGTGCACTCGCTCTCATTCTCTCTCTCTCTATCTCTCAAAATAAATCAATAAATGTTAAAAAGTAGATAGATGATAGATGATATATAGATAGATGATAGATAATAGATATAGATAATATTTTACTATTTACATAGTACTATTTTACTATTTTGCTTTAAAATAGATAATATTTACTATTTTACTATTTTAGATAACACTAAAATAAATGACAATAAATATTGGGCACCCCAATATCTGGTAAGACCACAACTATATCTCGGAATTTATCTCTTCATATTTTCAATTCTATTGAATAAGTGGCAGGACATCCAGATTCATTTAAAACACACATTTCAGGAAACCAATAAATTTTGATTTATGTTCTTGAAATTACATTTCATTTCTATTTCTTAAATCCAGTTTTGAGTTTCTTTCTTAAATTTACTGAACATTCGTCATATTCTCATGGAGCTATATCCAGAATCTTTAATGGTGATTCAAAGTGACTGTGGCAAAAACATCACACATCCTGACTCTGTTTAGCCAGTATTAAAGACCTATTGGAGGAATTAGTCAATTTCCAGTTGTTATGCACTGAGAAAATATGAAATATTTTCTTTTCATAGTTTTTAAAGTTTGTATTTAAATTTCAGGTAGTTAACACATAGTGTAATGTCAGTTTCAGATGTACAATATAGTGATTCCACACTTCATACAACACCCAGTGCTCACCACAAACGCACTCCTTAATCCGAATCACCTTTTCTCCCATCGCCCCCCCCCCACCTTCCCTCTAGTAACCAGCAGTTTGTTCTCTATAGTTAAGAAACTGTTTCTTGGTTTGCCTCTCTCTCTCTCTCTCTCTCTCTCTTTTCCTTTGCTCATTTGTTTTCACTTTTTGGAATCAAATGCTACACTATTGCTTTTGTGAAAAATACATAAATCCATGATTATGGAAAGAGTAGCACAGGGCACCGTATGGGACATACTCCTGAGTTGGGAATTATCTGCTAGCTATGAAGAAATTCCATAGATGGATGCAATGCCCCAAGATGAACAACCCTCTTATGACACAGTTACAGGACTGCATCTCACATGAAATCAAAATATGTCACGAAGGGCTCCTGGGTGGCTCAGTCGGTTAAGCATCCGACTTCAGCTCAGGTCATGATCTTGTGATTCGTAGCCCATGTAGGGCTCTGTGCTGACAGCTCAGAGCCTGGAGCCTGCTTCAGATTCTGTGTCTCGCTCTCTCTGTCCCTCTCCCTCGCCCACACTCTGTCTCTCTTTCCTTCAAAAATAAGTAAACATTAAAAAAAATTTTAAACAAAGTATGTCGTGGGTGATAAATAAATGTTTGTGGAACTGAACTGAAGAAGCACAGAGTTACTTTTTTCTCTGATGATCCCCTATGCTAAAAACAGTCCCTAGGGCACTGAAACTGGCACATCCACTGGCCTCCGGATGCTGCACAGCTCATTGCTGTTTTTCATGAACACAGTTGAAATCTTTCCCTATAAAAACTGGCTCTGGATGGGACACCTGGGTGGCTCAGCTGGTTAAGCGTCTGACTTCGGCTCAGGTCTTGATCTCGCGGTTGTGAGCTTGAGCCCTGCATCGAGCTCTGTGCTGACAGCTCAGAGCCTGGAGCCTGCTTCAGATTCAGGGTATCTTCCTCTCTGTGCCCCTCCCATGCTCATGCTCTGTCTCTCTCTGTCTCTCAATAATAAATAAACGTTAAAAAAAATTTTAATAAAAACTGGCTCTAGAAATGCAATAACCAAAGGACAGAAAAGCCAAATTTGAGTACCTGCCGAGGATTTGTCATTCTAAGAAACAATCTGCACTCTACAGCTTGATTTATCTATCACCATAATCCTCTTAGCTAAAGAAACAAGATGAATGAAAAACGTTTGAGAAAATGTTGCTTTTTGCCCAGTCAGTACAAGAACAAATATCAGAGTGAAAATGAAAATGAAAATTGTCACAAATCTAAGAACCTAACTGAACAGCTTTAAAATAGATTTTAAGATAGATTGCTCTTGCAAAGTATACAATCTGTTTAAAAATATTACCAAAAATTTAAAAAATATCCCAGTGATTGTACTCAGCAACACTATTTATAGGAATTTATTCTAAAAATATAATCTGTGTCACCCAAAGATATTTTAGAAATACCTTCTTAATAGCAAGAAATCAAAAGGAACCAGAACGCTCAGTAAAGGAGATTGTTTATCTCTGTGTACTCCATGAAGTGAAAAGTAGTATTTTAATATGTAAATATGATTAGAAAGCTAAAACAATGTTTACAGCGGTTTAGGTTGTAGAATTATGAGAACTTTCATAAACTCTGTTTATTATGAGGAAATGCATGATAAAAGTGTTCATTGTTTTACAGTGTAAACCAAACTGCACAAGAAATACACCATCTGAAAGGATATGTAATATTTTACTTTTGAAGTATGTCCTCCACGAGAGCAAGGACTTTCATTTTGTTCATGTATGCATCCCAAGTGCATACTTGGGTTAAGTGCATAGACAGAGTTAAATAACTATAATTTGCATGAACGTAATCTATTGATCAGTTAGGGATAAAATAGGCCTCTCAGTTTTCCCCTCCTGGAATTATGCTGGATTTCAGTAATTAGCTTGACTTCTCACAAAGATCCTACCATGTCACGCATCACTTCTTTCTAGTGGGAGGAGAACACCATGTGCCTCTAATTCTAACTTATGTAAATTTTTATTCTTCCAAAATATGAAAGAAATGCATTTCATCTTAGTCTAATTTCATTTCAGAAATGATACATCTAGAGATGCATGGACAGCCAGTCAGTGAAGTGTCCAACTCTTGATTTCAGCTCAGGTCATGATCTCGTGGTTCGTGAGTTCTAGCCTTGCGTTGGGCTCTGTGCTGACAGGGTGGAGCCTGCTTGGAATTCTCTCTCCCCCTCTCTTTCTGCCCCTCCCCCACTCTCTGTCTTTCTCAAAATAAATACATAAGCTTAAAAAAAGGAAATGACATATCTTGTGAAAGAGCATATCACAGTCAAGTATAAGCGAACACATTTGGACTATATTGAATTCATCATTATGGCTTTGCCTCTTTATCTGCCCTTACTGAAAATAACTATCATAGCCTGTCCATATTTGTATGACTTTAGATAGTAATTTGAAAAATCTATCCCATGGCCGTCTATCTCTAAATATAAAAGTAATTCTCCTTAAGCCAACATCGTGTAATGAAATAAGATTTTTAAAGCATAGCATAGACACACACACACACACACACACACACACACACACACACTTTTTCCTGAGTGGTTTGGAAGAAAAATATAAATGGTCCTTATTATTCCAATGAAATAACATAAGCTGTATAATGTTATTATAATACCCAGTATATGTTCAGCAAAATTAACTTGTGCTCTAAGGATTTCCCTTCAAGAAATATTTTTTAATAACGTTTCTTTCATTGTAATACCCTCCTTTCCAAAGCACAAGAGACTGCTGAATTTATTCATTACTTCTACAATTTGAAACACTGTCTCCAAGAACAGAAAGGAAACATGAATACAATTTATGGAAAAATGAAAAGCTAAAACAAGGTGACCTAGTTATGTCTGAACCATTATGCCAGCTGCTCTCCCCGCAATATTTGACATCATTGTGAAAACCAAACTCTCAGCTATAGGCACAGAGGGATGACCACCAAAGCATAACATAAGCCAAGAAGCTTTGGGTGATAAGCAAAAGCCTACATATGAAACACACACAGTGCTCCAAGTTGTTTCAGAAAACTAAATGTCAGTGTCAACCAAAAGAAGAAAAGAAGAAAAAGGCATTCTTGAACTGTAGTCTAGCATAGTCACTACAAGTGCAGAAAAACATCTTTCTTCAGAGCCTACTTCTGTAAGTTCCATATCACCCACAAGGTTCCAAGAAAGGAGGAAGAAAACCACAACTCTTTTAAGAAAAGGAATGTCCCCTTTTTCTTAATAAGCAAACGAGAAAATAAAAAAAAGATGTTATTGTGAGACAATAACTCTCTGTCAGACTTCTGTTGTCTTTTTCATTTATTCTTAAAAACAAGAATTAGAGGGGCGCCTGGGTGGCGCAGTCGGTTAAGCGTCCGACTTCAGCCAGGTCACGATCTCGCGGTCCGTGAGTTCGAGCCCTGCGTCAGGCTCTGGGCTGATGGCTCCGAGCCTGGAGCCCGTTTCCGATTCTGTGTCTCCCTCTCTCTCTGCCCCTCCCCCGTTCATGCTCTGTCTCTCTCTGTCCCAAAAATAAATAAAAAACGTTGAAAAAAATTTTTTTCAAAAAAAAAAAAAAAACAAGAATTAGAAACCTACAAGTTCTAAGCTCGGACTCTTCAAATTAAAGATTTATAGTTTTGAAAACTTTATTTTCTGCAAGAGCAATGGGCCCCTCTCTTCCACATTTATATTTACCAGAGAACAGATGTAGTTAAAATTCACGAAGTCAGTATTACTGTACCCTATTCCGTAACTTCCTCATTTAGTTATCTTTTCATTTATTCACTCCACAAATATTTACAAAGTGTCTGTATAGGCTAACACTTGCCCTGAACTGGGGATACAGTAGTCAAAAACAAACAAACAAAATGCCTGCTCTTCTGGACGACACATGGTCAAATAAAACAAAAACAATAATAATAAATAGGTTAATGACATAGTTGTTACAAGGGAGTAAGCATTACTTAAAAAGTAAATAAGAAACAGAATAGAGAGTCCAGAAATAGATCCACATAGATAAAGTCAACTGATCATTGACACAGGGGGCAAAGATATAGTCTTTTCAGCAAATGGTGCTGGGACAACTGGACATCCATATAAAAAATGAACTAGGTACAGACACCACATTCTTCAAAAAAATAATAACTCAAAGTGGATGATTAACCAACATGTAAAACACAAAACTATGAAACTCCCGGAAGATAACATCGGAAGAAACCTAGATGAACTTTAATATGGCGATCTTCAAATACGCCAAAGGCCCAACCCATGAAAAACATATTATTGATAAGCTGGGCCGCATTAAAATTAAAAACTACTGCTCAGTGAAAGACAACGTCAAAAGAACAAGAACACAAACTACAGACTAGGAGAAAATGTTTGCAAAAGACACATCTGATAAAGGGCTGTTATCCAAAGTGTGTGAAAAAGTTTTAAAACTCAACAATAGGAAAATAAACCTGATATTAAAATGGGCCAAAGACTTTAACAGACACTTCACTAAAGAAATACAGATGGCAAAAAGGTAATTTGAAAAAATGCTCCACGGCATGTGTCATCAGGGAAATTGAAATGCAAACCACAATGAGGTAACACTATACACTTGTTACAATGGCCAAAGGCAGAACGCTAACAGTGCCGAATGCTGGCAAGGATGTGAAGGAACATATACCCTCATTTATTTGCTTTAATGCACCATGGTACGGTCACTTTGGAAGACAGTTTGGCAGTTTCTTACAAAACTAAACATTCTCTTACCTTATGATCCAGCAATCACACTCCTTGGTATTTATCCAAACGACGTGAAAACTTATACCTCATGCAAAAACCTGCATGTGGCTTTTTATAGTAGCTTTTTCCTTCCATAATTGCCAAAACTTGGGACGAACCAAGAGGTCCTTCAGTAGGGGAATGGATAAACTATGTTACATCCAGACAATGGACTATTATTTAACATCAAAAAGAAATGAGCTATCTAACCTTGAAAAGATACAGAGAAACCTTAAATGAACATTACTAAGTTAAAGAAGTCAATCTGAAAAGGTTACAGATGGGACGATTCCAACTATATGATATTCTGGAAAAAGCAAAACAATGGAGACAGTATAAAGATCAGGGTTAGGGAGGAATATGATGAGTAAGGGAACACAGAGGATATTTAGGGCAGTGAAAGTCTGCATGATACCATAATGATAGATACATGTCATTGTATGAATGTCCAAACCCACTGAAAGTACAACAAGAAGAGTGAACCATAATGTTGTAATGTAAACTATGGACTTTGGGTGATAACGATGTGTCCGTGTAAGTTCATGTGTTATAACAAATGTATCACTCTGATGCGGGATATTGATAATAAGGGAGGCTACGCATGGGTGGGGATGAACTACTGTATATGGGAAATCTCCATACCTTTCCCTTAATTTTGCTGTGAACCTTAAACCGCTTTTAAAAAGGAAGTTTTGATTTAAAAAATAGTAATAACTACAAAAGCAGATCAGAGGGGAGTGCTTGGAATTTTAAAAGGAATAACTGCGGTAATGCTCACCGGGAACGTGACATTTGGACAAGAAAATGAGGGGATGGAATGAGCCCCGCAGCTATCTGAAGGAACGACAAATAGTGCAAAGTCCACTAGGTGGGAACATGCTGGCAATTTTAGAAACAGCAAGAAACCCAGCGCAGCCCCCAAGAAATAAGCAAACGAGAGAGGACAGAGAGAAGGACAAGACGTAGCAACAGCCCAGTTCCTATGAGACTTTGTAGTCCTTTTATCATGATGAGAAAACTCCTTCTACTCCAGGTTTGCAGAGACCCACCGGATAGAGAAATCAGTTGTTTTCCTATGAACACTCTGATTTTACTAAACATTTACATCCATCAGGAGAAACTAGGCTACGCTTGACAATAAACAAGCCCAAATGCGGTGAACTAGAACTACAGCTACACTTCGCTCTGCTGTGCACATCCTTTTTCAGGATTCCACGCTGCCTCACAGTGCTTTGACAATGGCCAAGACTGAAAAAAGGGGGGCTTAGGAAATGCATCGGACATTAAATCCCACCTGCAAGCGACACCCATCACTTCCACACCCATGTAAATGATCAAAGTACATCACATATTCACACCTAACTTCAAGGCAGGTCAGGAGGAGAAACTTTGGTGAAAAGCACTAATAAATAACCCTAACATTAATGATTCATTTTCTACAAGGTAGAAAGTTAGTCACTACTCTTTTCATCATTACCGGGATCAGATACCAATAATAAGAAAATATATGCAGTGCTATTTTTAACACTTAGTCAAATAACATCTGTAATAACTATGATTTCCATATTCCTTTCTAAATAAACCAAATTTGTTTAATTTCCCTATCTTCTTTATATCCCAAGGTTTCATAGGAAATTAAGTTACCCTTGAGAATTGTACTTTTTCTGTCCATAATTTTACTCTTCTTAGGGAAGTCAACAATAAACGCCATCAACATAGCCTTTTATTGTCAAATGTTTTAACTTTTTAATCATCTGTTCTGGCAAAATACATTTTTCCTCCAGTGTTAATTTTTTCTGCCCTAAGAACCCTTTGATTACGTCTGGGATCTGCGCTTCTGCCTTTTTCTGTTAACACAGAGGCAAGCAAATCCTTGGGGATTTGGCAATGCCTCCATCTGCTACAAATCCATTGCTCTTGCCATATTTTATTGCTACCATTCTAGGAAAGAGTGTGTTAAAAGAGTAATGCGCTGACTGGGAATGGATGTCCACAGGGTAAAATTAGTATTTTCTCAGCAAACCAGAGAGGACTGCTCTGTGTTGGGGAAGAAGATGCATTATTTGACCTCTGGAAGCTGTTTTGACAGGCCCCTCCTTCAAAAAGAAAGTTTCAGAATTGAAAAGTTTGCTGAGGACACTTCATCTTTCAGTGTGTGAGGTTTAAGATATATTAAGCTTCTTCCTTCAACTTAGTCTTAGATTCCATTTTGGCATTTGGAGCACTTATGATATATTTAACCAACTCTTCATTACACACCCACCTGATTTCAAAGATGCTGACAATCCCGTCTGCTTCTTGTTTATATTTTGGTCTCCTTTTCCACTGCTATATAGATAGATGGGCAAGCCTAACCTTTGGGAATGATTTAAGGTCATTTATCTTGTACTTTCCATTTCCTCCCTGTGCATTTACCCCACATCATTTGGTTTTCTATTTCAGCCAGAGGAAAACATGACACTTTTATTTCTTAGCTCCTTCTCAAGAGGGCATTTTAGCTGACTTTCCAGAGATTTTATTTTTTTTTAAAGTAATCTCTACACTCAACGTGGGGTTGAACTTACAACCCCGAGATCAAGAGTCACATGCTGTATCCACTGAGCCAGCCAGGGGCCCCTGATTTTCCAGAGATCTGAGGATAATTTACAACAAAGTCTATTCATCCTGAGCTACAAAGTAACCTAGTATTTTAGCTTTGTATTTTTATTGTTTTAATAATAGGATGAAACAGAAAAAAAAAATTCAAAACATTATTCCCCAAGAAATGTACAATAACATCTATAGAAGATGAACAAAAATTTAAACATGTCATGTAGGTGGGTATTATTTTAAAAACACATTTCATTCTGATTTTCACAACTATTACATCATGGTTTTTTTTAGCACTTATCGTCCAAAATGCCTGCGAACCACTAAAGAATTTCGTATCAACTTTGATAGGACAATTGTTCATCTTATAAAGACACATGTACTTGTTCCTTTCCTACAATCATGACTTCATTCAAGTGCTGCATGACAGATGGGGACATCACCCCTGACTCCACAGCTTGAGAAATGTGGCTTCCATGTCACGTGGGACCCATAAAATCTTTCTTCCATCAGGTTTTTTTTTTTTTTAAGTTTATTTATTTAGGGAGCGAGCGAGTGGGGGAGGATCAGAGAGAGAGAGAATCCCAAGTAGGCTCCACACTGTCAGCCCAGAACCCCAGCCCAGAGCCCAATATGGGACTCAAACCCACAAACTTTGAGATCATGACCTGAGCTGAAGTCGGACGCTTAATCTAATGAGCCACCCAGGTGACCCCCATCTGGCTTCCTTCAAGGATAAGTGGAAAAGTCCCTCCACCATGTTAAACCTGCATATGGGACTGGCACGTCCCCACTGGGTAAGATTATATCTCCTTTTGAACGAAGACTGATAGCATTCATTCTCCTCCACATGACCATCCTCTCTTGCCTTACTATCCTCCTTTCTCCTTTAAGGATTTCTTCAAAATTCAGCTTCTCAGAAATATATCTCTTATCATGCTTTAAAATTGCTAAACTCTATTTCCCACATTATGAACCCCCCCAGCCCCAATTCACCAATTTTTTTTCATTATACTTATCATTACCTGTGTCAGTTCAGGTCTCTCCGGTAGCAAGCTCCAAGACAGAGTTAGAAGCACATGAAAATTAACTGAGGGTATTGACCGTGAAAGGTAAAGGAGAGAGGGAGCAGGAGCAGGTAAATGCATGTAGGTCTGACACATGTGAGGAGAGAGGGAGGAAGAGAGAGGACTGAGCAAGAGCTTCAGATTAAAATGCAAGTCTGAGAAGTTCTCCACCAGCCCAACAGAACTCCAGAGCAAAGATGGCCCCTTGGAGGAACACGGGTGAGCAGAAACGGATATGCCCTACTCCCCGGGACTGCCCAATCATTGGTTAGAGCTGTCTATCTGGGGCTCCAGGGCAGAGGCAATTCCCAGGACACTGTTTCTGGAAGCTGTAGGCTGACGGTACTTTATGCAGCACATTTTGTCCTGAGGGGAGATCCAAATGATGTACATTCAGGGCTGCCACATCTTCTATGTATATATCAGGTATTAGTTAAATTTTTTGTGTGTCTCTCCCACTAGAACTTAGTAGGTAACCAAACAAATCTGTTAAGTAAACAAGTGAATGAATGAACAAAACAAGTCCAGCAGATAGGACATTCTTTAATTCATTAGTGAAATATGTCACACCATAAAATGATGCAATGCATCATGGCTAGTTTAATCCCTGGTTATTTTTATAAATAAAATAAATGTTGAAGGAACAGCCATCCTTGAGATCAATAGATTTTGAATTTCCTTAGGATAAGTATCCAATTATCATTTTTACATTTCCACTGTCTTGCACATCGCTTGATACGATTTGAATGAAGTCTGACAAATGTGGAAGTTAATAAGTGATACTTCAACATCGCAATGAAAATATCCCCTCTTTCGAAAAATGCAAGTACCAGTGGTAACTTCAGAGGCTTTTACTCCTGTATCATATTTCTTTTCATGTATAATACCGTAATATTTCACAGCTTCGGGTATATACCGGCTCAACTGTAGAAGTCATCTCTCTAAAAAAGATGTAATAGTACCCCAGGAAGCTAAACCACATCTTATCTACACACGTAATTGGGGAGCAAAAGAGCAACTTTCCTCTTAGGGGAAAATGAAATCTTAAGGGGATAATATACTTAAATAGACAAAACTTACGAAGTGGTTTAAATCATACTGCATGTGGATTACATGGTGAAGAAAGATGGCTGATGATATTCAAAGGTCCCGTAGCTTTGGGCCAGCTGTGTTCAATTAAACTGGGCTCCTTGAGAAGCGAAAACGGTATCAGCAAGAAGCCTGTGGGGAGGTTTAGTGGTCACAGTGCACCAAGAATTCACTGATAAATAGCACACTGAGCTTAACAAATAAGATAAGGATTAAGAGTGGACCTGAAAACTGAACTGCGTATTTGTACACTGGGCATTACAGAGTTCAGGGTACAGAGGACTGTGTGTAGAAGCAGATGGGCTAAACACGAGGGGTGTAGAGCATACAACACTCTAGAACTCCAGGCTCTGGGGCGAACAGGAAATTCATGACCAGTAAGAAGGAATAAACTATCACTTCTTCTAAAGTACATTGCCTTCCTGCTTTCATGTTGAATAATGAAGAAACTGGGAATGCAAATGAATAAATTTATTGATATATTCCATTCTCCTGTACACAGTTCTTTATACACTTAACCAATCCTTAACTTGTGTGTTATTCAAGTTCTCCAGAGAAACAGAACATATATACAGAGTATATACTATACTCTATATAGTATACTATATATATATAGTAATATATACTCTATATAGTATACTATATATATAGTAATATATATATGGAGTCTTATATATATAGTATATATAATATACTATATATATTATGGAGTCTTAGCAGTTCCATGATCTGCCATCTGCAAGTTGGAGAACCAGGAAAGCCAGTGGTGTGGTTCCAATTAAAACCCAAAGGCCTCACAAGGAACAACAGGTGTTGGCAAGGATGTGGAGAAAGGAGAACCCTCTTACATTGTTGGTGGGAATGCAAACTGGTGCAGCCACTCTGGAGAACAGTATGGAGGTTCCTCAAAAAACTAAAAATATAACTACCGTAAGATCCAGCAACTGCACTTTTAAGTATTTACCCAAAAGAGACAAAAATACAGATTTGAAGGGGTACGTGCAGCCCAATGTTTATAGCAGTATTATCAACAATAGCTAAACTATGAAGAGAGAGTTCAAGTGTACATTAACTGATGAACATATAAAGAAAAGGGGCTGTGTGTGTATATATATATATATATATATATGGAATAATGGAGTATTACTCAACCATCAAGAAGAATGAAATTTTATAATTTGCAACAGTGTGGATGGAAGTAGAATGTATTATTTTAAGCAAAACAGATAAATCAGAAAAAGAAAAATATCATGTGATTTTACTCATATGTGGAATTTAAGAAACAAAACAGATGAACATATGGTAAGACAGGGAGAGAAGAGAGGGAAACAAACCACAAGAGACTCTTAACAATAGAGAACAAACTGAGGGTTGATGGAGGGACTGGGTAGGAGATGGGCTAGATGGGTGATGGGTATTAAGGAGGACACTTGTAGGGGCGCCTGGGTGGCTCAATTATCAGACTCAATTTCAGCTCAGGTGATGTTCTCACAGTTTATAGGATCGAGCCCCACATCGGGCTCTCCTCTGACAGCACAGATCCTGCTTGAGATTCTGTCTCTCTGTCTCTCTCTCAAAATAAATATACAAACTTTAAAAAATACTTTAAAAAAAAGGGAGGGCACTTGTGGTGATGAGCACTGGGTGTTGTACGTAAGTGATGAATCATTGAATTTTACTTCCGAAGCTAACATTGCACTATATATTAACTAACTAAAAGTTACATTAAAAACAAACAAACAACAACAACAACAAAACCAAAAGGCCTGAGAACTGGCAGAGCCAATGGTCCAAAACCAGAGAGCCAGGATCACAGATGTCTGAGGACAGGGGAGGATGGATGTCTCAACTCAAGCAGAGAAACAATTTTCCCTTCCTCCGCCTTTCTGTTCTATATAGGCCCTCAAAGGATTGTATAATGCCCATCTGCTTTAGTGAGAGTAATCTTTATGCAGGTCACAGAACCTGGTGCTAATAATGTCTGCTGGAAACACCCTCAAACACACACACACACCCAGAAATAATGTTTTACCAGCTATTTGGGCATCCCTCAGCCCAGTCAATTTGACATATAAATTAACCATCATAACTATATAAATTATAACTGAAGACCCACATGTTAGAAGACTTCAAGTTTATAATAAAATTTTATAATTTTTTTCACTTGATGAATTATATTAGTCATTTTGTTGTTTTTTTTTTACTTTTATTAACATTTTAAATCCACATTTAAGAAATTCACATTAAGAAAATTTGTAAATATTGATGTATTCTTTTAACTCGATACTATGGAAATTTACAGAATGCATTTTACTATCTATACCCATAACTGTTTCTCAAAAACAATACACACATATAAAGCTTCCTTCAAAACTGAAGACAAAATACATTAATTTTAATTCGGGTTATTTGCATTGTATAATGACGTTAGTCATTTGGAAAGCCTAAAATCGGAAAATTTCTTCCCTCATTAAATGAACTTTTTCTCAAGACACAATTTAATATACTATTTAAAGAATGCAACCTCAATTTTTAGCTTTGTCTACCATGAATAATAGTACCAGCTGAATTCAGCTCCATCACTGCCTCAGGCACACTGTGAATTCGAAGTCCTTGCAATTTCTCGTTCTCTTTAAGTTAAAAATGGACTTGAAATGTCATAAGAATTTCCAAACTAGATAGAAACTGTCTACCCTAGCTCCTATAGTTCCACTTTGTCCTGTGTAAGACTCAGCTGTAGCAATCTCTCAAATTATCTCTATAAATCTGTGGTTTAAAACAGCCCCCTTAAAAAGAATGCAAATTCCTAATCAAATGAAGCAGAATCACAGAAAGTCTTCAGCACTCATTTGAAATCCTAATTTAACCCGTCTTCATTTGGGAGAGGTGGACATAACAGACAATAAAAAAAAAAATCCCATGTAGTGTATAGATTGGTGTAAAAATGTTGCTACAATAAATATTTGATAAAATCTGTTATTCTTGAAATAACAACCAAGAAGTTAGCCATGGAAGATATGTTTATATTGAAAATGTTGCCAAGTAGGCTAATATTTTATCATATAACAAATTCACAAAAATCAATAAGAACTACCGAAGATCCCCATATTTAAATGGGCAAAAAACATATATACAATGTAAGAATATAGATTAAAACAAATTTGTGGTGCATATTTAGTATCATTAGTAGTCTTATAAATGGAAATGAGAGCAATTAAGATGTCATATTTTGCTGACATATTTAGGAAGAGTCAAAACTCTGGGCCCAGAAGTTAAATGCCAATGAGAATAAAACAAAACCACGACACTCCTGGGAAATTAGTACATTTATTTCTTAGACAACTAAGTAGAAAAGGCAGCAAACTGTATTGTATCTACTTTAAGGAAAATAATCACAGTGTTCAAAGCACACATATATATACATATATATATATATATGTATATATATGGAAGACAAGACTGGATTTGATAAAAGGGAATAATATATCAAGTGGTTGTAATGGTCATTTTGGAATCAAGAGAGTTTTTTTACATTTTAGTTTCACACTTTAAATGGTTTTAATGTTTTCATAATTTTTCAATGATTATGAAGATATTATGGAAACATGAGTATGTTGTGATTCAACATTAACTAAAAACCATAATCTGAAGTTTGTAAAAATACAGAAAAGGGATGTGGGGTATTATATAGAAAAAAAAATTGTTATTAGAATTTTGAAAACAAGGGGGTTTTATTATTTTTAACTATGTTTGTTGTAACATCTTTTGAACAAGAAATGACATTGATAAACGTGTATTTCCCGGATGCTAGATTTTATATATTTGTGGGAAAATGTAAATGTTTCTTCAATAGACTTATTCATATCCTCTCTAGGTGCTAGCTTTCATGTACTTGTGCTATTTGACCCTGTAAGAACTCATTCCTTTTTAATTTTATAGATTTCATTATTTTGCATGCCTTTGACTTGTGAAATGTGCGACAAAATTTTTCTGGCTAAGCTTTCTCTACTTAAATGACGTACCTTTTCTCGGGAAAGCAAAAAGTTTACACCTTATTAGCAAAAGTTGGAACGTTTCAGAGAAAGCAAAAGTTAGCGCAGAAAGACTCAATTCAAAAATGTTGATGCACTAACATTTGAGGCAAAATACAGCCTACCCTGGGTATTACCTGCTGTTTTTATGCACCCTTCATTACGCCACAATTTCGAACGCTTCCGTACTTAACAGGGAACATTTAGTGAGCCTTCCTCTGTGCCTAGCACTTTGCAGCCACTCTCCCATGTACTCTCACAGCCCCGTGAGGTCAGTCTGTTATTATTCCCAATCAGTTTATGAAAAAGCTTAGTCTTCAAGAGATTTAGTCATTTGTCCAGGAATGTGCAGGAGGTGAGCAGAGGGCTGGGAGTCCAATCCAAGTAAGCTTGACCCTGGAGCTGGAGTCTGACCTAAAACTCCCTGCCTCTCCTTAGTGCTTCTCTGTCACTTCTCTTGCTTACATATGAGGTGCCTCCAATCCCTCTGGCAATAGCTATCATGCCTACAATGGACCCCAAAAGAGCGCCTACATGCTTACTCCTCCAACAAATCGTCACTGAGCGTCTTAGTTTAATTTAGAGTGAAAGTTCCTCCATTCCTCAAGCTTGAGGGGGCTTGGGGCTTGAAAGATTCTTGGGGAGAGGCATCTTGACTTACTTTTCTACTCTGCTTCTTTCATTCACCAGCTCAGGTTCTGACCCATCCAGGGTCAGAAATAAGAGGTGAGAGGATTTATTTATTTATTTATTTATTTTAATGTTTGTATTTATTTTGAGACACAGAGAGAGAGAGAGAGAGACAGAGCATGAGCAGGGGTGGGGCCGAGAGAGGGGGAGACACAGAATCTGAAGCAGGCTCCAGGCTCCAAGCTGTCAGCGCAGAGCCCGACGCGGGGCTCAGACTCACAAACCGGGAGATCAAGACCTGAGCCCAAGTCGGATGCTCAACCGACTGAGCTACCCGGGCGCCCTGAGGTGAGAAGATTTAGAAAGAGATTGGGTACGATTTAGGGGGCTAGAAGGTGCCAGGCTCTATGAGAGTGTCCTGGGGGTGTGGGGGGTCACTCAAGTGTCAATCTTTCTCAAGTGCTGAGGGAGTGTCTCAGTTTCTCCCGCTGGGAGCCTCTGATTGCCATTCAAAGAAAGCAGTAGTGTGCCCTCTACTGGCCGTTTTCTGCTTCTGCCTAAGCCCCTCTGCAGCAGGCACTTCCCTTTGTTGCTTGCTTTGCCAGTAGGTGTACTGACTGCGGGCGCAAAAAACACAGACATTCGTTTTACCACCAGTGGAAGTCATCTCCAACGCAGTGCAGCCTGTCTCTTGCCCTTCCCTCTCTCTCTGGCAGATCTAGACACGCTTCCCAGTGCAGCAACTTAGGCTGCCCAAATCCAGGTGACATACAAACTCCCCATTTGCCTCATGCTTTTCTTCATCACTTCCCTCTCAGCTGATGATAAAGGGGAAATACCTCTTTACTTTTCCCCACGTTGTGAGGGGAGAAAGGAGAGAGGTAGCAATAGGGAGGGGCACACAGTATTTCAACAGCTCTGCAAATAATTCTACTACTAAAGACTTGCAATGTTTTGTTTTGTTTTGTTTTTAATGTTGATTTATTTTAAGAGAAATAGAGAGGGAGCAGGGGAGGAGCGGAGGGAGAGGAAGACAACCCCAAGCAGGCTCCATGCTGTCAGTGCAGAACCCCGTGTGGGGCTTGATCCCAAAAACTGTGTGATCCTGACCAGAGATGAAATCAAAAGTCTGCCACTTAACCAAATGAGCCACCCAGTCTCCCCAAGACTCTTAATGTTTTTAATGCTCGTGGTTGGTAACCCCTGACACTAGCCCCTGTTTCCAAGTGAGTGCTCTCTACCTATTGTATTGTTGTCCCTTTGTTGCTCTAGGGACACTGAGATACTAAGAACTCTATTTGAATAAGCTAATACATACCACAGCCTCCTTCTTTCCAGTAACCCTCTCCTGTGCAGCATCAGTTTGCTCTATAACCCTGGTACTTGACATTGTTTCCCCAAGCTCGGAACTGACAGCACAAAGGTGATTTTTTTTTGATGGATTTTCAGTACTTGGAACTATGAGTACTGTAATACTTTTACTATATTCTCAATAAATGTTGGGATGAAAGAATGACTCCCTCACAGACACACAGGTATTTGACTCAGTCTCCCCATAGTCAGTCTCTTCTAACCTATAGCCTCTGTCTTCTAGAACCCAAACAGTGACCTCAAACATCTGCTTGTAAGTGCTGAAATGCACAAATACACTCAGTCTTCGAATGTCTCCTTGAGAAATCATGGAGAGAGATTTCTCTACAATCACAGCTGTTCCTAAAGTGGAAATTATGCCTTCATTATCAATGAGCTGTTACTAGATATCTTCAAGCAATAATCAAATGTTGGCTATACTTTAGCACTAAATGATTCCGTAAGACAATAAAAATATTACTCACTCTCAACAGTCATCACCACTGCATTGAATAGTGAATTAATACAGTATATGGTAGGCAACCTCAAAAATTGCCCCCAGTGATTCCTGCTTCCTGGTATTCCTCCCTTTCCTTGTATAGTGTGGGTAAACCTAATAAACTTCTTCCAAAGAATAAGATATGACAAAAGTAAAGGGGTATCAGTCCTGAGATTAGGTTACAAAAAGAGTGGGACTTCCTTCTTGGGCTCTCTCACTCACTCTGAGAAAGGCCACCCACCTTATTGTGAGCTCCCCCAAAGGCCACCCACCTTATTGTGAGCTCCCCCAAAGAGATTGATTTCATCTCTGGTCAGGATCACACAGTTTTTGGGATCAAGCCCCACATGGGGCTCTGCACTGACAGCATGGAGCCTACTTGGGGTTTGTCTTCCTCTCCCTCCACTCCTCCCCTGCTCACTCTCTATTTCTCATGTCAAGGAACTAAGGGTGGTCTCTGGGTAAGAGTAAGCAAAGCACTGAGGCCTTTCTCTTCAATAGCCTGTGAGTAACTAAATGCTACCAGCACCCAAGTGAGTGAAGTTAGAAGCAAATCCTGCTGCCTGACCCACATCCCACACGCAGAGCCCTTCAGAGGAGGCCACAGCTGCATCCTACACCGTGACTGAAATTCCAAAAAAGACCCCGCGTGACACATATCCAGCTAAGCCACACCAGGATTCCCAATCCACAGGAATTGTGAACTCATGAATATTGTTTAAGTTGCAGTGCATTGGAGCAATTTGCCATGAAACAATAGAGCTCGCAATTATTTATACATAAATATATAAATAAATTGCCATCCGTGTATTTTGCTTAGTCTGTACAGCATATACGTTTCCTTTTTAAGGAACGTAAAGATTCCTTAAAGATTTATTATTTATTAAGATTTATATTTTCAATAAAAGCTGCAACCAGAAAGATTTTATACTTAATTTTCGGGCTATCAGAACTCGCTACAAATAGAACATCTTATTAAATTAGTATTTTGAACTTTTTTTAATGTTTTTTTTTTTAATTTAATTTTGAAAGAGGGAGACACAGAATCTGAAGCAGGCTCCAGGCTCTGAACTGTCAGCACAGAGCCTGATGCGGGGCTTGAACTCATGCACCAAGCTGAAGTCAGATAGTTAAATTAGTATTTTGAATAATAGATTGCTTAATCACCAAGAGATTATAATATTAATAATTGTTTAAATGCATCTAGGTATCTAGTGTCCTATAATCTCCAAAGGTTTTTCACGTGTAGTATATCTCTAATCCTCCAGTGTCCTGTAATGTGGATATTATTTTAAGCTTATTTATAGGCAAGAACAAAACTGAAAGATTGTGATCTCATAATTCTATGATTCATAAATTTTATTTGTTTATCTGAAAGACTTAAACCCCACCTTTATCTAACAAATACTTCCTCGGGCTTCACAACCCAGTTTTACTCTTTCTCTTCCTCTCGATTTGTCCCCTGACTTTTGCACAATTGATCTTTCCCACCATTGGCATCCACATAGTCCTGTGAGAGCTTTTTGCGGTATCATAATTGTTTTTGCATGGTGGAATCTTCTTCACTGACTATAAACTTCTATCAGGCAAGAGTGCTATTCTATTCTATACCCTCAACACATACTACGATATCTGATATAGACCAGGTATTTAATAAATGACTCTTACACTATTAAACAAAGCATTAAATTATGCATTCTCAGTAGGAGTGATTTTGCTGCCAAAAGGCAAAAGTTGGTTCTCGCGGAGAGGGTCAGACAAAAGTTCATATATTTCATAAATAATATACAATTATAGATGAATTACAGTACATAAGCATATATACAATGTATCTGTGAAATTAAAGTTTCAATGGGAATGGGCTAATTAGGGGGGGAGAAAAAAGTCTAAAACTTGTCCTTAGAAAGTTAATCATGATAGACGTTGGAAAACACTGTATTAAATGAATTGTGTTGTTACACAGGTGAAACTTGGACACAGATTCTCTGATCGAGTTTTTCTGATACACACATGTACACACACACACACGCACACACCTTATCTAAAGAAACCCTAAGGATGTGGCTATCCCACTTGACATGGCTTATATAAAATTTATCTTTATTTTTACCTAAACACACTTTTAAGCACAATCATACAGGCCAGGGTTTGGAGATACTATCTTAACCATGCAAGGAGTTGACAATGGTAATTATTTGATTTGCTCCAGAGAAGTTAGCCTCTAACAAGTATTTCCAGCCCACGGGCTCTGTGCTGACAGCTGGGAGCCTGGAGCCTGCTTCGGATTCTGTGTCTCCTCCTGTCTCTGCCCCTCCCCTGCTCATGCTCTGTCTCTCTGTCTCTCAATAATAAATAAACGTTAAAAAAAAATTTTTTTAAAAGGGGGCACCTGGGTGGCTCAGTCGGTTGAGCGTCCGACTTCCGCTCGGGTCATGATGGCGCAGTTTGTGAGTTCGAGCCCCGCGCGGGGCTCTGTGCTGACAGCTCGGAGCCTGGACCCTGCTTCGGATTCTGTGTCTCCTCCTGTCTCTGCCTCTCCCCTGCTCATGCTCTGTCTCTCTGTCTCTCTGTCTCTCAATAGTAAATACACGTTAAAAAAAATTAAGAAAACAAATATTTCCAGCCCATTAACAATCACCGACAGTTCACGGGGCAAACGGATCTCCCACTGTCAACTCAGATTAAAGCTTTCCTTAGCCTTTTTGAAGCATTTCACGACTAAGAATCAGTTGATAGAACTGCACTACAGCTGTCTGTCATCCTTCTGGAGCAGCTTCATCATGACCACTTGTCAAACCGCATGCCAAGTACCTTACAAAATTTGTCAAAATAATGGTAACATCTGTTCAACATTCAGTGTACAACAGATCTGTGCGACAGCCCCATCATAAAAAATCAACATCACTGAATACCTATTGTGAATGATCATTTGTAGAAAGCAAAACTAGGTATTTACTATATGGATTTAAATCTACATATGATCTTGGGGTGACAGGTGGCTCAGGCAGTTAAACATCAGACTTCAGCTCAGGTCATGATCTCATGGCTCATGGGTTCGAGCCCCACATCAGGCTCTGCGCTGACAGAGCAGAGCCTGCTTCGGATCCTCTGTCTCCCTCTCTCTCTGCCTCTCCCCTCCTCTCAAAAGTTAAATATTTAAAAAATCCATGTGATCTTGAACTAAACAATGAGGGAGGACACTTACATACAATTTATAGGAACTGGAGGCCCAGCCTATTTCTGTAAAGACACAGTGAAATTGTTGGTTTATGAAAATTAACTTAAATGGTACTTTCTTAAGAATCCAACAGATTGTTTTAAAAAAGAAAAATTAGGGGCACCTGGGTGGCTCAGTCAGTTGAAGTCCAACTTTTGATTTTGGCTCAGGTCATGATCTCACTGGTTCAGGTTCATTAGATCAAGCCCTGCATCAGGCTCTGTGCTGACAGCATGGAACCTGCTTGGGATTCTCTCCCTCTCTCTCCCTCTGTCGCTCCCCCACTTGCTCTCATGCTCTCTCTGTCTCTCTTTCTCTCTCTCTCAATAAATAAACTTAAAAAAAAAAAAAGAAAGAAAGAAAAAGAAAAACTAACCCTATGGAGGTAATTCCTAGGCAGTTTCAAACATCCAGCGACGTTTTAAACTTCCCATACAGATTGTTAATAATTGATAACATCGAGTGAAAGAATTGCTTTCATCACATATATCTGTGTAAAAAGCTTACCCTTTCCTCGGAAAGGACATCTTCTGGCTGAAAACATCTCATTTTAATACTCTAAGCAGTTCTTTCCAGTGACGAAAAGGAAGCATAGGGATTTAAGGAAGGAAAGTGAAAATCAATGCTTTTAAGTGTTTCAGAATTGCAGGCTTTTGCAAGAAAACACAACTTATTCTTGCTTTTCACAGTAAGTCCCAATTTACCAGCCCCACTCTTTTCCTCCCACACCAGCCTCCTGTCAGAGAAGCAGTCAGCTTTAAGTACATACTCTGAGTGATGGGGTAGTGTAAAATTTCAAATATGAGCCAATATTTGGATGTGCTAAACATCCCCTGACCTGGAGCAGAGGAAAGAAAAAGGAGAAATGAAAGGTGAGTAGATGTTGTGGGTCCCTGAGAGAGCCAAGCTTCCCGTCTGAGCGTGAAGGGAGGCTAGATGGAAAGCGTTGGGGTGTTACTGGAACTAGAAAGTGCCTTTCTCTGTTTGCCCTCTTTCCTGGGCGGAGCCCTAGGAAGCAATAAAACCACAGCTAGAGCTGCTGGAAGGATGTATCAGGGCACAACAGACTGAGACAGCCTCAGAAAATTCCCCAGGTCTCAGCAGGCCTGCAAACAAAAGGTTTCCCCTGTACCTGACGGTGGCATGAAAGAGGTACAGACTTTAAATAATGTCTCAGAGGATCCTGAAGCCTCGTGTGGGGCAAGGGTGAGGTACAATGATCTCCTTGAACTTGAATGGACAAGGACATCAGAAAGACCTTACAGGTTCATAAGAATAGAAAACAAGAAAAACACAGTAGTGACCGCATGGACTAGTTTATTATCCAGATGGGATAATGGGTGTCCACAGGCTTTGAAGAACCCTCAGGCAATGATAAAAGATAGAATGGACCATCTGCACCCTTCATCTGTCCCCTCCCCACCCCCGCTCCTTCTTTGCCAATCAACAGATAATCTTTCCTTTCACCAGAATTTTCACAATTATTTCATGATCTTTCCTTTCCTTCCTTTGTCAGGAGTAAACCCATAAATACTTTCCTCACCTATCCAGTGTCCCATGTCAAGGGGAAGCCTTAGACCCAACTGCTTTCATTCATCACAATATTCTAGGGCTTTATTGAAAATAACTGGTATCCTGCCTTGCATTGACCACCTTCTTCCCCACTTTCTACTGTGCCAGAGACAGCCACACAGTGACTCAGAATCGGGGAGGGAGGGGGTCATGGAATGAAGAAGGGGCAAGACTGAGCAGTGCTATTTAGACATGTTTTATGCCTAAGTCTTCCATAACAAGAGAGAACTACAACTCAAGTAAGAGAGTCCAGGGATAAAAGCATAATTGTTTGTTTTAATTTAAAACTTTTCTTAAATAGTTTATGGAAATTTTCAGAGGAAAACAAAATTAATGGAGCCCTCTTACTGAGAAAAGGCTAGTTTACTTTAAGGGGGGGGGTGTAAAAATGAGATAAAACAAATGTTATTATAACTTGTAGTTAATACAAGCTCCCAGCAGCCATTTTACACATTTTATGTTTTGCATGGAGAAACTTATTTCCTGATTAGCAAGGTAGAGTAATTTTTCTTCCAACACCATTGTTGGGTCCCAAGATGTGATTTTATATTTTCACAGTTAAATTTTCCAAGTAAAAATAATCTTGTTTCTCATAGAAGGAGTAACAACCTTCTTAGCATTATTAAAGTCAACAAAGACTTTCTTCTGGACTATAAATAAACAGAACTCAGGTTTAAATGGCATATCAGCAGACACTGAAGTGTTAAATTCAATAACTCACAAGTACCTACATGTGCACAAGGGCTTCATTTGCTCTATTTTTTGTTTCTGTTTTCTATTTGTTCCCTTCATAGAGTTTTTCATTCATTCGTGTGGGTCAGAGACCATGTCATCAATGGCCGTGTCCCTACAGTAAATTCATGGCGCAATCCATTATGCTCAGATGGGTATTTGTTCATCCCCGGAAAGATTGGGGTGTTCTACAGAATCCTCTGTTTACTTTCCCAGACATCACACTCCCCGCCTTTTCCTGGAAAAGTGTACCTGAGTTGAGACCAATTTTCACTTTCTATCTTTGTTCTGCAGCTAAGGGGACAATTTACAACCAAATGTGCTTCTCTTTCATGACCCTCCAAGCCCCCACATTGGGTCCCATGTGCAGAACATGCGCTCTCATCATGGCAAGGTCTATCTGCGGCCAAGTGCAGGGTGGGGCTGAGCTAGGTGTGAGAAGCAGGAAGTGTCCGTTCGCTCTCAGGCTTCCGGTGTAGTCGCTCCACACATGTTGAGCCACTGCTCTCTCAGACTGGCTCTAAAGCATCTTAGGTAAACAGACTGGGAGTTTCCTTCTGGCCAGTTAAAGAAATGTCTTCAACACTTTGCTCAGTTTATATTTTAGAAGCCTAAATTAAGAAACTGCCAGGGGCACCTGAGGTGGCTCAGTCGGTTAAGGGTCCAACTTTGGCTCAGATTATGATCTCTCGGTTCATGTGTTCGAGCCCCACATCGGGCTCTGTGCTGACAGCTCAGAGCCTGGAGCCTGCTTCAGATTCTGTGTCTCCCTCTCTGTCTGTCCCTCCCCCACTTACATTCAGTCTCTAGTTCTCTCTCTCTCAAAAATAAATAAACATTAAAAAAAAAGAAACTTCCATTATTTAGTTCTAAATTAATGTTGTAATTTTTAGTATGATAGCTGAATTTAATAGGATAATGATGGATCTCAAAGATGATACATTCTCCATGTTGACTTTTAGGAAAGTTTTTATATTATAGAGAACATTTCGGCGAATAATTTGATAAAATAAGGCCAGAAACATGAATTCAGTTACTCTAAAACCACCTGGAGAGCTGAAGATTAACTCCAAGAAGCACCGAATAATAGTAACAATCAACATTTATTGAGTACATGATATATGACTCTCACTATTCATTTTTTTAAGTTTATTTATTTATTTTGAGAGAGAGTGTGTGTGTTTGCAAGTGGGGAAGGGGCAGAGAGAGAGAGGGAGAGAGAATTCCAAGCAGGCTCCACACCACCAGTGCAGAGCCCAACGTGGGGCTCGAACTTAGGAACCGGGAGATCATGACCTGAGCTGAAATCCAACACCTAACCGACTGAGCCACCCGGATGCCCCTGCCTCCCACCCTTCTTAAAGGTAAAAGTGTATTAATTTAGTCTTCACAGTAAAAGTGTGAGATAAGTGTTATAATTTCCTTATTTATTTTAGCGATAAAGAGAAACAGAAGTTAAGTAAATTTCCCTTGCACAGTTCTTAAGAGACAAAACATGGACTCAAATCCCTACTCTCTTGCTTCAGAGATCCTATGCTTCACTGCAGTGACTCTAACATAGAACAAGTCTTATTGATGCATCAATAAGACCAATAAAACAAAATGATAGATGATAGATAGATAGATAGATAGATAGATAGATAGATAGATGATACATAGATGATACATAGATATCCTTGTGCCCAAGACTATAATTCAAACCGATCCATACTGCAAGCTTCACATCAATCTCAGATATATTTTTTTTTTCACTCAAAACTATCTTCCATTTATTATATCAGGAGCCCTAGACACAGAGATGACCAACAGGCAGAATCTTCCCTTAAGATGTTCATAGTCCAGAAGGGAAGACAGACAAGAAAATAAGTTATTATACTACCTCAAGACAAAAACAATAGAAATAAGTCAAAGCTGAAAGGGAAAAGTAGGAAAACAAACTAGGAAGAGAAAAAATATATATTAGGCTTCTATAATGTTGCTATTATAAAATATCATTTAAACTGCATTTAAATCTGCGTATCTGAAATTTCTAGGCTGCTTGAATAGGGAGTTTCCTTTTTTTAATCTTTTGGGCAGGCTGGGGACGCAGACCTGGGCTGGGAAGAAGTGTGCAGAATAAGACAACAGGCTCAAAATGGAGTTGCTTATGCTAAGCTCCACATCACCAAACTGAGGCTTAACTCTTTCCGTTTCCGCTTTCCCAGTAGTAAAATCCTAAGCCAGTCAATCAGGAATCTCCTGGTCAGCCTTAGATAAATCATCCACCTGACAGACCTCTGCCATTTTCTATACAGAAGTAACTTTGTGATAATCAATCCACTTTTTTGCTTCATATGACTTTCTTATTCCTGCTCCCTTCTGCCTGTAAAAGTCTTTCATTTTGTACTGCCCCTCAGAGCTCCCTCTTATCTGCTAGATGGGATGCTGCCCGATTCAAATCAATTTTAACTCAAATAAACTGTTAAAATTTTTAATATGCCTCAGTTTATCTTTTAACACTGGGAAGCCACTCTCATTGCAGCATATTGCTCAGGAGAGAGGACTTGGCCCAGTAAAATCTTGGTTTGATGCTCCTCTCTGGCACTTAAGAACTTTGTGGGTTTGGGTAAGTTACTTATAGTTTACTAAGCCCATACAGACGCCGACCTCAATTTTATTCCCAACTTGAAACGCCTACAACTTCTTTTAAAAACAGAGCATCATTTTTTTTTTATCAGACATTGTTTTCAGTACAGTGCTTCACAAACATTTTCCCATTTAAAACTCACAAAACCTATATCAAGTTTTCACTTCAGTCGTGGGGAAATTAAGCCACGTAGAGGTAAAGTTAAAATGCCCAGGGTCCCGGAACTAATAGATGGTAAAGTTGGAACTCAAACCCAGATGGGGCAGACTGAGGGGTCTGTGCTTGAAAACGTCTCATCATAGCACCGCGTACTTTGCATCTGTGTGAACGCATTTTACTAAGTATTGGATCAAATATTTGCTCCAGAAGTGACTTTTGAAAGTCTATGCTACTTCTAAGCTTGGCCATTTCTAAATAAATACTTTTCAAAGCAAATCGTCTTGGGTTCCTTGGGCCTTGTCAAGACCAACTGAGAAATAATTCCAGCTTAAGAAACAGCCCCGCAGACACATGTCCAGTGAGTAGTAAAGTAAGGATCCCCTCCCAAAACTTGCTAGGTGACTTTGGTTACATGTTTTAATTTGTGCAGATCTCTGTTTGATTTTACTTGTTTTTTAATGGTCCATCAGAAGGAACAATGTCCAGGGGTGCCTGGGTGGATCAGTCAATTAGGCGACTGACGGACTCGGGTCACGATCTTGCAGTTGGTGGGTTCGAACCCTACATCGGGCTCTGTGCTGACAGCTCAGAGCCTGGAGCCTGCTTCAGATTCTGTGTCTTCTCGCTCTCTGCCCCTCCCCCACTAGCACGCCTTCATTTTCTCTCTCTCTCTCTCAAAAATAAACAAACATTTAAAATTTTTTTTAAAAAAAAGGAATGATGTCCAAACCCCTTCAAATAAATTTTGAAATACACCCACGTGGGTAAGTGGACTATCTCACTAATCCCTAATTTGGTCATTTGTTACTACCACCCACCCCGCACTGACTTCTTTCAAAAATATTTTATGCAAGCAGCCTTTATGTCAAAATGTTGTTTTATTTTCATAATGTTTAGGATATTTGCACCATTTGTTTCACAGAGATGTATCATATTATGACGGATACTACTACAGGCTCGGTAATCAAAGTTATAAGGCTATTTTGTGTTGAGGCAGTTTAATTTATAGTATTTGTTAATATTTTCCTTTGAATTGTATTTACTACTTATTATATGGATTTGTGCAACACTTTTTTAAAAAATATTTATTTTGAGAGACAGCATGTGAGCAGGGGAGGGACAGAGAGAAAGAGGGAGAGAGACTCCCAAGCAGCCTCCACATTCAGCGTGGAGCCCAACGCAGGGCTTGAACCCAGGAACAGGGACATCACGACCTGAACGAAAAACCATGAGTCAGCCGCTTAAGTGACTGGGCCACCCAGGCAACCCTATCCTGTGTGTTGCAGTATGTTTAGAAGCATCTCTGGCCCCTACCCACTAGATGTCAGTAGCATCCCCCAGCTGTGACAACCAAGAACTCCTTCAGACCTTGTCAAATATCTCCTGAGGGTCTGTGGGGGGTGGGGACTGACCCAGTTGAGAACCACTGATCTATATGTACATATACACGAGGAATTCCTGAAAGAATGTTTGCCAAAATGAGTGTGGTGGTAACCTTTGGATAGTGAGAATGCACATATTTTGCTTTCTTCTTTGTAGATGAATATATGTATATAATCATTTTGCATGAATGGTTTTACAATATACAGTAAAACCTTGGTTTGCGAGCACAAATTGTTCTGGAAACACACTTGTAATCCAAAGCCCTTGTATATCAAAGTGAATTTCAAGAACCATTGGCTCAGTCATGATCACGTGACATTTGGGGTCACATACTACTCCTATTGCAAGACGTCGCTTGTTTATCAAGTTAAAATTCATTAAAAATATTTGCTCGCCTTGAGGAACGCTCACAGAACAAGTTGCTCGCAATCCAAAGTTTTACTGTACATGGTTTTGCAGGCCTATTTTTTTTTTATTGAGGTGAAAAGTATCAATAGTAAAAAAGCACAAATCTTAATGGTTCTGTTTGATTAGTATTGACAACACACACACACACACACACACACATACAATCAGCATATATCATCTTACACAAAGCTATTTTAAAATCTAAGTGTCCTAAAAATGAACACTATATCTTACGGGAAAATCCCAACGCAGTCCACTTTTTCACGTTTTTCTTTTGCTACCCTCGTATCTCCACCTGAGTTCTGCCCATTTCTCCGTGGATGAAGGTGGTCGTGATAGGTGCTGGCTGGAGACAAGATTTTGTAGGACTGAGGCTGAAGCTGACAGTCCTCATAGCAACTAGAAGTGGCAAAAACTACAGAACAAAGCCAAGGACAGTGCAACGCTGGAGACAGAGAGGTCTGGTGTATCCCAAAGGCAGAGGGCTCGGAAGTGGGCTGTAAGTTGGAATCTGGAGTCATGGTCTAGGAGACAAAAAGAAGTCAGAAACAAACAGGGCAGAAAGTTGCCCATGGTGAATTGCTTCGAATAATTGTTACCTTTTGAAGTATGTTCTTTTAAGAGCTAGCTGACCACTTAGAAAATGAATTATTTCTACTTAGCAGAAAAGACATATTGTGAGTAGGTTAGACCTAAAATGAGCCTGTGGCCCTCTACATCCACTCCGCACCAGGGGGGGCCTTCACCTTCGCTCAGGTTTGCTCGTCCTGTCTCACTATCCCACCAGTGTCTGAACCTTGTGTGTTCATCTCACATTTCTTGCCCTGAGTTCATGCCTAAGACGTCAGGACAGACACGGACTTCTGATGCATCGTGTTCCTTACACGTGTTCCTTCCTGATCTCCTCCTCTGGCACTTTTCCCTTCTGGTCCTTTTAAAAAACCATTCCACTGGCCCAGCTTCATTCCCTGTGACCCACCCATATCAAGTTGAATTAACATGCTTGCAGCATAGGAGAGACCACGCAGCACAGAGATCTTCAATATATAGTACAGTAAATAGTAACTGAATTAACATGTCCAGGAAACCTAAAGTCAGCAAACCAACTGCAGTTTACTAGGTGAGGAAATCTGGTAAATAACCAGTCTGTGAAAGGATCATAGCAAAGATTGTGGATTTTAGGCATTTTGTTTTCGGTATAATCTAAGTTCCAAAAATAGTGAGCAGTAAGTTCAAATTTCTGATGGCAGTGTTCTGCGTTCTTCGTCTTTAGACTGCATAATAGATACGGCAATCATTTGAACATAATGTAAACATAATGAAAGATTATTTCTTTTAATTTTCTAGGATGTTGTTTACATAAATAGTACTACGAATGTATCATTCTTTCTATGTACCATTCTTTTCTGTACCATTCCAGTCTAAATGCATAGAATCACAAAAAATGAATCTCTTCTTCTCTCCTCAATTCTCGTGATCAACATCAAGAACTTTTAATTAGGCAGTCTCTAATTTATAGACATTTCAAATGTTTATTTCATTAAGTCAAATGGTTTTATCCAACTGATCTAGTTTATAAAATGTTATTTTTAACGATAAATAGAAATTTGGAAATAGTTTAGTGTAGTGATCCCCATGTTAATTTAAAAAGTTAATCTGAAGAGAAATCTAATTACGATCTTCACTGTTTTCAACAAATATAGACTTTTTAAAGAAAAGATTTTAAAATAATGTGGTTAAATTAGCAAATGCTTGCATTCTCTTACTCTGATTTCAAAATAATCATTTTGTTTTTCTCTTTACCATCAAAGTCAAAACTGTATTCTTTACTGACTAAACATTTTATCATCAAAATTATACACACACACACACACACACAACTATCAAGGGTTTAGGGTAAAATTAAAATATGATTCTGCATTAAGGTGTTATTTAATACCTTAAAATAAGTCTTTTACATCTCACAAGATATTTTGAGTTGGAAATATGTAAGGAAATTTTTCCAAAAACGAGAAATCGGTCATAAGGAAGATGAATATAAGTGCAAATTCAAATGTGAAGCTTCTGCTTTTTAATATCTCATTGAATACTGAGTGTTAATGAAAGATGATTTAATATTTCTTAAAATACGTGCTTTAAGTGAACTGGTTCATGATTCATGTGTTCGGTATTTATCATATAAAAGCAAAGTAAATCTCCATGCCCTTCAAAATAATTCTTTGCTGAATTAAATCCCAACTATAGGAAATAATTGCTATTTGGACAGCTTTCATTTTCTATGACAATACATGATACTCTAAAATTCAAATGCTATGATTTATACTGGCCAAACATTGAGCTCTAAGCTTGATGCATTTCTAGACACCGAAATCTCCTATGATTGCTAATGTTGCCAATATTCATTTCATAAAATTGCAAAAGGAACTCTAATTACTGCCAAGAAAGTGATTCCCAAAGTGATTACAACCAGGACAATGTAGTCATGAGAATTGAAAGGTCAAACCCCAAGATCTTCTATGCAGCTATGTGATTTTCAGCAAAAAAGAACGTACTCTATTTAAAGACAAAAAGATAATCACATTTGGATTTATTTTTTAGTATTTTGGATAAAAATTAATATTCAGCTTTTTTAAAATGTAAGTTTCAATACACTTATGTATCATATTTTTATGTGAAACTAAATATGTCACAATAAGGTCTTTAGATCGTTGCTAGAGATTTTTTTTAAAAGATGATACACTGATTTGTAAACCGATACTGTATCTGTAAACTTTTTTCAAAGCTTTTCAACTATGATATTTTGGTTAAAAAATAACTGACATTAGACTTAAGAATGATCCTATCAAATAACATACCAGATTTCTTTAAAATATAAACATAGGAGTGCGTGGATGGCTCAGTCAGTTAAGTGTCCAGCTCTGGATTTAGGCTCAGGTAGTGATCTCTTAGTTCATGAGATCAAGACCCATGTCAGCACGTGGACTGCTGACAGCATGGAGCCATCTTGGGTTTCTTTCTCTCCCTCTGTCTCTGCCCTTCCCCCTCTCACATGCGTTTGCATGCCTGCGCTCTCTCTCTCAAAATAAACTTTAAAAATCTTTCAAAAAAATAAAATATGAGCATAGCTTTTGACTAAAATGAACTAAATGGCATGAGGTAGTTTTATGTCTGTAAAAATTATAAAGTCACATTTCCCTGAGACTCAAAAAATGAACCCAGACTGGATACGATGTCTGGGATTTGCTTCAAAAAATCCAGAAGGAGGAGAATGAGTGAAAAGTAAGAGGTGACACAAGACTAGTCAGAAGCAGATTATTTTTAATATAAATTGTTGAACACACGAGGAGGGGGATTTGGGGAGAGAGGGGAGCACAGCGGGTAGAGGGAAGGGCAGAAAAGGTGGGACATTATATTATTTGGTCTATTTTTGTAGATGTTCAAAATAAAGAATGTTAAAAATAAATAAAAAATACACGAAGTCCGTGTTCCTGTGTTATTTTTGTATTTTAAATAATACACATATATATTTTACTTTAAGAACAAATTTGTCTAAAAAAAAATGTGTAGGGTCTCATTTTCCTTAATTTAGCAGAAGAAAAGTCCTTTAGAGAGAATGTCTCTACTCACGAACGTGCCTATCTTAGCTATTTACATATAGGTAATTTTTTTTTTCTTCGCAAGAGAACCAGATCTGCCTAGGGAAATGTTTCAATAAAACATTTGCTTCAAAATGATCTTTCCTACCATATCAAAGAGCCCATTCCGGTCAAAACTTGTAATCAGTAGTTAATCAATATGTTCAGCCTTTATATCTATTATCTGTGTGATTGGTGAGCTGCACAGGACCTCATTCAAATAACAAATAGGAGATGGCAAGCAGGTGTTCCTGAACCCAGGTAGCCAAAATGAAACAAGTGGTTTTTGCTCACATGCATAGTGTAGCAAAGCAGATAGGAATGCTGTGGGTTGACTAGTAACATAACAAGAGCTATAACAGCTAACATTTATGGGAAGTTCACCATGACACAGGCATTATTTATATCTACATCTCCTTTTATTCTCTCAATAACCTTTGAGATCAGTATTATTAGGATCGCTGTACTGCAGACACAGAAAAGCAGATTCAGAGATGTTACAGACTCCAGGGTTCCCCATGAGGAGTGAATCCAAAAATCAAACTAAAATCTCTCTATTCAAAGTCTGAATTCTTAAACACTATTAATTGGCACATTATGAACCATTAACGTATTACTTTTTTAGTTTTTTAATGTTTATTTATTTTGAGAGAGAGAGAGAGAGTGCACGCAGGAGAGGGACAGAGAGAGGGGGAGACAGAGAAACCTAAACAGGCTCCATGCTGTGAGCACAGAGCCAGACGCAGGGCTCGATCCCATGAACCATGAGATCATGACCTGAGCTGAGATCAAGAGTCGGACACTTAACCAACTGAGCCACCCAGGTGCCCCTAACATATTACTTTTTAAATAGAACAAACCGTTAGATGTTATGTACTTTTTTCTTATAAATAAATATATAAAGAAAAGTATAATCTAGAATACTAGTATAAATGATTTATGTATATGAATAGTGTTTACTGAGTATCACTTTTATACATTTTTATTTATTCAGCCTTCAATAAATATTTGTTTCACATGATCTTATGTAAGCTGAGGTACTATATTATATAAACGGGTAAAAAGATGTATATATATATGTCATGGTTTCCTTTAGATTTCTCACCTGAAGAAATTTTGGTGCTCATTTCACTGATTTCAAAACTAAGTTTAACCTAATCTCTTTCTCGGAATTAGTATTATATTGGTTTTACCATTGGCCCACCTGAAATCATTTCCATTGCCTTCATAATAGCGAAGTAGTGAGAAATTGACTCAAATTTATCATTTCCGGTGATTGAATAGTAAATTAATCACCAAAAGGTGAACATACTTTGGTGTGCAGTGACTGAAAAATACAAATGGCATGTTGAAAGACATGATTTATAATGATTTTAAGTCCCCTTTTTGTGTTTCCCTCCGCCCCTTTAAAATGTATTCACCCCTCAGGTAAGAGCGCACGTCTCCAGCCTTTTTTGCTCACTCAGCCTAAAGAGTCACAAAAATATTCTCGATCCAGTTATGTCCAGCCCAAAATAGTAATTGAAAATCTGACTTTGATTGAATGGGCTTTTTTCCCTCCCCAAGTTCAGGCCTGCTTCACACTGGAAGCCTGCCACAGGTTGTTTTTTGGTTTTTTTTTTTTTTTTCCTCTATTTATTATATTTCTTCTATTTCTCACCTCCACGCCACACTTGGGAGCAGCTTTACACTTCCTTATCCAACCCAGGAGTCCCACTCCTGGGTATTCGTCCAAGCAAATTAAAGACTCACGCTCATGTAAACTTTGCACGCAGAGGTTTATAGCAGCATCATTCACGGCCACGGAGAACTAGAAACTGCCGAACCATCCTTATTTCCCATAGGACTACACATTAAACATTCTGAAACCATCTCTTGTGGTCCGTAAATGAAAGCTGTTTTTCTCACCGTAGGAGAAAAGAGTAACAAATATAGGAAAGACGGGAATGCTAGAATAAAACTGTGATTCCAGGTTGAAATTGTATAGAGCAATATGAATTCATGTTTATTTCAATAAATAGATGGATAGATAGAGAAATAAACACAGATATGTGTCTACATGTGGATTCGTAAACATATAACATTTCCTAGCTTTATCCGCTTTGTAAGTGACAACTCTGAGTGTGGCGATGAACACAGCTAGCTCCAGGTATGGGTTGTTAAATACCATTCTCCAGCAAAGGAACTCGTGCTCCGCAGAACCATGGCTGACTCCTGCACTGGGGCAGGGGAAAGACAAAATGAACCTGGAGAGCCTCATACTATCAGAAACCAAGGAAGTGCTCAAAGCACAGAAGGATAAGCACCTGTCAAGGGGACACAGGAGCCAACCTGGAAGAGCTCCCAATGGCCAAAGCTGTAACCATGTGAACAGTAAGTAAAGAAATATTGGCTGATTTCCCAAGGAAAAAAATAAATAGCCAAGGTGACATATTGATATAAAGACATTATTAGAATAAATAAGCAGAGAAGAAGATACAACTCTTCCTTACCAGAAAATTCCAATGAATAAATGTAGAAAGAATAAGGGACAAAGAAAGTCATCATTCAAACATAGTAACTGCTGGGTGCCTGGGTGGCTCAGTCCGTTAAGTGTCTGACTTCGGCTCAGGTCATGATCTCGCAGCTCGTGGGTTCGAGCCCCGCGTCGGGCTCTGTGCTGATAGCTCAGAGCCTGGAGCCTGCTTCGGATTCTGTGTCTCCCTCTCTCTCTGCCCCTCCCCGCTTGTACTCTGTCTCCCTCTGTCTCTCAAAAATGGATAAACGTTAAAAAAAAAAAAAGTAACTGCTTCAGGAAAGATCCATGCTGGATGTTAAAATTAGTGGAAGAAACTTTAAGAAGAGGATATTCGTATAGCCTCAAAGTTTCTCCTCCAAAATATTTAGTAATTACTGTGATAGTTTTATGTTCACAAATTCTTTGATATCACTCCCTCCAGGAGGTATAGTTTAATTCCTCTCCGCTTACATCTATATTGACTTAGCGATCCCTTCTAATAAAAGCTGGTTTTGTTAGAACACGCATTGGGACATGTTTGTGTATTGTCTATGTCTGTTTTCCTAGTATCCAGCAGAGCTAAGTCATTGTGACAGGGACCATAGGGTCCACAAAGCCTACAATATTTACTATCCGCTTTTTTACAGAAAAAGGGCAGGTGTCTGGAAGAGGGCGTGGAAGGAGGAAAAGAGTAATTTTGCAGTGGATAACCCTGACAGACATCACCTTACCCAAGTGACCAAGGCTGGCATCGCCAGTGATAATTCAGGTTGATTTCATAAACACTCTGGTATGACACAAAGAGAAGCACAAATCACCTCTCTTCTACCCTCCCCCAAAATCCATAACCAGTAGTCTCCAAAGCTGTCAAGGTCATGAAAGACAAGGAAATATGGGGAAACCCCCAGACTGGAAGAGATTATGAAAACATAATGATTAAATGAAATATGGGATCTTGGAAGGGATTAGGGAACAGAATGGAAAAACTTGTAAACTCTAAAGTCTATACTTTAGGTAATAATATTGTATCAATATTAATTTCCTAATTTTGCTATTGTGTGTGATAGTAACATTATAGGCAGGTGGATAAAGGGTATTTGGGAACTCTGTTTTCTCTTTGCAACTCTTCAATAAGTCTAAAATTACTTCAGAATAAAAAGTTTTTAAAAATAAGGTGCAGGGGCACCTGAGTGGCTTCGTCGGTTAAGCATCTGACTCTTGATTTTGGCTCAGGTCACGATCTCACAGTCCATGAGTTCAAGCCCCGTGTTGGGCTCTGTGCTGACAGCTCAGAGCCTGTAGCCTGCTTCGGATTCTGTGTCTCCCATTCTCACGTCCCATCTCCCTGTCTCTGCCCCTCTCCTGCTCATGGTCTGTCTCACTTTGTCTCTCAAAAATAAACGTTAAAAAAAATTTTTTAGGGGTGCCTGCGTGGCTCAGTTGGTTAAGTGTCTGACTTCAGCTCAGGTGATGAGTTTGTGGGTTCAAACCCCACTTCAGGCTCTGTGCTGACAGTTAGGAGCCTGGAGCCTGCTTCAGATTCTGTGTCTCCCTCTCTCTCTGCCCCTCCCCAGCTCATGCTTATTATTAAATTAATTAATAATTTAATATTCTTATATTAAAATAATAATAGTAAAATAAATAAAAATAGGGTGCAGTTTTTACCATACTCCCACAGCATCACTGAGGAAGCACAAGCAAACTAGTTAAGGACCAAGCAAGAAATGTCTACGTGGTACTTTGGGGGAATAATGATATACTGGGACAAAAAGAACTCTTTTCTTCGGAATCATAGGTAGAGAGATGCTACAATCTTCACATGCAGGTGCCCATCCTGTGGTTACAAAAGGAAGCAGATCAAAGAAAAAGAGGGACGGGCAGATCAAATCTGCTGAAATTATTTGAATCAAGTGCAGTCTCCTGGATTCCCAACTTTGTCATAAAACAAAATCACTTTTGTTGCTTAAAAAAAAAAGCAGCAAGAGCTCCATTATAGCAACCTATTACAATGACAAGCTTTCCAAGTGGGATAACAGAATGTTCTCCATTTGTTAATTGGTTGTCATCACTCAGCTCTGATAAAAAGATCACAGGAAATATTATTTGAGGGCATAGATGCAAAAGGATCATAATACTAATGAATAATTTTATTGATTAGTCTAGAGCTCAATATCGGATTGAGGCTATAAGAGGGAGAAAATTCATCTGCATGAACATAATTGTAGGTAACACTATGTGGTGAAAACCTGGCATTATGACTTTGGGAAAGTCTCTTAAATCTCTTGAATTTCTGTAGCGTTATTTGCAAAAATGGATATAATAAACGTCTTCGAGGGGATGTCATGAGGGTGCCGAATGAATTAACAGATGTAAAAGCACATGAGAAAATGTGAGCTACCATATAAACATAAAGGGTTGGTGTTATCAGTTACAACCCATGGAAGGGTGTTCCTGATATATTTCTCTTAGCCAAATGCTAGAGTTTTAAGACTTCAAAATGTCCGCTCAACCAGCTGGGGAGACATGCGTATGAACAACAAACCCTAATGTCATCGGGGAGCACAGGCGGGAACGATGCTCATAGGTACCATGTCTTACACATACAAAGTCAGGTTAAGCTGGACTGAGAAATTCAGGCAGTTTATGGACCATTATTTTTATGTCATTTTCTAAGACAGCTTTGTTGATGTGGAATCAAAATGCAGCGATCTGCAGATACTTAAAATGTACATTTTGAGAAGGTTGGACATATGTATACACCCAAGAAACCATCACCACCATCAAAGCAAGGAACATATCCATCATCCTCCAAAATTTCTTCATGTTCTTTTGTAATATTGCCCCCTCTGCATTCCCTGTGCCTTGCCCCCATCCCTAGACACACACTGATCCTTATATGATTTTGAACCAAACCATAGGGGTTCCAGAAAAATACAGTTTTGCCCTTAAGCAAAATTTAGAGTTTTTTTGTTGAATTTAAAAGTTTCCTCCTCTGTTTTTTTAATGTAATACAAGAATCTAACATCTATATTATGAAGTGAAGGGGCGTGTGTGCGTGTGTGTGTATGTGTGTGAAACAGAGAGAGAGACAGAGATTCCCCTCGTTATAACAAATTGTATGGCTCCCCTTTTCTAATACTCAATAAATACAGAACTGCTGTGGGGTTTCTAAGATTTTAGTAATATGTTTGCAGCCTAGGTAGTAATTTAGTTTCTTAGGTTGGCAATTTAAGATAAGTGTCCCTGCCAACAGAACCCTAGATGTCCCTCATCCTGACATTCTATTATTACTGTCAGCAATGGGACTTTTGGTGGTTTTTTTCCCCAATCTATGCTTTTTTTCAACTTTTCTTATTTTTTGCAAGAAACTGAAATAGTGTTATCCACTCATGAAAAATGCAACTTTTCGTCTTCCATGCCATGATGATGGGAGATCATACACTGATAGTCTTCAGGTTGGAATTCTGATTTCTTATTTAAAAAAAAAGAAAATGAACCTAGTAATGATTGAAAACCTGAGGCTTAGATACAAGATGAAAGACATTTAGTGTTACCCATCTTTTTAAAAAATTTTTTAACATTTATTCAGTTTTGAAAGGCAGAGGGAGACAGAGCACAAATGGGGGAGGGGCAGAGAGAGAGGGAGACACAGAATCCGAAGCAGGCTCCAGGCTCCGAGCTGTCAGCACAGAGCCCCAAGCGGGCCTCGAACTCACGGACCGCGACATCATGACCTGAGCCCAAGTTGGCCACTTAACCGACTGAGCCACCCAGGCGCCCCAGTGTTACCCATCTTTTTAAACAACCTCTTTGACCACAGTAACATAATGGTTTTAATCATGTTTTCATTTCTCTATTTTTGCAAAAAATAAACCTGTATTGTTCCCCATTGATTCCATAAGATGCAAGGTCATGTTGCTTCAATATGGATAGTACTGAACCAGTATATCCCCACCGGTGGCGCTCCTTGAGAGGGCATCAAAACGTGTCAATAAATGTTTCCTCTCATGCTCCTTTTACAATTCTCCTCTTACCAAAGTACCTGAAGTCAAGTTCAGCAGATAAATATTCTCCCATTCATTTCCACTTCCGTTTTGTATAGTTTTTATAAATATGATATCATTACGTTTTGCATTCACAACTTTCCTGTGTAAGGATTTCTATTACGAAAGCAGAAGGGTTTAAAAGCATGAGCTTTGACATGATAAACTTGGGTTAAAACTTTACCACCACCCCTTCCTGGTTTTAGAATCTCAGCCAAGTGCCTAATTTTTCTAAGCCTCAACTTCACTTCTGTCAAATATAAAAACCTTAACGGTAGAGGAGCTGTGAGGTTTAAGTGAGAAAATGTATATGAAGCAGTAACCAATGCTTGTCGCATAGTAAATGATCAGTAAATGTTAGCTCTACTTACTATTCCTCTAATCATGACTACGGCTATAAACTGGATGAAGAAGAAAAAAGCAAGATTCATATTTAGATGTGAGAATAGGCCCCCATCCAATCTAGACAAAAATACAGGCAATATTATATTTTCCTTTTTCCAATTCGAGCATGGAAAATGTTACCGCAAAATAACCAGAAAATTGGAAACTTTGCATGTGTGAATCTTTTTTTAAAAAGTTTGCAAGTCAGACTGCAAGTGTTTGTCTCAATGGACTAATACAAGAGACCATATGAATAGGTTTCTGAGTCATGCACCACTTTTAAGTATCCTGCTGAAAGACGCGTAGGCGCAAATCTGTTCAATACAGTCCCTTGTGCTGTCTCTCTCCTGCTGTGAATGGATCGTAACGAGTGGGCAAAAGAAAGTATCAAATAATTATAAGTGTTCAGGATCTAACTTCTCATTCATCTCCAACAGACGTGTGAGCTGAAAGTATAATTTTTAATGCCACCTACGGTGCAGCCGCTGAGAATTTCTTCTGTATCTGTAGATAGGAAGCTTACAGATCACACGGCACTGGGCCTGCCCCCATGGGGTTACAGCCAATTGAACTATAACATTCCCAAGCCAAGAAGATGCTGTGCTGTGCACTCTTTAGCTTTCCATTATGAGATAGGTGGTTACACTAAGTTTAAAACGCCTTATGCTCAAAGGAGAAGACTTTCTGGTTCACACTGAATAAGAAGACAAATATCATGGATCTACAAAACCCTGCAAGTGCCGTACCTCACAAAAATTCTTGAATTCCAGTTCTCAAAAGGTTTTTTAATTAATATCTAAGATCGTGAGTCAAATTTTGTTTGGGGTCAATAAAATGTGCCATTAAAATATACATTTCTGGTTGAGTAGATATCTGCGCTCTTAAGGAATCAGATTCAAAATTTCAAGAACTTTTGAAGTCGTTTCCTTGAAAGAATGTCAAAAAGAAAATTAAAAAAAAAAATCCCTAACAACAATGGTGTTTTCACATATAAAGGCTGGTAGCCATCCTGTCTCTTGTTTTATGAAATCAGCATAGAGGATAAATATGTTTCTGAAGTCTCAACACTTTCCTTTCCCCAAGAATATTATAAGAACGTGACACTGTGCCTGTAAATCATTGGGTACCTACATGCTACTTTAACCAACAAAATAAATACTGTTTCCTCTGTAGGTCTTATTTTCTGCGGAGTCTGATTTAGTTAAGAGAGCTTCATAATTCCTTGCGCTCTAGCAAAAGTTGTAGAATGCATGCAGTGTAAGAGTAAACAAAATTATTTAAGACTTCTTCAAAATGCAGTGAATTGAGGCTACATAAACACAGAGTAAAACTACATTACCTCCTATTTAATTATGTTTATGAGAGCCTAAAATATTGGCGAAAGACAAGCTGCCACACGCGTCACAGAGTCAAGGACAGTTAAAATTTGTCTTCATTACAAAGACAGCAAAACGCAGTCAAGGCTCATGTAGATGGCTGTTGTGTCATGGAACAATGGGTTAATACCACCTTTGTGTCACTTAAATACCAGTCGGTTGCCATACGGCTCCTTAAAAAAAGATCACACCTGCTAATGTGTATTTGTCAAAATTCAAAACCTAAACAGTTGAAAAAATATGGTGACAGAACACTGGGGGTGCCAATAAGTTTGAGTTATAGTCCCAAGAGTCCAGGAACCTAATTTAGAGTCTTCTCCTACATAAAATTATCCCCTGGGCAATGTAATTTAAAGATTTGATTTTCTGGTGTTCTGGTGGCCTACATTTAGCAAAAAAAAAAAAAAAAAAAAAAAAAATTGGATTTATTTATTTTATAGACTTATTCCTTGCTATTTAAAAGGTTTTCTTTAATTGGTCTCCTGCATGAAAACAGTGTCTCAAGTGAAGAGAAGACTATTATCACTGAAATAATTCAACAAGAAAGAATCTGATATCATTTGTCCTTTATTTTACTGAACTATTTTATATCTAGCTATGTCATGCTGGTTTAAATAGAGCCAAAGATTAAAAATTAATGATAATAAGCCTGCATGGATTTGAAAATAGAAGGAGTTTGCCCATAGGCTACAGGCAAAGCAGTCTCTTCTCCCCATAGTAAAAGTCTGGGCTCTGACCCATAGGTCTAGAAACTATTATGCATACTTATACATAGGTGGGCTAATGTTCAAAAACAGAGAAGTTCAATCTGTTTTCTAGCAGCTTTTCACTAAAGCTGAACTTTCACAGTATTCTGAGCAGAGAGGGAGAGAGGATCTGAGATTTCATATTAATATTCACACCCAAGGATAATAATAATAATAATAATCATACATATTAAGTACCTATTATCAGCCAGATAACATAGGTGATGTACATAACTAACACTAATACACTATGAACAAAGCTAAGAAGGAGTTATGTTCCCTAGATTGTGGGAGTTCACAGAAGTGAGGAGAGATCAGGGAAGTTTCCATAGGAAGTGCAATGATTATTTGTTAATATGGTTTGGCCAGGGGGTGCCCAGATATTTGGTTAAACATTATTCTGGGTGTGTCTGTGAGGGTGTTTCTGGAAATGATTGACGTTTAAATGGGTAGACTGAGTGAAGTAGATTGCCCTTCCCAATGTAGGCGGGTCTCATCCAACCTATTGATTGAAGACAAGATAGAAATAACAGATAAGCTAGAAATCTTTCTCTCTGCCTGATTGTTTTTGAGCTGGAACAGGATGCTTCTGCTTTCCATCTCAAATAGGGACTCAGACTACAACTATACCAATGGCTGTCCTGAGACTCCAGCTTGCCGAGTGCATATGGTAGACTTCTCAGCCTCCATAATTAAGTGAGCCAATTCCTTGTAATAAATCTCTCCATATATAGATATATAAGTTTCCACTAAGGGTGGAATTGGCAGGTACCCTGAGATCAAAAGCATTACAGGAAAAAAATGATGGTGCCGTAAATTAAAAAGAAAAAATAAGAGGATTGATTTGAGCAGAAAACCAGTTTGGAAACAATTACAATAATTGCAGAAAGAGGTTATTAGGCCCTGAGTTAGGATATGGGGATGACACAAAGTAGGAAATTTTAGCAGAATGTTTTGACAAATTGGATTTGTGAAATGATGGAAATGGGAGTCCACACTAATACTTTGAGTCCAAATGACTAGGAGAATATGAGATACTCATTAAAGTCATGATATCAAGGTGATGAAAAGTATTCACCATAGTAAGATTTCTATTTCTTGCTACTTTTTTGTACTCATGATAAACATATAGAGCCATCCCTAATTTACCACAAAGCTATTATATAAACCATAAACAATACTAGAATTCATGAACTTCCAAATGGTCATTCTCAGTTACAACTATTGACTTATGTTCAGTGTTAGTTAAATTGCTATATTTCTCATCAGCCAATGTGGAGCTGGAGGGAAAAGAAAACAAAATTCGTTTTTTAGACACATCTCCAAGAAGGACCTACAGATGGCCAACGAGTATATGAGAACATGTTCAACGTCACTAATCATCAGGGAAATACACATCAAGACCTCAATGAGCTATCACCTTACACCTATCATGATAGCTATGATCAAAAAAGCTAAAGACAACATGTTGACAAGGTTGTGGAAAAACTGGAACCCTTGCACACTGGTAAGAATACAAAAAATGGTGTAGACTCCATGGAAAATAGTGTTGAGGTTCCTCCAAAAATTAAAAATAGAACTACCATATGATCCAGCATTCCACTTCTGGGTATTTATCCAAAAAAAAAAAAAAAATTGAAATCAGAATCTCAAAAAGATATTAGCACTCCTATGTTTATTGCACCATTATCTACAACAACCAAGATATGGAATGCTAGTCAGCCTCTTATTTATTTTATTTTTATTTATTCATTATTATTTATTTTATTTTCCATTTATTTACTCATTTATTTATTCACAGAGAGAGAGAGAAAGAGTACGAGTGGAAAAGGAGCAGAGGGAAAGAGAGAATCCCAAGCAGGCTCCTTGCTCAGCACAAAGCCCAATGCGGGACTTGATCCTGTGACCCTGGGACCATGGCCTAAGCCAAAATCAAGAGTGGGGCGCTCAGCCAACTGAGCCATCCAGGCGCGCCTCAGTCTTTTAAAAAGAAGGAAATTTTGCAATATGCAACCACATGTATGAACCTTAAGAACATCATGCTATGTGAAATACGCCAGTCACAGAAAGGCAGATATCACATTATTCCCCTTATATAAAGCATATAAAATAGTCAAATTCATAGTATCAAAGACTGGGATCTGTGGTTGTCAGGGGCTATTAGGAGGGGGAAATGCGGAGTTGCTAAGCATAAATTTTCAGTCACCCAAGATGAGTAAGCTCTAGAGAGCTTACACAACATTGTACCTATAGTCAACAATTACATACTGAACATTCAGAAATTTGTTAAAAGAATAGATCTCAAATTGAGCATTCTTACTAAAATAAAATAAAATAAAATACTTCCTTTCCTTTCACTTTCACTTTAGGATAGTGACAATGACAAAGAGTGAAAAATCTTAAACAAAGGGATTCTCTTTGCCTCCAAGTTTCCCTGAATACAGACCTGTCTTTAATGAAGTCTTATAATGACCATACGAGTAGAGTACGTGATCTTTTTTCAAGAAAGAGCTGTGGAAAAGAATTGTGTCAGCATGCTATTGACCAGCTGTTCAACAGCAATACACATTCCTGCTTGAATCATCACCAGCTCAAACCTTAGCCAAAATTTATAACATATCAATTGGTGGCTTTCCAAACTTTGTCTTCAGCTAGCTCTGGAGCAAAACTGACTCAGGACAATTCACAGGATGCTTACCCTTCCAGAAGGGTGTCAGAAATTAGAGCAGTTTTCTGAGCTGTATCTCATCTTTACTATATAGCCTTTAAAAATAATTCAAAATGGATATATATATATATATATATATGCTTTCCCAATAATACTTCCAACAAAATCTCCAGGCCTTCTTAATACCTCTACATCAAACCAATCTCATCTGACAAATTCTATCACCAATAGATTCATCTGTGCCTTGCGAATCCTGTGCCTGTTACTCAAAAAGATTTTGTTTCCCTTCTAAATCCATTTAAATCCTCTTTCGAGCCCAGTCTTCCATAACCAACCCACACGGCCATCAGCCTAAATTATAAGTACGTACTTAACTTTTCCCTAGTCATTCCTTGCCCTACTCTGGTCCTTCCCTTTGCCCACCCTGTCTCTGTTTGTAAGATTCCAGAACCATCGTGCCTTCATCACATTCTCTCTGCCTGTTTAAACCTTGCTTGCAATCCACCTCCCCTGGAGAGCTTTGATATCGCCACAACCTGAAAACTGTCATGTCACCTCGGGCCATGATTGTTTTTTTTATCTTATTTTCATGCCCCTTTCTCCTCCTACTCACTTTGCCTAGGCCTCAGCACCTTCCTTCTTCTCTGAGCCTTTGACTTCTCATGTCAACATGGAAAATGATTAGAAGACACCCACCATGCTGTTGCCATTAGACTAGTTGAAGTAATTGGTGGTAGTAACAGCAACAGAATTCTCGATCCTCATAAAAAGCCAAGCTCATAACCACCATGGTTTGGCATGAGCTTACCCTGGATCTGAACTTAGCTGGATCTTTCTTGTCGTTTAGGTCTTGGCTCAGTATTGCCTCCGCCTCAGGGACACCTTCCCGTGCCGTTTGACGTCTGTTCTTGCGTGCAAATCGCCCTCCATTTTATTAACCTGCATTTTTGTTAATGATTATCATTATTTAAAAGTGCCTTGTATATATCACTTGGATCTCCACCCTAGAATATAAACTTCCCGAGAGCAGAAATCTTTCCTCTCTCGGGTATTCAATCTCCAGACCTGGAAAAGCACCTGTTCCACACTAAATACCCAGGGAATGTTTATGAATAAATAAATGAATAATTTATTTCAAAGTTACCTCAAGTTCCATGAGGAGACAAACTTCTTTGGGTGTCCCATGTTTCTAGACATCTTTAAAGCAGAGGCACTGCCTGACTTTGTGCTAGACTGTCTCTTCAGGCAAGGTTGCATACGAACAATCTTGGAAAGGCAGACACAATCTCTCCCTCTGAAGCCAAGGGAGGGTTTGATGCCGGTCTTGCAAGATGGAGACAGAGATTCCCTTTGGAGACAAGTCAGACACACGCGCTAACGTCATAATGTCTTTGTGCAAGACAAAGGTGAAGCAGGCCCACTGACCAGACTAATCAGACTTCCTAAACTCGGAGTTCCTGTCCCCTAACACACCCACTGTGTGCACAGTTGTCCACTCTTTGTGCTGCCCCGTGGGAACCGGCGATCAGGGTGCCGGTGCAAATGCTGATTCTCTAGCCATTGCTTCTGTCTCCAACTCGTGAGTTTTGTGTCTTTTTTTATTTTGTTTTAGAGAGAGAGAGAGAGAGCGCACAGGTGGGAGGGAGGGGCTGGGGTGGGGGGGGGGGGAACAGAATCTGAAGCTGGCTCCACGTTCAGCCCCAAGCCCAACACAGGGCTGTATCTTATGCCCCTGAGGTCATGATTTGAGCCAAAATCAAAAGTCAGGTGCTTCTGCTAGGAATTTACACAAGGGATACAGGAGTGCTGATGCGTAGGGGCACTTGTACCCCAATGCTTATAGCAGCACTTTCAACAATAGCCAGATTATGGAAAGAGCTTAAATGTCCATCAACTGATGAATGGATAAAGAAATTGTGGTTTATATACACAATGGAGTACTACGTGGCAATGAGAAAGAATGAAATATGGCCCTTTGTAGCAACGTGGATGGAACTGGAGAGTGTGATGCTAAGTGAAATAAGCCATGCAGAGAAAGACAGATACCATATGTTTTCACTCTTATGTGGATCCTGAGAAACTTAACCCGTGGGGGAGGGGAAGGAAAAAAAAAAAAAAGAGGTTAGAGTGGGAGAGAGCCAAAGCATAAGAGACTCTTAAAAACTGAGAACAAACTGAGGGTTGATGGGGGGTGGGAGGGAGGGGAAGGTGGGTGATGGGTAGTGAGGAGGGCACCTTTTGGGATGAGCACTGGGTGTTGTATGGAAACCAATTTGACAATAAACTTCATATATTGAAAAATAAATAAATAAATAAATAAAGAATTCCCCATTATGCCTTATACCCCCAATCCCCTCGGTATTATTTTTACTGATTAATTAACCTTTAACCTAAAACATTACTGTTTTTCTGCGTTGTTAGAGGCGGGCCGTAACAGCTGAAATCAGAACCATCAGCCCTTGGGGTAATGACCTTGAAAGTGATGTCGAGGCTCTAAGAGCAGCGTGAGAAACAGGACCAGCCTTCCCCGCGTGTTGGTGCGATTGAAATGGGAGCAGAGCTTGGAGCTTGCCCAATGGTGTCTATGCTTTTCACACAGATTTTCATTGCTCGTCTTTAGTCCAACTTCTCTCAAAGTGATAAGATAGAAACGGGTGTCATGGGGTGAAAGCGGGGTGGTGGTGCACTAATTCTGCGAAATGTTAAAATTCACAAAGCTAACCAGGCTTATTCCTACAGGACTTCTCAGAGTCCCCAGTATGGTAAATACACTTTATGAACTGACTGAGGCAGATATGATGGCCCCCTGGCAAAGGATTTAGACACACATTTCATCCTGCATTCTACCCAACAGCAGAGTGATCTTGGGGAGTAGGGAGGAGAGACCAGAGGAGAAAAAAACTAGTAAAAGCTTTCATTACAAATTTGTCATTGGCGTGGGCAACTTCTGCGGGTTTCTCTGGCATCTTATGAGATGCTTATGAAATGGCTTGTGAGTCTTGAAGAGATTGAAAGGGCAGTCACTCATCTTCCAGACTTCACTCCAGACCCCATGGGTCTGAGGTGGCCTCACAGGTATCACCTTCCCCCATATTTCCAGAATTTGCATGTGTGAGTACAGAGCGAGCTTTCCAAACACTCCACTCAGTAGTGTCAGAGGACCATGGACGATATAGTGAGACATATGTGTTCAGGACTTGAGGGGACATGTTGTCTAATTACACCTGCCCTAAGGTCTTTGGAGCCTTACTCAGAACTGGTGGCCGCAGCAGCTTCTGGGAAAATGGTAGAAGCGGGAGGATTTGCAATGATGCACAGAAGCTCCTGATGAAGTGCTACTCTTCTTTTTTCAAAGATCGCTCTGTGGAACTCCTTTGGAAAAAACTAATCTAAGTTACCTACACCATAAATAATAATTAACTATCATATGAGCTGAAGAAGAAACAAAATATGTTGCAAAGCTACTGAGGTTCTTGAAAATAAAAGAACACTTTTTAAAAAAAAAATTTTTTTTTAATTTCTTGTAACGTTTATTCCTTTTTGAGAGACAGAGAGAGACAGAGCTTGAGTGAGGGAGGGGCAGAGAGAGGGGGAGACACAGAACCTAAACAGGCTCCAGGCTCTGAGCTGTCAGCACAGAGCCCCATGCGGGGCTTGAACTCACGGATGGGGAGATCATGACCTAAGCTGAAGTTGGATGCTTAACTGAGTGAGCCACCCAGGCACCCCCCAAAATTTTTTTTTAATGTTTATTTATTTTTGAGAGAGACAGAGAGAGAGACAGAGTGTGAGCGGGGGAAGGGGAGAGAGAGAGGAAGACACAGAATCAGAAGCAGGCTCCAGGCTCCAAGTTATCAGCACAGAGCCTGACACAGGGCTTGAACTCATGAACCGTGAGATTATGACCTGAGCTGAAGTCAGCCGCTCAACCAACAGACCCACCCAGGCGCCCCAAAAGAACACTTTTTCAAACATCATGAGTATACGCAGCGTAGCCAATACCCCCACTTTTTCAAAATTTTTAAATCCTTTTCAAGCAATTCAAAGTAAGTATGGCCATAAAAAGTAAAGGACTCACATTCTGAAACAAAATAGGCCTAGTCGGTAATAACGAATCCTCCTAAAATTTGAAATCAAATAAAGTTGTAAAGCACTTTCTAATTTAACTTCTGAGCAACATTGGCTGCTGCAAAACTTTTCTAATTATTGTAAGACATCTAAATATCTGTTGGTCTGTTTCTCCAGTAATATCTCATTTTCTATAAAAAAAAATTTTTATGTCCTCAATTCTTAGGTTTTTACATTGCAAACGCATTCATGGAATCTAGTGAGATTATTATTACTTTCGTAAGTGTAACATCTGTAGCTCAATTAAAAGCAAAACTACAGCACCTTTCAACAACACAAACATTCTCAAGTCGTGTACACAAAGACAAACACCAATTAAGTAATCAGCATATCAGGGAAGGGGGGGGAAAGAAAACAAAAATCAAGAGTAGCAATTTAAAAGGAGAAGGATGATAGGCTGGAACATTGACTTCTAATACTCAAGGACAGGCATTTTTGGTTTGCTTGAAATTTTTATCACTGATTTTTTTTTCCCTACACCTTTGATTAAAAAGTTATTTCCTTAATGGTTCAAATGATTTTCCCCAAGCCATCACGTTGAAATATTGCTTCCAAAATGAGCTGTGTCATTGAGTAAGTCTACAAATGATGGAAAATAGCACAAAACTACCATTAATTGATAATACGACCTTGAAAGTTCTCACTTAAATGTGTTCAACTTCCTCACCTGCCAGATGGCGGTAATAATCTCCGCTAGTCCAGGGGCCTATGGAACCCCCAGAAGGAAAGGTGCTATGTGAAAACAAGACACAGTTACTAGTGTTATCTGAAGAGTGCAGGTCAAACACTGTCCAACAAGCAGTAACCAACCTGCTAACTTGTCTTTTGAACCAACATTCTTTGCCCGTGAGTTTGAACTGAGAGCTTTTCATTTTTTTCAATCCCAACATCAAATATATTTCTTCCTTTCATCTATGAGCAAATATACCATTCGATCAAAGGCTTGTTTTTCATATCCGTATCCCATTATACGTGTGAACAGAATCCTACCACATTTACTAACAGCAAACATGCAGACTCTAACATCCAAGTTTTAGACACATGTTCAGCTGGCTTTTTCAATATGTTAATCTGTGACACCACCAACTGCATTAGCATTGTTCCCACGTATAATCGTCAAATACTATTGGGAAGGAGAACTCACTCTGGACGAGATGAGTAAACTGAGTCTCTTTTATCCCTGTGCTCTCGCCAGCAACTGGGGAGAGAGCACGATCAAGTCCTGCTCAGCTCTGCTCAGACAAGGGTTGGGGTGTGGGGCACTTTTAAGAACTGTGTACGGGGGTGTGCCTGGGTGGCTCAGTCGGTTAGGTGTTCGACTTTGGCTCAGGTCATAATCTCCCAGCTCGTGAGTTCGAGCCCCAGGTCGGGCTTGGTGCCGACCAAGCTCAGAGCTTGGAGACTGCTTCAGAGTCTGTGCCTCCCTCTCTCTCTCTGCCCTTCCCCCACTCACATTCTCTCTGTCTCTCTCTCTCTCTCTCTTTGTCTCTCTCTCTCAAAGATGAATAAACATAAAAAAAATGTTTTTTAAAGAACTGGGGAGGAGGATTCAAGGCCATCTGCTAATTTCCTTCATTCAAAGGAAAAGTAAACTTGCCACTATCTTCTACCTGAATTTAGAGTAAGGTGGCCACCAAAATTAGGCTCCAACCTTCCCACAGAAACTACAGAACATCGTCCTTGGGCTTCCTTGGAAACAGTCCTAGGTTGTAAAACCAGCAAGAGGCTTTTTAGAAGACTTGGATCTCAAAGGGGCATAGAAAAAATTTACAATCGCGCTTGACCCTAGAACAATGCAAGGATTAGTGCCCCTCCTCCTCCCCACTAAAAACTGCATATAACTTTTAACTCCCCAAAAACTTAACTACTAATAGCCAACTGTTGACTGGAAGCCACACAGATGATATAAATAGTCGATTAACATGTATTTTGTATGTTACATGTATTATATACTATATTCTTACAATAAAGTAAGCTACAGAAAAGAACATGCTATTAAGAAAATCATGAAAATGGCACCTGATTGGCTCAATCGGTTAAGAATCCAACTCTTGGTTTCAGCTTAGGTCATGATCTCCTGGCTCGTGAGTTCAAGCCCCTCATCATTCTCTGTACCGACAGTGAGGAGCCTGCATGAGATTCTCTCTCCCTCTCACTCTACTCCTTCCACACTCACGCTGTCTCTGTCTCTCTTAAAATAAATAAATGAAACATTTTAAAAAAGAAGAAGAAGAAAAGAAAATCACGAAGAAAGGAAGATACATTTACAGCACTGTATGGTATTTATCTAAAAAAATCTGTGTTCAAACCCTGGTTGTTCAAGGTCAAACCATACAAGCTTTCTAAAGTAAACGCCCTAAGCAAAGAGAAGTTGGGGCCTAGCGTGACGAATTCTGCCCAAAATTTAGTCAAGCTGAGGGGAATATTAACACCATCTTGGTCAGTCCTGAAGGGGAGAAAATTTGCCACCCCAAAATATTGATTATTTGGGGCGGATTATTTTTGAGAGGCTGCAGACACTGGAGAACCTCTGAAAACGGAGTAGAAGTTGCCCTTTTGTAAGAGACCTTTACCTTTGTAAGGGAAATCTCCATTTGTAAGGATATCTCTCTCTTGTCTCAAGAAGAGAAAGGTGACGAAGTCTCTAAAAATTCTTATCAAAGGAAGATGGCCATGATTTAGATCTGCCTAACAACCTTACCCTGGTTACTTGCTATCATGCTTTTCCTGGAAAGCTCCCATCAATGGGTCTTCCCCTACTTTCCCTCCAACATCCTTTTTTGTCGCTGATAGATAAAGGTGGTATTTAAGGTAATGGCTTTCTTTATGTCCAGAGTTATTCAGTTTTCCTGGGTATCTTTCATGTTTACAGGAAATAGAAATGTTATTAAACTTTTGTTTGGTTTTCTCCTCTCAATCTTTTATTAGTGTGCCAAGAACCTAGAAGGGTGAAAAGAAAACTATCTTTCCTTCCCTACATGATGGATGTACAAAATCCAAAACAGGCTTACCTCTTGTCCACCAACAGCTAATGCGGTGGATGGAAGGCAATGAATAAGGCATTTTGTTGCATTTGCTTAGTTCTGTTCTGTTTACAAAGTACTTACAGTAGGCAAGAATGTTAGAAACTCTCAAAACTAACCAAAGTTCCCTTCCAATACAAAGCCCACACCAAGAATCAAACCTGAAATATAAACGGAGCCGAATAGGAACAATAAACACAAAGGACAAAGAATGAAATGTCTAAATGACATTGGAGGAAGAGAGAAATTCAGGAGTTCTCACGACATACATGCCCTGTTTTGAGGATGGTATAGAAATATCAGAAACAGAGCTTTAGTGCAACAAAATTAGCAAAGTCCCACAGCACCACACTCCCATTCTAAAAGTTCAGCAAGCTCATTTCATCAAAAAATGAGTAATAGAAAAACGAGTGGCATAAGATCTCTATACAAAAATGAAAGCACACCCCAGAAAGAAAAGCCCAACAAGGAGGTAACTGTAAACAGGCATTTTTAAGTGAGTGAAAAGAAGGAGAATAAGGACATTAAGAAATGATATAAGATACGATAGATAGATAGATAGATAGATAGATATAGATACAGATGATACAGATAGATATAGATATAGATATAGATATAGATATAGATATAGATGATGATATAGATTATAGATATAGATATAGATACAGATAGATATAGATATAGATATATCCCAGAGAAAAGAGAAATTCAGAAGTGAGTTTAGAAAGAATTAAAAAGAAAAGAGAAATATTTCAGAAATAAAAACAATCCAAAAGACAGAATGAAACACAAGAGCAAATACACACAAGACAATACTTTAAGAGAAGTAAAAGATTAAATGCAGAAAGTTTCTTAAAATCAAAAGGAAATGAAGAAAGAGATTAAAGGGTTTCAGAAAAAGAAACAAATAAAAGTGAGACAAAGAAAGATCAAGCCAGGTAACAGGAGTGGTCAAAGGGGGAAAAGAGCAAGCAAGTATCGACTCAAAAAAAGAAACCAGTTCAAGAGGCAAAGCGTTCTTCTGGGATCAAGGAATTGCAACTCGGGGCACGTAGATTTAGGTAGAAACCCACTAGTGTCCCCATAACAGGAGGTGGACTCAGGGTTTTTATGGGAGGAAAGGGGGAGGATCATCTATACTTATAAACCTTAAACATATTGTATATTATACACATTATATTTTTAGAGAGAGAGACTTTTAAACGCTTAAAGACATACCTAGAAAGACAGAACTAAAATCCTGTGGCGTTTGCATGGGAAAGAAATGTAAGAAATAGATTACCAAGGGGGTGGGGATGGTGAGGTTTGATGGGGGAGGGGGGAGTAATTCATTAAGCTGTACCATTGTGTGATTTTTTTTTTATTTTATACAAATTTGACCATTAAGTTAAAAGATTTTAGAAGAAGCTTAGGAAATATTAGGTCAACATTTTTTGTGTGTTTTTGTGTTTGGTTTTGGTCTGGTTTGATTTGGTTTGGTTTACTTTGGGAGCTCATTTGGCCAATGGAATCTTCTGTCCCCCAAACACCTATTAACGGTTCTCAGGACACTAGCATTCCCTGAAGCATAGCTCAAGAAATGCTGCTTATTGAAAACATCAAAGTAAAAAAGCTGACATCCTGGGTCCATTAAAATCTGTACAGATATATTATATCAAAATGCCAATTATCTAGTAATAGTGACTTAACATACTAAACAGTACAGACAATTTTAAACACTTGTGCTTGCCAATAAGAAGTTATATTTAAGCCAAAAAATACTCCAATTCTTTTTTTTAATTTTTTTTCACTGTTTATTCATTTTTGAGAGAGAGAGGGACAGACAGAGCACAAGCCACGAACAGAGGAAGGGCAGAGAAAAAAGGAGACACAGAATCCAAAGCAGGGTCCAGGCTCTGAGCTGTCAGCACAGAGCCCCACACGGGGCTCGAACCCACAAACCGCGAGATGGTGACCTGAGCCAAAGTCGGACGGACGCTCAGCCGACTGAGCCACCCAGGCGCCCCATCCAATTCTTATCCTATAGTCCGCACCTTCATTCGGAAATAAAATTTCAGTTGCTGGTTTATTGGCAATACCTCTTGATCACTAACATAAGATAATTCTTTTCAAGAAGAACACATGAACCTATGATGTTTTAATAGGAGAATACAAAATTGAGGTCAACAAAATCAAAATCTCAGGTACAGTAGTTTCAAAGATTCATTTTGTCATATACTGTGAAAAACAGTGGCTACAAAAAGCTCATTAAACTTACATTACTTGTTCCTATTAATTACGTTCTATCATTATGCATCATCATGCAAGACAAAGATGACAGGTTTTTAAGTAAACTTGCAAGGAAAGCAGGAATTCGGGCTGACCTTCCCATGTGCACCAAAATACGTGTGCTATGTGCTGGGCATTCATGGAGACCCAGTACACTTAAAAGGCAAGATAATCCCAGGATAACCTGAGAATGTTATACTATATAATGGAGGAGAGAACAAGGGACAGTGACCCATGGAGAGGCGAGGCCGTCCCTGTGTCCCTGTATACGCCCAGGACACTAATGTCATGCAATGTGGGACAGATGGAAATGAACAGAGGCCCTGAGGTGCTAAGCAAATGCTGCTTCCAGGCTACAGTTTTCAATCGGCGAAGAAATTCAAAATAACTTATTTTTTAATGAGGTGAATTATGTTTATACCTTTTATTCAGTTTTTCCCAAAAGATAAGAGCAGGTAAGGACGCGGAATTTCTGGTCTAATATTCTTTTCCTTTCAAGCACAGTATTTGGGAAGCTAATATAGTTTTTTATGTTACAAGTAGAAAATCAGTATAAAGAAAGTCATGTCAAAAGTACTCCATTAATGCAAAATTATGATGTGGGGATCCCAGGGGCCTTTAACACCCTTTCCTGCTCTGTCATAGATGGTCATAGCCTCCTCAGCTCCCTCTTTGAAAAATCTACATAAAAATGTCCATCACCTTTACTACAAAAGAATTTCATACAATGAAGACTATAATAAAGGTCCTATTTCAAAAATGTAATTTAGTCATCTTTGTAAGCTCCAAAATGAACTGTAGTGAGGCTTTGCTCCATCCCCGTGGCCAGGGAGCCAAAGCCAGAGGGCCACCCATGGGAGGGAGAGCTTAAGGTAATGAGCTCCTTTAGGTATATTTCAATAAATAGACCCTTGATGTCAAATGACAAAAGCGAGAAAATTAGGTGAAGTGCGACCACAGTTTGCTATTTAATATTGAGCACTCATCTTAAGCAAATGGCAGAGTGGGACTGAAAGATTTTGTTTTCTTTCTAACTTCAAAAAACAGCATTAGTGAGCCATTAAAAAGAAGACAGATGTCGGGGCGCCTGGGTGCCTCTGTCGGTTAAGCGTCCGACTTCGGCTCAGGTCACAATCTCACGGTCCATGAGTTCGAGCCCCGCGTCGGGCTCTGTGCTGACAGCTCAGAGCCTGGAGCCTGTTTCAGATTCTGTGTCTCCCTCTCTCTCTGCCCCTCCCCTGTTCATGCTCTGTCTCTCTCTGTCTCAAAAATAAATAAACGTTAAAAAAAAAAATTTTTTTAAAAAAAGAAGACAAATGTCTACAAAAGAGATCAGTCATTTCAGTCTTAACCCTTCAAAAATAAGCATAATTGTAGCAATTATTAAATATCTTAACAAGCTAAACTAGTTGTACCTGTAACTGTAATGGGAACTTTTTCAGAAGAAAACATGGTTTCCTATGGGTTGGATGCATTTCAATCATGCATTCACTCAAGAAGCATTTACTGAGAGCCTTCTATTTACCAGGCACTGAGTGTGTTTGTTACTGGGGATACAATAGAATTGGGGAAGATATAGCTCTTATATAGTTCTTGCTCTCACAGAGCATGAAACCACGTGAGAAAGAAGAGTAAAGAGGCAATCAATATTCTGTGAGCAGTTCGCACTGCAGCAGTGGAAGCACTGTGCACAGCAGGGTTCATCACAGGAGAACTAACCATGACTTTGGGGATGAAAGGCTCCTCTTGGAACAAGCGTCTTCTAGGCTGAGACCTCAAAGATGAGGAATAAGCCAGGCAAAAATAGAACAGAAGTGCTCTAGGCAAGCCAAACAAGTACAAATGCCTAGGGGGAAAAGAGAACGCAAGGCATTTGGGTAATTGGGAAACATGTGTTGGTAAGATGGGAAGCAGAAGAGAAGGGCACAAATTGGGGAGGCAGGAGGGAATTTACTACAATGCTTTCAGCTTGTCTAGAGGGCAGTGGGGACCCCCTGAAGGATTAGGTGACAGTGACTTACTCTCATTTGCATTTGAACTCATTTTTTTAATTAACAAATTTTTTACTATTTTTTTAAATGTTTATCTACTTTTGAGAGAGAGAGAGGCAGAGCGTGAGTGGGGGGAGGGGCAGAGAGAGAGGGAGACACAGAATCCGAAGCAAGCTCCAGGCTCCGAGCTGTCAGCACAGAGCCCAACGCGAGGCTAGAACCCACGAGCCTTGAGATCATGACCTGAGCTGAAGTAGGATGCTTAACCAACTGAGCCACCCAGGTGCCCCAGCCTTTGAACTCAAATAGCCACTTCACAAATCTGATTGCTCTTTGTGTTCATAGGACACATGACTTCAGGAATGATTCTAGACTTATCTTCATTCTTACTATACATTTCAAAATTAGAAATGGTATAAATGAGGAGTGCTTCGGTGGCTAAGTTGGTTGAGCATCTGACTTCAGCTCAGGTCATGATCTCACGGTTGGTGAGTTCAAGCCCCACATCAGGCTCGCTGCTGTCTACACAGTCTGCTTCAGATTCTCTGTCTGCCTCTCTCTCTCTCTCTCTCTTTCTGCCCCTCCCTGCTCAAGCTCTCTCCCTCAAAAACAAAAAACAAAAAAAGAAAGAAAAGAAATGGTAACATTGACATTTGCCCAATGAGGAGAAAGAAGATGGCAAACTTAATGGGAAAAGCTGGTCCAACATCACATATTAATTCCCTAAACACAGTGAGTGTCTTTTCATTTGAATTTAGAAGTATTTTACAAATATTTTTTTAACTATATAAAATTTATGTATAAACGTTGTCATCATGTCTCCATTCCATGGATTTGCTTTTATTGCTGACCAAATCATAGCCTTTAATTAGAGGAAATTTGAGATACCTCTTTGAATACAGCATAATAGCCTTTACTTCTACCTGAACAGAATAACACGTTTAGGTTATAGGTGCTACTTTCAAAATTGATCTTTGTACCAAGCATGCAGCTGAAATTTGCCACGGCATTAAGAAATCTAAGGTAAATACACAATGTTCTCAAAAATGATTTCCGTTTGCTCAATTTCTCATTTCACTCATTTAGAAAGTTGAATATGTTGATCAATAAATGGCATAAACAAGGCCAATATCACAGATTCCATCTCTATATGAATCAATCTGTTTCCTCTGAATCACAAAGAAAATCTGATCTAGGGCCATAACTGCACCAAAACCTTCAAAAAGGGGGAAAAAAAAACTGGAGAAAATTGATGCCTTAATTTAAGTTCAATTTCTAATGAAGTATCAACCGTCCCCGCTGGTAGAGCAATGGGAATAGCCCATTGTTCAAAGAGCACTGATGACTTTGTGTTAACCTAAGAATAGAAATAAAATAATGCAAGACGTAATAAGGCTAAGCAATAGAATCTAGCTCCTCTTTTAATACAATGGTGATTTTGCAAAATGATTCCTTAAATTTATAGACTAACATTCATAAGCTTCTTAAAGCCATTTCTATAATATTGACAAACCATATCCAGAAAGTTTAAAAGATATTTAAATCTAAAACATGCATTGCTGTGATGAATCTTCTAAAAAGTCCTATGACTAATCTTCCAAAAATCTTCTCATAAAAGTTCTCTGATAGCTACATCAGTGAACAGAATAAACATTTTCTTCCAGTGACCATACCTCCCATCGCCAAAATGTTAAACGTTAATTAAGCTCAAAAGCCCACTATTTGCAAAGCAAATGGTGCCAGACAGGAAATATAAAAAGTGAGAAAGACCCAGCGTCTGTGCTTCAGTTAGTTAAGTGACAGTGACAGACACACGAACACAGTTACAGCACAGTATGGCCTTACAGTCAGAGACAAGCACAGGCAACATGCCAACACAGCGCGAAGCGCAATTTCCGTACCACAGCTCCCAATGTTCGCCATATGCAAATCTAATACTTCAGCTGGAAACCCATGAAACGTTAAAAGTGAAGTGTCAGAGAATTCAGAGACGTAAAGATTCACTAAAAATATCCAATAGCCAAATAGGAGTCTTATTTCAACTCATCAAATGTCACCATGTTTTAGGGCCCCCTGGGTGTGATAGGATCTGCTGAGTGCTGAGAGTGGAAAGCAAGCACAACCCCAACCCCAAAGGGCCCATAGTCCAGTAGAATTTTATAGGAAAAGAAGAGTATATGGAAGGCAAAGCATATGTGAGAAAAAGTTAGCAACAAAAGCTCAGTCTTTTGCCTATGCACATACACAGTACATACCTGTGTCATAGATCTTTCTGGAGTACACCTTCACTGCCATATTTACCAGCTGACACCATCTTCTTGAGAGCTATTAAATGTGGAGCTGACACGTTCCTGCTTCTAAGGGAGTTTCCAACAGTGTTAGACTCTTAAAAATGGTATTCATTTCAGTAAAACTGATTTATTAAATACATAATCTAAAATCTCTACACCTTCTTAAATTTGTCATGTAAATAATTTCACCCATCAGACAATATCCGTTCCAGATAATTTGATCTGATTTGAGAACTTTTTTTAAAGGTCACTGTCAATTGGTTCAGAAGTTGCAACTACACCACGTCAGCCAGTGATCGAAGTCAACTGACAATGCACCTTGTACTAGGACACAGCTTAAACTACATGACTCAGACCTTAGAGCTGAACATATCAAAAAAAAAACCCCACATATATCTGAGTCCTGATTAACACGTTCTGCTCAAGCATCCTCGTGATTTGAGGATTAGTTTTACATTACAGAAAACCCCATTTTTCTTTTGCAAGTAGACCATAAGTCTTATTTAAAGAAAGGTACACAGATCTAGGTGGATGTTTACAAGAGCCCTCCGGATTTAATCTAAAATTATTAGCCCTTCTGCGGTATGCTTATAAATGAAGCATAGTAGAACATAATAACCAGATCGGCTACAATTACGGCCCTGAATTAAAGGCAAGAAATGAGACATTTTGACAGCTCTGGAACATTGCATTTCATGGGGTTCGGTGCACGGCTAGGTAGCACAGGTGTTCTTGTAATTGCAGAACAACGGGAAAATTCTGTGCTTAATGGCCTTCAGATTCTCTTGTGTGATGGGGTGTGAAGTTCAGGTGTTGGTATTGTCTCCCCGACATTATATGAAGCCCAACGAAAAACATTTTGGGCTTCTGGCTGTCCTAAACCAGGTGAAGGGTATGTATTGGGTTTATCACGCAGCCATAGTTTCTGTAACCACGTGCACGTCTCACAAATACAGGGGAAAAAATATTTTAAGAGCTCTTATTATCCCAAAGTCACATTTGAAGTAAGATCTTCCCTTTGTCATATTAAAACGATGCACTCAAACTCTGCCACATTTCTAGGTACTCTGCAAAATTATCTCTAACATTGTACTGAGATTAAAAGGAATATTTTTTTGTTTGTTTCTTTCATCGGAAGAAGGAAGAAAAGGAGGAAGAGGAAGAAGAAGAAAATGGTACATTCTATGGCAAATTATGAACATTTTATTTGCAAACCACAAAGCATTTTCTGTTCTGTGGTGGAGAATAGTTGTTGGCCCAAGGATCTCTGGGAAGATAGGCTGAAGCCCATGAGTGGGCTTTGGAAAGTTCTGGGAAAGCAGCAGAACGAGGGCTAGGACTGCAGGGAGAATGTAAATGACACTAGGAACATGCCAAATGGGACAAACGTATCATGTACTGAAGAACATTCTGTGGGGAAGTCACAGAGAGCATCATTTGAGCACAGAAAAAGCAGCAATATAGATGCAGTGCCTTGTCCTCCTTCCAGCGGGCCTTGCTGAGGGTGACTCCCAGCCCAGCTCCACACAGCCATCTGCATCTGCCCCCCCAGGGTAACAGGCACCCTGAAGAATAACTCCATGCAATGGAGCCTTGGCTTTCCTGGTATTGAGGATTAAGTATTAAGAAGAACAACACAGGCACCTGGGTGGCTCAGTCAGTTGAGCGTCTGATTCTTGACTTTGGTTCAAGTCACGATCCGAGGGTCGTGGGATCGAGCCCTGGGTCCAGCCCTGCATCGAGCCCCCACCAAACCCCATGCTGAGCATGGAACCTGCTTGAGATTCTCTGTCTCTCCCTCTGCCCCTCTCCCCTGCTCATTCTCTCTCCGAAGTTAAAAAGAGAAAGTTTTGTTTAATCATTGGGGAAATTACTATGCTCAAATGTACTCAGCAGTAATATTTTTAAATCTATGGGGAAAAGATACTATGTTGCCTGATTTGGACTGTTCTGGGGCCCCTGAGGAATGCATTGTCCTCCTTCTTTACAAGAGCGTCCAGAGACTGGAAGAATGCTGCCTTGCAGACCGGTCCTACAGCACAGATAATCCTCTGTGGCCATAATGACTATGTGTTGATGTTTTTACCGCTATTACAGTCATCCATTGGAACCCTGACTTTGTATCAGACCCATATGTGAGGCATGGTCTGCTGTTGAGGGTCATTTATACTTTAACCATGAACTCAGGGTGGGCATCACTTTCCTTTCGTTTCTGTAAACACCATCATTCTCCCACCCAGATATCCCACCCTGGAGGGAGCATCTCTGCCTCTGATCTATGAGGCGTACATGACAGGCACGTTGGATTGTCCACGGAATGATCTCTTCTCCGAGAAAAAGTTTGGCGATGAGCAAAATAGTAACGATTTGGCACAAGAGGCACCCGGCCACCTCACACTAAAGATTAAATTAGGAACTTTATTACCTTGTCTGTGACCACTAACTATTCATCATTATGAACCATATCTTTTTAATGATTTCCATAATGGGATTATTTCCTTGCCAATCTTTGTTTTGTGGATTTGGGCCCACAGAGGAAGAGCATAGTGGAAGACAGTGCCACCGAGAGAAAGGACCCAGTCCAAAACAAACCAGATTCGTTACCTAAGACCTTCCATCTTCTCCACTGGTGTTGAATTCAAGAAGCTGAGGAGTCAAAAGAGACAAGTACAATACGAAAGAGACATAAGGGTTATGCTATGTGGCCGCTGCTCAGAAATTGCCAGAGATCGCCAAGGCCGAAAGCTGATACTTCAACATAATACTGCAGGTAGTCCACATTCGGCCTTCTAGTAATTCTAAGCATAAACCTTAACCAGGCCAGTCTGCACTATCGTCAACTGCCCTGTAGTCACAGGGAAACTGCTCATTCCCTCCTGCTGACTGGGTCTTCAATGTGGAGAGAACTCTTCTAGCTATTGCAGTCTTACCTTTCCCTCAACCTCTCGCTCACCCCTTTTCCCTAGTGAGGAATAAGTTGCCGATTGCTGAGACTGGAAGGAGAAACAAGGCACCCACCGCCTGGTTCCTATCTCCTCCCTTGTGAATGAGCCGACCTATAGGAAACACACATTAAATTGTGAAGGGTCCTGCCCCAGTGGAGTGGTAGTGAACTGGTGTGGGGGGGAACGGGAAGCCTTCTTTTTGCTGACTGATTTGGGGATTTTCATTTTAGAAAACCCTTGACCACAGAAGGAGAACTTTCGTACCCCTCGGCCTCATCGCTATCTTATTTTCCAGTGGGTTCAGAACACACAGAGGGAATCAGGACCCTATTTTGGGGCTCCCTCAAAGACCACAGAACTGTATTTGTTCGTAACTTCACGTTCCACAAGCTGCCATCTGGAAGGCACTTCCTCATTTTTTTTTTCTCCTTTTCCTAAGCTACGCATCATTCTAGCTCTTGTTCAGGTCTTGACTTCAACCACAAAACTTTCCACAGAGTAGCTGTGATATTTAAATAATGCAGTTATGTGTGAAAGCACTGTGCCTGGAGCGGCGGGTATACACTGGGTGTAACTTCTCTTTTCCTTCTTAGTCATTTAAGTCTTTGTTGCTCTTCACCATACACTGCGGGTTTGAGTATCGAGTGGCGCAAATTTCTAGAAATCAGTTTGATGGTATTACCAAACAGCCATAAAATTAACCATGCCCTTTGAGTCAAAATTTTACTTCTGAGAATCTATGCTGAGCTACAGCTTAAACTGGTCAAGATTTATATAACAAGATATATGTGGTATGATCACAAAGGAAATGACTAAGTAAATTATGGTACAGCCACATAAAGGATTACTATGCAGCGTTTGAAATTATACCAACAAACTTTGACAGATGACGCAAAATATCTTTAGACTTCGTGACCTTGCCGCAATGGCAACCATTCTCTTTCGTACTTGATGATGTAACACTAAATGTGCGTTTTTATTTTTCACTTCTTTCCTGTGTCATTTTTCGACATTGTATCTTAAGAGGGCTTTTAAATATTCTGTCATCATAATCGTCATAATTATCTTCATCCTATAACATAAAACTACATGTGCTGATAGAATAGGCATTGCATTATGAGGGAATCCTTAGACTCTGCCTTCTAGAAGAATTTACAACCCAAGGTATGCAACCACATCACATAGTAACAACTCAGTATGCATTTGTGCAGTAACTGAATGAATGTTCTGGACTGCAGGCAATATTCATGCAATATCCCCCCCAAAAATAAATGAATGATTAATCAATCATCTGCTCTTTTTTTTTTTTTCCTTTTTTTCCCAGCATATCTATTCCCATTTTTTGCTCTTTTTTTTCAAAGAAGGATTTTCTGGGATCTATTCAGAGCCCACGTCTCAAAACAATACCCTCTGCTTTAAACTGAGGTGCCTGGCTGAGTCCTTATGAATGCGGGATAAGTTGGACAACAGCACTGCTCTTAATTTGACTCCTTCTGATCTTTCTAATGGCATATAAATCATCCATGGTTTTTCACTTTACTCCAGAGGACACTAATTCTCTGGCCCGTGATTTCCCCAAGACGTGTTATATTTGCTTCTCCTAAGTTCATTTCAGGAAATAATGATTCCCCCACCACCCACGATGCCCTTGGTGTCACTGGCTCTAAAGCATGAAGTGGAACACGATTTCAGAATGAAGCAGACAGTCGGGAAATTATCAGTCATGAACATGAAAAACAAACTTTCTCTCCCATGAAGCCCCTGAGAAACTGACAGATTATTTACATGCGGAAACTTTCACAAGTCGGTTTCCAAGCCAAGATGTTAGAGAACAATTTTCTCTTCTCTTAGACGGAACTCACATAGACAAAATAATCACCCCAAGGAGCCAAGGAGCCAAGTCTCAGGTACGCGTGAGGCATGCATCATGAGACAGAGGCACAGGTTTAACAGTCATGGAAAGGCTACTCAAATTTGCTATCAATCCTCCTATTTAAAAAATTACAACACTTTCGTGGTTCATTTCAACTGTAGTGGTATCGAGTTGGCATTCATCTTCGAACTATTTTTCCGCACGTTAATATGACATCGCTGACATAGGCGAAGAATCGGGGGGGGGGGGGGGGGGGGGGGGGTAAAAACATGCACACAAGTAGAATAAAAATGTTACTCGTTTTATTAATCATGAATGACTACTCTCTTTATTTCTCAATCAGATGCTAAGGCCTGTGAGGCATGACCTCGAGTGCTCCTGGAGCAGGGCGTGGCCCACAGTGCCTGGCTTCCTGCTCCCATGTCCAGTTTACTTACCCTGTGCCTAATCTTTCCTTGCTACTGCACATAGTCTCCTAGACAGAACCACATCAGTCTTTAATGTCCAATAACATATAAAGTTTTTTTCAAATAAAGGGCACTTCCTGGAAGATCAGAGCATTCAACGAAAACGGTATTTTCTATATATTCAGGGTTTTTTAAAACCTTACATAACTTACGAATCGCGTTAATTAGTTTCTGTTGAATTATAAGAAAATTCAGTATACATCAAGAATGGTTTCCAGGGGCGCCTGGGTGGCTCAGTCGGCTAAGCGTCTAACTTTTGATTTGGGCTCAGGTCATGATCTCACAGCTCCTGAGATGGGAACCCTTCGTTGGGCTCTGTGCTGACAGTGCAGACCCTGCTTGGGATTCTCTCCTTCTCTTCCTACCCCTCGTCCCTTCACATGTGCATGTGACACCCCCCCCCAAAATAAATAAATAAACTTAAGAAAAGAAAAGAATAAGATCCAACTTTTAATCCAATGAGTTAGTCTCCTAAACCATCTTCAATTTCTGAGGCCCCTTCAAAATCAGAGGAGTTGACTAGCAATTGTGAATTATATACGTATATTTAAATTTAAAGAAACTAGTTACAAGACTTTCTTGTTGTTCCATGACTGCATCCCTCTTAGGAAAGCAGAAAACAATTTAAGTAAGTTTTACCAACACAAATTATTAGACCCTGACCATCTAACTTGTGTTTCAGGTAGAGTGGGTGAGATACAATAGATTGATATTAATCAAATTCATGGAAAGATATATAAGCCAGATGCCAATTTATTCATTTACAATGAGAAGTTCAGCCATCAAGGAAAGCAGGTACTCATATCCATTAAGTAGTATACTATCTACCTGTGGGCATATATGTCTACATTGAAAGACCAATTGTTATCAGAAGACTGTTTGGCAAGTATGGACACGAAAAGGGAGAATGAGTTGGATGATCTTCATGTTGGTGTCCTCAAGCAAAGACAACCTCATGGACAGATTCTTGTGTTACGGAGTCTAAGTCGTTTTTCTAACTAGAATGTTAGGAAAATGTTACCATTGTTTTTCAGTTTTCAAGGCCAGTTTTTCGATTTTCCTTCACATAGAGAATACACAATGGATTCTATTTTAGGGGGGTTTAAATTATTTTTGTGCTTTGGTTTGGTTTTTGTAGATAATTTCCCATCAAGTGTGTTCTTGCTGTAGCTCTAAATCTCTTTTCGGTGATGATGTTGGTCTCCTGCTGTAGACGGCCTACTATTTTCATTATATCAGTCATTCTTTATTTTTGTACTTCTGTATTTATATTTCAGGTACGCTTAACGATAGAATATTACAGATCTTTTCTTAGAAAAACAAATAGGACATGCACAAAAAATTGTGCACATTCTTTGCAGCGTTTGACAGGACTCCTAAAGTTGATTCATGTATTATAGATCTGTCCAACTTGGCTATCTTACCTGTCCAGACCAGATCATACTTATTATTTGCAGAACGAGACAAAATTTCAAGATATGAAAAGGCAAGTATTCAATTCAACCTTTGCATAATCTACCAAATAGGGTGCTGGGCCAATGCCTGGATGTCATCTGAGGGCAGATACAGCCAGAGATGATATCTGATCTAAGGGGCACAGATAGCTTTGCTCATATTGAAGACAGAGGTGAATGAGGACCAGAGGGTTTTATCTATAATTCCCAGCAAAGGAAAAGCTGGTCTTAATACTCTTCTTGTGTTATTCTAAGCAGAAGTTATAGGTCGTGATGACTCAACTACCTTGGGACTCTAAGGTCCAGGGACGTCAGGTTTCATTCTATTCTCTATAAAAATAGAAAACAAGCAGCCACGACTTCTAAACAGAGATAATTTTAACAATAGCCAGTAGGCAGTATATGTTCCGCTCGCCTGTTTTTAGAAAGACGGCAGAGAACTTGATCCATTCTGTTTGGGAAAAATATGCAATAGTGACTCTCCCATGTATTTCCCAGGAAATGGTGGTTTCAGAACTCCATGCCCACACAGGGACTTTTCTCAGGGTCTCCCTACCATAAGTTCCTTTGTGTAATTTGATTTTTCCTAATTTCACTCAGGGATAACAGACATAATGTCAAGTTTAGAGAATACCTTATTGCCATCCTTTTACTTCCCTTCATTATCCTTTCACTAAAAAGTAATGGAGATTGGGGCACCTGGGTGGCTCAGTTGGTTAAACGTCTGACTTCAGCTCACATGGTGATCTCACAGTTCGTGAGTTTGAAGCCCACATCAGGCCCTGTGCTGACAGCTCAGAGCCTGGAGCCTGCTTCAGATTCTGTGTCTCTCCCTCAACCTCTCTCTCTCTCTCTCTCTCTCTCTCTCTGCCCCTCCTCTACTCACTCTCTGTCTCTATCTCAAAAACAGACATTTAAAAAAAATTTTTTTTAAGTAATAGAGATATGTGAATATACCACTTAGTAATTTAAACCTAACTTTAATTAACTTTAAACCTTTAAGTAATTTAAACCTGACTTTAAGTTAGTACCTAACTTCAAAATGGTTAAATTAACAACTTTTCAGATGCTTCATATCATTCAAAGAATTAATAAAAAAATTTAAAAAAAAAAAGCCTTGGTGATGAGCATGTTGTATAGGGCAATGAGAAAGATTTGTAAACTATTTATAAATGTTCTTTAGAATATTCGGAGCATTCGGTGCGCCTGGGTGGCTCAGTCAGTTGAGCGTCCAACTTCGGCTCAGGTCATGATCTCACGGTTCCGGGAGTTCGAGCCCCGCGTGGGGGTGGGGCTCTCTGTGCTGGCAGCACGGGACCAGCTTCGGATACTGTGTCTCCCTCTCTGCTCCTCCCCTGCTCATACTCTGTCTCTCTCTCTCTCTCTCTCTCTCAAACATAAATAAAGATTTTTAAAAAATTAGAATATTCGGAGCATTCCGTTGGGTTTCTCTGCCTCCGTATTACCCATCACATTGTCTTACTTGTAGATCGTTGATTTATACTTGAGCGTATTTGGGAATTTGTGTCTGAATCCCACCAGCTTCATTCTGTAACCACTCTTCCTTCCAAAGGGTCAGAAAGCTACACTCTCCCCATTCCACACTTCCACTGGGTCTGCCTTGTTACTCTTTCTCCGTTTGATTTGCTGCTCTTCCTTCCAATCTAGTAGACCTAGTGTGTTTTCAAGCATCTAATTGCTTTCTGTCTGGGAAAATTAGAAGATTCTGTTCATCTTTATATCTGCTTGTCTATACTTCTGTTAAATTGAACTACACAAAATGGCCATTTTCTTAGGTACAATGTGGCCAATTTATAATGCCTCATCTATAATCTGTTACGTACATTCAAAATAAATATTGAGAAACTGCCAAGACAAAGGTAGGCCAAATGCTTGCAACATAAAGGCTTTTTTGCATGCCATTTGTTACTGTAACTATTATTATCATCATCATTTTTATTTAAACCAGTTCGGTGCCTCTATAAAAAGAGTCTGATGTAGATTTTCATCTGTTCTTCTCAAGGGTGTGTATGCAATGCTTGAATAGCCGTTTTATATTGAGACCGCTGGGGATGTGATTTGACATTCTATAGTCATTCTAAACTTATTTTTAAATTGCTAGGTTTATGCATTTATCATCTTCAGGCTACTTGTTCAATTTGTCATATTTATATCCAGTCGTGTTCACAAACTAACATGATCCTCTTTACAATAACCTCCCAGGAGCACATAAGTTGTTAAGAAAATAAGTCCAGAGAAAAATATAAAGATCTAGTTATATTAGGTATTGTACAATTTCATACTGCAAAGATATTAAATATGTTAGTTAATCATTATTTCTGTTCTAATTTCCCTGGATCAAATCTGCAGGAAAAATCTTCAAATTCCTTTTGAAGTCTATAGCATTTTATATATATTTTTTTTTTTAAGTCAATCTCAAAAGATACAGAGAAGCAGAATGAATGATTTCCTCATTGAACTTATGATCATTTTCCTCATTCTGATCAGTTTCAGACCTTAGACTCATGGCTGAGTTGATTCAGGCAAAAATTTCATCCAAAGGATAAACTAATTTAGGGGTCCAAACTAAAGGGTTTGCTAAATTAATCGTGGACTTATCTTTTTCTTTATGTGAAATTTCAACAATTGCTGCTGTTAATGAAGTATTGTCACAGAGGATGGGTGGCTTTGGTAGCACACTTGTCGTTGCCATAATTAATTCTCACTTGGAACAAGCACAACACTCATCACATTTAGATGGGGCTCCAGCATCCTGTGTCAGAACAGAAGGAAGGCGGTGATTGACAAAATGTTTATGTGACAGATACGTTCACCATATAAATACACATCTGATGAACTCGAAAATTAGCCGGCTGTTTGGAACAGTGGTGCATATTTTAAAAGACCAACTTCACAGAAAGGCTATTTTCCACTGCTCATTTCAACTACAAAGAGAATAGTAACATAAAGCCCATACACTAAAACAAAATGATTTACTTTATTCAGCCATTTCAAACAACTGATGGCAGGAAATAGCAAAAAACTTAAGGCCAGACCACTTAAATTCCAATAACATGAAAGGAGTGAATTTGTGTTTCAATCTCAGGGAAAGCCAAACATTTGTGTCTAATGCTAATATTTGTTGACATTGTTCTACTGAATATTAGACATGATTTTAACACTTTAGGTATGCATGCATGTTTTTAACTATCTTCATCTTCGGAATCAGCAATGCACACAAATTAATTGAGCTACTTTTGCAGTTCACCTTATTCTTAGTTACCGGGCCTAAATTCTCTGTCTCTTCTCCCTGTTTTCCCATTATGTTTCCCAGAGGACAGCTCACTCCCTCTTGCCCCCGACACAGTGCTCAGTTATCTGCTCCTTAACCTTCTTTAGTGGTTAGCTATGGCTGCCTCAGAAATAATCTCGGAAATAAGCGGCTTGAAACAATAACCGTTTATTCTTGCTGACGGATCTACAGCTATTAGCTATTGCTGTGTAACAACCGATGTCAGAATGCAGTGGCCGAAAATTATAACCACTTACTGTTCATGAATCTACAGGTGGCCTGGGTAGTTCTGGGTAGTTCATGACCTGGGCCATGCTTCTTTGTTCTCACCCGGGCTTATCTAGGTACGTGCAGGTCAGCTGTGACCTCACTCATATGACTAGCCTGTGTGGCTGGCTGTTGGCTGGAGCATGAGGAGTGAGTGTGTCCCTTGTCTCTCATCATCCAGCAGGCTGGTCTGGGCTTGCCCTCAGAGCAGCTGGGCAGGGAGCAAGCTGAGCTTACAAGATTCTTCGGAGTGTTAAGCTTAGAACTGGCCCAGTTCAATTCTGCCACATTGTTTCAGCAAAAGCAAGTCAAAAGCTATCCTAGACGGATGAAGAGGCCTCGCAGGCACCACCACTGAGAGAAGCTACAAAGTCACACTGCAAGGAGTCTTACACAGGAAGTGAATAATTAGAAACATTTTTGCAATCACCCCATCACCTCTCTCTACCGTTATTTCTAATACATTTACAACGTCTTTTCAATGTCCACGTTCCTATAAAACCAACTGGGTTTTGTTGACTGCCTTACAGCAGACAAAGAAAGTCAGGCTGGAAACCAACCAAGGAACAAATCCAAAGGCAGGAGAAAGTTTGTCACACTGTCAGTTGATTACATGTGTGTCTTCAATACCAAAAATAAATTTAAAAATAAGTAAATAAATAAATCCTCTCCATGCTACTAGCTTTGAAGTGAGTCCATAACATACTATTGACTATTTCGGACATGACACTGTTGGTCTTGGAGAGTTTTTAGAAAAATAACGCATGGATATTTTAAATGGGGACAATTTCTATTTTGTAAAATCTTTTTTTTTTTAAAGGATGTATTGGTCCATTGAATTGAACATAAAAGGAAGTGTAATGTAAAGAGGGAAATATAGCTTGGATTTTGACATCGGACAGACCTGAATTCAAGTTTTATTTTTGCAATTTATGACCCTGTGGTTTTGGCCAAATTGCTTGGTCACTCCAACCTCTCACGTGGGATTATATGTAAAGTGAATATATATACCAGGTATTGATCAATCTTCCTTTTTTCTTTTAATTTTTTTAAAAAAAATTTAAGTTTATTTATTTGGGGGGGGGGGGGGGGGGTGCGGAGCAGAGAGAGAGGGAGAGAGAGAATCCCAAAATAGGCTCTGTCCTGTCAGCACAAAGCCCAATGTGGGGCTCGAACTCATGAACCGTGAGATCATGACCTGAGCCGAAATCAAGAGTCAGACACCCGACTGACTGAGCCACCCAGGCACCCCTTCGCTTTTTCTAATTTATTAGTTCACACTGACAGAAATAAGATGAAAGGGACGGGAAGGAGCCCAGGGAGTTTCAGCCAAGAGCACCTCAGTCTAACACAGATTCAGAGGCCCACATTTAAGCTTTTTGAGAAAAAATACCCCATTAAAAACAAAATGTCTGAACGAATATTCTTCATTGAGATTACCAAACTTACATTTAACAAGTCGCATTGAATACCATACCTTCTTCAAACGTGTTTTCACGCATGAACATTTAAAGCATTGTCTCGGACTGAACTACTGTCTTTAATCCACTGGAAAGAATATGTGAAAACAAATATAGTAGTTCAAGCAAACCTGTCTGATAAATGAATAGTTGGCACTCTGGCTTTCATTAGGGTCGATATCTGTTAGCCATGGACTCCTGAGTCCCTTGATAAGTCATGACAAAAAGGTACCGACAGCCCAACACGTGTGGCAAGAATAAAAAGAAAAAATAATGCTTTAGCGTTTCTGAAAGAATTTTTTTGCTACAAGGGAGAAGAAAACCAATCCCTAGGCCACGAAAAAGAAACTCGGCTTGCATCTTCAATACCCAAAAGGAAAAACAAATCATTGTTTTACAAAGTTAAAAGGCATCTTTTACCATTTCGTAAGAAATCGCAACTCTCCACGTCCCTAGAGTCACCGCTAAAATTGTGTTGCTCTTGGGTATTTTGAAGCAGTTATATACTCTATTCTGTAAGATTCTTTCATTTATTTCAAAGAATTCATTTGTGCATTGTCTACCTCCTCTGCCAAGTTCAGAGATGCACTGTGATGCTTTTTCCCTGCGAGCAGAGGCAAATGCATCCCTGGAATGATTGAGGTTGGGAGCTCTAGTGTTCAGGGTGGTGGTCCCCAGGGAAAAAGTGCCCAGAAAGGATCAACAATCTTTAATTCTATCAGGAGTTTAATCTAGTAATGAAGCCTGAAAATTCCATTGTTGTTAATAGAAAGAGAACCAGCATGAAATGTAACGCACAAACCACTTGCACTGGCAGCTAACACAGCCACCCTGCGCCATCACAGACCCTGCCTAATAAAATTGATCTAATTATGCGGAAGAGAAGGGGAAGGGGACGGACTGAACCAGCCAAGTGCAAACGAGACACCCAACTCCAAATTATGCTCCTGGTAGAGAAGTGCCATGCTTTAAGTGTAGGGCTAAGAGGTTCATCTTTCACTCTGCTCTTCTCAGGCATCCGGACCGGAAGCAATGCCAATCTTAATTGAAAAGCAGCTCTCTCCTGCTGGGTGTCTTCTCCATTCTTCCCGTGACTCCTCTGCAACAGGGCCTCAGTTGTTCAATAGAAAAAGCAATAAGTGGTATGCTTACTTCTTTGGAGCACTCCTAATGGTCTGAGATATTTACTCTCGTGAATTAATCTAAAAATTTTTTTAACGTTTATTTATTTTTTGAGAGACAGAGAGAGACAGAGCATGAGCGGGGGAGGGGCAGAAAGAGAGGGAGTCGCAGGTTCTGAAGCAGGTTCCAGGCTCGGAGCCATCAACACAGAGCCCAACGTGGGGCTCGAACTCACAAACTGCGAGGTCATGACCTGAGCAGAAGTCAGATGCATAACCAACTGAGCCACCCAGGTCCCCTTACTCTTGTGAATTAATCTAAAGCATCCTCCACTTATAAGGTCCAGGGAGTCAATCTTTGCCCGTTTTCCTTAGGAATCATGCTGTTATCAAAATTGTTAAAAATGAAATACTATGTACATACGTGTGTGTGTGTGTGTGTATACACACATATACAGTGTATCTATATAATATATACATATAATATTCATATATATGTGGGTATATACACATACCTGTTATACAACTGTTATATAATAAAATATATAATAAATTGTATATGTTATACACATAAACTGTGTAACAGAAAGGCAACATGGCAGAGACTGCCTCAGAGTCAGGTGACCTGGAACTTTACTGCCAGTTCAGTTACCATGGTGGATGGTAACTCCAGTTTATAAAGCTTTCTCAGTGATCTTTCTATACCTACAGCGTCCTCATTTATAAAATCAAAGGATTGGCTGAGATAACTGGCAAAGTTCCTCTTAGCTCTAAAATTCTACGACCTGAGGTCATTCCCTACGAAGCTGCCAGTTACCTAAAGCCCTGGCCAGTATGACCCAAAGCAAAGGCTATATTTTTAAGTAGTTTTTAAAGGCTTACAAATAAGGGTACAGGCAAAAATACGTGGCCATATCCAATACTTCAGTCAAAGATCCTGCAGCAATTTGTTTTATAAAAAAATTACATCTTCACAAAAATATACTTCAAAGATATTCCACTTAGAGTTCATACTTTCCCTCATCCTTTAAATGTACTAGAATCAGAGAAAACATACGAAAATGGATCAGTATTCTTTTCATCCTTCCCTAGTTTATATATTTTGATTTTTTTTTTTTTCCCTTACTTGCCGACGTCCCACGTGAGTGTAAGTGTTATTACCTTACCCTTGGACTTCCATGGAATTAATGAAGTGTTACAATAGCCAATCATAATTTGTGTTTATAGTTTGTGTCTTGTCAGGCTTATAATTATTTTTAATGCAGATCTGCTAGTCCAGTAAGTGCCTTCATTATTCTTGGAGCTGAAGAAGCTGTTGGTTATGCAGAACCTGTCTTGTCCCTGTACCTTCCTTCTTGGCCACCACTTGTAGTAAACATCTTTCTGCTCCATTTTAATAGAGGTGCCTGCACAAGGTCATTTATTAGGTAATCATTTGTCTGTGAAAAATCCTAATGACTCTATGTTTGTCAAAGGGAAGAAAATAGCGTTGCATTTGAATGCCAAATGAGGAGCAAACAAGAATGTAGATGAGTTCATGGGAAGGTTTTGTTGGTTGTGTGTTTTTTGTTTTTTTTTTAATTGGTAGATAAAGAAATTTGTTAAGTGCACCTACACTTTCGGGGTTAAAAAGAAAAGATACGCTATCAGCTGTAGCGAAGATAAAAAAGCGTAGAGTTTATGGTGTTATCAGTTCAGAGTTAAGGCAAAAGAAAAATAATTTATGAACGCTGCAGAGATATGTTTTTGCTGTGGAATCTTAGTGCCCCCTGCTGATTCTCCAAAAGTGTTCTGCATTCACAAAGCATCCTGGTTTCCTTTCTAAAGAGGTATTTTTCTACCAATGGTATTCCCTTTTCAGGGGATAGAGAATCTTTCCTATGTGAAGACTCTATTTCGGGTGAACTGTCACATTAGTATCTGTGGCTTCCCATAGAAAAAGAAGGAATTAATCAAGATGTATATTTACAAGTGTGAAAATAGAGGGCAAAGAGTCTGAAATTATTACCTGATATCCTAACTGGACCAGTGGCACTTCTGAGTGAAAAAGAAATGGAAAGTCATCACCACTTAGAAAAGTGGACCTTGATAAAAGTGAAAATACATAACGAAATTGTCAGTGACCAAAACCACAGTACTCCTTCTGAGTCGTCTGCTTGTTGACACGGATTTTTGTGTTCATATTGCTTCATAACCAGACACAGGCACGTCAGACATTAAGACATAATATGTTGCCCAGGGCCACGCATTATTGATAATGTAAATTTTGTTCACATGTAAGTCTTCTCTAGTATAGAAATATTGCCGCTCCTATCTGAGAGGTGAGGAAATGAGACTCATAAAGCTAATGTAACTGACTAAAACATTTACAACCGTTTAAAGCAGAGAATCATCTGCCATTATTTTTAGAACAAAATGGAGTATAAATACCTTTTCAACACCTACTCCCCACTCTAACTCCACATTATTTCAAAGCAAGTCACAGACATCTTTAAACATTGAAATATGTATCTCTAAAGATAAGTTCTCTCTTTAGAAAAACATTTAAAAATCTAGCGGAACCGGGACGCCTGGGTGGCTCAGTCGGTTGAGCGTCTGACTTCGGCTCGGGTCATGATCTCGCGGTTCATGAGTTCAAGCCCCGAGTCGGGCATCTGTGCTGATGGCTCAGAGCCTGGAGCCTGTTTCAGATTCTGTGTCTCCCTCTCTCTCTGACCCTCCCCCGTTCATACTCTGTCTCTCTCTGTCTCAAAAATAAATAAACGTTAAAAAAAAATTAAAAAAAAAAAAATCTAGCAGAACCAAGGTATGTAACCATGCCGTCAATCTCCAGGTTTTCTCTATATGTTGGGGATACCTTTTATTTTCTCTACCCTAACGCTGTTAGCATCCGGGGGGACTTGCTGATCCTATGGGGTCTGCCCCTCCCAGGGTTAGTGACTCCCTAGAGACAGTAAACAACTCACCTAGAAGTGCACTACTCAAATGCAAACCAACCAATCAAGAGCCCACACCCCAACCACCTTTTTGGGGAGAACTAGCACACTCTGGGCCACTACTCACCTGCTCTAATCACCCCAGGGACAGGTACCGGACAACGAGGGGCAGCGCCTATATCCCAGAGCCCGCGAAAATTATTTCCACTCACCAATCCTAAGCCTGCTTGCCCTGCCTCACCCATTCTTCCCTCTTCCCCTTGGAAACCACAATAAAGGCTCTTGCCCCCTCTCCAGATGTCTCCTGACCAACCTTGATGGTTCCCTATGTGCCCTCCATGGCGTGCCATGCTCCCTTCTCTTGGGATCTGTGAGGATGTCAAACTATATTTTTTTTAATATTTTTTAAGTGTATTTATTTATTTTGAGAGAGAGAGAGATAACAGGGGAGGGGCAGAGAGAGAGAGAGGAAGAAAATCCCAAGCAGGCTTTGCCCTGTCAGCACAGAGCCAGATGTGGAGCTCAAATTCAAGGACCATGAGATCATGACCTGAGCCAAAACCAAGAGTCAGACGTTTAACCAACAGAGTCACCCAGGCGCCCCAGCAAAGTATCTTTTTACTGGCAGTCATCTACTGATCTGTTAGCCTTACTGTTACTAAATAATAATAAAACCTATTAAAATAAAAATAAAACCTATTAAAACCACCGTAACTCACAGTGTCTTTCCATCACATTTCAATTGGAAGATAGAATTCATATAAAATAAGTATGCCTTTATCATAGAAATGTGAAATTATGAGGTGAAGCACAAAGCGTTTTTTTTACAAGAATACTAAGCCTCTCTCATTAAATAAAAATGAATGCCGGTTATTACACATCATTAAATGGGTTCATTGACATTCCTGGGTGTTAAAGAGTCATTTCCTGAAAACATCAATCCCTGAGCCGTGATAACCCCAAGTGCTCCCCTCCAATAAAGTGGTCAGACTTTAATAATGTTATGATGGTTTTGAAGATAAAAGATACCATGAAATTAATCAGGCTGAGGTGTTGCAGGGGAAGACGTAAGAAGCGAGAAACTTAGAGGTCCCCTTTCCCATATGGCTAAGAAACTGACTTGATTCACTAGGGTTTTGATACTAACATCAGAGTTCCCATTACTAAACAGGAAAAAGTCGCCCTACAAGTTTTCTACCTGCGTTATCTAATTTAATACACACTATTCCTCTATCAGTTAGGTTTAAATTATCTTCACTTTACAGATGTGGGAGTCAAGACTCAAGGACGGTGAAGAGTTTGATGCCATGTTTCCGACTTTGTTCTGACTGTCCCTATCATAAGCCCTGACACAGCCACAAAATCTCAAGCTCTTCAGCCAAAGTTGGTAATAGAGGTAATTCCTGTGCTTCCGATAAAATTTAGTACTGGTAATTGGTCATCCTATTTTTAATAATAACGTCAAGTGAAGTTTCAAGCGGTTTTCTGCACAAAACTCAAATTTAATTTTCAGCAAATATCAAGTTTAATGCCAAGAGGCAGTAGTCATCCTCCAGGGTCCCTATGTACTACTCTTTCCATATCCCTACACGACACCAAAACGGTGTCCGTACTTACTAGATCTTATCACTTTCCCAGATAGTCTATTCCAGTAGCAAAATCCAGTCCAGCACTGGACACCCTCAGTCCAGAGTAAGTTAGATGGATTTAAGAGAGGGTCGGGGGACACCCAATGAAATTTAAATTTCCCATAAACCACAGATAAGGTTTAGTATAAGTATGTCCCATACAATATTTGGGACATACTTGCACACAAAAAGATACTCATAACTTATCAGAAATAAAATTTATATTTTACATTTGTTTTAAATGTTTATTTTTGAGAGAAAAGGAGAACAAGAGCAGGCAAGGGGCAGAGAGAGAGAGAGACCAAATCTAAAGCAGGTTCCAGGCTCCGAACTATCAGCACAGAGCCCAACCCAGGGCTCGAACTCACAAACCGTGAGGTCATGACCTGAGCTGAAGTCCAACGCTTAACCACCTGAGCCACCCAGGTCCCCCTAATTTAACTACATTTTACAGTGAAATACAAATTTATCTGTACTTTATCTGGCAACCGTAGCCCAAAATCTTCCAGAGAACCTAAATAGTCTCATCAGGACATAGTTCTGTGTTGGGCGAGAGGAAGCTAAACCCAGAAACCTAGTCCCCACACATTTCCTAAAATAAATAATTATTAATCATAACATAAAAACGTAATTAGTTAATTAATTTTAAAAATAAATAAAAATGTTATGAGACTCCTATAGACCACATTTGTGGACATTTTTACCCCCGTGGTTTATCCAGGTTGGAAGAAGAAATTTCTGGGATTACCCAAAATCAGATGAGCTTCCAAGGTAGAAAAGGCAAGACGGATGGTTATTTGCTTCACTAGCTCATCCCTTCTCCCAACAAGTCCCACTGAATCTCAGACTTGGCACTTGAAGCCTTCCTAATGGATGGATATGGGGATATAAGGAAGACATCATAGAAGACAGGAAAAAAAAAAAAAGGATAATTAAGTGTCATTAAGTAAACCCAGAAACCAGTGAGTTGCATATAGTGCCACTCTTAACACATCAAAATGGTCTGTATTATATCTACTGCTCTAATTTTAAATCATATTTCTCAGTAACAAACAATTCAGAGCATCATTGCTTTGGAAAAAAGAGTGTTCCTATTTCAGACTATTTGGAACAGGCTTATATTTCACCCATTATAATCGTTATGAATTCTTCCTAGGGTGATTGTAGCCTCTTGGCATATTAGGTTTTCCTGGACCCACTAGATATGGAAACATTCTTTTTGCTGATGCTATTTCCTATGAGAATAATTCATCTTTAAAGAAAAATATAATTTATCAGAATTCAGACTGCTATTGCTGCACATTACCTACAAATATTTTATGAGGTCTTTTTTTTTTTTTAACTTTGAAACTTGTAACTTGGTTCAGTGAAGGTGGAACCTTTTAAACGAAAGATGAAAATGACAACTACAGTCACACAGAGTGTAAAAAGGGTTCTGACTCGGGGGAATATTGGTGGTTTGGTAACATCCATCCTAGTATATATTTCTAGAACAGTGAACATCATATTGTTCCACTTGCCAAAATGTCATGAATTTAAAGCTGGTCTCAGAAAATATCATCAATATTAGTTGTGAAATTTCCTTTGACTTAATGGAAGAACAATATTACATGCTCTCTATTGTGCAAGGTTGTCATTATTAAAGCAATTTAAATCAAAATCAGCTTTCTGGGCCACACAGATACTCAGAATGCCTTTTTTTACAAACTCCAAACTAGTTGGGTCAATGAAGACACTTAAAGAGTTTAGAAGGCAAATAGCTTCTTATAAGTGACTTTTAGAAATCTAATTTAGAGCTCTTCCTCATCTAGGCAGATCATGGTCTAAGATCCTTCCAGATAAGCATAGTAAGTCAGTATTGAGAAGGCATTCGCTCTGCTTGCTAAATTTTGCTTTGGAAAATTGTGATTTTTCACAAAAATATTTGATTAATTTTCACATGGAATATGAATGGATTCACATGGAATGCATTTCTTATTTTTAAGTTATTAATAAATTAATATTTTTAATTTCTATATTTTAATCTCTAATTTGGTAAGTATAATCCATATAACAAATAAAAAAAGAATAAGAAGCTCTTTGGAGTGCTTAATAATTTTTCATAGTATAAAAGAGTCTTGGGAACAAAAGTCTTTGCCCTAGAACCATGTGAAATTTTCTATCAACTAAGTTACTTTGAGAAGCTGCATTAATTTTTTAGAGTATTATTTGCACTAGTAAAACATTAGTTTACCTCATATCGTCTCAAGCAAGTGCCCGAGATATATATATATATTCATTTCTTATATACATTTAGATTTTTTAAGTCTTTCCACGTGCATTAAGCAACTTGGGTTTTCTATAAAATATCCCAGGGCTTCTCCGCTCAACTAACCAACACAAATCATTCACTTTGGGGAGAAAGGCACTTGGAGAGACAGATTTCTAGACAACTGCTTCCCCAAAACTGTGTTATTACACTTGAGTGCTTGCTCTACAGTCGGTGTAGAGTCACCTTCCTGCTACACTATTCAGGTTAGAAAATAAATCTACAGTGTAGTTGGGATCCCACTACCACCTGAAGACTGGGGCCATGTTCCCATGGTTCATCTACAGTTCACCTCCACTTTCCTTAGGAAATAATGAGAACTGTGGGTACCTGGGTGGCTCTGTCATTTAAGTGACTGACTCTTGGTTTCAACTCAGATCGTGATCTCATGGTTTGTGACATCAAGCCCCATGTCAGGCTCTGCGCTGACAGCATGGAGCCTGCTTGGGATTCTCTCTCTCTCTCTCTCTCTCTCTCTCTCAGTCTCTCTGCCCCTCCCCCCTCTCACGTGAGCTCTCTCTCAGAATAAATAAACTTAAAAAAAAAAAAGAGAGAGAGAGAAATAATGGGAACTTGAGGGAGAAATCAGAGGAGAGGCCAGAATTCTCTAGGGTGGCAGAAGGGAAGAAAGAAGGATAAGCACAAAGTGAGGAAAGTATAAAGGGAATTCTGGGGGAAATAATTCTTAGTTACCTGCCATTTCTTCTCTCTGTGGAAACAAAATATTGGACCAAATGCTAAATGCTTAACTCTACTTTTCCCTCTTCATCCCACTACCAGCAGCTGCCAGGCTGTACCTGCCCCAATTTGTTTCTTCCCCCTTCTCTATCTGACTCCTTTGTTCTCACCTTTTCTTACAGCAAGTATATCTCTTCTTTCTCTCTTCTTCCTTCACTTTTTTTGTTTCTTCCCTTTTTCTAATTTTTAAAAGACTATCTTTTCTTGCTTTTTCCTTTTCAAATGAATATTCTCTCTCTTACTTTTCAAATTTTTTTCACTCCTTAGCCTTAAAATGCATTTTCTTTTCCCATTCCTGCCTTCCCACATGAGGCAAATGGAGTTTAATTCACTAAAAAGCAACACCAAATCAGAATTTCTCAAACTTGGAACATTGGACAGGTAGGAACTACAAGTGTAATCTCAGAGGACTTTCAGTTTATAATATTTCATAATTGTATTTTCTTTTAAATAAAAATCTTCTGAATGATCTGGATGAATATCTTTTTTTAAAAAAAACAGCTCTACCATTTCATTTCAATGTCTCACCTTGTGCTCATGTTTTCGATTGTGTAAGTTCAAGTGAAGGTCAAGTGATGTCATACTAGGTGTAGAAAGGGAGGATTCACAGTAGTTCACCGGGAGAATTGAGTCATCAAATGACACATAACAGCATAGACATATGTAGATTAAAAGAACCTATGGTAAAGAAATTAGTACAAAATCTACATGGTGCATGGATATATTTTACCTTGCATCACTTGAAAACAGTGAACTAACATATGTATGGTAGTAAATGTACAATGTTGTTCCGTTCCCCAGTCCAATAAAAGTTATATTAGGAAATCGTTTAATACAGATTCCAAAAATGCCACAGTGTTAAATATCTCTTGAATGAAAAAATAAATAAATAAAAAGCAGCCTCAAAGATTTATCAAGAGACACCTTGAGGGGCGCCTGGCTGGCTTGGTTGGTTAAGTATCCAACTTCGGCTCAGGTCATGATCTTGCAGTTCATGAGTTCGACCGCATGTCGGGCTCTGTGCTGACAGCTCACAGTCTGGAGCCTGCTTCAAATTCTGTGTCTCCCTCTCTCACTGCTCCTCCCCCACTTGTGCTCTCTCTCTCTTTCTCTCTCTCTCAAAAATAAATTTAAAAAACATTAAATTTTTTTTTTAAATAAGGAACACATGCTGGGGCTCCTGGGTGCCTCAGATGGTTGAGTGTCTGACTCTGATTTCAACTCAGGCCATGATCCCAGGGTTTTGGGATCAAGCCCCGTGTTGGGCTCCACACTAAGCATGGAGCCTGCTTGAGATTCTCTCTCTGTCCCTCTGCCTCTTGCTCTCACTGTCTCTCTCTCTCTAAAAATAATAATAATGATGATGATGATGATGATAATAAACACATGCTTAGGGGCTCTTTGATGACAACAGTCAAACATATGACTTCTTCTCATCTCAAAGAAGAGAAAGAATAGAAAAAAATTATATAGAGATAACAGCAACAAATTTTCCCAATTTAGAAAAAGACATACCTTTTGACATTCATGATACTTAATGAACACCAAGTAAATTAAACATAAAAAAAAGCCTGCTGAGGAACGTCGTAATTCATCAGTTGGGTAAAAGTAATATTGAAAGCAAAGTGAAAAGTGACACATATGTAAAGGGTAACAGCGATTCAATGGTTAAGGAAATATGGAGGCCAGAAGCCAGCAGAATGAAACCTTCAAAGTGCTGAAAGAAAAATCATTTGTCAACAAGAATGCTACATCCAGGAAAAATATACTTCAAAAATAAAGACAGAATTAATATGATCATATAAAATAAAAGTGAAAGATTGTCACCAGCAGATCTGCAACACGAGGAAGGATGAAGGAAATTTTCCAGGCTGAAAGGAAATGATACCAGATGAAAATTCAAACGCTGATAAAGAAATGAACAGCATGAGAAGTGGTGAATACCTGGTTTAATTTTTTAGAAGTCTGTTTTGTATTATTTCTCTTTTAATACATACAGTTGTTTAAACCTTACACTGTAATATTGTCTTTCGGTGTTCACAATATACGGAGGTTCACAATATGTGGAGGTCCAATACAGGTAACAACCATAGCATAAAAGCCAAGAGGATGTGGACCTATGTGTTCATTACCTATGTGGTTTACATCCATAAAGTTGCATTAACTTAAATGAACCATAAAAGCTAAGGATATATATGATAATCCCTAGTTCAGTGGTTAAGAAAATGACACAGGACTTATACCTAAAATGCCAATAGGAAAAGTAAAACAAATTTTTGGCACTTTTAAGTAATCTGAAAAGGGGCAAGAAAGAAATGAGAGAATGAAAAACAAAGAAGATGAATAAAAAATCAAGTAATAAAGTGATAGATGCAAACCCAATCACAGCAAGAATTAGATTAGACATTAATAGAATAACAATTCAATGAAAAGGTAGAGGTTATCAGAGTGGGGAAAAGAAGTGAGACTCAATTATATTCAGTCTATAAAAAATGACCTTTATACAGATACAGCTAGGTTGAAAATATATGGATGAAAGACGTTATTCCACACAAACAATAATAATAAGAAGATGTAATAACTGTTTTAATGCCATACAACAGAGATTTCAAGTCTAAAGTTATTACTAGTGATAAAGAAGCTCTGTAGTAACAATGAAAGGGTCAACTCACCAAAAGGCAGATTAATAAAAATATCTATGTTTTTAATATCAGATTTCCAACACACAGAAGCAAAACTTAGCAGAAGAAAAGGGAGAATCAGACCAACTACAATTAGAGTTGAAGATCTTTAAATTTCTTTTTTTAGCAGTCGATAGGTCAACTAGCCAATAAATAAGCAAGGGCGTAGAAAATTTGAGTTTTGCTATCAAGCTCAATGACCAGAATACCTGTGGCTACTTTACATTTTTAACATGAAGAATAATATATCAGAATCACGTCTTAATGATAGTCGTATTAATTTGCAATAGCTTATTTCTAAATATACCAATAGAGTACCTATCTCCATTCAAATATTTCAAAAGCATTTAAGGCATATCCAAAATTTAGAGATTGTCCACTATAATGAATTAAATGTAGACAATTCCCATAACTCAGCGTCGTTGCACATATTACAAAGCAGTTAAGAACGTGGGCTCGAAATTCAGATGCTTCTCCTTAGTTACATGGCTGTAGGCATATTACTTCCTACCTCGTGATCCTTTATATTCTCCTCCGAAAACAGAGACAATGATAGCACATGTCTCATAGAGGTAAAGAAGATATTAACATCAATGTGGTATAGTTGTCCATGTATAATTCTCGAAAACAGGGGCCAATTTGCTTTGCATTTCAGTAAATAAATGAATTTTTACTTTGAAAGTGCAGATGAATCCAAATTGTGATAATCACAACAAGCCTATTAAAACCATTGAAGTCACTGGAGGTTTATCCCGCAAAGCTACTGAGATCAGAAAAGTTCAGATCTTTACGCCAAAGCTGAACCCCCTGCGGTTCAGGAGATTTTGCCTGGAAATACATATGCCAGAATAGGCTTTTCAATTTGTTACTTTTTTGAAATCCGTAGTTTCCCCTCCATTGCACCCAAATGTTTTTTATTTCCTTCCCCAGGTTGACAAAGAATATTGATTTTGGTAGGAAGAGGGGTCAGAGGAATTTACATTTTTTTTCCTCTTGAGAGTGTCAGCCTTAAAATGGCATTTAAGCAGTTTGCTTCTCTGTGCACTAAATTAAAAAAAAAATTATCTATAGCCAGCAGGAGATCCTACAAGGATGACCATTATTGAGACCACCTGCCTCCTGATGAAACTGAAGTTTGAAGTGGGTTTTTTTTCCCCCTTTTAGGTCGACCTTTCAGTCAAGTACAGTCCAGTTTTTAAATAACTTACCCAAGAATCTTTGATTGTTTTCACTAAATTTTCCCAAACTGACAAAGCTAGAATAAGATTGCCATTGACACTGACCAGGAAAGTCATCTTAAATAAGATAAATTCTGAAAATTCCTGCTTTTCCTACTGGTATTTTATTTTAATAAACTTTCCAAAGAAAAATATTCAACTTCAACTTCAGGGATAAAAAAAGAATAATTGAATATGTTCCCATTTTTTTTGTTATGAAATTTTAAAATTGCTTTCAAAGCAAGATTAAAAAAATAAACTCTACAAGTACCATTTTTCATCTCAAATTAACTTGTTTAACAAAATTTCAAAGCCAGATAATCGATGATTCATTTTAAAACACATAAATGTTCGTACTGAAGAACGCTTACCAAGGATATACAGCATTGCCCTATTATAATTTGTGAACTCCCCAAGGCTTCCTGTGAAGCCGTAAGTTTCCACATTCTTTGTTAATGGCCATGACACAGGTCAGTTTCCTCAAAGTAAAAGGTGGGCTACTGGAAGCAGAATTATTTAGGGGACTTGTTAAAAATACAGACTTATGGGACCTGCCCCACTTCTTCCAGACAGGAATCTCTAAGAACAGGTGCCAGGATCCCAGATCATGCCTATGCAAACCAAAATTTGGGAACTCCTAGTCAAGGAGATTTGAGGGGTGAAAAGAGAGCTTGTAAGTTCACAAAGCCCTCACCCTTATAAAGGAAGACGAGGATGAGGGTTTTATAATGTGTTCAATAGGTTGATGCCCAAATTTCCAGCCATCATCACATATGCCAAAAAAAGCATATATCCAGTATCTTTAATATTTATGAATACTCTCATCTCTTTAATAACATCAGGGTGCAAACTCTTACAAAAACAATAATAATTTGTCAACTCCCAAAATAAACTCAAAAAGGAAGGGAATTAAGGTCTAGAAATCAGGTGTCATTAAGGAAAGTAGAGCAAAAGAGCTTCCTCTGATATGTGGAAATGTAAGAAAAAATTTCCTAAAATTATGGTAAAATTACTCCTTATATTCCAACATCAAATATGTCACTCATTAGCCATCAGGGAAAAGGTGGTGTTGAAAATGGAGGTTCCGCTTCATTTACACCAGCAGAGTTTCAGTCCATGTAAGATCTCCCTTTTTTTTCTATAAATAATTTCAAAACTATTTACTATTTGACATGTGCTATGTTCTAAACTCATAGCAGCTAAGCCACAATCAATACGATGAAAGCCAATAATGAAGTGTAGACGGACATCTGCATAGCTTCAAAATGGTGTAGGTCATTACAGAAACCATATAAGTGAAGATAGTGTGCTTCTGGCTGTCATTTACTCATAATTTGCTATTATAAAATCCTACAAGGAATTGTCCAGCTACTGCAATGGATATTTGCAAAGTTAAGACTACGCTATTTCTAAGAGTGGTCCATGCAGATTACGAAAACACCTAAAAAATAAACCCTGCTCTTGTAAATGGAGAAGCATGTGTATTTAACTTCAGTATGTAGTATGTATTAATTTTTGTTAATTAGTACTAATATATTAATTTAAGAAAGCAAAGAAAAACTGTAGTTTGCTACGAATTTTATTAAATCTCAGCTCGTATTCAATGAAAGAGTATCAAATTGCCACGCTATATTACTCAGAAAATGCTCATCTTCCTGCAGTAATGTACTTTGTTCCATCCCAGATTTCACAAGCTAAACTGATTAGCAGCTCACCAAGAACTGTGAGAATTATTCAAAAGAACTGGGAGAGAGAAAACAGGATGTTGTGAGAAAGTCATATAAAGAACAGTGTATTATACTTAGGGACTTTGCATCCTAGAGCTCATAAAATAAAAAAAAAGAAAAATCCATTGCCTTTTCTCTCAGCTCAGTGAGAGGGATACTTTATCAAACATCTCTGAAAATAGGACAGCCTGCTGGTTTTATCTTATTAAACAGGGAATAAAACACATTGCTTTATTAGAGTTGTTTCAAGAATGCATCAAAGCAGAGGACTCTCAACACAGAAATCAAAGAACTGAAAAAAAATCCCAACTGCTGTATCGTCCCCCCAAAATATAATTGGCTATAATTAATGTAGAGTTGAAAGGCAACTGGTAGAACTATGACTAAATCACATACAAAAGAGACCGAAGTATTCAACTTTCCTATAACCATAATCTCATGATATCCTGGTCATTAAATAGTGTATGTTTCTCACCATATAATAACATGATAATTTGGGGGAAGTTACTTCTGAGAATTTTAAGAGCTTTAGGTGAATCGGGTACTCAACTGGGGTGACTTTTCCAAGCAGGACTTACTAATGAAACCCATACCTCAGTCATCATTTTATTTAACAGGGGTGCAAATGTGAGTTCAAGACAGAATCAATTCAGTGACATTTTCCCCTGGAAAAAAATGAGAAGTTCTGAGCAGGCAGCAGGTCACATGCTGGCCTGTGTGCTTGTCTGAAGACTTCAGAGCAACCAGCCAGATTATGGGTCCCAACCGTGAATCTGACTCATTCCCACAGGCAGGCTGTCCAAGTGTTTCCTTGGCTCCTGGTCCCTGCCCAGTCTCTTTCTTACCCCATCTTGGTCAGGCTGAAGCCACGTGTGACAATTAGCATCTCCCATGCTTTGAGCTCATGTCTACCAGAACAGTTCTTTTTTTTATTCAGCTCCCAAAAATGTAATAAAAAGAGAAAGAAGAAGTTCATACTTTCATTTACTTTCCCTGAGGCCGGTTACAAAGTAACCAGGATATGGTAATAAATACTCCATTAGTGGGACTGGCAGTACAATGCCATGGTTAAAAACATAGGCTGTGAGAGTAGAAAAGTGGATGCCAGGAGCCAGAGGGGTGAGAAAAACAGGAGAATCAGAGTAAGGGAAAACAGGGAGTTGATAAAAGGGTACAAGCTTCCACTTATAAGAGGAATAAGGTCTGAAGATCTCCTGGAAAACATGAAGACTATAGTTGGTAACACTGCATTGTATAATCGAAAATAAGTAACCAAATAAAGAATTTTTTTTAAAAAGTGAATATAGTCTCTGAATTCAGACAGATCTTGGAAAACTTTCTAACAATTATTAACTATGAGATTTGTGGCAAGTATGTTAACTATCTGTCTGACATAGAATGAATGTTCAATAAATGTTAGCCATGATTATCATTATTAATTATTACAATAATTAATAATAAAAATAGTCAAAGGGCAGAGGATGAATATCAGCATGACTGGGTAGGAAATGGTTTCAAAGTTTTGAAGAAGAAGTCAATGTCATGGATTGACTGGGGAAAAAAAAGACATGAGAAAAATGAAGACAAAGCAGAAAACAGAGGAGAAAAAAACTGTAAGAAATGTCATAGGTTACACGACCCGAGATCATTCCAATTTAATAGTATCAGGTACAGTTCCCACTCTGAGGGCAAAACATCCCCATGGGCTCCTGACGCAGTGGATCCAATCGGATGTTCACAACAAGGAGACCCTCTCATTTAATGCCAACCAAAACATGAGGTAGAAGGGACTTCGAATCAAGAGTAGAACACAGTGCTTTCCATGAATTACAGCCTGAGAAATAAGAACCACTAAAAAGTGGTTCATGGGTCGATAGGCCCTCTGGCCAAATGACTGCTCTGAGTATAAAAAAAGAGTAGGGGACAAAAAGATAGAAAACTAAGTTGAAGAAAGTGGCAAACAAAAGCATACAAACCAAAGGTGGATGGGAAAGAGTTTCCAGTGAGCCGCTGATACTCTCCTGTTGCTTGAGCAATTGAAGAGAGGCACACTGCATGCAAGGGGGAAGAATTAGGTTCAAGGGGTTTGAAAAATCCAAGTTTCAGGGCACCTGGGTGATTCAGTCAGGTCAGCGTCAGACTCTTGGTTTCAGCTCAGGTCATCTATCTCACGGTTTCATGAGTATGAGCCCTGCATTGGGATCTGCACTGACAGTGTGGAGATTGCTTGGGATTCTCTCTCTCCCTCTCTCTGCCCTTCCCCTATTTGTGCTGTCTCTGTCTCTCTGAAAATAAATGAACTTTAAAAAAAATTTTTTTAATTAATAATAATAAAAAAAAAAAAAAACAGTTTCCTGAAATTGTGGTGACAGGCCGTGCCCCGCCTGATGGGATTTTGGACTGGGAGCTTCTTTTTTAATATTTTTTTTTTTTTGAGACACAGAGAGAGAGCGAGAGAGAGAGACAAAAAGCATGAGTGAGGGAGGGGCAGAGAGAGAGGGAAACACAGAATCCGAAGCAGGCTCCAGGCTCTGAGCTGTCAGCACAGAGTCCAATGCAGGGCTTGAACCCATGAACCCCGAGATCATGACCTGAGCCATAGTTGGAGGCTTAACCAACTGAGCCACCCAGGCACCCCTGGACTGGGGAGCTTCTTAACTATTTTGTTCACTGAGGACTCCCAGTACCAAGGGAGGGTGAAATAAACCAACACAGAGACCATCTTGTCGCCTGTTGTCTATCCCAGCCATTCATCCTCTGACAGGCTTCAAGAACATATAACCTATCCCCTCAACACTGAAACCCTCTCTCACCCTCAGACTTCAAAAATTCAGAAATGGGCTGACATGCCGTTTGTTGAATGTGTCTGTTCCCACTGCTCTGTTGTCATGCTTTCTCCAATTTTTGCCTCTAATCCATTGTTTTCCCACATAAACCTACTACAAGTTGCTTTAAAAAAATTAGTATGCATTTCCAAAGCAAATTCAATTAAAACTATATTGACTGGGTATCATATGCCAAGCTCTGGGCTTATAGTGCAATCTCACCAGCAGTCAGAGGGCTTTCAACACCTTGAGTGGGTCAGCAGCCTCTGACTTCACAGCCCCAAAGGCCTTGTGAAGCTAAACTCTAAAATCTACTGAGAGGATGGGGCGGTGCTTGATTTAGACCATGCAGTTTCCCCTTTAAACCATAGAATTAAATTCAGGCTTAGCAACAGCACTTGCCAAGATAGCCATGAGCTATTGGTCAAGTGAATGCTCCCTACCCCTGCCCCCCCTCCCCGGCCAGTGAATCACGGGAGAAGCACAGAAGGTTCCATCCCATTAGCCACATGGACGATTTCAAGTGTAGCAATAATAAAAGGTATGTGGCAAACATAGCCTCAAAAAACAAATGCATCTCCCAGTTAGGCAAAAGCAAACAATCTCACATCCAAAGACATCATCCTTGAAAACTCAACAGAAGGACTCTGGTCCCACAGTCCAGCAATAAGTGACTCAGTTGGTACAGTAATAACAACACCTTAAACCTGTAAAGTTGTTCGTGGTAGCTCATTTTCCCAGGTCTCATTGGATTCTCTTTCCTGGAGATGACATTTAAACAACGCAGCTTTTCTTCAACTTCCCAATTCATGATTTTCTATTTAATTCTCAATCCAGCTCGGAACTTAAAAAATATATATAACAACCAAATAAATGGACCTCTTGGGGTCATATCAATTTAAGACAGTATTAGCCTGTTTCCAAAGACAAGATTGGCAATAATTTGCTCCATGCCAGATTTTATTTCAATAAAACAGGACCATAAGCAGTTATATTTACTATATGAGGAGAAAAGATGTCACATGACCTTTTGAAAGTTATAGTTACTCTAGTTAGTGATACTCTAGTGGAGCAAAGAGGATCTTCTCTGTGTGTTCCTTTCACAGACAAGGGTTATTCCTTTGCATCTAAAAACCCAAAGGGTTTATTTCAAGATGTCCTATATTTTGGTCCCATATTCTTTTCACCATCACTGTGAGGTTTGAAAGCAATCAATACGCCATATCAAGTATCCTATGTTTACGGACGCTAAGAGAAAAGATCAAGGGTTGCTAAATTCTTGGAAAAGAATCATGTTCGTTACCAAAACCGTGAGCTACTGGGTGAAGAGTAGTATTCTCGAAGCACATACATAGAGCCCTCGCCATGATGAATGGTTAGGACAGAATTTTGGAAGACTCTATATCCTACCATTGAGCATATAAACATCTATTGCCAGGAGCTTAACTGGGAAAGAGTTTGCACAAAAACACAACCTTGGTATATAGACTAGGGCTGGAAGCTTAGGAAGCAAAAATGAATAAAATGGAATAATTATAGAGGTAAGTGCTTTAGTTCCCACGGCCAACCAGAAACAAGTTTCTAAACTGTGAGAGTAAATGTCAAGGCAAGAAACTCTGATAGTTAAGGTAGGGTTTATCTCCCCTTCTGCACATAACTTTTCATTAAACGAGGAGCAGTGGATGCGAATGAGAGGTGTGCTGAACGGGAGGAAAGGGACTGCTCCCGGAGGAATTACACACAGAACAAAACTGTGGAAACTTCCACTGTGAATGCTTAAAGCATAATTTTTTTGGTTTCATTCTCCTCTTTCTATTCCTACTGTCTCCCACTTCCTCCTGTCATGCCAACATCTTCATCAGCCTTTGTTTTCATGTCGTGTAACAAAAGCCAGGGAAAAATAGTGGAAAGTACTACAAAAATGCAAAAATGTCCATTCTGACCAGAGGTGACATCACTCTTCACATTCCCACTGGATCTGATTCAAAAAGGGAGAGCGGTGAGCTTAATTGAAATATAAAATGAGGAGAGGATCTAAATTGTACCTTTTCTTTGCCACAAGAGCTAAATTTGCATTTTTTTTATATTTTCTAATCAAAAGAGCTAGAATTTCAGCAAACGAGCTTTTTCTGTTTCTGCCCACTGTCATGAAAAACAGTGCAGAGCAGGAGTTGTTTTCCATATGAAATATGGTAGATTGGAAAATGTTTGGAGTCCAAAAGCATATTCTGAAACTACCATTTTGTACATTTACTTTAACCTGGAATTAAGAATTCTAAATTCTCCTGTCTATTCTGCTACTAACATTGACTCAGAATCTTCCACATTGCTCATATATTTCCTAGTTTACAAGACAGTCATCTTTTAAAGCTTCCCGAAAGTTGTCAGGCCATGAACAAAGACCTAGTATCCTGTCAACCTCTTACAAGGCAGGGTAACCCAGTGGCTCAGATCTCCTACACTAGCATTAAGGATATCTGTGTGGACGCCTGGGTGGCTCAGTCAGTTAAGCATCCGACTTCAGATCAGGTTATAATCTCATGGTTCATGAGTTCAAGCCCCGCATAGCCTGCTTGGGATTCTCTCTCTTTTCTTCTCTCTCTGCCCCTCACCCCCTTGCCCTTTCTCTCTCAAAATAAATAAACTAAAAAAATAATAATATCTGTGTTTTCACTTTAGTCCTATCATCTACTAGCTGTATAGTCTTAGACACACTTATCCCTCAGGTTTTCATTTGTAAAATCAGGAACATTGTTATGGACCTAATTATATATAGATTCCTTTAAAAATGTGAATTGTTTCTACATGCCAAGAGTTGTTCCAACCGCTGGGAAAGACAGTGATCAAAAAAATACACAAGCCTTTGCCCTATAAACTCAAACAAAAACACAAACAAAAGTATCTTCATGATATGATATGTGTTATTAGTAAAATGAAGGGAATGATATATAAGAGAGTGACCCACGGGGTCGCCTGGGTGGCTCAGTGGGTCGGGCGACCGACTTCGGCTCAGGTCATGATGTCACAGTTCGTGGGTTCAAGCCCCGCATCGGGCTCAGAGCCTGGAGCCTGCTTCGGATTCTATGTCTCCCTCTCTCTCTCTACCCCTCCCCACCTCATGCTCTGTCTCTCTGTGTCTCTCAGAAACAAATAAACATTAAAAAAAAAATAAAAAATAAAAAAAGAGAGTGACTCATGAGAGGCACGTTGTAGATGGCATGGTCAGAGTTGGAATCCACAAGTAGGTGACAGTTGGCACCTGATATAAATGAATTGAGGATGCCAAGTCCAGACTCTAGAAGAGAGCATTCCGAGCACGTGGATCCACAGGTGCAAAGGCTCTGGGGCTTGGGGGAGCTTAACTTTTAGAAAGAATACGAAGGCAGGAGCAAAGGCAGTGGTGAAACAAACAGTAGGTGAAGTGATCCAAGAGCTAGGCACGGGCGGTAGAGACCGGGCTGGATGTGAACCGTGCTTACAGACTCTGCAGGGTGCCTTCCGTTTGCGGCTTCAAATCCCCACTCCACTGTTCTCCATTCTGTCGTGTGCCCAGGAGGTCGCCTTCTACTCCAATAAAAGGATCCTTTTCAGTTGGGTTGGGCCAGTACGGGGCACTAGCACGGGGCGAAAGGGTAGAAGAGAGAGAGGGTAAGGGTGTGTGTAATCTCCCAACTGCCCTCCCATTAAATCCCTACTGGCTGCCTTTACTCTTCAATAAATGTCACAGCACCTGTCAGGTGTCCCTTGCCATGCACCTACCCCCTCCAGACTCCCAGAAACCGCTCTCTCCCCTTGAGCCTCCAGGCCTTGGGGTGAGATGGCCTCCCTCCTTTGCGAGCCCCAGACTTCTGTACCATGCGGTACTGTCCCAGTTATTTTCCTTAAACCCTGCCTACAGTTGTGAACGTTTATCAAGTTTCCTCAAGTTACCCAGAATGAATGTGCTATCTCTTTCTTGCCAGCACCCTGGTTGATGGGTAGAACGAAGTAAGGATTTAGAGTTTGATCCCAAAGCATATAATGCATGTAAAATGATTCACAGTCTACATGGTAAGCACTTGGTATATGCTAACCCTCATGATTATCCTGTTTAGACAAAATGGCTGGCTGCTGAAAACATTTGAATGTTGCATCAAGAGCATCAGAGTTGCACGGAATCAGCCTCTCTTTGGGCCAGTGGCCAACAGTGGCCAAGCCAGGAGGTGGATTGGTGACCATCAGGCAGCACAGTTTGACTATGTTCATATAGAATGCTTGACTCTCTGCTTCATCCTCCCCACGTGAAAATGCAGAAAGAATTACCATGAATAGAGGAGGGATAATAAACAGGGCAGTCTGAATAAGTTAAGAAAAGGTGCAATCCCATGTTAAAAAATGGGAGATGATCAAGGGAACATATCAGTGTAAGATTAGGTTTGCTCTCTTAAGTAACCTCTTGATAAAGTACATAAACCGAAAAGAGGCATCAGCTAACTGAAAAACTGGAAGGCCTTCACCAAAAAAGACAAATAGAATTGCATTGAATTTATTGCACCTAAAGCACTGCTTGCAATAGAGCGTTAAATTCTTGTTTCTTTGCCTAAAAAGAGAATATATTGAAATTTGCGAAACAAAACATCAGATCTAAGTATACATTGCTCATTTGATAAAACCCCGGCGTTTCCTTCATTGTAAGATAGAAATAGGAAGACATTTCATCAAAATGTAGGTTTGCGTCAATATAGATTACACGTGTGTGCTATTCTTCAAGGCTCCAGCAATTCCTTCTCAGAGAATTGCCTCCAAGATTACAAATTTTACGTTTCCGTGGGCAAACGGCAGCAAAGGTTTGAGCAAGAATCTGGTGATCTTGATGGGAGAAACAATCAGTATTGAGACACTTATTTGAAGTCTCTCTCTTCGTTCCGTAAAAGTTTGGGCCACAAAATTTTGGTTATTTTGCTGACGATTACAGCAGAGCCTCCAGCCGATGAAATAGAAGTTTATCACTTTTCCTTGGAATGGTCCACAAGTAGGGAAACTTCGATAGTGCTCACCAAACTGTATTATTTAGTCTGAAATAAATATGGTACAAGGGTAATGTTTAAAATTATGTAGTAGAGGAGCACCTGGGTGGCTCAGTCGGTTAAGCATCTGACTTCGGTTCAGGTCATGATCTCGCAGCTTGTGAGTTCGAGCCCCACTTCGGGTGAACCCTGTTTCTCTTTCTCTCCCTCTCTCCCTCTCTGCCCCTCACTTACTTGTACCCTCTCTCTCTCAAATTAATTAATTAATTAATTAATTAATTAGTTAATTTAATAAAATAAAATAAAATAAAATAAAAAAGTAGTAAGATTGAACTGTGTAGAATTTTTTACAAAGCCCCCAAATTCAAGCCTGGTCATTTTTCCTACTTACCTTAGGGGAGAATATTTCTGTTTGTAAAATAAAAGTTTCCTTTGGCAATGAAGTCACTGAAGCCAATAAGCAAGGTCATTGGAGTCTTATGTCAAATGCTAAGCATCAGAAGAGACATTCCGGAGGAAGAGGTGTAGTTGGTTTAAACAGTGTTGGGTAAAGAGATAAGATTTAAATTACATTGTCCATCCAGAGGCTCAAGGATATGTAGATACAAACTTTCCAATAAATCACTTTGCCTTTATTTCACTCTAATCAATGTCGATTGGAAGTTATGGAGAATAAAAAATACTTCTCGTCTCTACCAAAATCTGTTAAAATTAACCTCTTGTACAACTTCCTTCTTTAAGCTAATAGCTGGCTATTCTTTACTCTCGGTCTTACAATCTGCTCATTCTTTATGTATTCATTTATTTAACAGAGTAAATGAGTACAATGTCTACTAAGTACTAGAAATAACTCCAAACAAAAACCACATGATAGTTTATTAAACAAACATGATCTTGCCATGAAAAGTGGTAATAATCTGTATCTATAAGGTACTGATTAAAAACACTGATCAGCTAAACAACACAATCATTATTTACAGTCACACCCAGATTCCGCAGAAAAGATGAAACAAAAATAAACAAAAAAACATGAAGCATCTCCTCTGCCGTACTTTCATTTAACCTCGTATTTATACCAAGTGTGAAGAAGACGATTAAGAACAAAAAGCACAGACAAGCCATGATATTAATATCAGGTCTGACCTATCACAAAATTCATCTTACCTGGAAGGGTAAATCAACTGCAGCACTAATGGGAGGGAGGCTTCATTTCTACGAAAGGAATTCGACAAGAGTATTTTTTTCTGGGCAAGGGCAGTAGTAGATACACATTGCTTGCAGCAGATCAGCTTAGATCATGTCTCTTCTAAAATGGACTCTACGTGAACCCTTCTCATTCTTTTCTAAACACTTTCTAAGGTACCTGCACACTTGAACTTTGAAAACTCGACTTCCTTTCCTTTCAAGGCACTTACCTCACTGAGGGTTAATTTTTCAGCAAATGACAATCCTTAATGACCCACTTTCTAAACGGAAAGCTTAAAAAAAACACAATACTCAACAACAAATCCTCAAAGTGCAAAAGCAATGACACTTCAAAAGTAAGCTCCCATTCAGCTCCAGGGTTACCTTTAATACTCACAGATCTCGTCCGCGTGTGGACTTAACAGCTGTGCTTTAATCTGCTTAAGATCTGGCACTCGTATCTTCTATTATGCCTTTTGATAAGACCAAAGAAGCTTATGGAGACTGTGCTGTCCCTGAGATTATAAATTAAGGAGCTACTAATCAAAAGAAGAAGAAAAAGGAAACATGCGACATTGGCAATGGTTTTAGATAACAATTCTGGGCCCCGCTCTGAGTCAGAGATGGAGTGTTGGGAAAAGAAAAATAAGAAAACGTTCACCTCTCTATTCCAGAAATAGACACCAGGAGCTGGGCAGTCCAGGAGAATCAAAGAGGGTCCAACCTGGGTCCGGCCCCACACAGCACGGGGCACCTTCAGGCACAGCCCCCGCCCTCCCTTAGACCCATTTCTTCCCTTCACATTAGTGCCTAACAGTCTTGCCTTTGATTATTGCCTCTTTAATTCTCCTAGGGTTTCCGATCAGATCAATACCTGTTGAGCGAATATATTTTATACAGTGGAAAATATTGCCATTGGCAAAAACAAAAATCACATTATTTACATTAAAGCACACATGATAGTCACTACAAATATGAGTGCACTTTTAAAATAAATGTAAGGGGCGCCTGGGTGGCTCAGTCGGTTGAGCGTCCGACTTCGACTCAGGTCACGATTTCGCGTTTGGTGAGTTCTCGAGGTTGGGGAGTTCGAGCCCCGCGTGGGGCTCTGGGCTGATGGCTCAGAGCCTGGAGCCTGCTTCCGATCTGTGTCTCCCTCTCTCTCTGCCCCTCCCCCGTTCATGCTCTGTCTCTCTCTGTCCCAAAAATAAATAAACGTTAAAAAATAAATTTAAATAAATTTAATTAGTGTTTTAACAAATCACTATCTTATTTTAAAAATTATATACTTTTTTGAAAATCAAATGAATAGTCATATTTAAAATAATTGAGTCACATTAAAACCAAAACAATCATAACGCTCTAAAATGTGTTGTTCAAAACTTCTTATTATTCTGTGCATCATTCCCAACTTAAAAAAAAAAATTTATCAGAAAAACAAGCTTTACCAGTTCCTTTATAACATGTGGGGTTTTCTGTGGTAACTGAAATAAGTTTAAATAAGAAATAAAGAAAACCCCAGAAAGCTATGGAAATCAAATGCTGTGACAGAAAGCGTGAAAACCCTTCCATAGGACCATTGTGCTTTTCTGATAATACCCAAGTCTGTACCAATCAGAGCTTTGAAAAATCATGTCAGCTTTTGGTGCAAACGAATAATCTACCTTGACAAATAGGACAAGCGACCTGAATATAGCACCCTCTATTGATTATAATGGAAGACAATTTGTTGTCAGGCAACAGATGTGACTATTAGAAACCCTACACAAGGGTGCCTGGGTGGCTCAGTCGGTTGGACGTCCAACTTCAGTTCAGGTCTCGATCTCGCAGTCTGTGAGTTCGAGCCCCGTGTCGGGCTCTGTGCTGACAGCTCAGAGCCTGGAGCCTGTTTTGGATTCTGTGTCTCCCTCTCTCTCTGACCCTCCCCCGTTCATGCTCTGTCTCTCTCTGTCTCAAAAATGAATAAATGTTAAAAAAAAAAAATTTTTTTTAAAGAAACCCTACACATATTCCAATTCACTTTCCTTGTTTTCATACACGTACCAGAGAATCTGAAATGAATTTTTATTTTCATGAGATTAAGGTTTTGGGGTTTTTTTTATGCCACTTACCTAATATTTACTACATTTCCACTAAGTGTCCAGGATTGCCTGTACTGTCTAATAGGGTAGCCACCAGTCATATGTGGCCACGTAAACTTAAGTTTAAATTGATTAAAGTGCTCGTTAGCCACATGCGGCCAGTAGCTAGTTTGTCACACAACAGACATAGAATACCACCATCATCATAGACAGCTTTATGGGACAGGACTATCCTATAGTCTTGCTACTCAAAACGTGATCTAAGATTCAATGGCATCCACCTAACTGGGTGTGTGCTAAAATCTTGTTGAAATTGTTAAGACAAGATATGAGGTGATTTGTATTCACGTTACAGTTTCAGATACAGTGCTTTCATCTGGGATCTTGTTAAAAGGCAGATTCTGATTCAGAAAGTCTGGAGTAGGGCCCAAGATCCTGCATTTCTAACAAGCTTCCGGGTGACATCGATGCGTTTGGTTCATGGACCACACTTCAAGTAGCAAGGATCTGGAAGAAATGAAAATAATGTAAGAACAGGCTTTTTTTTTTTTTTTAAGTTTATTTATTTATTTTGAGAACGCACAAGTGTGGGAGGAGCAGAGAGAGAGAGAGACAGAGAGAATCCAAGGGCTGATAGCACAGAGCCTGACACGGAGCTTGATCCCATAAACTGCTAGATCATGACCCGAGCTGAAATCAAAAGTCGGACGGCCACTGGGGGCTCCTGAATGGCTCAGTCAGTTGAGAGTCTGACTTCTCAGGTCAGGATCTCATGGTTCGTGAGTTCGAGCCCCGCGTCGGGCTCTGTGCTGACAGCTCAGAGCCTGGAGCCTGTTTCGGATTCTGTGTCTCCCTCTCTCTCTCTGACCCTCCCCCGTTCATGCTCTGTCTCTCTCTGTCTCAAAAATAAATAACCGTTAAAAAAAAATTTTTTTTTTAAATAAACCATCCAAATAATGGTGCTGCCACAACCCATATCCACAGCCACCATCCTGAGGAAAGTGCAGACGTCTCTGGTGGTTTGCAGAATTTTCCTGCCCGAAACTGTACTATACTGAAGGTACTTGCGTGTCTAGAGTAAAACTACTTTACTCACGAGGCACGTCGGTTAAACACGAGTAGAACCAAGTAGCATTTGGAGGAAGGAAAGACATCGAGGTAGAAAATATTTCTGTGCCGTTCGTCTTCATAAACACAGTCAGCGCAAAGATCAGATCATCCGTTTCCTAAAATAGTTCTACCATATTGAGATCCTTGTCTAATAGGAGGCTGGACACCTGGGAGAAGAAGTGGCCCTAGTGTGATGTCACGGCCATCGTCATCATCATCACCATCGTCATCACCATCGTCTGTTCCAGGACATGTGCTAATTCTTCGCTGTGGATTATTTCATGGCACCGAAGGAGGAACAGATTGAGAAGCTGCTCCGTCTCTTTTCGCTGCAAGCGCTGATTACATTCAAGCCTCTCTATGAAGAGGAAAGTAAATATTTAAGAGACAAAACTGTAGCTTCGGCTCGTTTTTGTTCATCGGGTAGAGAAAGCGCAATAATGCAATCTAGTTTACATTGTGGCTTGACTTGTAATGAAACAAAACGGATTGTATACATTCGCATCACCAACTCTCGTCACCACCGACTGCCTCCTGGTACTAAAAAGAAAAACCTACCTCAGGACTATGTAAAGGTATGAAATACGTGATCCCCTCAAGGAGATTTTAGTCAACGCTAGTCACAAGGTAAGTAAAAGTATTCAGCTTTGTTTCCTTCGGTGGAAACACGCCTTTGAGAACCTCTTACTCCTGTGGAGAAAGTCTGTCGTGTCAACGATATCACTGAATTATTTTACTTAAAAAATTTGTTGGGGCTGTTTGCCTCGTAACTTCATCCTCCTCTTAGGTAATGGGCTTAAAGCAATCAAACAGCAACACCACGATTCTGCCTGCTGGGCTAATCTTGCCACCAATAGAAGTTTCTTTGAAGTGGAGCTTTGTGTAACGAGCAGAAGAAAAGAAACTGTGGGAGTGAGAGTGTTCCAGACAATAATCATCCAGAAGGTGGTTTTTCTTTTCTTTCCTGGAAGCAAGAAGAGCTGTACAATCCAGCTACCACCAAAGACAGGCGTTACTTCGGGGAATTCGAAAAGAACAACGCGAACAAATGCTATCGACTCTGTTCTGCACAGCTGTGTGCAAGAGCAACAGGAAGGGAAGTGCTGAGACAAGAGAGGTCTGGCCACACAGGTGACAGGCCCCATGTAATTAAAGAAGGAAGGGGGCGCCTGGGTGGCTCAGTCGGTTAAGCGGCCGACTTCGGCTCAGGTCACGATCTCGCGGTCCGTGAGTTCAGGCCCCGCGTCGGGCTCTGTGCTGACGGCTCGGAGCCTGGAGCCTGCTTCCGATGCTGTGTCTCCCTCTCTCTCTGCCCCTCCCCCGTTCATGCTCTGTCTCTCTCTGTCTCAAAAATAAATAAACGTTAAAAAAAATTAAAAAAAAAAAAAGAAGAAGAAGAAGGAAGAATCCATTTTAATGATGGCTTCACACAGGAACAGACGAAACATTGAGAATCAAATCCAGTTGTGGTCTCAGCTGTGGATGCGGCTGAGAAGTGAATATTGTGGAACAGAAACAGAAAGACTCAGACCCAAACATTACCAAAGGGGTTTAGGACAAAGACAGAGATAACACAGTAACTCCCCTATTTCATAATTCTTGCGCCTCTCAAATCCTCAGTGGAACGACCAAACAAATAAAAGGAAAAAAATGGGAACAAATAGATATTATCATAGGACACTTAAACAAGAGGAAAGGTGGTGTACATAGGCCGGAAGCTTCAGGAAGCTCCACTGCACGGACTTTTGTCAAGACCATATGAAGAGACGCGCCAACCTGGGGGGTAACAAATACACAGATGCAGCCAGCCTGGGGAGTAAGGAGATGGGAACCCAACCAGCACCCTAATTTAGAGTGATGATCTGGGAATTGAGTAGCAAATCACCACATCAAAAGGCGTTTTGGAAAATATAATAAATGTTGGCACTCCAAACAGTGCACTACAGTAGTCCTTCCAGGCTTGTATTCGGTGCAGAGAAATGGGGCATGGAAGTGCCACGGCGTGGTGGCGACAAGAACTTACTGTTGCTGGAGGTCATTTTGAACAACCACTGCCAACCACTGAAAACCCTGTGGAGGGTTGTGCATAGGGGGATGGGCTAAATGGGCGATGGGCATTAAGGAGGGCACTTGTTGGGAGGAGTGCTGGGTGTTATATGTAAGTGATGAATCACTAAATTCTACTCCTGAAACCAGTATTATATTATTATACTACACATTAACTAACTTGGATTTAAATAAAATTAAAGAAAGAAAGAGAGACAGAGAGTAAGAAAGAAAGAGAGAGAGAAGGAGAGAAGGAAGGAAGGAAGGAAGGAAGGAAGGAAGGAAGGAAGGAGAAAGAAAGAAAGAAAGAAAGAAAAGAAAGAAAAGGAAGAAAGAAAGGCAAAGGGAGAAAGAAAGAAAGAAAGAAAGAAAGAAAGAAAGAAAGAAAGACAAAGGAAGAAAGAAAGAAAGAAAGAAAGAAAGAAAGAAAGAAGGAGAAAGAAAGAAAGAAAGAAAGAAAGAAAGAAAGAAAGAAAGACAAAAGGAGAAAGAAAGGGAGAAAGGGAGGGAGGGAGAAAGAAAGAAAAGAAGAAAGGAAGGAAGAAAACCCTGTAGGAATGAAACTCTCCACCTTGCAAATGCCTCTGGTGGCAGCATTCTTTCTCCTCACAGACAACTTCAACCCTAATCCTAAAAGAAAATTTAACTAAACATAAAAATATGCTTTCTCTGTCTCTGAATTCCAAAGTTCAAAATCAGGTTCCACATAATCTCAGCAAGGACGATTTCACTTCTCATGAGTGCATAAACTATATCTTCTGTAATGATGAACAGACAGAAAAATAAGACATTTTAATAATAACACATGTTCTAACCCATGTTTAACACTAAACATGTTTAAATTTGTTTATAAGCATGCAGGCCTACCTGAAATATCAAAGCTGATTTCTACCTGTGAAATAGCCTTCTTGATAGAAACAGAAGAAAACTTTGAAACTCTCTTATTTGTATTGTACATAAAGATTTTTTTAAGTTTGTTTATTTCAAGAGAGAGAGAGAGAATGGGCATTAGCAAGGGGAGTGGCATAGAAAGAGGAAAATTGAGAATCCCAAGCAGGCTCTGCACTGTCAGCACAGAGCCCGACACGGGGCTTGATCTCATTACCATGAGGTCATGAGCTGAGCCGATAAGGACGCTTAACCTACAGACACCCCACGTCCATGAACTTTGAAAGGGCAGTGCATCTACAAAACAGAACAGCCTGAGATAAGGGGAAGTTGCTTGCAGAGCAAATTATGGTTTCAAATATTAGCCAGTGGAGGCAGCAAGCAGCAGATTGGTTGCTACAGAAAGTAGAAATGCGACTTACCCTGTCCCCCAAAATATTTATAGAACAGAGAAGAAAATAGCAAAGGGATCAAGATGGTGGGTGAAAACACAATAGGAAGGTATAAGATTGATCCAGGAGTTCCCCTGAGTTCAGAGTAAGAATTCTAAAAGCAGTGATTTGATGAAGAAAAGCCCTCTGCAGAAGAGGGAGGGAGAGGTAGCAAAGAAAATGAAAATGAAGGTAAGTTCACTGAGCTAAAGAGAGCTGAGACTTTAAATCAAAAGAGGCTATCTGGATAGTAGGCAAAATAAGAAATAAAAGCTGAAACAGATCTTGATAATGACAAGAATAAAGAAAAAAGAAAAAAACTGAAGTCATCCAGGCAGAAACCCAGGCAACATACAAAAATAAGAAGAAAAGCCACCTCGATGTCGTAGTTCTCCACAATTCTGTATTTCAAAAGAAACTGTTCAATGTCTGTAAAGTTAAGATGCCTATTGATTTGGACTTGAGAAACCAATTTCCAGCCAAGCTATCACTCATGTTTGGAGGCAACAAAGACATTTGCATATCCAAGAACTTAGAAAATGTCCTTAATGTGTATTACTTTTTTTAATGAGACGTTACAGCAACCTCTGAAATAAATCAAAATAAAAGAATTTTTGGTGAGCAAGAGAATCTGTAACTGTTAGAATTATTGCCTGAGTAATTATTAATGTAGTCACAGAACAGCAACAGCATATAATTCTCTAAATATGTATGATCAACATAAAAAAAAAGAGTGTGATGAGATAGGAAAAAGAAAAAGAAAAAAGACAAAGACAAAGAGAAAAAAGAGGGAAGGAAGAAAAGGAGAAAAAAAGGAAGCAATGCTTACTCTATCATATGAAAAAGGAGACTTTTCAGTCTGTGATTAATTAGTTTAAAAAATAACTTCTAGTATATTTTTATTTAGTTTGATGGTAATATTTAAAAAGAGAATATCTAAATCATTGTAAAAGTAGGGAGAAAGATTAAACAATATCTTAGGGTTCGGGGAAAGTATGCTCATTGGAGATAGAAGAAAAACGCTGTTCTCAAAATTCATAGGTAAAATCTTCAAAATAAGTATTTTGGGAAGCAAAGATTGGTAGATTTACCCCACACCCACATTACAGTCATTGCTGTAGTTATTTACAAATTTTTATTTTACATTATGATTAAGTATGCAGCCCAATACACTGAATATATTTCTTTTATTGTTTTAACTTTTTGAAGTTTATTTATCTATTTGAGAGAGAGAGTGCATGTGCGAGCAGGGGAGGGGCAGAGAGAGAGGGAGAGACTGAATCCCAAGCAGGATCCGCACTGTTAAGGCAGAGCCCAATGCGTAGCTTGATCTCACAAACATGAGATCATGACCTGACCCAAAACCGAGCTGTTCACTTAACCGACTGACCCACCCAGCTGCCCCTGAATATATTTCATTCCACGTATTGGTTTAGTCATTCTCAATAAATCTACCATGGCCAATGTTGGCTGTCCACTCAACATTCATCCCTTCATTCTCACACAGGACCCGTGGTTGGGGAGAAGCTGACTACCGCCGCCCCCAGATCAACACCAGGAATGGATCCTCTTTAAACGTATTTATTTAAATAATCTCTACATCCAACGTGGGGCTGGAAATCACCAGCCCAAGATCAAGAGCCACACACTCTTCCAGTTGAGCCAGCCAGGCACCAGAAATGGATCCTTTTTAGTTTTAGCAAAACACCTCACTCCATTCCCCCAGCCCCAGTTCGTATTCCTAAATGGTCAAATTCAGAGTAAGCTGACAGACTCTTGCTTGAATAGTAGAACGCAGTGCTCAACACCTTCCTCTGAATACTGTCATGCCTTGTCCCCAAACTACAAAATGCTTTTTAGTAATGGCACTGGTAGATAAACAGAACCAAGAAAAAGGCAAGGAAAGGAGGCAGAACCACCAGATTGCTAGAGTTCTGGACTTCCAGTTATAGGAGCCAATAAACTTTCTCAACCTTACGCCACTTTGAAATGAGGTATATTTTTTAGTGTTCTTGAAAACATCCTAATTGATACAAACTTCCTTGGTTGCCTTTGTAAAGGTGCTAAGAAACTCTTGATTTTGTGGGATCCAATCAACATTGCTTCCATCAGTCTGGTAGCTCAGTGGGTAAGGCAATGTACATTTATCAGTTGGGTGCCATAGGCAAAGATTTAAAATTTGCTTAGGCTTCAAGTTTTCCAGTATATTAAAATTTCCTAGCTATATAACCTAGGAATCTAGCTATATAACCTAGGAATGTCACTGAGACTTTACAACCTCCCAAGACCCTTAACAATATACATATTAGAACATTCTCTTCATGGATGACGAATCCTGGAAAACAAACCACTTTTTAAACAATAAGACTTAGTAGGAATAAATAGAATTAAAGTTGGTCTTAAAAAGCCAAGAATAAAAAGTAAAAGGTTTCATATAACTAATTTATATATTATAGGGAGGAACTAAGTCAAATGCTTTTGTAGCTTTCCCTATTTTTCAGTTTACTCATCAAAATGAAGGTGTGTGTCTACTTACATGTTAAATATGATGCGACTCTGGTTTTCACCGTATCAGGAACCACATTCATCAGCATCAAGAGAATAATTTTAGGAAAGGCTTCTTAGATCACTTCCTCTAAAGCAGGGTTATGAGGGGCACACCCGCACAGGGCCATTCAATGCAAAGAAAACGACTTGACCAGACTCTGCGTTTCTGGAATTGGAGACCTCCCACTCACTCACTAACTGTTCCCAAGACGGCTGGTTTTGCAAAATCTTTAACATTCCCACCTAGAGAAGCACCCCTGACAGAAATTGTCCCTGCTGCGCTCTAGTTCCCTTAATTAGGGAGAACTGGAAAAGGAGAAGACCATATTGTGAGGAAGATACAGGTTATGTGCCACAAGTAATAAACGACAGTGGAGCAGAATAAGGGGAATCTGAATTTTAGCCCCAGGTATCTTTATTTTTTTTTTCCTCTTAAAGTAAGCTACAAAATATCTCTAAGCTTCCAATGAGTCGAGTATGCAGGCTTTGTTTTGAGAATCAAATGGAACAAAACGTTAAGAAATGTTTAGTATCATATTTATTCCTACTCCAGGTGAGTGACTTCTATCCCTGACTTCCTAGCGTTGGAAATATTTCATTTTAGAGCTGATTATTTTTTCTTCTCTCACAGTCTCATAATTTTTCTGTCGATCTGTTACCTACGTACATCCTCAAGTAACTTGTGTAAGGATGGTTTTAAGTTTGGAAACGAGCCATCAAGGGATTTTGAAAAATGCACTTTGTTCCACAGACTGTGATGAATGTAAGCGCAGGAATTAGCATCGGGTAGTCTCTTAAGGAATTTCCCAGCCTAATAATTCTATTATTCATGTAGGGAAAGTCTCTGAACCTTGGAAGTGGGGTATGAATCATATCCCCAAGAGCTGAGGAACTTGGCAGTGGAGTAGGTGACCCGGAATAAATACTCTTGTATACTTTCCAAACTGTTATGGTCACTCTCAAGTCTCCATAATAACCAGAGATTTGCGAAGCAGAGTATAAAGTAGTTATGAATGTGGTCAAGTGTGTATGACTATTTCCTAAAATGGCTAATATTCGGCATATAATTTCTTCAGGCAGAAGCCTCAAATGTATTACGTGTGGTGCACAGGAAGACAACTTTTCATAAACGCAATCTGCATTCTGCCATTTTTGAGTTTTTAACAAGAGCCTTTACAATGCAGGGGTGTGGAGAATTGACAGATTTTGCACATTTTACTGCTTTTCCACAGTGTTTGCTCTGTTCAGCAGAATATAAGCTTTCAGATTTAAAATATGTTTTCTAGCTTATCCCACTGTGCAAATCAGTACATTAAGCAAGCCTAGCAGAAAACCATAAGAGAAGCTGCAAGAGCCTTTCCCATCAAATGTGATGGGAAATAAGATTTAAATATCAGTTTGCCCACCAGTGTATGAACCAGAAATCACAACCCAGCAACAGAAAAAAATAAAATAAAACTCCAAGCAAGGTCAACAGAGACACACAACAGATTGTGAAATTTGAAGAAAAAGAAAATTCACTTAAAATAATGCAAACTAAAACAAACTGCACTGAGCATATTCCTAAAACACATTGTTAATATAGTATACACTACTGCAGTAAATAAACCCTCAGAAGGTCCCTATGTCTTGCTCCCATGATAGTCCAGGCAGGTGTTTCTGGCTGCGGCAGGCAGCTTTCCTCCACACAGGGACCCAGAGTTCCAGTCTCGTTCCATCCAGGACCCTGCCATCATTGTCCGTATCCTATGGGCTGTTCTGTCATGTCCCGGGGGCAGAAAGACGAGGGCATGCAGGAGACACATCCTGTTGGAAAAAGACCTGAGCCTGAATACAGTCTTGACTCTCATTCCCTTCAGAACCCAAGCAAAGGACCACGCTGACTGCATATAAGGCTGGGAAACATAGTCGTGCCAAGTGCTGAGAAGAAGAGGAGAAGGGATTTATGTGATGACCAACAAATAACAGAAATATGAGAGTGTGTATGGTGTTCATCACACATCTAAGAACTCATGTTATACTACCATTCCAACAAATGGAACTGTTGAGAAAACCTTTTAACACGTCAAAAGGAACCTAGGTGAGCTGTAATCCAGAGTAACAAAAGTGTAAAGATAGTTACAGTCAATCGTTTTGCTGTCTTATCAAAATAAGCAATTAGTTTGAGATCACAAGCTGGTAACAAATTTCAGGATGCTGATTTTGAGTCACCATCACCCAAATATGGCATCAGTGAGACTTAGAATAAATCAGAGACTTAATGGAAAGTAGGGAAGAGACAATGAATGTCTTAAGACCTGAATGTGAGTCCTTTTGTTAAAAATGTGAAATTAAGTGGTGACCACCTCATCTTCCAGTTTCTCTTGAAAGAGATACTGACCAGGTTTCCTCCCAACTACTCCTAGGAGTTCTGGGATACATGCACTTAAAATGAGATAAAAGAGAGAAAGTTTGGGGGGCTTGTTTTATAGATGTATAAAATGTAAAGTGTATATACTTTTATTGTTAAATTAGTGTATTGTGTAATTATGAAACTTAAAACCTAGAAATTCAGATAATGTGACAGTGAAATATTTATTTTCAATAAATTATATTTTATTTAAGAGCATAGGAAGCAGTTTTTTCTAAAAATTGCTTAAAATGTTCAATAATTTATTACATAAGAAAATAATTTACATTGATTTCATATTATTTTAATGAAAGCAAAGTGATTGCTTGCTTTAACCCTTTGAGATTCAGCCACTCAAAGGTATTGTAAGTTTATTTTTACAGTGGTTTTAATGTACATCACCACTGAAAAAGATTTTTCCGAAAGTTACAATATGCAGATATGTGCTTAGGGATGGTCCATTGCTAATGGTAATGGATATAATTCCATATTTCAATACCGTAATGATTCCTAATTTTATTGATTTATTGTAAGATCTAATTAGAACATTGGGGGCGGGGGGTTGGTTTTATATTGCTTTCTTAATGTCATCATTGAGCTTACAAAGAGTTTCTACTTGGAGTAAGTGAAGCTAACCACCCTGAAAACGTTATTGTCCACTTTACCGCCATTTGAGCATGACCTTTGGTCCACAGTTTGGGAGAATCTTTTAAGTCTTGTACATTGGGGAGGATTCATTAAGTTAAAATTAGATATGCCCACTTAAAAAGGCACAGAGTAATTATACTTTATTGCAATACACTGAAAGCACATGAGTAAGTGGAACCAATTCTGGGGAACCCCGAGAGCAGTTGACTTCTCAAATCCTGGAGTATCCTGGCTATCACCTATAGGACCATGTGGGGGCGCCAGAGTCACTCCTTGCTTAGTCATTCATAAGCTTAATCCCTTTCTTACATTTTTTTTTTTAAGTTTATTTGTTTATTTTGAAAGAGAGAGAGAGGGTACAAGCCGGGGAGGGACAGAGAGAGAGGGAGAGAGAATCCCAAGCAGGCCCCACACTGTCAGCTTGGAGCCCTCCTAGGGCTCAAACCCACAAACCCTGAGATCAAAACCTGAGCCGAGATCCAGTCCAATGCTTAACTAACCGAGCCACCCAGGCTCCCCCTTTTCTTACATATTTTAAATAAAAATAAATAAAATTTAAAGTGTACCACAACAGGTTATTTTGCACCATGCCATGTGTTCACCCTCACTTTGAGATATTGGCTGAGACCAGTGTATTCCACTGACGCAGGGATTTTTTTAAATGCATTTTCTGATTGCAGGGGTGGTGATGGAGATCCGGCATTTCTAAAATTTTTTTTAATGTTTATTTATTTCTGAGACACAGAGAGACAGAGCATGAGTGGGGGAAGGGCAGAGAGAGAGGGAGACACAGAATCCGAAGCAGGCTCCAGGCTCCGAGCTGTCGGCACAGAGCCGACGCGAGGCTCGAACTCACGGACCATGAGATCATGACCTGAGCCGAAGTTGTCGCTCAACCGACTGAGCCACCCAGGCGCCCTGAAGATCTGGCATTTCTAACACTACTCCACGCTTTCGGTCCATAGACCCCCAGTTAAGTTGCAGGAATTTAGAATATAATTGCTTTACTGAGCTACTTAGAGATGACAAATATACTGGGCACACCTGTAGTGAACAAGGCCATAGAAAGGAAAAGAAGTAATCAATAATTTTACCCTAACGGATATTTTCTTGAAATGTAGCCCCATTCCCCCTCCCTTGACCTTTGGACACATTTTAGACAATGTTCTGGCCAGAGACAAGATTTCACATACTGTCTGGAGTTGCTTAAGATTGTAGGTAAGATCAATAGCTTTGCAGTATCCGAAGCTAGGACTATAGAAGAGTTTATAGCTTCTCTGGTCATATACTTGCTTTCCTGTTTATCAATGCAGTGATGATAACAATCCTAATCCTCACAGCAGGATTGAAAGGATTATACAAGAAAATAAGGTCAGTAGGGCATTTGGGTGGCTCAGTTGGTTAAGCTTCAAACTTTGGCTCAGGTCATGATCTCATGGTTCATGAGTTCGAGCCCCATGTGGGGCTCTGCTTCGGATTCTATGTCTCCCTCTCTCTACCCCTCCCTTGCTCATGTTTTCTCTCTCATTCTTAATCTCTCTCTCAAAAATAAATGAACAAAAAAAATCTTAAAAAAAAAAAAAAAGATAATATGGTCAGTAATACTTAATGTTAACTGTCCCTAGCAATCCTCCCTGCGCTGGTATATTTGGAGCTTTTCTTCCTGCTTTTTCTTAAATTCAAGCTAGCCAATAATCTCCAAACTGCCTCAGAAGAACTTTAAAACTTTTTAGTTTAAACTGAGATTAGACAATATGATGGAGAAAAGAAACAGATCAATTTCCAAGTACCACATAGACTAGCTAAAGACGAAACAGAAATTCAAAGTAAGTCTGTTTTTATGTACATTCCCAAAGTGCCTGCTACTCACTCTGAATTTAGTGTCCTCATTAAAAAATAGTCCACCTTGTCAAAGGAACTCTGAATGTTTACTCAAGAATATATTTTTGAGAGCAACAACAACAACAACAAAAACTTGCCAACCACGAACAGGGCAATTTTATTTTAAAGGAGTGTGTGAGCCTAGAGAAAAGAATGGAATAAAAATGTGTGCTTAAAGGAGACTTAAAACACAATGAAAACTTCTAATCTTTTTCTTACCCTCAAAAACACCCCAATGCAAGATTTATGTTAGAGATAGTTAAAATCTAAGCATTCGATCAACTGGGTGTTTTGAAAACTTTGCAGTCCCAAATTTCTTAATGATGAAACTTTTCATATGATGTCTTAATAGAATTCCAAATATGTTACTTTAGCTTTTTTTTAATGGGAGAGAAAAATAGCCAAGTAAATAAATAAATAAATAACTTATTTCTAAAATAACTAAATATGCATGCCATTTTCAAAAGAACTTTTAGTAACATATTCATCTCTGAGGTCTGTTTAAATGTTATGGAGCTTATACAGACACACTTGCACAGATGCATGCCCTTTTTTCTTGCAAAAAAAAATAATAAATAATAATAATATATTTTTAAAAAATAAAACTATTCCCCAAATGCTTCCTTTTTGATGTTACTAAAGAAATACTTGGCTTTTTTCCCTGAAAAAAGCACTGAAGATCCACCATTGTTAAATCATAATGAAGAGTACGAAAGAAAAAAAAAAATTCCTGCTGAAATAAATCATATCAGGTTTCAAGAACAAAGTGAATAGAATGATCAGATTAATACTAAGCAATTTCTCTCCCTATTATAATATTGATAAAAACTTATAAGTATTTCCTCTTCCCAGTATATTGTAAAAGTGAAAAATCATCTGTTGTAGCTTTTCCAATGTATTATTCCAACATAGGGAAAAGAAAGAGCATCACTTGAGCCTCTAAAATGTGTTGGGTGCTGTGCAAACGTCTAAGGTACGTATCTCACGAGATCTTTCAAGAAATGCACAATAATGGTAGAATTGTTTCCATTAGAAGAAAAGTAAGGTTCCAAAACATTAAGTCATCATGTCAGTATCAGAAAGCTAGTGAGTTGCAGGCTAATTACCTCACTGCAGATTCCATGTTGACACTGGTAAAGCAAGGCTAGGTGTGTTGGGTCTGTGGGCAAAAAGCATCAGCACGCACTTCCTAAAGCAATCATACCACTGCAGTTCTGTTCAACCAGGCAGTACAGAAGTATGGGTGTGGGGGGCACACCAACTGCGCAGTGGGAACCTCTCCTCCCCACCATTCCCGCATATATGTATACACAAATTCAAAAGACTGACGTTAAAAATAACTAAATAAATAAATAAGATGAATCCTAAAACAATAATGCACGAACTTGCCTACTTTATATTATCAAATGATGGTCACCCTTGAATTTGTGCTGTGACAATATAAATACTAAATTGTTTTTTCATCCTAATAGGAAATAAAAATGAAATCCACGGCCAATACCATCTCAAGGAGAGATCTATGACTCTTACATTAAATCTGGCCTATCAGTTTCGTTATACTGCAGGAAGGGTTGGAAAGGGGGCTATGCGCGTCCCAGTGCTACGCTGCTAAAGCTAGAACTAACTAAATCTCACTAAATAATTTATCCAAAGTAAGTCTAAGCCAGATAATTTTGTGTCTTACCTTAAAGAATAAATAGTAGTGGCTCTTATGAAAATTCGATTTCTCAAAATAAGTAACCATAAATATGACTGACTGGTAAATCCTTTTTGGTGACCCTCTCCCTCTCCAGGGGAGTTCAAGGTTGTGCACACCCATTTAAGTCTCTCCCATTGCTTCTCCTTATACAGTACAAAGTATCAAATCTCTATCAAAGGAGAAAGGCACTTGTCAAGGGCTTTCAGTGAGCCAGTTCTAGAAGGTTGTGAAGACCACGTAAGAGTCAAAAATTTGCTTCCCCCCTCCTTTCTCTTTCTTCCTCATGATGCAGCTGGAAGGCTAGCAGGACCCAACTGGTTCACTACCAGCACTGCTCTCAGCCTCCAGCGGGGCGGGGGGCGCGAAATGACCTTCGGGGGACTCACATAAGGAACTGGCCACTCAACGAGAGCTTCGGGGCTGAAGGACCCACCCCAGAAGGGCCCCTTTGTGTGCAGGTAGTGGTCAAGCATTCCTCACTTGACTCCTGTTCTCAAATGACAAGACAAATCTTTCCAGGAACTAGTTCCATCCTTTGGCTATAGTAGAAGCTTTGCTATGAAATGAAGCAAGAGGAGAAGAGATAATGTCCCTCTCTGCATCAAATTTATTGGGTTCAGATTCTATATATTTGTGTCTTTCCTCCCATCTTTCCCTCCCTGGGTTATTGATTCCACGCACACCATATCTTCTAACCTGCAAACTCTGAAACTGAGAAGAAAAATAAAACTTGCCCTTTTGCAGTTCCTGCCATTTAGCTATGCCCACTGCCCCTCTTCCTATTGTTTCCACCACCAAATTCCCATTCACAGCCATCCCATTCTTACCACGTTAGGTCCTGGGGCACCAACACTCATATCAAGGGGTTTGTTTCAGCCAACTTTTTTAACATCTTTGTCTTTGAAGATTTCCTTCTTCTAAAGACTTTCTCTTTCTTCCACTTAACCCACCTACAACTGTCGTTATGCCATCAATCCATAGTTGCTCTGCCCACAAATTCCATAAATCAAGGCTCTCCTTTTTTACCCCAATGATGCATCATCCTAGACTCATTGTTACACTGTATTTATGGGATCATTTTAAGATGAGACAGATGTGTGTATGTTTCAAAGCCAATGAGAAGGATCCATTTGTTTAAGGCAGGCTGAACATACAAGGGAAGTTGTATAGAATAAGAAGGCACATCAACACCTCTAACATCACAGGCCTCCCCATTCCTCACGTCTGTCTTCACCTTAGATTCCATGAGCCATAATATTAGTAACATTCTTTCCTATTCCATATTCCTACTCTAGCTCATTTAACAAAACCCAGTTCTGGTGGGTCTCATCTGTTTTCTCTATCTGTGCCTATGTAAAATATAAGAGGGTATCAGAGACCAATCCATCCACCTTTGAATCCTGTCTTGTCTCATCTGGTCATCAACTTATACTATTAGCTGTATCTTTCCCCTCATATGTACTCAGCTTCTTCCATTGACTTTTCCTTTTTTTTAGAAGGAGAGAGAGAGAAAGAGAGAGAGGGAGAGCACACACAAGTGAGGGAGAGGAGCAGAGAGAAAGAGAGAATCCCAATGCAGGCCCCATGCTCAGCATAGAGCCTGATGTGGGGCTCAATCCCATGACCCTGGGATCATGACCTGAGCCAAAATCAAGAGTGGGACACTCAGTCGACCCAGCCACCCTCCCATTAACTTTTAAATATGTCCACATCTCTTTCACCTTACAAAGAAAGTTTCACCCAAGCTCGTTTTCCCCAACTACTCCTCTGTCTCTCCCCTGCCTTTCATAGCCAAACTTCTTAATTTGTCTTCACACATTGATTTCTTTTTCTCACCTACCTGCCACTCTCCACCCACTCCAAAATAACTTCTGTCCCCTCTAATCAACAAAATAGCACCCTCTAAAGTCAGCAATGTTTCCGTTTTAATAAATTCCATGGGTATTTTGGGTAGTATTAAGCACAATTTATGTATCTCCTTTTTAAATATAATTTTTCCCTCCCTGGGTTTCTGTGCCTCCCCGTGACCTTTCTTTTTTGACTTTCTTGAATCATCCTCTTCTTTCCTGACCATTAATATATTTCCTTCAGACTGTATTAGGCCATCTTTTCTTCTCCCTCAACACTTTCTCCCTAGGCATTTCATCCATGAGTACAAATAAAATCACACCCCATAGGCTTATGTCACCCAAATTTATTTCTGTGATGCTATATTTCATCAATTATGAGACACTTAATTTTCCACATTTTAACATCTTTGAAATAAAGCTGGGTCTTGCAGTTGATGGCATGCCACAGTGGTGGCTGCATTTTTCTTAGTGGCATATAAAATAATGGTATATTTTTTAAATGGTGGCATCTTAGATTCAGTGAAATATTTTCATCCCTGATCCTTCCTTGAAAAGCCAGACCCATATTTATCTACTCACCATTTCCACTTGAATGCTTAAAATAGCAACCCTACAAAGATCATTTCAGGGGGTAATGTTCATATTGAATTGTAGGTGAATGGCACCTTCTGGGATTATGCAACATGGTGGTCTTGGCAAAGTATTTCAAATTCAAAACATTCAAAACTGAACTCAAACTCCCCACCCCAGTCTCCCAGCTCCTCTGAAATCTCCTCTTCCCATGCTCCTTATCTCAGTATCCTTTACCATTGTCCATCCAACTTTGTACAAGCCAGCACCCTAAATACCAAATATATATTTTCTTTTTCCACATCCCATAAAATAAGATATCAAGTTCTACTGATTTTCCAGATCTGTTCACTTCTTTGTATTTCCTCCAATATCTCCCTGGTTTAAGAGGCCATCACCTTCCCAGTCCCACAAGAGTCTTCTAACCTTTCTGACAGCATCCATTCTTGCTCCATTGCCCATCCATTCTCCATCCGATAGCATAATTTTTTTTTCAAAACAAGTCTGACAATATGACACCATGTTTGAGACCCTTCAGTGTGTATCCATTGCTGCATCACTGACTATATGCCTAGACAGTGTCTTCCAAGAGCTTTCACACTTTCTGGTCCCCTCTTCTTGCTCAAGTTCTTGTCCTCATCATGCTTTCTCATTCTCCGGGTTCCAGTGCAGTGGATTTCTTTCAGGTCTCTCAGAACGTTAAGCTCTTTTTTGCCACAGATCTAGTCCTCTTTCCTCCAACCTTATCTAGTTGAACTTCCTCAGTGTTCAGATTTCTGTCTAAATATTGTTGCTTCGGGAAGCCTTCTCTGACCTAAACCAGATCAGCTCCCTTTATCATATGCCTTCTTCTTCATGTTTTAAAATTTTATGTTTATATTTTATTACATATTTTATATTTATTTTTTAAACAATTTATATTTTTAAGTTCATTCATTTTGAGAGAGAGTGCATGTGCATGAGTGGGGAGAGGGTCAGAGAGAGACAGACAGAGAATCCCAAGCAGGCTCTGCATTGTCATCACAGAGCCTATTGTGGGGCTCGATCTCATGAACTGTGAGATCATGACCTAGGCCGAAATTAAGAGTTGGGTGCTTACCTGAGCCACCCAGGCGCCCCAAAGTTATTAAAATCTAAGCTCCATGAGTGCAGGCCAGGGCCTGTTTTCTTATTATCGTATTCCCACTTTTCAGCAGAGTTCCCGGCACAGAGTAGGTCCTCAAGAAAGACTTGAAATAAATATTTGTCAAGACAGGGTAGAACCAGGTGACATCCAAAGTCCCCTCTTCCCACCAAACTGCTGCTTCTAAGATACAGGTTTTTATTGTAACATTATTTATCGTATTTAATGAATGTTTTAGGCTTTTAGGTTTGCACTATTCTCTTTAAAATTAATTTTCTCATCCACCTTTTTTTAACTTTTTAATATTTTTGGGTTAGTCATGTGTGATTTTTTTCAAGTTTTTCGTTTCTGCATTATGATAAAATCATGTTGTTATCAATTCCGTTTGTTTGCTATTGGTATTTCGTCTATTGCTATTTTTTTCCTTTTTGCGTGCATAGCTTGCTTTTAATTGTATAATAGTTAAGGTGATCTTCTGCGTCGGGAATTTAATATTTCGGTGATGACTAGCAAGTGTTACTCTGCTACTTTTACACCCCTAGGTCTTTATTTCAATTAGTATAATTTGCTCATTAAATTAACACATCTATTATGGTGCCAGCATTCATGTAACAGACAGAAAAATGTCTCATGTGGGTCAATTGGAATCATTTGGTTATATTAACTTCGTAGCCTTTTATAAGAGGGTCTCAGTAGATGCTGTTATTAACAGAGATAGGGCACAAATTCAAATGAGGTTTTTATGCATTACATGCTCTGAGTAGATTTTCAATCGACAAATCTGTGCAGAAGGCAGCTGGGCTTTCAAAACGTACCTTATTCATGCGTCCACAGAGCCATTTGCCAATTTTCACAGAATTAAGGACCATGCATGTTTGCCTGGGTCAGTGTATAATAAGGCAGAGCAGCAAGCTTGTGGCAACTTCAGAAATATTATCTGATATTATTTTACCTGAATGTAAGAAATGTTCTCACACTTTGTGAGTCAAAGACATCTCCGGCTAAAAAGCCTCTATCCTGCTTCTCAGGAGCCTTCTAATTCTGTGTGATTCGGCCCCTCCTAAGACAACCAGTCCCACGTCGGCACTGACCAACACAGGATGCCCTTCACGTGTTAGTGCACTGGCCAAGCTTTAATAAGACAAATAAAACTAATCGATGGTGATTAACTCCCATCTGGACTCTAGCCCTAAGCTTACGTTCTCGTGTGTGGCCTTGAGCAAGTCACATGCCCTCTTCTCCCTTGTTTTTTCAACTTTGAAACCTACCCTGACTCACCCAGACATTAAGAATATCTAATGTATTGGGGTGCCTGGGTGGCTCCGTCGATCAAGCATCGGAATCTTGATTTCGGTTCAGGTCGTAAACTCAGGGTTGTAAGATGAAGCCCCACATCAGGCTCTGCGCTGAGTCGAGACTGCTCGGCATTCTCTCTCTCCTTCTCTTTCTCTCTCTCTCTCAAAATAAATCAATGGACTTTTGTAAAAAAGAATATTTAATTTAATAATACAGTAATAACTTTATAAAGTGAAGGTATTCTACAAATAGAAGATTTCATTTGTGTTGTGAACAACTTGCATTTTTATCGACTAGCTATTTCAAGCACTTACCATGGTTTGTCAGCCCACCTATAGCTTTCCCTCCCAGATGTTACCCCACTTGATTAGCTTTCCCTGGGACACTACTCTGGTCATGTCCTTCGCCAATGCAAAGCTTCCAATGATGTACCATTGACCTAACAGTGAGTTAAAAATTCCTCAGTCTAATAATCCACATTCTACAATACACCCCCATTCACATATATTTTGAGGCTGACATACTTATTGATGCAACAGGTAGGGATAATCATTAGTGCTAACTGGGGAGGGACTTGAGGAGATTCGTGTCACAACTGTTTGTTTTCTTAATAAATATTTCTCTGCTTCGAAGGTTTTTTCTCATTTTATTCTGGATGCATTCACAATGAGTAGGACCTGGAAGATCTGATTGAAGATGATCACAGAGCAGAATTCCAAGCAACACCTATGTGAAACGTCCTTATTCCTACCCCACATAGTATAGTACATTCACAATAGTGTATTCACAATATAAATATTCCTGTAAAGTGTATTAGGCTAAGGCCATTGGGGTTGTACTTTGTATTTGGCAACCAACGTGAACTAACCTAATGACCAATGAGAAGAGAAAAGGTGGGCACCAGGACCTCCTGAGGTCAAAGGCAAGGGAGACCCCCCCCATGACTCAGAGAAGTGGATAATGCGTCAGGATGATGTACTCAGGAGGATGTCCTGATTCTAAGTTGGAGACAAAACCTAGGGGAAGCAGCCCATACTCTATCAGGTCAGAATCCCTCAGTTACAAATGGGAGAGTCGACCTGGGCTGAGAGACACCTGCATACACCTGCGGAACAGAGAGGAAGCCATCACAAAGTAAGCAGGTGATAATCCTCAGTAGGGTTATCATCTGATTCTCCTCTTGATGGGCATTTAGCACAAATTGCCCATTCATACAGATACAGGACTTCATAAGCTTTTAACCTTCCTAGGAATAAAAAAAGGTCTTTATTCATGCATCTTTCCCACAAAACTTATTAAAGACCTGTTACGTGTCAAAGACTATACTAGACACTGAATATATGGTCATAAGCAAGGCATGTTCTTGAAAAGAAGACATATTCCACCCTTCCGTATAGATGAAATCCAGCAGTAACTATACATTTATAATAGATACTTTGTCCAAAAAAAACCCACCAGATGTTCATAGCAGCTAACAAAGTGATTAAGTCACTTTACGTTTTTGCACTCGATTCTTGACTAATATTATAAAATGTCAGAGCTAAAAATAACTCTACATGCGTGAAATGTAGAAGACAACCAGGGGGAAATTAAAAACAAAGGAGCAGGAACTGGGGACTTTCCATAAAACCATCAGATAAAAGTGTCACATAGTTTATAATTCCATTTATATAACATTCTTGAAATGACAAAATTATAGAGATGGAAAACAAACTAGTGATTCTCAGGGGTCAGAGCTGGTGTCAAGGGGTAACGACTATTATAAAGAGATAGCATAAAGGAGATATTTGTAGTGATGGAACAGTCTGTGCCTTCATCACGATGGTTTTTACACAAATTTACGTATGCGATAAAATGGCATCGCGCCATATACACATACTGTAACAGTGTCAAATTCCTAGGTTTGATATCCTACTGTAGTTACATAAGATAAAGTCATCGGCAAAATGAGATAAAGAGTACCTGGGACCTCTATATACGATCTTTGCAACTTCCTGTTAATTTATAATTATTTCAAAATTAAAAGCTAAAAAAAAAAAAAAAAAAAGGAGAAAGCACTAGGGACTTTCCATGAAACATCAGTTAAAAATATTTGTGTAGAAGCCGAATCTGCTTTCAAGTGCGACCAGAGGCAGCTTTTAAGAGTTTGGGGCACATGAACAATGCGTCTCTAGCTGTTCAAGACTGACCAGGGGAGTATAATTGCATCCACAGATGATCTCCTGGTCAACTAGTTCGTGTTATATTCTTGTGGTTTGATAACATGAGTGCAAGACTAATGTTTAGAAGAACAAACAAAAAGCTTAAAGGCCGCCACCTGACATCTATCTAAAGCGTGTATTGCTTCTAATTCCTATCATGCAGTCTCTGGTTATTAGCTTAGGTAAAAGGAGAAATAACTCAGAAATTTTTCGAAGTGGTATTATTAGAGGCACACAAATTAGATCGACACAAGAAGTTTAAGATACGCAGCAATGTTTCATGCTAATGAACTGAAGTACCTCTTGAGCCTTTCCCATCATCGGTGTCTGTGGTTGTATTATTTCTGTTGAGGTAAAATTATCTACGTAATGTCATTCCCTAGGTCTCTTGTGTATAAGGATAATAGTGCCTCCATACTTTGCAAACGCATTATATTCTAAAAGAATATTAACGTGGTATTTCATGTAAGTTCCCAATGGGAACAGTTCTAAAACTAAAATAATTATTCAGAATGCCTCTCTGCTCATAATTGCAACAAATTTTATAAAATTATAGATTCGAGGAAGATATTTCTATCTATTAGATTTTGCTTTGTTAAGGTACGAGGCATTCTAATTCACTTTAAATATTCATAGAGTTTATGTATACATGTTATGTATAGCTATGGCATAGAGATCAGAAGACCATGATGATAAAATATATCATTGACTATACTGTCTAGTGCATTCTAAATACTTACACCGGCAGTATTTCAACTTAAAATAATCCTATAACTGGCTCTATCCTGTAGTTGGTTAAACACAATACTGGTATTCTGTGGAGCCATTTTCATGAGCTATGGCTCCTCAAATCCGAACTCCAGACATGAAAATTCAAAACTAGAGTAAGAAAAGAAATTACACTGTTGCCAGTATTCTAATTATTGGGGGGGATATAGGTGTAAAGACCCCATGGGAGAGGAGTATAAAGGTTCATTTTGGTTGTGACCCAACACCATTCTCCTCGAGTACAGCAACATGTGTACATAAAACCTGACATTAACTTTAAGAATCATCTGAAACATGGGCGCCTGGGTGGCTCAGTGGGTTAAGCGTTCAACTCTTGATCTTAGCCTCAGGTCATGATCTCAAGGTTTCTGAGTTCGAGCCCTGAGTAGGGCTCTGCACTGGCAATGCGTAGCCTGCTTAGGATTCCTTCTCTGCCTCTCTCTCTCTGTCCCACCTCTGCTAATGCACGCTGTTTCTCTCTCTCTCTCTCTCTCTCTCTCTCTCTCTCTCTCTCTCAAAAATAAATACATAAACTTAAAAAAAAAAGAATTGGAGAATTGGGGGCACCTGGGGGTTGGGGAGGAGATCAGTTTGTTAAGCACCCAACTTCAGCTCAGGTTTTGATCTCACAGTTCATAAGTTAGAGCCCAGACATCATCAGGCTCTCTGCTGTCAACATGGAACCCATTTCAGATCCTCTGTCCCCCCTCTCTCTCTGGCCTTCCCTCTCTCATTTCATTCTCTCGCGCGCCTGCACACAAGAAAAAAAATAAGTATAAAATTTTTAATTAAAAAATAAAATTTTTTAAAAAAGAATCGTTTGAAACAATAAAGTAGAAATATATTCAGGAAACATTTCAAGTTATGTTTTTTATTGTATTTAAACCCTCTAGAAATTGGTAATTCCTACATATAGCATAGGCAGGTCTTCATTAACTGAAACATTTTATCGGAACACCCTGTACATAGTACTAGTTCAGAAAATCCTCTTTAAATAAAAGCAAGATTGATGAATGTCATTAAGTGACATACTTTTTAAAAAATGTCCCATTAGGGAGGAAATGGATAAATAAAATGTGGCATGCCATACAATAGATTTCTTCAGGGCAATTTAAAATAATAAAAGAGCTACATCAACACAGATGTAGCCCAAAAATACATGTGGAAAAAGCATATTGCAGAATATATTAAGATATGTCATAATTTGTGAAAAAATTTAGATAATGCCAAAATAATATTTTATACTTCTCATGAATACTTAATTTGTGTAAAACAATAAAAAACAGACTGCAAGAACATACATTAGATTTATAATAAAGATGCCCTTTAGGGAAGGGAAAAAAGAATAAATTAGCAATGGGGGTTTAAGGACACTTCAGATGTTGCATTTATTTTAGTAATTCAAAACATGTACCAAATTTATTTTAAAAAACTGAAAATTCAGATGCAATTCATGTCTCTCAAATAAATGAAAATCATCTTTTAACAAGCTTCTTTGTCTCAAGTACGCTTGCATTGCATCTCATATTATTTTTAGGAATCATTTTGGGAGTATTATAAACCAAAGGAAAGAAAGTATTTTGTGAACTCTGCAGACAAATAAAGGATAAATCTATTCTAAGTCCTGTTAGTAGGTATTTTTCATGAGCACAAAATGACAAATCTGACAAAATGTGAAATATAAACAGAACTTTCTTATTATGGTTATTTCTTAAAAGAAATATGGTTATTTCTTAAAAGAGCTAATTGAGATTGTCTGGGACACTTGGAAACCCTGCCACTAAATGTCTGTAGGTCAGAGTGAATACGTAATCCAGTAAAACAGAAACCAGTGAGCCTGCCCCTTCCCATCCCCAGGGAAGTTCCGAGTTGAACCTAGGGATGTGGTACAATGCATTGCCCCAGTTAGCAGGTATTATGATTGGAGGTCGCTCCACTCCCAAAATAAGAGCTCCAAACCCATCTCGGCAATCCCGGTGTTTCATTACCAGACCTTCTACCCCGTGAGCAGACTTATGAAGTCTGGTCAGAGAACCGCTCACTTGGCAAACAACTCGCTTGGTTTTTATATGCTGTACACTCCTCATAAGGGATCCGACATGTTCCATGGAACATTCCATTCCATAGCTAACCCTAGACCCCGAGTGCAGACTCAGCTGTCAGTGCCCAACCTCTGTTGTTTGGTCTACAATGTCTTCTTAACAAGACAAGGGCTTCTTAACAAGCCCTGTCCGCCCCAACTACAGAGTTGTGGAATACTACAAAATTCTAAATCAATTTTCAGATCTTGAATAAAAACTTATTCCCTTAGTCCATTAAACTCACATGTCATACACATTTTATTGTGTTCTTATCCTCTGAAAATGAGTTGAGCTTTAAAACATGTAGCAGAGTCCTCTCTCAAATTAATTTAGCAAAACATGGCACACATTTTACAAAACACTGCACACATTTATGACTTCTGAACAGTAACTGACTAGTAAGGAGGAGCTAGGGTAGACCCCACGCAGCCAGACAAATTCTAACACTCCCCAAATGCCCTGCTTGTCAATGTGTCTACACTGAACCCAGCCCTGGGGATAACCCCAATTCTGTGTTCTGACTCTAGTCTCTCCACTTCCTACTGTGTATCTTGTAGCTTTATGGAAAGACGCTCTAGATATATATCTTCTGATAAAAGAACGCACTTTTACTCTCTGGTTGAATGTTAAAATAAGATTGAGAGTGACATCTATTCATATTCATAATTTTTATGAAATGCACTACGCCTCTTAAAATATACTACTCTCCTTTGTTATGCTCATGGCGTTTTGTTGCTCTCAGTGCAAGGGACAAAGGTCTCTCTAACCACAAGCTTGCTTGGCTACATGACCTTCTTCCCTGCATAGGAAAGATTTTTTTTTATTTTTTTAATGTTTATTTGTTTTTGAGGTGGGGCGGGGGGGGGGGGGCCTTGGGAGAGGCAGAGGGAGAGGGAGACAGAGGTTCTAAAGCAGGCTCCAGGCTCTGAGCTGTCAGCACAGAGCCCAATGTGGGACTCAAACCCACACGCTGTGAGATCAGGACCTGAGCTGAAGTCGAACACTTAACCCACTGAGCCACCCAGGTGCTCCAATAGGAGAGATTTGGACCACATGACTCAATTAGACTCCCACAATCTGTTGTCCCAAGAGGCATGAGTGAGGAAGGTATAGGAAGGGAGGAATAGCACACACACACACACACACACACACACATTTTTAGAATCTTGGCAACAGGTAAGTGAGGTGAGCTTTTGAAAGATACACAAAGGCTCCCAGTTGAAACATTGCCTGTGTCTCAATGCCACAAAGACCACTCTTGTGGTTCATAAGTTTTCTTACTCTTTAAAAGAATTCTATAAACATGCAACATCCCTAAAAAAAAAAAAAAGAAAGAAAGAAATTACTCTACACTCTCTAAATCCTTAATTGTCACTGTGGCAAACACAGAGATGCACCGCCCAGATGCCCCATCAAGAACAGACTCACTGCCCAGCCGTGAGGACTGTGGCTAACTACCATCTCCAGCTGCCAGCTGCTTCTCAATCTGCCTCAGCATTTGCGCCCGGGTCACAGTCTTCTCAGGGTGTGGTGGCAGTACCCATTCATGAAGGTGATGGTAGCCACAGTCATGCATTACTCATTGCACTCCCAAAGTATGAACCAAGCAAGGCAGGGCCACAAAGGACCTCCTCGGTCCCACCCAATGCAGGTGGGACACATTTTCTAGATCAAATTTCCCACAAATACTTATCCACATATCCTTGATGTACTGTGCTACAAAGTTACCTGCCTTCAAAGATAAAAGAAAGGTGCAGATATGTCCACACGCAATTGAAGTAAATATGATGAGTAATATGAAGCACAGAGAAAAGGGTCACCTGTCTGGCCTGAGAATTGAGAGATCTCCAAGAGGAATTAGTATCTAAGCTGACTCATGAAGCGTAAGGACTCATTTCACCTGGGATTAGCCAGGTTTTAAAAATGTGGCAAGGATAGTTCAGGCCAAGACACTCCACGTACAAGTAAGAGGAGAGCCCAAAGTTTGACTCTCAGATTCCTTGTAAAAGGAAGAGTCAGGATTCAGACTCAGTTTGGACTATAAAGATCATCGTTAGTACATTTCCACCAAAGTTCAGAACTGAAGATGGTAACAGACATCAAATTGCCTCCCCATTCCCCACAGGTGTGTCTAGAGCCAGCCCTCGCCACTTTGATTCTACGGGGCATGCCTCCCTTTTCCTGTCGTTCCCATCAGTAACAAAATAAAGTCCAAGCAAACAACTGACGAGTAACACAGAGAATTGTGAAGGCCTTTTCTGACTGCCAATGGTTAGTTGAGTTGGCAGCAAAAATACTTTCTGAGCTAGAAAATCATTGACAGTGAAAACTTCCGGAAAGTTACACTTAACCTCCGCTATGCTGTTGCTGACACTAAATGTTGACCTACTCATGTATGGGAGGCAGAAAGGAAATGTTTTGGTTAATGCCTGAGGGTTCCTTAAATATTCATGTTAAATGAGTGCTTAAATCTCATAGACTAAAAGATGTTTTGCCTCACCAGAATAATGGAAATCGTTTTATGATTCAGTGTTTAGCTAATGCAAATTACCTCCTCGAGACTCACCCCAAATGTTTCAGAGTGGAATCTGAACAATTTTTAGTCGGGAATGTCAATATGCAAGTAGAATATAAAATTAAGGAACTTACAATAAGGCAGCCCTTGGTACATTTATCTCAACCGTTGATAGGCTCTGTTAGCAGAGTCATTTTGGCACTTGCTTCCAGGTGGAGCATGATTAATCGTGACTCCTGCAAGATGCTAATTTGTCATTAACTGAGTAAATAAACATTTTTACATCTTTAATTTCAATACCTAAATCAGCCAGGCAAAAATTATTTTATTTACCGGGTGGTGAGAGATTTCTTCGGTAGAATTAAAGGTCTATGTTGACCAGGAAAGAATCCAGGGATCACATCGGGTTCGTAGCCCAGGATACTGAAGGCAGTAGAGAAGCAAAGACCACAGCCCAGACTGAGGCTGTGATAGGAAATGTGCCAGAACTCCTAGTGTCTATGGAGGCCAATTCCGAACTCGGAGTCAGACTTGGGTGAACTAGGAGCCATCCTGGAATGTGGGCTTTGATGCAATTTCGTGTGATGTGGTATACGTGCAAGGACTCCGCGGTGGGCCCAGAAGTAGTAGCCTGGAAGTTACAAGCTGAATCAGACTCTGAGAAGGTCAGCAGGGTTGCCACCAACCACTGTGGGTGGGCTCTGGGTAGAGGATCGTGTAGGAGACTGGTTCTCAAATTTGAGCATGTGTCAGAATGAACCAGTCTGCTTGTTAAAAATGCAGCTTCCCTGGCCTAATCCCAGAAAGTCTGATTCAACAAGGCAGGGATAAAACACACAAATCTGCATATATAACACTTGCCAGGTGGTCCCCATGTAGGTTTCTGACAAGGAATCATGGCCTAGGTGGTAACTGAAATAAATAAGAGAAAGACATTATCTTCTACCTGGCAGAATGAACCATGATATATTAAGGCAGTAAAAATATAGCTCAGTGGCACAAATAGGAAGACAGACGTTTACCACCCTCTCCCACTCGGGCTGCACTACAGGTAAGTGTAAGTGCCCCCGATTGTGCTGCCTCCAATTTTCAGAGGCCATTAAGAAATTGCTAAAAACGCTGTACATTTTTTTTTTTAATTTTTAATGCTTATTTATCCTTGAGAGAGAGAACACGGGCTGGGGAGAGGCAGAGAGAGAGGGAGGGGCACAGTATCTGAAGCAGGCTCCTGGCTCTGAGCTGTCAGCACAGAGCCCAATGTGGGGCTCGAACCCACAAGCCGTGAGATCATGACCTGAGCCGAAGTCGGATGCCTAACCAATTGAGCCACCCAGGCGCCCTAAAAAGCACTTCACATTTTTGAAATTGAAAAACTTTCAACTCACGTAAGCATACCCGTCGAGCACTTAACAAGTATTATAGCAAAAAGTATATTGGATACTAAACGGAAAAAAACCTGGATTTTAATCCCAGTTCCATTTCTAGTTAAACTGATCACGTTGACATGTTACTAAGAGCTCAGCATCTCGATTTCCTTGACTAAAAACTTGGAATAGTAATAATGCCTGTTGAGAATGGTTGTCTTAAGAATTAAATGAGGAGTATATTTAAGCTCTGAGTCTGCTATCTGGTACATAGAAGAAACTGTGATTTTTTTTTTTTTTTTAGATGAATGGGTGAATGAACAAACAAACATTAGGGTAGATGAGAAGCTCTTTTGCAATTCAGTGAATGTTGGAAATGTTGACAGACATGGTGTGTTAGCTTTCAAGTTATCGACAAACATAAGGGATTCTTTATTTTTAATTACCAGTCTATTTCTCTTTTCCAGTGTGTTTTTACCCACCAGAAACACAAATGTAATCATCCTTTATTTTTATCCTGCTTTGGCTTTGACTTCCTACATAGCCTTGGTGTAAATCATTCAAAATACCACTTAAGCCATAGACCAGCGGAACCTAGCAGTCTTTGGAATCAATGCTGCTGAACCAGACGGGAAAACTAATTCATTCATCTGGCTTTCATTTTGTATACCCTTCCCATCTTCTTTAGTACTTTTATTAATTTCTAGAGCATGGTCTGTGAGTAGTTCCACAGAAGTTCACAATTACGTCGGGCTGTCTTCCATGTTAACTCTTCAAATGGCCTCCTTTATGGGCACAGCTGTCTTCTCTTGATTTCACTGGGAGGGAGGCAGAACTGGCATTTCCCTTCGCACAGCTCATTGATTTTCAGACACGTATCACAGCATACATTAAGTTCAATTTCTGCAGAGCTGTTATTGAGGTGTACAACCACGCACAGTTGGATGGCATCGTGCCCTCCAAATGGGACAAAGAATAAGGCAGACAAAAGGACAGGCATAAGAAAAGGTAAATTTTCCAATCTGTAACATCCCTTTCATGTTGTGGAGGTCCCCAAGCTTTTCCCAGGAAGAGAAGAACGTCTGGGACTTGGAGGTAGACAGAGCTTTACTACTTATAAATAACTTCATACACATCACTTGATATTCTATGCTATAACATAGGTATTGTTAGAACCCTTATTTTATTTTTTAATGCTTATTTTTAACTTGGGAGGGACAGAGAGAGTGCGAGCAGGGGAGTGGCAGAGAGAGGAGAGAGAACCCTAAGTAGGTGCCACACTGTCAGCACAGACCCCAACATAGGGCTCAATCCCATGAACCAGGAGATCATGACCTGAACCGAAATCAAGAGTCAAATGATCAACTGACCCAACTGACTCAGACGCCCCTAAGATCCCTGTTTTATTTTTTCTAATTTTTTAATGTTTATTTATTTTTGAGAGAGAGAAAGAGACAGAGCACAAGCAGGGGAGGGCCACAGAGAGAGGGACACACAGAATCCGAAGCAGGCTCCAGGTTCCCAGCTGTCAGCACAGAGCCCAACGCGGGGCTCGAACCCACCAGCCGTGAGATCATGATCTGAGCCCAGGTCAGACGCTTAAGCGACTGAGCCACCCGGGCGCCCCTCAAATCCTTATTTTAAAGATGAGGAAGTGCCAGCACAACAGGGTTGTATCAGTTACCCAAAGCCACACAGTTGGCCAGCTGCATAGCGGGAACTACATATCACTTTTTTTGTCTTAGTCTGTTTGAGCTGTTATAACACAATACCACAGCCTGGGTGGCTTATTAACAACAGAAGTTTGTTTCTCTCGATTCTTCAGGCTGGGCACCAAGATCAAAGCACCAGCATGGTTGGTTTCTGGTGAGGGTTCTCTTCCTGGTTCATAGTTGGCGCCTTCTCACTGTGTCCTCACATGGGGGAAGAGACCAACTAGCTCTCCGAGACACTTTTATAAGGACATTAATCTCATCCCTGAGGACTCCATTCTCATGACGTACGCACCTCCCAGAGGCCCACCTCCTAATTCCATCACATGGGGCTTTAAGGATTTCAGCATAAGAATTTTGGAGGTGACAGAAACATTCAGACCATAGCATTTTTCTAGCTCCAAATCCCAGATTCCTTCCAAAATAACAATATTTCTCCATAATCAGAAGTGACTCTAGGGTTAGCAGAGTCCTTAAAAAGGGAAAAAGAGACATGTTCAAGGCAAATTCAGTTTTCCAGAGTCAACCTGCATAATCTGATTCAAATAAACTTCCTGCATCATAATCTGCTCAAAGGTACTCTGCAGATGTAAGTTTATTAATTAATTGCCAGTCACTAACTACAGGAGATTCCCTTTTTCACATGGTCACCATTACCTCCTGGCTTTAGTTTAGCCACAGACACCTAACAGCTGCCAAGGCAAACAGTTCAGTAGGATCATGGGCTGATCTGGACATGCTGTAGTCCCATTTGGTTGAGTTGCCTTGGACGTATGTTCTGAACTTGACTGGGCTGAACAGTCATTTTCACAGAGGAGTTGTTGCACACAACTGAGATCTTACTTAGTACATAACGGTATTTGTTCTGAGTAATTATAAATAATCTCCTGTTCAAAGGATTCCACAGATGAAATACCCACAGATATAGCCCTCCTCCTCCCCTTCCCTGAAGAAGAAGAAGAAGAAGAAGAAGAAGAAGAAGAAGAAGAAGAAGAAGAAGAAGAAAGAGAAGTAGGAGAAGGAGAAGGAGAAGGAGAAGGAGAAGGAGAAGGAGAAGGAGAAGGAGAAGGAGAAGGAGAAGGAGAAGGAGAAGGAGAAGGAGAAGGAGAAGGAAAAGGAAGAGAAGGAGAAGGAGAAGAAGAGAAGAAGGAGGAGGAGGAGGAGGAGAAAGAGAAGCAGCTAAAGCAGATTCATTTTTATCTTCTATAGTTCATGTAAACTGCACTTCTGTGACTAACACAGGAACAGGTTCAGGTGAAGAATTACATGTTCTGCATTCTCAGGTAAATCTCAGAGGATCTTGTTTACCTTGGTTTTTTTATGGTCCGGCAAAGTCCTTTTATAAATGAACTACAGATTTCTCTGCTCTCAGCTGAGACTCTCTTATTGAACATTTGATTAACTGCCTTGCATACATCTTCCAGGCTCAGGTAGTTGCTTAATGCATCAGGTACTAAGAGCTTGAGCAGGAGATCAAGCGTTGGGGGATTGAGGTGAAATCCCCCAAGCACAAGGGGGAACACAGTTAGTGCTAACATTTGGAGCAAAGGAAACACCTCCTCCTCCCCTCCTCACGCACCGCCTGTGCCTGGGGTGCAAGGTGTGATTGTGGCCCTTTCACTTCCAGTCTCCCCACCCACCCACTTCTGCTCCCCCACCCACCCTTATGAAGTCTCCACAAGAGAGGAGTAGCTAATCCTCAGAAATGGAGATGTTCATAGGCACCTTGTACTAGGTACCTTAAATATTAACCTGTCCTTAAAGAGTATTGCTGAAAGCTCTCTGCTTTTTCTTCCTGCCTTCCATATTTGCAAAGTAAGCAGATCCAGGCAAAGCCTGACTCCTCTCCAGAATCTCGCTCTCTCTCTCTCTCTCTCTCTCTGAGCATGTAACTGAACAGTGTTAGATTTAGGGGAAAAGGAGTCTTGCTTTGGTTGAGCTGATGAGCCTGGATTGAGAGAGCTTTAATAAGTTGACATTTCACTATTGATGAAATGGTACTCTACTTCTCTTCTGGCTATTAATCTTGAGTTTATCATTCTCCCTATCAGGCATCCAGCAGGGAGAAGTTCTAGAAGGCAGAAGTGTACTCTTTCGTTCTTGGGACGCCAATTAATAACTGCAAAATATACACCACACTTCTTTGGCATAATTTTTATACTTAATTCTACTCAATCAATCACTGGGCTAATGAGAAAATCTCCAAATGAAGGAAACTAAGCATGTGATGGGAATTTCTTAGGGAATACTGAAAGGTAATTCACGTATGTCCTCAGAAGAGCCTTTTAATTCTCCTGTTTCACTTAACTGATCAAGCCTACCATGATGGGTATTATCACTACTATTCTGTCCCCAGTAGGATTTTCCCCCGTCTATTAGCCAAGGTTACTCAGTTGCCTGTTCACAGCTGTCACTGACTAGGGAAGCACCAAAGGCAACTCAGTGAATTCCCATGTTCCAGACCTACTCCCCTCTGATCCTATTATGTAGCAGCAGACCTACCTCCTCATGATAATCAGACTCAAGTTCCCCACCAATATAGTAATTGCTGTCTTTGCCTGCTGGTCCACCAACATGAGGATCCAGGGGTGACCAGGGGTGGTACAGCTTCATCCAGTGGAAGTCTTACTGGGTTGTATGCTGGAAGAGCCTAAAATTATGAGGACAGATCCACTCCCCAAGTGAATTGCCAGAAGTGATAGTTAAATGAGCCAATCTCGGGGCACCTGGGTGGCTCAGTCGGCTGAGCGTCCGACTTCGGCTCAGGTCACGATCTCACTGTCCGTGGGTTCGAGCCCCACATCGGGCTCTGTGCTGATGGCTCAGAGCCTGGAGCCTATTTCAGATTCTGTGTCTCTCTCTCTCTGACCCTCCCCCATTCATGCTCTGTCTCTCTCTGTCTCAAAAATAAATAAATGTTAAAAAAAAAAATTAAAAAAAAAAATAAGCCAATCTTACTTCTGCTCCCTTGGTTCCCAGACTCCTATTTGATAATCATAACAAAAGAACGTCACATATTGAATGTTTTCCTCTGAAAGTAGTGCTTTAAGCCAAAAGTTCATATACCACGTCCGAACCTTTTACATCATCCATAACTGATACTCCATATCCATTAAACAATAACTCTTCATTACTCCTCCCCAGAGCCCCGGTAGACACTCCTCTACTTTCTGTCTCTGTGAATTTGACTATTGTAGGTCTTCAAATAAGTGAAATCATATCATATTTGTTCTTTTATTTCTGGCCTCTATTCAATATAGTATTAGAAGTTCTAGCCAGAGCAAGTAGGCAAGAAAAAGAAATAAAAGGCATCCAAACTGGAGAGGAAGACATAAATTTATCTCTAATCACAGGTAATATGATTTTATATGTAAGAAACCCTAAAACTTCCACACATGCACCAAAACTGTAGGGTAGAATGGCAATGGTTGTACAACCATGTGGGTCTACTTAATGTTATTGAATCGTACACCTAAAATGGCTAAGAAGGTAACTTTTACATTTTGTCTATTTTACCACCATAAAGATAGACAGAGAGAGTGCACAGAGAGGAGAAAATGTTTTTGATTTTCGTTGATATTGGGAGTTGAGAAAAATGCCAAACCCACAACCATACGCCAATGTCAGAGGTTATAAAAAGCAGCTGTGTCTCTGGATACCACTTGATAAACTCATGGCTATGGGGACACAGAAAGGGGAAAGAGCACAGGAAAAATAAGATGGAGGTTTCCCGTGATAGACACCTTGAGAACAGGGAGAATTTCCATAGTAGAGGTTGAGAAGATTATTCCAGGCTTTCCAACTGCGGAAGCAAGACATTGGCTCTTATTCAATTACATCTAGAAGGTGCTCTGAACAATCTGCTAAGGTAATTTCCATTTTCATGATTGCTAACTAGCTGAGAAGTAGAAGCCAGCCACTACAGGCAATATTTGATATTTAGGAATAAAGAGGTGCTCCGTGAAATCTAGGGTCTCCCCCACTCCCATTCAAGTTCTCCCAAAAGTGTTCCCCTCTGGTCCTTATGTTCACCAAATGGACTTAAGAAACCTAATGTTCAAGTCCATCAGGGTACTGTACCAAAATTAACTATACATTTAAAATCCTCTTAAGGTTTTCAATCCTTAGATTTAAAGATAGTTATTACAAAATTTACTTACAATTAAATCATACGTATCAAACTATCACTACATGTATCTCACATAGCCAGCTCTTTGATCAGCGACCCAAACTGCCTATATTTTTCCCAGTGCCTCCTATTTTTTTCAGAACTTTTCCTTCATCTGTGTTTCAATGACTTCCTCCTTTGCAGCCAAATGAAAGATGCATCTGAAGCCATTTCATTGTTTACATACTGGGCGGCCAAGCATTCTCGTGGCATCCTTACCTGTGGCCTTGTCTGGAACACAGGCCTTTATGTCTCCTTCTTATAAGCAACCCCATTCTTTCATAGTATAGAAATGAAGAATCCGTATAAAAGCTCATCCAATTTCTCACGTGGACGCACGTTGGAAAGCATGGGCTCAGTGTCAGTTTTTTCACTGTCTGCAGAATAATCTGGTGAGAGGCCACCTGTGCTGTGACTTTGTCAGCTCTTTAGTAAATTACATGCAAGGATAAAGAGGATAAAGGATAAAGAGGACAATCCTTGCCTGCTGATAAAGCACATTCTTCATTCTCCTTTTTCTACAATGTGTTGAATAACACCATAGTACATAAGTCATTATACCCTTTATATAACAAATGTGTAATTACAAAACATAGAGCCAAAAAAATCCATCTCGAAGAATCTTGTGTTTTCTAACAGGAAGTAGAGAGATATTTCAGAACAGTGAACACAGGTTTTCAACTCTGAAATCTTTTAACAGCATGATGTTTTTGAACGTCTAGCTTAGGATCCGGCATTCTGCCTTGCCTTAAAACACAAGTAGCAATTGCCACTTGGAAAAATTTGAA